>NC_136071.1:195919501-197242316 GCF_964261635.1 Lissotriton helveticus | reverse complement strand
GGCCCTCAACCCCTCCCACTCACCCTCACCACTCACCCACCCTCACTCCCCATCCCCCCCCTCCACTCACCACCCTCACCCACCCCCTCAACCTCCCCCTCACCCTCACCCCCTCACCCACTCACCCTCACCCTCACTCAACCCCTCACCCTCAACCCACACCCTCACCCCTCACCCTCACCCCTCACTCACACTCACCCTCACTACCTCATCCCCTCAACCCCTCACCCTCACTCACCCTCACCCTCACTCCCCTAACTCACCCTCACTCACCCTCACCCTCACTCACCCTCAACCCCTCACTCACCCTCACCCACCCTCACCCTCCCTCACCCTCACTCACCCTCACCCTCACCCTCACTCACCCTCACTCACCCTCAACCCCTCACCCTCACCCTCACTCACCCTCAACCCCTCACCCTCACTCACCCTCAACCCCTCACCCTCACCCTCACTCACCCTCAACCCCTCACCCCCTCACTCACCCTCACTCTCACTCACCCTCACTCAACCTCACTCTCACTCACCCTCAACCCCTCACCCTCACTCACCCTCACCCTCACTCACCCTCAACCCCTCACCCTCACTCACCCTCACTCACCCTCAACCCCTCACTCTCACTCACCCTCAACCCCTCACCCTCACTCACCCTCAACCCCTCACCCTCACTCACCCTCAACCCCTCACCTTCACCCTCACTCACCCTCACCCTCACTCACCCTCACCCTCACTCACCCTCAACCCCTCACCCTCAACCCCTGACCCTCACTCACCCTCAACCCCTCACCCTCAACCCCTCACCCTCACTCACCCTCAACCCCTCACCCTCAACCCCTCACCCTCACTCACCCTCAACCCCTCACCCTCACTCACCCTCAACCCTCACCCTCACTCACCCTCACAACACATATTGTGTTACAATAGGTGTCACATTTGCGAAAGATAAAACTATTGGCATTGTAAATAACAAAGCTATTAATTTCGCTATTTCAAAACAAGCACATAAATAAAAAATGTGTCTTTACAATACCAATAGCTCAAACTTTCCTAATGCGAGACCTATTGCATTGCTGTGCTTCTCTCCCCTGCTGCACTCTCCTGCTCTCTAGAGATGTGGCCTAACGACCAGAGCTGCCATCTAAGTGACTTAAATACAAAACATGTTGCATTCCAAATGCTATAGGTGTCACATTCGCGAAAGTTATAACTATTGGCATTGTAAATGACAAAGCCATCAATTTAGCAATTTTAAAAACCAACAAATAAATAAAATATGTCATTTACAAGACCAATAACTCCAACTTTTCTAATGCGAGACCTATTGCATTTCCAATGCTTGTTCTATATATACTTTGTTTTGTAAATACCGTTGATTGTTGCTCTGTCTATTCTGGTACTATGCAAGCTACATTGAAACTCCTTGGGGTCTTAGTCTGTGCTGTATAGACCTACAGTACATACATAAATACATAATTAAATTGTGCTGTAGCATTTATATAACACTTCATAAACCTGACTAGGCCTGGAAGTCCTCCGATTTGTATCAGTTTCCTGGCACCATTTCGAAGTACATGGTTATAGGGTGTTGGATGTAGTTTGGACTATGTGGGAGGAGTTGGGCATGAGGTTTAAAGATGAGCTTCAAACATGGTGCGGAAAGCACCACTGTCCATAAACATTAGATGTTATGGCGAGCATAAGAACGGAACGCCGCATCATGCTCCTAACCTTTTAGGTGTGATCATAGGCCCATAATAGAGTACATCCTTCGTGGATAAGCTGAGCCTTCTAAGATAGAATCTTAAGTAAGAGTTGTTGGTGCAACAGCTGTGCATAGAACCTTCCCGTCCTGGTCTTTCAGGTACAGAGCGAAGGATTGTGTTCTCCGTTTTGATTTTGCTCCAGAATGTGTTATGGCCCTGTCAAGTTCTCTATAACAGTCTGCCATGACACTCTCAATTTCTTTGCTACTAAGCCGAAGATTTGGGTTTAAAAGAAAAATATGATATGAAGCATGGAAGAAGCCCAACGAACAATCATCATGGATTGTCTAAAAAGGGAGCTGTGCAAAATACAGTCATGCTTTTACTCAGGGAGATGACATGATTAATTTATGTAGGAATTTAAATTGTTTTGCAGTTTTATACAGTGCGAACTCGACCCGAAAGTATTGGAGCGCTATACATGAGCACCAGTTATGTTGCATAAGGATGCATTCATTTTCGTTAGGCACAGGGATATTCAATGATTTGCCCAGAATCACAGGATGTTGAGCCTATGCCAAGACGCAAATCTGGTTCTCCAGCTCCAAAGTTGGCAGCTCTGGTCGTTACACCACATCCTTTTTTTTCTCCAATTGTAGGATAGTATACAGTACTAATTTCATGGTTTATGATTTGCTTTCTAGACACTCTTATCCCCCACCCCCCAAATAAGGCCTTCCACATATAGAATGATATTCTTATTAAATATGGGCTTCCTTAGTAGCATCAAACATGAACACATTTGAAATCCTGTTATTCACTGCAGTGACGTCACAACAGTTGGTAACCAAAGTGCTTACCCACTTTATTTACAACATAAAGGGAAGTGCTTGCTTCTTCTTTGTTCCGCGTTGCCTTGCCTGGGTCTCCAGAAACACGATCAATGGCAGCGAAATGGCAGTCTCACCTGCCGTCAACAGGTCTATATAGACACTCTGTGTCTACAACTACCTTCTCCCATGTGAGCAGGCGTCTCTCGGCACATCCACACTGAGAACACAGAACTTGTAGCACTGACAAGCTACTCTCACCGAGCCACTTTTCATTGCAGTACTGTCTCTCCATTCTCAGTATGAGAGCAGAAAGCACAGCTTTGGGCAGGGAGGGGACAGGATGGGGCTGAAAGTGGTGGGTGGCAGGAAGCCATGTATTTTTTTATTTAAAGTTTAGATTTCGGTGGGGTGCATACTTTCTCATAACGGATTTAACCAAATAGGATGCCGAAGCAGGGGTATGTACAGTTCCCCATGCACAGTATGCCAGCACCATTTTGATCTGAAATAGAACCTTCATCTGTCTTTTTCAGTCATTTAGATCTGTGCAACACTATAGAAATTTGAATAGATGAGGGTAAATATAACTAAAAGTAACATCATGAAATTTGGTGGCGAACACTGGCCCGCTGATAAATAGTAAACGAGCAGCTTATCCTGGACCACACATCTTCTTAAAATAATGTGGGTGTTTGGTTTAATAACTCAGATTTCCAACACTTACATCTTTCCACTGTAAAGAACACGTATTGGGAAAGCCAGTAGGGCTTCCCTATATAATATGAGTGCTGAACTGTTGGCTTTGCCAGTGTTTGTATTTATAGTTTAATAAAAGTAACAGAAAAAATATGTAAACAATACAGGAGGAAAAGCAAACACATATCTGGTATCTGAAAACTATTCACTCAATTAAATGTTTCACTCTGTATGAATGGCATTTTTTTATTTTTCAAATATTTTTCTCTCAGGAAACTGAACAGAATGTAAAAACAATAAGGAAGTGCCAGAAGGTCGAGGGAAACAGTTGCCAAGACCTATTTTGTTTTCCACAGGATTCAGCCATTTGATTATTTCTACTAGCCCAGAGAGCAGATTTGTAGGCCAGGAGAAGTGTCATGCTAAGTACACCTTCTGCATCAGTCGCCAGCTAAGCAAGTGCATCAGGTGGGCCTTCCACCCGTGCCATGTAAGCTTTTGTATGAGAAATCATATGCTTTTATGCAAAGTGTGGAATGTAGGAGGCAAAATACAACAATCCATAAAGTCAGATCTTCTGTTGTATCCCAGCAAAAATATCCTTCTAGTTGTGCATTTGGAGATAAGCTTGGAGAGGCTATTTGGAAGGGGAAGTAGAAAACAAGGGAGAAAGCTTGAAAACACATGTACTCTTATAGAGTGCTGAATGAAAAGGAAAAAACTAGTTCCCTAAATATGTGTAGTGGAACAATACAAGTCAGTGGATCAAAAGGATCATAAAGAGGTGGTGCATCAGGGAGGATGTATGTCATTACCACGCATGCTTTTACAACGCATGCCTTTACTACGCAACTTTCGCAACGCAAGTCGTTACAACGACTTGCATTGGGGGGTGCTGGATAGTGAATAGTTTAATTTACTATTCCAACTCCAGTCCCCGTGGATAGTAGGGAAGGTTTTGGATAGTAAATTAACTATTCCCTATCCTAGAGCGCCCCCCAGCGCAAGTCGTTGTAACGACTTGCGTTGTAAAAGTTGCGTGGTAAAGGTACTGCGTTGTAAAAGTTGCGTTGTAAACGCTGTTCCCCATCAGGGAAGGGAGGACAGACACAAGAAGAGGAAGGCAAGCCATCGAATAAAAACAGGTAGTGGTACAAAAGGGGGTGGTGATAGACGGAGCATCTGAACCAATCAAACACTCACACCCAGTCAAAAGATCTGGGTTTGACCCATCACTGTTCTTTAGCCCACTCTGCCACCCAGTTCAGACATGGCTATATGCAAATCAGTCTGACCCTGTGCCTCATGGGAACAGTCCAGCCCGAACTGCCAAGCCATGCCTTCCCTGGACCGGAATCAAGCTTCCGAGGACCGGTTTCTGGCATTACAGCCATCTTCAGCCCGGCTTGCTTGAATCCAGTGGCAAAGTGAGCAAGGGACTCACGTCTGAGCATACCCTGCCACACTTATGGCGGCCAAAAGCGGTACAAAAGGGGGTGGTGATAGACGGAGCATCTGAACCAATCAAACACTCACACCCAGTCAAAAGATCTGGGTTTGACCCATCACCGTTCTTTAGCCCACTCTGCCACCCCAGTTCAGATATGGCTATATGCAAATCAGTCTGACCCTGTGCCTCATGGGAACAGTCCAGCCCCGAACTGCCAAGCCATGCCTTCCCTGGACCGGAATCAAGCTTCCGAGGACCGGTTTCTGGCATTACAGCCGTCTTCAGCCCGGCTTGCTTGAATCCAGTGGCAAAGTGAGCAAGGGACTCACGTCTGAGCATACCCTGCCACACTTATGGCGGCCAAAAGCGGTACAAAAGGGGGTGGTGATAGACGGAGCATCTGAACCAATCAAACACTCACACCCAGTCAAAAGATCTGGGTTTGACCCATCACCGTTCTTTAGCCCACTCTGCCACCCCAGTTCAGACATGGCTATATGCAAATCAGTCTGACCCTGTGCCTCATGGGAACAGTCCAGCCCGAACTGCCAAGCCATGCCTTCCCTGGATCGGAATCAAGCTTCCGAGGACCGGTTTCTGGCATTACAGCCGTCTTCAGCCCAGCTTGCTTGAATCCAGTGGCAAAGTGAGCAAGGGACTCACATCTGAGCATACCCTGCCACACCTATGGCGGCCAAAGCGGTACCTTTTGTACCGCTTTTGGCCGCCATAAGTGTGGCAGGGTATGCTCAGACGTGAGTCCCTTGCTCACTTTGCCACTGGATTCAAGCAAGCCGGGCTGAAGACGGCTGTAATGCCAGAAACCGGTCCTTGGAAGCTTGTTTCCGGTCCAGGGAAGGCATGGCTTGGCAGTTCGGGCTGGACTGTTCCCATGAGGCACAGGGTCAGACTGATTTGCACATAGCCATGTCTGAACTGGGGTGACAGAGTGGGCTAAAGAACGGTGATCGATCAAACCCAGATCTTTTGACTGGGTGTGAGCGTTTGATTGGTTCAGATGCTCCGTCCATCGCCACCCCCTTTTGTACCGCTTTGGCCGCCATAGGTGTGGCAGGGTATGCTCAGACGTGAGTCCCTTGCTCACTTTGCCACTAGATTCAAGCAAGCCGGGCTGAAGACGGCTGGAATGCCAGAAACCGGTCCTCGGAAGCTTGTTTCCAGTCCAGGAAAGGCATGGCTTGGCAGTTCGGGCTGGACTGTTCCCATGAGGCACAGGGTCAGACTGATTTGCATATAGCCATGTCTGAACTGGGGTGGCAGAGTGGGCTAAAGAACGGTGATCGATCAAACCCAGATCTTTTGACTGGGTGTGAGTGTTTGATTGGTTCAGATGCTCCGTCCATCGCCACCCCCTTTTGTACCGCTTTGTCCGCCATAGGTGTGGCAGGGTATGCTCAGACGTGAGTCCCTTGCTCACTTTGCCACTGGATTCAAGCAAGCCGGGCTGAAGACGGCTGGAATGCCAGAAACCGGTGCTCGGAAGCTTGTTTCCGGTCCAGGAAAGGCATGGCTTGGCAGTTCGGGCTGGACTGTTCCCATGAGGCACAGGGTCAGACTGATTTGCATATAGCCATGTCTGAACTGGGGTGGCAGAGTGGGCTAATGAACGGTGATGGATCAAACCCAGATCTTTTGACTGGGTGTGAGTGTTTGATTGGTTCAGATGCTCCGTCCATCGCCACCCCCTTTTGTACCGCTTGGGCCGCCATAGGTGTGGCAGGGTATGCTCAGACGTGAGTCCCTTGCTCACTTTGTCACTGGATTCAATCAAGCCGGGCTGAAGACGGCTGGACTGCCAGAAACCGGTCCTCGGAAGCTTGTTTCTGGTCTAGGGAAGGCATGGCTTGGCAGTTCGGGCTGGACTGTTCCCATGAGGCACAGGGTCAGACTGATTTGCATATAGCCATGTCTGAACTGGGGTGGCAGAGTGGGCTAAAGAACGGTGATGGATCAAACCCAAATCTTTTGACTGGGTGTGAGTGTTTGATTGGTTCAGATTCTCCGTCCATCGCCACCCCCTTTTGTATCGAATAAAAACAAGCAAATGAGAGTGATAATAAAGTCAACCAGTGGGTGGCCTGCAAGCCCACTGTAAGCTCACAATAGGTCTTTAGCTGCCAGACAGCTTACACTGTCTGGTAAGCTTGACCTAAATAGGGTGGGGAGCCTTGGTAATATTTGCCATGGTCAGACTGTACAAAAAATTGCAAAGCCCTTCAGCAGCCCCATTCATAAAGGTAGCTGACACCAAACCACTCCCCTCAATAACATATAGAAAAGAGACCTTTCCTGCCAGGATCACAAAGAGTCTTGAAATGATTAAGAGCTCCGCATTTAGGAAGATTTTCACCATCCTTAGAGTGCCAGCTAATCTTACATTTGAATGGAGTTTGGTGTCGTTAGACCAGAACTAACATGCATGGCATCCTTTGTGTTAGAGAATTAGGCATGCTGATCCAAATTAACTGAAAGTTCCCTATGAGAAATCCTTGTAAAGGAAGAAAGTTCTATGGTGTTTTCCTGGGTGCAATGACTAAAGTGCTCTTTAGAGGTGCTAGAAATTGGTGAGGCGTAGCAAAACAAGATTCAGTCCCTGTTTTTAAACATCTGGCATGATCGTAATTGAGAATGACATTTCTGGCCATTGCTTTAGCATAATGTTTATGAATAAAACGCCCATTGTGGCAGTCAATCGTATGAGTCTCCCAGGGGACAGAATATCTGTTCCAAGCTTGGATCAAATAAATGGTACAAAATCATAAAAATTTGCTTTGTTCAGGCACAGGTTACAAACTAAGACAAAACTTATATACTTTGAAATTACATAGCGGTAAACGTAGACTGTGCAATTATAGGAAAGAGCCCCTGGTCCAGACCTTCTGATGCTGCACTAGTCTTTCAGAAGAAAGGAAATAATGCTCCAAGATTATTCCCCAAAGTGTGAATTAGGAATTGCTTTGATGCAGTCTGTTTCAGTCTAAATATTCAAGACATATACAGGCTGACGCAAGGAAAGAGATTAATTAATTAAGCATTATCTGGATCGAAGAAACACAGAAGAAAGGGTCCTTTTTTAACTTAGATGAATTGGTTTCTCTTTATATGTCATTCTCATATTGTGACTAGCTAAAAGCAATTACTGGAAACTTGTACCATCTGGGCCTGATTATTCAATATTTAATTTCTTCAAATCAGGACAAGTAGATGTTCCTTGCCTTTTGTTTTGAAATCCTTCATTAATGCATTCATTTTCAGATGGTTTTAAAATTTAAGATTGTAATTATTAAAACTATTACCTTTTTACTTATTTGTGAGATAAGGTGGAAGCATTAGAAAGGGGTAACGCCATTCTAAACAGTAAATTACAACAAGTAATATCCTACGCGGATGTATGACGTTACAACGCATACTTTTACAACGCATACCTTTACAACGAAATTTTTACAACGCAAATACTATTACAACGCATGTATTTACAACGCATGTTTTTACAACGCAGGTACCTTTACAACGCATACCATTACAACGTAAGTATTGGTAAGTATATATTAATTTTTTAATTGTAAATTAATTGAAATTAATATAATTTAATGTAATGTAATTTAATTTAATTTAATTTAATTAATTTAATTTAAATTTAATTTTACTTTATTTTTACCCTGTACCCCTGTACCCCAAAAACCCAAAACTGACCCTGAACCCTAAAAATACCCCTTTACCCAAAAACCCAAAACTGACCCTGAACCCTAAAAATACCCCTTTACCCAAAAACCCCAAACTGACCCTGAACCCTAAAAATACCCCTTTACCCAAAAACCCAAAACTGACCCTGAACCCTAAAAATACCCCTTTACCCAAAAACCCAAAACTGACCCTAAACCCTAAAAATACCCCTTTACCCAAAAACCCAAAACTGACCCTGAACCCTAAAAATACCCCTTTACCCAAAAACCCAAAACTGACCCTGAACCCTAAAAATACCCCTTTACCCAAAAACCCAAAACTGACCCTGAACCCTAAAAATACCCCTTTACCCAAAAACCCAAAACTGACCCTGAACCCTAAAAATACCCCTTTACCCAAAAACCCAAAACTGACCCTGAACCCTAAAAATACCCCTTTACCCAAAAACCTAAAACTGACCCTGAACCCTAAAAATACCACGTTACCCAAAAACCCAAAACTGACCCTGAACCCTAAAAATACCCCTTTACCCAAAAACCCAAAACTGACCCTGAACCCTAAAAATACCCCTTTACCCAAAAACCCAAAACTAACCCTGAACCCTAAAAATACCCCTTTACCCAAAAACCCCAAACTGACCCTGAACCCTAAAAATACCCCTTTACCCAAAAACCCAAAACTGACCCTGAACCCTAAACATACCCCTTTACCCAAAAACCCAAAACTGACCCTGAACCCTAAAAATACCCCTTAAAAAACCCAAACATATAACATTTTAAATATAATTATATACTTACCAATACTTACGTTGTAATGGTATGCGTTGTAAAGGTACCTACGTTGTAAAAACATGCGTTGTAAATACATGCGTTGTAATAGTTTTTGCGTTGTAAAAGTTTCGTTGTAATGGTAGTGCGTTGTAAAAGTTCCGTTATAAAGGTTGCATACCATCCTACGCTGATGTCTCCAGTGAAGCACTCAATGCACCATGCTATAAAATCTTTGTAAATTGATACCAAATGCAATTTATGTTTAAAGCACAGGCCTTTTCAACAGATCTAGACAAAATAGCATGACCGAGGAATCTCATGGTTGATGGCACCTTGTGCACAACAACTTTAATCAGTAATGCCCTACACGTTTTGTTTGTGTCATTTGCAGCATTTAAAAAATAATTCTGACTAACTCTTAAAGGGCCTCTTGCGGAACATGCTTCAATAGGAGATTATTTGAAGTTGTATGAAGAAAACCAGATCTGATTAGCAACATAGCCCAGTTCAAACACTTAATTATAAGTTTAGATAGGAACAATACACCGGTTGTTGCCTACTTCTGCAGATGGTTATGAGATGACATTAAGAGTGAGATATCCAAGGATCTGATACCCCATACTAGCTTAATAGATCTAAAAGTTCAGATCGACCAACACACACAAGAAAGACTACAAGAGAGGAAGGAAGCCAGTGTTCCACTCTCACATGTTCCTTGAAGTAGGAGGATATTATTAGGCTAACTGAAAAAAATATTGAACCAACTAAGCCAAGCCCTGCATCATGTACGAAGTAATTCTTTCCTACTCTAGACGCCAGCATTATAAAACAACCAACAAAGCAGCCAGTATCATTAAGGGGTTGAGTGTATATCTTGCAATAGGGACTGTTTCTAGTAAACTGAATCACACCATCATCATGTGGCTTTAAAGCAAATGATGCAAAACCAAAGGGGATGATGGACCGAGTGTTGAACAATGCAAGCACTCACCCTCAGTCAAATGATCTGGGTTTAATCCATCATCATTCTTTAGCTCACTCCGCCTCCCCAGTTCAGACATGGCCGTATGCAAATCAGTCTGACCCTGTGGCTCATGGGAACAGTCCAGCCTGAACTACCAAGCCACGTCTTCCCTGGACTGGAAACAAGCATCCTGGGACCGGTTTCTGGCTAATCATCCAGGCTAGCTTGAATCCAGTGGCAAAGTGAGCAAGGGACCCACGTCTGGGCATTCCCTGCCAACTTAGGGCGAACAAAGCAAACACAAGGAGCTGATGGACGGAGTGTTGAATTATGCAAGCACTCACCCCCAGTCAAATGATCTGGGTTTAATCCATCATCATTCTTTAGCTCACTCCGCACTCCAGTTCAGACATGGCCATATGCAAATCAGTCTGACCCTGTGCCTCATGGGAACAGTCCAGCCAGTATATTGGTAAACATTTCCAGAGAGAGATGGTTAGGCAGCTTCAAGAACAGCTAGAAAAAGATCTCCTTGTGTCCAAATCTTGGGGCGCTGCTTGCTATTCTTGAATGTGACATATGCTAGTAAAAATCTGCAAAGGGAGGTGACTAGGTAGTTCACAAAATATCTGGAAAAAAATCCCCATCTCCACAGTCAGCAATCTGGTTTTGCATCCAGGATGGGAAGCAAAATAACTCTGGCAGACATAAGAGAGGAACTCCTCCCTACCTTGGACAAAGACAAATAGGTACCGTTGTACTTCCAGGGACATATGATATCATGGACTATAAAATCCACCTTTTCAAAACTACAAGACTGTGTCTGAAACTGTGTTAAAGTAGTGCTACTGCTTTCTCACCAAGTAAAAACTGCACATGGGGATTGGCTCTTTGGCATCTTCCTCACTTACTGTAATGTTACCACAGTGTACTCCCTGCTCTTCACCATTGTTGAATATCTATATGGATCCACTGGGTGTCGTTGCTGGAGCAGCACTTGGTGCATTTTAAACGTGTGTGCAACTTACCCATATTTACATCTGCTGACAGAATGACTAAGGCAACCAGACAAACAGCATCAACTGCCTTGGCCACATCTACAAATCGTTCCTCCTCTTAAATGGAGATAAACCTGAGATATTAGTTCTGGGTGGTAGTGAACCTGAATCCAGTCCTTTTGAATAGCCCTTAAGACTGGATTTACCCCTAGTCATATAAAAAAAGAAAGTAAAACAGCATGTCTGATCTTCAGCGTAGATCCCATCTTTGCTCCTGTAAATCAAACACCATTGTAAAGAGCATCCGTTTTTATCTCTCCATGGCTCAGAATACACCCCCACTCCTTCAAAACAAAACTGAGTAGAACCAATAAGGACTCTGGTGATGGTGTGCCTTGAATTTTCTAATGTAGTTTATACTGGCCTACCCGCAAAACGTAAAACTAAGGCCAGGTCTTGTGGCCTATCTGGCTAATGCCTCTGCTTCTCTGTCTAACCCACATGGTAACAGTTCAAAATCCAGGTTCTCTTAGTCTTTCACTCTTTTGTAGCTGATAAAATGTGTCAAACCGTAAACACCTGTTATCTGTGGGGAGAGGCTGTGACCTAATGGCTAGCGGGGTCATCCCGAAGCTAAGAAATCGGGGTTGAGTCTCGGCAGGGACTATCAACCTCCTGTGATTCTTGGCAAATCACTTAATCTCCCCGTGCCCATCAAAAAATGAATGACTGTATCCTTCTGTAACGCTACTGGTGCTCATGTAAAGCGCTCTGATACCTTCGGGTCTAGTTTGTGCCACATAAAACTCCCCCCAAAAAAAGAAATCTATCATTTGCACCATGAGGCCTCCAAGGAGGTGGACAAGTGCTCTAAAGATACACTAGTTATTATTAACAGGAAGCGAGATGGTGTGAAACGTGCCGTGAAATTTCTGCACGGGCTGCTGATGGAACGTAGAATTAAATTCAAGATTCTGTGCATCATTCACAAGGCCTACTTGTACAAATCTCTGGCTACTTACAGAAACCCTACTTTGAGGTCTTCAAGTAATCAAACATAAAAACAAACTGTGTAGGCTGATCCCTGTAAGTCCAAGGCTCTAGACTTTGGAATAGCCAAAACCTCATCTTCATGGTAGACCTCAACACCTTTCACTGCAAATCAGAACATTATTGAAGCAGAAGTTGATCGTCCAGGCCTTCAACGCAGAACATGCCCTTAAGAATGTAGCGACGGAAGGATATAGGATGTGGGATCACTGGACACAACAAACCACCCGCTGAGTGCCATTTATGCAGCTTCCTGTTATCCTGAAGTGCACCCAGTGCTCCTTAGTTACCACAAGGGGCCCTGGTAGCTCTGCAAACTTAAGAGATACACATTTTACATCCATTTTTCCATGTTACTATTGGTGGACGGAATTGAGTTCATAATTTACTTGTATTCAGTTTTTCAGAATATAAAGTCAGTACTTTAAATTACAGAATTAAAATTCCTTTTTTTTAATTCTATGAAATATATAAAAGAGGTTATCCAAGTGTCCCATTGCACGCAAGGGAAACTATGCGGTAAAGCTTGATCCATGCTACAGTATTTTATTGACACCATGTGTTGCAGATTTAAAGCCAATTTGTGTACAGTATGTGAGGTTTGGCGTTCCCGAAGCATTTTGCTTGTCGTTTTCGTATCCGATAATTTATTAAGTGTAGTTTAGGCTGCAGCTAAAACTTGGCAGCTTTTTTTTTTTCCTTTGGCTTCTCGCCTCTTACCGAATAGTCAGACCTGGCCAAACAATGAATATTTCTTGAACTGAGATCCCCCCTGACTTCACATTCCTGTCAGAATATTTGCTTCATGAAAGAAACAATGCACATTGTGCAGGAGCTTCCGGTGTGTTTCCTGATATGAGCGATGAAGACAAGCTGAGCCAAAGGTAAGAGCGAGCAGGGGTCATTTCATGGTCATTGCTTCTCTGCCGCCATCAGAGGAAGGCTCCCTGGCTGCTAGCAAGTGTCAGCAGAGAGGCCTTTCATTTCCATTGCAGATTATGTAATCGTGTTGTTTATTTGAGCTCCATGGGTTTCTTTTGAGTTTAATCAGAGGAAAGAGGAACTACATAGATTACCTTACAAATGTCCTGTTTGCAGATCTTCGTTTTACTTTGTTTCCGAAGGAAAATAATTAGCTGTATATGTTATTATATGGATAAGAACAGTGCCAAAGACAGAGGATGAAACTGATTGCCTTTGCCCAGATAGCGGCCTAGTCATTGATTTCCTCCCAGACCAGTGGCACTCTTAAGATGGGACTTTTGTTTTCTGCAAACAGTTCACAGGGGTTCCCAGAGTTATGTGCAGAAGACTACTGAAGAGTTGGCTCGTCCCCACATAACCACCATACTCAAACATAAATATACAGCATATTCCTGTGTATATGAGCATTGATTTGGATTATATTTTTTTGTTTACATTTTTTTAATAAATTTTTCACATATCACGCCCCCCCAGAAGAGGCACGATGAACAATGGATTACACATTATCGCACACAGTATATGGTACATTTCAATGAACAGTAGTACATGTTGCAGTCCACTAGTGCCACGTAGTCACTATCTTCGCCATTGATTTGGATTATAAATGTGTACCTAAATATGTGTATTCCTTTGTATAAAAGTGTATAATAGTTTTGCTCATAAATATATAGATATTCGTTAGTTTCTGCTTTGCAAATGTAGATATTACTTATGGTTATATTATTCTATGTTTAACATGTATATAGGTCACTGCATAAATAAGTAAATCTTTATCATAACTATTATCTACAATTGCTTCACTGCTGAATTATACTTATTTATTACTTTACTCCTAATTCAGCATCTCCAATGCCCTCCCCTATATCTCACCATATACCTCCCTCAATGTATCATCTACCTCCACTCTCTGACTCATCCCAAACCTCATTCTATTGCTCTCTCCAATGGACTACCCTATTTCTCACCCTATACCTGAGAGGGGAGAGGTGTGGCGCCGTGGCGAGGGCGACTGGCGCTGGACGCTGGGGATCACGGTTCAATCCGGCGGCAGGGGTCTGCCCAGCACGATGCGACTCTGGGCAATAGCTTGCTTAATCTTCCCAACGGCCCCCAGCGCCGAGACACCCCTTCAGGGGTGATTCGTGCGCTATACAAGTACTGGATTTACATTACATTTTACATCTCACAATATATTCTCTACCTCCACTCTCTGGCTCATCCCAAACTCCATTCTACTACTATGATCCCCAAAATAACCCTTTATGGACTCTTCCCTCCTCTACCCCTCGTTGCATAATCTCAAACCTCTTTTACTATTCAGATCTCTCATACAAGCCTTTCTAAATCCTTCCCTCTGGCTCCTTCCCCCTCCCCCTCACCTCTACTCACCCCAAACCTCCTCCTACTTCTATGATCTCCAAATAAACACTTCCGTTGACCATTCCCTCTTCTATCTCTCCACTATCCTTTTCAATCCTACTAACAGACTCACATGTCCACCACTCAAATTAATTTAATGTTTCCCTAATCTAATTCACCACTAATCCTGTTTGGTTCCAGAGTGGCGCGCTACTCGCCTAAAAGCTCTTCGACACCTCATCAGAGGTAGCAAGCACTAAATAAATGCAATTACAATTACAATGACTTGGAATAGCGTTAGGTATGAACCTAATCTGCTGCTATATTATAGTGTAGCTCTCTCAATGAGGTTTCCTTTGTCCGAAATGTCCAAGAGAGATAGGACATGGGAAAATATCCAATTTTTTGGGGGGGGAGATATGTTTACATTATTTTTCTCTTCAACCACATTCAAATGGACAAATAATAATCCACATTTGTAAAGCGCACATTCACCCGTTAGGGTCTCTAGGCGCTGGGGGCCATCGGGAAGATTAAGCAAGCTATTGCCCAGAGTCACATGGTGCTGGACTAATCTGCCGCCGGGGCCGGGGATCGAACCATGATCCCCAGCTTCCGGAGTCAGTCGCCCTGGCCGCGGCGCCACACCTCTTCCCTTGACAAAGACAATAAGAAACATAAAAGTTTAGCAACAAACTGATTCACAAAGCAACAATCAAGAGTGTTTGATCTTTACCATAAGACAGAGAATTTTGAGAGTGAATGCATTGCAAGCAAGTTCCATTTCCTTTTTCTGTTGCATATCTTCCATTCCAGTTTCCATTCCTTATAACTCCTCTTGTCTGCTGTTGTGTATATTGGCTTCTCTTATTCTACCTAATTTTTCATGGCTAACCAATTATTGGACATCACTTTCAATAACATTCCTTCTTACTTTCACGAATTTTCCGCGTCTATTGTCCCTCATTTTGATGGATTTACCTCTTACTATCTGCAGTTTTCAAAAGCTATCAATGACTACCTCCATTAATTTCCATTGTTTTCCATTAGTTTGCTTTCTACTATTCCCTGTTTTGGTGGCTGTTCTCTTACTTTCATAATTTGACATGGCTATGTCTCTTCCTCTTCTATATTTTTGATGGCTATTCCTAACTCTTGTTTTCTTTCATTTGGCATGACCTCCCTTCTAACATTACCTTATTTTTCCATGCTCTCTCTCTGTCTCTAATATTTCCCTAGCTGTACCTTTGGTCCCCATTTTGCCACAGCTGCCCCTCTTGCATCAACCTCCGTTTCTATGATTATTCCTGCTACTTTTCCCTCTTGAATATGGCTGCTTTCCTTGGCCATCCCGTTTTACTTTCCCTCTTTCTTGTATGGCTATCCACCTTTGTTGTTGCTATCCATCTTACTTTACCTAATTTTCAATGGTCATCTATCTTAGTTTCCCTAATCTTGTAACAGCTCTTAGTTTTGTAAATGTTCCAAATTTACACTTCTTATTTTCCCTCCTAGGCCATCCCTATTGCATGCTCCCTTTTTTGTTGGTTGTCTCTATGTACCTTGTTTGTCATTGGTATCCTTCTTTCTTACAATCCCTTTCGCTAGCTTCCTTTCTTTCTTTCCTGCATTTCCTATGGCCGCATTACTTACTTTCCCTTGTTCTCTACAATGATCTCTTTAGCTTGTTTCATACCTTCCTGTACATATTAGAAGTTCTCCTCTTCCCTCTATTCTTTCACATGGGATTGCACCTCCTTTACAATAAGTCTGCATAAAACCGGTGCTCAAAGCTCTGAATTATCAAGGTCTGAAGCAGTTTCCTTCCTGCCAGTAGATGGCATGGTAATGCAAACTTTGATAGGAGCAATGAACCAAGAGTAACAGGGTCACCTCATAAGTGAGTTGGCACTTCAGAATCTCAATTTGAGTACTTTTTGATTTCACTGTGTACAAAGTGCTAAAAAGACTCAGGGGAAACCTTTCTGCACATCGCTTGTTGGGACGCGCTCACCTTTGGCTGCTTACTGCGAGGAGGACTTTTTTAGACTTTTAGCCAGCAACTCGCCGCACCCGCTCCGCGGGTGCCGCTTCGCCGACAAGTGAGGAGGAGTGGGAGTCTAATACCACCAGAGGGCTGCAGGGCTGCGAGCGTATCAGGGACTCCAAATCCCAGGAGTCCCTGAGTGACCGCTGACCACTTCCAGTCCGCTCTCCCTGCCGGCCCGCCTACCACCCTCAGTCTTTGCTATATCTGGGGCCACTCCTCCCGCAGCGCGGGACGCAGCCCGGAGCAAAGACCGGGCTAAGAGCGGGCCGTTTGAGGCCGTTCGAGGTCTGAGCGGTCTGGTCTGGGCCCTTTCCCTGTCGCCTTGTTTTTCCCTCCTTGTGGTTGCTGCTGCCATTTGGGACTGTTCTTAGCAAGGTCCTACTTGGTCGTCACTGTTAGCACACATGTGCACTCGGGTAACCCGCAACAGGGCGGCCAAGGCGGGGCCAGCTCCGAATGGACCTATGGATGACTTTATTACACGAACGAACATTGCCATAGACTATGAAATTACTAAATTACAGTCTAGAGTGTCACTGGACCTAGAAGCTGCTAGAAAATTGTCTTTGGAGTTTGCCACCCTTAAAAAATCCTCCCTTGGGCATATTGCATCTGCCATTACTCCTACTCGGGCTCACAATATAGGGGGAACTGAAGTTAAGGTTGATGTCCACGATATCCCAGTTTCACCTACCCCCCTATCATCTTTGTGTCCGCATGCTTCGCCCGAGGATCAACTAATGGGTGTGGGTAGCCTCTCTGTTGCTTCTACCTCTTCCCCAAACTCGCCAGATTCTTCTTTTGCCTCCACTACCTATGGAGGACTAGATAGTATCCCTGGCAACACTAATAAAAGAAAACGCTCACCTAGCATTTCCCCCCCATATAAAAAGATTCTGAAGAGGGGAGGTAATGCGTCCGTTATGGGTAACACACCAGTTATTGGTAGCACAGGGATGCCCTCCATTGCCCCCCAGACTGCTTGGTGTGCTAATAACGAGGGGACTGCTTCTGTTGCATCTGGTGGGTCTCTATCTGGCAGGAGATCGGACTCTGCCCCAAACGACCAAGAAGGGAGGGAATCAGAATTTATAGGAGTAGTCTGGGACACCCTTAAAGGCCTATTGTCTCCCCTGGATTTAAGGCTCTCTCGAATAGAGAACAACCTCCTTGAGATGGAGAAAAGCATTATTGCCTTGGCCACTCTTGGCCTGAGAGGCCTTGAACACCAGGGTTTGATAGATAACAATAGAGTTGACCAGGCAGCTATTCCCCCCCCCCACGGTCGTTTTGGGTTCTCAGCCTAACCTCACTGCGCCTCGTTCCACTCAGCCCATTCCCAAACCACGGACCAAGAGAGCTGACATTGCAACCCCGGCTCCCCAGCCTAGGGCCAACATCTCTAATGCCCCTACTACTCAACCATATGTTCGTGCCAACCCGGCCAATGCGAGAACACAGAATCCCACTAGGTTTAGTTCTCGTTCTGCGCAAACCTCCCAAAACAAACTTAGCATTCGTTCTCTGGGGGGTCCAAGCCTTCGGAGCAACTTCCGAGGGGGTTATATCGACCTTCCACCTGAAGCCAACGATTATGTGGCAGTATTGACGGGGGTGCCTGAAATACAGAATGGCCTCTTTGAACATCAGCAATCCCTCCATAACAAAGTCATGCATTGGCTCAATTCCCATAGACCCATCCCAAATGGTAGGAAGAGCAGAGTCACAATGGTTCGCAGAGTCCCGTGGGTGGGAACAACCATGAAATCAATCCCCGGGGACTGCATAGTCGTAACGTTCGATGATGTTTTTACGGCCAATTACATCTGCTCCTGGGTGAGCCAGAATGAGGGCTCTTCTATTGCCCCGAGGCCCTTGTCATTCTTTTATCCACCCCGGATGGTCCACCCTCAGGGGGGCAATTGGACTCTGGTTCCCCAGCAGCCCAGCTGGGGGTTTGCTCCCAGAGCCCATAATACAGCTAGTGGCTGGCTTGGTATCACAACCTCTAACAGGTTTGCCAGCCTTGAAGATGTAGATTGACGTGTAACACCCCCTGTTCTGGCTCCATCTCTCAAACCTAATACCCCGCAGGTGGATGCTGTCTCTTCACCACTGTATACTACCTTGGACAGGGGGGGCATTGGTCCTCTGCCCCAGGTCACGCCCCTGGCCACCCCTGCTCGGGGTTTGCTGCATCCCCCGCCGCTCGATGGCAATGCTAGCTCTTCCTCAGCAGCGATCTTGCTAGCCCAGGATTCGCTGGAAATTGTGGCTCATTCTCAGCATCCCAAGCCTGACGGTTTCGACGTTGTGTACCCAGCTACTGCCGCCCAACCTTGCATAAGCTTGGTAGGCATGTCCTCGCTTAAGATCTTAAGTTGGAATGTGGCGGGGCTAGTGCGCAATCTAGATAAACCTGATTGGCATTCTTTTGTGGAGCCTTTCGGGATCTGTCTCCTACAGGAAACCTGGTGCCTGGAGCCCGTGCACAGGGTTGGTTTTGCAACGTACCATGTGCCGGCCTCCAGGCCAAAAGGCAGTAAAGGACGCCCTTCTGGTGGCCTTCTCGTCTGGGCCAGTATCTCTCTGGGGCTTACCATAAAACATATCAACACCCAATCGCCAGACCTGCTGAGACTCACCATTCGGTGCCCGGGGGGTAGGACTATGGAATTGCTTAACCTGTACGTCAGGGGGGGTCGGGGGGGGGACTCTTCTCCTCTATCCTCTTCTGGAGTTGAAGAGGAGCTTCGGGGTTGTGAGATTGATTCCTTTATCCTTTTGGCTGGCGATTTTAATTGTTGCTTCGAACCGCTGGCCTCTGAAGATATCTTGGACACGTGGGAGGATGATGCCAAGAGAGGTATTCCCTTGCTTGATCTCGACCCCATTAAAAAATGGTCACAGAAGGCTATCGATTTCAACTCTCTCTGCTTGGAATATGCCCTAAGAGCCACAAACGGCCGTTCCAAATCAGACACTAGGGGTGCGCACACCTATAATAGGGTGGGCCACACCTCTAGAATAGATTATATATTGTTGAACCACAATTTGTGGGAGTATTTTCTCGATATGGAGGTCCAACAAACAGCGGACAGTGACCATAACCCCTTGGTCTTATCACTTGCTCTCCCACGGGAGGCAGGGGATCTAGCATCGCCTCGTTCCACCTGGAAATCATCCAATGAAGTTGTCCCATCCAACTGTGGCAGACGGCTGAAATGGGCCAAAGTTGCTTTGGATGAATCAAGAATGGCCCAAGCAAGAACCATAATGCTGGAAGCCAAGGGTACCTTGAGTACGTTGGACTCCGATGAAGTAGTTTTAACAACCTTCACGGAGATTATCGCACTACTTGGTAACCTGTTTTTAGTTCCCCAGGGAAGGGGTGGGGCTAGGCGGAGAACTGTATTAAGGGGCAGAGATCAATGGTATTCACCTGCCTGTCGTCTGGCCAAAAGCAACCTTATTCGAGCAGTCGGCTTGAAAGATCCTGGGTTGATCTCCTCTGCTAGGAAGGAATATAGAAAAGCCCAAGAGGTAGCAAGGGCAACTCACGAAACCAACTTCTGGAGCGAACTAATGGATGCGGGTTCCAGGAAGGACTCAAGGGCCTTTTGGGCCTTGTTTAGAGGTAGGGACAGGCCGGTTGATTCATTGCTGACTTGCAATATCACAGGGGACGCTTGGCTGGCCCACTTTTCAAAACTTTATACTAATTCTCAGGGGGCTAGGGGCCACTGTAGGGGCGAAAGCCACATAATATCGGTTAACAGCATACACTCTGACTCTACCTTTACAGCCAAGGAGGTAGAAGTAGCAATTAGGTGTATTGTGCCCAATAAGGCAGCGGGCCCAGATGGAGTTCCGGGCGACCTGCTGCGTATAAATATAGAGGAGTGGAGCCTACTCATTGCCAAACTCCTAAATGAGGCCATGGAGGGCGGAGGATTCCCGGATTCCTGGAGGGGTGCAGAAGTTGTCCCAATTTTTAAAAAAGGGTGTAGGGATGACCCTGCCAACTACCGACCCATAAGTCTGCTTGATTCCACCCAGAAGGTAGCAGGGAAGGTGGTTTTAGGGAGGCTTCTCCAATGGGCTGAGGAAGCAAAGGTATTGTCTGACTTTCAGGCCGGCTTTAGATCTGGTACCGGCACTATTGAGCAGACATTCCGCTTCCTTATGTTGTATTGGAAAGTGGTTAAACTGGGCAAGGGCAGTCTGTATCTTGCTTTTATAGATTTGCGGACTGCCTTTGACCTAGTCCCACGTAACCAACTGTGGGCCGTTCTTGAGGGGTTGGGCATGCCCGCTTATTTGCTGGCATTAATCATCAAATTCCATGAGGAAAATTTTGCCAGAATTAGATGGGGTGCGCAGGGAGAAAAAACAGCTCGTATCTCTGTAGACAGGGGGGTCCGCCAGGGGTGTGTGCTAGCCCCCACTCTGTTTTCATTATATCTAAACGGAGTGGTGGAGCACCTGCTGCAGCTACCAGCTGATGCACCTTCCCTGGCGGGCAGGAAGATACCAACACTCCTGTTTGCAGATGATACCCTGCTGATTTCAAAATCCCCGGTGGGCCTTCAAACCTTGCTAACTAGGTTCCAGGGCTTCTGTGACACCAGGGGCTTGGCTATTAACATCAGCAAAACTAAGTTCCTGGTGTTGAATCCCCCTAGAAAGACAGTCCACCCTCCATCCCTGGATTCAGTTCCCTTAGAAAGGGTAAGGGAATTCGATTATCTAGGAATCCGCCTTTGTGACTCTATGAGCTGGAAGGCGCACCACCAAAAGATCATTCTGGCTCATAGGAGGGTCACGGGTGCCCTACTGAAAGAACATCGTGCCTCCTCGCTCAAGCCCATTGGGGTGATACTAGACATTTATAGGGCAAAAGCTGTGAGTGCGGCTTTATATGGGGCAGAGTTGTGGGGTACTCAGAAATTTGACACTCTATTCCATCTTGAGAACAAATTCCACAAAGATTTAATGAGGCTCCCCCATAGCTCCCCAACTCTCCCACTTTTATTGGATACTGGTACACGTTCCATAGCTGAGCAGGCGAAGTTACGCCCCCTTCTCCTGTGGGCGCGCATTTGGAATGTTCCTGAACTCGCGAGCTATGCGGATGCTCTCCGCGAGCTTCTCTCCACCTCGGGTTGGTATAAGATCGGTTGGCTCTTGGAAGTAAAGCGTCTGCTTTGTGAACTTGGCCTGGTTGACGCCTGGGCCAACAGATCCTCACCACCCAAACAATTACTAAAGAAATTATTTTGGGCGTGGGTGGATAACGAGAGACCTAAACAAACCAACCTATGTAGATCTGCGGTGGAGTTTTTGTCATTCAAAGGCCGTCCTCATAGAGAGCACTATTTGGATGTGATTTCTAACCCAACAGATAGGGCGTTGTATTTTAAATTCAGGGTCGGGGTTCTGCCCGTGGGATCATGGACAGCAAACTGGAAACCCCCCTGGCAAACTGTATCAACTTGCCCTTTCTGTCCAAACAGTGTCGAATCTATTTCCCATTTAATGTTTGTATGTCCCGCGTATTCTAGTCCTCGCCGTAGGTGGTTGAAACCACTTTGCTTGAGGCTGGGTACACGGTCTTACCAGGAGGCCCTATATTTGTTAAGATCAGATTCCCAACCCTTGCTCGCATGTGGCCTGGCGAAATATTTGGGCTGGGTCTGGAGGATAAGATCTGCAAGGATGATGATCCTCCAGTAAATGGTTCCATTTTTGGATCCATCGGCCTAGTTACTTACTGCTGTGTCTCATTCTATCCCCTAAGGTCGATTAAGTATGTGTCCCTATGCTTGCCCTATGATGGTCGCTTTTAGCATTGCTGTATATTGCACTTTTCAAATGATTTTTTCTTGTGATTTTAAAGTCAATTATTGTTTTTATCTTGTATTTGTCTTATTGTAATGCTTTTATGAAATGAAACATTTCGAAATAAAGCTATTTACTTACTTACTTAAAAAGACTCATAACTTGGAAAGTCCACTAAACACCAGTGAATATGTATAAATATAATTTGTGGCCATGCCTCCACTCCAAAAAAGGTGCAACAGTCTTTCTGCTTCCCGCCCCCTTTTGGGGTAGATTAAATATCTGCCTCCTCAAGGGGGGCAGAAAGCCCACTAGACAAAAAGGAATTTACAAAGAAAATAGGGGTTGCAGCTACCCACAATGGGCATTGCCATGCCGCCATACCTAAAAGGGTGCAACAGTCTATTGGAAGGTTGCCCCAATCTACCTCCCATGGGAGGGGTTAGAAAGTCCACCAGACTCCTGGGATATTGATTAAAAAAAGAAAACATGTGGGTGGGGGATGCCCCATTGGCATGGGCCCTGCCTCCACCCCAAAAAGGGTGCAACAGTCTTTCTCCTCCCCGGGGGACAGAGTGGAGGTTTGCCCCAAAGTACTTCCCCTGGGTGGTAGGAATCTCACTAGACACCATGGTTTAGGAAGTCCAAAAGACACAAAGGATTTTGCCTTTGGGGCAAAAGAAAAAGGAGCAGGTGTCGCACTCTGACATTGGGCAACACTCCCAACGCAAAAGAGGCAAACCAGTATTTTGGTCTCCACGGGGGCAGAGAGGCCGTTTGCCCCCAGTTTTCCCACAGGGTGCCAGAAAGCCCACTGGATTACAGGAACTTTTTAAAATAAAATAATAATGTGGATCTGGCCCATCCTGACATTACACCTCACCCACACCCTTAAAGCCTAAACGGTCTTTCCGCTCCCCTGCAGACTAAGACGTCCCCATCCCAATGGCAAGGGAGAGGATATTTTGATTCTTCCGCTTGTTGTTTTTACATATGGGCCTGGAGAGTAGGGCTAAATCCCAATATGTTCCCACTGGCCTTGCTGAACGGATGCACATTTTGGAATTGTGTAGGCCGCCACCTGGGGAAACCTACCAGACCCAGATATGTTTTTTAAACTAAGCATTGAGGGGAGTCTAAATTAGTATGCCTAGTGTGGATTCCATGACATTTTCTTACCTATAATGCTCTGCATACCTCACACTCAAAAATCACACATTTCCCTTGCTTTTCTGTGATGTAAGCTTTTGGAATACATAGGTACCCACCAACCTTCCACTGCCTAGTGTTCACCCACTTGTTCTGATAAAACACTACTTTGCTTGTATGGGTGGACCTAGCATCCACAACAGGAATAGCACAAAACATAATATGGAGACTTCAACATTTTCTGTCAAAAACTGATCTGATTTGGCAATGGGGGTAGCTGAGCTAACTGGGCTGGGCTCAGCCGCCACCAATGGAAAGCTACAAAACCCAGACATTTCTGAAAACTAAACACTTGGAGGAGTCCAAGGTCGTGGGCTTTTCGTTGATTCCGTGATTTTTTCTACCCAGAATAACCTGCTAACCTCAAACTTTGCCTAAAATCACAAATCGTACTGCATTTCGGTGATGTAAACTTCCAGAATCCCCAGGGATCCTTAAAAGTCCTATAAACATGTGTTCCCCCACTTATCCTGATAAAAATGCTATCCCAATTTTGTGGTTGGGCCTAGTGCCCACAACAGGAAAGGATTAAACCAGGGTCAAGCAAATTTTATCTGTTCCTGTTGCATTTTGAGCCCTCTTATGTTGTTGCCACTAAGACCACCCTCACAAGTGAGGAACCATTTTATCGAGCGACATGGAGAAACACTGGTGCTAGGAACCGTGCTCCCCACGGATTCCTGATTTTTCCTCACAGAAATATGATGAATAAAAGTGTTTTAGCCAAAATGTGAGGTTTGCAAGGGCTTATGGGTAAGAAAAACTGATGTGAGCCACACAATACACCCCACCCTGGACTCCCCTGGGTGTCTAGTTTACAGACATGTGCAAATTGGTAGGTTCCCCTCAGGCCCGGACTGGCCGTTGCGGGCACCGGGCAATCCCCCGGTGCGCCGCAAGGGTGGGGGCTGGTTTTGGCCCCCTGGGGGCCGTTTTGTTACAGGTCCGTTTTTTGCAGCATAGCTGCAAAATCGGCCCTGTAACAAAATCGGCCGAAAACCGGCCCCGGCAAAGAGCTCGGCCGCTCCCCCGGCCGAGCACTTTGCCAGGGCCGGTTTTGGTTCTCAGTCCGGCCCTGGTTCCCCTAGGTGTCGGATGAGTTAGGGCTCAGATCCACAACTGCTCAAATTGGAAAAAAGGGTTGGTTTTGTGAGGAAAAATATGATTTGTCCATGTTGCATTTTGGGTCATTCCTGTAGCGGGTGTTAAGCCCACCCACACAAGTGAGGTACCATTTTTATTAGAAGACATTGGGAATGCTGGGTGGTAGTAAATATGTGGCTCCCTGCAGTTCCCGGAACTTTCCGTCACAGAAATGGTAGGAAAATGTGAGTTTTTAGCCAAAGTTAGAGGTTTGCAAGAGCTTCTGGGTAAGATAACCCGGTGATAGCCACACAGGCCACACCACCCTGGACACCCCATGGTGTCTAGTTTTCAGACATGTCTGGGTATGATAGGTTCCCTTGTGGGGCGGCTGAGCTAGTGCACAAAATCTCCAGCTACCCACATTGTAAAACAAGCATTGGCATAGCCCAATAGGTCTCGCCTTTGGGAACTAAGTGTTTAGGCAGAGATATTGACTTTGTGTTTGTTTTTAAGCTCTGTTGTTCAGAAGTCTACAGTATGCTGAAACGTTATAATAAAGAAGTGTGAGAAGCATTTTTGTTACCTTAGATATGACCAAGAAAGTATGTACAATAGAATGACCATATTAAAAACATATTAATAATAACTAATGACATGAGGTTTTTTTATGTTTGAATGCTGGCTACTTGTATCTGCCTGTCCCAATGGCTGTTTATTATGGTTTTTGTTGTTAAATAGTGGGTATAAATAACAGGAGAGTGAAGGTTAGTTAGTTAGTTAGTGAGAGTGATAGATTTAGTGAGTTAGTTAGTGAGAGATAGTGAGAGAGTTAGTTACTTAGTGATAGATAGATAGAGAGTGAGTGAGAGAGGTAGTTAGTGAGAGTGATAGAATTAGTTAGTTAGTTAGTGAGAGTGAGAGATTTAGTTAATAAGTGAGAGTGTGAGAGTTAGTTAGTGAGAGAGTTAGTAAGTGAGTTAGTTAGTGAGAGAGAGTGAGAGTTAGTGAGTTAGTGAGAGAGATTGAGACTTAGTTATTGAGTATAGCACCGTAAGTCAGTCATGGGTGTATGAACAGATATTACTGTAGGATTCAATGATACACAGCTCTGTGTGAAGAGAAGATTGTTATAGCGCCCAAAGCCAGAACAGTACATTGTGAACGGATATTACTATAGAACTTAATGCTAAGTAGCGCTACATGCATTTAGAGATATATGCGACGATCCCCCAATTTCAAGCAAGCTGTGTGGACAGATAGCACTGTACCTAACGCCATGCAGTGCTATAGGGAGAGACAGTACTATGGTACCTAGAGGCAAGTAGTGCTGCATTGGTGCATTCTTGGCTCTCCAACAGATTTCCCGAGGACCTGCGATATAACTAACAGATATCCAGGGGTACAGGGGAAGTTTTTCTCAGATGTTGTTCTTTGGAGGGGGCGTCTCGCAGTGCTTGGACTCGAGGCATGCACCGTGTGCGCCTGGCGCGCAGGATCCCTCTGAAGATAAAATGACACAGCTGGTGAATAGGCGCAGATATCCCTTCTTATCCCAGCAGGGGGGGTGTCAAGCTCCCCCCAAATGGCTTCTTAGCCGTATGATTTGCTGGATGGCGGCGCTGCTAAGATGTCGTCTACACAATGCCGGTGGCGGTGATGAGCCTTTTCTGGTAAACATCGGGTCCACAGGTAGCCATTTAAGTGCGCAGAGAGCAGCGCACACATAATGTGGTAGTTTGCAAAACCCTACATATAATTACCGTAAGTGTGTGTCTAAACACAAGGGAAGAAACCGCGGCAATCTTATCCCCATGGAAATTGAAATGAGCCCAAAGTTTTCAGCTGCCGCTTCCCTGGCGAGTGCCAGAGATCAAACATGGCTCTGTGATGAGCTGCGTGGCGCGACATGACGCTCAAAGCACTGGTGCAAGGTAGGGGGTCGTCCTGCTGCTCGCCTCGGCAGACTACGGACTGCAGAGCGGAGGGAGGAGTGGCCACTTCTAGAGACTGCCTCGTCGAAAAGAAAGAGGCCAAGAAGAGAGGGATCAGACACACGGAGAGGCCCATCTGCGTGAAGCCGCGAGATGCCCATTATGTGTCTAGAAGCCCCACGGGCAGACCAACCCAGTGGGACGGCCGGTAGGGCTTTCAAAGCCCTACACTTGGTGCAACAGTAACACTAGAAGGTGTGGTGTGCCACGATCGTTTCAATGAGCGCTCTGGGCGCTAGATTGTCACGCAGCGTGGGCTCCGGCGCCTCCTCCTCTTGTGTCACTTTCATAACCTGCCAGTCAGGATGATTAAACAAGCTGAACAAGCGCGGTGCGCGCGCACCTCAAGGAATGTGAGGTATGCAGCTGGCACCCGGCCGCGCTGCTGCGCGCTCCTGAGCTCCCTAGGCCAGGGGAGAGAGAAGGCGGGACATGCACCCCCCTTTGGCCAATTGCGTGCTGTCTTTCTTAGAAAGACGCATGTAAAGGCCAGTAGCGTGTGAGCAAAAAAAAAAAGCACATGAACGAGCGTGTAGTCTGAGTTGAAAGTCCTTGCTAGAAGCCTCTCAGAGCAACACGTGCGCTGGCTCAGACGAGACCTAAAAAGCGTAGATTCTGCGGAGTGAACTATGATGTCTCCAGGTTGGGTTTTGGTGCATTAGGTGTCGCAGGCGCCTGTCATACAAGTGGGGTGCCATTTTTATCGGGAGGTGTGTGCAAACACAGAATAGTAGGGCATTTGTTATTACCAACTGGATTTCTCTGCATTTGTGGTTTTCAAATGGAATCCAGTGTGCAAGAAAAAATATATTTTGCAAAATGCCCTGTAAATTACATGATGCTATCAGTAACCCAAAATTCAGATGTTTACAAATAAACACTGCTCCAAAACTCAGTATCTGGTGAACATTTGAGAAATACATACGTTTCTTTCCTATACATAATGAAAAACCATTGTAAGGGGCAGCTCAGTTTGTGGCTCGGGTCACTTTGGATTCTTGGACAACTTACAAACTCAATATATCCATGCGACCAGAAGAGTCTAGTGGAAATAATGGTATATTACTTTTGTAAATTGGCCATCGTGACACGAAGGTACAGATGAAAACACTGTCACAAATGGGTGTTTTTTCCTGCTCATTTTCTGTTTTTGTTTAAATTTCAACAGTTAGTTTCTTTGGGAAAACCTTGAGGAATCTACTCAATTGTCCCCCTGCTGAATTTAGAAGAATTGTGTCTACTTTTCATAAATATACAGCTTTCTAGGATCGCTCATGTGTTTCACACCTGTTTCTACCACAAAATGGAAGTAGGTTGAAAATACAGAAATTAGGAAAATGAACTGCCTCTTAGACAAATGTCAAAACTGTGGTAAAATATGTTTTTTGATTCAGGATTGCTTATTCATGATAGCTGGGAAGATTATGATGTTAGCGCAGCTAAATTTTCATAGATGCTGTTTTTAAATAAAATTTAATCACTTTCTTGCACAGCAGTTTTTTCCCAATTTTTTCACAAAAAAGAAAATGTAGCTATATTTTGGCTATTTTTTCAGTTCCCACCTGAGGGATCCACAAACGTTGAGCACAAAGTACCCCAAATAACCAAAAAAGAGTTCATCACGGGAATGGAAAAGCTTCAGAAGATAAGGGGCTATAGAATGGTTTTGTCATGGCTCCTCTGAAACAAAATGTAAATATAAAAGTTCTGGGGATGTTGTGCAATTAAAGCAACATACACTATTTGGTGTTTCTTTATAAGTCCGCCATTGTTGCAGTGGTCACACCCAATTCCACACTTAGTTCAGCCATCAAAAAACAATTTAAATATAACACTTCTGCTTTTCTAATTATATAATTATGACTAATGAGCTAGGTTTTAGAACTGGACTGGACAAGTACAGTGTGAATTAAACTGCAGTTCATCTTATTTATTGATTGTTTGATTTGTTGATTGATTGTTATTAACTAATCTATGGATCTTGTGCACACAAACTAACACATTGCCAGGTATCACTTAGGTTAAAACTATATTTCTTTTCTAGAGAAAGAGGACCAAATTTATTGCCTTGGATTTCCTTTGTCAATGGTTATACAAGTGAGTATGTACCTTTTTTCGATGACCATGTAGGACATATAACCGTTTTTATAACTGACACTGTTTAATGTTTTACTGTTTCTAACACTTATTTTTGTTATCAGCTATAATCAGAAGAGGAAGGATCAGCAGTCTACCGACTTCTTTCAGATTCCATTTGTGGCTGCTTGGCTCAAGGATCAGTAAGTATTGTAAATACTTAATGTTCTTTTATTGAGGAACTACAGATGGGCTGTGGTCAACTAAGTACACCTTGATTTCTAGAGGTTCAAAACTCTACCCTCACTTTCTCAGATTTGTCAACTTTGCACAATCTGTCCATGAGCCTTCTGTGTATCCAATGTGAATACCTTTCGCGGTTTCCAAAATACCAGATCACCCAGACCATTTACCCCCTGGTTCTTCAAGCCCTGCAGATCCAGTCTATTGCATTCAGATAAAGTGTGCACGCTCTTCAGAAGGACATTCCCCTATGTTTATTAAGGCCAGACTTATGACACATTTTATACTTCAAAGAAGGGTTTTTTTGGTCAGGGATTTCACCAGGCGCTCAGCTATATATACGCTAAAGTACCTAAGCACACATAAAAAGTAAATCAGAGTGATATAAACATTGGTGTGACAAATGCGAAAAGGTATTCTCCAGATGGAAGGAACAGTCCTCAAATGTTGTTAGTGTAAATATCCGTCTTTTAATTCCTTGCAAGATTCAATGAACGGGGAACAAACAAGCCGACACGTGTTTCCTCGCGCTAAGGAGAATTGCTCCGCGACTTCTTCAGGGCTGTATAAACACGAAGTGGGTCAAGATAGTCACTCAGCCGGTGATAATTCCAATCTGCTACCTGGAACTGGGTGATCCGCCGTGGGGGCTGCGGGATTTGTTCTGAATCTAGATTTGAAAGTTCGTGATCGACTGCAATCCCACCGGGCTGTCTGCAAGTGGTAAAATGCATTTTTACTATGGTCCAACCCTATTTTGCGAGTCTGTAACTCACAAAATTGGGTTTGCTAGTCGGTGTCAGGAAGGCGCGTGTAAAGGGTGTCCCTTTCTAATAGGGAGTCACAAGGGTATGTATGAATGTTTTGCAACCGGGAATACGGTTACAAAACCTTAGCAGATTACCACCGATTTCAAATTGATGGTAAACCATTCGCAAACGGGAAGGGCTCCTCAAGTGACCCCTTTCCCTTTGTGAATGGGGCGCCAACATTTTTTCAGAGCAGGCCGTGGTCCGTGGGAAAAGGAAACTTTTAATTTGTCTATTTTAAATGCATCCCATATTCCTTTAAGGAAAACAGGCTGCATTTTTTTTAAAGGCTTTATTTAAAAACCTGTCCCAGACATGGTGGTCTGGGACCCTAGAAGGGAACCATCCATGTGAGTGCTGGATATTCCCAATAGGTCACAAATTGCGACCTGCCTCGTGACTATTAATGAGGCAGGTCATTGGCGACTCATTTACGAATCGCTAAATGTGTCCCAGACACATTAGTACATTTGATTTGGTGAGTCTCAAAAAAATCACAATTTGGGACTCGTTAAATTAAATGGTTGTACATCTGACCCTATTTATTCAGCCAACTCCCCATACAAGTTTGATCAAATTTTTTATTACACTTTTTAAATAAATGTTGCCATAGTGCAAAACCCAGCATCAGTCAGACAGTACATGAGGACAAGCAAGTCATTAGCATATCTTTTGATACATCACTTCCATCACAGGTTTACCTTTTCCACACGCCCCCCTCCTTTCTTCCTCCCTCATCTAAGCAGTGTTAGGATCAAATGTTTGTAAATCTGCGTCTAATGACCAGACTCGTCCACTACAAGGCTTAAGCTAGATTCCTCTGTCTTGGGCCCATCCCTTCCATATTTTACCATGTTTCTGAGGGCAACCCTGAGGGCAACCCTGGGCCACGTAATGGGTCATTCCAGACTTAGGCATCGATCCAGCTCTCTTTTCCATCCTTCTAGAGAAGGTGCCAGCGCATCCTTCTTGGCTGCTGCAGTGCTTCGCTTGGCAATAACTAACCCAAACCACAAGAGAGCTCTTTGGTACCTGTTGCCATCTATTTTTTCTGTGGTATGTGGCAGTGGTAGCTTAGGATTTGTGGGGACACTCCATCCCAGAACCTCTCTAGGGACTCGAAGATCAGTTCTCAAAAGGGCTCAGTCACGACACAGCTCCACACTGTGTGTAAAAATTTCCCCATTTGGTTCACGATCAGGTTGCATCATTAGACTGGATAGATTATGAACAATAATTAGCATTAGATATGTTTAAAAATTCATTGAAGTCAACTTTTGAATCCAAGTAAAGAATATTGGTTGAAAACATCGTTTTGCTGGAAATGCTTTTTAAAACTAAAAATGAACTGTTTGGGGATGTTTCCCTTAGCTTGTGCGCAGTAGGTCTTCATACTAGTTGGCATGCAGCCAGTGCTTAATTTGTTAAAAAAAAGTAATTGCCAGGGCACTTCTTGGGAGGCCACTGCAACCTGCACCACACATTGCCTCTGCAAGCACCAATTAAACTACTAACCATTGCACTCCTACAAGTGTGAAAATTCAGCCTATTCTACGCCACCCAAAACTATATTAACTGCATGAGTGGTTGTGCTCATCTCAAAATTAGGCAGACAGCATCACCATGTGGTGGTCTGTCACTAGAGCTGGTGCTGACAATGAAGTGCTGGTGCCGAGCTCTAGAAACCACCAGTTAAAATTAAGCACTGCATGCAGCAATATTTTCAGTTTCTTCTGATCTGTCTGGGAGCAGAGAGCACGCTACTGCAGCAGAGAAAAATTAAGTAAATAAAAGAAAGTTTGGAGTCATAAAATAGAAATTCAAATAAAGATTTGGTTGAATCTGGAGAGCAGATTTGGAACTTTTTATTTTTGAAGGACATTCATAGCTTCTGCTGTTTGTTCCATTGGACCATTACTTGAGTTTCAAGATGTTTTTTTGACTGCATCGATAACTCAACTGATAAGCGAGCTGCTACATTAACTTACACACAGGAACAAACATCTGAAGTTTATTCATCAGTCAAGTAAACGAAACAGGTGGCCTCAACCGCAAACACTGACCGAATATCCAACGATTGGAGCATTTGATGCCCTGGGAGATCAATCAGAATTTACACGCTATGACTGTCATTCAATACAGTAAAGCCAAGCGTACCGCTAGGAGTTTGAGAGTCTCCTGAAAACCAACACTCTGTAAATCCAACAATCTATGTGTTGAAAAGTGGTATGCGAGTTTAAATAAGTGTTCCCTGGATTTGATTTTTTGATTATCAAGGAATTAGAGAAGATTTTAAGAGATGTGGAGGTCAAAATCACAGTAATCAAAAAGGAATTAAGAAAGCAATTACAACAAGACGAACTACAAAGAACATGGGATGACATCAATAAAAAGTTGGATGAAGGGCTCGCCGGGGGGGTGGGGGGGCCATCACACGCCCCATGCTGGAGCAGTGGAGAGAGGCTGATATCCAGACACTGGGTGACCTATACAGAGATGGAGCGCTCATCGCCTACGAGGCACTGGTGTCTGAAGACGGGCTGCCCCCTGGGGGGTTCCTGCTGCACCGCTCGCTTGTGGCACAGTTATCGGCTAGGTGGGGAGACTTGACATCAGAACCTGACCAACACTTAACCATGCAATACCTACATGTTATGGGGAGAGGCAGACACCTGGTCCGCTGGTTCGCCGCATCGCTGAGAACCCACACAGAGATCAGCCTGGCCCCGCTCAGAGGCAAGTGGGAGCGAGACTTGGATAGGGCGCTGTCCGATAAAGAATGGGAGAGAGTTCTTAAGAACCCGGTGCGCATCCCACGCAACATGCGCTTCCGCCAGATCCAACTATTCATTGTCCATAGATCTTACACCTGAACTAATCAATAGGTACTTCCACCGCTCAGACACGTCCTGCCCAGATGCGATGAGTTGGACGCAGGAATTGTCCATCTCTTATGGCACTGTCCCAAGCTGGGGGATTACTGGAACATGATACACACAATACTTTGGGTGTGCACGAGCCGCGTCATTCCTTTTAACTGGCCGGAGTACATACTGCACCACTTCAAGAGGTCACCCAAAGACAAAGCATCTTCCCGCTTTTTAGACTTGGGACTGGTAGTGGCGAAACGGCTCCTCACGAGGCGATACAAAGCGCGTGACCCGCCGGCTGCGCAGGCGTGGGTCAACTCCCTTCAGGCATGGGCCCGGGCGGAATGGATAGCCATACGGAGAGAGGAAACGACGGGCCTACGAAAGGAACCCATGGCGGACCAGTGGGAGGGCATGCTTAAGGCCTTGCAGTTGCCGGGGTAAGGAGGCGGTTAGGTTGCTACATGGCATTAGGGAAGCGGCCTGAAGACGGGACACAATGCGGGGTGCTTTACTGACCGGATGACCCGTCACGCACTTTTCCAGCCTTTAGATCAGCAAGTCTGTGACACACACTGACCCACTGATGTATTTACGTATGGGAGTGGGCACCTGGGGGGCGGGAAGGGGGAAGGTAGGAGATGGGATGGAATGCTTGCAGTTCACTTGTTTAAGTTTCCCTTTTCTTACATCTGTTAGAATAATGTCATTTCTACGCGGAAATATACGATTGAAAGGATCCACCTCATAGTTGTGCTAATTACTATGCAAAGCCGAGCTGGCTGACGGACATGAACAATAACCTGAGGGCCGAAGAGGGACTCGCCTGCACTAGTCAGTCCTGAGCACAGCTAATACGCTTACGAGACGTTGCCAGTGTGGCCTCAAGGCCCCTCTCTATAGTACATTTAACGGATTGAACGTCGAGCCGGCGAAGCCGGAATGTCATGATACACTGATTCTTTTTCTTGTATTACATTCTGACAAGTACGAACTGTTAAAATACTAAAATGCCAATAAACAGATTTGACAAAAAAAAAAAAAGTTGGATGAACTTGCCAAAGAAATCAGTGACCGAAAAATTAAGTAATTTAAAAGGGACAACATTGACTATAAGCTCGATGAGGTATTCATGTGGGCTTATACCTAGGCTCAAAAAGGCTTAACAAAAGTCTACTTTGACGTCAATAGGGGAAAGCCTTTATTGAGCAGCAAATACCAACTTTCAAGTGATTCTGAGATTACAGCAGATAAAGCAGCAGAGACAAGTACAGGACCATACAAGGCGACCAGTCCTGCAGCCAGTCACAGACTGGAAACACTCAGCACTTCAAAACAATGCAGGGGCAAAGAAAAAAAAAAAGCACGGCCTCAGAGAAACGCAGCCTAAGCAGCAACACGTTCCCTGGATGTGGCACAGCGGACAGGTCTATTCAATATGCAAGGCTGGACCGCCACGGTCCGCCGAGCATATTCTGAGTTTTTCCATGGTTCACCGCCATGAGAAGGCTGGAGGTGGGGAAACAAAGGGGGCCCAACAGGGCCCCTATGTCCCTGCCGCCATGGGGATATATTCAGGGGGGCACATGTTGTGCCCCCTGTTTGCATGCACTCCAAGTTCCAGAACAGCATGGACTTCACAGTCCATGCTGTATTGGAACTTCTTTTGTGTTCCCATTGCCGGGCCCGTTTTCAGGGCACTGACGTGGGAACGGCAAAAGAAAAGCCCACCAGACACAAGTTGTACTCGTAATCTGGTGGGCGGTTCCTGCACGGCTATGTCGGTGGGGTGCTGGCGCAGAGTCAGCGCAGCACTACCAAAGTCATAATCGGGCCCTTAGTCATTAACATTTCAGATCATCCTTTATCTTTTCAGCAATTAGAATTATTGAACAAAGATCGTCCTTTGTTCCAACATATTACACTTATACTTTGGCAGCAGATCTTGTAATGTTCAAATTCATGGGAAATTTAAGGCTTAATTTTGTTTTCACTACTATAGTAGATTCGAGCATGGAACAAATGATGAAATCTACAAAAAATGTAACCCAAAGGTTTTTTTATCAGTCAAATATCACACAAAACCTTAGAAACATTTGAAACCTTGGTACAACATGATTGACAGACGCTTCGCTATGATAAACAAACATAATTGAATTAATCAAGCAAAGAATGGAATTTATTGCAATATGTGACTGGAAATGACAAAATAATTTTCTTACCAGCAGACAAAGGAGGAGGATTAGTAGTGTTGACCACATCTTTCTATGAAGCTAAAGTTTGGGCTTATGTTAATGATGAAAGAGTTTACATGAAATTGGATAAGGATCCCACCATCTCTTTTCAGAAAACTTTGGATGAAATTCTATAGATAGTCAAGGAAATAGATTGGAGATCAGAATAAAAGTGAGATATTTATCTACAGCATTTCTGTGTAGACCAAAATTGTATATGGTTCCTCAGATAAATAAGGATTTGAAAGACCCCCCCCCCTTTTAGACCTAAAGTGTGTGCATGTGTTTCCATCCACGAACCATTGGGCAAATACTTAGATTATTTTCTCCAGCCAATAGTGCAATCCATGTGTTCTTATGTAAAAGACACCACATTGCTTCTCAATAAATGATCTGAAATTTAGTTGCAACCAGAGCAAGAAACTTGGCTATGCACTTTTGACCTTTTAGCTTTAGGCATGTCTATTTCACATCATGGAGGCATTGAGGCAGTATAATGGACATTTTGTGTTAAGATAACATCCGGGCGAATAAGGTGTTTCCTCTTGAGTTATTGCATTTTCTTTTATATCACAGTTACTTTGCATGGAAAAATACATTATTCATCCAAAAGACCGTAACTTCAATGGATTCACTGGGGCCCCAAGTTACGCCAACATCATTATCGTCAAGTTTGAAACTGATTAGATAATTAATAACATCCAATGAATTAACAATCTGAAGCTTTATTTAAGACACATAGAAGAGTTACTCATCTGTGGATTGGGGCATTCAATGTGTTGCTAAGAAACGTTGTTGAAAAAAACAACAAATACTGCAACATTAAGTTCATGCACAGGATAGAAAAGCACATGATTTCATTTCTAGATGTTGAAATATATATATAGAAGGGGACACAATGTTCCCCGAATGACAGTAGGGCCTCTGCAGGCCATGGCAATAGCTGCTATCTGGTGCCTCCTGTGATTATGGCCTGTGTGGGAGAGGTGTGCTGCCCCTGCTGACGGAAGACTGGGGGAAGTGCCTAGTGCCTAAGGACCTGGAGGGTTTTGTCCTGTGGTGATCCCCTCCGCTGGATTCCCTAGGCCCTGATCAGCGGGACACTTGAGGCCTTGGCTGAAGTGGCCAAGGGTGGGACGGAGGGTATCTGGAGGCAGTAGAGCAGAGGACAGAGACAGCCGCTACAGCCCCCCTGGGTGAATGGATGGGCCTCCCACGCAAAAGTGGAAATTGGCGCTGGCTACAGGCACTTGGTGGGGCCTGATTCTTTGGCTCCGGGCCTCGTGCTGCCCCCCTCATGGGAGTAAACGGGTCGGTGAGCACTAGGGGTTACACCTCGCACCGCGACGGCTCCAGCCTGTACGCGGCCTTGGCAGCGTACTTGTCTGCCGGTGACTGAGACTCCCCCTTAAGGTACATGCCACCCATGCCGGGTGAAGAAGCGAAGAAGCAATGAACGGTTGAGGCCCCAGGTGACTTGGCCTTAATGTGATCCACCTATTATTATTATTATTTAGCAGCTTGTATTATTATTTAGCAACTGTTTACCTACTTACGAAGTGTCCCCACGCTGGATTCTTTCAAAGCTGAGTTTGTTTTAAGAAAAGACAGGGCGAAGTAGAGCTAGGGAGTGAGATTTTTTCTAAACAGCCAAGTTTTCAGATGTTTCCTAAAGGCTGATTCTGATGTCTCCAGTCTGAGGTGCAGAGGTAGAGAATTCCACTGCTTGGCCGCCAAGTGCCTAAAGGAGATGCCACCAAGGCATTTTCTATTGTATTTTGGAATGCTAACCAGTCCAGTTCCAGCCGATATCAGACAACGCTTAGGTTGGTAAGAATGTATCATAAGGCCCTTGCCCTGTAGTATTTCTATGGACATAACACAAGGCTTTAAAGGAGAGTTTCCAGGGCCCGGCCTGTTGGTGCAAATCTAGGGATATTTAGCTGCATCCAAGCTGCTGCTTTTTGCACCAGTTGGAGCATATATATGCTCCTTTTCGGTGCCCCCAGATAGAGAACATCGCAGTAATCTAATATGGATGCCACCAAAGCCTGGACCACTGTTCTTTTGGCACTGTCCGGGAGGAACCATAGAATTTCTTTAAGCATTTTTAAAATCCTGAAACAGGTGCCTATGAGAGCGTAGATTTGGTCGAAGAAGGATAGTGTGGAGTCGAACCAGACTCCAAGATTTTTTACTTTATGACTCGGAGAGGGTGGATACCCTAATATACTAGGCCACCAACTCGAGGATCAAATGGAAGGGTGTGTCCCTACCACTAAAATATCAGTTTTACTGGCATTTAGTCGAAGGCAACTGGTTTCATTCAGTTAGCCATGACCTCAAGGCAGAGCTTAAAATCCTCTGCCGCTTGTCCTTTGTATTGGACCAAGGTGAGCATCAGTTGCGTGTCATCAGCATAAGACATTGTCTGCACCCCATCCTTGTCCAACAAGTGTGCCAGCGGTCGCATATACAGGTTGTAGAGGGTCGGGCTCAGAGCTGAGCCACCCCCTGTTTCAGATGTTGAGTGGTCGAAACATAGGGTTGAAGAGTAATTTGGAAGGTGCGATCCTCCAGAAAGCTCGCCAGCCAGCCCAGTGCCATGCCGCCTATCCCTGCGTGATGTAGTCTGTCAAGTAGCAAGCTGTGGGAGCCCGTATCAAATGCGGCGCTCAGGTCAAGCATGACTAAGGTTGCCGTTAGACCTTCATCAGCCACTTTATGGATTGAGTCTGACGCAAGAAGTAGCGCCAATTTAGTGCTAAAGGAGGGTCTAAATCCAGACTGTGTCTCATGAAGATCATTTTCCTCTACAAACTGCATTAGTTGCTGATTGACAAATTTCTCTGCAATTTTAGCAAAATAAGGTAGTAATGAGATAGGTCTTAGATTTTCAGGTAGTAGTGGGTCTAGGTTTGGCTTTTTGAGTAGAGGGATAACCATGGCATGTTTCCACTCTTTTGGGACAAGGCCGGAGCGAAATGACAAGTTACGTAGCTCCATTAGCACTGGTGCTATGGCAGCTCTCCCTGTTCCAGAATCCATGGGGATGCAGGGTCTAAAGGGGATCCGGATTTAACTTTGAGTATTAGACTACACGTATTAGTCTCTGAGATATGTTTCAAAGTATGAAGCTTACCCGGAGTATCTGGCAGCGTGCAGGAGGAAAAGGATGTTGGGAAAGTCCAAGCACTCTCTGGAAAAGAGATGTAGATGTTATTCACTTTGTTCAGAAAGAATTGTGCAATCTGATCGCAACTGTCATTAGAAGGGGGAATTGTAACTGCAGTGCGTTCCAAGGAGGTTAGAGACCTGAAGACTTGGAAAGGTTCTCTAGTTGAATTTTTCGAATGTTCAATCTGTAGGGCATAATAATTTGCCCGGGCATGCCTGAGGTCTTTGTGGAACTTCTTTAAGGCTGCAAGGTACCTAAAAGTATGATGTTATTTGTACTCTTTGCACCATGCACGCTCTAATCTTTTACAGGATCTCTATTTCTTTTTTTTTTTTTTTTTTGAAAACCTTTATTTAAGCAATCCGAGCAATACACGCGCGGGCCTACAACCACAGGGGCCGGCCGCAAAAGCAGGAGATCAAAACATAGCAGTTTAGGTGTGCACGATATAAGGAAGAGGCACTACATAATCAGCAGACGTGATCGCAACACAAGAAAGCGCTAGGATAAAAGAGGTTACATTTTTATAATATGTATAATAGTGAGAGGGGGCAGCGGCTATATCAACAAAGGCGTCACACAGCTCAGTCAGACCAAAGAGACGGGAGAGGTATGCCCCTCCGTACAAGCAGAAAGCAATCAGAAGTGATGGGGCCAAATACACCCAATGCCCGCCGAAGGCAGGCCAGGAGTAGGGGTCAAACAATAACATGCAAGTTAACGAGACGTCGTGTAATGAGCCCACCCACATTAGACCATAAAGAAAGGCATGTGCGGACGCCGGATAAATAAAGGACGGAAAAAGAAAGAAGAGACACAGCCAACCCCCTAAAGAAAAGGGAGAAAAAAGGGACCATAGAACAAAACAAATTAAAATAACAAACCCCCCCCATCACCCACCACCCTACATCACCATAATGGCTATGGCCTACCCCACTAACAGCGTGCCTGTCGCCCCAGAGTCACCCTAAAAAAGGAATAAAGAAAGGAAGGAAACGAAAAAGAAAAAGAATAAGAATGAGGAGAGGAGCTAACACCCGGACCCCTCCATCCCCGCAACCAAAAGCGTAAAGACCGAGGCCAGAGAAAACACAAAGAGCCATTGCACAGGATGAAAACAGCAGCCGTCTTACAAAATGGGTCCCAAAGTCGCCATCCACTAGGAAGAAGTCCCGCCAGGATCCAAGCGAGATCACCCCTGGCCACTCCTGTGAATAGTAGAACTGCTAAACGGCCTTGTAGTCAAGAGACAGTCCGACAGAAAAAGTTCACACCAGCCAGGCAAGTCAGGTGGCACCTTCGCACCACATTGTCCCGGCCACCAAGAAGCAGCCAACGATACATGGCGGCCATCTGAGTGCAACCATACGCCGAACATCAAGGAGGCCAGGTCCAAAAGCAGGTCTGCCAAGCCTGGAGAGGAAGGCACAGGATATGGGAAGCAGTGCAGCACAGGCGCCTGGTCCATTTGCACCCTCGAAATCGCAGAATCATCCGGGGACCCCGGCACAACAACCGGAGGAGATGCGATGGTAGCAACTCGGAGGGAAGCCACCATACCACAAAATGGCGGACTGACAACGGCAGCAAACCGCACCTCCAAGCCTCGGGAGTTCAGAAGCAGAGCAGTCCGCAGGTGGACCAGTGCAGCCAGTACATGACTACGTGTAAACACCGACTCATGCAGCCGAGGGCCGGAAGTTTCAAATGCAGCAACGTCTCCGTCTCCAGGAGGGATGCAGTTCAGGTGGTCGTCCGCCATCTTAACAACATTGTTCTCCGCCACTATCCCCTCCATCTCCGAGTCACGTCCGACCGCCCGAGACAGCGGGTCCCACAGTCGATCAGTGGCGGTCGGCACCCGGCACAGAAAGGAGAGTCACCAGAAGGCCGGACGTGCTCCCCGCAGCTCTCCGGGAGCCAAACGGCGGCTCCCAGACGGGACCATCAACATGAGGGGGCGTCACACCCAAGTGGAACCGGGCAACACGGCCCCTCTCCGGCTCACCAGCGCCTGGGTATACGGGACGACCCACTATTGGGAGCGGGTCCGTTCCATCTCTCCCGGCTCGCGGCTCCCAGGCTCACATCGACCGGCTTCTCTTCCGAAACAGGGCTGCCAACACTCCGAACACCGCCGGGCGGGCACTGCACTCGAGGCCCCGGCGCCGGGGCCGGGAAGGGCAGCAAGCAGACCGGGGCAGATCTCATGAGTCCCGGCACGACGGAGCCCAAAAAACAGACGGTAAGTGAGCGTTTTTCTCCCACAACAGAAATCACGAAGCCTCGGTCAGGATTATTGACAGGATAGGCAAGCGGGGAGGAAGGACCTCAGAGCGGTGCGTTCATGCGACTGTTCCGATCGCCATCTTGGCTCCTCCCCCCGGATCTCTATTTCTTGAAGTGCCTCCGAGAACCAGGATGCAGAGGGTTTGGGCCTCTTGCTGGTAGCTTGATTGAGAGGTGCTAGGGTATTTAGGGCATGATTGATCCAGCCCTTGATCTGTCCATTGGCTGATGATGGACAAACTTCAAGAGTTGGACTATTGGAGTTTAAGACCCTAGTAAAAGAGGTGGGGGTGATCAGGGCCCAGTTACGAGAACTGCGTTTTAGAGACGGTGCCACTGACTGAGGGGACTTCGTGGTCCCAAATGGAATCAGGTGGTGGTCTGACCACGCCACCGGGATGGGTTCGGCCACAGCTAAGTAGTGTGAATTAGTAAAAATGGGGTCTCGAATATGGCCCAGAGCATGTGTGGGGGTATAAAACAATTGGGAAAGCTGGAGCATGGTCCAATCTTCCATTACGTTTTTCGTGGTCGAGCAGTTCTTATTATCCATATGTATATTGAGGTCACCTAAAACTAAAAAGTTGGCATATGTAACTGCATAATCTGGGATTGTGTCTGCTAAACTTTTTTATGAAAGTCGCAGCTGGGCCTGGAGGGCGATAGATTAAGAACCTAGCTAGCATTAACAGGCTATTCAGGGTTAGGCTGAAAAAGGCTGCCTCAGAATTAGAGAAATGTATTGGTTTCAGCTGGCAATGCAAATTACGTTTAAAAATGATCGCCTGGCCTCCCCCCGCCGAGTATGGGGCGGTCAAGTCGAAGCATAGCGTAGCTGTGAGGTACTGCATCTAATATGTCAGGGGCTGAGGCTTCTGTCAGCCATGTTTCAGTTAGAAAAAGTGCATTGGGCTGGAGTTCTAAGATTAAGTTTTGTGTTTGCGTAGAGAACAGCAGGTAAGTAGGTGACATTACTTATTCCCAAGGTCTGATTGGCAAGTCTTATCGGGGAGATTTGCTGTATGGGGTTCGTTCAGACGGAAATTGCAGCTGCGCATTCGTTGGGGCTTAGAGATAGGTTTAAAATGTGAGAGCACATATCTCTCCCCAGGCAGTTAACCTTCATTAGTTTGTTTCTTGAGTAGTAACCAAGCCTTCCTACCTTTGACCTGCTAGCAAGGGACTGGCCGGGTTGTGGAGCATTGGTCCTGGCGCCATCCAGGCGCGGACGGGTGTAGACAGGCTTGCCATGAATTTGTAGCCCGCCTCTAGGGGCGTGGCTACGGTCCGACTCCGGAGATAGGGAGCCGCTAACTGACACACAGGCAGGCAGGCAGGAAAGGAACAGGCCTAAACTGCAAATTAGCAACAAGAAGTAAAAAGCCTCACAAGGTGAGATTAATTAAAACCATGCGGTCTATACACACAGTGCAGGAGAGCCAGGCACCTCCCAGCGCCTGGTGCACTTACAAGGAATAAAAACCAAAATATAGATAGGGGGGGCAATAAACAAAAGTGAAAGTGATGCAGGAGCCAGGCAACTCCCAGTGCCTAGTGCGCTTACAAGGAACATAAAAGATAAGGGTTTAAAAAACATGGGCCAGTTAGGCTCAGTGAGTTTCTCACCAGGAAGGAATCCCTGCTAGGTGGACAACACCAGCCGCGGGCTGCTGGAAAAAACGGTTGAAGATCCAGCATTGGACCCCTGGAGGACACTGACTGATTGCCTGGGCTGCCTGCTGCGGACTCCCAGGTGTGTAGGATGAAGTGCAGCGGCCCCAGTTTTGTCTCGACATGGGAGTGACACTGGATGCTAATATGATAACCCTGGTATGCACAGCAATCACTGGGCAATTAGCAGATCCTGCTGCCCCCCTAGGGTGACCAACCTAATCTCAAATAGAAATACACTGAGCCTCCCATCTTTCTGGTGCCAAGATGAGGAAGGATAAGGCTACAATGCCCCACACCAAGTCCAAGATTGGCAAAAAAGGACCCGAATCCATGGCCCACACAGACGATTGCGCCTACGGACATGGACGCTATTCTCTCGGTTATCCGATTATCCAGAGAAGTGGTCGAGACCAAAGTAGGAGAAGTTAGGACTTCTCCGGTAGGACCTTCACAACATGGCTGCTGGGGTGACTGAGGTGGAGGATAATATCTCCACGGTTGAAGACAATGTCACCACCCCTAAAACTAACATGACAAAGATACTCTCCTTAAATGCTACTCTGGAGCACAGCTGGGGGAGGCTGAAAATAGATCAAGGGGGAATAACCTGCGCTCCGTGGGGTTCCCTGAGGGGGGGGAGGTCCAGTCCCCTGTGACACTTCTCAAAACCTGGCTGAAACAGTGGGAGCTGTCGCCATGGTTTATGCTGAAAGAAGCACACCGCTCCCTGACCCCTCAGGGCCCCCCGCACCCAATGATTGCCTGGTTGCTTAATTACCAGGACAGAGATGCTATCCTTTGGGAAGCCTGCAAGGCAGGAATCCTGAAGTTCCAGCCTAACCATGTCATGAACTTCCCAGACAACTCCAGTTCGACCCAGCTGTAAAGGAAGTCATTCGACAGGGTGAAGCAAAAACTCAGAGGATTATTTTTTATTTATTTATTTACATTTATACAGCGCGCAGCTACCCGGAGGTTTCCTGGCGCTAGAGAACACAATAGGTCAGGATGAAAGGCTGGGCACAAAGGAGTATGGGGACTACTGATTAAAAAGCCAGGTTTTTAAATCTTTGCGAAATTTAAGATAGTGTTGTTCAGTACGTAAGTGAGTAGGAAGAGACTTCCAGAGGGAAGAGGCTAGATAGGCAAAGGAGCGTCCTCCCATTCTAACTCGTTTGATCCTTGGGACTTGGAATTTGTGTTGATTTGAGGATCGAAGAAGGCATGGGGGATGATAGTGGTGCACTAAGGCCTTTAGATAATGGGGGGCTATGCCAGAGTTAATTTTATGCATGTAGCATAAGGCTTTAAATTTGGCTCGACTGTCAATTCGCAACCAATGGAGGTCACGTAGTGAGGCTGAGATGGAAGTCCTATTGGGAAGTTTACAGAGCAATCTGGCAGCAGAGTTCTGTGTTACCTGCAGCTTGCGCAGCACTTCCTTGCTTGCCCCTAAGTAAAGAACGTTACCATAATCCAATCTGGATGCTATAAGGGCTTGGATGACAGTTTTTTTGGGTAGACAAAGGAAGCATCCAGAGAATTTTCCTAAGCCATTTGAGAATGGCAAAGCAGGTGGAGGCCACTTTGACCACTTGTTGTTCATAGGAACCCACCTTTCACCATGACTGCTATGACTCTGGATCCATTAGGTAGATACATAGGGATGGCAGATATTCTGGAAGGGAAATACTATAGCTTCCTCAGTGTATACATTCCTCCCCTCCTATACCATTATAGACTTTTGCCACCCTGACACAAGTTGCTTTTCTGAGATGCCCCCTGGGACAACATTGATTGGGGTGACTTTAATGCCGCCCCAAGACTCAATTTGAGCACCTCTGACCACCCAACAGCAACCTGCCTGGCCCTAACAAGTAAACTGGGAGATTGAATGCATACCCTGGGTCTGTGCGATAGCTGGAGATCCCACCATGGTTCCAAGAGAGAATACACTCACACTTCGGCCTCCTATAAGTCACTGTCATGTATTGACCTCATACTTCTCTCCACGACATATATGTTACAGGTCACTTCGGCGGACATACACCCCAGGGGTATTTCTGATCGCTCTCCGATGGTAGTGGAACCAGGGGGCAGGACGAGGCACTATGATCAATATGACACCTCAGCGCTTGGTACCTCCAGGATGAAAAATGCATAGAATTGCTCTCCACTGAACTGGAACTACTTTGCACCCAATGGAGGTAAAGTGGACGCTCCAAGCATCCTGTAGGCAGCAGGCAAGGCCACCATTAGGGGGTTGCCAAGAGCTATGTAAGACAAGCCGAAAAGAAAAGGCAAGCAAAGTGATTACCCTTGAAATACAGGTTTTGGCCTTTGAACAGGAATACACTAGGCGTCCGAGTTAGATCCTCCACCACCGGTTGATGGCAGTGAAATAGACCCTCTGACAAACTACAATGGAGGAGGCCCACCAATGCTGGATGGCCTCCACGCAACGGTTCTATGAACATGGTACAAAATCAGGAAAACGTATATACTGGCTAGTTACCAGGGGTATGGAGTCCCAAATAGTGCCCGCAATATGTAGGGATCCCCATTCCCTGTGACAACATCTACGACTATAGTCCACCAACAACTCTCACAATGCGAAAGACCACACTCAATCCTTGACGATATCCCCCTTGCCACACTTCCCTCGGTGGACCGTGCATCCATAGATGGCCTGATCACTGAGGACGAGATTAGGGATGCGCTCCAAGGACTAAACTCTGGCAGGACACCGGGTCCTGACTGCTTCCCTGCAGAATACTGCCATAGGTATTCTACCCAGTTAGTCCCCTATCTGCTTAATTTGTGTCAGGATGTGGCTGAAAAGGGTACATTCTTCTCAGACAGTGACACAGCTACAATCATGGACATACCCAAACCAGGGAGCCCAGTGGATCAGTAGGCCCATCACATTGATCAATGCAGAGGTCAAGATCATCACCAAACTCCTAGCAAATAGACTCTGCCCGGTATTACCTACATTGATCCACCTAGACCAATGTGGCTTCCTGCCGGAACGCGGCACACAGCATTGTATCCGACAGCTCCACTTGACCATACCCTGCATGGCTGACCTCCGAGACCCAATGGCCCTTCTCCTTCAGGACTTTGAAAAATCCTTTGATACTGTAAACTGGTCCGTCTTGATCTGAGTACCTGAAGAGAATGGGTCCCAGGCTTTGTTGCTTTATTGCTGTCCTATATGCCGAGCTGCAGGCACAAGTACTGGTGAATGGGGTTCTGTCACGCACCTTCCCTATCTGTAGGGGCAACAGATAAGGGTGCCCCTTCTCGCTTCTCCTTTTTGCCCTAACAATTGAGCCTGTAGATTGACTAATACACTGTGATGCCCGAATGACTGGCTGGGAAAGGGTAAATGGCTCGGAAGACAGGATTGTCCTGTATGTGGACAACATGCTGCTCTACCTGTCCTAACCCCAGAGCTCTGGTCCCCGGTGTATGGAAATACTGGGTCTCTATGAAGAAGCATCAGGCCTTCGAAGTAACTTGAAGAAATCCCTGCTGGTGCTGATGACTGAGGGAGGCAGGGACACAAATTGAAAACCACCTATGCCTATTTGCACCTCTAGTTTGAAATACCTGGTGCTCCACATCGCCAGGAAATCTTCATCTTCATCTTCCCTGCCTGACCCATAAGGTGAAAACAGAACTCCAACTGATGCTTCTCAGGGAGATCACCCTAGTTAAAATGATGGTACTCCCCAGGTATCTCTATGTCTTTCAAAACTGATGGTTTTGTGAACTGACATCCACACTGTGCTCGTTCTTCTGGACGTGCGGCCCTTCCCGCATTTTACGACAGGCTGAGTAAATCGGTATATGACGGGGTGTGAGTATGGCAGATCTCCAGCTCTATTATAAAGACATGCAACTACTGGTTATTAATGACTGGTTGAATGGGGGATGGGACGACTCTGCCTAACGCCATGAACTCTTTCTCCCTGGTCTTGACAGGCACATGGAGATTCTATATGATAACCAGATCCCCAACAATCTCCCCAAAGCTACTAGGCTGGTCCTCCATAGCTGGAGGAATGTGACCCGGGGTGTGGGCTGGGGGAGCACTCTGGCACTCCAAACCCCACTGTGGTGAGTACGCCATCTCATGCACACAGCCCAACTGCAAGGCTTTGCAAAATAGGATAGGATCTGTATCTCAACCCTTGGGGACATCTGCACGATTGGTGTGATTGGGTCCTTTCATGATCTTCAGACACATTTCTCTCTGGTAGCGGCAATTTTACAAGTACCTCCAATTGCAGAATGCCCTACAGCCATATAAATCTCAGATCTCCGCTCATCCTGATCATAGTCCACTTGAGGCCAAGATATTAATGGGAAAATTGGGCAAGATAGAGTTTCCCAAATCTGCCTTACACTAGTGATAAATGCCCCCAACAATTTCTGACCGTGAGGCAAAAGTGGGAGGGATGGCTTGGGAAACTCAATGACACAGATTGGACTCTGGCATGAATGGCCCTGTAGACTATATCAATGTCCGCAAGGCTTCGGCTTATACAACTAAACTACCACCACAACAACTACCTCACTTTCATCTAACTCTGTCAAGCTGGCAAGACTCCGTCCCTGCAGTGCCGCCAATGCCCATGCCTGAGCATGGACTTTTATCATGTGTGGTTATGTCCCCCTATTACATCCTACTGGCAGTGTATTCTGGCCGTCCTACCAGGGTATTAGAGACCCCTATCATGCTTACACCCACACAGTCACTCCTGGGCATTCTTGACAAAGTTGGGAACAGCCATGGGGATCGCTTCCTGTTCAGATTGACAGTGGTGGTGGCAAAGAAGGAAATAGCTCGGAGATGGAGATATGACGCATTGCCTACTATCATCAAGTGGTATAGGGTCATGGACTGGTGCGGGCAATTGAAAAAGCCTATAATTGTCGCCAGAGGCAGGCCCACACAAGCACTCCCGGATTTGGGGCAAATGAATGGACTACTACAGACAGGGCAGCTAAGCTTCTTATATGTTGTGCCATGTATTACCAGCGAGCCACACTGGACTGTGGGGGGTGAAGGTGCAATTTTAGGTTGCTGTTGTAATTGTTAAACTGTACATTCGGTAACTGACAAATCAATAAAATTGTTTACACAATACACACGAGAGTAGATTGAAAACTCACTGACAGGGCCAACACCCAGGATCACTTAAAAAACATATCCCTTACTCACAGTTCATAATCCTAAAATGCATAACATTGGATGAATTGGTTTTTGAATATACTCATGATGAATATTCTGAGCCGTTTGTGACAAAAGGGTACCCAAAGACTTTCATACAGGATTTGGCTAATTTACTAAAATTGATAAACAAAGGAACACTTCTGAAACAACACTAGAAAAATCGACAGATAAGATTAACATTTGTACTTACATTTTCCACCATTTCCAATTAAATCCAAAGAATTATTTTGAGGCGTTGGGAAATCTTGCTGAGTGACAAAGATTTTCATCTAGACTAATATAATAAAGAGAGAGCCCAAACCTTTGAGGCGGGTAATCTCAGGAACCACAGCACCAATCACAACACCCAATACAGCGTTGGAAAGTGCAGTTGCAGCAGAAGGAAATAGGCTATGCAGACGCCCACCATATACATTTAAAAGGTAAAAGAACCGTGCCAGCAAAGTAGTCCCTTGTGGGCGTGTCTGCATTGTGCTGGGGGCGTGACAAACACTAGGGGCGTGTGGTACGTTCTGCCCTTCATGCCATGTCTCATATTGTGTGCTAATCCCACCATTTAAATACCCCTGCACCCCATAATCATTACCCACCCTTACTCCTTAAAATACCCCAACACCCTTAAACACTAACCCATCTCAACCCTATAAATATACCCTGTACCCCAAAACCCAAACCTATCCCTAAACCCTAAAAATAACCCTGTACCCCAAAACCCAAACCTAGCCCTGAACCCTATAAATACCCCTGTACCCCAAAACCCATACCTACCCCTGAACCCTAAAAATACCCCTGTACCCCAAAACCCAAACCTAGCCCTGAACCCTAAAAATACCACTGTACCCCAAAACCACCCCTGAACCCTAAAATACCCCTGTACCCCAAAGCCCAAACCTAGCCCCGAACCCTTAAAATACCCATGTACCCCAAAACCCAAACCTACCCCATAACCCTAAAAATACCCCTGTACCCCAAAACCCAAACCTAGCCCTGAACCCTAAATATAACCCTGTACCCCAAAACCCAAACCTACCCCTGAACCCTAAAAATACCCCTGTACCCCAAAACCCAAACCTAGCCCTGAACCCTCAAAATACCCCTGTACCCCAAAACCCAAACCTACCCCTGAACCCTAAAAATACCCCTATACCCCAAAACCCAAACCTAGCCCTGAACCCTAAAAATACCCCTGTACCCCAAATCCCATACATATCCCTAAACCCTAAAACTACCCCTGTACCCCATAACCCAAAACTATATCTGAACCCTTAAAATACCCAAACACCCCAAAACATATACCTCAGTACCCCAAAACATATACCCCTATACCCATACTTACCTTATCCAAACATTAAAAAACAACCATGCTTTTACCATTCATGCATTTAGAACGAATTTCGGCGTAAATGTATGTGTGGTAAAAGCATATAAAATGTAATGCCATGCGTTATTATGGCATTGCGGAGTCATGGTACTTTCGTAATGAAAGTATGCGGAGTGATGGTATGCGGAAAGAAAGTTGCGGAATAATGGGTGTTTACCCTCCCCCGGTAAGTACATTGGTGGCATGGCGGCCCACATCTCCAGCAACATACTCATATTTTTTCACCACCCATTTGAAAAATGCACAGGTCTCTCTCATTGATGGCCAGCACCGACATACACTTTTAGACACACCTCCCGCCACAAGTTCTAGAATTGCGAACTTTCGAGCTGGGGAGCTACGTTCGAATCTCGGCATGAGCTCAACATCCTGTGATTCCAGGCAAATCGCTTTGTCTCCCCGTGCCTACCACAAATGAATGTGGTCTTCTGCAATGTAAATTGTGCTCATGCCATGTTGTCGAGTTCGCGCTATATAATATTGCAAGGAAAAATAAAGTAGGGAAACTCGAGTTCACACACTACTCTTAAGTGCATCAGCAGTGCACTGTGAATCGGAGCGTTTCACAGGGCTGTCACAGATAAGAAATGCTATCAAAACGAAATCCTACAAAACAATATACTACTGGCCGGCAGCAATTCATACCCGGACAACATCGGGACGGGCTGCTAGTAATTTATATAAAAAGAGACTGTTATTTGATTTCCAGCGATCAAAGAATTTAAAAGAAATTATACCCAGGAAAAACAGCACAGTTACCAAAAATATTTTCAAAGGCACAATAAGATGTGAGAACTGTATCTACTCTAATAACGTAATTTTGGGTAACACAGTCACCTATCCACATCGAGGACATGAAATAATTTTGGAACACATAGCAAGTTGTGATAGTAACAATTGGGTACATATGCTTTAAAATGTCCATATAGTTTCTTGTACATAGGTAAAACTACACGTAAAATCGAAGTCAGAATCTCTGAACATAAAAGCAACATCTGGAATAAACTTCAAACATCTAGTGTTACAACACACTGGCACAACTTCAATCATCCACTTACGTCTTCAGGTTCTAGAAATTATACCATTCAACCCTGAGATAGGTATAAACGAAAAACTATTGCAGAGAGAAACCCATTGGATAAAATTGTTGAACATTATTCAACCAGATGGTTTGAATGACAGATTAGAAATGTCATACTTTTTGTAAAGTTTAATTTTGTCATTAAATACCTTTTTTGTGTTATTTGGGAATCACATTCTGTTTGTTGGTTTTCGTTTACTCAACAGATACTCACATTATAATATTTTTTTCTACGACTGGATGTATTTTAGCAGTTGACACCATGTATGTACTAGGTTCATATGGGTCATATTGATTAGTTCAGGACACCTGCATTTTACATTGCACACGGTTTGACTTTTAAAGGTGTAACACGTCATCTTAGTTCACAGTGAAGTCTTTTGCTGTATTTTTTTAAGTGGGTTTCACATTGCACGGTTAAACTTCAGAGTTAGCAGCAGTTACAGATAGGCTTATTCAGTTTGCAGGAGTGGCATGCTGTTTTGGTTTTCACACTTAATTTTTTCTTTTTATCATCATTATTTATTACAAAGGTAGCATGAGACATAGTTTCTTTTGTGCCACGTAACACACTCTAAGATGGTATTAATAGCACCAGGCAGTAGTATCACTCACATGCCATCAAATAGCCTGAGTAAATTTATTCATAAGCAAACGAGGTTCGGGCTATAATGGCGGCCACCTGGAAACTTTTAACTAGAGCACAATTCACATGTTAGGTAAGACTCAGGGGCATTACCGTCAGAGATTTTGTGGATAGTGATTGGAGTTCACATGGCACTAAATGGATTTACAGTATGTCATTGTTCCCAGTGACAGTTTCATTCATTCTTCTTGACGGGCAAACTGGAATACCCTGCCTTCCTCCCTCAGGTCTCAACGGAACAGGCTCTTTTTTAGGAAATCGCTCAAAACTTGGCTCTTTACCACTAAGCCTATGTCACACTTTTTCCTGACCAGTAGCAGCATCACTTTTAGTACTAAGACGCCTCGGCATATGTACGCTATTTTCTTACTTACTTACTTTATAGGCTAATGGACGTGAGATATACTATTGACACAGATCACGGAGGTGAAACGAAGGATTTGTGGTTCACAGTGTTTCAACACGTCTCAACGGTGGGACAGAAAGTGGTTGCGATCTTCTAGAGTAAAATTTACTATCTCATTACTTAGTGGATCTCATTCACATTGGATACTGGGTGTCTAACAGGTGGTGGTTCTGGCCATTGGTTATCGTTTACTTTGTTATATATATGGTTGCAATTTTTTGGTAGCTTTTTTCTCTGATGAAGGGCAGGAGTTTTTCAAAATGCATTGTAAAAACACGTAACTTCATGAAATAGAATGGGAGAATTATGTAATCTCATGATACAAAATGTTCAGATTGCATCATTATTATAGTCGATACATTATGAAAAAAGATTCAGCTTGGATATGTATGAAAAATCATTGAAGTCAATTATTGCATCCAAATAATGAATATTTGATGAAAACGCTTTTTTAAAGCAAGAATGAAACGTTTGGGAATGTTTCCCTTAGCTTGAGTGTAGTAGGTTTTAAATCTAGTTGGCCTAAAGCAATATTTTCAGTTTCTCCTGATGTGTCTCGGAGCAGAGAGCACACTGCTGCAGCTCAGAAAAATCGGGCAAATAACAAAAAATAGAAAAGCAGATAAAGATTTACCCCCAGATTCATCAAAGTCCCGTTTTGTGAGTCCTTAATAGCGATTTTTAAGGAATCGCTATTAAAGACTCGCAAAACGGGATGCATGTAGAAATCGCAATATTTTTTGCGATTTCTACTGCTTCCTTATTTGCGATTCGTTAATTGCTAATCGCAAATAAGGAAGGGCTTTCCCATTCATTCCTATGGGCCTCAACGCCCATAGGAATGAATGGGGAGTCAATCCATATTTGCGATTAGCAATTAGCGAATCGCAAATAAGGAAGCGATTACAAGGGTGCCAGGGTGTCCAAAGGACACCCTGTAGCACCCCTGAAATGCAAATGTACACTGATGTTGCGCACACACATGTCCAAAGGACATGTGTGTGTGTAACATACAACTTAGAAAAATGCACTAAAGTGCATTTTTCTAAGTTTTCGCTATTTACCAAGAAGTTACACTTCGCGGTAAATAGCGGCCACATATTGCGAATTCGCAATTTTAAAAAGGATCATCAATAGCATTTAAGGAATCTCTAATTGAGATTTCTTAAATGCAATTCTTCGCAATTTAGCGATATCTATAATTGCGATTTTTGCATTTGGGATGATGAATCCCAAATGCAAAAATTGCGCTCGCAAAGGGCCAGATTCTCAGAATCTGGCCCTTTGCGAACCGATTTTGGCTTCATGAATCTGCCTGTTGGTTGATTGGGAAGTGAAATGTAGGGTCTTTTTTTATTTTTGAGAGGAAAATAAGAGAATTCAGAGAACCGTACGACCCCCAGCTCATGCTGTATTTAAGTGGAACAGATTAAATAAGGATATAACTGTGTTTTAGCTCGAAAATAAGGTTAACTATTATGGTAACGTATTGAAGGGGGTCTCCAGGGATAAAATGGACTCCGCTGGCTCTCCAGCAGGTTCTCTGTCGGTTAGTTGGATACTTCAGTCCAGTCCATCCAGGAAACTGGCACCAAGGGAATTAACAGCTTTTTGCAGTCAGTTCTTCTGACTTTAGGCACTGTCTGTCAGTGTCATGACTTCTGTTAATTCTATACGAATTTCTCCTGATATTATCCAGTTTTGCTCCTAGATTATCATCAGTATCTATGGGCCAGACGTACTAAACACTGGTCACAATTTGCAACCATTATATTTGAGAGCAGTGTGGTATTTTGTGAACTGACCTGCCTCCTTATAGGGAGGTTTGCAAAATACCTAATCGTAGTGGGTCACAGACTAGTTCGAACTATCTTATCAATGTTAAAAATGAGGTAGCAAATTGCGACCCACTATGATTCGCTGCGCTCACAACAATGGTGCCCTGCTGGGGTAAGCAGACCACCATGTTGGTGATTGTGTTTAAATAAAGCTTTTTTTAATCCAGTCTGTGGTCTTTAAAGGAAAACAGGATGTACTTAAAAAAATAAATGAACGTTTTAGAAACATTGCCACTGCCTACTCTTAAAAAATGTTTTAGTCAACATTTCACACAAAAAAGAAGGGGTCCCTATGGTAATATTTTGAGGGGCACAATTGGACACCCTGAAAAATCATTCCCTTCCAAGTGATAGGATCAGGCTCTTCCATCCATGATTCCTCTGGCCTAGACAGCAGCATCCTCTTGCATCTTCCCACAGCCCTATCCAGAGTCGGAGATGCCTTAGCTTTTCTATGGGTGGATGCAGTGCAATGTCTACCCTGCAGAAGGTGTTGAGGTATGAAGAAAGTGTGTTGTGACTTACTAGTGTTGTTTCCTTTTCTTGATGCTCTACATCTGACATATTATAGTTTGTTAGCTAGATTTATCAATGAAATTCTAGTGGCTCCTACCATCTAGTGTGTATTGGATATAGCACTTTGATGGCTTATGAACGAAACATCGCAATTAAAGAAATACATGAAATACTATAGCTTCAGCGTAATACACACATTCCCTTGTACCTTTGTTTTTTGATGTAGCACTTCCAAGGCTAATGGTTGAAGCTTGACAATTAAAGAAATACATGAAATACTATAGCTTCAGTGTAAACACACAAATACCCGTGTTCCATACTTTTTGGATGTAGCACTTTGAAGGCTAATGATTGAAACTTTACGATGAAAGAAGCACATGAAATACAATAGCTTCAGTGTCATAGCAAACAAGCATTGGAAATGCAATAGGTCTCGCAATAGAATAGTTAGACATTTTTCTTTTTGCAAATGGAAGAGTGGCGTTGCGTGGATGAGTGGCGTTGCGTGGATGAGTGGCGTTGCGTGGATGAGTGGCGTGTGTGAGTGGCGTTGCGTGTGTGAGTGGCGTTGCGTGTGTGAGTGGCGTTGCGTATGTGAGTGGCGTAGCGTGTGTGAGTGGCGTTGCGTGTGTGAGTGGCGTTGCGTGTGTGAGTGGCGTTGCGTGTGTGAAGGATTGGTAGTGCGGGCACTGCTGCTTGGGGTATCTGCGAGATTTGTGTAAGTAAATGGAGAGGGGGGAGAGAGTTGTAAGAGAGAGTGAAAGAGACAGAATCGTTGAGAGGAAAAGAAAGTGCGAATCTGTAAGCTGAGAGATGTGGCATAACAGAAGGATTGGTAGTGCGGGCACTGCTGCTTGTGGTATCTGCGAGATTTGTGTAAGTAAATGGAGAGGGGGGAGAGAGTTGTAAGAGAGAGTGAAAGAGACAGAATCGTTGAGAGGAAAAGAAAGTGCGAATCTGTAAGCTGAGAGATGTGGCATAACAGAAGGATTGGTAGTGCGGGCACTGCTGCTTGGGGTATATGCGAGATTTGTGTAAGTAAATGGAGAGGGGGGAGAGAGTTGGAAGAGAGAGTGAAAGAGGCAGAAACGTGGAGAGTAAAAGAAAGAGCGAAGGAATATGTAAGCTGAGAGATGTGGCATAACAGAAGGATTGGTAGTGCGGGCACTGCTGCTTGGGGTATCTGCGAGATTTGTGTAAGTAAATGGAGAGGGGGGAGAGAGTTGGAAGAGAGAGTGAAAGAGGCAGAAACGTGGAGAGTAAAAGAAAGAGCGAAGGAATCTGTAAGCTGAGAGATGTGGCATAACAGAAGGATTGGTAGTGCGGGCACTGCTGCTTGGGGTATCTGCGAGATTTGTGTAAGTAAATGGAGAGGGGGGAGAGAGTTGGAAGAGAGAGTGAAAGAGGCAGAAACGTGGAGAGTAAAAGAAAGAGCGAAGGAATCTGTAAGCTGAGAGATGTGGCATAACAGAAGGATTGGTAGTGCGGGCACTGCTGCTTGGGGTATCTGCGAGATTTGTGTAAGTAAATGGAGAGGGGGGAGAGAGTTGGAAGAGAGAGTGAAAGAGGCAGAAACGTGGAGAGTAAAAGAAAGAGCGAAGGAATCTGTAAGCTGAGAGATGTGGCATAACAGAAAGATTGGTAGTGCGGGCACTGCTGCTTGGGGTATCTGCGAGATTTGTGTAAGTAAATGGAGAGGGGGGAGAGAGTTGGAAGAGAGAGTGAAAGAGGCAGAAACGTTGAGAGGAAAAGAAAGTGCGAATCTGTAAGCTGAGAGATGTGGCATAACAGAAGGATTGGTAGTGCGGGCAGTGCTGCTTGGGGTATCTGCGAGATTTGTGTAAGTAAATGGAGAGGGGGGAGAGAGTTGGAAGAGAGAGTGAAAGAGGCAGAAACGTGGAGAGTAAAAGAAAGAGCGAAGGAATATGTAAGCTGAGAGATGTGGCATAACAGAAGGATTGGTAGTGCGGGCACTGCTGCTTGGGGTATCTGCGAGATTTGTGTAAGTAAATGGAGAGGGGGGAGAGAGTTGGAAGAGAGAGTGAAAGAGGCAGAAACGTGGAGAGTAAAAGAAAGAGCGAAGGAATATGTACGCTGAGAGATGTGGCATAACAGAAGGATTGGTAGTGCGGGCACTGCTGCTTGGGGTATCTGCGAGATTTGTGTAAGTAAATGGAGAGGGGGGAGAGAGTTGGAAGAGAGAGTGAAAGAGGCAGAAACGTGGAGAGTAAAAGAAAGAGCGAAGGAATCTGTAAGCTGAGAGATGTGGCATAACAGAAGGATTGGTAGTGCGGGCACTGCTGCTTGGGGTATCTGCGAGATTTGTGTAAGTAAATGGAGAGGGGGGAGAGAGTTGGAAGAGAGAGTGAAAGAGGCAGAAACGTGGAGAGTAAAAGAAAGAGCGAAGGAATATGTAAGCTGAGAGATGTGGCATAACAGAAGGATTGGTAGTGCGGGCACTGCTGCTTGGGGTATCTGCGAGATTTGTGTAAGTAAATGGAGAGGGGGGAGAGAGTTGGAAGAGAGAGTGAAAGAGGCAGAAACGTGGAGAGTAAAAGAAAGAGCGAAGGAATCTGTAAGCTGAGAGATGTGGCATAACACAAAGATTGGTAGTGCGGGCACTGCTGCTTGGGGTATCTGCGAGATTTGTGTAAGTAAATGGAGAGGGGGGAGAGAGTTGGAAGAGAGAGTGAAAGAGGCAGAAACGTTGAGAGGAAAAGAAAGTGCGAATCTGTAAGCTGAGAGATGTGGCATAACAGAAGGATTGGTAGTGCGGGCAGTGCTGCTTGGGGTATCTGCGAGATTTGTGTAAGTAAATGGAGAGGGGGGAGAGAGTTGGAAGAGAGAGTGAAAGAGGCAGAAACGTGGAGAGTAAAAGAAAGAGCGAAGGAATATGTAAGCTGAGAGATGTGGCATAACAGAAGGATTGGTAGTGCGGGCACTGCTGCTTGGGGTATCTGCGAGATTTGTGTAAGTAAATGGAGAGGGGGGAGAGAGTTGGAAGAGAGAGTGAAAGAGGCAGAAACGTGGAGAGTAAAAGAAAGAGCAAAGGAATCTGTAAGCTGAGAGATGTGGCATAACAGAAGGATTGGTAGTGCGGGCACTGCTGCTTGGGGTATCTGCGAGATTTGTGTAAGTAAATGGAGAGGGGGGAGAGAGTTGGAAGAGAGAGTGAAAGAGGCAGAAACGTGGAGAGTAAAAGAAAGAGCGAAGGAATATGTAAGCTGAGAGATGTGGCATAACAGAAGGCTTGGTAGTGCGGGCACTGCTGCTTGTGGTATCTGCGAGATTTGTGTAAGTAAATGGAGAGGGGGGAGAGAGTTGTAAGAGAGAGTGAAAGAGGCAGAAACGTTGAGAGGAAAAGAAAGTGCGAATCTGTAAGCTGGGAGATGTGGCATAACAGAAGGATTGGTAGTGCGGGCACTGCTGCTTGGGGTATCTGCGAGATTTGTGTAAGTAAATGGAGAGGGGGGAGAGAGTTGGAAGAGAGAGTGAAAGAGGCAGAAACGTGGAGAGTAAAAGAAAGAGCTAAGGAATCTGTAAGCTGAGAGATGTGGCATAACAGAAGGATTGGTAGTGCGGGCACTGCTGCTTGGGGTATCTGCGAGATTTGTGTAAGTAAATGGAGAGGGGGGAGAGAGTTGGAAGAGAGAGTGAAAGAGGCAGAAACGTGGAGAGTAAAAGAAAGAGCGAAGGAATCTGTAAGCTGAGAGATGTGGCATAACAGAAGGATTGGTAGTGCGGGCACTGCTGCTTGGGGTATCTGCGAGATTTGTGTAAGTAAATGGAGAGGGGGAGAGAGTTGGAAGAGAGAGTGAAAGAGGCAGAAACGTGGAGAGTAAAAGAAAGAGCGAAGGAATCTGTAAGCTGAGAGATGTGGCATAACAGAAGGATTGGTAGTGCGGGCACTGCTGCTTGGGGTATCTGCGAGATTTGTGTAAGTAAATGGAGAGGGGGGAGAGAGTTGGAAGAGAGAGTGAAAGAGGCAGAAACGTGGAGAGTAAAAGAAAGTGCGAATCTGTAAGCTGGGAGATGTGGCATAACAGAAGGATTGGTAGTGCGGGCACTGCTGCTTGGGGTATCTGCGAGATTTGTGTAAGTAAATGGAGAGGGGGGAGAGAGTTGGAAGAGAGAGTGAAAGAGGCAGAAACGTGGAGAGTAAAAGAAAGAGCGAAGGAATCTGTAAGCTGAGAGATGTGGCATAACAGAAGGATTGGTAGTGCGGGCACTGCTGCTTGGGGTATCTGCGAGATTTGTGTAAGTAAATGGAGAGGGGGGAGAGAGTTGGAAGAGAGAGTGAAAGAGGCAGTAACGTGGAGAGTAAAAGAAAGAGCGAAGGAATATGTAAGCTGAGAGATGTGGCATTACAGAAGGATTGGTAGTGCGGGCACTGCTGCTTGGGGTATCTGCGAGATTTGTGTAAGTAAATGGAGAGGGGGAGAGAGTTGGAAGAGAGAGTGAAAGAGGCAGAAACGTGGAGAGTAAAAGAAAGAGCGAAGGAATCTGTAAGCTGAGAGATGTGGCATAACAGAAGGATTGGTAGTGCGGGCACTGCTGCTTGGGGTATCTGCGAGATTTGTGTAAGTAAATGGAGAGGGGGAGAGAGTTGGAAGAGAGAGTGAAAGAGGCAGAAACGTGGAGAGTCAAAGAAAGAGCGAAGGAATCTGTAAGCTGAGAGATGTGGCATAACAGAAGGATTGGTAGTGCGGGCACTGCTGCTTGGGGTATCTGCGAGATTTGTGTAAGTAAATGGAGAGGGGGGAGAGAGTTGGAAGAGAGAGTGAAAGAGGCAGAAATTTGGAGAGTAAAAGAAAGAGCGAAGGAATATGTAAGCTGAGAGATGTGGCATAACAGAAGGCTTGGTAGTGCGGGCACTGCTGCTTGTGGTATCTGCGAGATTTGTGTAAGTAAATGGAGAGGGGGGAGAGAGTTGTAAGAGAGAGTGAAAGAGGCAGAAACGTTAAGAGGAAAAGAAAGTGCGAATCTGTAAGCTGGGAGATGTGGCATAACAGAAGGATTGGTAGTGCGGGCACTGCTGCTTGGGGTATCTGCGAGATTTGTGTAAGTAAATGGAGAGGGGGGAGAGAGTTGGAAGAGAGAGTGAAAGAGGCAGAAACGTGGAGAGTAAAAGAAAGAGCGAAGGAATATGTAAGCTGAGAGATGTGGCATAACAGAAGGATTGGTAGTGCGGGCACTGCTGCTTGGGGTATCTGCGAGATTTGTGTAAGTAAATGGAGAGGGGGAGAGAGTTGGAAGAGAGAGTGAAAGAGGCAGAAACGTGGAGAGTAAATGAAAGTGCAAAGGAATCTGTAAACTGAGAGATGTGGCATAACAGAAGGATTGGTAGTGCGGGCACTGCTGCTTGGGGTATCTGCGAGATTCGTGTAAGTAAATGGAGAGGGGGGAGAGAGTTGTAAGAGAGAGTGAAAGAGGCAGAATCGTTGAGAGGAAAAGAAAGTGCGAATCTGTAAGCTGAGAGATGTGGCATAACAGAAAGATTGGTAGTGCGGGCACTGCTGCTTGGGGTATCTGCGAGATTTGTGTAAGTAAATGGAGAGGGGGAGAGAGTTGGAAGAGAGAGTGAAAGAGGCAGAGACGTGGAGAGTAAAAGAAAGAGCGAAGGAATATGTAAGCTGAGAGATGTGGCATAACAGAAGGATTGGTAGTGCGGGCAGTGCTGCTTGGGGTATCTGCGAGATTTGTGTAAGTAAATGGAGAGGGGGAGAGAGTTGGAAGAGAGAGTGAAAGAGGCAGAAACGTGGAGAGTAAAAGAAAGAGCGAAGGAATATGTAAGCTGAGAGATGTGGCATAACAGAAGGATTGGTAGTGCGGGCAGTGCTGCTTGGGGTATCTGCGAGATTTGTGTAAGTAAATGGAGAGGGGGAGAGAGTTGGAAGAGAGAGTGAAAGAGGCAGAAACGTGGAGAGTAAAAGAAAGAGCGAAGGAATATGTAAGCTGAGAGATGTGGCATAACAGAAGGATTGGTAGTGCGGGCACTGCTGCTTGGGGTATCTGCGAGATTTGTGTAAGTAAATGGAGAGGGGGGAGAGAGTTGGAAGAGAGAGTGAAAGAGGCAGAAACGTGGAGAGTAAAAGAAAGAGCGAAGGAATCTGTAAGCTGAGAGATGTGGCATAACAGAAGGATTGGTAGTGCGGGCACTGCTGCTTGGGGTATCTGCGAGATTTGTGTAAGTAAATGGAGAGGGGGGAGAGAGTTGGAAGAGAGAGTGAAAGAGGCAGAAACGTGGAGAGTAAAAGAAAGAGCGAAGGAATATGTAAGCTGAGAGATGTGGCATAACAGAAGGCTTGGTAGTGCGGGCACTGCTGCTTGTGGTATCTGCGAGATTTGTGTAAGTAAATGGAGAGGGGGGAGAGAGTTGTAAGAGAGAGTGAAAGAGGCAGAAACGTTGAGAGGAAAAGAAAGTGCGAATCTGTAAGCTGGGAGATGTGGCATAACAGAAGGATTGGTAGTGCGGGCACTGCTGCTTGGGGTATCTGCGAGATTTGTGTAAGTAAATGGAGAGGGGGAGAGAGTTGGAAGAGAGAGTGAAAGAGGGAGAAACGTGGAGAGTAAAAGAAAGAGCGAAGGAATCTGTAAGCTGAGAGATGTGGCATAACAGAAGGATTGGTAGTGCGGGCACTGCTGCTTGGGGTATCTGCGAGATTTGTGTAAGTAAATGGAGAGGGGGGAGAGAGTTGGAAGAGAGAGTGAAAGAGGCAGAAACGTGGAGAGTAAAAGAAAGAGCGAAGGAATATGTAAGCTGAGAGATGTGGCATAACAGAAGGATTGGTAGTGCGGGCACTGCTGCTTGGGGTATCTGCGAGATTTGTGTAAGTAAATGGAGAGGGGGGAGAGAGTTGGAAGAGAGAGTGAAAGAGGCAGAAACGTGGAGAGTAAAAGAAAGAGCGAAGGAATCTGTAAGCTGAGAGATGTGGCATAACAGAAGGATTGGTAGTGCGGGCACTGCTGCTTGGGGTATCTGCGAGATTTGTGTAAGTAAATGGAGAGGGGGAGAGAGTTGGAAGAGAGAGTGAAAGAGGCAGAAACGTGGAGAGTAAAAGAAAGAGCGAAGGAATCTGTAAGCTGAGAGATGTGGCATAACAGAAGGATTGGTAGTGCGGGCACTGCTGCTTGGGGTATCTGCGAGATTTGTGTAAGTAAATGGAGAGGGGGGAGAGAGTTGGAAGAGAGAGTGAAAGAGGCAGAAACGTGGAGAGTAAAAGAAAGAGCGAAGGAATATGTAAGCTGAGAGATGTGGCATAACAGAAGGCTTGGTAGTGTGGGCACTGCTGCTTGTGGTATCTGCGAGATTTGTGTAAGTAAATGGAGAGGGGGGAGAGAGTTGTAAGAGAGAGTGAAAGAGGCAGAAACGTTAAGAGGAAAAGAAAGTGCGAATCTGTAAGCTGGGAGATGTGGCATAACAGAAGGATTGGTAGTGCGGGCACTGCTGCTTGGGGTATCTGCGAGATTTGTGTAAGTAAATGGAGAGGGGGGAGAGAGTTGGAAGAGAGAGTGAAAGAGGCAGAAACGTGGAGAGTAAAAGAAAGAGCGAAGGAATATGTAAGCTGAGAGATGTGGCATAACAGAAGGATTGGTAGTGCGGGCACTGCTGCTTGGGGTATCTGCGAGATTTGTGTAAGTAAATGGAGAGGGGGGAGAGAGTTGGAAGAGAGAGTGAAAGAGGCAGAAACGTGGAGAGTAAATGAAAGTGCAAAGGAATCTGTAAACTGAGAGATGTGGCATAACAGAAGGATTGGTAGTGCGGGCACTGCTGCTTGGGGTATCTGCGAGATTTGTGTAAGTAAATGGAGAGGGGGGAGAGAGTTGTAAGAGAGAGTGAAAGAGGCAGAATTGTTGAGAGGAAAAGAAAGTGCGAATCTGTAAGCTGAGAGATGTGGCATAACAGAAGGATTGGTAGTGCGGGCACTGCTGCTTGGGGTATCTGCGAGATTTGTGTAAGTAAATGGAGAGGGGGAGAGAGTTGGAAGAGAGAGTGAAAGAGGCAGAAACGTGGAGAGTAAAAGAAAGAGCGAAGGAATATGTAAGCTGAGAGATGTGGCATAACAGAAGGATTGGTAGTGCGGGCACTGCTGCTTGGGGTATCTGCGAGATTTGTGTAAGTAAATGGAGAGGGGGAGAGAGTTGGAAGAGAGAGTGAAAGAGGCAGAAACGTGGAGAGTAAAAGAAAGAGCGAAGGAATCTGTAAGCTGAGAGATGTGGCATAACAGAAGGATTGGTAGTGCGGGCACTGCTGCTTGGGGTATCTGCGAGATTTGTGTAAGTAAATGGAGAGGGGGGAGAGAGTTGGAAGAGAGAGTGAAAGAGGCAGAAACGTGGAGAGTAAAAGAAAGAGCGAAGGAATATGTAAGCTGAGAGATGTGGCATAACAGAAGGATTGGTAGTGCGGGCACTTCTGCTTAGGGTTTCTGCGAGATTTGTGTAAGTAAATGGAGAGGGGGGAGAGAGTTGGAAGAGAGAGTGAAAGAGGCAGAAACGTGGAGAGTAAAAGAAAGAGCGAAGGAATATGTAAGCTGAGAGATGTGGCATAACAGAAGGATTGGTAGTGCGGGCACTGCTGCTTGGGGTATCTGCGAGATTTGTGTAAGTAAATGGAGAGGGGGGAGAGAGTTGGAAGAGAGAGTGAAAGAGGCAGAAACGTGGAGAGTAAAAGAAAGAGCGAAGGAATCTGTAAGCTGAGAGATGTGGCATAACAGAAGGATTGGTAGTGCGGGCACTGCTGCTTGGGGTATCTGCGAGATTTGTGTAAGTAAATGGAGAGGGGGGAGAGAGTTGGAAGAGAGAGTGAAAGAGGCAGAAACGTGGAGAGTAAAAGAAAGAGCGAAGGAATATGTAAGCTGAGAGATGTGGCATAACAGAAGGCTTGGTAGTGCGGGCACTGCTGCTTGTGGTATCTGCGAGATTTGTGTAAGTAAATGGAGAGGGGGGAGAGAGTTGTAAGAGAGAGTGAAAGAGGCAGAAACGTTGAGAGGAAAAGAAAGTGCGAATCTGTAAGCTGGGAGATGTGGCATAACAGAAGGATTGGTAGTGCGGGCACTGCTGCTTGGGGTATCTGCGAGATTTGTGTAAGTAAATTGAGAGGGGGAGAGAGTTGGAAGAGAGAGTGAAAGAGGCAGAAACGTGGAGAGTAAAAGAAAGAGCGAAGGAATCTGTAAGCTGAGAGATGTGGCATAACAGAAGGATTGGTAGTGCGGGCACTGCTGCTTGGGGTATCTGCGAGATTTGTGTAAGTAAATGGAGAGGGGGGAGAGAGTTGGAAGAGAGAGTGAAAGAGGCAGAATTGTTGAGAGGAAAAGAAAGTGCGAATCTGTAAGCTGAGAGATGTGGCATAACAGAAGGATTGGTAGTGCGGGCACTGCTGCTTGGGGTATCTGCGAAATTTGTGTAAGTAAATGGAGAGGGGGAGAGAGTTGGAAGAGAGAGTGAAAGAGGCAGAAACGTGGAGAGTAAAAGAAAGAGCGAAGGAATATGTAAGCTGAGAGATGTGGCATAACAGAAGGATTGGTAGTGCGGGCACTGCTGCTTGGGGTATCTGCGAGATTTGTGTAAGTAAATGGAGAGGGGGAGAGAGTTGGAAGAGAGAGTGAAAGAGGCAGAAACGTGGAGAGTAAAAGAAAGAGCGAAGGAATCTGTAAGCTGAGAGATGTGGCATAACAGAAGGATTGGTAGTGCGGGCACTGCTGCTTGGGGTATCTGCGAGATTTGTGTAAGTAAATGGAGAGGGGGGAGAGAGTTGGAAGAGAGAGTGAAAGAGGCAGAAACGTGGAGAGTAAAAGAAAGAGCGAAATATGTAAGCTGAGAGATGTGGCATAACAGAAGGATTGGTAGTGCGGGCACTGCTGCTTAGGGTTTCTGCGAGATTTGTGTAAGTAAATGGAGAGGGGGGAGAGAGTTGGAAGAGAGAGTGAAAGAGGCAGAAACGTGGAGAGTAAAAGAAAGAGCGAAGGAATATGTAAGCTGAGAGATGTGGCATAACAGAAGGATTGGTAGTGCGGGCACTGCTGCTTGGGGTATCTGCGAGATTTGTGTAAGTAAATGGAGAGGGGGAGAGAGTTGGAAGAGAGAGTGAAAGAGGCAGAAACGTGGAGAGTAAAAGAAAGAGCGAAGGAATCTGTAAGCTGAGAGATGTGGCATAACAGAAGGATTGGTAGTGCGGGCACTGCTGCTTGGGGTATCTGCGAGATTTGTGTAAGTAAATGGAGAGGGGGGAGAGAGTTGGAAGAGAGAGTGAAAGAGGCAGAAACGTGGAGAGTAAAAGAAAGAGCGAAGGAATATGTAAGCTGAGAGATGTGGCATAACAGAAGGCTTGGTAGTGCGGGCACTGCTGCTTGTGGTATCTGCGAGATTTGTGTAAGTAAATGGAGAGGGGGGAGAGAGTTGTAAGAGAGAGTGAAAGAGGCAGAAACGTTGAGAGGAAAAGAAAGTGCGAATCTGTAAGCTGGGAGATGTGGCATAACAGAAGGATTGGTAGTGCGGGCACTGCTGCTTGGGGTATCTGCGAGATTTGTGTAAGTAAATTGAGAGGGGGAGAGAGTTGGAAGAGAGAGTGAAAGAGGCAGAAACGTGGAGAGTAAAAGAAAGAGCGAAGGAATCTGTAAGCTGAGAGATGTGGCATAACAGAAGGATTGGTAGTGCGGGCACTGCTGCTTGGGGTATCTGCGAGATTTGTGTAAGTAAATGGAGAGGGGGGAGAGAGTTGGAAGAGAGAGTGAAAGAGGCAGAAACGTGGAGAGTAAAAGAAAGAGCGAAGGAATATGTAAGCTGAGAGATGTGGCATAACAGAAGGATTGGTAGTGCGGGCACTGCTGCTTGGGGTATCTGCGAGATTTGTGTAAGTAAATGGAGAGGGGGAGAGAGTTGGAAGAGAGAGTGAAAGAGGCAGAAACGTGGAGAGTAAAAGAAAGAGCGAAGGAATCTGTAAGCTGAGAGATGTGGCATAACAGAAGGATTGGTAGTGCGGGCACTGCTGCTTGGGGTATCTGCGAGATTTGTGTAAGTAAATGGAGAGGGGGGAGAGAGTTGGAAGAGAGAGTGAAAGAGGCAGAAACGTGGAGAGTAAAAGAAAGAGCGAAGGAATCTGTAAGCTGAGAGATGTGGCATAACAGAAGGATTGGTAGTGCGGGCACTGCTGCTTGGGGTATCTGCGAGATTTGTGTAAGTAAATGGAGAGGGGGAGAGAGTTGGAAGAGAGAGTGAAAGAGGCAGAAACGTGGAGAGTAAAAGAAAGAGCGAAGGAATATGTAAGCTGAGAGATGTGGCATAACAGAAGGCTTGGTAGGGCGGGCACTGCTGCTTGTGGTATCTGCGAGATTTGTGTAAGTAAATGGAGAGTGGGGAGAGAGTTGTAAGAGAGAGTGAAAGAGGCAGAAACGTTGAGAGGAAAAGAAAGTGCGAATCTGTAAGCTGGGAGATGTGGCATAACAGAAGGATTGGTAGTGCGGGAACTGCTGCTTGGGGTATCTGCGAGATTTGTGTAAGTAAATGGAGAGGGGGGAGAGAGTTGGAAGAGAGCGTGAAAGAGGCAGAAACGTGGAGAGTAAAAGAAAGAGCGAAGGAATATGTAAGCTGAGAGATGTGGCATAACAGAAGGATTGGTAGTGCGGGCACTGCTGCTTGGGGTATCTGCGAGATTTGTGTAAGTAAATGGAGAGGGGGGAGAGAGTTGGAAGAGAGAGTGAAAGAGGCAGAAACGTGGAGAGTAAATGAAAGTGCAAAGGAATCTGTAAACTGAGAGATGTGGCATAACAGAAGGATTGGTAGTGCGGGCACTGCTGCTTGGGGTATCTGCGAGATTTGTGTAAGTAAATGGAGAGGGGGGAGAGAGTTGTAAGAGAGAGTGAAAGAGGCAGAATCGTTGAGAGGAAAAGAAAGTGCGAATCTGTAAGCTGAGAGATGTGGCATAACAGAAGGATTGGTAGTGTGGGCACTGCTGCTTGGGGTATCTGCGAGATTTGTGTAAGTAAATGGAGAGGGGGGAGAGAGTTGGAAGAGAGAGTGAAAGAGGCAGAAACGTGGAGAGTAAAAGAAAGAGCGAAGGAATATGTAAGCTGAGAGATGTGGCAAAACAGAAGGATTGGTAGTGCGGGCACTGCTGCTTGGGGTATCTGCGAGATTTGTGTAAGTAAATGGAGAGGGGGAGAGAGTTGGAAGAGAGAGTGAAAGAGGCAGAAACGTGGAGAGTAAAAAAAAGAGCGAAGGAATATGTAAGCTGAGAGATGTGGCATAACAGAAGGATTGGTAGTGCGGGCACTGCTGCTTGGGGTATCTGCGAGATTTGTGTAAGTAAATGGAGAGGGGGAGAGAGTTGGAAGAGAGAGTGAAAGAGGCAGAAACGTGGAGAGTAAAAGAAAGAGCGAAGGAATCTGTAAGCTGAGAGATGTGGCATAACAGAAGGATTGGTAGTGCGGGCACTGCTGCTTGGGGTATCTGCGAGATTTGTGTAAGTAAATGGAGAGGGGGGAGAGAGTTGGAAGAGAGAGTGAAAGAGGCAGAAACGTGGAGAGTAAAAGAAAGAGCGAAGGAATATGTAAGCTGAGAGATGTGGCATAACAGAAGGATTGGTAGTGCGGGCACTGCTGCTTAGGGTTTCTGCGAGATTTGTGTAAGTAAATGGAGAGGGGGGAGAGAGTTGGAAGAGAGAGTGAAAGAGGCAGAAACGTGGAGAGTAAAAGAAAGAGCGAAGGAATATGTAAGCTGAGAGATGTGGCATAACAGAAGGATTGGTGGTGCGGGCACTGCTGCTTGGGGTATCTGCGAGATTTGTGTAAGTAAATGGAGAGGGGGAGAGAGTTGGAAGAGAGAGTGAAAGAGGCAGAAACGTGGAGAGTAAAAGAAAGAGCGAAGGAATCTGTAAGCTGAGAGATGTGGCATAACAGAAGGATTGGTAGTGCGGGCACTGCTGCTTGGGGTATCTGCGAGATTTGTGTAAGTAAATGGAGAGGGGGGAGAGAGTTGGAAGAGAGAGTGAAAGAGGCAGAAACGTGGAGAGTAAAAGAAAGAGCGAAGGAATATGTAAGCTGAGAGATGTGGCATAACAGAAGGCTTGGTAGTGCGGGCACTGCTGCTTGTGGTATCTGCGAGATTTGTGTAAGTAAATGGAGAGGGGGGAGAGAGTTGTAAGAGAGAGTGAAAGAGGCAGAAACGTTGAGAGGAAAAGAAAGTGCGAATCTGTAAGCTGGGAGATGTGGCATAACAGAAGGATTGGTAGTGCGGGCACTGCTGCTTGGGGTATCTGCGAGATTTGTGTAAGTAAATTGAGAGGGGGAGAGAGTTGGAAGAGAGAGTGAAAGAGGCAGAAACGTGGAGAGTAAAAGAAAGAGCGAAGGAATCTGTAAGCTGAGAGATGTGGCATAACAGAAGGATTGGTAGTGCGGGCACTGCTGCTTGGGGTATCTGCGAGATTTGTGTAAGTAAATGGAGAGGGGGGAGAGAGTTGGAAGAGAGAGTGAAAGAGGCAGAAACGTGGAGAGTAAAAGAAAGAGCGAAGGAATATGTAAGCTGAGAGATGTGGCATAACAGAAGGATTGGTAGTGCGGGCACTGCTGCTTGGGGTATCTGCGAGATTTGTGTAAGTAAATGGAGAGGGGGAGAGAGTTGGAAGAGAGAGTGAAAGAGGCAGAAACGTGGAGAGTAAAAGAAAGAGCGAAGGAATCTGTAAGCTGAGAGATGTGGCATAACAGAAGGATTGGTAGTGCGGGCACTGCTGCTTGGGGTATCTGCGAGATTTGTGTAAGTAAATGGAGAGGGGGAAGAGAGTTGGAAGAGAGAGTGAAAGAGGCAGAAACGTGGAGAGTAAAAGAAAGAGCGAAGGAATCTGTAAGCTGAGAGATGTGGCATAACAGAAGGATTGGTAGTGCGGGCACTGCTGCTTGGGGTATCTGCGAGATTTGTGTAAGTAAATGGAGAGGGGGGAGAGAGTTGGAAGAGAGAGTGAAAGAGGCAGAAACGTGGAGAGTAAAAGAAAGAGCGAAGGAATATGTAAGCTGAGAGATGTGGCATAACAGAAGGCTTGGTAGGGCGGGCACTGCTGCTTGTGGTATCTGCGAGATTTGTGTAAGTAAATGGAGAGTGGGGAGAGAGTTGTAAGAGAGAGTGAAAGAGGCAGAAACGTTGAGCGGAAAAGAAAGTGCGAATCTGTAAGCTGGGAGATGTGGCATAACAGAAGGATTGGTAGTGCGGGAACTGCTGCTTGGGGTATCTGCGAGATTTGTGTAAGTAAATGGAGAGGGGGGAGAGAGTTGGAAGAGAGCGTGAAAGAGGCAGAAACGTGGAGAGTAAAAGAAAGAGCGAAGGAATATGTAAGCTGAGAGATGTGGCATAACAGAAGGATTGGTAGTGCGGGCACTGCTGCTTGGGGTATCTGCGAGATTTGTGTAAGTAAATGGAGAGGGGGGAGAGAGTTGGAAGAGAGAGTGAAAGAGGCAGAAACGTGGAGAGTAAATGAAAGTGCAAAGGAATCTGTAAACTGAGAGATGTGGCATAACAGAAGGATTGGTAGTGCGGGCACTGCTGCTTGGGGTATCTGCGAGATTTGTGTAAGTAAATGGAGAGGGGGGAGAGAGTTGTAAGAGAGAGTGAAAGAGGCAGAATCGTTGAGAGGAAAAGAAAGTGCGAATCTGTAAGCTGAGAGATGTGGCATAACAGAAGGATTGGTAGTGCGGGCACTGCTGCTTGGGGTATCTGCGAGATTTGTGTAAGTAAATGGAGAGGGGGGAGAGAGTTGGAAGAGAGAGTGAAAGAGGCAGAAACGTGGAGAGTAAAAGAAAGAGCGAAGGAATATGTAAGCTGAGAGATGTGGCATAACAGAAGGATTGGTAGTGCGGGCACTGCTGCTTGGGGTATCTGCGAGATTTGTGTAAGTAAATGGAGAGGGGGGAGAGAGTTGGAAGAGAGAGTGAAAGAGGCAGAAACGTGGAGAGTAAAAGAAAGAGCGAAGGAATCTGTAAGCTGAGAGATGTGGCATAACAGAAGGATTGGTAGTGCGGGCACTGCTGCTTGGGGTATCTGCGAGATTTGTGTAAGTAAATGGAGAGGGGGGAGAGAGTTGGAAGAGAGAGTGAAAGAGGCAGAAACGTGGAGAGTAAAAGAAAGAGCGAAGGAATATGTAAGCTGAGAGATGTGGCATAACAGAAGGATTGGTAGTGCGGGCACTGCTGCTTGGGGTATCTTCGAGATTTGTGTAAGTAAATGGAGAGGGGGAGAGAGTTGGAAGAGAGAGTGAAAGAGGCAGAAACGTGGAGAGTAAATGAAAGTACGAAGGAATCTGTAAACTGAGAGATGTGGCATAACAGAAGGATTGGTAGTGTGGGCACTGCTGCTTGGGGTATCTGCGAGATTTGTGTAAGTAAATGGAGAGGGGGGAGAGAGTTGTAAGAGAGAGTGAAAGAGGCAGAATCGTTGAGAGGAAAAGAAAGTGCGAATCTGTAAGCTGAGAGATGTGGCATAACAGAAGGATTGGTAGTGCGGGCACTGCTGCTTGGGGTATCTGCGAGATTTGTGTAAGTAAATGGAGAGGGGGGAGAGAGTTGGAAAAGAGAGTGAAAGAGGCAGAAACGTGGAGAGTAAAAGAAAGAGCGAAGGAATATGTAAGCTGAGAGATGTGGCATAACAGAAGGATTGGTAGTGCGGGCACTGCTGCTTAGAGTTTCTGCGAGATTTGTGTAAGTAAATGGAGAGGGGGGAGAGAGTTGGAAGAGAGAGTGAAAGAGGCAGAAACGTGGAGAGTAAAAGAAAGAGCGAAGGAATATGTAAGCTGAGAGATGTGGCATAACAGAAGGATTGGTAGTGCGGGCACTGCTGCTTGGGGTATCTGCGAGATTTGTGTAAGTAAATGGAGAGGGGGGAGAGAGTTGGAAGAGAGAGTGAAAGAGGCAGAAACGTGGAGAGTAAAAGAAAGAGCGAAGGAATATGTAAGCTGAGAGATGTGGCATAACAGAAGGATTGGTAGTGCGGGCACTGCTGCTTGGGGTATCTGCGAGATTTGTGTAAGTAAATAGAGAGGGGGAGAGAGTTGGAAGAGAGAGTGAAAGAGGCAGAAACGTGGAGAGTAAATGAAAGTGCAAAGGAATCTGTAAACTGAGAGATGTGGCATATTAGAAGGATTGGTAGTGCGGGCACTGCTGCTTGGGGTATCTGCGAGATTTGTGTAAGTAAATGGAGAGGGGGGAGAGAGTTGTAAGAGAGAGTGAAAGAGGCAGAAACGTTGAGAGGAAAAGAAAGTGCGAATCTGTAAGCTGAGAGATGTGGCATAACAGAAGGATTGGTAGTGCGGGCACTGCTGCTTGGGGTATCTGCGAGATTTGTGTAAGTAAATGGAGAGGGGGAGAGAGTTGGAAGAGAGAGTGAAAGAGGCAGAAACGTGGAGAGTAAAAGAAAGAGCGAAGGAATATGTAAGCTGAGAGATGTGGCATAACAGAAGGATTGGTAGTGCGGGCACTGCTGCTTGGGGTATCTGCGAGATTTGTGTAAGTAAATGGAGAGGGGGAGAGAGTTGGAAGAGAGAGTGAAAGAGGCAGAAACGTGGAGAGTAAAAGAAAGAGCGAAGGAATCTGTAAGCTGAGAGATGTGGCATAACAGAAGGATTGGTAGTGCGGGCACTGCTGCTTGGGGTATCTGCGAGATTTGTGTAAGTAAATGGAGAGGGGGGAGAGAGTTGGAAGAGAGAGTGAAAGAGGCAGAAACGTGGAGAGTAAAAGAAAGAGCGAAGGAATATGTAAGCTGAGAGATGTGGCATAACAGAAGGATTGGTAGTGCGGGCACTGCTGCTTAGGGTTTCTGCGAGATTTGTGTAAGTAAATGGAGAGGGGGGAGAGAGTTGGAAGAGAGAGTGAAAGAGGCAGAAACGTGGAGAGTAAAAGAAAGAGCGAAGGAATATGTAAGCTGAGAGATGTGGCATAACAGAAGGATTGGTAGTGCGGGCACTGCTGCTTGGGGTGTCTGCGAGATTTGTGTAAGTAAATGGAGCGGGGGGAGAGAGTTGGAAGAGAGAGTGAAAGAGGCAGAAACGTGGAGAGTAAAAGAAAGAGCGAAGGAATCTGTAAGCTGAGAGATGTGGCATAACAGAAGGATTGGTAGTGCGGGCACTGCTGCTTGGGGTATCTGCGAGATTTGTGTAAGTAAATGGAGAGGGGGGAGAGAGTTGGAAGAGAGAGTGAAAGAGGCAGAAACGTGGAGAGTAAAAGAAAGAGCGAAGGAATATGTAAGCTGAGAGATGTGGCATAACAGAAGGCTTGGTAGTGCGGGCACTGCTGCTTGTGGTATCTGCGAGATTTGTGTAAGTAAATGAAGAGGGGGGAGAGAGTTGGAAGAGAGAGTGAAAGAGGCAGAAACGTGGAGAGTAAAAGAAAGAGCGAAGGAATCTGTAAGCTGAGAGATGTGGCATAACAGAAGGATTGGTAGTGCGGGCACTGCTGCTTGGGATATCTGCGAGATTTGTGTAAGTAAATGGAGAGGGGGAAGAGAGTTGGAAGAGAGAGTGAAAGAGGCAGAAACGTGGAGAGTAAAAGAAAGAGCGAAGGAATCTGTAAGCTGAGAGATGTGGCATAATAGAAGGATTGGTAGTGCGGGCACTGCTGCTTGGGGTATCTGCGAGATTTGTGTAAGTAAATGGAGAGGGGGGAGAGAGTTGGAAGAGAGAGTGAAAGAGGCAGAAACGTGGAGAGTAAAAGAAAGAGCGAAGGAATATGTAAGCTGAGAGATGTGGCATAACAGAAGGATTGGTAGTGCGGGCACTGCTGCTTGGGGTATCTGCGAGATTTGTGTAAGTAAATGGAGAGGGGGAGAGAGTTGGAAGAGAGAGTGAAAGAGGCAGAAACGTGGAGAGTAAAAGAAAGAGCGAAGGAATCTGTAAGCTGAAAGATGTGGCATAACAGAAGGATTGGTAGTGCGGGCACTGCTGCTTGGGGTATCTGCGAGATTTGTGTAAGTAAATGGGGAGGGGGAAGAGAGTTGGAAGAGAGAGTGAAAGAGGCAGAAACGTGGAGAGTAAAAGAAAGAGCGAAGGAATCTGTAAGCTGAGAGATGTGGCATAACAGAAGGATTGGTAGTGCGGGCACTGCTGCTTGGGGTATCTGCGAGATTTGTGTAAGTAAATGGAGAGGGGGGAGAGAGTTGGAAGAGAGAGTGAAAGAGGCAGAAACGTGGAGAGTAAAAGAAAGAGCGAAGGAATATGTAAGCTGAGAGATGTGGCATAACAGAAGGCTTGGTAGGGCGGGCACTGCTGCTTGTGGTATCTGCGAGATTTGTGTAAGTAAATGGAGAGTGGGGAGAGAGTTGTAAGAGAGAGTGAAAGAGGCAGAAACGTTGAGCGGAAAAGAAAGTGCGAATCTGTAAGCTGGGAGATGTGGCATAACAGAAGGATTGGTAGTGCGGGAACTGCTGCTTGGGGTATCTGCGAGATTTGTGTAAGTAAATGGAGAGGGGGGAGAGAGTTGGAAGAGAGCGTGAAAGAGGCAGAAACGTGGAGAGTAAAAGAAAGAGCGAAGGAATATGTAAGCTGAGAGATGTGGCATAACAGAAGGATTGGTAGTGCGGGCACTGCTGCTTGGGGTATCTGCGAGATTTGTGTAAGTAAATGGAGAGGGGGAGAGAGTTGGAAGAGAGAGTGAAAGAGGCAGAAACGTGGAGAGTAAATGAAAGTGCAAAGGAATCTGTAAACTGAGAGATGTGGCATAACAGAAGGATTGGTAGTGCGGGCACTGCTGCTTGGGGTATCTGCGAGATTTGTGTAAGTAAATGGAGAGGGGGGAGAGAGTTGTAAGAGAGAGTGAAAGAGGCAGAATCGTTGAGAGGAAAAGAAAGTGCGAATCTGTAAGCTGAGAGATGTGGCATAACAGAAGGATTGGTAGTGCGGGCACTGCTGCTTGGGGTATCTGCGAGATTTGTGTAAGTAAATGGAGAGGGGGGAGAGAGTTGGAAGAGAGAGTGAAAGAGGCAGAAACGTGGAGAGTAAAAGAAAGAGCGAAGGAATATGTAAGCTGAGAGATGTGGCATAACAGAAGGATTGGTAGTGCGGGCACTGCTGCTTGGGGTATCTGCGAGATTTGTGTAAGTAAATGGAGAGGGGGGAGAGAGTTGGAAGAGAGAGTGAAAGAGGCAGAAACGTGGAGAGTAAAAGAAAGAGCGAAGGAATCTGTAAGCTGAGAGATGTGGCATAACAGAAGGATTGGTAGTGCGGGCACTGCTGCTTGGGGTATCTGCGAGATTTGTGTAAGTAAATGGAGAGGGGGGAGAGAGTTGGAAGAGAGAGTGAAAGAGGCAGAAACGTGGAGAGTAAAAGAAAGAGCGAAGGAATATGTAAGCTGAGAGATGTGGCATAACAGAAGGATTGGTAGTGCGGGCACTGCTGCTTGGGGTATCTTCGAGATTTGTGTAAGTAAATGGAGAGGGGGAGAGAGTTGGAAGAGAGAGTGAAAGAGGCAGAAACGTGGAGAGTAAATGAAAGTACGAAGGAATCTGTAAACTGAGAGATGTGGCATAACAGAAGGATTGGTAGTGTGGGCACTGCTGCTTGGGGTATCTGCGAGATTTGTGTAAGTAAATGGAGAGGGGGGAGAGAGTTGTAAGAGAGAGTGAAAGAGGCAGAATCGTTGAGAGGAAAAGAAAGTGCGAATCTGTAAGCTGAGAGATGTGGCATAACAGAAGGATTGGTAGTGCGGGCACTGCTGCTTGGGGTATCTGCGAGATTTGTGTAAGTAAATGGAGAGGGGGGAGAGAGTTGGAAGAGAGAGTGAAAGAGGCAGAAACGTGGAGAGTAAAAGAAAGAGCGAAGGAATATGTAAGCTGAGAGATGTGGCATAACAGGAGGATTGGTAGTGCGGGCACTGCTGCTTGGGGTATCTGCGAGATTTGTGTAAGTAAATGGAGAGGGGGAGAGAAGTTGGAAGAGAGTTAAAGAGGCAGAAACGTGGAGAGTAAAAGAAAGAGCGAAGGAATCTGTAAGCTGAGAGATGTGGCATAACAGAAGGATTGGTAGTGCGGGCACTGCTGCTTGGGGTATCTGCGAGATTTGTGTAAGTAAATGGAGAGGGGGGAGAGAGTTGGAAGAGAGAGTGAAAGAGGCAGAAACGTGGAGAGTAAAAGAAAGAGCGAAGGAATATGTAAGCTGAGAGATGTGGCATAACAGAAGGATTGGTAGTGCGGGCACTGCTGCTTAGAGTTTCTGCGAGATTTGTGTAAGTAAATGGAGAGGGGGAGAGAGTTGGAAGAGAGAGTGAAAGAGGCAGAAACGTGGAGAGTAAAAGAAAGAGCGAAGGAATATGTAAGCTGAGAGATGTGGCATAACAGAAGGATTGGTAGTGCGGGCACTGCTGCTTGGGGTATCTGCGAGATTTGTGTAAGTAAATGGAGAGGGGGGAGAGAGTTGGAAGAGAGAGTGAAAGAGGCAGAAACGTGGAGAGTAAAAGAAAGAGCGAAGGAATATGTAAGCTGAGAGATGTGGCATAACAGAAGGATTGGTAGTGCGGGCACTGCTGCTTGGGGTATCTGCGAGATTTGTGTAAGTAAATAGAGAGGGGGGAGAGAGTTGGAAGAGAGAGTGAAAGAGGCAGAAACGTGGAGAGTAAATGAAAGTGCAAAGGAATCTGTAAACTGAGAGATGTGGCATATTAGAAGGATTGGTAGTGCGGGCACTGCTGCTTGGGGTATCTGCGAGATTTGTGTAAGTAAATGGAGAGGGGGGAGAGAGTTGTAAGAGAGAGTGAAAGAGGCAGAAACGTTGAGAGGAAAAGAAAGTGCGAATCTGTAAGCTGAGAGATGTGGCATAACAGAAGGATTGGTAGTGTGGGCACTGCTGCTTGGGGTATCTGCGAGATTTGTGTAAGTAAATGGAGAGGGGGAGAGAGTTGGAAGAGAGAGTGAAAGAGGCAGAAACGTGGAGAGTAAAAGAAAGAGCGAAGGAATATGTAAGCTGAGAGATGTGGCATAACAGAAGGATTGGTAGTGCGGGCACTGCTGCTTGGGGTATCTGCGAGATTTGTGTAAGTAAATGGAGAGGGGGAGAGAGTTGGAAGAGAGAGTGAAAGAGGCAGAAACGTGGAGAGTAAAAGAAAGAGCGAAGGAATCTGTAAGCTGAGAGATGTGGCATAACAGAAGGATTGGTAGTGCGGGCACTGCTGCTTGGGGTATCTTTGAGATTTGTGTAAGTAAATGGAGAGGGGGGAGAGAGTTGGAAGAGAGAGTGAAAGAGGCAGAAACGTGGAGAGTAAAAGAAAGAGCGAAGGAATATGTAAGCTGAGAGATGTGGCATAACAGAAGGATTGGTAGTGCGGGCACTGCTGCTTAGGGTTTCTGCGAGATTTGTGTAAGTAAATGGAGAGGGGGGAGAGAGTTGGAAGAGAGAGTGAAAGAGGCAGAAACGTGGAGAGTAAAAGAAAGAGCGAAGGAATATGTAAGCTGAGAGATGTGGCATAACAGAAGGATTGGTAGTGCGGGCACTGCTGCTTGGGGTGTCTGCGAGATTTGTGTAAGTAAATGGAGCGGGGGGAGAGAGTTGGAAGAGAGAGTGAAAGAGGCAGAAACGTGGAGAGTAAAAGAAAGAGCGAAGGAATCTGTAAGCTGAGAGATGTGGCATAACAGAAGGATTGGTAGTGCGGGCACTGCTGCTTGGGGTATCTGCGAGATTTGTGTAAGTAAATGGAGAGGGGGGAGAGAGTTGGAAGAGAGAGTGAAAGAGGCAGAAACGTGGAGAGTAAAAGAAAGAGCGAAGGAATATGTAAGCTGAGAGATGTGGCATAACAGAAGGCTTGGTAGTGCGGGCACTGCTGCTTGTGGTATCTGCGAGATTTGTGTAAGTAAATGAAGAGGGGGGAGAGAGTTGTAAGAGAGAGTGAAAGAGGCAGAAACGTTGAGAGGAAAAGAAAGTGCGAATCTGTAAGCTGGGAGATGTGGCATAACAGAAGGATTGGTAGTGCGGGCACTGCTGCTTGGGGTATCTGCGAGATTTGTGTAAGTAAATGGAGAGGGGGGAGAGAGTTGGAAGAGAGAGTGAAAGAGGCAGAAACGTGGAGAGTAAAAGAAAGAGCGAAGGAATCTGTAAGCTGAGAGATGTGGCATAACAGAAGGATTGGTAGTGCGGGCACTGCTGCTTGGGGTATCTGCGAGATTTGTGTAAGTAAATGGAGAGGGGGGAGAGAGTTGGAAGAGAGAGTGAAAGAGGCAGAAACGTGGAGAGTAAAAGAAAGAGCGAAGGAATATGTAAGCTGAGAGATGTGGCATAACAGAAGGATTGGTAGTGCGGGCACTGCTGCTTGGGGTATCTGCGAGATTTGTGTAAGTAAATGGAGAGGGGGAGAGAGTTGGAAGAGAGAGTGAAAGAGGCAGAAACGTGGAGAGTAAAAGAAAGAGCGAAGGAATCTGTAAGCTGAGAGATGTGGCATAACAGAAGGATTGGTAGTGCGGGCCCTGCTGCTTGGGGTATATGCGAGATTTGTGTAAGTAAATGGAGAGGGGGGAGAGAGTTGGAAGAGAGAGTGAAAGAGGCAGAAACGTGGAGAGTAAAAGAAAGAGCGAAGGAATCTGTAAGCTGAGAGATGTGGCATAACAGAAGGATTGGTAGTGCGGGCACTGCTGCTTGGGGTATCTGCGAGATTTGTGTAAGTAAATGGAGAGGGGGAGAGAGTTGGAAGAGAGAGTGAAAGAGGCAGAAACGTGGAGAGTAAAAGAAAGAGCGAAGGAATATGTAAGCTGAGAGATGTGGCATAACAGAAGGCTTGGTAGGTCGGGCACTGCTGCTTGTGGTATCTGCGAGATTTGTGTAAGTAAATGGAGAGGGGGGAGAGAGTTGTAAGAGAGAGTGAAAGAGGCAGAAACGTTGATAGGAAAAGAAAGTGCGAATCTGTAAGCTGGGAGATGTGGCATAACAGAAGGATTGGTAGTGCGGGCACTGCTGCTTGGGGTATCTGCGAGATTTGTGTAAGTAAATGGAGAGGGGGGAGAGAGTTGGAAGAGAGAGTGAAAGAGGCAGAAACGTGGAGAGTAAAAGAAAGAGCGAAGGAATATGTAAGCTGAGAGATGTGGCATAACAGAAGGATTGGTAGTGCGGGCACTGCTGCTTGGGGTATCTGCGAGATTTGTGTAAGTAAATGGAGTGGGGGGAGAGAGTTGGAAGAGAGAGTGAAAGAGGCAGAAACGTGGAGAGTAAATGAAAGTGCAAAGGAATCTGTAAACTGAGAGATGTGGCATAACAGAAGGATTGGTAGTGCGGGCACTGCTGCTTGGGGTATCTGCGAGATTTGTGTAAGTAAATGGAGAGGGGGGAGAGAGTTGTAAGAGAGAGTGAAAGAGGCAGAATCGTTGAGAGGAAAAGAAAGTGCGAATCTGTAAGCTGAGAGATGTGGCATAACAGAAGGATTGGTAGTGCGGGCACTGCTGCTTGGGGTATCTGCGAGATTTGTGTAAGTAAATGGAGAGGGGGGAGAGAGTTGGAAGAGAGAGTGAAAGAGGCAGAAACGTGGAGAGTAAAAGAAGGAGCGAAGGAATATGTAAGCTGAGAGATGTGGCATAACAGAAGGATTGGTAGTGCGGGCACTGCTGCTTGGGGTATCTGCGAGATTTGTGTAAGTAAATGGAGAGGGGGAGAGAGTTGGAAGAGAGAGTGAAAGAGGCAGAAACGTGGAGAGTAAAAGAAAGAGCGAAGGAATCTGTAAGCTGAGAGATGTGGCATAACAGAAGGATTGGTAGTGCGGGCACTGCTGCTTGGGGTATCTGCGAGATTTGTGTAAGTAAATGGAGAGGGGGGAGAGAGTTGGAAGAGAGAGTGAAAGAGGCAGAAACGTGGAGAGTAAAAGAAAGAGCGAAGGAATATGTAAGCTGAGAGATGTGGCATAACAGAAGGATTGGTAGTGCGGGCACTGCTGCTTGGGGTATCTTCGAGATTTGTGTAAGTAAATGGAGAGGGGGGAGAGAGTTGGAAGAGAGAGTGAAAGAGGCAGAAACGTGGAGAGTAAATGAAAGTGCGAAGGAATCTGTAAACTGAGAGATGTGGCATAAAAGAAGGATTGGTAGTGTGGGCACTGCTGCTTGGGGTATCTGCGAGATTTGTGTAAGTAAATGGAGAGGGGGGAGAGAGTTGTAAGAGAGAGTGAAAGAGGCAGAATCGTTGAGAGGAAAAGAAAGTGCGAATCTGTAAGCTGAGAGATGTGGCATAACAGAAGGATTGGTAGAGCGGGCACTGCTGCTTGGGGTATATGCGAGATTTGTGTAAGTAAATGGAGAGGGGGAGAGAGTTGGAAGAGAGAGTGAAAGAGGCAGAAACGTGGAGAGTAAAAGAAAGAGCGAAGGAATATGTAAGCTGAGAGATGTGGCATAACAGAAGGATTGGTAGTGCGGGCACTGCTGCTTGGGGTATCTGCGAGATTTGTGTAAGTAAATGGAGAGGGGGGAGAGAAGTTGGAAGAGAGTTAAAGAGACAGAAACGTGGAGAGTAAAAGAAAGAGCGAAGGAATCTGTAAGCTGAGAGATGTGGCATAACAGAAGGATTGGTAGTGCGGGCACTGCTGCTTGGGGTATCTGCGAGATTTGTGTAAGTAAATGGAGAGGGGGGAGAGAGTTGGAAGAGAGAGTGAAAGAGGCAGAAACGTGGAGAGTAAAAGAAAGAGCGAAGGAATATGTAAGCTGAGAGATGTGGCATAACAGAAGGATTGGTAGTGCGGGCACTGCTGCTTAGGGTTTCTGCGAGATTTGTGTAAGTAAATGGAGAGGGGGGAGAGAGTTGGAAGAGAGAGTGAAAGAGGCAGAAACGTGGAGAGTAAAAGAAAGAGCGAAGGAATATGTAAGCTGAGAGATGTGGCATAACAGAAGGATTGGTAGTGCGGGCACTGCTGCTTGGGGTATCTGCGAGATTTGTGTAAGTAAATGGAGAGGGGGGAGAGAGTTGGAAGAGAGAGTGAAAGAGGCAGAAACGTGGAGAGTAAAAGAAAGAGCGAAGGAATCTGTAAGCTGAGAGATGTGGCATAACAGAAGGATTGGTAGTGCGGGCACTGCTGCTTGGGGTATCTGCGAGATTTGTGTAAGTAAATGGAGAGGGGGGAGAGAGTTGGAAGAGAGAGTGAAAGAGGCAGAAACGTGGAGAGTAAAAGAAAGAGCGAAGGAATCTGTAAGCTGAGAGATGTGGCATAACAGAAGGATTGGTAGTGCGGGCACTGCTGCTTGGGGTATCAGCGAGATTTGTGTAAGTAAATGGAGAGGGGGGAGAGAGTTGGAAGAGAGAGTGAAAGAGGCAGAAACTTGGAGGGTTTGGAAGGGAGGTTGGGAGGCAGTGAAGTGAAATGTGAGGAGGCACTCCGATTACCTCTTCAAATTGTAAAACAGAGGGAGGGCATTGCTGTGGGGAGGGGGTGTAGGAGAAATGCACACGGCGGGCAGGGGAGGGGGCGGAGCGGGGAGAGCGGCATGTGGGTGTCAAGAAGCCGGGGCCTTTGAAGTGAAGATAAGCTTCACTTCAAAAGGTGTCGGAGGAATGCGGGTGAGGGAACAGACGGCAATTGCGGCTGAGGGAACTGATGTGCACGCGCTTTTAAGCTCAATGCACATGCGCATTGAGCTTAAAAGTCACGGGCACTGCAAGGAATCGCCACGATTCCTTGCTTCTTAGTTAAAGGTTGTTTAAGCCGCAATAGGCTCGCAAGCTCGATGCGCATGCGCATCGACAGGCGAGACCTAAAAACATCCATGTTCCATCATTTTCGATGTAGGAATTTGAAAGATAATGGATGGAACTTAAAAATTAAAGAAATACATTAAATACTATAGCTTCAGCGCAATAACACACACACACCCATGTTCCATCATTTTCGATGTAGGAATTTGAATGGTAGTGGATGGAACTTAAGAATTAAAGAAATTCATGAATTATTATAGCTTCAGTGTAATAACACACACCCTAGTTCTATAATGTTTGGTTGTATTACTTTGAAGACTAATGGTTGGAACTTTACAATTAAAGAAATACATGAAATGCTATTGCCTCAATATCATAGCACAAACAGCAATGTTGACAAATTTTCAATTTTTATTTACATTCGGTTGCTCTTTCATTTTATTCCTTTCTCTGCCAAAAGCCATTTTCATTGTCTGTCTATACAGTTAGCTTTTCCATCGTATCAACTGGATAAGAGGAACACATTTCTGTGTCTGACTTCAGTCTTTCCAGGATGTGCTTTGTTTTCGCCAGTTCTGAACCATGGAAACTACAGTGTTTTATTTGCTGTCACCGAGCCTTTCATTTGATAGCTTTGTTTTTCAATTATTCATACCGCAAGCATTTCATTTTTCTTACATTTGAACTTGGCCCAGCGCTCTTAATGCAGAGATGACAAAAGAAAGATTTTTTGTTTAGTGAAGGTTTCCAGAGGAGCTTATGACTCTGCTTAACTAAGCAGTTAAGTTTGTTCAGGGATCAATGCAAGGACTCATCGTATTTCACAAACCAGATGGGCACATAGCTGGAAAATTGCAATGAACCTAAAAGGAAGTTGTGTAAAGAAAGAGGGTCATGGTGTTGGAAAAAGAAAACAATAAGTAAAGCCAACATAAATACGAAGGACTAGCTGAATAATAAGTGAATTTCTAAACCTGTGTCCCTGGTCTAAAAAATAAGTACATTTGCGTGTCCCAGGCTCAAGCCTTCGATTTGCAGAGAATTAGTAGATTCGATGTAAAGCCTTTATTTTATTTTCAAATAAAACCATTAAAGTACAAATAACATTTCCCAAAACTCATAAAAAGAAATACCTTGTCATATCGGTGTTGCATCTGACGTAGTACGACAACATTGAGTGGAATATTTTCACCATGCATTAAATGTATTAAAACTCGCGGTTGATAGATGACAAAATATAAAACAGAATATATAAAAAACAGAATATAAAGTAAAATAACGATTTACTGGCAGTAAAAACAGAATATCCCACGATTCTTAACATATTCCAAGACTCATCAGCTGCAAGATATAAGGCCAGCCAACTCACTGTAAAGTGCTAATGCGGTTGGGTAAGTTTAAACCAGACTGATAGAGTCACAAGGTTTCCTGTGCAGCTTAGTGCATTAAACTAACTCTGGTTAGAACCTATCGACAACTGATGAGGTTGCCGTGCTATGATGACCTCTGGTTAACCACTATACTCTTTAAAACAAAAACCTCTAACCACTGGTTAATTTGTAAATAAAAATAAGTGCCGGGGCTGTCGTGAGGAGGCAGCCTGCACCAGCCCATTTCTCCTGTTAGCATTGCCTAAAACAGAACCAACTACTCACAATAAAAGTGGGGAGAGGATGTAGTTAGTGGCTGGAGCTGCCGACTTCGGAGCTGGGGAACTAGGTTAGTGTCTCGGCATAAAGGAAAACGGGATGCATTTAAAAAGGAAAAATGAAACTTTGAAGTTTCATTTTTTAGGTCGAGGACCGTCGCACTGCGTGGCAGTGGGCGGAGTCCGAAGATTTTATGTTTTTTAGTTAGGGGGTGTCGTGTCCTGTGCCAATAATACACGGACACAGACTGGTGTAGTTCTCAACACTTTATTACCATGTCTATACGGGTCCCCGTCCCTACTCTAACTGCCCCTTTCCTGTACTGTCCCCTCCTCTTCCCCTCTGCCCACCTAGCTCCACCCACCCCAGCTACTGGACTGCGAACTTCATTACAGGGGGCTTGAACTCGCCCCTCTTCTCCATTGGCTGGCTTCCTAAACGGAGGCCAGCCATTGGAGGAGAGGGGCGTCACTCCCTTTAAGCCCCGTCTCTTTTGGATTCGGGCGGGCGTTTTTCAGCTTCTTTCTACCTGTGACGTCATCCGTCACTCAAACCTAAAAACACGCCCCGAATCCTAAAATGACCGTGTGTTACTACGAGGCATTTCTGCCTCGCCTCGACGAAAGATGGTTGTGCTGCTTGTTTAAGAGTAGGCTCTGGTCCATGGGACCTCTGCTTGCTCTTAAAAAATATTAAAATGTACATTCTTAAAGGGGAAGGAGTCCCCAGGGGACCCCTTCCCCATTGTGAATGGGTTACCACCAGTTTTAAGCTGGTGGTAAAGTATTACTGTTTTTCGACGGGAATTCAGTTGCAAAACAGTAATGCGTACTATATCGATTCGCTATTTGGAAGTGACGCCCTAAACACGCCCCTTCTAAATACTGACTTGCAAATGCAAAATGCGAGTCGGTAACAAGTTACTGAATCGCATTTTGCGTATTGTACATTTAAAAAAGAATTTCCCCGGCCACAAACGTTCCGATTCACAGAGACCAAAAACATGCTTTATACATCTGCCCCTAGCTCTCTAATTCCTAATATTGTTAGCTAAAAACAAAGATTTTAAATTGAATTTCCTGATTCCAGTATAGAAGCTACAAAATTGGATAAAATGCATTGTTGTTTGAGTGGATCTTCCATCACATGTGAATTTGACAGTTGCCCCAGGCAATTGTTTCAATTTTAGAAAGGCTACCAAAGCATGAGCTGCACCCTTCATAGACATGTCAAGACAAAATGATGTTGGGTGTTAGATGTAAGTGTAAGATACCTCTGGAGGTCCTCCTATTGTGCAACAAAGAGGTATCTAACAACTGAGGGTTTAGTACTATCTTTGGCACGTCTAACTTTTTCCTTTTTTAAGTAATAAATGTTTTAATGCTCTTTTACTATAGTGCATTATACTATAAAGTTAATTCTGTAATGGAGAACCATTCAACTGGGCTAGCTGTTGGAGATATACGAGAGCCACAGGAATCTCAAGGAATTGTCTAGACCTAAACAATCCCTTATAATTGCTTTGCGAATTTTGTCTATTCTTTGCTTCAAATAGAATGCCACAAATGGACGGACTTTATTGCTAGTAGATCCTCCAAATATTGTATGCCCATTTCCCTGTGTATTATATAAGCTGATGTAGATTGTGGTGTGGCAAGCAGTCGTCGAAAAAAATATTATCTTGCATTTGTAAAGTAGTGGATTCTCTGTAACCCCATAACTAATTTCCATAAGAAGCTGCAGATGCACATTTGACTCTATATATTGAGACAATCTCCCGAATTGGTTTACAGCCTAACTTAGTGGCAAACCTGCAAATGCGCCCTCAGATACGTATCATCTTTAGCCTATTATGTTCTATATGCTTGGTCCAGGAACCAGTAGAGCTACAGAGAATACACAGATAGGAAAATTAAGTGACTGTTTCAATTGGTGTGCCATTGATATAATGAACACGTAATTTACAAGCTCCCTTTCCATAGATCATCGTAAAATTTGTCATTTTTGAATTTTCACAAAAATCCCCAGAAATATGCATGACGTCTTCAAAGAATTTATTTATTTAGCAGCATGAACATTTCCATCAGAAATGTTGTTTACCAGAGTAATTATCATACATCCCAAGGAAAGCAAAGTAGATGGATAACATAAACCAGAGTGCTGAGTTATTGTACACTGGTGCTGTTGTGGGTCAATTAAACTGAAAATACAAAAAAACTTTTTTTTTAAATCTGCATTAGAGTTTTACATATGACATTCTTTGGATGCATTGAATATAATGAGTTACTCCTTTTTTCTGGTCGCATGAGGTGACTCTTCAGGGAAGTTTTAAATTAACCAAGAGGCAAGGCTTGATATCAAGACCATACTCCTGGAGTGTTACATTTTAAAACTCACATTGCAAAACTTTTGTAATCATAATATCATCTACAAAAATATCAATGCGGTAAGTATATGTATGTTATGATATATTTACCATACTTATCTCCATATGTATGTACCTTGACGACAAGTATATTTCCAGTGTACATAGGTACTTACATTTATAAACCTACCTTCATATTTTGGTAGCAAATATTCTGGCTACAATATTTTTTCCTCATTATTTTGACATAGAACTAGAGGTAGCAAGTTCCAATGAAGGCATCTTAGTAGGTGGTGAGATCGGAACCTGATTGCTACATAATCTAGGAGATTCACATTGACATTTCATAGATTATTGTTAAGGACTTGGCAAGCCAAATTGTCAGCAAGGTACAGAGAGGAAAGGCCATGAACTACTCTGAATTATAGTGTCAATAGTTTTTTGCTGCGAGCTATCCGCTCTTGTGTCGAAAAGGTGTGGTAGCGTGTGCATTGAAAGGCTCAGTATGTAGTATGAGTAGCACAGTTTGCCCATGATTATTGTTTTGACAGTGTGTAATGTGAGAGATTGGCATGGTTTTCTGTTTATTTAGTACTTGATACTGTGCTGTTGTGGAAAAGATTTGAGCCCCTTGAACTTATGTTTTTTTTTTTACAAACCCAGCACTGGAGGAGGTGTAAAGGAGTAGGCATAAGACTAAGCCCTTGGGACACCAGCTAATACAGATCTTATTGAGGATAGGTTGTATCCCTACACCACAGTGAAAGAGTAGTCAAAGAGATAACCTAAGCACTATCATAGAGTATAGGCCAGATGCCGATAACGTGAAAGCAGGAAAGTATTGTTAACTAATCTACTGTGTCAAATGCAACAGAGCAAGGAGGGTGAAGGTAGATGATAGGTGGTTGTAATGAGCTGCGGTAATTAAAGTTGGCTACATCAGAGAATTCAGTGCCTGTTGAATGGATTTCATTAAAGCCTGATTGGACCAAGAAGCTTATCAGGAGGGAGGTGTTTTGTGAGACAGTTGAAAACTGGTTATTCCATTATCTCGGAAAAGACAATGAGCTGGGATACTGAGTGATAGTGGGAGAGAAGGGATCTGCAGTAGGCTCTTTTTGTAAGTGCATAATTAAAACATTGGGGGTAGCTAGCAGATGAAAGGGAGTAGCTGATTAGTTATTTACGGCAGAGGAGAACCTGAAGGAGGAAGCCAAATGCTCGCCAAATTGTGTGCTAAAGTTATCATGTGCATTACGCAATGGATTTGCAGATTTCAGTATAGGGATAAACTGCAAAGGTGAAGTTTGTAGAGAAATCAGATAGTAAGGCTGAGTGAGATTGGGAGTGTGTGGTGAGGGAGAAGGGAGGCATTGCCCTAATTACAGTGGTGAGGATGTCTCTCTGATAGTGGTGATCTTGGAAAAAAACATTTGGTGCAAAATGTTATAAGTAAGTGAAGAATGAGTGATAGAAGACTAGGACAGAAGATTATGTTGATAGTTGTATGTTCAAGATATTGAGAATGCGTCCACCGTGACCATATGAGATTTGGTGTTGTTTCCAGCTATGGCAGTGTGCCCAAAACATCTTTGTAAAACGTCAACATTTCCTAGAGTTTTATGTTTATGCAATTAGTGAAGAAACGTCATAATTTCATTGAAAATATATCTGTGTGATGCTGAGTTGTAGGCATGACATAAGGAATAGTGTTGTCAAATTGGTCAAAGGATGTATTGTGTTACAAACGTGTGCAATTGTGCATAAGGTTGTTGAGAGCAGGAAAGGAATCAGGAGAATGATTCCTTCTTGAGATAGGAGAGGAGGTGATAGGTAAGATGGGGTGAGGGTTGTTAACAGTAGTATGTAGTATGTTATCGTAAGATGGCTAGGGGTCAAAAATTGGAGGACGTAATGGAAATTGTATTGATTCAGATGATGTCTTTGGCTCCTCCAACCTGCTTTGTAAGATACCGGAAATGGGTAAAGAGCATCCCAGGTGGGTTTCATTCCATTTCATTGATGCCCACCCCCAAATTAAAAGCTAGACACCATGAAGTGCCAAATAGGGAGAGAGCCAATAAGCTAACAATTAACAGATGGACGCATTTCTTATTTTTTGCAATTTTTTTTATATATGCTGAGCATCATATTACATTACGCAAGGTCAGGCATGGGGTGATTGCGGGATTTTCTCAGATTTACAGGATATTAAGTTGACTATGGCACTAAAACCTGGCTCCTCAGTTCCAAATTTGGCAGCTCTGACTTGTATGCCATATTGTCTCCCTCTTTACTTATCATCTCACTCTCTAGCCAGACGAGATTCGGAGGAAATTATCACCTCATCGAACTATCCAGTTATCAACTAGACCTGGTTCCTCGAAACCGCTAAATATGCCATCACCTACCTAAGCCTTTACAGGTCCAAATTCTAAATGCTTCACTTGACTAAAGCATTGTTCACACCACAGTAATGACGGAAGTAATCAGTCCGATATTTAGAACCCCAAGACTAACCCTAAGTACAACTAAAATGATTTTCACACCATCAGTTTATGTTTTGTTGCAAACATCTTGGAGAAGTACATCACCTGGGGTAACAGCCTCTTATACAACTATCAACCGGGGTTTTATTGAGGGAATAGCAATGCAAATGGTCACACCCAATGTCATAGAGGACACCTACCACACCAAAAGGTAAATACAAATTAAACGTTGCTGTTAATCCTGCTTGACATAGTTACAGCAACCAATGGGCCAGATGTACAATGCATTTTACTGGCCGCAAATGGCTGATCGGGCCATTTGTGACCAGTAAAATGCATTTTTCGATGTATAAACCCTATTTTGCAATTTGGTAACCTATCACCGACGCGCAAAAAAGGGATTGCGAGTCACTATTAGGAAGGGGTATGCCAAGGGCTTCCCTTCTAATAGTGAGAAGCAGAGGGATGTACAATTATTTTGCAACCGAATGCGGTCGCAAAACAATCGTAGTTCACCACCTACTTCAAGTCTGTGGTAAGCCAGTCGCAAACGGGAAGGGGTCCCCCAGAGACCCCTTCTTTTTTGTGAATTGTAGCAATAACGTTTTTTAAGAGCAGACAGTGGTCCCATGGACCACTGCATACCCTTAAAAAATTAAACAGAAACGTTTCATATTTCTTTTTGAAACGCATCCAGTTTTCCTTTAAGGAAAATGGGTTGCATTAAAAAAAAGAACAGTTGCTTTATTAAAGAGCAAACAGTGACATGGAGGCCTGCTGTCCCCATCACCATGGGGCCATAAATTGCAGCCTGCCTCGTAAATATTACTAATGTGTCTGAGGCAAATCAGTATATTTTTTTGAGAGTCTCTAATTGCGAGTCACAAATAAATCACAATTAGAGACTCGCAAAATGAAATGTTCGTACATCTGGCCCATTGAATAGGCTTAGCTTTGATGTCGTGCTGATTCCCCTCTTGTCGAGTTTTGATATTGTGGGGGTACTTCACCAGTGAGTCAAGTGTTATTCCTGTGATAGCTGCCAGATGGTGAAAATAAATGACTCCTGGACAAACCTTGTAAAAATACTTTTTTTGACCCACCAGGCTCAGCACTAGCCCTCACATTATTCATCTACTATATTGCACCTCTTTGGAAATTCTAATATACTCTTGGCCTCTTTTACCACAAATATGCAAATGACACACAGCTTTAGGATTAGATATGACAATTCCATCAATAACTGTAAAGAATACCTTTCCAAAAAACAAAATTGGAAGACCAGAAGGAAACTGAAAATGAATCAAAACAAAACTGAATTCCTGTTATGAGTTCCAGCCCTGGAAGCAACATTGTAAAAAGGAGGCTCTTTCCCTCAAAGAAGCAGGTTTTCGCTTTGAGGTGCTGCACTATGGATCGGCAAATCTGTAGGTTTAGTATTAGAAACTGAAATAAACCTAAGTATTAGAAACTGAAATAAACCTAAGCGCCCACTTCACGCTATTGATAAAAGGGGCTCAACACCCGCTAAGACCCATTAAATTGGTACAAGATTTTTTCGTAAAGACGATTTTAAACAGTTTGTGTTTTGGCTGGCCACCTTGAGACTGGAATATAGTATCTCTGTCGTCAGCGGCCTCCCCAGCAACCGCTCAGCCCCACCCAAAGTTGCCTTGGCTTGCATGCAACTAACCGAAACCCTACAAGTGGGAAGAGGATGTGGCATAAGGGCCCGATCGGCCGACTTGGAGCTGGGTACCCAGGTTCGAGTATCGGCATTGGGTCAACATTCTGTGATTCTGGGCAAATCCCTTAATCTCCCCATGCCTAACAAAAATTAATGTGTCCATCTGTAACGAATACTGGTTCTCATGTAAAGCGCTCTGATACCCGATGTCTTGGGTCTAGTTCGCGCTATATAAAAACTTTTTTTAAAACTTTTTTTAAAAACTGGAGAAGTATTTTATGTGCCTGGTTTGAGGAAGTGTGCTCTGGAAAATGTGAACAGCTCCAAAGGCGGCCTATCATTTTTCCCCTCTAGCCTGTTTTTTTCCACGAAATGTATTCCTTGCAAGCATCAAATATGACCTTGCCTTCTGATCTTATTAAAAACAGGGCAAAATATAACCTACTCCTGAAACTTCTGGCCTCCTCCTGGTGGGCTCCTTTTCATTCTCTTGAAACAACTCGCAGCTACCCCTCATAATTCCTTAATGCTTGTAGCTCCTTGAAACCCCACCCCTTGGCCAAATACATGGACCTCTGGCCTACTAAATTGTAATTGGATTATTGGAACCTATTTTGTTGTATTCCGTCATCATCTGCCTATTAGCTACCAAAATGTAGCAATACCAACAAAAATAATAATAACAACAATAATAATTCTTGCTGAGGATTGTAGTAAAACTGTAATGTTGATTATTTTGCCACATCTATTATTCAATTGCCCTAGATCACTTTATATCTTAAAATTGTTTTTGTACTGCATAAATTTTATTCAATTTAAAACGCTCACATTTTCGCCTGGATTATGTCTGTGCTGTATAAGAAACGATATAAATAGATAAAATACTAGTAAAAAAGATCTGGTATAAACCTGAAAAAAATAGCTGTCGTAAGGGAAACCAGTGGGAGAGTTTGGGCGCCAGGCTAAGCCTGAGACATGCCTCGGGTTTCCAAATGATTTTTTAGGTCTCTACTAATCCATCCCGCAGGGATGAATAGGCGAGATTATAGTAAGGAGTCTGAAAAGTCTACCTAGCTGCGGATCGCGTACAGTTCATGTGAGCACGTGCACAGGAATTCGCTCCCCTACCCCTCTCACAAAGCAAGAAAAGACAAGAACATCAAAGCGACCGCGGCCGCTCTTTCCATTCACGCGCTCTGCAGGTCACCATTTGCCAGCATGCGGCCGCTAGCGCTTTCATCCCTATCACTCCCCCCTCTCCTACTTCCCCTCCCACCTCCCAAACAGCATCGAGCCGCGAAGACTTGAAGGGAATCCGCTCCCCGCCATATACTTCACGCTTGTTTTCGTTGGTTTTCAGCTCAGCCCGACTCCAGCGCGTGCTCAGTGACACAAAATGGTTTCACTTGTGTAGAAAATGACGCTTCAGCAGTCTGGATTACCAACATTTATCAATTTTAGTCCGAGCAAAATATTTATAGAACACACATAAAATTGTATACGCACAAGGTCCTCATTACGAACGGACCGGTTTTGGTGCAGTATTTATTGCACCTAAAAACTAACAACACTGTTGGTTAAGTCATAATTAGCATCAATTACAAGTTTATCCTCTAAAATTGGGCTTCATAAGTATATTTTGGGCCGCACCAAAATCCGCTTGTTTTTTAAGTTTGCAAAGCTCATTACTTAATAGTGTTCCTCTATAAACGGTTAACACACGCACTCACAAACAAACGCACTCACAAACACATGCACTCACAAACACATGCACTCACAAACACACGCACTCACAAACAGGGTAGCACTTTGATGTCCCACTTGTTTGACAGATTCTTTGGAAGAGACTGATGATTATGCATGGCGAAGATGTGGTGTCATATCAGAGCTAAATATACAAACAATATCCGGGCAACCTCCTCATCAGCAGTAAATCAGCAAAGCTTCTCCCATTTAACATCGGAGCACTACATTCTCACAGAAAGAGCAGGTGTTGTGGTCTTTCTGAAACTCTAAAGGTGATTGTAAACCTGCAGGCTTTGCTAGAGCTCACGTGCACACATTTCCACATTTATTGCAGAGCTTATACGATAAAGGTTGCAGGTTGGGGTGCTCCTTTCAGCAAGGCTTTAAGTGGGTGAACTGGGGGGGGGACTCTTAAAGTGGCGTGGTCAATGTAATTAAGGGCGTGGCTTAAATAAAATCTGGCCTTACACATATCTAACGCCCTCACTCTATCTATCGCCCTCACTCTATCTATCGCCCTCACTCTATCTATCGCCCTCACTCCATCTTTCATCCTCACTCTCTCTATCACCCTCACTCTATCTATCACTCTATTTATCACCCTCACTCTATCTACCTATCTATCGCCCTCACTCTATCTATCGCCCTCACTCTATCTATTGCCCTCACTCTATCTATCGCCCTCACTCTATCGCCCTCACTCCATCTATCGCCCTCACTATATCTATCACCCTCACTCTATCTATCGCCCTCACTATTTCACTCTATCTATCTATCGCCCTCACTCTATCTATCACCCTCACTCTATCTATCACCCTCTATCTATCGCCCTCACTCTATCTATCTATCGCCCTCACTCTATCTATCTATCTATCCTGTCACTCTATCTATCGCCCTGACTCTATCGCCCTCACTCTATCTATCGCCCTCACTCTATCTATCTGTCGCCCTCACTCTATCTGTCGCCCTCACTCTATCTATCTATCTGTCGCCCTCACTCTATCTATCTATCGCCCTCACTCTATCTAACTGTCGCCCTCACTCTATCTATCGCCCTCACTCCATCGCCCTCACTGTTCTTTTCTCCCGTGCTGATCTGCTGTTCTCTTCCACCCGCCTCCTTCTTTAACTCCCTGTTCTCTTCTCTTGTGCTGATCTGCTGCTCTCTTCCACCCGCATCCTTCTTTAAATCCCTGTTCTCTTCTCCTGTGCTAATCTGCTGCTCTCTTACACCCGCCGCCTCCTTTAACTCCCTGTTCTGTTCTCCCGTGCTGATCTGCTGCTCTCTTCCAACCCGCCTCCTTCTCTAACTCCCTGTTCTATTCTCTTCTCCTATGCTGATCTGCTGCTCTCTTCCACCCCACCTCCTTCTTTAACTCCCTGTTCTCTTCTGCTGTGCTGATCTGCTCCTCTATTCCACCCACCTCCTTCTCTAACTCCCTGTTCTCTTCTCCTGTGCTGATCTGCTGCTCTCTTGCACCCCACCTCCTTCTTTAACTCCCTGTTTTATTCTCCTGTGCTAATCTGCTGTTCTCTTCCACCCCCCTCTTTCTCTAACTCCCTGTTCTCTTCTCCAGTGCCGATCTGCTGTTCTCTTCCACCCACCTCCTTTTTAACTCCCTGTTCTCTTCTCCTGTGCTGATCTGCTGCTCTCTTCCACCCCACCTCCTTTTTTTAACTCCCTGTTCTCTTCTCCTGTGCTCATCTGCTGCTCTCTTCCACCCGACTCCTTCTTTAACTCCATGTTCTCTTCTGCTATGCTGTTATGCTGCTCTCTTCCACCCACCTCCTTCTCTAACTCCCTGTTCTCTTCTCTTCTCCAGAGCTGATCTCCTGTTCTCTTCCACCCGCCTCCTTCTCTACCTCCCTTTTCTCTTCTCCTGCGCTGTTCTGCTGCTCTCTTCCACCCCACCTCCTTCTTTAACTCCCTGTTCTCTTCTCCTGTGCTAATCTGCTGCTCTCTTCCACCCCACCTCCTTCTTTAACTCCCTGTTCTCTTCTGCTGTGATGATCTGCTGCTCTCTTCTACCCACCTCCTTCCCAAATCCCTTTTCTCTTCTTTTCTCCCTCCGCTGATCTGCTGCTCTCTTCCAGCCCGCCTCCTTCTTTAACTCCCTGTTGTCTTCTGCTGATCTGCTGCTCTCTTCCACCTCGCCTCCTGCTCTAACTCCCTGTTCTCTTCTCCTGTGCTAATCTGCTGCTCTCTTCCATCCCACCTCCTTCTTTAACTCCCTGTTCTCTTCTGCTGTGCTGATCTGCTCCTCTCTTCCACCCACCTCCTTTTTTAACTCTCTGTTCTCTTCTCCTGTGCCGATCTGCTGTTCTCTTCCACCCGCCTTCATTCTTTAACTCCCTGTTCTCTTCTCCTGAGCTGATCTGCTGCTCTCTTCCACCCCACCTCCTTCTTTTACTCCCTGTTCTCTTCTCCTGTGCTGATATACTGCTCTCTTCCACCCCACCTCCTTCTTTAACTCCCTGTTCTCTTCTCCTTTGCTGATCTGCGGCTCTCTTCCACCCCGCCTCTTTCTTTAACTCCCTGTTCTTTTCTACCGTGCTGATCTGCTGTTCTCTTCCACCTGCTTCCTTCTTTAACTCCCTGTTCTCTTCTCCTGTGCTGATCTTCAGCTCTCTTCCACCTCACCTCTTTCTTTAACTCCCTGTTCTCTTCTGCTGTGCTGATCTGCTGCTCTATTCCACCCGCCTCCTTCTTTAACTCCCTGTTCTGTTCTCCCATGCTGATCTGCTGCTCTCTTCCACCCCGCCCCCTTCTCCAACTCCCTGTTCTCTTCTCCTGTGCTGATCTGCTGTTCTCTGCCACAGCCTCCTTCTCTAACTCCCTGTTTTCTTCTCCCTTGCTGATCTGTTGTTCTCTTCCACCCACCTCTTTCTCTAACTCCCTGTTCTCTTCTCCTGTGCTGATCTGCTGCTCTCTTCCACCCGCCTCCTTCTTTAACTCCCTGTTCTCTTCTGCTGTGCTGATCTGCTGCTCTCTTCCACATACATCCTTCTCTAACCGCACACACACATACAACCACACACACACACACACACATACAACCACACATACACACACAACCCCACAAACACACACAACCACACACACACAACCACAAACAACCACACACACAACCACACATACAACCACAACCACACCCACACACACAACCACACCCACACAACCACACACACAACCACACACACAACCACACACAACCACAAACGCAACACACACACAGCCACACACAACCACACACACCCACACACAACCACACACACAACCCCACACACAACCACAAACACACAACCACACACCCAACCACACACACGCACAACCACACCCAACCACACACACAACCACAAACACACACACAGCCACACATACAACCACACACAACCACACACAACCACACACACAACCACACACCCAACCACACACAACCACACACACAACCACACACACATACAACCACACACACACAACCACACGCACACAGAACCACACACACACAACCACACACATCTATCTATCGTCCCCACTCTATCTATCTATCTGTCACCCTCACTATATCTATCTATCTGTTGCCCTCACTCTATCTATCTATCGCCCTCACTCTATCTATCTATCTATCTATCTATCTATCTATCTATCGCCCTCACTCTATCTATCTATCTATCTATCTATCTATCTATCTATCTATCTATCTATCTATCTATCTATCTATCTATCTATCTATCTATCTATCTATCTATCTCCCTCACTCTATCTATCTATCTATCTTTTTATCTATCTATCTATCTATCGCCCTCACTCTATCTATCTATCGCCCTCACTCTATCTATCTATTTATCTATCTATCTATCTATCTATCTATCTATCTATCTATCTATCTATCTATCTATCTATCTATCACCCTCACTCTAGTTATCTATCGCCCTCTATCTATCTATCGCCCTCTAGCTATCTATCGCTCTCACTCTATCTATCTATCTATCTGTCGCCCTCACTCTATCTATATATCTATCGCCCTCACTCTATCTATCTGTCTATCTATTGCCCTCACTCTATCTTTCTATCTATCGCACTCACTCTATCTATCGCCATCACTCTATCTATCGATCGCCATCACTCTGTCTATCTATCGCCCTCACTCTATCTATTGCCCTCCCTCTATCTATCTATCTATCTATCTATCTATCTATCGCCCTCCCTCTATCTGTCTATCGCACCACCACAGCATCACTCATGGGCACCACAGCATCACTCAGGGGCACCACAACATCACTATGCGCTACCACAGCATCACTGAACGCCACAGCATCACTCGTCGCCACCACAACATCACTCAGCGCCACCACAGCATCAATCTGTGCAACGATTCAACAAGAACTGGTTCAAATATGTTCTCTCAATGTTTCAAGCGTTATTACAAATGTCACAAAAAGATGTTAATATTTCACTTCTGTTCTTGGATTTTCGTCACAATAAAATACACTGAACATAATCTTCACAAAAGTTATTTACAAAAGTTCAAGCTATTGCCATTATAAATTACAATAACTTTTATTTAAGTATTAATTATTTAAAAAAATTAAAAGCCATTGTTATTTGTAATATCAATACATCTAAGTCACGTAAATACAAAACATGTTGCATTACAAATGCTATAGGTGTCACATTTGCAAAAGTGAAAAGTATTGGCATTGTAAATGACAAAGCTATTAATGTCCCTATTTTCAAAACCAACACATAAATAAAAAAATTGTCATTTACAATACCAATAGCTCAAACTTTCCTAATGCGAGACCTATTGCATTGCAAATGCTTGTTTCTTTGAGCAGCACAAACGTGGGAACCCGGAAGGTCTCCACTCTGTGCTGGGACAAGGCCCAAAGGTGCAGGAAGGCCGGCCATTCGATCAGGAGTACAGGGGTAAATCCCTAGCCTTACCCTATTGTCTATCGCCATTGCTGTTGATATGGTAACCAGGGAGATCTTTGATTTCTGCCCCAGTCACGTGCATTTACGCCATCTCTGGAAGCCGGGGACGCTTTGGTGCTCAGGGTAAACAGGCAGGCCTCGTGTTTGTCTTGCCTGCTCTCTGCCTGTCAGTTCTGATCTCTCGTGGTGTGTCACAGCTGTCGCCTGCCGTCAGTGACATCCCCTCCTCCTCCCCGGCGCCCTCTTTGAGGATGGCTGATTGCGCACGCTCGCTTTCTATTTTTATTTGACCCGAAGCCAGTTGCATATTTTTCAGTCGCCCTAAGAACGGGCTGGCGCGGCTTCTGTTCCATCAGACTGGCCCGCTGGAGTGAGGAATATTTAACGGCGGCTACCGCTTCCACACTGTGAAATCCTCTTCCAACGTTTAGGTCATAAATTGGCCTTTTTGATATATTCCATCTCCCGGTGCCAGACAAATCCCCATTATTGGGCAATTTAGAGGTAGGCCTGCCTTCAGGCTTCATAGGCCACCTGACGTCACATTCTTTCCGAGTGGAAATACTGTTCTGATGTGATGTGCTAAATGTTTATTTATAGTTTTCTCTTTTGCTGTCTCGAGCGTTGATGCTTTGTCACAGAATGTGTTTTTAATCGACGTAAAATGTTTACTATAAAATGATAATACAAGAAAGCGTGCACTCGTAGCCAATCTACGCCCCTGTTTGAATTGATTGCCTTCGCCTTCTCACCGAGCCTAATCTTGAATGTCCAGACATCTGATTTCCCCCGAGGCTGGACATGCTAATGTGAGAGTTATTACCGTGCAGCGTTCTGTAGACAGCCATTTCTGTGCTCTTTATGCCTATCAATAGCCTCCAGCTTTCCTAAACCACAGATAGGCCTTTCTGAATCTCCTAACAGGGAGGGGGCGGCTCCTCAGAGGTACCTTACCAGAATAAAGAGTTTTAACTATTGTTTTACAAAAATATGGTTTCCAGAATACTGGCTACCAAAATAATGTGAAGGTAAATATACACAGCAGAGATTCATAATAATTAACTCCCCATATACGTACCTTGCAGTGCATAATTTGAGCCGGTGGTTTCCTGGGGGCACTTAATTGTCAACACCGGCACTTTTAGTGCGCTTTTCGTGAGCACCTGTTAAGGACACATTAATTTTTCATTTTTTGTAGGCTCGGGGAGATTAAGTGATTTTGCCCAGAATCACAGGATGTTGAGCCTATGCCGAGACTTGAACCTGGGTCCCCAGCTCCAAAGTATGCCGATCAGGCCCTTATGCCACATCCTCTCCCCACTTGTAGGATTTTGGTTAGTTCTGTAATAGGAGCAATGGTCTGGTGGAAGCTGCCTCCTGACGAGAACCCAGGCACTTATTTTTTCACAAATTAACCACTGGTACCTTGACGATATACGTATCTTTGTGGCACGTACAAGCGGGCTTAACTATAGTAAATCTATATTGCCCTATGTCCACTTACCTTCCCAGTATTTTGGCAGTCGGATACTCTGGCTATGATATTTTCGCACTAACGTCATCCCAGTCCATCGTTATGTTGCACACCACTCACCTTAGTTTACTCTAGAACCAGTCATTATGATATTTTTGCATCACAATATTTTTGTGTTTGGTATTCTGACATACAATTCATTCCAGCCTGTATCCCTGTCACTCTTGGAATGTCTCATCCAAATTGTTGTGCAACTGTCACTTGGTTAGTTAGGTACAGTTAATATCCAGGGATGTGCTAGACGGACACAGGGCTATATTTGCTAAGCAAATTGACACTGGTATTTTCTGCTTGGCTTTGCCATATTATGGCGGAATAATTAATTTGCTTTGACACCTAGAAGACGGCGAGCCCCCGTGTCTAGAGCACAGCATCATGGGATATTTATTTGTCATGCTTTCCAGAGATGCTGTCATATGTTAAAGTCGGTGCATAGTTCGGGGTGAAATGAGAAGCAAAGAATGTTTAGGGCTGGTGGCAGGAAAGCATCGGACGGGCACAGAAATAGAATGCAAACTAAAGTGAGTAAGTACTTAGGCTACAGAATTACTTGCAAAGAAAAACATCACAAACATGGAAATGAAATCCATGCATTTACTTTTATAGCAAAGACTGTTAGTTCCCTTATGTTAGACCTGACCCTTTTTTCAGGGTTATCCCCAAAGTTTCGCCTTCTTCCTCCCATTTTCTCGGACCTGTTTTTGTCGGCTATATGACTTTGGGCACTTTACCTCCTCTTCTAACCAGGTGCTAAAGTGCATATACTCTCTGTCTGAATTGTATTGGTGGTTAGTTTATCCATGATTGTCATATTTGATTTACTGGTAAGTGGTAAGTCCCTAGTCAAGTGCACTGGGTGAGCCTAGGGCCTCTAAATCAAATGCTACTAGTGGGCCAGCACCACTGATTATGCCACCCACAGCTAAGACAGCGTTGTGATTGTTCAGGGGATTCTGGGAGGATGTGCGTTTCCTGCAGAAGGAGGACGGAGGAAGAAGAGGCGGCGGCTGGTGGTCGGCAGTATAGGCAAGTGCTTTTTAAAATGTATTTTTATTTCCCACCACCTCCCTCTGTCCCCCCTGCCTCACCACCCCTGTTTGGTAACAGCCGCTAGTGGATTACTAGTGTGCTGGGGGAATTGGGTGGAGTTAATAGGTCTCCCAGGGGATTTCCTGCTCCCCGGGGATTATGAGATGGAGGCTAATGTGGGCTCTTAACTGACCAGGTCTACCGCAATTGCATCACCCTTTTGCCACCCCAGCATCCCATCCTTACTTAGCAGAGGTTCGAGAGGCCGCTTTCCGAGGTGGGCATAGCGTCATCCTACTGGTACTATCACTGCCTCTGCCACCGCTTTGTAAATGCTACTTGGTTGGCAGGTGGGGGAACCATGGTGCTCCCGCCCAGCAAAAAGGTATAAACGGCCCTAAAGGGTTTTGTTTTACATGGATGCCCAGGAGCTCAAAGTACGTATTTATGTTTATTTGTTGATTAATTAAAATCATACAGACAAAATCATCAAGAGTTAAATGCAAATTGCATTGGTGAGATAATTCAGAACAAAAAGAAATCCGCAACTGGCAGCCCTAGAATACAGGCATTTTAAAGCGCTTCATCATGGTAAGTTGGCAAATTGACCAGTATGACCAGGAAAGCACGTGGCCACTCAAACATTCACTCACATTAGAGTCCTCGTCAAAAAACAGACATTCTATTCATAAAAGACAGCATTATTTCATGTGACGAAATCCTGATTAATTAAAAGACAATATAAAAGTATACATACTTTTTATTAAAATGCTTCAATTAATTCTCTCCTATCAAGCCTCATACTAGCACGATAAAAAAATGTCACCAAACTACTGAGTATAACAGTGTCCTGATTATTAAAACTGAAACAAATTGCTCTTGGATAGTTCCTAATTCCTGTTTTAAATGTGTGGCGAGAGCAGTTTCCTACGTATCTCCTGGTGATTAGGGTAGTAGCAGAAAATGTGGACCTGCTACTAATATTTCCAATTTGCACAGTCTGCATTTGCCACCACAACAGATAAAACAATCTCAATTTGCCTCATCTCTTTAATGAGACTCTGAGTAAAACTTATTAACATAATTTTACGTGCTATTTCTCAATTCATGGACTGAGACATCTATTCTGTTTGCTGAAGACTCATAAGATTGTAAAATCCAACGGGCATATTCTTTGTACAAGAAACCCTGCAAATCTGCCACCAAAGATTTCATTCTCAATTGCGGTCTGACTAGGGGCCATATATAGGTAAATACTATTTACAGATTCTAAAATACCAAATTTTACTGATTCGGTATTTCAGAGTCGGTAAATGGTATGTAGGTATTGATTCGGTAAATTTTACCGAATCGGTAACATTCGGTAATTACCGATTCGGTATTTACCGATTCGGTAATTCCCATTCATTCCTAGACGTCACCCAGCCAGAAAATGCCAATCTCATCCCATTCACTACAAAGCCCAGCCAACTGCCCACCCATAGGGCAGTCTCCAGGGCAGTCTCCAGCATCCCCCACTGGTCCCACCCAGTACACCACAGCACTGCATTCCAGGCCAGTATGACAGGCTTGGTCATCTCTGGAAGTGAGTGGAGGATCTGGGTACCGTACAGCATACCCATGAAGTCATCAAGGCATATCAGTGACAGCTCCATTCTGTCTGCTGGGTGTGCCCAACCCTGATCAGCCAATTGTTCACCACTAAGATGTGACCCGCACACTAATATGGGTGGATGTCAGATATGGCTAGACCTCCATCATAGATAGATCAGACCCATCTTTCACAGGAGATCTATGGGGCTTTATTAGCCTAAAGTAATTTTCACACCCGGGAAGCCAAAATTGCAAACCACTGGCTGGGTAGGGAGAGAGGAAAAGTTTGGACAATGTACAGGAGTTGCGGGAAGAACATCATTTTTTTTAGAAGGCCACCCTTCCCAGTATATTAAGGGGCAGTTTAGCCCACGTATCAAGATCCGCCTGAATTGTGCGAGCGAGGGGCCGATATTGAGGCTGAAGGCTCTGCAGCTCTGATCTTATGGAGGCTTTCTGAAACAGCTTGGGAAGTTATGTTCTGGGAATCTGGTTCTACAAAACTACTAATGGTAGAAAAAAGTGTGAGGTTACTGTAGAACTCAATTATGCATGTATCTTTTTTCTATAGTATTGGTGTAGAGCAGTTAAACATGTTCAACCCATTTTGCCAAATTTACACTATTCCTAATGATGGAGCTACAAGTTCCATCTAACGCATTAATGGAATCACAGAATTTCTTTTGATCGATTTAATTTATTGATGTGTAACCATTGAAACTTTTTTTGTTCCATTATTTCCACCAATCATTTCTTTTTTTACACTTTTCTCGGGATTTTTATATTATTGGGAACATCTAACTTCCTACCCTGGTGTAAAACAAGCCTCTTTTTGCGCACTTACCTGCTTTCTCCACTGTTACAATGATTCTGATAGAGTATAATTGTGATTTGATTTCCTAGTCAGTTGCATTATGTTTTGTTACATCATTCGTAGAGAGATGCTCAGATAACTCAGTTCTCCCAGGTGGTAATGAGATCAGTCTGATCTGTGGTTTTGTTGGGGGTGGGGGGGTTGTACGGTTAAGAAGCTGTCAGGCCACTACCCAAAATCCTACTTGCTGATCTACTTATTACTTTCAGTTTTTCTAAACTCATTTCTATACCACAATATTTCACATTTTCATTCAATATGCTTTTAAGGGAAAATGATCACTTCCCAGTCTAGTTTTGAATCCCTATAGTATTTAAACAGAGGTAATGTCAATAATAGACAGCTCAGAACAGCTTATGTACTCTTAGAAATATTGGTGTAGTGGCATGGGGCATCTCAGATCATTCATTAACACCTCTCATATTAAGTGCACGTATTGTATCAATAACTGTTTCTTCTGACGCATCTTTTTTTTGGAGTGCTACTTGACTTTAGTTTATGCCTTATTGTGCGTCAATTAAACCAAGGCGATAAGAGTGAGAGGTAGATTAAAGTCTCCTACCATGATTACATCTTTGTTTCGTGTCTGTATGTTATGCCTTCTATGGAAGATTGAAAGGATTCCATTATTGACCATTTGATTCCCTTATAGATGTTTAAATAACTTTTTATTATGATAACAGAAGGCCCCATAGCGCCCCAGCTCCAATCACGTATCAGGATTGAAATTTGTATTTATCTGTGACAAAGGATGCACCTTTGTGTTTGTGGCTGTTCATTTGTATATAGCAAGCCACCAGAGGGTCTGTTATATTTCTGTTATTTTTGTTGTTGCTGCAGAAAAGTATTGAAACCCCAAAATGGGAGGGATTCCAGGCAACACATTTTCTGGACGCTGCAATTGTTTCATTTTGCCAGGAAACTCAGTATGTCATGAGACTGTTAAATTGTCCATAAGCCATCTATGTTACAATAGATCCATTTAGAAAGACGCCATTTTACCTCTAAAGAAATTAATGTTCTTGACCATGGGTTAGGCATGTAATCTTGTGTCCGTAGAGCACTTGTGACCAAGCCCTAATCCTGTTATTTTATTTCAGTAATAAAGTTGTTATTTCTCACTAGGCAGCGTTTGCCACAATTATATATGTTTATTAAAAGTGGGGTAATTACCATGCAGGGTATTTGCCACTTGGGGTCAGAGTGCATCCTTTTATATGGAGTGGCTAATAGTACAGGTAGCTTTGTTTAGCACTGACAGTATAGTTGGATTTTGTTCTGGAGATGCCCCAATCCTGAAATAACTCCTTTATTTTCTAAAAAACGAGCTCTGTTTTGCGCATAAATACTGTTATACTTGCGTTTATAAGCAGGTTACTTAGTTTCCGCCACCGAGGGGGGTAGCCACTGTGGTTGCTTCTCCTTAGTCGCCATGCTCCTGGCGCATTGTTTGGGTGGTGTTGGACCTGGGCCTCTTGGCAGGGTCATCCCTAAACTTTTTGCCTTCCTCCAATACTCTCTCTGACCTGTTTTTGTTGGTTTAATGACTCTGGGCACTTTACCACTGCTGACCAGTGCTAAAGTGCATATGCTCTCCCTGTGAAAAGTGTACATGTGATTGATGTCCATGATTGGTTCATTGGATTTACTGTTAGTCCCTAGTAAAGTGCACCAGGAGTGCCAGGGCTTGTAAATGCCAACACTGCTAGTGGGCCTGCAGCGCTGGTTGCGCCACCCACAGAAGCAGCCTTAAAATGTGTCTAGGGTCTGCCATTGCAGAACCTGCGTGCAGTCTGGGACTTGACCCTGGCTGATAAGGAACAGCGCCTACAGAGTGCATAACGATACCTTGAAGAGCCTGACCCCCCTTTTTGTGTGAAAAGGAACTTAAAGAACTGTTTGGGAATAACACTAAACAAAGATTGCTGATTGCTAAGAAAGAACTGTGGCAACTTAACCTAAAGTACACTGGAACCGTTTTAAGTGAACCAAGACTGTATTTACAAGCCTGCTTGAAATTTATATAAAGAAGATATATTTTTACAAATACAGTTTGGTGTCATTATGTGGTGGGTTGGTGGTGATGGTGTAATGTTGCAAATGTTTAACCCTACATGCCCCAGAGATTAGCCTAAGACTGCTTAAGCCACACTACCTAGAGGGTAAGCAGAGGTTGTCTTGAAGGTAACCCTCAGCCCTGACGAGGAAGAGAGAGGCCCTGCTTGTCGCCAGTGCTGCACTGCGCCAACCAGAGACTCCCCCTTCCTACAGGTGGGGTGGGTGGGTTGGGGTTGTGGGTGGATTGGGTAGGGTTTGTGGTTTTATTTTCATGTCTGATCCCTTTCGTGTCTTTCCCCTTGTTTCTTTCCCTTCTTCACCTCTTGTCTCCGTATCCTTGCAGCAGCGTACTACACACTGATAAGGTTGAGAATGCTCTTTGTACACATGGGTGCGTCCGCTCATACTGCTCACGGGCCTGTAGCTACGCTTACGAAAGGGTAATATTGTTATACAGACCGCAGACTACGCTTACCATGCTGACCACAAGATCACTTATCTTCCCTTTCGATGGCAGCGGCTAAGCAGACTATAAAAATAATATCACTCAACGTCAAGGGTATCAACCACCCAATCAAAAAGAGGAAAATCCTGGATTATTTATATAAACAGAAGGGTGATATTATATTGCTCCAAGAAACTAAAATAGACTCACCACAATTCAATTCTATGAAAAACAAACAATATAGTGAGGCGATTGGGCCTGACACCCTAGGCAAAAAGAATGGGGTCCTCACTCTTATTGCGAAGCGAGCCAATATAGATGTTTTATACAATAGTGCAGACGCTAAGGGTAGATGGGTCTCCACTAAGCTAACAAAGGGTGGGAAGGAGTTCTACGTGACCAACGTTTATTCCTCCAATAAAGATGACCAAGAGTTTTGGAAGGAACTTAGCGACCACATTGATACAATTCCAGACACCGCATTACATATCCTGGGTGGTGACCTAAATATTCCTATGGATCCTCTGTTAGATAGAAACTCGCGTTGTTCGTTTAGGCAGACCAACTCACATAAAGCACTTCTTAATCTCTGCACTCATTTTAATCTAGTTGATTCATGGAGGCTGATGAACCCTACAGACAGAGATTATACCTTTTACTCCCCGCCACATGGTTCATACTCACGCATAGATTACTTACTCACTTCTGCTCACTCTAAGGGGGACATTGAAAACACCTCCATTGAAGCGCCGTGATTTCCGATCACTCATGCATTATGATGCCTCTGGCTTTACACAATATGGGCAAGAGAACGACCTTGTGGAGATTCAACAACGCGGTACTGAAAAAGGAGGCACACAGGGTGGCCATAGAAACAGCAATTACTGATTATCTTTACCACAATAAAAAATGTGACACCACAGACCTTACAAGGTGGGAAGCTCTTAAAACGACACTCAGAGGGGTAATAATCAAAATACGTGCAGCCATGAATAAGGATGCGAACTCCGCCCTATCACGGCTAGAAGAAGAGATATCTGCCCTTGAAAAACGCCATATAATCTCTAAGGACCCCACAGTCCTTACAGATTTAATGAACAAAAAATACGAATATAACAAAATCATTAGCGAGAGGGCAGGAGTCTGGCTTCAACATCATAAAAACTTTAGGTTGTGCAACACTAACAAAGCGGGTAAAAGCCTTGCCTCATACTTAAAATTTAAACTTCAACAATCATCTATCAAATGCATAGTTGACAAATTAGGAACAGCCCACTCGGATCCAAACAAAATTGCCGACTTATTCAAGGATTTCTACAATGACCTTTATAGTAAAAACAAAGACATCAATAGTTCAAAGCTAAGGCCATACCTTGATAAATGTAAACTTCCGGCTCTCACAGACCAAGATCAAATCGCGCTCAACCGTCCCATTTCTGTAATGGAAACCATACAAGCCGTTAAATCCCTCAAGACTGGGAAAGCTCTGGGCCCTGACTGGTTCAGTGCCACTTTTTATAAGAGCTTTTCGTCCGTATTGACGGAACCACTCAAAGATCTTTATGAACAATTCAACACAAGTGGTAAAGTACATGGCACGCCGGCAGAAGCCATTATTGCGGTTCTACCAAAATAGGGGAAAGACCCGTCCACCCCTAAGAATTACAGGCCGATATCACTCATCAATCTTTATTGCAAGATCTACGCGATGGTATTGGCAAGAAGGATTCAATCGGTCCTGCCCCAACTGATACATCCTTCACAGGTAGGGTTCCTCAAAAACAGACTATCGAGTGATAATACTCGAACCCTTGCGCACATCCTAGAAAGGGCGAAGATGACCAATTCCCCCACTGTGGCCGTGACCCTAGATGCTGAGAAGGCCTTCGATAAGGTTGACTGGGCCTACTTGGAAGCCACCCTGCATAAATTTAACCTAGGTACGAACTTCATTCGTATGGTGATGGCTTTATATTCCAAACCTTCAGCACGAGTCAGAGCAGGTGGATGCCTCTCAGACTCCTTTAACTTGCAACAAGGTACGAGACAGGGCTGTCCCCTCTCTCCGTCACTCTTTCTTTTGGCAATTGAGCCCTTCCTTTACTATTTAAGGAACAACGAGAGGATTAAAGGCATAGAATTCAAAAATACCACAGTCAAAATTTCAGCATATGCTGACGATGTCCTGGTAGTGTCCGAAAAGGCGGACCTGCCTATCCCGGCGCTGATGTCAGCCATTGCCGATTTCTCGGAAGTGTCCGGATACAAACTCAACAAGGACAAGACTGAAGTAAAGCTACTTAGTAGCATCGGTGACAAAAGCGTCCTGGGTGACACAGGTCTTTGTTGGCAACAGAAGAGTTTTAAATATCTAGGGATCGACTTCGAGAAAGACTTGATTAGTACTCTAAAAATGAACGAGACTTCATTATTTAAAAAAATATCGACATCCCTGGAAGGCTGGTCCCCGAAGTTTCTATCCTGGTGGGGCAGAGTGGAAACTTTGAAAATGATGGTCACACCACTTGTCAATTATTTAATCAGCATGCTACCCATGTTGCTCTCAGATGACTTCCTTAACAAGATCCATAAGCTCTTCAATAGTTTTATCTGGCAGGATAAAAAACCGAGGATCTCCCTGAAGAAACTTCAATTGCCAAAAGACAAAGGGGGTGCAGGTTTACCCAACTTCAGATGCTTTCAGACGGCCTTCTTATGCAAACAAGGAGCGAATTGGTTCCATGTTCACCAGGGGTACACTCCTGTGTAGATTCACGTAGAAAAATTCATCATTAACAATTTGCCACTTTCCGCCATAGTGACTATGGATGCCTCTGCCTTCACTCAATCCAAATATATCTTCCTCAACACTAAACAGACTCTACTTAGCATTGGGAGGCACTGTAAAACCAAAATAAAGTTCTCCAAGTCAAATCTATCATCGTTCTGGTTTAACCCGGCTCTGAAGGACGGGGGGGGACTCCTCTTTTGGGAAGATTGGGCTAAAAAAGGGTTGTATTTACTACAAGACATTTACGATGGTACCTCTCCCCTTCCTTTTGCTGTCCTACAGTCGCAATTTGATCTCCAACCACTTGATTTTTACAAGTTCCTACACCTTAAATCACTTATCTCCGCCAGAGCCATCGTACCGCATCAACCTACCCTATGCACTAGACTAATTCACCTAATGTCACAAGGTCATATGGTATCAAAAATTTACAAACTCATTTCACCTCTACCTCAGAGAGCACACAGGAAATGTGAGCGAGATTGGGAAAACGAACCAAATTCCTCCAACCTGGCCTTTGATTGGGACAAGATCCATCTCACTCCCTTCTATAACAAAATATCCCCGATACTCTCCCAGACCAAACTCATGCTGATAAACAGATCATACTGGACACCTGAGAAACTCTTCAAGCTCAAACTTCTAGATAACCCACTTTGCTGGAACTGTAAAACACACGTGGGTGATATGGCATATATGTTCTTCCATTGTCCGTTGCTCCAAACGTTTTGGGACAAGATCTTCTCATACATCCAACACATCTTCCATTTTAGACCGCCTAGGGACTTCACATACATTTTATTAGGTGCAATTGACCCAAATGTTCCTAGAGAGCATGACAGGCATCTCTTGGACCTTATGCTTATACTGGCATGTAAAATCATTCTGAGCAAGTCGAAGAGTACATCTGATGTTTCCTTCACTCAATGGCAGGATTGGCTGGCTTCCTTGAGGGGAGCAGACAACAACGCTCTGCACTCTTCCCCTTGGCAAAAACCTCACACCAAGCTCCGCAGTTTACTTGACTCATTGGAACTCTGTTATGACCCCCCTTAAGCGTACTGACTAACATACTCCATGACCCTAACTTGGCCTATGTTGTCACGCCGAGCGGTATTCCCGGTAACGCATGATGGATGTCCAGAGACAAACTATGTTCTTCAAGTCCTGCTGCTGCTGCTAGGTCTTTCTCTTTCTCCTTCTCCTCGTCTCCTCTGCTCTTCCCTTTCTCTCCCCTCTCTCCTCTTCGTCGCATTCACTCCACGGGATTGAGACTAGATGCATGGCCGTTTTAGTCAATGCTCTTTTCTGACTATTACTTGTACATCCATTATGTATACGTATCACAAGTATGATATCTCACTGATTCCTTGGCACTTTCCTCGATTACGCACCTGTACTTTTTCATGCATTAATGACTGTATTTCCACTGTGAACCATTTATTGTATGTCTAAGCCTTTGTATTTTATACTTTTGTGTCTTTTGTATCTTAAATAAAAAAAGATTTGAATTCAAAAGTAACCAGAATTTGCTCTATTTAGGTTACACCAGAAATTAGTAAGAATTCAATTGATGTTATATCATTGGATTTAAGATGAACTAGGCCATTTATATTACGTAGTTACCTCAAATTATTATTTCGATTTAATAAGTAATGTTGGCCAATGGAGGTGTTTTGTGGGCTAAAATATACTTCACTGCTATTGGATGAAGAACGGGTAGAATATGAAATCTATCCTATTTTAGGATGGCTTACTCCACAAGAAATCCGGATTTCCTGTGGCTTATAACAGCCTTCCTCTTTTGTGGGTTGTTAGTCGAATCCCCTTGGTACCATCTCTGAGTCAAAGGCAGCGAACATCGAAGACGATCTAGTTACACCAGACATCAGGACTTTGGTGAGTTTTAACGCCTTAGAGGCTGAAACATTTGTAGGATACTTTACATAATTAGTTGACTGCCAGACCATGGAGTGAGAGGATAACTGGTGTATGGCAGTGGTGTAGCTCAAAGCAATAGGGTCCCCTGCAGACTGAGGTGAGGGGCCTGAGTCTCTCATGTCTCACAGATATTCATTAGACTTGGGCTGAATGGGGCCCTCCTTGAAGTGACTGGGGGCCACTGGAGGGTAGGGGTCCCCTACACTGCAGGGACCAGTGTTACACCCCATGTGTATTGTGTGAATGACTGTATTGCCAGTTGCCGTATTTGGCGTTGAGCTTGAAGGATATACCCCCCACGACCACTGCAGGAATATTCATGTATTGTCAAAAGTGTGAAAAACCGGCTTCTAGGGTTTTAGTTACTGGGATTCCTGGCAAGTTCTTAAGTGGATGATCTCAGTGTCTCTGTGAATCTCTACCATAATATGGTTTATTTTAGTGTAAGGGCTAACTATAGTGCTGTCATTTCTCTCCTGTCTAGAAGCTTGGTGATTTTGAAAGTGCAAAGCTCTAACCTTGAGAACCCAGCCTTCCTATTTTGCCCTGTTCTTTGTGTCTTAGGCTAGTTTTCCACAGTGTGTCTTTCCTCATTTCAATTCACCTTTTTTGACAGGTCTGCAGAGGTTATTGCAGAAAATCCACGAACAGTTTGGCCGCTGGGTTGTCTTGCAAACTTAATTTTAATCTACAGTTCCCTGAAACTTTGGACATTTGCAGGATGGACTAATTTCAGCTTGTACAGCATGGATGTTTTCTGGGTTCACTTGCTGTGCATTATTCTGCCATCTGGTAATTGGGTGTAGAATTGTCTTCTTTTTATTCTTTTTTTCCTCTCAGGGTTCTTGGCCATTTGGTGGTAAGTCCATCCTCCTTCGATCTCATACATATGCCCCGGAAACTCCTTTGCATGGTCACCATCTTCCAATTGTTGTTTTCGACCTTGGGTCAGGAAGGATATCTAGGAGCTCCAGGAATGTCGCAACGGAGTTGAGAAGTCATCGATGGATCTTCGAGGAAGTAACCAGGAAACAGTATGAAAATGCTGAATCAACCATGCATGTCAAAGAAACATTAAAAAACTCTAAGAGAAGCCAAATTCAACATCAGATATACAGTCATGGGAATGCCGTCACTTATGTCGGAGAATGCAAAGCTGGGCAGTCGGAGATGTCGAGGGAGATGAAAAACACCCCCTTTTAGTTTTGCCTGAAGTGTCACCACAAAGTCGTGACAATAGTGCTAAGGGAGGGGGGCGCAAAGTGTGTGGAGAATTCTAACCCAAGACCCTTAAATTCATAAGAAACATAATTGGGCACACTATGTAATGATGCAGTTGCAACAGAAACAGACCACCATCATTGACTTTGATCTGTCCATAGACAAAGAGGAAAATTCATAAGAGACTGAGCTGCCCCGAGGAGAAGGATTTGACAATGAAGAGGGAGTTGTCGAACTACAGAAACGGGGGCCTCATTTACAACAAAAGGAAGCAGTGCGTTGTGCCAAGCCATGTTGCTCCGCCAAACTGCATCATTTTAAAAGCACAAGGATCCGTCGTATTTACAATACAATGCATCCCTGTGCTTTCCCCTGTGTGTGGTGCACAGTTGGCTGCTAGCACCAACACAGGCACCGGTGCTCCATGGTGCAAGGGTGCCAGCGTTGCGGGGATCATTGTTGTTGTGCAGGTAGAGACACCTTCCTGTACAAAAACAATCATTAATGGCATTTTCCTCTTTCTATACGAGCTCCAGAATGCAGCATGCATAGAAAGAGGAAAAAACGAGGAGAAATAAAAGTATTTCTCCTTGTTGCTACTTCCTACGCCTCCCCTGGGAAGGTGTAGGATTCTGATGAATTGCCAGGTTTACGCGTTGTAAACATGGGAGTGTGGGAGAATCCATGGGTGTTGTGTTGGAACACCCACAGCAAAACCCATGGCACACCCCTTTCACGCAAAGTGATGAGTTTGAAGGGGCCGTATTTACAAGCCCATGAAAAGCCACACAAGGTGGCTTTGCATGACTTTTTTAATATGGGCCAGCATACTGTGCCGCCGGTGCATCAAAAACGGTGATGCACCAGCGGCGCAAGGGGCTTGTAAATAAGCCCCATAATTCTTTGAGAAAGAAATTTAGAGAAGGAGAGTTCAAAAGGTGACCTCAGGTAACATCGCTAAGAGAGAGAGGCCAGAAATCGAAGAGATCAATTCCCACAACCAAGTGATTTTTCGCTAAAAAGCCCCCCAACATGCAATGCCAGTAGAGGGAAGTATAGGGAGATTCTTTCAAGAGCAGAGAGCAATCACCTCAGAAAATTGGATGCTAAGCATCACAGGACACAGTTACTGGATAGAACTTTTACAACCACCTCTGAGGAGATGTTCAAATTGTCACACCAAGGAGGAGCTAATCCACTTGCAATAAGAAGTGCAGGAACTCTTAGAAAAGCAAAAGAAAAGGTGCCAAACAAAGCAATCAACCAATGAGTATACTCAGGTTTTTTCCTGGTACCAAAACCAGATCCGATACTAAGACCTACTAACATTTCTGAACAAGTTCATCAAAACGTAGAAGTTCAAAATGTCGATATTGCGAAAGATCATCCCACTCTGGGGGAAAGTAGATTACATAGTGACCACAGATTCTTGCCTACACAGAGTAAAGAGATTCCTGGAAGCCAGGTTAAATTCACGGGAGGTCAAAGCACTTCCCACCCCAAAGAGGGTCACGGCATTGACAGAACAAACTCGTCTATTCTGGAAGGGATAATCTCAGAGTGAGGACTGTAATAAAATTAATAGCCATGATGGCATCCTGCATACCCCTCATTCCCTCTGTCAGGCTCCACATAAGACCAATAAAGAACTGGCTCCAACAACAAAGGTTGCAGGGAGCCAGGAGTCTGGAGGATCTAGTAGTTGTCACAGAGTGTGCAAAAAGAAATACCGTGCTTGAGTACTGAGAACATTACAATAGGCAGACACTTTAAACAGCCAACTTCCTCTGTAATCATCCTCACTTGATGCATCTCACATGGGGTGAGGAGCACACATGGGAAAAGTGAACATCAGGGGCCAAGGCGTAAATTATATATATGTGTTGGAATTCAAGAGTGGCTTCCTAGCTCTGAGGGGCTTTCAGGCACAGGTCATGGTGGAAACAGTACAAATCCAGATAGACAATACAACCACAATGGTTTATCTCACCAAACATGGTGGAACACAATCACATGCTCTGTCCAAACTAGTCCAGGATATTTGAAAACGGATCATTCAGAGAAACATAACTCTGCTGCTTTTATATCTTCCAGGCATTCAAAATACAGAGGTAGACAGGATAAGCAGAGAAATAGGCTCCTCGCATAAATAGGAGCGAAAAAAAGACATAGGGATAAAAGTGTTTCAAAGGTGGGGAAAACCACAAATAGATCTCTTCACAGCACAAGGGAACACAAAATTCCAAAGCTGTGCATCCAGAACCCATTCTACTAGTCACAGAGGAATGCCCTATCAATGGATTGGTCTGAGGAAATTGGATACACTTTCCCACAATTCCACTTGTACAGTTAGAGCTAAGAAAGTGCAAACACACATTTATGGCACTAACACTAATAATCGTGAAAGTGCTCTCCTGGAAGAAAGAGGGGCGTCTCCCGCTTGCACTCAAAGGAATATGTTCAATCTTTTCTCTTTTGTTGAATTCAACTTTTCACAAAATCTTAGCTTCTAGTGAATTATTTATTTATCATTTGTTTTTCAAGGAATTCAACGATTTTCCATCCAAATTCGTTATTATTATGCCATAAAAACTGATGATGTTAAATGAACTATCGTTTATGCCCAATGCATTTCGGGCCAAAAATGCCTTTCTTCAGGGTCTATACACTGAAATATAGAGGAAATTAGATTTTAGTACCAGACATTCAATTAAACTACTTTTATGACAGTTGTGCAGACAATGGTCGCAGACACAGTGAACCCATCTCCGGTGATACATTCGGTTGGTACCCTAGTGTCACATGCACGTAGAAGTAATGAGGCCTGTGAGAAGTCTCCATTTCGTGGCAATCTGGGTAACGTCATGCGATAAACCGAAGTGGAAAACGAAAATGAAAAGTGCCCGGTTTACGACCATGGAAAAAAGAGACAACGTCAATTTGTGTGAGCGAGAAGACCGTGCAGCTGGTTTCAGTGACTTAGACCAAGCGCGTGATCAGAAACGAATGCATATTAGAATGAATTTAAAACAAACTCACATAGGCTTTATTAAAGTATGTGTCATCACAAGACCCCTGTAAGCTAAACATGGTGAGCGAATGGTTACCAAACACGTTTACCATTGTGGCCAAGATAAATGACGGGGACACAAAACGAGTGCACTTACCCAACTGTGTACCTGAGTTTTTTGTCTGTTTCTATGATTGAATTTGAATTTGAATTTACAGCAATTTATGTAGCGCACTTTTACCATGCGGTTTCATGGCGCTAGGAGGACGCTTAGCCAGAGGTGAGTAGTAGGGGAAGCGAGATGCTAAGATGGAAAAGCACGGGAGAAAAGAAAAGTCTTAAGTGCTCTACGGAAATCAGAATAGGAGGGGATGGATCTAATATGGAAGGGGAGAGAGTTCCAAAAAGTAGGGGCGAGGACCCTGAACTTCAGGCCCCCGGATTTCTTTTTCTTGAACCGAGGGACAGAGAGCAAAAGTTTAGTGGAGGAGCGAAGTTCTCTGTTGGGGCAGTAAATACTAATGGCGGAGGAGATGAACTCAGGGGCAGTCCCCGCCAAGGCCTGAAAAGTAGTGCATCCCAATTTAAAGAGGGCCCGCTCTTTAATAGGGAGCCAATGAAGGGATTGAAGGAGGGGAGTGACATGATGGAATCTGGGTAAGCCATGGATCAGGCGAGCGGCCTGATTCTGGACCAGCTGGAGACGGTGGAAAGCATAGGCAGGAGCTCCATTATATACAATGTTCCCATAATCCAGCCGGGACAGAACCATCGCCATCAGGATAAGTTTAAGAGCAGGGACCGAGAAGAACCGGGAAATTTTGCGTATAGTGCGAAGGGCAAAGAAACAGGAGGAAACAACAGAATTGATCTGAGTGTAGGGGGTGAGGTGCTTATTGAGTGAGATCCCTAGAGTTTTTACGGAAAGGGAAGGAGTGGGGGGAGAACCCAGGGAAGGGGGCCAAAAACTGGGGGACCAGGGACTGGGGGTGCGACCAGTAACAACAAGTTCCGTCTTGTCCGGATTTAATTTCAGATGGTTACCGTTCATCCAATCGCTGATGAACAGCATGACCGACTGGAATTTGAGTATACTGGTGGGGGAGTGTGACAAGTGAAAGATGAGTTGGAGGTCATCAGCCTAATTGTATACGGTGACCTCCATGTTTTGAAGTGCAGAGATAAGAGGATAGATGTATAGGTTAAATAATAACGGAGAAAGGGAAGAACCCTGGGGAACACCACACCGGACTAAGTGAGGGGGGGCAGTGAATTCGGCCAAGTGAACGGCCTGGGAGCGATCTCTCAGAAAGGAGCTGATCCAGGCCAAAGCTGGGCCCTCGATGCCCGCCGCCCTGACACGGGTGAGAAGGATGGAATGATCAACCGTGTCAAGGTGATTACATAACGCTGACTTATTATTTACTTCAGGTCGCGAACCGTGTTCCCATATCAAAGCACTTCACACTCTCGTAGGAAATGCCGGTACACAGTTGGGTAAGTGGACTCGTTTCGTGTTCTTTCCATCTGTTAGCTGCAGACTGCGTTCTGAAGCTGGCTGACCGCCCACCCGCTCACCCACTCGCTGACAATAACAAGCAGCGACGGTAGCGGGAATCACACTGCTTTGAAAAAGCTACAATAAAATGGGCATGGCTCCTATTGTTTACCTCCTATGCAGAAAGTTTAACAAGCTGTCGCCATTGCCCGAGTCTGGAGCCATGAGGAATAAAGCGGCAGAAGGAAAAACAAACACCTCACATTAGTGAGAGGTTTCCCTGTGCAGTACAAGCATGTAAACAAGCTGGTGCCATTGCCCAAATGAGTAAAAAAAAGTGCGCACGGAGTAAATAAAACAGACCGTGTAACGCTGCGAGTAAAAGATCCAGTCCTGGTGGGCGGGGCTAAAAGAGGACAGGGCGGTAACCAGGAGGGACTAAAAAGTCTCCTTTTTCAATCAAAAGACACCATTTAGCATAACTTATGACCCAAACCAACCAAAATAACGGGCAGAGATGAAACACCACTTCTGAAACTGTATCGATTCCAATAAGCCCTCGTAGAGCGAGCAGCGTATGCGTGCTGCAACGCCAGGCGAGACTTAAAAATGGGCAGGACATTGGCAGAGCTTAATGCCCATATACTGATTCCTGTAACTCGCTATGGGGTAACCCAGTATCCCTCAGAACCTGGGCAATACAGTTTAGTATAAACAATGGTTCTGTCGGGTATGCAACCTGATTACTTCAAAATGTGAATAAATCATTCCAAGTTTTAATTAGTCATATGGTTACTTAAGACAATACTCCACTTAAAACATGTTCAGAATGCAAATCCAAACCAAAGAGAGAGCAGGGTAACAATATATTTTTAATTTATGAATTGTTTTCATTCATAAACACCCTATTTTTTACACATGAAGATTAATCAAGGAATCAAAATATATATATATACTGTATACAAAACGGCGCATTAAATAGAGTGATTATATTGTGACATATAGTGCACTAGTGACATAAAAATGGTGATTTTTATACAGGTGAGTGAAGGAGGGGGAGGGGAAAGGAAAGGGAACAATCTTTTGGCCAGTTTCGGTATTCAATTATAATTCATCCAGTATGCCACTTCAGTTGGCCTTGGTTAACTGGATATTATGTGCTGGTCCAATGGTTTTAATATTGTCAACGTTTCGACCCTTTGGACGCCTTAATTGTGGGTCTGTACCGGGTCTTCTTCAGGACATGGGGCAGGATGGGGTAGTGATATGGCGCCTTTTGGTCAAAAAGGTAAGCCAACGTTTGGTCGAGTATCAGGCTTCAAAGTCAACATGACGAAGTCGGAGGCGTTGGACGTTTCCTTGGATCCGGGCACTCGTGCAGCATTACAAGACAGGTTTCCTATACAATGGGCCAGGGAGGCGGTCCCGTACCTCGGGATTCGTTTGGCTCCTTCTCTTCAGACCACGGTGGAAATCAACTACTCCCACTTGAGGCAGAAAATACGACGGGAACTCAGGCAGTGGAAACACTACCCGCTGTCGTGGCTTGGCCGGGTGGCGGCAATTAAGATGACGGTGCTCCCCCAAATTCTGTACATTTTTCGAACTATACCCCTCACACCTCCCAGGGGGTGGATAAAGCAAACACAGTCAGAGCTCTCACAATTTATCTGGAACGGGAGGAAACCCCTCCTGAAGGCTCAGATAGCGATGCTTGCTCCGGAACAGGGCGGGATAGGCATCCCGGACCTTGCAACATACTTCCAGGCGTCACAACTACGCTTTTTGGCGGAATGGGTCCGCTGGGAGTCCGGGAAACACTGGTTGTTTCAGGACCAGGCGGTGGCCGGGAGGACCCTGCAGGAGATCCCGTTCATGCACCGTATGCATAGGCCTCCCAATCTTTACGCATCATTCATCACGCGTGTCCCGCTTGAGATATGGGACCGGGTGGGAGTAGCTCTTGGTCTTACCACCCTGCCCTCGCAGCTCACACCCATCCTTGACAACCCTGACTTCCAGCCGGGGATGGACAAGAAGGCCTTCGAGCGTTGGAAACCGGCAGGCTGTCGGGCGCTTTGCCATATGTACGGGCCGGAGGGAATTGTCCCCTTTCTACAGCTTCGTCAGGAGTATTGTCTCCCCGAGTCTGAAAGGCTCAGATACTTCCAGGTCAGACACTGGGCCCTTAAACCCGCGATGAAATCTACTGCAGATAGACGGATGATGGACTTTGAGCGCTGGCTGATTTCACGGAAGTCCGACAAGCAACTGATCTCAGACCTATATAAAACACTCATGCTCAAACACAAGTACACATACAGCGCGAGTAGAGCGCGTTGGGAGCGAGAATTGGGGAGAACTCTCTCCCACAAGGATTGGGACGGGATATATCACAGAGCGCGACATTCGGCCTACCATATGGGGCTCACGGACACGCTCACGAAAGTGGCGACCTATTGGTATTACACTCCGGAGCGCATCTATGAGATGGATAGCAGTAAGGATCCGCTATGTTGGCGGGGCTGTGGTCAGCTGGGGACATTAACACACATTCTTTGGGATTGCGAGTTTTTGCAGGACTACTGGAGGCAGGTCTTGAGCGATGTAGATGCCCACTTTGAGACAGACATTCCCCGCTTCCCGGCATATGTCATTCTGGGACTGCCTAATGCCTTGACTTATCCATTAAGGTCCAGGAGGGGCCGCTTGATAGCCATCGCGCTGGGGTCAGCGTTGCAGAATATCTTGGCGCACTGGCGGTCGGCGCAGATCCCTACGCGCCAGGGCTGGCTCCACCGCCTCTGGACAGTGCTGGGCATGGAGCGGCTCTCCCTAGTTAAGGCGGGTGAGGGAGCCAAGTACGCGGAGCTTTGGAAGCCATTCTTGTCCCTCTTGTCATCCGAATTTGTGGAAGTTACATGCCCAAGGTATCTGAGACTGTTATGGCTAACCGATACAGACCAGGCAGGGGACCAAGGGGGACCCGCCCGAAAGTAGTAGAGGTGCAGGAGAAGGGCTGACGAACGAACCATGGACCACCTGAGGGGCGGGAGGGGGAGGGAGGTGGGGGGGTTTGTTGGGGTTGTTCCGGGGTCAGGGGGTGGTGGGGGGGGAGGAAGGTTGAGTTTTTCCGTAGGAGTGGCTGTTGGGGTCTCGGGCGGGGTGAGTTGTTCTATTGTATGTCACAGACAAGGATGCACAAGCACCTGGTGGACCATGCAGCCTCCAGAAAAGGGGAATGGCGACCCGGACTGGGGCACGGAGAACACCGAGTCGCAGTTTCTTACCCTTGTTTTTCCACCCGGGGGGGGGAGCAGGTTGCAAAGCCCAGACGAGTTTGCAAATCACCCTGTTTTTCAACGCGGCCGGCCCAATCTGGGTTGTAGGCGGCTTGCTGTGTATAACTGCCCCAGGTAACTGAGAACAGTGCTGTCCCCTCCACTCAATGCTTTGCTTTGCACGTCGCTCTTCGGCGTAGTGAGTGATTTTATATGGCTGTTTTGTATCCATCCTGTCTTGACATGCTCAATAAAAATATTTAATCCTAAAAAGGTAAGCCATCAGGAAAGGATTTGCATGGAGTTGACATTACTGTATGAAATGAGCGACAATGGTTAATTATGCACTCACCTAAGGGCCCCTTCGTGAATTGGACCCCAGAATAATACTGTGGAAGAATCGCCAATTCTTTTGGGATTCAGGCGTTGAGGAGATTCGAATCTGTTAAATAAAGTAAAGGGAAGCGTATGGTAATGCATGTTCCATATCGCTTAGTGTGTTGTTCCGTCAAGGTAAATCACTAAATAAATTGCCATTGGATTCTAAGCCCAATCCAACTTTGTAACGCTAAGATCACACTCACCCTGTTGCTGAGACTAGCGGGTCCCTGTACGATCTTAACCGCTGGTCATGAGACTAGAAATCGTGGAGCTCATTATTTCCATTGGAGGCTCCTTAAATTGAATGCCATCCGCATTACTTGAGCGATCTGGAAGACATGGGGTGAGGGGGCGGTAAGTACAATGACAGTGTGTTCTGTCAGACATATGAAACATCGTCCAAGTACTGACTTGATGCGTCATGACAGTAGGGATATGTCTCACCTGGTGTAAGAGTCACAGTCTCTTAATCTACGGCAGAGGTATTCAAACTTTTGGATGCCTAGACCCCCCTGTCAACATTTTCAAGCGTAAGGACCCCCTCCTGACAAAAATTTCTAAACCTCTAGGTTATGAGGAAGGTGAGGACCAAATTATGCGACAGGCTTGACTAAATTGTGTGAGTAGAAAATGTAAATAATGTTATGTGATGCTGCGTATTTTGGGGTAGCATTGCTTTATTATTTTGAATTTTTTTAAACACAGTAATACTGAGGAAAGATTTCACCCCATCAGTACCAGTTTATAACCAAAATACAGCAATTAACATCAGAAAGATGTCTAGTCAACCTCTGTGAAGGGCCTCCCAATCCGCAGGAATACGCGCTGCCACATTAGAAGCTCACCTGGCCATGGCCGGTAGCAGCAATGGTGCATTCAAACCGTGGCGGTCTTGTGCAGAGTTAAGCAGTTTACCCATGCCCCTTTCCTCTCACTCCCTTTCTTCCAACCCTCTCTTCTCCCAACCCCGGATCCCTCTCTCACATTGCAGGCAGATGATTATTAGCCCCAGGACACCTTTTGGTAACAGTAGCGCACTACAAATGTAAATAATAGGCAGAAGCAGGGGATCCACTAGACCCGAACTTCGGGGGGGGTAACACTATGTAAAATTGTAAATTGATACTTGTATAGCGCACTACTCACCTGCAAGGGTCTCAAGGCGCTTGTACGAATACCGCTGTGGAACCCATCCTGGCTTTCCCTGTGAGGTGTCCACTCCTGGGCACCCCCAAGGTGGAGGCCAGGCATCCTTAGCATTGTGGAGGCCGTTGTGGAGATTAAGCAAGCTATTTCCCAGAGTTGCAGAGTGGGACTTCATGATTGGAATAGGCACCGAGGCGAGAATTATCAGGTCCGTGGAATTTTGAGCCCAAGACCCGCCGAGGCGGGGAATTGAACCCTGGTCCCGGGCTAGACCTCTGCATCAGGGTCTGCCGCGCTAACCATTGAGCCACACTTCTCCACTCCCAGCCAGGGCTTGTGCAAGCACTGGTCACACACGGTGCAACAGTCTTTCCACCTTCTCCATGAATTCCCTCACTGCCACTCACCAACAATACACCTCATCTCTCTATAGCACCTGTCTGACAAACATTTCATTTTTTATAGCGCTACTCATAGTTTACTCACACTCAGTTCTGTGATGTGCATGGTACATCTTCTTTGTACCAGGCACTTTAACCTTCTGCACTGTGTGACTGCACGGTGAGCAATGCAACAGTGTGAGAGTAGGGTAAAAGGAGTGACTGCAGGGTGAGTGAGGTGACCATATGAATTTGGGTTTGGCTGTAAGTGCAGAGTGGGACAAATTAGTGCATGGTTAGTGATGACCTTGTTTGAGTGAGCTACAGATTGAGCAGTAAGGGGGGGACAGGCGAGTGAAGTGTCACATGAGTGCAGGGTGAGAAGTGTGCTTGTGTGTCTGCAGGGTGAGGTACTGAGTGAACAATGCAAGCAAATTTTTAGTGCAGAGTGATCACTGTGAGAGCAGGGTGAACGGGTGAATGTTGTGAGTGCATGGTGATTGGTGTGAGTGCATGGGGATTGGTGTGAGTGCATGGGGATCAGTGTGAGTGCATGGTGATCAGTGTGAGTGCATGGTTATCAGTGTGAGTGCAGGGTGAGCGGGTGAATAGTGTGAGTGCATGGTGATCAGTGTGAGTGCATTGTGATTGCTGTGAGTGCATGGTGATCAGTGTGAGTGCATGGTGATCAGTGTGAGTGCATGGTGATCAGTGTGAGTGCATTGTGATTGCTATGAGTGCATGGTGATCGCTATGAGTGCATGGTGATCAGTGTGAGTGCATTGTGATCGCTGGGAGTGCAGGGTGAGCGTGAAAGTGAAGGCGAGAATGAGAAGTGAGTAGTCTGAAAGCAGGGTGCATTTCCAGAAACTTGAAGTGTAGGGTTTCAGATATAAGTTAAACTATTGCTATAATGGCATTAATCAGGGTTCGAGGGTGGAGGAAATAAATAATGTGCTGATCCTGCAACAAACTTCCAGTCTAATGATTAGGGTTACCAGCTCATTATTTTGATGGCCCAGAAATAAGCAGTCACCAACAGCTGTATTTTTTGCACTTATCTGTGAATACTTAGAACAGCAAATATAAATAGAAAGCACTTTTAATTGTGTTCCTAGGGATGCCTCAATGATCCATGACTAATAATTAAAGAGAATAAAGACAGAAAAGTCACATAACTAATTAATACATACTTTTTTATTTATAACTCAATTTAGTGTCAAGAGCAGGTCTCTGCGGGATCTTTAAACAACACATAGCAGGCATGTTTCTTTTGGCAACCCAACTTTATATTTCTTTTCATTAAATGCATTCTCACACTACAGCAGTAAGTGTAAAAATACAAATGTAAGGAATAGGCAGAGTGGGGGCCCAGGGGGTACTGGAACCATAAAAAACTAAGCTTTGGTAATCAGTTAACAAAGGCATGTAAATATGCTAATGGTCTTTAAAGACCTGTGAAAAACTCGGGCCGGAGATAAGACTCCAGACACTGCCCAGCCGAGGCCCCAGGAGCATGAGCTGCAGCAGCCCGGGCTGAGACACAGGATGAGGGAGGAGGGGGGCTGAAGCCCAGGAGGCCAGGGCAGAAGTGACACTGTGAAGGCGCTACCCCCTTTGCATCGCTCCACGGCCCCCCTGGGGGTCGTGCCCCACAGTTTGAAGACCCCTGATCTACGGTAAGAGCGAGATCCGTTTCTATCTGCTCGCTGGAGAAATGTTCAGTCGGCAATCCTTTGAAGTTAGTGCCAGTTGAAACTAGTTTTCTATCCTCGAGGACGTGCCGCCGGGGGAGCGTTGCCTCGTCACTAGGCAACTGGCGGGTTACGTTTGCATGACGTCAGGCAGCACCGCGTTCCCCGTTGCTAGGTATCGCATAGTCGCCTAGTATGTTATAACTATGTGGAGTGAATGCTACCCGGGTTTCAGAGAAAGGACCCGTTTCCACGTCGCATGGGATGGTGAATCTCGTGGAAAGGAATATTTAAGCACATACCACCCCCCTGCATTGACATTAGTTAGGATGGCAGCATATGTTTTGAGGATATTATGAGGGGGTTCCTGAGGGTATGTGACAGTAAGCATTTTTTAAAAACCACATAAACATGACAGATGGATATTAGTACATGATAAAAACAACAAGTAGGCAATTATGCAAGGTACAGCCGTACATTTGAGATAATTTGCCATTACAATATATCATATTATCACAATTTAAAAGTCACATGTTATATTGCATTGCATAAATTATGGCTCATAGTGCATCAGATGTATTACATGCGGTAATGGTGTTTACATTTTCAAGGTATATAAATACTTGGGTATATGCACTATATATACCCCAAACCAATGTAGCCGGAGTTGCACTACACTGAGCCTGGGAAGGATCAGGTTTAGATGTATAGGGACAATCTAGGTGGTTACAGTTGCCCCATTTGTTTGGCCGTCTCCTCTCTTTCATTCAGCACATCATGTACTGTGTTAAGGGAGTGTATCCACCTACACTCTTTGTAGTTGAGTGACTTGGAGATGAATCCACCTCTTGCACTGGGTATTATTTTCTCCAAAACCCTCCATTTGATGTCTTCTGGTGTGTGCTTGTGAGTGTTGAAATGTTCTACTAGAAGCGCACCCACCGTGTTACACCTAATTCTACTCATATGTTGTAGAATCCTGGTTTTCACCTTTTGCTTTGGCTGTCCAATGTAAATCAATGCGCACTGGCAAGTGATGGCATAAATAACCTGTGTGCTATTGCAATTAGTGAACGGTGTCAATTTGTACGTTCTGGTGTTGTGGGTGAGGCTTGAACCCTCTTGGCAGTAGTCACAGGCCTTGCAATTTGTGGTGCCCAGTCAATGGTGGGAGGTTCAGCAGATTTCTCAAATCCGGCTGTTTGGGGGGTTCTAGAAAAGCTTTCACCACTGTGTCTTTTAAGTTCCTGCCCCTCTCTTTTTTTTTTTTTTTGCGGAGTTTTAAATAGCGCGAACTAGACCCGAACTGAATCAGGTATCAGAGCGCTTTACATAGCACCAGTTACGTTACATGAGGACACACTTTCATTTTTTAGCCACGGGGAGATTAAGTCATTTGCCCAGAATCACAGGAGGTTTTTTTTTGGCGTCGTTACCGAGACTCGAACCCAGATCCCCAGGTCCGAGGCCGAGTGCCTTAGCCGTTAGGCCAACCCCTCTCCCCTCTTGATGACAAACACGGGTTGTTGTGCCATCTGTAGTTCCCCTTCCACCAGGTTCCAATACTTTTTAATGATCTTTTTTATATATCGTTGCTCCTTGTATTGTATGTGGTGACGCACACAATACCACTGGGTTCTTTGGATTTTTCTTTGGTCTCCAGTGGCTCGTCTCTCGGTTGGTACCAGGCACGCTTCTTGGCACGTTTCAATAAACCAGAGGGGTATCCACGGTTCTTCAATCTTGTGGTCAGATCGTCAGCTTCCAGAAAAAAGTCTTTTCTTTGAGAGCAGTTCCGACTGAGTCTTTAGTACTGCCCATAAGGCAAGTTGTCCCTCAGGTTTCTTGGGTGGTGAGATCCGTACATCAGTAACGTGTTCCTCTCCATGGGTTTGCGATATAGGTCACTGTATAATAATCGATTTTCAGCTTGGAAAGTCAGGTCCAGAAAGTAAATTGATTCCCTACTTTGGGCCATAGTGAACTGAATGTCTCTGCTCCTATTGTTCAGCCAAACCTGGAACTCATTCAGCTCATTTTCATCCTCTGACCAAATCATCAAAACATCATCGATGTAGCGTTTCCATACATCAATTTTATCTAGAAAAGGATTGGTCAGGTCAGACAAGTGTTCTTCCTCGTATTTGTCCATGAATATATTTGCCAGGCTCGGGGCATATGTTGCGCCCATGGCCACTCCCTTGCATTGATAATAAAATTGCCTTCTGAAGACAAAGTAGTTCCTCTTCATCGCTATTTCCAGTAGCTTGATCAGAGATTCAGTCGGGCTCCAGTGCGGTCTACTTCTTCTGTTGAGTGTAGTTCTAATGACTTCTATTGCACTGTCTTGAGGGATGGACGTGTATAAAGATGATACATCCAGTGTAACCAGTATTTGTTTGCTACCATCAAAAGATTGGCCTTCAAGTAGCTGGATAATGTGCATACTGTCTCGCACGTAGGACTTTGTAGTTGGCACCCAGGGTTGCAAGAAATGATCAATAAATTGATTCAAAGGTTCAAGGATTGATCCATAGCCAGAAACTATCGGTCTGCCAGGCGGGTTCTCCAGTCTCTTGTGCACTTTCGGAAGGGTATATATGGTAGGTATCCTGGGTTCTTGTTGGTTAAGAAAATCGCGTTCATGTTGGCTCAGGAACCCCTCATCCACTCCAGCCTGGGTGGTTACCTCTATAAGTGCTTTGATCTCTGTTGTAGGGTCTTTTGGAAACTTGTGGTAACTGTCCTGTACATGTAGCTGCTGTTCAATCTCGCTAATGTAGTCCTGTGTATTTTGGACCACTGTTGCCCCTCCTTTATCCGCCGCCTTTATCACTATGGCATCATTCTTTGCAAGTTCATGAAGTGCCACTTTCTCCTCTTTACTTGTATTGTATTTTATATATTTTCTCTCTTCCATCAAATGCATGGTGTCTTCCAAGACAATCTTTTCAAAGGCCAGTATTCTGTCGCTCATCATAAAAGATGCTGGCGTGCAAGTGGAAGGTGGCCTGAAGGTAGTTGCTGCCTGTGTTGGCGTGAAGATATTTTTGGTAAAGAAGTATTTTAATCTAATCTTGCGAAAGAACCTTTGCAAATCCAGTCTGACTTGGAAAGAATCTGGTATAGCTGTTGGTACATAAGATAGTCCTTTGGCCAAAATACCCATTTCAGCACCGGTCATGGTGTAGTTGGATAAATTAATAACTGGGTCCAAGCGCAACCCATCCGTTCTCGTTTGTGTTGTATTAGGCATCTCGCCTTCTACTGGGACGGGCGTGTTCTCTATAATGATGCAGTTATCCTGTGCTTGTCTGGTAGCCCCGTCGATGGCAGGTGTTGGGCCATCTCTGCTGGGAGGGAGAATGATCTGTGGTCTGATAGTTAGCATGTCAGTAGTGTGTTCTTCTATATGGACGACTACCATCTGTAGGTTTGCCTCCTTGTGGGAATCTCTCCATGTGTCACTGGCTGGTAGAATCTGACTCGGGGGGTTTCCTGTGTGGGTCTTCCCCTCCCCATCGCCTGGGTCATTCCCAATTCTGTTTCCTCCCCCCCGCCTCTGTTCCCCCTGGAGAGGCCGTCCCCGAAAAAATGATGGGGACCCTGGTAATCTGCATAGAGGGTCTATCAGTCTCTGAGTCTGAGCTGCTTCCTACAGACGAGTCTGAGAAGGTGTTAAACCTTTGTGGACCCTGTCTGCCCCTGTTCGTGTAGAATCCCTGGTTATCTTGCTGATAGTAGTCGTCTGCAAGATAGGGATATGTCTGTCTCTTGTCGTAATTCTTTACGTCCTTGCTGAGTTTGTCTAGCTTCCTACCGAGTGTGATCGTGTTAAACTCAGATAGGGTCTTTTCTGCACGCTCCAATGCCTCCTTGACATTCGTGAGTGCTGAATCCCCAATATCTCGCTCTTAAGTTCTGCAATCTCTTGTGTCAATTTCTTCACGTACTCGATGGCTGTCTCTGCTCCAAGCACCATCCAGTGCCTGGAGCAGTTGTTTGCCACGTAACTAAAGCCCTCTCGGAATTTGGGTACGTCTATAAAGATAGCTGGTTCGTTACGCACCTGGAGGCCTTTCGGTATTATATTAGTTTCCAAGTACTTTGTCAATACATGCCCATGCAGGCGTAATCTAATACATTTTTTCTCCAATCTCTCTTGTTTGGCTAGTTTGGCACTTAGACCAGCATCTGATGGTGTTCTCTCGTTCCCAAGAGAAAGCTAGACGCACCCTGATCCTGAATTAGTCTGGCTATATACTCATCACTGTAGGACAAGGTTTCCTTGTCGGACATATTCAAATATACATTAGGTTTTAACAGAATAAAACAATGTAATTGATCATTCAGACAAACAACAATTAATGAGAGTAAAACACCCTTGCAGGTATTCATCTGCACTTTGTAATGTAACTCGCTATGGGGTAACCCAGTATCCATCAGAACCTGGGCAATACAGTTTAGTATAAACAATGGTTCTGTCGGGTATGCAACCTGATTCATTCAAAATGTGAATAAATCATTCCAAGTTTTGATTAGTCATATGGTTACTTAAGACATTCATAAACACCCTGTTTTTTACACATGAAGATTAATCAAGGAATCAAAAAATATATATATACTGTATACAAAACGGCCTCCAATGGAAATAATGAGCTCCACGATTTCTAGTCTCGTGACCAGTGGTTAAGATCGTACAGGGACCCGCTAGTCTCAGCAACAGGGTGAGTGTGATCTTAGCGTTACAAAGTTGGATTGGGCTTAGAATCCAACAGCAATGTATTTAGTGATTTACCTTGACGGAACAACACACTAAGCGATATGGAACATGCATTACCATACGCTTCCCTTGACTTTATTTAACAGATTCGAATCTCCTCAACGCCTGAATCCCAAAAGAATTGGCGATTCTTCCACAGCATTATTCTGGGGTCCAATTCACGAAGGGGCCCTTAGGTGAGTGCATAATTAACCATTGTCGCTCATTTCATACAGTTATGTCAACTCCATGCAAATCCTTTCCTGATGGCTTACCTTTTTGACCAACAAGCGCCATATCACTACCCCATCCTACCCCATGTCCTGAAGAAGACCCGCTACAGACCCACAATTAAGGCGTCCAAAGGGTCGAAATGTCGACAATATTCAAACCATTGGATCAGCATATAATATCCTGTTAACCAAGGCCAACTGAAGTGGCATACTGGATGAATTATAATTGAATACCAAAACTGGCCAAAAGATTGTTCCCTTTCCTTTTCCCCTCCCTCTCCTTTTCCCCTCCCTCTCCTTCACTCACCTGTATATAAATCACCATGTGTATGTCACTAGTGCACTATATATCACAATATAATCACTCTATTTAAAGCGCCGTTTTGTATACACTATATATATATTTTTTGATTTGTTGATTAATTTTCATGTGTAAATTAAAAATATATTGTTACCCTGCTCTCTCTTTGGTTTGGATTTGCATTCTGAACATGTTTTAAGTGGAGTATTGTCTTAAGTAACCATATGACTAATCAAAACTTGGAATCATTTATTCACATTTTGAAGTAATCAGGTTGCATACCCAACAGAACCATTGTTTATACCAAAAAATATATATACTGAATCCAGCATGTCACAAAGAGACAGTGCAAGCACTGCCTAGGCGAGACCTAAAAAGTGGGAGCACTAGCCTTCACCTCCCAACAGTTTTATAAACATCTGTATGGCAGCTTCATGATCCTCCAAACATACATTCACAGAACACGGAGGTGCAGGTGGGACACCTGTTAGAAAATACTTTTTTCATCCCAGCAGGAGTGAGAACACTGCTATAAAACAAATGCACAACATAGTGGCATTGGAAGTAGGTGTGAAAAAGTAGGAAACCCAAAGAACAAGGGGAGTCCCCAAAGGAGAAAAGAGGATCTGAAGATGGTGACCCACTTATGAGGATTCCATGCTATACTTCTGACATCACAGGAAGATGGACTTACCAAAAAATGTCCGACAACACCCGAAAGGAAATGACATGGGCTAGAAAGAAGACCAACCGCTAAATGTTGAAATAATGCACAGCATGTGAATCCAGAAATTTCTTCAAGTTGCAAAACTATTCCTAATGGTAGGTAACCACATGACACAAGCTTTCAATGTAGTGGTCAAAGTTGTTTTTCTTTTTCTTAGCTTCTTTTTCTCCTTTATAGAGAGCTGTGGTCTCAAGTCATTACTATCCAATTTGTTTTCCTTCTTACCTTGTTTTGGGCTGATTGTCAGTTGGTGTTGGGTCACCCCACTGTCATCTTCAGGGTCATTATGCGCTGAAGTGGAGTGAATTGTTACTTGTTCCTACTTTACCTGTCAATTTGCTTCTGTTTCGAATATTTATGCATTTTAAACTTCCATTTGGAGCATCTGAGGCAGCAAACAAATGTTTTCTTCTATTTCTGAACAACCAGAATTTTACAAAGTCCAGTTGTGTACCGCCACACTGATTACTTTTCTGTGCAAACTTTGTAATTAAAATCAATTATGGCTACTTCATTTGCTATAGATTGCAATAAATCTATTTGCAATGCGATTCTAATTTATTTAATTGCCAGCTTAGGGTATCTGTTGTGGTGGTTAGAGTAGCAGGGTGGATGAAAGAGTGGTCAATAGTGATTCAGATACTACTCTCTCCAGATAGGTTTGATCTGGACCTTTTAAAGACATTCTACTCAGTCTTATGTAATAGCTCAACATCAGAGTTGTTCCCTAATTGTGAGTGTGACATATGAGGTTTAATGTGTATTCTGTCAGTGTTGTCAAATTAAAGTATGCTATAGCGTTACTGGGGCATCCCTAGTCAACCACATGAACTTTGGCAACAGTTTAAATAGTAGGAATATTAGTAGAAAAGGTCTGCTGACTAGAGTGAGTAGCTGTTGGTGAATGCCCTAAGTAAAAGAGCAATTGTGCATGCTCTTTGTCACGCTCCTAAGGAAGAGGCTCGTTTTATTTTCCAGAGTTCTTTTATCTGGATTGCCTCTGGAGGTATACACACACCCAGGTTTAACCATTTTTGAGGGGATTTGCATGAGTGAGTCTATTATGGCATGCTTACCCCTGAGTTGTCCTATCTTCGGAAAGAGCGTATAAATACACCTCTGTTGGAAGCTTCACTGGGCAACAAAGGGTGAGTGCTACAACACAGCGGGTAGCATGGCTGGCCCTTGAACCCCTGGCCTTCTGGTCTTCCCACCACAACAATAGCACATGCCACCATCACACAGCCATCTCACTGCTCCATCGCTTCCCTTTATTCTATACTCTTTGAGGGCCAATCACAGAGTAATGGCACCAGGCTGTGCCTCCTCCGACATATTTCCCTGCTCCGCTGCTACAATCTTCAGGGGTGAGAGCTTACTTTCAAGGGGCAGCTCACAGTAACACCATTTTATCAACACTAGAGTTTTCACCCCAATATCAAACAAGTTTGCACAAAAGATATATATATAATGTTGCACTTAGCAGAAAACAAGCCTGCATGTGAATCGTTCTCCTAATAAAAGAAGTGCCTCTTTTATTCAGCTTTTCAAAATCATGATTTTAAAGTTGTTTATGGTTTTAGGTTTACACTGTATTATCACTATGGATCGTCTAGAAGCACCTCTTTCCATTAGGAGCCAGCCCTGTAGAACATTATTGCACATTGTTTATTTATTTGCTATTTAATTATTTACTATTAAGTTGAATTTTATTCATGTTCAATTAATTAAAATCATTACATGTAAACTACAATACACAGTACTATCTCATATATCCAATAAGAAGCAATAATTAAAGCTTATAAAAAATATAAAATGCAGTCTGTGATATTTCTTAAAAGTAAGCAACCTTTGTGAGTAGAGTTAAAATTATTAAAAGATAGGAAATCGTGAAATGTTATCACTCGTATTATTGCGTGAAAATTGTAGCCAGAGCCACGGGGGTGTGCACTGAGGTAGAAAAAGTCTGAGGTGCTTGAATTGCACACATGACGCCACAGGGGCCGGACTGCATCAGCTTGTGACCCTTAGTTTAACAAGCATTTACAATGCAATAGGTCTCGCATTTACGAGAGTTTGAGCTATTGGCACTGTAAATGACAATGCCTTTTATTTATGTTTTTATTTTTAAAACATAAATAAAAGGCATTGTAATTTACAATGCCAATAGCTTAAACATGTGTAAATGCAAGACCTATTGCATTCCAAATGTTTGTCTCTGGAAGCCATGAGATGAGCAGAGCCGTATTCAAGTCAGATGATTACCTTGGCCTCAACTGGTTGCGAGAAAGGGGGTGACACTCTCCAGATGGATGCTGTCCATCGAAACGGGGAACAGCAAAAATAAAACCTAGCACTCCGCTGGGCGTGACTACAGATTAAACAAGCCCCAGGCTGAAAAGGAGGAGAGGTTGGGGGTTCCACATGAGTGCAGGACACCCCTTTAGCTCGCTCTGGTGTGAATGCTGCGGGGGGGGTGTCCGGACTGTTCCTCTGGATGGGGCGCGCTCACGTGACCCCCTCAAAGGCTGATAATCTCCTCAGGTCTCTTATCTCAGCCTCTGTCAGAAGTCGAGAAAGATCCCATTGGCAAACCGAGGAGGGAGGCGCCCAGCCTCCTCTTAAAGGGACAGGCCGGGTGAAATGCGGAGCCTTTGACAATCATCCACCTATCTCCAAACATCAGGGAACTGCTGAAATTTATTTATTTTTATTTATTTATGCGATTTTATATAGCGCGAACTTTACCCGAAGGTGTCAGAGCGCTTTACATAGGACCCAGTTTCAAACATAAGGACTGACGGTACAAAAATAATTTGCAAATTGTTGACTTACATAAGAACCAGTTGAAACATACGGATTGAGGGTTACATGCGTTATAAAAAGACTTAGGATTACATGCGTTATAAAAAGGTACAGACAGAAAAAAATTCAAATGTACAAGCGATAGAGTCACACAAGGAGGAGATACAAATGGATAAAATCTAGGCATATATTAGTGATATCTCTATCTACTTAGGGAGGGGATACACATGGATATACTCTGAGAGTCACATAGGAATGGTAGAAAGCACAGCGGACTCCTGCATAAACTAGTGATTAGAGTTATCTCTATATACATAGGGAAGGGGTAAGACTGGATATACTCTAAAAGTCACATAGGAAGGGCAGAGAGCAACGCAGACTACTACATATTCTAGTGATTAGAGCTATCTCTGTATACATAGGGAAGGGATACACATGGATATAAACATAGGCAACTAGTCGTTAGAGTTATCTCTATATACATAGGGAGGGGATACACATGGATATACTCTAAGAGTCACATAGAAATGGAAGAGAGCACAACGGTCTACTGCATATACTAGTGATTAGAGTTATCTCTATATACATAGGGAGGGGATACACATGGATATACTCTAAGAGTCACCTAGAAATGGAAGAGAGCACAACGGTCTACTGCATATACTAGTGATTAGAGTTATCTCTATATACATAGGGAGGGGATACACATGGATATACTCTAAGAGTCACCTAGAAATGGAAGAGAGCACAACGGTCTACTGCATATACTAGTGATTAGAGTTATCTCTATATACATAGGGAGGGATATGACTGGATATACTCTAAGGCACAAAGGGAGGGTGGGAGGGATGCAAGGGTAAGGAGAGAAGGGAAAGCAGAATCAACCACGGGGATAAGGGGTTAAAGGTCGACGGAAAGGAAGGAGGGCTAGTTTTCAGAAAAACTGTCCGAAAACAGCAGCAAGGTGTCGGCCAGGACGGAACAAGAAGTCAATAAGTCCAGGAGAGCGGCATGTTAGTAGGCGTGACCTTAAGCTGCGCACGCGCACTGCTTCACAATGTTCTCGTCTGTCCTTTGTCCTGGCCGCTATCTTGCGCAGGGTGATCGGCCTCTGATTGGGTTCTGGAGTCCGGTTGTGGAGCCAGAACGGGAAGGAAACCGGGAGCGGTGAGAGGGAGCGGGGGGAGCGGGGGGCTTGTATGGCGGTGGTCTCTGTATGTGTGTGTGTGTGTGCGTGCGTGCGTGTGTGTAGGTGCGCTCCTGTGTGTGTGCGGGGGGGGCCGCCGGTGAGTCGTGGAAGTAGGGGGGGTGCGCGCGCGCGTGTGTGTGTGTGTGTGTGCCTTCCTGCCTGCGTGTGCATGTGTGTATGTCTGTGTTCAGGGAATCTGTGGCAGGGGACGTGCACAGCGCCGGGCTGGGCGTGCGCGTTCGCGCACCCAAATCCAAGCTCCTAACACCGTTTTGTCCCTCATTCCCCCGAGTTAGGTAACTAAAAGACTCCCAGCTGGACGCATCCTTCGGATGCAGTTACAGCGAGCCCTAAAAAGGGAAAAATTCTTGAGATACTTTGAAACTAGCCCATTGTTGCTTTGATAATGTATTAACGACTTCAGGATTCTTAAAGGAAAAGAACATGGTGGGTTTCGTCTAATCTGATACTGCATTCCAGCTACTCTGTATGAAAAACGTCCACAGGGTTGGTGTAAGAAATTTTGAGAAAACAAAGTGTTTATGTTGCAGTGAGCCTGCCCACCAGGGCTGGGATGACTTTACTGGTGACCAGGGCTCGAGTCGGGGTACCACGGGTGTACGGCGTCCCCCCACGTATTTCCAGAGTCTAATGTGCGTGCTTGTTCACGGCCGTAGTGACACCTCCTTTGATCTGTAAAATACAGTACACATGAAGTGTCTCAGCTGTATGTCACGCACTGGCTTCTCTGATGCAATCGCATCTAAGGGGTGAGCGAGGGGAGGCAATGAGTCTGATGGTGCAAGCCACCTTTCGTGACGTCACTTCCTGTTGTGACGTCAGCGTCGCCCCACTTCTTTTTTTTAGAACTTGTGTACTGCTAGTGACCCTTGGGATGTTCAATGTGTGATGTCTCTAGTCCCATGAGAGGGAGAGCAAAAGTAAATTTGGCGCACATCGGCTGTGCCATTATCGGAATTAAAGGAATAGTAGACGGTGGCGGTTGCTAGTATGTTTGGGGCAACAGCACAACAGGTGAAGCCAGGATTCTCTGCTGTAGTTGCATAATCTGCAAGATGTTGCCTCATCCCATCTCGCCCAGGCAGGGTTGAGATCCATAATTGATAGGGCGAAGAGCTAATAAAACGAATTTACCTGTGTTCATGGTCTGTGAAAGCTTGCTGGAAGTACTCTGGTGTGTAAGAGGTGTCCAGTGTCTCAAAGATAGAACTGCGACAGAGCCTTTCGATGTCTTGCCCGGATGAGGTTTTCATAGCCTGCCCATTCACTTCTTTTTTTATTTACTATTATATGGCTCATTAGAAGAAAACATAAGGCTTTAAAAGAAATGAAACATGTTTGGGATTCAGCTATCAACTTGTGTACATTAAATAAACGAATATGGACAGAAAAGATAACAAAAAAGGAATCATTCTTTCGATTGGTTGAACGACCTTTAAGTGTGTGTTAGGATTTTGTTTCTTGCTGCAAATTCATGACCTTCTCCATGAGTTGGGGACATTAATACCATCTGGGTAAAATTGTTATGTTCAGGGTTGAATTGGGATTGGAAATCGACCCGGGCACGCAAAAAAAGTGGCTCACATTTGCATATTGCCTTTCCGCAAAACACTGCTTCGGCGCAGTTTTATACACACCTGAAAACAAGTGAGGCCACTTCTGCTCAGGCCCCCTGCCCCCGCTCAGTATGCAAACATTAATTGGCCAGCCCAGGGAGAGAAAGGTAGTGACACCTCTGCCTGTTGATAAAAGGGAGGTAATGGAAGCCTCCAGAAAGGCCACTCCGGGCCCCACTGGGCCGCTGGCGACATCTGAACACTCCAGAACCAGCCCAAATCGGCCCCCAAGGCTGCCAAAAAAGCAGCCCACAGCTGAAACTTCGATACTGGCCCCTCGTCCTTTGCCAGAGTGCCCGCCTTACCAATCCGACCCTAGTTATGTTGTTAAATGCCCAAAAGGGATCTCAATTTTCACTGCCTGTCACCGCCGGGAAAACCCTGGTGGTTAGGGGTAGTGAAAACTGCTAAATGCCATGGCAAGGGAAGTATTTCATTTCTTATTTTCAAAAGGAAAAACCGCCTTCAGATTTCAAAAGGAAAAACCCGCTTTCAGATTTTCTTTTTGAAAATAAAAAAGAATACATTTTTTCGATGCAGGGCGCCGTCATGTTGACAGAGCCCAGGAGCAGACTGTAAAAAGCATTCACAAGAACCCCACTCACTGTGGTTCCTGCCAATGCTTTATAAATGACCACCTGCTTGGGGGTCATTCATAAATGTGGTGGGCGGTACTTCATCCAAGGTGATGGAGTAATTTACTCTGGTGGTATAACGGGCTGCCCGCCAGGATATAAATAAGGTCCTTTGTATTATTTCAACTAGATATCCTGACATTAACACTGTTGTGCAAATCTGTGTCCTTATTTTTTGTAATTATGCACAGTCACATGGGTGGGAGGGTTGCTGTGATTTTTAGTAGTCAAAACATTCCTGCCAGCATGGATGCTCACTGAAACATTTTTTCTAGAAGGGAATTTTTCTGGAACACTCACTCTTCACTCCCTCCTTGTGAATACTGGATTGGTCTTTTGCTAAACGCTACGCAGCAGGTATTTGTAAAGTTTTCAACTTTTTCTAGAAAACATGTAACACAGCATTTGCTTAGTCTCCATCAATTTATGATAAAGAGAAGTGAAGTAAGAGGATAGCATAGCATGGTGTGCTGTGTGGGACTCATGAAGCAAAAAATGGACTGCGCCCGTCATTTATGCAATTTACAACAATTTAGTGTACTCCACTATGCACTGTTATCCCAGAAATGCATGATCTTTTAGTTCGCTGGATAAAAATATCAAGAAAGGGAGGGTGAGCCTTCTTCTACAATGGTCTCAGATTACGGTACAGGCTCCCTCTTGACATCATAAGCATAAAGATCAGTTCCTCTCTCAACTGAGCTTCTAAACCTATCTCTATAGTTATAACGTCTGGCAGTATGAATCCCTAATGCGTTCCCAAGATTACTGTCCTCTACCTTGTTAAGTAGCATTAGCAACATGCAACGGTGTCATGCAAAGTTCACTTCTCCTTCATCACAGCCATATGCGATTGAATTTCTGCTTAGGTGACCACAATTAACTATTAGCAACTATGTTATTGGTTACTTTATTGATCTAGAGCATTGATACTCAAAGTACGGCCAGGGAGGCGCAGTCGGACCTCCTGACCTTTACATGCGGCTGCTTGGTCAACAGCAGCACTGGGCTGCTATTTACTCGACTCAGCACTAACAATAACAAAATGTTAAATAAGCAGGCAAGCATTTATTCAAAGGTTAATTGGAGTTAAAGAAAGGAAGTAGCTAGGGAGCCCTTCACTGCTTAACTTTAGGAACACCTTCATTTTTAAAGACATTTTGCAGCAAAAGTGTAAAAATATGACAAAGTCTCTTCAAAATTCAAAAAGTGTATTTCATTAGCACGCAGAACCTTTTCACCTTAGCAAATCAGATTATATCAGCGCATAGAGAAGTATGATTTAAAAGTGATTGTTTTAAAACATGAATTTAGAAACATTAATTCTTCCATTCCCATCCTTACAACAAAGTCAATAGTGAACTTAGAGGCAAATGAGTTGTTATGTGCACTCTTTGAACAATATTATGGTTTAGTACACCAAACACAGGCGAAGGTTTTGCACAAAGCACATCCTGAAGTCATGTATTTCAAGGTCTTCATTTATGTGATATTGAACAAAAAGGAGGGAAAGTGAAATAAAACAATTGCTTAGGATCACACAATTTGTGTGTAATGTTGGGACACCGGAATTAATACCAGGTTTTCTAGTTTCACATTGTTCAATTCAGCCATTAGATGTATATGCTTTGCTACCCCTGCACCCACCGTACTGCCGCTCCACTGGGGTTAATGGTACCCACAGACAAAACTTTTGCCTCTTGAGAAAATGTTTGAGAGCACCCATAATTTAGAGCATCATCTAATCATCAAAGGACCAACTTGTGTAAAAGGACCTACTAGGGGTATTCCATATAATAACAATATCAACATCTCTGTCCAAACTGTTTCATTGCTTGTTAGGTGGAATCATTTTTTATCTCGTTTTGGCTCTTTACCAATTTTAATGACACTTGAGGTTTCCACCATCTAGTCAGGATTGTGTTTACCTCCTTTCCAAGTATATTAAGTCTAAAATAGCCCAAAGGAGGGAAACCCCAAACAAAATTTTCTTCTGCTTCCTTATTCTCTTTGGCGCTAATATAAATGAATAAGAGGGCTGAAAATAAATTGTTAAACCAGGAACATTCATAAGGCACAGAAATCTACAATTTGGGCTAAACGATTGGCTGTCATTAACTAGTTGTTTCAATTTTGAAGTTGTATTACTCCTTTGTTTTATTTCTCACTTAGTTTGTTTTTCACTTTGAAATGCTATGTTTTATTTTTTTTCTGTTCGCATTTTGGTCAGATGTACATATCAGTGTGGTGCTAGTTCACAGTTTTGTCTGGGTGGGAGAACTCAAAGCTCTCTTTTCTGGCAGATGAATTTTGGCTTTATATATTCATCCAGAAATGCATTTTAGACACACATGTGGTTATGTTTATGAGACTGTTTGTGCATTCCATTTTCAGGTATGTCTGGGGGTCAATCGAGCAGTCTGTATGTTCATCAGGGTGATCTCTCTTTCTTGGTCAACATCACATCTACTGATGGTCTTGTACTGTGGTTGTATCCTTGCGGTAACTTTGAGTTGCCTGTTTATCCGCGTTCCTAGAACTTTGACTTAAATTAGGCAGGATGAGGTTAACTGGCAGTTGAACAGATTGTTGAAATCCAAAGTTGTTTATTTAGGAGGGTAGACCTTCAAAACCTTTTTTATGTGCTCAAGGGCCATATTGTGGTGTAAGGATGCAATTGTGATTTCTGATAATGCTCAGTTGAAGGTGAGTATTGACTCTTTGGTGCACCTGGCAACAAATAGTTTTGTTATTAGGGTGACAGTGGTGTAAACTTCCTACTTCAGACAAGACTACACTTTAGCCTTAGATGACAGATCTAAAGCAGAGAGGAGAAGACTCGTGAAAATTTTTTCCTTGTCAGTGCTAGCAGAGAGTTGTAGAAGTGCCTTTTGACATATGCTGATATGCAGAGTGAATATGTACACGTGCAAATGCCCCAGCACAAAATGGGTGCTCGGGGACAGATAATCAGTGTTGCAGGCGCATCTCGCTGCGTTCATTATTCACGTAGGAATGCAGTATGATGAGTAGCGGCCCTTGCAGGTAAGCGCGGTGAGACGGTGGGGCCGGGTTGGGGGGGGGGGGGGGATTCGACAGACGACCACAAGGGAAAATTAAATAAATAAATAATTTTTCCTCATCGTCGTCTGTCTAAATCCCACCCCACCCGGCCCCACTGCTTTTATATGCATGGGCCGCGGCTGAGTATGATGTGTGCCTGCTGTATAACACATTCCATTGTGCTAGTGTGTTGTGGTGCAGGACTGGTGCACAGATGTGAGTAAAACTCACAGCAGACTGAAATATCTCCTGCTACCATTGCAGGCCCAGTTTACTCCACCGCTTATGGGCTGCAGACTACAACATTACATTTCTACTCCTCACTTAGGGGTAGAAATATAATTCCATGGAGTCGTAGCAAGGCCTTTTGATGTGAGCCGCTCCAAAAGGTGATGTCGGTGAAGGGTCCAGAGAATTCACAAACTGACAGGCTCCTCTTACTGACCCCCACTTGGCTCATGTGATATAAGGTATTCAAAAGCATATTATTCCCTGCTCACTGCTATACTATGCTAGCAGAACTAGAAGGAAAATTTGAGGTGGCCTAGTCCCAACCCTGCCCGTGAAAACCATGTTCCTCGAGGCACCTGCTTCCTTTAATACCCGATGTATGAAAGCATGCAGTACTTTGGACTCCATAATACTGCATGTAGGCAGTGTAGTAGTAACACTTGTTACTGACCAAGAGGCAAGTCTTTGCCTTCTCAGTACAAAACCCTAGTTAGAGGCCCTACAGTACTTCTCAAGAACCATGATGGCCAGAACACATGCCAGAAACGAGTCAGTGGTTGTGCAATGCATTGCTTTGCGTATGGGTAAATGATAGTATGACTAAGCCTTCCAGCAGCCCTTTGACTTCAACAGGACCTTACGTCTTCAAGATTTCTATTTGCCAGTTCAACAGGCTGATGAAATTGTCACTGGTTGGCACAATGGGAAGGAATGTGGTACATTTGGATTAATAGTTTACCTGCTTTGGCTGCATAAGCGGTGCCATAACACTGCCTGTCTCCGCCTTCTTCTGAAGGTAGAGGTAATAAAATACAAGATAATAAGAGGTTACTTTGGATGGGAAACATTCAAATATGCTTGCTATATAGTATTATTGTATTAAGTGTATTTCAGAGGACTTCCAGCCTTTCAAATAGTACTGAGCAGCCCTATCACTGTATTACCTGATTGTTAGGGGATATTTAGCAGATGAGTAAATTAAATTGAAGCGTGTTCTGATCAATGATCTTGTTTTCCTTTACAGTCCAAGACCACCAATTCCTTTGTCCCTGTTGTTAGAAGATGAAGAAGCAGCCTTGATTATTCAGTCTTTCTGGAGAGGTTATAAGGTATGAGCCATCAACAATGTTTCCTGTGCAGTAGACTACTGTACATCATCTAAAGCCTGGTGTGGGAGACTTTGGGTAATGATCAATTACTTGATCGATTACTTGACTTGACATAACTACATACATATTATTTGGCATTGATATAGTATTCCCAGTGGATAGGTGTAGCGTATTGTGCAGCATATGTGCACCACAACAATATTTTGGTCTTCTACCTGGTCCTCTTTGCACCTCTCAATTTCAGCTCTCGATTTATGATGTGGGGATTTACTGCTTGGTGGTGGTTTGACAGTTGTCACACCAATGAAGGTATGGGATTAGTGCAGAGGTTTGCTGCCCATTTTAACACCTAAAATATGATTACCTTATCACAGCTGTGACTTCAGGTGCTCTTTTCAACCTAAAACAATGCATTTTTAGGTCTCGCCTGTCGATGCGCATGCGCATCGAGCAAGCGAGACTATAGGGGCTCATCGACTCTTTATCTAACTTGCAAGGAATCGTGGCGATTCCTTGCAGTGCCCGTGACTTTTAAGCTCAATGCGCATGTGCATTGAGCTTAAAAGCGCGTGCACAGCCGCCCGCATTCCTCCGACACCTTTGAAGTGAAGCTTAGCTTCACTTCAAAGGCCCGGCTTCTTCACACCCACATGCCGCTCTGCCCCGCTCCGCCCCCTCCCCTGAGTCATCCTGCCTGCCCTCGACGTTCCCCCCGCCCCCTCCCGCCACGCAATGCCGAGAGCTTGTTGTTAAAAAGCTGTTCTTAGTGCCTGCGTTGTGCCGAAGGCTGCCTCTCAGACACGGAGTCTAATGTCACCATGCCACGGCACCGAGTCCTAATGAGCTCTCGCTGGCCCTCATCCACCGGTCCCTCGTCTCCCTGCCGTGGTATGCTCTAAGCACGCAGAGGGGAGGGCCTTACTGCACCTCTAATCTGTCACACTCCCGGGGCTTGTAATTGATGTAGGTTTGTAGAGGATCTAATTCTAGCTCTCGGCTTTCGGGGTTTACCAATTAAACTGCAATAGCCCGTGCAGAAACTGCTGGTGATGCGTTAAGATTCCCATCTGATGTTTAAACAGTTTGCCAGTGCACTGCCATGAAAGGGAATCTGTTTTTAAAATGTAAGCAAGGTCAGGAGCAGGCAAGAGCTCCGGGAGTTTACATATTTTACCCCAATAAGGCACGGAGATCAGTATCCAGCTGTCCTCCCTACTCTCCTGTTCGTTTACGGGCTTCCCTCCTTCCTGTAATATTACAAACTCACCTCCTCTGCGTTCACAGGGTGCCCTCCTCCGTCCTCCTTTACATGTGTACAAGTACTGATTTCCTGTACAGATGCATGTTTGCATTTCCTATATATACTAATGTACTCTAATCGTAATGATCCACCAGCCTCGCTCGTCACCCTCTATACTTTCATGTGCTTACCACCTCTTCTATACATTCACACGCTTCTCCTCTACTTTTGCAGGCTATGCCCTCTTCTGTATACTTACAGTCAACCCTCCTAATATACCTTGGCACGAGTCTCTTTTCTACTGTACATTTGCAGGCTTTCCTTCTCCCCTGTACACTCACATTCATCCCCACTTATTCCCTCCAGTACGTTCCCAGGCCTCTCTGCTATAAATGTATGTATTTCCCGTCCTCTCAAGAACCCTCTTATGCTTCCGTCTTTGCTGTTACATTAACACGCCTTCCCCCACTGTCTGTACATTATCGTGCTACTCTTCTGTACATTAACGTTTCCCTTCTCTTCGGTACATACACATGTTGTTCTCATCTCTCCTCCTGTACATTTACATGCGTTGGCCCTTTCCTCTAAATGTAATTCTTCTCTGTGCATATGTGTATGGATTGGCATTTTAAAGCGCAAAGTTAACTAGGAAACAATAGAGTGCTATACATCACTTCAGGGAATAGGTAAAGGGTCTTGTATATCAAATTGGGATTAAAAAATACAATGCACATATTGCATTTCTGTTTTTTGGGAGGTACAGGGAGATTAAGTAATTTGTCCTGAATTGCACAATGTTAAATCAAGCGCCGGGGCCGGAATTCAAACCTGGGTCCCCAAATCCCAAAGTTGGCAGCTGTAACAGCTAAGTCACATCTCCTACCTTTATTCATTTACAAACCCTCACTCACCCTCACCCTCACTCACCCTCAACCCCTCAGCATCACACTCACTCACCCTCACCCTCACTCACCCTCAACCCCTCACCTACCCTCACCCTCAACCACTCACCCTCACCCTCACTCACCCTCAACACCTCACTCGCCCTCACCCTCACTAACCCTCAACACCTCAACCTCAACCCCTCACCCTCACTCACCCTCACCCACCCTCACTCACCCTCACTCTCACTCACCCTCAACCCCTCACCCTCACTCACCCTCACTCACCCTCAACCCCTCACCCTCACCCACCCTCAACCCCTCACCCTAACTCACACTCACCCTCACTCACCCTCACCCTCACTCACCCTCACTCACCCTCACTCTCACTCACCCTCACTCACCCTCACTCTCACTCACCCTCAACCCCTCACTCACCCTCACTCACTCACCCTCACTCACCCTCACCCACCCTCACCCACCCTCACTCTCACTCACCCTCACCCTCACTCACACTCAACCCCTCACCCTCACACAGTGCAATAGGTCTCGGAGCATTTGAGTTAGAGCTTTTACATTTGTTTATGGCTTTTTTTCTTTGTAATTCTTTAGCATTGCCTACAGGAAACAAAAATGCTAAAGATTTACAAAAAAAAACCATAAACAATTCTAAAAGCACTAACTCTAATGCTGCGAGACCTATTGCATTTCCAATGCTTGTTTTTTCTTGCCATGTTTGTTGGGTGTAAGGTAAATTGTGAAGCTAACAGACTCAAGTGCCTGAATTATGTATTATGGATTGTGAGAAGTGTGAGTCTCACCAGCTAGCCTTATTCTGTTGCTGTATATTCAATCTTAGTTTGCATTTATACTCTCAATTGAAAGTTTTTTCAGTTTTTTTTCTGAATATCAATGTAGAAAAACCTTGAAATTATTTATTTCAGGATTTTAACACTGACGTGCACTTTTTCCCATTTGGATATTTAAAGACTGCCTGCTTCTACCTCATGGGAATCAATATATGACATTAGACTGGTCCCTTGGATATGCATAGAGAGTTACAAATCGGTGATTCTGCCGAATGTGCTAGAAAATGGCAGGTGGATAGATGGATTAAGAGAGGCTTGTTTCATTAAAAACAATGATATATTGTTCTTTGCTGAGCTGAATAGGGTTGTTAATCGTATGTCCTGCGGCTGCAACAATAAGTCTCTGCACATTTTATGATGCGTTGTAGTTTCTATAAAGTACCTAGGAAACATTATATTCTCCCTTTACCGAAAAAGGCTAATTTTACTCAGGTTCGCCCCGCACTTGCAAATGCTTTCGGTAGACATTATTCTTAACATTCTTTTTTTTTTAAGTCGCTGTTAGGTTGAGAAACAGCTGTGAATAAACCCCCTTGGAGAGTAGGACATTCTTCATCTTTTATATCTTTTTAGGACCTTTTTAACTGTGTATTTATTCTATGTATTTATTTATTTATTTTTTTGAAGGTTTTTTTATTGGTATTTTCACATTACAAATATATGACAATTAACATGTATCATCACTTCACGGTTGTACTCACAGGGGCCCTCGTCATTAAGTTTTGGTTGCAGGTTTTTTGTGGGGCATACAATTTGAGGGTAGCTGCCTGCGCTTTCTAGCACTTCTAAACATTTAACATAAAACATGTAGGTATTTGCGATTGTTCTAGGTTCTAATAGGTTCAACACATAACACAAAACATATAGGTACTGGCGCTTGTTAATTGTTGATATCGAGGATGATTTACTTTTATGGTATTTATTTCAAAGACTCATTAAAGTTTATATTGGTTGATTGATTGAATTTGTTGCAAGTAAGAAGATGGGATTTGTTGCGATTATGTGGTCAAAAGCAATCCTGTCCCAGAATCAAAGTCGAAATCTCTTTTGCAGAAAAAGAAAACTGAATTAAGCTAACCTGACCTGTGAGAAGGAGGGGAAACACATACATTCAGAATGGGGAAACGCGATAAGGCATTTCCAAGTTAGAGTTACTTTGTGATGAATCTTCATGGTCGAAAGGAGACAGTTGGTTCCAGGGTCTAAATGTGTGAGCAGAGAGAGTGCAATACATCTCGCAAAAGGAGCGCAAGTGGCAGGTGCAATAAAAAATGTGCAGTGAAAAGTAATTTTGTTCTTAATGGGAACAATGGAACAATGAGTTAAGGGTCAGAATTTACCACTTTCACACCGAATGGGCCGCATCAGATTTTTTCAGTGGTCCTCTCCAGGATTTTGTCTTCTTCAACTTTTCTTCAGGCATCCATCTTAAATTTGTGCAACTTAGAGATACGGTGTGGCTTTGGTGGGAAGAACACCGTGTGGCAACTGTGTATGTACGTTTCTATGTATGTATTTAGGGATACTTGGACAGTGTGAACCTAGCCAGGAAGCAACAGAGCAATAAATAATGGGTAAGAGCCCAGTGATATAAACCAAGATTGAGGCAGGTAACAGGTGAGCTCTGTCAAAGCTTTCTGCCTCAGTGAATAACAGTGAATTGTGTGCGAATGGGTGCAGAAGGTAAAGCTCTTTTCATGGTGTGATTGGATTAGAAGACGATAATGCAGGAAGCACACTGCCTGAGATTGCAGCACAACTTCCTACTACACACTAATAAGGCAAAATGAAGCTCCACTCTTTGTTGTGTTTTTCTAGAATGTGGTTCTAATGGATACTTCTTCCAGCAGATTCCTCACCTTATGGACGGTCCTTCCAGGCTTCCGATTGATACAGAACACTTTCTCACCAATGACTCTCCAGTCCACCCATCTTAAAAAACGCAGCGGCAGCCGTGACTCTGCCTCTGGATTACATTAGGCTCTAACCAGTACGCTGGTGTCAGTTCTTGTTTTTCGGCACCTCATTGACGTGGTTTGGAGGTCTCTATGTCTGCGTCTCACTTATAAATTCCTCAGCTTTAGAAAGCTACTATGTCAAAAGTCTCCAAAAATGACCTTAGACTTTAAGCCTTGCAGACGGTGACTGTCCCTTTCGGACTCACACACAAACTGTATGTAATGTCTGGAGTCAGGGCCGGACTGGGAACCACAACCGGCCCTGGCAAAGTGCTCGGCCGCCCCCTCCCCACTGGGGGGAGGGTTGGAGGTGCCGCCGAGCTCTTTTCCGGGGCCGGTTTTCGGCCGATTTTGTTACAGGGCCGATTTTGCAGCTATGCTGCAAAATCGGCCCTGTAACAAAAACGGCCCCCAGGGGCCCAAAACCGGCCCCCACCCGTGCGGCGCACCGGGGGATTGCCCGGTGCCCGCTATGGCCAGTCTGGCCCTGTCTGGAGTAAGGACAGGAAACTGTGGCCTGCGACTTATGCACCTCCGTACGCGTGAAAGCCGTCAGGCAGTGGGAAAACAGATTATTTTTTACTTTGACCCGCAGGATCTATATCCATAATGTAAGTCACCTTCTAAGGGATGTTCTCATAAGAGCGCATCCCACACAAAAAAAACACCAAAAGTGGCATTGTAAAGAGAAGTGTTCTCCTTCGAATAAACAGTCCCATTCCTGGGACCACTTATAGTTTGAATACCATTCCCAGACACCAAATTCTTACTTGACAACGGGCCACTCCAAGGCATTTAAGACGATGAGACTAGAGAGTCTTGGTTGTCGGCCAAAGTAGCGCAGGTCAAAGCCTTCTGGCTAGTGATACTGGATCTTTTCAGAATGACTCCACAACCCCCTTTGCAGTTCCTGCATGCTTGCGGACTCCGGTGGCTCACACTCCAATGCCTTCTGAAGACATGCCTCTACAGTCTTAAGGCAACGTTGAAACAAGCTACAATGCCATCCTCTTTTTCTTTAGTACCAATTTCAAAGCTGATGACAACAACATCAATTGAGTCAGCTCTGGTGCCAACCAAGCACATGATATGGGAAAGTATCATCTGTGAGTCAAAGGGAAGGTCAAGGCTATTTTTAATGATGAACGTAATTATAAGTTCCTCATCAGAGCTCAAAGATTTGGCCCATTGGAGGAGATTTTTCAATTCAAATGCTTGGCTATAAAGACTATGAATGGACAGAGGATTAAGACTCCGAGAATGATCACCTCCTGGCATCCTACAGTACTTATGCTGGCATCTACTTGGACTTGGGATTGAAAAATGCCTGTGGCCTAGCTATTTCTCCATAAGGAGTTATTTCATACCACTCTGGTCCTGCCTCAGAGGATGTCTCCTCTTTTACAACAGTTGTTCAGAAGGCAGCAGAGGCAATGCATCTGATATTCTGATAGAAATCATGCAGTCCTCCACAACTCTCCTAGAGCCTATACTGTCTTAAAAGGAGAAACCCTTTTCTAGCCGGCAGCCCATGGGCAATTTGTTAGATGCCATAGTCCCCACCCCCTCGGGTGACCTGCACATTTTGTACTCTGACTCGTCACTGGAGATTCTGGTTGTTCAAAAATTGCCTTAAAAGTAGCACCCTAATGCCTTTCTCACTGCTTCCCTGGATAATGAATCCATGTAACCTTGGGTTGCCAAGGTTTAGCCTCTGACAAATTGGTTCACTGCACAGCTATTGCTACTTACCTTTTAGGCCAGTATTTCAATGCTTCATGGTAAATGGCAAAATTGGTCACTATCAGCCAACCAGATGATATGGAGAAGCCAGTCTCTGACCTGGTGAGTGATGAACAAGATGCATCAAAAATGTGGGTGGTTCCAGTCAAATCTCATATCTCTTTCTCAACTATTCACAGAGAAGGCCAACTCCTTCTTAGAGAGCGGCCTCTACTGCAAAAACAATTTTCAACAACAGTTTAGGGTGTTTTGTGGTTAATAATTGGCAGATGTGTCAGTCCATACAACCATCACAGCAACAATATTGCTTCATTTGCAGTAGGGATGTCATGGAGTGGAGTGTCATCGCGTACAGTCTAATTGCAGAGAGCAAATCTATAGAAAGCCAATGGCTGTCTCTGCAATGCATTCCTACTCTATCAGTAGTGTTTTCCTCCCTTCCTTTTAATTTTGGGATAGTGTAACTGCATTTTTCTGTTCATACCATGGGTACTGTTAAATTATTTTGCACTGACTGGAGTCTGTATTAATATATTCTGAGGTGGTGACCTGATGCTCACAAAAGAGATGGACTGCAGGTGTGACGTGTTTCCTCTTTTTCCTACTCTATAACAGTGCCTTTTGGTTTAATGCAAGGCTCCTTTGCGGTTAAAACCTAAATATTTAATGTATAAGATGCATATTCATTAAGGAGGTATTTCCTATTAACACAGTTAACACATTCAATACAAATGCTAATATGGCAATTATGAAAAGAAAATACCAACATTGCTACTTTTTTTTTATCAAGATGGTTCTTGTCTGTAAACATCTGTCTGGCAAATACTAGACTGGCATTTTCACTTGTATTTGTTGAAATACTTTCTTTCTGCAAACATTTCCTGAAAAGAGGTTTTTCTTCTACACCTCTGTATCAAAACAGACATCTCATACATATGCAATAGACATGTGAGAGAAAGGTATTTTGCATAACATTTTTGCAGACAAAATTGTCTCTTGGCTTGTGATGAATTATACATCACATTTTCTTTGTCCCAGCAACATATGCAGAATTTGTTATACTACACCAGTTGACAGATTGGATCCATTTCCCCGTCTTCTTGTATCTGTGCTTTTAATAGCTCCATTCAAGTTTTCAAAAATCCTAATTTCCCTTATTAAAGATAACAGTGCACAATACGATTGTACGACTGCAAACGCTGGTGGTGAATTTGGCTAATGACATTATAGAGAGCAAATCTACAGAACGGCAACAAAATTATGGATGAACAGTGGTTTGACGCAGTAAACAACAAGGGACCTGTTAAATATGGGGTTATGACTTCAAACAAATTGATTTCATTTAATATATTGGGAACTTTTTCCCTTACCCTTCCGAGAACTTCACTGCAAAAATACTCTTACATGTTATGTTGGTAATTTATGTAACATTGACCAAATTCTCTTGACAAAGTGAAATAAATAGATCCAAATATGTTAACAGAGCATGATTGTGGTACAAGTATGGAAACAACCAGGTTTCAAACTCTTAATACATTTCTGGAGCCTCCACTCCTGCCAAATGGAGAGGGGTAGAGTTTTCCAGAGTCTGGCTTCAACCACAGAAAAAGCTTCACACCTAGGTTCTGGCTAATCTGAATTTTCATATGCTAATCTGATCTAGAAGCCCAGAAGTGTGATTGTCAAAGGATGGACTTTCAATGTAAATCAGAGAAAGCCATGAACATATTAGTTTGTGGTTATTAATGCACCCAGCAGGTGATTTCACTGGAAAACCCACGGTGTCCTTTCTAACTATATCAAATTTGAGGATCAAGCCACCTAATGGACACTTAATTAATTTCCCTCGCCTACACCGTAAATCCTCTGCTTAGTGGGTAGATTAGCCCTTTGCAGCATGCAGTAACCGTTGAACACTGTGAAACCTACATTTCTTTAAATTTGGTAAATGTAAAAGATTTAAGTTAAAACTAAGGACCGCCGGTTTAGATCTCAACCACAGTGATGCAGCCTTTGATTGGTATTAGGAGGATATAATGGACTCTAATTGCAATAGGTCTATTCAGTTTATCTTCTAATGCTGCAAGAAGTGGAATTGAAGTGCATTACCCTAAATATAGGTTCATTGGTGAACTGTGCAATACAACTGGGAATGAGCTTCACCTACATCAGAAGTGTCCGGGGATCATACCCTCCTGAGTGGTTTAGTTTGACTTGTATTTTGTGCCTTGCTCATGACCAGGCTGAACCGGCCTCCTCAAAAGAATTTTGCATTGCATTGTAATTGGTCATGGATTTTAGTTTACTCAATTAAAAACTGTAATAATGGAATGGTAAATGCTTAAGCAATTTTCTTGCTTAGTGTGAGTAGAATTTCACTCACCCATTGCTCAAATAATCTGATTAAACTAGCACTTGGGTAGGCATAGTATAGTTGCTGGTAGATTTAGGGTGTTTCACTGGGATTGATTACCCCTACATTTGCGGTGCCCTGTAGTCCCTTTTGTGTTCTGCATAATTTTTATTTTTTTAAGTATGCGACACTCTCAGTAATCAGGGTTGCTTCCACATTTCTAGAGTAATTAGCATTTGTACGATATTATTAATCACCACTGTGCTATAATTAAGTGAGACAGGCCAAGGCTATTTTATATGCTAATTACTTTCTAATGGTTGGGTATCACATATCAGCTGCTTATTTCATGGCATGGAAAATTGTATTTGAAAGAAGTGCAATCAGAAATAGACGACACCAATAGACGAGATATTGTGTGATTATACTACATTTCGTTGTAGCGGCTGTTCACAAAATCAGTGATAGTGTTTCATTTTCCACTTTAAAGCTGAATGTAGATATGGCGCACTTAGGACAAGTGAGATGTGTCTAGAAGGCGCGCCGACAAAAGCCATTGTCTGGTCCACAAGCAGCACATTACTTTGTAAAAGAAAAAGACGATTTTAAACGAGTGTTGGTTGGCCCAATTAGTACTGAGACGACTCGATATAAAATATTCTAACTCACACGCTTTGTGTTTCACTTGCTGTGGTGTTTTTCCTTGCTCTCTCAACTTTCAGCCACTAATGCCCCGCGCGACGTTAATAAACGCTGACAGCGTCACTGCGTGCCCCCTTCCATCTCCGTGACACGGAGTCAGCCATTACGCAGTGACTCTCTGAGCCGCCTTAACGCCACAAGGCGTCTCCGATTGCTAATTCCCGGGCCAAAGGTTCTGAAGGGCGTCCGCTGGCAGGAAGGTCGACAGTTCGAGGCTCCCTGCTTGCCTCCAGAGTGGACCAGAATGACAGTATTGTTCACGAAACGGTCATGCGAGTCACATATTCATACATACCAAGTTAGAGGCCAGCGCACTTAAAAATAAACTCTGCTCCTCACGGCAGAATTAATATTTAGCATACCGTTTTTATAATTATTGCTTCATACACAACTGTAGGAAATTATATTGGGAGCGACCATACACTTAAGATGAACTAAGAGTTTATGTGGCGATTTAAAGAATTTCAAACATCTGTTTGCATAACTGGTAAGTGAAAAAAATCAATATTTCCATGTTTTAACTGTCAAGCTAATGTGCACCAGAAATGATTTCCCCCCACACACAGAGCTAAAAATAAATGTAACTTACATTGTTAATTGAGGTAAAAATAAGCTGTAAGAGTCTATGTGGATCTTAAACCAGGTAAAACATAATAACTCTTCGGTTCCCATGACACATTCCCAAGATGAAATGAAGTTGAAAGGATGCCAGATTACCGCTCGGTGGTTTACATCATTCACATTTGTAGAGCAAAAGAGTAACACTTTTCAGTGGACTTTGAGGATTTTGTGGACAAAAGGTGTTTGTATAATGCAACATATTAGGGTATTATCAACTCTTTCACGTTTCTGATGTTTGCCTACTAAACCGTCCTCGGTCTATTACCTCTGCTGGTTAGTACACTATTGATGAAGTGAGACACCTACCATCAAAGAACAGAAAGCGAGAGATTGTATAAACACACAAACATAACCCACAAAACATTCTTTTTAAACATTCTATTTAGAAACAACATGCTGATTTTTTTGAAAGCACAGCTACTACTAATTGTGGGACCATGCCGTTAGTTGCAGTCAACAATCACTTGACTCATTATTGTAAAAATAAATACTATATTGTGGTCTACCCATTGATAGATAGTCAGAAAAAGAAAGGAAAGGTAGTTCTCCCAATATAAGTAAAAGTAGTTTAGTAATTTCTAATAACTCTTCATACAACGAGAGACAGATAAACTAATGGTGGAAAGGTAAGGTGGAAGAGTTATACATGTGAGAATTAACCAGTCAGTTGGGAAAAACAATAAGATCAAGTCAAACATAAATGATTTCAAATGAATTCTACATTGTTTCGTATTCATTTGAGTTGCTGGTGCTAAATAGAGATTTCTCAAAGTGCCTAAACAGCATAAATCTTGCATCCAACTTTACACTGCACGTTTTAAGCTGATTTCTTCACTCTTTGTATCACCTTTTTGCCATGAGTTTATATCTATTCCAGAAGATCTGCAAAGATTCATTGAAGTGAAGAATAATCAATGTAGGCATGACCACCCGCTGTCGATCCACCTCCTTTCTAGTTTTTTTTATCGGAGTTTAGGTCCCACGCATCAGAATGAATGTAGATAGGTGCCCTTTTCCTTTTACAAGTCAAGCAAAGGCTACTCTCCTTAAGTTGTCAGTAGTGCAACTGAAGTGGTTTACAGTATTTTAGAAAACAGTGATTTGTGCCGATAAAACTAGAAAAGCAAGTGTGTGCTTCAGTATTACAAGCCAGTGTTCCTTGTCCTTACACCTAAAGAAAATCAGCCTAGGCATTTATTATTATCATAGCTAATTTAAATAGATTTCCCCTGCATTTTCACAAAATCAGCGGAATCCTCTGGCTATATTACTCATGTTTATTTTCTAGGGACACATTAGTAAATTAGCCAACTCTTTAGTTTAGTTATGGGATAGCAACTTCTTTTCCTTAGTAGCTAAAAACGTATCAGCTTTCAATGGTATTTAAGAGATTTAATAATAAAAATGTCCTAAGTATTCAGCTGTAAGATGGATTCCACAATTTATATTGGCTACCCATGCCTTCTGGGATACATTTCAGGTTACTCGCAGCATCCATTACAGTCTCAGCAAGCAAGGCCTCCTCTGTGGAGTAGAATGGCAACAAGGTAAAATAGTTGAATTCTTCCACTGAATTAAGATGAAATGTAAATCAACCAGTGTCCTGAGACAAGTGAGAGAGACTGTTCATGAGCTAGAGTTAAGCAGCTTTCTCCTTAGTCTGCTGACTCTGGAATCCAGCACAAATCCACACGGAAAGCATTTTATGTACACACTTCCAAATCAGCATACACTTTCATTCAGTTAGGCTGTCACAGCAACTCTGATGCCCCTCCTGTCACTGATATACTGCTGTACCCTATCACCACATCTTGCATGGTTCATCTCACACCATAAAACCTCTCCCCTTACCACCTTAAGCCCTATAGGGATCACACTCAGAGAACAGGGCTGCAACCAAACCCATACTGGCCAGATACCTTTGCGACCAGCTCAACCACCCACTTCATTCAGTATCCCCTGTCCCCCATGAAGACCATCATGGGCTACAAAGTTAGTGTCCAAATTGCAGATTCTGCCAAGTAACTCCACGTCCCCGTTTCTGCCAAACTATCCCCATTATCAAAAGGCATCTAAGTCACTTCATGTTCCAGTCCTTCTCCCTCAGCCATCTTAAAGATTTAGGGAGCCAGCTTTCATTCCCACTTGAGACACCAGCAGCCATCTAATTGATACAGGATCTGCACTAACATTTCTTAAAATCGGCATATCCTTCCAAGACCTCATTCCAGACATGTTGTTCACAGAGAAGAGGTTCAGTGACTTAACATCCAGAACATCTTGTCATCTTACACACAAACTATACCGTTATCTATGGTGCTAAACCATCCAACTGGAAAGTAGAGTGAATTGAAACCACTGTGGAAACATGTCTGTTTGGTTTCTGAAAACATTTATATTTATATAATGCTTACACTACACCTATTTTAAATACCTTCAAAGATTATTTCTGAGATTCATGGGATTGAAGGGTTGGCTTTGCTTGTTTCAATTTCTTCTTATCTAACAAGTCTCAATCTGTATCTCTTCCCTCTTTACTTTATGCAATCACAACATCTCACTGCAGAGCCCACAAAGCATCTCTCACTCGCACATTTTGTTCAATCTGTATATCCAGCCTCTCTGTTGACTTAACCGGTCTTTTGGATTTAGCACATTATTGTATGCCAGTGATAGCTAGTTGCTACGGGAATCTGATCAGCATACCTCCACTTGTGTCGGACAGCAGCAGGAGTGTGTACTGGGTATCCAATGTTCAATGTTTAGAAATGTCCTAAAACTAAATGGTGAGGAAACTGAGATCTTGGCAATAGTAGATGATCCCGGGTGCTCTACTGCCGACTTGTGGCTTCCTTCATTCTGCTAATTTCCTACCACTGTACCTAAAATTAAGAACTTGGGCATCCTGTTTGATCAGGAACTGTCTTTTCAGCTACAGATCTAAAAGGGATGATCAACAAGTTTTGTCCAAGTTAAAATGCTGAGAAAACCCTTTCCTTTTTCTCTGGAGACATATGGACAAGTGGTTTGGGCCTGTGTTATGGCCCATTTAGGTTATGGTAATGCCCGGTTACTCACCGGTAATATCCATAACTCCGAGTCCTGCTCTCCCCGTCCCATTCCTTACCAGTAAGCAGCTTGTCTGCTCCACAGAAATCTACAACCTAGCTGAGCTTTTTCGCACCTCCCCCAATATGGCGTCACTCCCAGGCGACCATAAAGGGGAAAGTGCATCACCGCAACATCCTGAGAATACCAAAGAAAACCCAGAACGAAAACAGACAATCACCCAAAGAAACCCAAGACAGGGAGGGAGGGAAGGGCTCAGGAATGGGAGGGGGAGACCAGGACTCGGAGTAATGGATATTACCGGTGAGTAACCGGGCATTACCTCCTCGTCCTGTCTCCCCGTCCCATTCTTTACCAGTGAGCCCATACCCAAGCACACGGTGATTGTAAGAAAAAAACAGTCAAAAAAGTGCGAGAAAAAACAGGTCCATTTTAATTAACAGAAAACAGTACACATTACAAACCATGTACCGCAGATAGGACTTGAGCCCCAAAGGCAGCAGAGGCCGCCATCCCCAACTGAAGCCGATAATGGGAAACAAACGTATGGGGAGCAGCCCAAGTGGCACCATTACAAATGTCCCTCAAGGAGGCTCCCTTAAACATGGCCCAGGAGGAGGATGCGCCCCTGGTCGACCAACCCTGAACAGAAGGGAGAGGACAGTGGGCAGAATCGTAAGCAGAAACTACAGCACCCCTGACCCAACGAGACAAGGTGGACAAAGAAGGCCGAAGACCCAGCCCCGAGAGGCCATAGGTGACAAACAGGGAATTAACCTTACAGAAACCATAGGTACGCTCCAAGTAGATGCGGAGAGCCCTCAGCACATCCAATGAATGGAGGACCACCTCCTCAGGAGAGGCAGGATCCGGAAAAAACACCGGGAGAACAATATCCTCCTGACAGTGAAAAGAAGACAACACTTTAGGCAGAAAGAACTGACTCGGGCGGAGAATGACCTTGTCAGCGCAAAAGCGCAAAAAGCGGAGAGAAGCCATCAAAGCCCCAATCTCACCAATTCTCCGCCCAGAAGTAATGGCCACCAGGAAAAGAACCTTAGCAGAGAGGAACTTCAGGGTCACGGAGTCCAAAGGCTCGAAAGGGGGGCCCGTCAAAGCCTGGAGAACCAAGGGAAGATCCCAAGGAGGCACAGGAGATCGAGAAACACGACGCTGAAGCAAAAAACTCCTCAGAAGGCGAGCCACCAACGGGGAGACAGAGGACACAGAGGAACACCGAAAAGCAAGAATGGCAGCCCACTGCACCCGCAGGGAAGAAACCGCAAGCCCCAAGACGAAATCATCCCTCAAGAAGTCCAACACCCTCACAGCCTCACAGGAGGCAGAAGAGAGACCCTTCCCAAGACACCAGGAGGAGAAATTCTTCCAATGACGGGCATAGGACTTCAAGGTGGAAGGGCGCCGAGACAGCTGGAGACATTGTGCAACCTCCACAGAGCAACCCTGACCCAGCAAACTCAACCTTTCAAGTGCCAAACCCCCAGCCGGAGGCGGCGCAGGGAGGCAATCCCGAGAAGAGGAGCCCACAGAGGGGAGGGACACAGGGGAAACCTCCAATGTGGGCAAACAGACAAGGTCAGCAGAAGGGGAAACCAAGACTGACAAGACCACTCCGACACCACCAGGAGAACCACCGCCCGATACAACCGAATCTTCCGGAGGGCCCGCGTAATTAAGGCAAACGGAGGGAAGGCAAACAGCAGCCCCGGCGACCACGGAACTGAGAAAGCATCGGTGGCCCATGCCAACTGGGAGGGAATGAGGCTGCAAAACCGAGGAAGAAGGGCAGAATCGTCCGAGGCAAAGAGATACAGCCAAGGACGGCGGAACCTGAGGACAATCTGATCGAACAGAACCGGGAACAGACACAGAGACACTGAGGAGGGGAACACCCTGCTCAAAGGGTCCGCAGGCCCATTCTCCTTCCCCGGAAGATAGACCGCTGTCAGAGACAAGAGATGCAACTCGGCCCAAAGCCCGAACCTCCGGGAGAGGAGAAACAGAGACCGGCACATGCCCCCTTGGCGATTGATGTAAGCACGAACCACCTGGTTGTCGGTCTGCACCGAGACCGCCTGACCCCGAAGGAGAGGAGTGAACCACCGAAGAGCCTACCAAATCGCCCTCAACTCTTTCCATTTCGAGGACTGGAGGAACTCAAAACGGGACCACCAACCCTGAGCTTTGGAGGCACCCAGCACGGCACCCCAACCCAAGGCACTGGCATCCGTGGACAACACAACCACAGACTGAGGAGGAAGGAGATCGAACCCCCGGGAAAGAGACTGATGGGACAACCACACCTGGAGATCCGCCCGAATCCCCAGAGAGATAGGTATCAGAGTCTCGTAGCCCAGAGAGGCAGGATTCCAGTGCGACAGGACATGATGCAACAGGGGATATAGATGTAGCCTGGCCCAAGGAAGGAGATGCAAAGTGGACGCCATCTCCCCCTGATTCCGTAACCATAGACGGGCGGACACCTGGGACTGGGACAGAAGCCAAGAAAGGTGACGAAACAAAGTTAACTGGCGCTCCAGGTAGAGGAACACCATGCCCAGATCCATGCGGAAGAGAGCCCCCAGGAACTTCAGAGACTGGGAGGGCACCAGGGAGGACTTCCGGTGGTCGATGAGGAACCCAAAAGAACCCAGGAGAAGACACACCTGGTCCACATCCGACAGAGCCTGACAAAAAGAAGGAGAGACAATCAACCAGTCATCCAGCTAGGGAAACACCTGTAGCCCCCTGGAATGAAGAATACCCACCAGAGGGGCCAAGAGCTTGGTGAAAATCCTGGGCGCCGAGGAAAGGCCGAACGAGAGCACCCGGAACTGGTAGTGAAGGGAACCCACAGCAAACCGGAGAAACCGCTGGTCCGCCGGATGGACAGGAACGTGCAGATACGCATCCATCAGATCCAGGGACACCAGGGAGCCCCAAATTCAAATCAAATCAGAAATGTATAAAGCGCGCTTCTCACCCGTAAGGGTCTCAAGGCGCGGAGGGTGGGGGGGTCGCTACTGCTCGAACAGCCAGGTCTTGAGTTGTTTCCTGAAGGAGAGATGGTCCCGGGTCAGCCGTAGGTGAGTGGGGAGGGAGTTACATGTCTTTGCTGCCAGGTAGGAGAAGGATCTTCCTCCGACGGTGGATTTCCGAAAACGTGGGACGGAAGCGAGGGCGAGGCTGGCGGATCGGAGCTGGCGGGTGGGTGTGTAGAATGTGAGGTGGCTGTTGAGGTACTTCGGGCCCATGTCGTGGAGAGCCGTGTGTGCGTGGGTGAGGAGTCTGAACGTGATCCTCTTGTTGACGGGGAGCCAGTGAAGGTCTTTCAGGTGGGCAGTGATGTGGCTGCGGTGAAGGATGTCCAGGATGAGCCATGCTGAGGCGTTCTGGATGCTCTGGAGTCTTTTCTGGAGTTTGTCTGTGGTTCCAGCGTAGAGGTTGTTCCCGTAGTCCAGGCGGCTGGTGACGAGTGCCTGGGTGACCGTCTTCCTGGTTTCGGTGGGGATCGATCGGAAGATCTTTCGGAGCATGCGCAGGGTGTTGAAACAGGATGATGAGACGGCGTTGACTTGCTTGGTCATCGTGAGGGAGGAGTCCAGGATGAAGCCCAGGTTGCGTGCGTGGTCCGTAGGCTTGGGTGCGCTGCCCAGGACAGGGGGCCACCAGGAGTCGTCCCAGGCAGAGGGAGATGATCCGAGGATGAGGACTTCCGTCTTGTCTGAGTTCAGTTTCAGACGGCTGATCTTCATCCATTCTGCGACGTCTTTCATTCCTTCCTGGCGGACCACCAGAGGCAGGATGGACTGCAGAGTCACCATTTTGAATGGGCGATGGAGAACGAAGCGATTGACCCGCTTCAGATCCAAAACAGGACACAGATCCGAAGTATCCTTCTTAGAGACCAGAAAGAGGATCGAATAGCAACCCTCGCCCCTTTCCAGAGGAGGAAACTCCACAACAGCGTTCTTCTCCAACAGAAGCCACACACCTGCCAACAACGCCTCCCTCCGCAGAGGAAGATGGGGCAGAGGAGTCAGAAGGAAGAACCGAGGAGGAGGAGAGGAAAACTCTATCCGGCAAACCTCTGACACAGTCTGAACCGCCCAGGCATCTGGAACCGACAACCACTGGGACAGGAAGGACTGGAGGCGACCACCAACTGGCAAAGGCAGATAGTCATTGGGAAGAGGAAGAAGCGGTGGCAGCAACACCGGCAGGGGCCCGGGACTTGGCACCTCCAGGGGCCCCCCGGCCACAACCCCTGCCACGAAAGGGCTGTGAAGCGCCCCGAGCAGGAGGCCCAAAGGCGCGACGGTAGCCAAAACCACGCCCCCGAGAAGGAGGGCGGACCGGAGCCACAAGCTTGTGGTTCTCTGCCGATTGCTTGACCATTTCCTCAAGCTGAGGACTGAACACTTTGGAACCCCCAAAGGGAAACTTCAGGAGGACCGACTTCTGGGAAGACTCAGCCTTCCAGGAACGCATCCAGATATGCCGCCTTGCAGCGATGGAAGCACCAGAAGCAGCCGCCGCCGCACTCAAATTGTCAAAGGAAAGATCATACAAGTAAAGCACTTGCAACTCCATGAGGGCCAAAAGAGAGGTAGCATCCTCCCCTTCCTGCAAAAGAGAGGACAGGGCCTGAAAATCCTTGAGGAGGGACTGGACCATGTAATTCGAATAGGCCGTCACCCTGACAGAAAAATTAGAAGCAGCATAAGAACGCTTCACCGCTCCTTCAACCCGCTTATCCACAGCATCCGAAGGAAGGGCGTCGTCCGACAGGACCAGACCATGAGAGAAAAGTCCAGCCATTAAATTGTCAAACTTGACAGTCTGAGGAAACTCTGCAGCAAAACCCTCCAAAGGATAGCGCTTGGACAAAAAGCGCGGGAAAGAAGACTTATCCACCTCCTTCCATTCATGATCCAGCACCTGACGCACAGCACCATGCTCCGGGAAAGAGTCAGGAGTCGACTGGTGAGACTGCGTAAAGAAGTCATCCTCCAGGACATCCGACACAGGAGGAGAGAATCCCAAATTATCACGGACATGGGCAAACAAATCAGAGAGCTCAGCAACCTGAACAAAGCTCCCACGAACACACTCATCATCATCCGGACCCAAATCGCCATCAGGAGCATCCTGAGGATCCGAAGACCCACGAGGAACCTTGGCAGGAGGCCCAGCGGACTCCCGAGCCTGAAAAACAGCAGCCACAGCCTCATTGATCAAGAGGCACAGGGCATCTAGAGGAGGAGCGGAGGAAGAGGCACCTAAAGACATGACAGCACCAGTGAAGAACCACAGGAGCAAGACACAAAGACCTCAACCACAAATCCAAAAACACCAGCACCAATCCAGAGAACAGGCCCCGAGAAGGACGAGTGCCAGCAAAAAAGGACCCCATTAAATACAGAGGAAATCCCGAGGGCCCGAGCTCACGCGGGACCAAAAAAAAAGGGGCGGGCGCTAGAAAAGGCAGCCGCCCAGCCCAAAATCGCCCCAGGCAGCCCGAAACAAGACGGACCACATGCGCCACCAGAAACCACCGCCGTAACCCCTGCCCGCTAAAGCAGGGCGCCGCGGGGTCGGCAAAGAAAACCGGCCGCTAAAGCAGGCCTGAACAGGTGAGCGCAATAGGGAAAAACGGCTGCTAAAGCGAACCGCAAAAACCACAGAGGCACAGGCAGCATATGGGGCAAATCATACACAAAAAAAGGGTGGCCGCTACAGCAGGCCGCCAAACAGCAACAACAAAATAAAGGGAAAGGAAAAACTCACCCCATCCGCTCAGCCAGGCACGAAGACACTGCGTGCAGAAAAAAAAGAACAGGATGTTGCGGTGATGCACTTCCCCCTTTATGGTCGCCTGGGAGTGACGCCATATTGGGGGAGGTGCGAAAAAGCTCAGCTAGGTTGTAGATTTCTGTGAAGCAGACTAGCTGCTCACTGGTAAGGAATGGGACGGGAGACAGGACGAGGAGGTAATACCCTTTACCTGGGGCTCCCAGAACAATCTGTCTCTAGTCTTCATTGCCTACAATATGCGGCTGTGAGATTGGTGGGTGGCCTGTGCAATTCAATCCTCTCTCTCAGACATACCAGACCCTGAAGTGGCTAGCAGTATAACAGATAACTCAACTGAAAGTACTATTCTTGATTCACAGAGCATTCTTAAACATTGGTCTATCTTCTCTACCTCGAAGAGTGACCTCCGTACAGAGCAGCCAGAATTCTGCAGTCCAGCTCCTCTCTCCTTCTGGAAGATTCATGATTACAACATGTGATGAGGAAGCACAGCATTCTGTGTTTGAGGACCTAAGATTTAGAATACCTTGCCATTTGACCTCCAAAGAACCCCCAATGTCACATCAATTCAAAGCAGATTTCCCTTTTTTTATTTTCAGGGATATTGTTGATTTCTTTGTATATTTCTTTTTATGTCATTTTTAATGTTTGTTCTTCATCAGCCTAAGATGGTCTGGTGAAAGAGCAATTAATAATAACAATATTAATAGTAAGAAAAACAACAGCAATAACTCAATAAGGAATAATTGTTATTCTATCTGGATGCTCTTAATATCTATGCCATCATATAATTGACCAAAAGTCAATGCCAAAAACTCAATGTGCACACTTTCTATAGCCAGATTTAGTATCCAAATCTAAATCACAACTGTGTCACCCATTACCACATAAATGATTTTATGTTCGTTCTAAAACCTTTGGGTGCTATGAACAGTGTGAACTTTGTTAAAAAAAAAAAAAAAAGAATTGCTGGGCCTAAAGTTTTAGTCAGAAGCCCACTACCGACACTGTTGAAGGTTGGGGTGCCAAGTACCAAGGCTGCGTAAACTTGATTCCACCTCATGGCTCATTAATCTATCACCAGACACTCCCTGCCCCTAAACTCACTCTTGCATTTTATTTTTCGTTTCTGCTTCCTCCCTTTGTCACTTTTTTCCTTCTTCATTTTCCTCTTCCCTTCCCCCTTTTATGGTTGTCCCTATTTTGCTCTCTATCAATGTTTGTTGAGGAGAAATGAGTGCTGGTAGGCTCCCACCCCCAACCACCAGCTCATACTAAGCACTGGCTGTACGTCTGATGTAGTATCACAAGTCTACAACACATTAACAATGCACTATTTCCGAATACGTGAAAATGGCCTAGCACAGGTTTCTCCCAACGAGAAGCTTGTGAGCTACTGGTAGCTCTACAGCCACCTGTAAGTAGCTCTCCTGTGTGCAGCCAACCCTAATAAATTAGAAACTTTTGCTTGTTTGAATGAATATATGTATACCAAAACTGAGGATGTGTATTAGAGATGAAAATGAGTTTATTTTCAGTACTCATGACTGATACTTGAAGGAAAATGGCTGAATTTCTAAAATATATTTAAAGTTGATAATTGAGTAATACATCATGTGGTATTGAGGGGACTTTTTAAAAATGTTATTACCTTAGTAGCAGAGGCATTGCTGCTGTGGCTGTTTATGTAATACCCATGTAGAGGCATATTGACGGATCTTTTTTTAACCCCTTCCATGCTCCTGTCGGCCGACGGGAGCACCCCCTCCCTGGTGCTGCGAACGACCGTTGGCCGTCGCAGCCCCGCCCACACTTTAAAACACCCGCACCGCTGCGGAATTGCCGTTGCAGTTAAGGCGTTAATTACATTTCTGCTGGCAACCATGCCTGATGCACTGAGATGATCACTAGTAGTAACCTTGCAAATGGTGGCCACTGATGTAACATTGTCTAATGTGGACACTGTTACTATAATAGTAACATTGGTAGCTCCCGATGAGTTTAATTGAACATAAGTAGCTCGCATTACAGAAAAGGTTGGAGATCCTGGCCTAGCACATACCATTCTGCGATTTGCTTTAGGCCTGTAACACATTTTCTGTCTGAAAACTTTTGTAGCCCAGAGTGTGATGACCCAGGACTACAGTGAGCCAGAACCGCTGAATTTACCTGTTTCTCCTTTTCAAAGGAATTTTGGAATTTAACATACTTGACAAGTTCCCTGTGCCACAGGGAAAGAACAACTGAGAAAAGCAGTGAAATGCTGGGTGTTGTATACAGCTTGGAATTGTGCGGAACAACAAAAGAATATCCCCGGGCCATAAAATACAAAGTTCCCCTGAAACCCCAGATGTTTTCAATGACTCCACAGGGGCCTCAGTATTCATATTTTCCATGAACAGGAAGGGATATGGTAATGACACACGTCGTTCCACTTGCTGGTGGTTACTGTAAATAATCTAATATTTCCAGTGTGTGTTTTACTGTAAATATTACAGAGCTGCCGAGGTATTTTTGATACTTGTGCATTTCCTTTTAACTACACTTTTTTGGGAGAAATTAGATCCTATGCATCTAGGCGAATGCTGGACACATTCCTGATTCTACATATTTTATTTGTTATACCTGTTCCTTTCCTATTCTTATTCATATTTAATATAGTGATTGTTTTTGTAATACGTTTTGGGTGCATTTATATAAAGGGGTGGAAATCTGATTGTGTTCTGCAGTTACCACTTTAGAAGCCAGGTAAACGAATTCCTGTTTATTTGTATGTATCATAATTGTATTTCTTTGTAAACAGAGCACTTCTACCAGAAACGCCTAACATAGTAACAAAATATTTTAAGATCTTCTCATAAAATAATGTAATATTATATGACTTGATTTCACTTGGAAACGGGCTGTATGTTTGCTATTGCTTGTTTTTTGTTTCATTGAGTTGGCTTGCTGGTGCCTTCTGTTCTATCACAAGTAAGAGAAACTAACAGCGGACTGGAGGAAAAGTGCTGGCTCTTCCCTAACTCTCACTGCACTGCAGGATCCTGTGTTGAAGGGCAGATCATAATTAAGGCTCCCTGTTTTCCGTTGTTACTGATTTTTACAGATAAATACAGACAGAAAACATTCATTTTCTTGTCTGTATTTATTTTTAAATGTGGATAAAAAAACGGAAATTGGGTTGCTTTTTGAGTAATTCTAAATACTGTCTGCCATAACTGAATGGCCAATCGATGTGTGGATTGATAGATAAGCGGGTTAAAAAAGAAAAGAATTTTAGTAATGAGGCTTTAACGGCAGCAAAAATGCACAAGGCTGAAATTTGCATCTTTTCATATAAGTGCACTGATTTATCTTCTGTTTCAGTGCCCACAGCACTGAAACCTTGCAGACCTTCAAGCATGAGTGCATAGTTATCGGTTAAATAAATGTGGAAATATGCACATTTTAGCTTACATTTTCCACACAATCCAAAATAAATATGGATAAATACAGATAAAATTAGCAAAAAATAAATATGGATAAATACAGACGGAAATGGCAGAAAAATAAATACCATAAAACCGGGAGCCCTAATCATAATTCTTGGTGCTAGATTATGACTAGCTCTGTGAGGTTGTTATTCAGTGTGTCCAGCTTTCCCCTAATTGAGGGGACAGCAGCACTGACGTTGTGAGTGTTGTGTAAACTTGGAGTATGCCCTGCAGCAGGGAGGGCCCTGTTAGTAAATGTAAGCTTTATTCGATTTCAAATAAAATCATAAAAGCATAGCAGATACATCAATTGAAATTTTACATTATACATTATTACTACGAATATGGTTAAAACATGTACTAATAATCGGTTGCATAAAAAGTTAAAAAAAAGAAATCATAGTAAGACATCAATTGTTATAAGCTTAGAACCTAGCACGTTACACAACAATGTACAATGGGGTACCAGGGAAAGAAATCTTTTACCACATGGATTTACGGTACTTTATAACTGTATTTAGGAAGCTTGATACAGCAAAAATCACATGGTTATCTTCTAACCGTAACATTCTCTGAAAGGCTGGTCTACAATTTCTCAGGCCCCATTGATTTAGTAGGGATTTTAAAAATTGTTGTCTAGGATAACTGTACAATTTACAAAAGAACATTATATGTATGTTGGATTGCACAGCAATATTATCGCATGGGCAAACCAGCTTACTAGATGACCAGATGTTCACGTCAGGTAAGGTGACCATGCGAAAGAAAGTCCCAAGACGCAAGCGGGACAAAAGCATACATTGAAACTGACTAGGGACAACAGTCAAGTAAGTTTGCAAGCCTTCATTGGGGGTAATTTCCTGGAAATTTAAAACTGAGTGTTTTTGTTTTTCACAATTCCATCTCCCAGTTTCCAGGTGATTGATTAGCATTTTCTTAAAAATTGATCTTGAAATACCCTCCAAAGTGCTTGGATTCTCAAAATATTCTGGGTGTCCCAACTCTGAAAAAATTGATCTTACATATGATAACCATTTGAAATTGGCAACCCCGTCTAAAGCTAAACAGTCTACTATGAGATCCCTGTTGAAGCTAGCTTCGGGAGTTACCCACACCTTATGCCACAGGATGATTGGAGACATCTTAATGATATCACTGAGGTATTTGACTCCTGCCTCAATATGCGCCATAAAAGTAGAGGTACTTTTAGGTACTCCCAGTAAATAGCATAAAAATTTATTTTCACAACCCTGCAGAGAGTAATCATTCTCAAAGCCTCATAGGCCCGCCCCGTAAGTAGCTGTTGGCACACACTTAGCCTGGTAAATCTGTAACAGCTGCTTAGTTGGCTTACCGCCCAGTCTGGCCGAGAAAGTGCGCAAAGCGCCTAAGGTGCGGGTGAAGGCCAGCTTTCTTGCTGCAATCGCCGGCTTCCAGCGGCACCTTCTGTCAAACAGAACTCCTAAATAGCTAAAATTATCAGTTGTGGCTTTTTTCTGTTTATCCAGGAATATATTACAAGGGGCTCTATTGATCTTTCTAGTACATGGCATAGTGAAAGTTTTTGATATATTCACTCTGAGACCTCTATCCTTCATATAACTAGCAAAGTTGGTTACCGCCCTCTGTAGACCGACTTGGGTCTGAGACATTATGGCAGCGTCGTCGGCATAGAGTAAAATTGGGACTGGTAAACCTTTCACCATGGGATAATCGTTTGATGCAAGTGAAAGGTGTTGGCCTACTGAATTAATATAATAAGTAAAAAGTCGTGGGGCCAAGATACATCCTTGCCTCACCCCTCTTGAGATTGGAAATTTTTTAGTACATTCCCCCTGATTGCCGTACCTCACTCTAGCACCTGAGTTGTTATAGAGCTCTTTGATAAAAGTGATTAAGCGAGCATCAATACCCAGTTCACCCAGCGTGGTCCATAATAGTAAATGGTCCACGCAGTCGAAAGCGGAGCTTAAATCAATAAAAGTTATAAATAATGCTCCGCTTCTGGCTTTGGTGTATTTGGAGATAAGAAGGGATAAATTTAGACACTGTTCGGTTGTCCCGATGCCTTTCCTAAACCCATACTGCAAGTGTGATACTACTTTATGATCTTCCTCCCACAATTGTAATCTTTTTAAAATGATTCTACCTGCTACTTTCATAAGGCCATCCAATAGGGATATTGGCCTGTAGCAGGTAGGATCGTCCCTATTGCCTTTCTTAAATATAGGGACCACTATGGCATCAGACCATGTTTCAATAAACCCACTTCGGTTTCCCTGATTTAAAACATTTGTAAGCAGTGGTGCCCAAAACTCTGGTTCAGCTTTATACACGTCTACCGGAGTACAGTCTGGCCCTGCTGCCTTGCCTGATGCGCTTTCCCTTATTGCAGCACGGACTTCTTCTATAGTAAAGATTAGATCTATTGGAAATGGATGAAGAGTGGGATAATCACATCCACTGTTAACTATAGTTTTATCTGCGTCAGGAACCGCCCCTGGTAGAAGTTTCATATCTTCTTTCCTTGTCTGATTATATAATTGACTGAAATGGGTTAACCATCTTTCCCCAGTTATAGCGAGATCCATAGTGTTGCCACTTTCCCTCGGTTGGTATAATGTTTTCACCAGCCTCCAGAAGAGGGAACTATCTTTCTGTTTAGAAGCCTCCATCAGTGAATCCCATGCACATTTTTTTAAAGCCAATTTTCTTTCTTTGGTGGCCAGTTTGTATAATTTCCTGGCTTCTCGTATAATAGACGGATTACGTGGTTTCAGATTCAGGGCCCCTTTTAAGGCTTTCAGAGCTTTTGTGCAACTCCCATTAAACCACCCCTCAGAGTTTGTTAGGTTATTTTTAGGCATACGAACCAGCAAATTTTTAATACGACATTGGATGTTGGCAAAGGCTGCCATAGTATTAATGGGCTCCTCAAATTCCGCCAAGCAAACATTGATATCACTAGCACAATGAGAAAACAGCTTCTGTAAGAACGTGCTGGGCACAATTTTTTCCCATTTTACCACGTATCCATTAGTTTTGGATAAATCGATCTTGAAAGGATACAAGCGGGGAGTTCCCATTTTATCAGTGCGCCCTTTTACATTTAGCCCAATTCTTAAAGGGTAGTGGTCACTAAATATGTCTTTGCCGACTTCCCAGGAAGATATAAACCCTGGATTGGCATGAGTTGTAAGTGCAAAGTCAATAACCGAATTACATCCTCTACCAAAGAAGGTTGGCTCAAAAGGGATAGGCGGTGAGCAGGTCTGATTCACAAAGAAGAAATCAAAATTAAAAACAATACCATTTAGAAGTGACCCCATCTTTGTGTGGGAGAAGTGGATGGGACCCTCCACCCCATGATCTGACAGACCACACAAATCTGTTTCAATGGACGGGCAAATGGTACAATTGAAATCCCCAACCCAGATTATCTTTGCCCCCTTTGAGTATTCAACAAGTCGGGTCATATGAGACAGCATGTTTGACATGGTAGACTCCATTTCGCAATTAGGGATGTTATTATAGAAATTCACCAATAAAATGTTCTCATTAAGGCCCCATTTTAAAAACAGAATTTGAAAATACAAACTAGAGTAAAATGTATGGACCTTAACATCCGCAGTGGTAGAAACATAAACGCAGAGCCCACCCTTGTTATGTCCCTGTGTTGACAACTCTGCCGGGGAGTGAAAGGTCTGATACCCCAGCAGATGAGTTTCCTCTAACAGCCATGTTTCTTGGAAGCACAGGATACCGTGCCTTTGTATGACTGCTAACCATGCTTTGTTTGCGACTTTACTTCCTAGACCTGCCACGTTCCATGATAGAAGAGAATTAAGATGGAATACCGTAGTGGTGGGTAGATCTGGGCTCCCAGTGATCCCTATGGCATTTCTCGAGGGCTGGGAAGATGTGATGATAAGATCAGATGAGGTCGTAACGCTAGGAGTACAACAATCATGGGAAGTTGGTTGGGGACAATGAGGGACAGGGCTAATTTTCAGAGCAAGTCCTGATGGCATATCCCCCTCCCATGCCTTGACCTGTTGCTCGTTCAACAGACTAGTAGGAATATTTTGAACGATAATACGTTGTCGCACCCAGTGCCCCTCATACGTCTTCTCTCTATTGTTGGGCTCAATGAGTCATTCATTCTCATCCATCCCAGAAGGAGGATGGAATAAATTAGTCAATGGTATGTTCCAGACTTCCTTGGGATTATAAGTTTGAGGGTAGTCCCATTGATTATGGTGGATGGAATTTTTGTAAATTGGCGGCAGTTGGTTAGACTGCCACGATGGAAAATGAGGATCGCTATTGAAGTTATAGTGATTATAGGCCTTGGGAGTCATTGGAGGCTGCGAGCGATAAGGTATATGTGATATGTGCCTAATGGGTTGGGGATAAATAGGCATTGGTTGGGAGGAAGCAGGAACATTTCGGATATGATATCTTTGATCCGGCTGCAAAGATATCATGGGTCCTAACGGGAGTTCCGGTTTCCAAGTGTTCATGGGATTTTGGGTTTTATTCCTCATTGGTAGTATATTGGGGGGCGGCGGCTTCATCAAAGATTCCGGATAAAAGTAACTTAAATTGTGCGTGGTAATCCCCCCTTCGCCTATCCCAGGGAACCAATCGCTGAGATAAGTGACCAGTCTGTGATCTTTAAAATTAACTATGATCACATCACCCTCGATGTCCTTAGGTCTGGTGCCCACCCACTTACATCGCCTCACTGAAACGATATCACAGTTTAGGTGCATCGGGGGTGGCCTATTTCTCCTCAGCCAGTAGATAACCTTATTTTTTAAGTTAGAATGGTGTTCTGGGTTACCCGCTGGCGGAGGAGGTACACCTGTAAGTACAATGACATAGTTTAGGCATTCAGGCGGTAAGTCAACAATATTTCTTGATCTTAATCTTAATGTGGGGTCAGAAGTTGTATTACCCAGAAGGTTAGTATTATTGGGGCGTCTGTTTTGGGTCCCTGTATTCGGAATAGGCTTGTCTTTGCTAGTGGTGTTATTAGTTGAACTAGGTTTAGTGTTTAATTTGATATCTGACACATGTTTACAAATCCCATCTGTGGGTTTTTTAGTTGTTACTGGGGTACCAGGCGTTAGCTTAGGTTGGCTAGGATGTTTGTTAGACTGTGTTGAATTGTTACTTTCGTCAGGTATATAACAAAGTAAGCCCTTCTGACCTTGGAGGATTTGGTCGACTTTCTCCCCCAAACTTACAATCCTTTCTGTGAGAGGTAAAATGAGAGCCTTTATAAGAGAATTAATGTCATCTAATAACCCTGGATAACTAGGGACAGATAACGGTTTAAGGGTCGTGTGCCCCGTTGGGTCCACTATCCCTTCCTTTAGCGGAGTCGTGTGTAGAGTATGCAGAGGATTGGTAAATTTCGTGAGAGTACCATTTCCACTGTGAAGTGCATCTTTCCTTCTCCTCTTCCTTGGGGGAGCACCAGAGGAGCTATTAGGACACTTGTTAATAACCTTCATAGATTTATTTTCAGGTGAATTTTTAGACTTCCCGGCAGGAGTACTGGAATGAAGTTGAATTGGTCCAGTTGGGGTAAATATGGGCGAAGGTATATTTATATCGTAAAGTGGGGCTGGATCATTGAGGGGGGTACTTAAGTCTATTGTCTTACTATCCAGTACTTGAGAAGGGATAGTATCAGGAATAATTATAGGGTCCATCTGGCCAGATAGTTTATTCTGAAAAATGAGGGGGATATCGTCTGTAGAAAGGGAATCGTTGTCATGATCATTTGATTTTGTGAGATCTATTAAGAGACCTGTAGCTACATCCGGGTGCGGGAGGGGTCTTTGCTTGAGCAATTCGATAGAGAGACGTCGGCCAGCTCTCTTCTCTGCAAGTGTAATGTCCCTATCGACTTCACTTTTGATTTTGGCAAAAAATGTATCCAGGGGTCCTAAAATAGTAGTCCCTATCGTTTCTGGGACAGAGTTTACCTCGAGTGAAGACATCTCCTAACAGGGACAAGATTACATATGGCACAATATTAACAGATCTATAACACATAAATAGGGGCAAAGGGAGTGGGCCCGGCCCGGCCTCCTTTGGCCCCGGACGGCCACAGACGGTCCCGCCCTTGTCCCGGGCTTCTCCCGGCGCACTCCCGCGCGCTCCCGTGCAGCGGGACTTGTGTGCTTGCTTTATAATGCGAGAGAGTGGGGGGGAGGAGCCTGCAGGGAGAGCTGCCCAGGTGGATTGAATCAGGGCAGGCGGGCGCTTCTGGGACCAGTAGTCCTGCGCCTCCGCCTGCTCGCAGCCCTGCAGGTGACCTTTGACCAAAACCCCTCCACAGACGAAAGGTCTTGAGAGGTGCCTCCCACGCGACGCGGGACCCGCGGAGCGGGTACCGCGAGGTCCAAAAGGAAGTGCTGGTAGTCCTGAAAGGAAGGTGAGATCCGATGCCTTACAGCGCCGTGGCCAAAAGGGAGGTCCGCAGTGTGTTACACCAGTAATCCGGCTCAGAGCCCTTTTCTTCGCACCAACGGGGGAGGAGCCTGCAGGGAGAGCTGCCCAGGTGGATTGAATCAGGGCAGGCGGGCGCTTCTGGGACCAGTAGTCCTGCGCCTCCGCCTGCTCGCAGCCCTGCAGGTGACCTTTGACCAAAACCCCTCCACAGACGAAAGGTCTTGAGAGGTGCCTCCCACGCGACGCGGGACCCGCGGAGCGGGTACCGCGAGGTCCAAAAGGAAGTGCTGGTAGTCCTGAAAGGAAGGTGAGATCCGATGCCTCACAGCGCCGTGGCCAAAAGGGAGGTCCGCAGTGTGGGCAGTGGGCCCTGTTATTAATAGGGAAGTCTTTGATGGATGTGCTGCAGGTGCCTTTGACGCCTGTCCACGTGGGGGCTCCAGGCTTCAATGTCATCCCTTGCATGTTGTTCCCCTTTACATGCACGGCGACATCTTCAGCAGGTTGCATGGTGGGGCGAGCCACAAATAAAGTAGTGATGCTGACTGCTTTTGGGAGTCACAGCGGCAGCAGATATTGGTTGGGAGGGAGTAGAAGTGGTTGCATCCTGTACAACGCAGAGGCGTGTTGGTGGTGTTGTGGTGACACTGACTGTGGCAGGCTGGGTGGTCCTTGGGAGATTATTGGTGGTTTGGCAAATGGTGTAGTGGTTGCAGAAGAGCCACCCCAAGTGGATCTTGAAGTTCCAACTGTCTGAGTGGTGGATGGTAGTGTGAAAGAAGAGGTAGGGGCTAAAAGCGATAACCTGCGTGTTATTCTTCGGGTGTGGAGGTGCACTACTTGTAGCGAGCTGCTCATTTTTCTCGTGTGCAGTGTTGTCTGCAATTACAGTAGAGGTGGAGATGCTGTGCAGGTACTGCCTTTGACATTCCCATTGCGGCGCTATTTTATAGGCATTGTTGTGGACACACCAAAGAACTGCCTGCCAGTGACTGGAAACATCTTAATTTGGGGGGGGGGGGGGCGCACACCGGTTTGGTGGTGCGGCAGTGGGGTGGTCCCGCTTCCGCACCGCCAAACCCGTAATTGGGCCCTAGGTACCGTAATGTACCTCATTACTCTGGCTCCATGGGATTCAGTAAAAAGTGGTAAATGCATTTCCAGAAGTCAGATTTTCTAGCTATATTTGATAATCCCTAGAGTGGCGTTTTTTTTACATGTTTAATCACTCGTATTCAAAGCCTTAGTATGTTGCTTTATTTGGAGTCAGTGGGCAAGCTACCCACCATACTTCATCATTAAACTAGATGTTGTTTGGGAAGAGTAACCTATTTTGTCGAGGGCTTCGAATGGTCCAGTCCCATGATTATATCAATATGGCGCGGTCCTGAGGGTTAGTCCGGACATTTGCCTCTGGTAAATATTAATGATTGAAGCTGGACACATTATAAGGAACACAAAGGCACTGATTGTTTTAATCGGATGGAACACTATGTAAGGGGCATAAAGAGTTAAAACCTTGGCGATCACCAGTTCTTCCAGCACAATATATTGCAAAGGCACCGAATGGATTTCTGTGAATATATTGGCGGAATTGGCTACAAGGAGAAAGTAAGAATCTTAAGGTGTTTGTTTGCAAAAGGGACTTTGGACAGTTTAGACATAACACGGCAAAAACGACAATTACATTAAGAATGTAAAATGGTAAATATGTTGAGGTAAAAATCAGTTTTGGGTGTTTTTTTACAGTTTTATATAGCACAGGGAGATTAATTGATTTCCCAAAATTACAGGCTGTTGAGCGACGCCAACACTCGAACCTGGTTCCCCAGTTGGCAGCCTTGGCCGTTTCGCCACATCCTCTCCCTAATTCCGAAAATGGAACACTTCCATTTTCTAAAGCGGCCAGGTTCCCTTGTTTGTTACTGAGATTAGAGTCTAAAAGACTCAGATGTAAAATTTACTTGCTGAGAAAACCATGAAAAAGGAAGAGCATGTAGAAAGAGATGGAAGTTACACGAATAGCAGTATACCGGCTACCACAGAGAAATACATCTTGACATTCAATTCTTGTCTGTAGTTTATTATTCAGGCAATTGCATCTGGCTAAGTAACATGTAAAAGAATTCTGTTGGTCACTATTCTACATCAAATATTTACTGGTCACTTATATTATCAGTGTTTCGTGCTTTCTAATATTATTCTAGGATGGGGCTCTTTTATTGATTTTTATTGTTAAATGAGGTTTCAGAATGTTTTATGAACAATTACCTAAATAAACTTGTTTTCTACCTACTACCTATTGCATTAAAATGTATTCTTGAAATATATTTCTTGCTTATACATTGTGGTGCTACTAGCATACTAGGGACCTTTATTCCTTTAAAAGCACTAAATTCCCCAGGCCACTATGGATTCCAGGACTGCCTTGTGTTATTAAACGTACATTTCTAATCCTAGATGTAAAAAGGGGCAATAACGAATGAACTGGGTGCATTTGAAACAGACACATAATTTGTACCAAGGTGTCTGTAAAAACCAGTACGGGCGCTGTCATGTTTAAAATAAAGTTATTTAAACAAGGTTAACTGCTTTTTTGACATTTGTGCAGCAAAATTGTATTCCTTTCCGTTTGTAGTCTTTTCGATAAGTCAGGCAAACATTACGTTTGTATAATTGATATTGCACTCGTCCACCACTAAAAAACGGTTTATCTTGGAAAGAAACAACTTTAGTTGAAATCGATGTCGTTGTAGGTTTTCTGACAGCTGTGTAACCTAACATCCAAAATAACTCTGCTGTCCATGACGTTTTTATTGAGAGCTGTGTAACCCAAATCACCTTGCATGGGGCTGAGATAAAAAGGAAATTAGCTAGGGCTCTCCTCTCCCCAATGTATTCGGTTGCCGGCATTTTCCTTTATCATTCTGTTTGTGTTTAGCTCTCTGAAGTAATTGCATGATGGAACCGAGTGTTTACCTTTCACGTTAAATTACTGAACCACATCACATTTTCACCCTTCTAGCACCTCACTTGTCACTGACTCTTCCCAAGTCTTAATGGCCATTAATCGAAATTAGCCGACTAAGGTGCATCTTCCAGGTGGGAAACATCACTTACAACGAAACGTTTACAACGCACTACCATTACAACGCGGTCATTACAACGCAAACTATTACAACGCATTGCGCTGGGGGGCGCTCTAGGATAGGGAATAGGTTAATTTACTATCCAATAACCTTCCCTAGTGTCCACGGGGATTGGAGTTGGAATATTAAATTAAACTATTCACTATCCAACACCCAAAAGCGCTATGCGTTGTAATGGTATGCGATGTAAAAACCGCGTTGTAAAGGCATGCGATGTAAAAGCATGTGTTGTAACGTCATACATCCCTTCCAGGTTAATGCCCTAAGAGCACTGCTCAGTGGGTTAATGCCTCCAGTGCAGGGGTTTGTGTGCAGTCAGCAGTTCTCAGGTTTCAAGCTCCTTTGGGTGAACTTAGCCCGTCATTTTTTGGAGACCAAGCACTACTTACTGGGATATTTATTATCTTATGAGTATTTGTATGGGAAACAGCTTTTACAACGCTGTCATTACATTGCAGTACTATTTTACAACGCGGTTGTTACAACAACCCCGTTGTTAGTACGCAATGCATTCACATCGCAAGTCATTACAACGACTTGCTGTAGGGGGCGCTGAGGTATTGGAAGTTAATTCCAACACCTTCCCTACTGTTGCGCAAATTAGAGAAAGAATACTAAATAATACTATCTAGTTTTCAGATGGGTGGCTGTCTCCTATTGTTTGAGGCATTGTTTTTTTAAAGAATTAAGGCAGAGGTCTTTGGCATTTGTTTGTGCAAGTTCTCAGTCCATAAGTAGGCCTACTCCCACCATGGATGGAGATGATGTTGCCTCTGTGTGCATGTGTGGTGTTTCTTGGTGGCAAGTTTTGTTGGGTACAGTGACTGGCATATTTAGGTTGTGTTGGATTTACGTAAGATGATCTGTCCATTATGTTCTACTGGGTGTTGAAGTGTGGCTATTCTTGGTGGGAAGTGCTATTGTGAGCATTATGATAGACACTTATAAGGCATATATATATCTGTGCTGTATTGGATGTATGTCAGGTATTATGTATAATCGGTGCTTAATTTGTAAAAACATTTGTGCAGGCCCCCAAAGTTTCTATTAGGTGACCCACAGCGAGACTAGCAAGCATGGTACTCCTCCTATCCAGGGCTGAAGGCTCCAGGAAGAGGAGTTGGCTTCTGAGTAAGTAGGGGGTGTAGACAGAGAATACAGGTCTGACTTTTTGAACTGGTCAGGTCCAATCAGGAGCTCCAGCGCCATGTCACCCGGCCGCCTCAGATACCTGCTTGCTCTAAGATGTGCACTCACCCTCAACAGACAATAGCAAGCATGCCATCCTGGAGGGAGAGCAACAGTCCTTCTTTTAGTTCTATTGGGGATTGAGGAAACAGAAGAAGCGCTGCTAATACACTGAATGATGAGGGATCACAGGGTTGGCTGCCCTATTCGATTCGAATGCCTGGGTCTCTGTTTTTTGTGTCAACTTTAAGAGCGCCCTGCAACACAGACAAATGCATGCATTGAGTGCTATAAAATTAACAAATACATTATTAAATTTTTTAAAAAGCATTCTATAATGAATTTGTTAATTTATTCATTTTTTGCTTACTCATCGCTTCTCTATATGCCCATTCGTTGTATATCCCAAACTCTCTTCTTTGGCGTCTGCTCACTTCTGAAAAATGAGAAAAAAGTTTTAGATTTGCTTCGGCAATGGCTGCTTGTGGTTGCTGTGATTAGTAAAAAAATAATATTTGACAAGATCTTTATATCTCTCAAGTATTATTAAAATTGCTGTATAAATTGCAATACACTACAATCTCCAAAGGAACAAATGTTTTCTAACATCAAGTTACTTCCTGCTGTTGACCTCAAGAAATGGAGTATTTATACCGCTCTTTTTGTAAGATGATCTACACACTGTCTATCATGAAGGGCTCTTCAATTGACATGTTGTGGATGGAGTAAGTAGATTGACAGTTATCACATCTAGCGATGCTGCCATGAAGTTGGGTCATTGAATACCGTGGAACGTGATTTGCTAATGATGGAGGATCTTCTGCCAGTGTGTAATCCAAGGAACCACAGCATTGTTATTCGTTTACAGAGTACTGTACATGGCTTCAGCTGTTGACACACTGCCACCTGCTTCAGCTCATGATTATGTGTAAAAGGTGTTCTGTTCTGGCCCTGTTTTCAGATGGGCGGCTGTCTCTTATTGTTTGAGGCATTGTTTAAAAAAAAAAAAAAGAATTAAGGCAGAGGTCTTTGGCATTTGTTTGTGCAAGTTCTCAGTCCATAAGTAGGCTTACACCCACCATGGATGGAGATGCTGTTGCCTCTGTGTGCATGTGTGGTGTTTCTTGGTGGCAGGTTTTGTTGGGTACAAGGAGTGGCATATTTAGGTTGTGTTGGATTTACGTAAGAGGATCTGTCCATTATGTTCTACTGGGTGTTGATGTGTGGCTGTTCGTGGTGGGAAGTGCTATTGTGAGCCTTATGATAGCCAACTATATGGCATATATATCTGTGCTGTATTGGCTGTATGTCAGGTATTATGGATAACTGATGCTTCATTTGTAAAAATATGTGCAGGTCCCCAAAGATTCTATTAGGTGCCCCACAGAGAGACTAGCAAGCATATTACTCCTCCCATTCAGGGCTGAAGGGTCCAGGGAGAGGAGTCAGCTTCTGCGCAAGTCAGGGGTGTAGACAGAGGATGCAGGTCTTACCTCTCTGACTTTTTGAACAGGTCAGGTCTGGCCAGCAGCTCCAGCGCCATGGCCCCCGTCCGCCTTTGATACCTGCTCACTCTATGACTGTACACTCATCCTTAACATACAGTAGCAAGCATGCCATCCTGAAAGGAGGGCAACAGTACATCTTTTATTTCTATCGGGGATTGTGGAAACAGAAGAAGCGTTGCTAATACACTAAATGATGAGGGATCACAGGGTTGGCTGCCCTACACGATTCGAATGCCTGGGCCACCAAGTTTTTGTGCCAACATTGGGAGTGCCCTCCAACACTGACAAATGCATGCATTGAGTGCTATAAAATGAACAAATACATTATTAAAAATTGTAAAAAGCATTCAATGATGAATTTGTTAATTTATTAATCTTTTTGCTAACTCATCACTTCTCTATATGCCCCTTCTTTGTATATCCCAAACTCTCCTCTCCGGCGTCTGCTCACTTCTGAATAAGGGGAAATTAGTTTTAGATTTGCTTTGGCAATGGCTGCTGGTGGTTGCTGTGATTATTAAAAAAATAATATTTGACACGATCTTTATGTCTTTCAAGGATTATTAAAATTGATGTATACATTTCAATACAATACAATCTCCAAAGGAACAAAGGTTTTCTAACATACAGTTACTTTCTGCTGCTTCTGTTGACAGAAAGAAATTAAGTATTTATTCCTCTTTTTTTGTAAGATGATCTGCACACTGTCTATCATGAAGGGCTCTTCAATTGACATGTTGTGGATGGAGTAAGTAGATTGACAGTTATCACATCTAGCGATGCTGCCATGAAGTTGGGTCATTGAGTACAGTGGAACGGGATTTTCTAATGATGGAGGATCTTCTGCCAGTGTGTAATCCAAGGAACCACAGCATTGTTAATCGTTTACAGAGTACTGTACATGGCTTCAGCTGTTGACTCGAACTCTTAAGAAGAGTCTTACGGGCGATGGAGCTCTCACGTAATGTTGTTTGACACGACAGGCGAGAGAGTAAGTCTTATACAGATTGGATCCTGGATACTTTGCCCTGACCTGGAAATGCACTGTGAGAAGCAAACAGAATTAAAGGTTTTCAGTGAGGAGAGACGAATTGTGAGATGACAGCGCATGCATTTATAGATATATAATGACTGTCATTTTTTTCCCAGCTAAATAAAGGGCCTAGTTACAAGTGTCCCTAGAAGTGATGACTATCACACTTTATAAAATCTAACACCTTTGTATTCAGAATTTATCAGTGCAATATTCATCGCCTATTCTGACTTTTTGGGGAATACCATGTAGATATTGATGCTTAAATCACCAAAATCTACATGGTTCTGTACATAATGGACCTTTTTTTTTGTTATCTTTTAACATGTTCTGGCCGGTTTGACATGCCAAATTTTAACGGAGAGTGCAAAGTTAATTGCAACAAGGAAATTACCAGTTGGGATAAACATAGCAGCATTTGTAATTGATTGCAATTCAAAGACTTCTCTCATTCTCAAACAGCCGTTCTTGTTCCGCACAGTATTGCCTTAAAAAAAAAGTAAATGCAATTTTTAGAATGTTTTTATAGGGAAATAAAAAATACGACACACACGTAGGATGAGCGTTTAGAGAAGAATAACGAGGATTGGGAAAGGGCGGGAGCGGCTCCTATGAGCAGATTGTGCATTATCCCTAAACTCTTTTAAAATCTTCGAAAATGGGCTCAACCTGCTGCGCGCGCCAGTTCAGTCGGTGTCAGCACTAAGCAGATATCACGGGCTTTGTCGGCGCTGCGCGTCCATATTTGCATAAGAAGGGCAGTTTGTTAAGAATTTGTCTAGTGGACTAGATATTAACAGGATTTTCTGTAGTGCCCCCAACCATGCCCTCGATTTGCATATTCATGAGTAAGCTGGGAACAGCCCGCATTACACGGCTTTGTGTGATCTGGTGCTTTTGAAGAGCTAATGAAAGAAAGTTCCAGCATCTTGGCTGTTCACAGTAAAACAGATTTTTCTAGCGCTGGTGTAAAATGTTTACCACTGCTCCTGACTGTGGGTGATGTGAACGGTGCCACGGGAAGTGCGCCGAGGATGAAAGCCCTGGATGTTTTTGAGGTCTGTGCAGCACGGGAAGTGGGGTGCAAGCTTGCCCTCAATATTCTGTCAGTGTGCCGCCATAGGTACAGGGCTTAGTCACAGCAAGGAATTAGCCCGATGTGTGCAGACTTCAGCAAACACCCAGGCCTTACTAAGCCAAATGCACAAAAACGTTAGCACAAATGTGCTGCTTTTGTTCGGCCAAGCCATGGAAACTACACCCGGGCCTTACAGACAGAGCAATTGCCCATTTCAAGGAAACTGAACATAGGAGCACTGATCTGAGCTGATGGACTGCTAAAGAATGACTATCACTGAAAATAATCTTGGTTAAAAACGTAATGGTTACAGTGTATTATAAAAATTTAACATCTCTGTCCTTGCCCAGTTATAGCTAAGGCTTCCAAAGCCAATGCACTTCATAAATATGTTTATTTTTGGTAAGAGTTTGATGGTTGGTTCATTATGATTTTGTTGGCTGCAATAACCATAACTGCCCTTTTTTGCACAATTTAAACAGAATCTTTTTCTAGTGAATTTCGTAGGTTTGTTATGGAATAATTAGTAATCCCATTTATCGTGCCCTTCTCTGTATTTCTTTTATTTTTTAACATAACAATGTTTTTATTTTTTTCATACTTTCCAATCATTAAATTGATTTGATGCCTGTCTTTGATCTGCTAAACTATCCAAGAGCCAACCATTGACTACCTCACATGCGACAAAGGTTAGGATGTCAAATCGTGACTGACATATTTTCAATTTTTTAAAATTTGATTTCAGTATTGATATAGCTGAAGCGCTCGCCTACTTGGGTTGCACACTAGACCATGCAGGCTGTGTGGTTGGAAGGATGTTGTCTTTGTTTTGATCCTATGTTGGCAGTGTTTCCAGGTACTGCGTGATGACAACCGAGGTGCAGTTATTGTTGGATGCAGCACGTAGCATGATAAAGTGTGGGAGACAGACGTTCATTTTTATGGTCTTCATTATGCTGGTATCTTTGAAAAGCTCCGCAGGTCCCTTTATAGTATTTCATTAGATACAGTCTGCTAAACTGGGTTGTCCAATGGGGGATTTTCGAATGACATAACTCTGGCAAGCAGCTCATCAGAGCTATGTCGAAGAGCTTCTACCCAATCAGAAGCTGGGATAGGGTTAGAGGTAAACTCCTTTACTCTATTCCGACTTCTGATAGGGTAAAAGGGCGCACGATGGACAAGCCCTGCAACTCCATTATCTGACATGCTGCACTGTGTGACGCTAGTACAGCATGTCAGATATGAATGAATGAATGAATGGGTGTTTTATAATGCGCAAAACTTAACCCAGAAGGGCATCAAGGCGTAAGTAACAGACAGACATAGAACAACATAAGGGGGATACCATAGAGTTTAATAAGCCAAGGAGAATGAAGATATGTATTGTAATTGTTTGAGGCCGGGCTGTAACAGCCCCCGCCTGACACAAGCACAATACAACTAGGGAAGCCCTCTTCTGCTGCAGGGCCAAGTGGACATTACAGCTTTTATATGCAAACAAACGATCTGAGATCTTTTGTTTTCATGTAAAAGCTGCATGCAACATCTGAAGCAATTATCTGTAGAGAGAGGCAGTGGGTCTACGCCCTGGCACCCCTAATGGAGGAGCTGCTCCTGGTAAATTGAAATTAACAGTAACTACAGAGGAGCTACATGGGCATCCACCCCACCCCCATGGGCCTCCAGAGTGTAATAGCTTGACAGTAGGGTGACCACAGACCAGACGTAGGGCATTAGGACCCTGTGGGTCGCAGGACAGTGACCAGGTCACTGGACACCACATCCTGTAGGGACAGGAAGTGGAGAGAAAGGACACAGACGATGAAGAGGACAGACGTGCTGTGACACGCTCCATCCTAACGAATAAAGAAGGCATAACTACGAACCTATGTGTCCTGTGTTCCATGCATTGCTAGTGACCAGCACAACACGACATCTGGCGACGAAGGTGGTGACGAATCCACATCGAAATCCGACGTGTACAAGAAATCCGACGTGTGCCTGAGAAGGACAACGCAAACAACGGATGAAAAGACGCGAGGAGCTACACAGGAGCCCACCCCGACAGCGTCCAACGAAGACATCTGAGCGCGGTAAGGAGCGTTCAGCGAACAGCGCTAGTGCCCGAAATTAGAAGCGCGAGGTCTCGCGAGAGGGGCACATCTCGGCGGCCATTACGAAGTCAGGCGAGGGCAGCCAATCAGGACGCAGAAGCAACGTGGTGGCCATATTGGAAACAGGCAACGCGAGATTTCGATCGCGAAATCTCGCGTGACCACGGCAGCCATTTTGTGTTGGGACACAAAAGAAAAATAACATTGTAGAGTGCATGGCGGCCATTTTAGGGGCAGGCAAAAAACGAAAATAAGCAGGACATAGAGAAAATAAAGAAGAAAAAGAACAAGAGGCACAAAAAGAGCCCCACAGCAACAAAAATCAAAGAGGGAAACATAAGAAGAAAGTGCAAGAGCACTACAAACACCTCAGATAACAAAAAAGAAGAAAAAGGGCAACAAAGTAAAAGAAACCAAAGATGCCTGAAACAAAACAAAGTGCACAATATCGCAGACCGATGCCATTCAGCATATCGGAGCCACAAGTGGGAATAAGATGGGAAAAGTGGATTGTGAAGTTTGAGCGATACATGGAAGCGACAGATGTAGTAGAAGATAAAAAACTAGGACTATTCCTAAATCTGGCGGGAGATGACATAGATGACCTTCTGATAACACTCCCAAAGAGCGAGAGGAGCACATACAAAGGACTAATAAAGTGTCTAACAAACAAATTCGATCCTCAAAGAAACATTGATTTTGAAAGATATAGCTTTAACATAGCTTTTCAACAGCCGGAGGAGTCAATGGATGATTTTGCAACGAGGCTAAGGAAACTGGTAGCACATTGCGAATTTGAGAAATATGACAATGAACAGGCCATCCGTCTAAGACTGATAGAAGGTTGTCGTGACACAGACTTTCGTACAAGAATACTGAAGGAACCAACCACACTAGAAAGGATTCTGGATCTAGCGAGAGCAGAGGCAAGAGCGATGGCGCATGCAAGACAGATGGACCGAAGAGAGGAGCAAGTCCACAGAATGACAGACAAGAGTAGAACGGGAAACTGGAAGAAAGGGTCAAAGGACCAGGCGACAAGAAAACAAGAGTCCCAGTGCTACAGGTGCGGTCTGGACTTTCCGCATCGAGGAACATGCCCAGCATTTGGTCAGATATGTCGAAAATGCAACAGAAGCAACCACTTTGCTACCATGTGCCAAGGAATGCAATTCAAAAATGAAAGGGGCAGGCCAGGAAGACAAAGAACAACAACCAACCGACATGTGCGCCACATGGAAGCGACCACAAGGAGCTCGTCGCTGGAGTCGGGAGATGAAGAAGAAGGAACAACCGAGAGAGTGGAACGCCTATACCTCATGTCCACGGACGAAGAACGCAAGGAAGAGCACATCAGACTGGTGGATAAGCAGTCAATAAAGAAAACGGACTGGGTGACCATTGAAGTAGGGCCACACCAAGCGGAATTTGTGCTAGACAGCGGGGCCACATGCAACATCATGTGCGCCACTGAACACGAAAAAATGAAGAGAAAACCACACCTGCAACCATCAAGTGTACGAGTGTTCACATGGGGTGCACAAAATCCAGTAACAAACATGGGAAAATTCACAGACACCATGACGCACAAGGGCAAGACAGTCACAGAAGAAATTCATGTACTACGAGGAGATATCCCCGCACCTTGTTTACTAAGCAACATCACAGCAAAGGTCATGGGCCTGTTACAAATGACATATCACGTGTCCGACAAGGGAAACATCTTAGAGGAGTACCCAAAGTTCACAAAAGGACTTGGAAAGCTGAAAGGACGACAGATCACCCTGCACATAAACGAGTCAGTCAGGCCTGTCGCCCAACACCACCGGAGGGTACCGATTCACTTACAACCGCAGGTAGAAGAAGAAATAAAGGCACTGTTAGAACAAGACATCATAGAGCCGGCGGAAGGGCCCACGCCATGGGTGTCCCCAATAGTTGCTGTACCAAAAAAGGACACTGCACAAATAAGGATATGTGTGGACATGAGAATCCCCAACACAGCCATTGAAAGAGAACGACATCCGGGGCCACATCTTGATGACATGATTAGCTGCTTGACAGGAATGAGAAGATTTTCCAAGCTAGACCTATGCAAAGGGTACCATCAACTAGAGCTGGACCAACAATCAAGGTACATAACGACATTTTCAACACACCTAGGTCTGTTTCGCTACAAGCGGCTAAGCTTTGGAATATCGTCAGCAGCTGAGATCTTCCAGGAAACAATCAGACAAATCATTAGACCAATACAAAACAGCCTGAACTACAGCGACGACATCCTGGTATTTGGCAAGTCAGATGAGGAACATGACAAAGCACTGAGAAAAGTATGCTCACAGCTAGAGGAAGTGGGCCTGACAGTAAATGAAAAGAAATGTGAATTGGGGAGAGAAGAACTGGTGTTCTTTGGACACATCTTCTCGAAAAAAGGAATGAGACCCGATCCAAGCAAAGTGGTCACTCTAGAAAAGGCAAAAGAACCAAAAGATGTAGCTGAAGTGCACTCATTCCTCGGCCTTGCCAGTTACTGTGCGAGATACATAAAGGACTTCGCAACTGTAAGCACCCCTCTACGAGAACTCACGAAGCAGGGCCAAACATTTGAATGGACCACAGAATGCAGCAAGGCATTTGAAGAGATAAGGGCGTCAGTTACGGCAGTAGACCACCTGGCATATTTTGACCCGAACCTATGCACCGAGTTGACAGTGGATGCCAGCCCCGTAGGTCTGGGCGCAATACTGGCGCAGCACGAGCCTGGACGAGACTCGCCACGACGGATCGTAGCATATGGAAGCAAGAGCCTATCAGACATCGAGAGAGCATACTCTCAACCAGAAAAGGAGAGCCTGGCAGTGGTATGGGCATGTGAGCACTACCACATGTTCGTCTATGGGAAGCCATTCACGATTGTTACAGACCACCAAGCACTAGTTACCATATATGGAAATCCAAATGCCAAGATACCACCAAGAATTGAGCGATGGGGTATCAGGCTAATGGACTACAACTTCAAAATTGTCCACAAGCCCGGGAAAGAAAACAACCCAGCTGACTACATGTCACGACACCCATTACCATATCGAGAAAATGGCACCACCATGGCAGAGGAATACCTAAATTTCATCCTAAAACAAAACACTCCGGTGTCAATAACGATTGCAGAATTAGAGCGAGAAACAAAAAGAGACCCGACAATGCAGGCGATCGGGAACGTAGTGCGGCAGCAGAGATGGAGACACATCAACAACAACAGCCCCGCAGGCGAAGGGATCATAAAAGAAGAACTACTGGCGTTCAAAAAGATAAGTGAAGAGTTATCTGAAACCGAGAACGGAATCTTAATGAGAGGATCAAGAATAGTGATACCTCACCGACTAAGAAAAAGAACAATTGAACTAGCTCACGAATCGCATCGAGGCATTGTAGCGACAAAGAAGATGTTGAGAGAAAAAGTGTGGTTCCCAGGACTAGACAACATGGTGGAAAAAGAAGTAGCACACTGTCATGTCTGTCAAGTAACGGGACCACCTTCCAAACCAGCACCGTTACAAATGTCAGAACTGCCGCCAGCGGTATGGACAGAGTTGGCAGCAGACTTCTATGGACCACTAGAGAACGGGAGGTATCTGTTAGTGGTCATTGATGAATTCTCAAGATTCCCAATTGTGAGAGAAATACCATCGACCTCAGCAAACGTCACATTACCAGCGTTAGACGATATATTTGCTGCCTGGGGCTCCCCACAAACACTAAAGACAGACAATGGACCCCCATTTTCTGGAGCAGAATTCCATCGATTTATGGAATATCTGGGAATCAAGCATCGGAAGATAACACCGCTGTGGCCGCAGGCCAACGGGATGGCCGAACGATTTATGGGAACCATAAAGAAAGCAGTCCAGCGAGCAAAACTGACACAGATATCGATTGAACAAGCACTATGTCAAGTGCTGAGAGACTACAGAAATACCCCTCACAGCTCCACAGGTCGATGTCCAGCAGGACTAGTGTTATGAAGATCAAGCAAAACAAGACTGCCTCAAATAGATGCAAAGGGGAGCGCGGATCGAAGTGACATAGTGGAAAGAGATCAAGAAGCTAAGAAAAAATGAAAGAATATGCTGACAAGAGGAGACACGCATCAGAACGTCAGTTACACGAAGGGGACCTGGTGTTGGTGAAACAGAGACAACAACGGAAGTCAGACAGCCCATTTTCAAGAGATCCGCTAGTAGTGACCAAAGTAAAGGGATCAATGGTGACGGCTGAATCTGATCTTCAAAGAATAACGAGAAACAGCTCCCATTTCAAGGAACTCAAGGTGGAAGATGAAGAGCCAATGGAAATACCACCGAAAGCGGAAAACAGCGAGCAAGAAACCAGCAGAGAGACAAGACCAAGCAGAGTGTGCAGGAAGCCACAAAGACTAATTGAAGAGATGTAGAACGAAGAATCTCTCTCTCTCTCTCTCTCTCTCTCTCTCTCTCTCTCTCTCTCTCTCTCTCTCTCTCTCTCCCCAGCTAAAGGACAACGAGAAGGGGACGAAGATGAAGAACACTGATGTTTGTATGCATGTGACAAAAGCTTTGTTTGTGACAAAGGGGGAGATGTAATAGCTTGACAGTAGGGTGACTACAGGCCAGACGTAGGGCATTAGGACCCTGTGGGTCGCAGGGCAGTGACCAGGTCACTGGACACCACATCCTGTAGGGACAGGAAGTGGAGAGAAAGGACACAGACGATGAAGCGGACAGACGTGCTGTGACACGCTCCATCCTAACGAATAAAGAAGGCATAACTACGAACCTATGTGTCCTGTGTTCCATGCATTGCTAGTGACCAGCACAGCACGACACAGAGATTCCAGAAAAAAAAGAGGAAAGGTGACACTAATCCACCTCCTCCTCCACGAGCCATATTAAATATACGGCACACTTTCCCTGTTCACTCCACAATGCACCTTTCCAAAGGTGCGCCAGGCGGAACTAGGGAAAGTGCGCCTTTTATGCAGAATTGAAATACGGAGCGACTGTTTCGAGGCCGATCTGTGCGTCACTGTGCCAGCGGCATGACAACTACACTTTCAAGAGGGAGAGAGATCCTTGAGGGCACCCACTTGCAAGGGAAATATCTGGGAGGTCCATTGCACCCCCTTTATTCCCCTGGAGGGCTGCCTGTAGGAGGCACACTTCCATTGTGCCACCTTTTTGCCTCTGTGTCCTTGTTGGTAATACAATGCGGGTGCAGAGGCAAAGTGATTCACTCATTTGATGGGGCCACTCTCTCTCATTTTTCATTAAACCTTTTTTATTAGCATTTTGCTAATTTTTAATGTAGACAATCCGAGCAATGGGGCCACGCTCTCTCATGATAGTGCTGGCGCTACATGTGTGCCAGCACTATCAGTATTTCAGGTGGCAACGCACAAGCATCTGCGGCCCCTTCTGAAATACAATTATGACCCAGGTGTGCACAAAATGGGCGCACACGGCCATTGAGTCCCCGGGGCACAATGTATTATTGACCTCAGGTGTCCAGAGATCTGCAGAAGATATTGAATGTTGGATGGTGATCTGCAGTCTGCCCGGCGTTTCCAATTTTATTAAGGTACCCACAAAAAGAGGAAAGCGTGATAGCAGATGACACTGAGGCGCCATCAACTTCCTTCAAACATTTAACTACGAACCCACTAAAGGCAGCAGATCTAGGTATCTTTGACAGAACCACTGCCAGCATAGTGGCTGTACCTGCTCCACCTGTCTGAGAGTGAAAAAGCAACACAGTCATGGAGTGAGCGGAGATACATGCATAAGGAAGAGAAGGTAGCAATATAAGAGAAGTTAAGGACAGTAATTTGTAAGTGGACATTTCAGGACTAGAGGCAGTGTCCCTAATGACCTGGGGCAAGGTTGTCATCCTTTGAATTGAGAAGAGCTGCTAAGTGACATTGGAGAAAAAGGTGACAGGATGTCAGGTAGCCAGGTATTTTTAATAATTTAAAAGAAGGAAAGAAAGGAAAACCTGAGGATGGTGGGAGACGGTAAAACGTCTTTCTTTTATATCGTTTATGTTCTGCTGGTGGGGGTTTAGGACTCCTCGGGGGCACTTTGAAGAGTATTAGACGACTACAGGCTCTTTCAGGAAGACATATATTTTATGAGTGTCATATGACTCCTATCCTCTTCCATGGCTGGTTCATCGGATCAGATTGAGGGTGAAGGGCCATCAACTCACAGGATACTCAACCTAAAATTATGAATGAGAAGCTACAAACAGTGGGATTTCTTTTGCTTTGAAGTTCTTAGTGACATTGCACTCTTATTCTCTATGGTATCACTCAGAATCCTTTAGTGAAAATTACCCCTGTTATTGATAGCTGCCCAGTGCTAAACGACTCCTCGCCTCCTATCCTCGATATGCTCGTACCCCCGGGCTTCTCTATCATCAATAAAGATAGGAAAGACCAAAAAGGTGGAGGCTTGGCAATTATCCACAACAACAACTTATCAGTATCCGAAATCGATACCTTTAACCACAACTCCTTTGAATGCCTAACCGCCAACATCAGAACCTCCAACAACAATTTACTGCAATGCCACCTCCTGTACCATCCCCCAGGCAACACCGTCACGTTCACGGAGCACCTGTCAGACCTGGTTGCCCAGTGCTCTCTCTGAAATACCAGCAATCTCATTTTAGGTGACCTCAACCTCCATTGGAATGATAAGAACAGTGCTCCGGTACAAAACCTGAATGAGCTACTACATTCCAACAACCTTACCCAGCACTGCTCAAAAGAAACTCACAACAAAGGGGCAATCCTGGACGCCATCATCGCCCAACATGATGCAATCACTATAGAGCACATCCTTCCGGTCGACTGGTCAGACCATCACCTAACCCTATTCCACTTCTCTCAACCGATCATGTGTCAACCCTCCATCACAGACCCCCCTACATGGTCTAGAAACCTATCGCAGATCAACACTGCTGACTTAGAAGAAATAATTTCCTCCCTCCTGCCTATCTCCCCGGACGGCCTCTCAACTGCAGAACTCACATCACACTACAACATAACCATGTCATCCATCTTACACCAACTAGCTCCCATGAAACTGAAAAAAACCAGGAACATCCCCTCCAGAACCTGGTTCAAAAAGGACAACAACAAGGAAAGAAGGCAATTTAGAGCCACAGAACGTCTCTGGAGAAAGAACCCCTCCTCCAGCCATTGCGAAGAACTCAGATCAGCAAGAAGAAAGTACAAAAAACATATCAATAACGAAAAACAAATATTTTTCTGTACCGCGCTGGACAAGGCAAAGAACGGACCAAGAGAACTCTTTTACATCATCAAAAAGCATCCAAGCCGTCTACTACACATGTCCAGCCCTCTAAAGCCTTATGCGCCAACTATGCCAACTTCTTTAAGGAAAAAATCTCCAAGATTGAACTTTCCCTCGACATCAACCTCCATCCTCCTAGCAATAACTGCACCACAGCAATCGAAACTACCTCTAGAGGGCGACCCGCAATTACCTGGTCTTCCTTCGACCCCATCCCTGAAGCTGAGATCCTCAATTTAATCTCCTCCTCCAAGCCCTCATCCCACAACCTCAACCCCATACCCTCCCAAATGGCCAAAGAACTGAAAACTCACCCTTGCACCACTCTGGTGAGAAATCATAAACAGCTCCCTAAAAACTGGAACCATACCTGACTGCCTCAAAGTCGGACAAGTCACACCTCTTCTGAAGAAACCAGGCCTCTTCTGAAGAAACCAGACCGGTCTCCAATCTACCCTTCCTAGCCAAAATCCTCGATAAATGCGTTCTCCGGCAACTGAACAAACATATTGACAATATTAATTTACTAGACCAGCACCAATCAGGCTATAGAAAAGGCTGTAGCACCGAAACCGCAATCCTCAACATCGTAGATGACATCCGCAACTCCCTTGATTCAGACCATTGCTGTCTACTCATCTTCCTTGACTTGTCAGCAGCCTTTGACACGGTAGACCACAGTCTCCTCATCAAGGCTCTCAAAGAGCGGGTTGGTGCAGACCAAGTGGTTCTTCAATGGTTTTCCTCCTACTTTCCGAATCGCTCCCAAAGAGTAAAAATCAAATCCTTTACATCTGACCTTCTCCCCGTGAACAGAGGTGTCCCTCAAGGATCCGTTCTCTCCTCTCAACTGTTCAACATATATATGGTACCCCTCCCCTCCATTCTGAAAAAAGCCAACATGCCTTTCCATCTATATGCAGATGACACCCAGATCTACCTGGAAACCTCCTCCTTTAACGACATTCTAAGACTCAACAATACTCTCAAAGAAGTCCAAGATTAGCAATCATCGAATCACCTTAAACTCAATCAAGGAAAACCAGAGATCCTCCTCATCTCCAACACGGAAGAAAACCCGAAAATCATGGAATGGCTGAAATCTATCGATTCACTCAACGGGAATCTCACCCTGACAAACTCTGTAAAATCACTTGGAATCACCCTTGACCACAAATTATCCATGACTAACCACATCAAGATCTCCGCTAAGAGCGCCTTCCTCAATCTGAGGCTCCTCAATAAAATCAAACCCCACATTCCACCTATGGACCTCAAACAAGCCACTCAATCTCTGGTGTTGTCTAGACTGGACTATGGGAACGCAGTCCTCTCCGGTACAGCTCTCTCCCACCTAGCACCACTCAAAACTACCCTCAATGTAAATGTAAATGTAGTAGTACTTGTATAGCGCCCGAATCGACCTCCGAAGGGGTATCTCAGGCGCGTGTACGCATACCGCTGTGGAACCCTTCCTGGCTTTTCCATGTGAAGTGCCCACTCCTGGGCACCCCCAAGATGAAGCCAGGCATCCTAGCATTGTTGGGGCCGTTGTGGAGATTAAGCAAGCTATTGCCCAGAGTTGCAGAGTGGGACTCATGATTAGAATAGGCACCGAGGCTAGAAATATCAGGTCCGAGGAAATTGAACCCAAGACCCTGCTGAGGCGGGAGTTGAACCCTGGTCCCAGGCTAGACCTCTGCATCCGGGTCTGCCGCTCTAACCATTGAGCCACACTTCCCCACTGCAATGCAGCTGCCAGAATGGTCTCCGGAGTCAAAAAATTTGATCACATTTCTCCCGCACTCAGAGATCTAAAATGGCTCCCAGTGAAAATGCGGGCCAGCTTCACAACTGCCTGCCTGACACACAAAGCCTTGCACACAGGGAAACCGGAATACCTAGCTTCTAAACTCAAGAAAGCCGGCCAGTTTAGAAGTCTCAGGTTCCGACTCCCTCCTACTCATCCCCCTGAAAATGCGCAAACAAAAAACCACACCCTGCTCTTTTGCAGGCAACGCTCCTAAAATCTGGAACTCCCTTCCTGTGGACATCAGAACTACCCCCCTCCTTTCCAAAATTCAAAAGCCGTCTAAAAGTCCTTTACCTCAACCGTGCCTTCCCAAACTCAATTACGTGACTCACACGCTTCCACCTGGCAGTCACCTGGCATCGCGCACCTACATCCTACTTCCTCACCTCTCCCCATCCTATCGCCATAGGTCATCACCACTAGGAGAAAATCTCAGCATAAAACTTTGTGGAGGCATAGAGAATACATCCTGACCGCTCTACCTCAATGGTGACCTGGGATCCCTGGATCCCTCTACCTCAACTTCGCACCTCAGGCGCTCAACTCAATTGTATTCTCTGAACACTTATGATTACATGTATTTTGTTTTATTATCCTGTATTTGACTTCTCCCCATCCTGCTGTAAAGCACTCCGATACCCTCGGGTCTGGCCAGCGCTATATAAAACTTCTAAAATAAAAAATAAAAAATAAAAAAATTATATAATCACCATGAAGATATCTGTAGGCTGACAGTGGAACTACAACCTGATAATTCCATGTAATATCCATAAGGACATTCATAACTTCAGAGTGAAACTGCAGCAGTCTTTCTTCTCTACATGGTGCCTGCGAGAACATCTAATAGCTCACAATGCCATACCATCATTATCACTGTAAGGAGATCCAATACTTGAGAATGGATCTGCAGCAGCCTTTCCATTCTCTCTATAATCTCACAAGCACTCCTGGGTCTCGATTACAGAACACGCGCACTGGCCTGGTCTGTGCCAGGCACACCTTTCAGAAGGTGCGCATGGCACAGAAAAGCAGTCTGCCATATTGTGAGAGATGCACTGCCCCTATGCAGCCACAAACACATGACTGCCCTGGAGTAGCCTATTCAGTTAAAGACAGAGCGGCTGCTATCAATCCTCTCTATGTTTCACAGTGCAGCTGCCTCCATTTTAAAGACAGAACAGAGATCCTGCTGCAGGTGTTTGCAGTAAATTATTGCACTCACCTGCGATAAGGTATCTGGGAGGTCCCTGGGGCTTCTTTTGCCCCCTCAAGATGTCTGCCCTCAGTTGGCGCAGTAAGAGTGCACCACCTAGAGGCCTGTTTGGATTGGCATCTGCACCCGATTAGGCAGAGGAAATGTTATTCTCTTATTTTCATGAGGCTGTGCCCCCATGACCAGTTATCACACAGTCCAACCCCTTTGAACAGGGTGTGTGGGAGAAGGGGTTAAGTCACCTCAGTGGAAAAATACTGAGGGGCAGATTTATGAAGGCCTTGCGCCGCAGGTGCGTCACTTTTAACATGGGAAAAAGTGCCACACCGACGGCGCAGGGCCTTCATAAATCTGCCCCTGAGTGTAGTATTGGATTTACCCATGGCGGTTTTACCTCCTGGGGCCGTATTACACATGACTGCGCTGGTGCTAGTTGTTGCTGTGCGTCAGAGTATGCGCCCAATGGTTTTACAGAGGATCGGTTTGTAAAGCGCCGTGATGTTGGCACAGACATTGAGCTCTGTGTTTACGTGTGTTTGCGTCTGTGCGCATATTATATTAGCGCACAGACGCAAACACACATAAACACAAACATACTCTGGCGCACAGCGGCAACTAGCGCCGGCACAGTCATGTGTAATACGGCCCCAGGTATTTCTGATGGATTAATCCATAGTTGATACTGAGATACACAAGTAAAGATATTCGTATGCTGATGCTTGAACCACCAAGATATAAGAGTCATATTTTCACGTGCTTCCTGCCACTTTTGAATATATATTCAGAATGGGTCAAAGCTTCAAGAAACTTTGCATGGGTAAACAGGACTCGAACTATTATGCTGAGTCACTTAATATTCGTGATGTTAATTGAACATTGTTCATTCTTGCTTAGAACTGCTACATCTGCATTATTAATGATCGTTGAGGATAGTGTCAGTTTGCAGCACAACATGAAATTCACTTAATACCTTGAATCTCTCGAGCTGTTCTATTTATATGTACCTATTGATTAGTTTGAGGCATTACATCTGAAAAGGGCTGACTTGCATACTTCTCCTGAAACTTAATCTAATGCTATGAAACGTGAAAAGGGAGGCAGCAAATATTCATCAAATATACATCAAAACTCTTCCTAGTGTAGGCAATGGTGATCTGCAACTGATCAAATCATATATATTCAGTGAGATTGTTGATAGTGTATCCCACAACAGTGATAGTGTCAGGAGAGTAAATTTGCACAGATTATGGCCAAACTAACTCACTCCGTGGGTGGCTGTGGTCCCACACCCAGAGCTGAAACCAGAATTGAAGTCTTCACGTTAACACTTGGACTCAAGAAAATCTACTGTTGAGTGAAATGCCTAGTTTATGAACTTTGGCATTAAAACGGGTTGTAATAATTGGAAGACACTATTAGGTGTATAAACTTCTATTGTACACTTTTTTTGGCATCAGAATGTGCCTTTAATAAGCAAAATACATCACTACTCACTTTTAACAACGTACTCCTGACATCAGAGGAGTTGCTCTAGGTCTGCTCCAGTTCAGGGGGGCCACAGGGCAACTACTGAGCATCAACCGTTGGGGTTAAGGCCATTTACCTCTGATATACTGACATCTGTCCTACTATGGCTCTACAAGCTAGCCCTGGGTGGTCCCCTTTTAATCTCTTACCCTTTCACAGGTGGACTCAGCCCTCATAGGTCGCTTCAGCCTGCCTTAGGGCAAGCGCACATCTCCAATGAGTGGGGGCATATCAGCAGGCACTCATTGGGTGTGTCCCTCCTCAGTCACTGGCCCGCCTACAGTGATGTGCTAGCTCCAAGGCTTCTGGTTCACATAAGTGGGAGCCAGCAGCTTTGAGGTGGGGCGGTCCTCCTGAACTGACGGTGAGCGTCCTATCACCTCTGAGACTGGTGGAGGGCGCATGCAGGGGTGAGAGGGCCCACTACAAGCTCTTGACAGGGCCTGGTGGCACTAGGCAGATGTAGCCCCCTAGTGAGCTGATCAATATTTTAGCTGAAGCAGCCCTATTTGTGCCGGTCACACCTACAGCAATTGTAGCCCTGCATTTGCCAATCGCAACCTCAGAAGTTGCAGTTCTGCATGGGCTAATCACAATTTTGGCAGCGGCCGCCCTGACAATCTGATCACTGCTTCAGCAGTTTGGGCTCGTATGCAATGATCACAACTTCAGCAATTGCAGCCCTGTGAGCGGATAGAACACGTGGCAATTACAGCTCCAACCGGGCCTCTGCAATCGTGCTGTTGTGGAGTCACATGTTCCACTTGGGGTGGGGGGGGGGGGGGTGGGAGTCCTCCCGCTAGATTGCTCTCCAGCTATCTGCTCCTCTGAGCACCCTACAGCCACCAGGGATGCACTGCACCTTGCTCCTTCCTGTACAGTCTCTATGGCTGTAGGGTAGACAGGCTCCTTCCCTCTCTAAGCAGGTAGTCAGGAAGACTTCTAAGTGCTTCTGGACAGGCATACAGGTCTTCCAGCAAGTTATCCAGTAGTAAGTGATGTCCCCATACCCATGGGAGACTGCCTATTAAGCAGACTCAGCCCTGGTTGTACAGCAGCCTTCTGAATACTTTGAGGAGCAATACTTTTCTTGCCCATAGAGGTCTTGGAACTAGAATAGGTTTGGGAGTGTGGTCCTACTTTTATGCACAACTTGGAGACAGGAGATGTGGATCCTCTGTCTGAAGCAGTAGAACCAATTTAGGGTAATTCTTACAAGTGTCATTTCTAGGCTGTTCTCCAGACACCCATCTTGTTTTGAGTGATGCTCCTGACAACAGGTTTATCTCTATTCTGCTGCACCATTAAGAGAGGAACAAAGAGGTGTGAAGGCTGTATACTAAGCTGTCTTTACCTCTAGTGAAGAAGTAATTGGGGAAAGAGAAAAGGGCAGGCCTCACCTAAAGGTTTCCTAATCTTTTGCAACAGACTGCAGTCCTTCCCCTCACCGCCACCACCCCCCATGTAGTCCACTGTCAGTAAAAGAGCAAGCTAACTTGTTGCTCCCTATCTCGCCACGGGACAAGTCTAAGACCTACTTATAGCAGGGGGTGGGCTTTGGCCTTTGCGCATAGTCTAGATTAGTTTTACGGCAGGGTTAAAATCAAAACATCAGGATATCAGATAAACACAGTTGGGCACTTAGGGAAGGACAACAAGTCCATTTGCTATACAGGAGGCATTCCTATCCCAGTATATGTGCTAAGGCATAAAAGGTTCAAATACCAGAGACTTACTTCATGGGTCAGTCGGTGCAGAGGTGTTTGTTTGAAAAGTCATGCAGGTGGGCATTCTCATACCCATTACGTCTCCGTCAAATAGATGCCAAACTGGAACTTTCATCTCTCTTGTATCTGCTTCCTAAATCAATTTGTCGTGAGCATCAAACAATGTTGAAAACAACCACAAATTGTCCAATTGTTTGTAAGATCTGTTTCTACTCGTTTGTGCCTTATTTCTTGAATTGTTGTATATATTATACATCATTTTGAGACCCTTAAGGCCTGGTTTGCTTCTTTAAAGTACTGTCTAAATAAATAAAAAGTATTGCAGGTACCAAACATACCTAATCTGTGGCATGCAGTCAATGATATCCCAAATCAATGTATATACTAATATACTACCCAAATAACTGAATAACATATCTACTACTCAAATTAATTCATATTTATACTATACTAATCTTCAACACTAATCCTTTATGGGTTCCGGAGTGGCGTGCTACTCACCAGAAAAGCCCTTCCTCACCCATCAGGGGTAACAAGTGCTATATAAATGCAAATCTTTCTTCCCCTTTTATCCCTCCGCTATCCTTCTCACTCCAAGTACCAGACTAATATCCACCATTGAAATACCTTCATATTTCACCATATTAATTCACCACTAATCCTTTACAGGCTTCCTGAAAAGTGTGCGTCAACAAGCGCTAAATGAACACAAACCTTTGTCCTTCTCTATCCTTCTGCTATCATTCCAAATCCAAATAACTGACTAACCTATCCACCACTTAAAATGTACTTGCATGTTTCACTATACTAATTCAACATTAATCCTCTATGGGTCCCGTAGTAGCGTGCTACTCGCCGAAAAAGCACTTCTACGCCTCGTCAGGGGTAGTAAGCGCTATATAAATGCAATTACAATACAATACAATACAATATATTAAGGAGTAATTCACGATATTATCGTGATCATGGTAAGTTGCTTTGCTGTCTTATCTAGGAAAAACACACATTCTCCAGGATAACAAGACTCCATCAAATCAAAATAAAACTAATAGAAATAGACTCAAAAGTAGAAGAAGTTTAATCTTGTAATGACTTTGCTTGCCATATTCAATCATATGCTCAGCAGTTCACGTCCAAAAAAACTTAAAGGAACGGCACTGAGGTTTAGAGCTGGAATGAAACACTTTAATCGCATTAATAGTGGATTTACAATGACTCCTGTTTAAAAGGCACACACTAGATTTGAAACTTTTATACTGCAGTGCTGTATTAGAGTCAATAAGATATTGGATACAATTGCTTTTAATTTTATTTGTTGTATGTAATCTTCAATCTTCGGCAATCTACGTCTAAAGAAATAGAATAGAATTTGGCCTTCCTGCCGTTTCTACAAATCCTGAATTAATACTGATATTATATGCCCGAGAGGCAGAGAACATCTGTTTGCCTGCTTAAAGAAATTGCTTGTAATGAACTAGTACAGTAGTAAGAAATGTACCACAGTATTTTTAGGTATAGGTTACAGACAGCTGTAAAAACTCACGTAGTCATACACCCATGTATCTATATAATACACAGCAGGAGCATATATATAACAAAGGTTAAAGTAACGTTGTAGTTAGGTGAATATGTCAGTGACAATGTTAACGTTTTGAACAAAAAAAAACACAGAAATTCACCAATGTTAGCAGAGCTGCTTATGACCCCACATATTACATCATTCATGACACGCTCTATGACAACATGTATGACATCACTGATGAGACAAAGTGGTGCATTGGTGCTGTGCCAAAATGACGGTGGCATATAAAGGCACGGGTATCACACCGCATACATGTATATGCTTTATGATGCATGCACTCCAGGCATCCTCACGATGCCTGCCTGATTAAAAAAATATAATAAATTATGTGAATGGGTGTGGAGACAACTTTTGAAGTGCTCGCATCCTCAAAATGCTGTAGGCAGATGAAGAACTCTGATAGATAGCACTAATAGCAAATGGCTAAAATCAGTACAATCACAGTAGCTAATGAGGGCTAATAAAGGAAGTCCAAAAGCCCTTTTCCATATATATGTTATATGTGTGTATATATGTATGGGCATGCTGTGGATGGTCTAGGTACATGGGTGTGTGATGATGTGAGTTCTCAGACAGACAGCTACAGCTGTCTATAAGCTAGACCTAAAATTCAGAGGTACATTTCTTACTACTGCAACATAATGAATCACAAGCAATTTCTTTATGTGGGCAAACAGATGTCCCCTACCTCTCGGAGAAAATAACACCAGAATTTGTTTGGCTTAGGTAGAAATGGTAGGAGAGGCATAATCTAGTCTATTGGTTTAGAAGTAGAATGCAGAAAATTGAAGATAAATAAAATTAATTTAAAATTAATTTTGCCCAATACCTAATTGACATCACCTCAAAGGCAGCAGTGCAGTGTAAATGTTTCACATTTAGTTGTCTAGTGGATACCTTTAGTGTAGAGTCATAGTCAATCCACCATAAATGCGATTAAAGTGTTTCAGTCCAGCTCTAAACCTCTGTGCCCTTTGCTTAGGTTTCTTTAAGGATGGTGTCCTACTGAGCATATGATTGAATATGGCAAGCAAATTCATTACAAGATGTGATGGCCTTGTCATCATTCAAAATCAAACACAAGGAGATGATGGACGGAGCGCTGAAACTTTTCAGATGCTCACCCCCAGTCACATATCTGGGTTGAATCCATCATCATTCTTTATCTCACTTCGCCACCTCAATTCAGACCCAGCTATAGGCAAAACAGTCTTGCACCTGTGCCTCATGGGAACAGTCCAGTCCGAATTGCCAAGCCAGGTCTTCCCTGAACCGGAAACAAACATCCTGGGACCGGTTTCTGGGTAACACCCTTCATCAGGCAGGCTAGCTTGGAATCCAGTGGCAAAGTGAGCAAGGGACCCACATCTGCGCATACCCTGCCAACTTAGGGGGAACAAAGCAAACACAAGGCGATGATGGACGGAGTCCTGAAACTTTTCAGACACTCACCCCCAGTCACAGATCTGGGTTGAATCCATCATCATTCTTTAGCTCACTTTGCCACCTCAGTTCAGATCCAGCTATATGCAAATCAGTCTTGACCCTGTGCCTCATGGGACAGTCCAGCCCGAATTGCCAAGCCAGATCTTCCCTGAACCGGAAACAAGCATCCTGGGACCGGTTTCTAGGTAACGTCCTTCATCAGCCAGGCTAGCTTGAAATCCAGTAAAGTCATTGAAAATCAACCAGGCCTCAAAAGTATCATTCATCTGCTCATTTAAATCCTCCCAGTCCGTACCCCATCTCTTCAATATAGATTCTCACCTTCCCCCACTTCTATGTTACCTGCAAGATGACTCAGCGGCTTACATGCTCGCTGTTCACATCTATGTTTAATGTGGAATTAATTTGAAGAATGATAACACCTGTTAATTACAGCTCATAGTATGGCACTACCATGGTTTGAAGCAATCTAACAAATAACGCTTTAATTATTAATATAGTGCTCCAGAACTCAAAAGCGCCTTTATTGATTATTTCTCTGACCTCTTGAACTCATTGTTTCTCACACAGTCAACAAATATTGCATTAGATACTTCACCTCCTGGAGGTCATACTACCAAAAACAATGAAGAAGGCACTACTGAACCTACTCAGCAAAGATGATCTCAAGCAACACCTTACCAGTTGCATATATTAAAGGCATCACTGTATACATGATCGGCACATCTGATTCCTGTGGAATTACCCTGAAATTCCACTACTCAACATCCATGTGCGGCATTCAACCCAAAACCAATAAACCCTTAAGGTATCACCACCTTGGCATCCACTTCACTAGATACATTTGACATTGAATACTTTGTGGAAGCCCTCCACCAAACATCGTATGACGAGTAAGCTCAAACTCTTGCACCGAGGAACATGAGGAAACTGAACCATAGCAGAAAAAACATTCGGAGACAGGCAACGCTGCAGTGGGAATCACAGCCCAGTATAGAACTTTACTTAAAAAAATCCATGCTTCATGAAGAATTGATATCCACGCTACAAATTGCAACCACTTCTGATCACTACTTATCTAGCAAGCAATAAAAGAGAGCATAGTTCAAAGTAATGTAACAATACATCAACCCAGTGTCAGGCCCTTCTGTAAATTTTTATATGTAGAAATATACCGCCATCAACAAACTATTAATTAAGAAAATCTGCAGAATTTGAGTCTGCTTTAAATCAAGGAACATCGACAACTCCTTCTCACAACTTGTTTCCCCGCCAAAGATTGCATTTTAGTCTCTAGATGCCATCAACATTGTTTTATAATTAAAAACAACCTCATATGAGGATAACATCCTACCATCATGGCCACATGTAATATATCCTGTACTCATGTAGTCTTCCTAACATGGCTGTAAATTAGTTTAGTCCTTGCCATTTTCAAGAATTCCAACCTAAGACCTAATGACCTAACCAACTACCACCCCATACGGGACAGTTATAGGTTCACATATACTCATGATGAAGTTATCCTATGAGGCTGCTGGCCAACTGCGGTACCAAAAGTGAAAACCATCCAAGTAATTAATGATGAGTCTAGCATCATTGATATGGCTGGCCTCTGCCTCTTGAACCTCTCAGCAGCCTGTAATATTGTTGATAACAAGTAACTTATCAACATCCCCACTTGCGTAATCATACATGACAAATTCCTAGAATATTGCTAGTCATTTCTAGGCAATTAACAACTGACCATCCACGTGAACCCTGCTAGGCAGTGACATCCCTTTACCTATATTAGTGTTTCCCAAACTGTGGGTCTATCCTAAGATGATTTTGGTGGGTCCCGACAGTCAGAGCAATACATAAAGATGCCTTTAAATACAGGGCCCAATTCACAAAGTGCCTCTGCACTCGTGACGAAGGCCCCGCAGTTGTGGCTTGGGCCCGCATTCTTTGCGGGACCTCCATAATGAGAAACTGCAATGTGGAGGTCCCACCACAAGTGGGGGGTCCTCCTACCCCATTGCAGGACCTCTGCCACGAGTGCAGAGCCCCTTTGTGAATCGAGCCCTCTGTGTTTAACATGTCACAGAGAGAGGTTAAATATCAAGATACTTTATTCTTTTAACAAGGGTAATTGGTGTTTACTTTTCTTTCTCTGACTGCAAAGTGAGAGTTTTTATAGTAAAGTATGTGACAATGTGTAGAGTGTTGTCTTTTTGCAATACTCAACAAAATGTAATTACCTGTAAGTGGACTGTATGCATCCAGCAGTTAGAAAAGTAAAACTGAAGCACAGTATGCTGGAAACAGTTGTTAATATGATAAAAACAAATCAAGACACTTAAGGGCTGATTAGAATGGTGGTCGACTTTTGTCCGAAGGCCATCCTATCGGAGGTGGGGCCGCCCGACAGGATGTTGGCGGTCTCACCAATGAAATTACAATGCGACCGCCTTGGAGGCGGTCGCAATGTATATGCTTTAAATTGCGGCGAGTGGTGCATGCACATGCCGCAGTGCAAAACATAGGTATAAAACATATCCCTGCACTACGTGGCAGGCACCATGCGGTGCCTGCCACATGGTGTAGGGATATGTAGGGAGAAAACATAGGTGCCCCCCAACACCCAACATCAAGGGCCAGGGGGTAAGGGGGCCCAACTACAGGCCCCCAATGTCCCTTTCCGCCAGCCTTTTCATGGCGGGTAAACCGCATAAAAAGGATGACAGTGAGGGATATCATAATCCCTACGGTGGTGCCTGGCAGGCACCATCACCATTGTAAGGATTATGGCAGCCTTCGACGCAACGGCGGGCTCAACGAGCTCGTCGAATGCTTGTAAGTCAGTTTTTTCAACCGCCATTGTAATATGGCGGCCAGGAAACTTGACTGCATTGGACGGGAAACTTGATTATGATGAACAAATGATACAAATATTCACAGAAAACAGATTTCCATACATTATCATTTGTGTGTTATGTAGTTTTATCAGTAAAACTGTATGTCTGCAAATTTAATGGCCATTTCAATGGAAAATGTGCTGTCTGTAAGTGACAATGCGCTACAATACAATATATTTTTTTTACATTTAAAAATCATCCTGCCTTTATTTTAATTAAAAAAAATATAATAAAAAAAAATCATCCTGCCTTATGTCTATTAAAGGTAGAAGGGTCGCAAAAAGTTTGTTGTTCTAAAAAGTGGGTCTTGGTTCTAAAAAGTTTGGGAACCACTGATCTATAGAGTGCCCCATGGCTCCTTTGTCTCCAGTGGTTGTTAGTCATTGAACGAATTTCCTAACAACTATTCCTGCCAAATGGAAATTTATATTCACCAGTACAGCAAGCTATCACTCTCGTATAAGGCCTAAGTAGGCTGAAACTGTTTTGCTGTTGCTTGTGTTCCAGTCTGGAGGGGCCTGGCAATGTTGGCTGGATTGTTTCTGTTGAAGCAAGACCAACACTGATTTGCCTGATCTCCAGTGACTGAGATTTGTTTATGGATTCCTTTCATCGCCTTGTTTTTCCTTTTGGCCCATCACTCCCCATCATGCTCAGCTTTTCTTTACCCTGTTCCACTGACTCCTCTGTTGCACCCCCTACTCCCTGCTAACTGCTGCTTGTTAGGGGGGTGAGTTGATATCCCCATCTCTTGTTCCTCAATTGATCCTCAGCCCCTCCACTCCCTGTTTTTTTCATTTAAACGTTTATGTTTTTTTACATTTTAGGAGGGGCTAATATGTGCAATTTGCTATTCTGCCACTCATTTCCTTAATACACATTCACACACCATTAAAAAAAAAAATCTGTTACCTCTCTGGGATCTGCATCTTCCATTTTGAAACAGTAACTTATAAAAAAAAAATTACCACTGCACCATAAGATTTACGCATCATGCATCATCACGCTGGGAGATTTCTGCTTTTTTTTATTGATACTAGTCAACAATTACAAAATGCATTGGCAAAGCCAAAAGATCAGCAAACGTCTTTCACAGGTGAGATCCATGGCTTTGTGAATACTTGTTATAAAAAACCACAAGTTCGCCGTGAAAGGAAAAATCACCAAGCGTAGACTTTCATTGCAAGTTGAGCGAAAGAGGATGGGGAATTTACCACACCCATAAATACCACTGCCCCAGTGTGGGGTATTTACTGGGTGCGGTAAGTACCTCCTGTACCAAGTTTTCAACATGAAAATGAAGCATAACAAGCAGAATTGCTTTTAACAGACTGACATGTTTTGTTTTTTGTTGGTCTGTTTTTCTGATAAATTTCACCAGATTTGACCTGCCGGAATCCATCAGAGGAAAAGTGCAAGGGTGTGGTAATTATCACACAACTCATAATTCTGATACCTGTGAAAACTCTTACTTGCACAAGGGTCAGAATTCGGCCTTGAACTTGTAATGAGGAGTTCGATCTACTTTGATTTGGCTAGAATGGAGGCACTGTAGTTTACTAGGAAAACAAGAAGGCGCTATCATGGGAAGTCCATCTTCCCCAGGTGTAGTTTTTTGGCAGTTCTGTAGATTGTCACTTTAGGTTGCTTTAATATAGACTGGGGTGCTGACTATCTGCACAAAAAACACCCCTGTTCTGCTGTCAATGTTGCAGTTAAGGTTTTACTTTGACTAAGTCGATCAAGCAGATCTTGGTTGATTGACTAAAAACAATTTCAAACCGTGATCTCCAGTGAATTCTGGTTATTGAAGAGGAACCCAATTAATGTTAGATTTAAAAAACTGGCCATATGTAGAAATGGGGCTCTGGCCATATGTAGAAATGGGGCTCATCTAATTTCCCCAAACCTCATTGCTGTCGTCATTCGTGCAATTTAAAATTGAACAGTTTACAAGGTAAATCCTGTTTTTCATAGATAAGACAGCTTGTTGTTTACACATTCAGTGCATTATGATACTTCAACGGTAAATGGTGAGGTCATCACAAAAGCCCATCTTCTGGCAAACTGGCCTACGCTGTTGATACTCGATATACAAAGGCAAGTGAAGCAGAAAGGTACATCCCTGGCTTCTATTTACATTTCCAATCTGGGGGCGGAAGTGGTGTACGGTGTCTGTTCATGTTGTGACGCACCTCACCTGTTCCTCTGTCATCTTTGTTTGTACACACACACTTTTTGTTGGCCCGCTTGCGCGTGCTCAGGAGGTGAATGGAAAAAGCACGAGAACAGCAAGCTTCTGGGGACCTGTTGCGTACGCGAATAAAACAAGCATTTTATTTGACTGAATATTTTATAAAAAGAGGAAAGCTAACCAGTAGTACGTTTTAATGCACGTGAGAGAGCGACAGTCTTAAGAGCACTGCGTAAATTTTTCCTGCCAGCGTCGAAAGCCTGTCCCAAATAGACAACCACTCTTAACGAGACAAACATTGTCCGATAACTGGTGCTTCATCTCTGCACATTACTGAATGTCACTGGTCAAAAAAGGCCAAAGCCACATGTTACGTAAGAAAACTAGTGAAAGAAAAAGAGAGAAAGGAGAATCATGCAAAAGTTTTTTTCTGTTTTGGACATATAGCGTGAAAAATGTAAATAAAGCAGTGTATGCAGTGTGACGCTCTTATATTTTTTTGTGTAAGTCTGTAAGACAATACCTTTTATTTGCACAGGTTCTTGCCGCCGATTTGCAATGCTCTGCAGATTGCCATCTGCTTTGGTGGCTGGGACTTCTGTGGCCAGCGGGTGTGCTTTGGGATTTCTCTATGGCAGTAGGTCCATGGGGTATTCAGATCTTGCCATGTCCCCCTACACAGGAGGGGTCAGTAGGTAATGGCATTGCAATGACACCATGGGCCCCAATGCATGCATAGAAATTGCCCTTCAACACCTGCCGTGGTAATAAAAAACAATCACTAACTTGTTTCATGTGGACCCCTCTAAACCCCGGTGCCCAAGTGCCACTGCACCTGCTGCACGGGTGATAGCTAAGTCTCTGGTGCTTGTAGCATTTAATTTCCCTTCAATGGATTCTCTTTACGTAGGCTGGTTCTCACGATCTTCAAAAAGTGTGGTCAGCGCCAAGGGCATGCACACATTTGTTTTGGGATTCCCTATGTTGGCGCCTACAGGTGGATTGGGTCTTTCTTTTTTTAAATAATTCTTTTTGTTAAACATCATCGACATATTTTGCGACTTTTGTATACAATTAGGAGACAGCATACAAGTCAAGCATCCGAACGAATACACAGAATTTCTATCACACAGTGGAATATGGACAACACTTAGGGGGGGTGTAAGGTGTCGGTCCTCTTTTAGTAGCAATGGAGGCGTGCATATGTCTCCCCTGAATGAATTCCTCGAACCCCAGACCCTATTCCATTTCCCGGGGCACCCTCTAGCCACATAGACCGACTTTTCACAGAACATGCACCAGTCAAAGTCCTCCCTCCACTTTCCCATCGTAGGTGCTTGACGAACTCCCCAGTTCTGAGCAACATTCCTTTTTGTTATCATTATTGCTAACGTTACCCATTAATTGGCGCATGAGGTAAGGTCAGTTGGCTCCCAGATGTTTAAGAGGCATCATTGCACTTCTGGGTGCAGTTCGATCCCTAGAACCTCGCTAAGTGTGCGGTGTATAGTAGCCCAATATGTCCGTACCTGTTCACACTCCCATAAAATATGGAAAAGGGTACCTTCCTCCCCACACCCACGCCTGCACTCCCCACTTCCTGCTCTAACCATACGCACCAATCTGGGGCCATCTACATATATTCTGTGGAGTGGATTGGGTCTTTCAACCTTAATCAAAGCCTACTTATGTGAGGAAAAAAGAAATTGCGGGCCTTAATTGTAGTTTATCAAACTGCCTCTGTACAATAGTCATTGTCTCTCAGCGCCGGTCTGTGCTGCCCTGCTGCGTGGCTCATATCTCCAGTAAGTAATATTCGTGACTCCCTGCCTCAATATTCATGTCTCCCTTTTTTCATGCCCCTCTTGCCCATTTTCCTGCCCCAATTTCTGAATTTCCTTGTCCCAGTGTTATAGTAAGTCTTCTTGCTTCAGTGGTATGGTTTCCCCAACCCCATTTCCACGTCCGAGTGTCCTTTGTTGTAGTTATTATGTCAGATATGTTTCCCAAGATTTTCACCTTTACTGTAATTTATGAGTAATTTGAATGCTGTAGCAAAGCAAAACACAAGGAGTAAGAACACCCCTTCCTTAGGCTTGATCTCATGAAACACTCAGCACAGTCATTTTTAGGGCTCGCCTGCTGATGCGCATGCGCATAGCTGGCGAGCTCTATTGTGGCTTAAACAGAGCTTAACTATCTTGGCGATTTGTTGCAGTGCCCGAGAAAAAGCTTGTGCACATCAAAGCCAGCAGCACATCAAAGCCTCCCTCCCACAGGCATCTCTGCTTCCCCCAGCCGGCATTTCTCCTCCCCTAATTATTCACTGCACGGCCGGCTGCAACATCAAAGGCTGCTGCTGCCCTGACTCGCATTTCTCCTCCCTCCTCCCCTTTCACTGCCCAGGCCGGCCGTACTTTCACTTTACACGGCACCCAGGCCCTGTCTGCTGTTTATTTTAACATGGCAGCTTTTATGTTTGTATAGTCAGAAATGTTTGTCATTTTTTTCCATCAAAACCTAAACAAGAATACTGAATTTAAAAGTTGCCTTTAATTGGTGCATTAGCTAGTATCTAGTCTCTCTAAAATCATAATTGCAGGAAAGACCTCTAGTAACGAACTCTGTAGTCAGATACCAGGACACCGAGGCACCCACCATACAGCTCCACCGATGCACCCACCACACAGCTCCACCGATGCACCCACCACACAGCTCCACCAATGCACCCACCACACAGCTCCACCGATGCACCCACCACACAGCTCCACCTATGCACCCACCACACAGCTCCACCGAGGCACCCACCACACAGCTCAACAGATGCACGCACCACACAGCTCCACCGATGCACCCACCACCCAGCTCCACCGATGCACATAGCTCCACCGACACAGCTCCACCGATGCACCCACCACACAGCTCCACCGATGCACCCACCACACAGCTCCACCGAGGCACCCACCACACAGCTCCACCGAGGCACCCACCACACAGCTCCACCGAGGCACCCACCACACAGCTCAACAGAGGCACCCACCACACAGCTCCACCGATGCACCCACCACACAGCTCCACCGATGCACTCACCACACAGCTCCACCGATGCACTCACCACACAGCTCCACCGATGCACCCACCACCCAGCTCCACCGATGCACACAGCTCCACCGACACACCCACCACACAGCTCCACCGAACGACCCACCACACAGCTCCACCGAACGACACAGCTCCACCGATGCACCCACCACACAGCTCTACCGATGCAGCCACCACACAGCTCCACCGACACAGCTCCACCGATGCACCCACCACCCAGCTCCACCGATGCACCCACCACACAGCTCCACCGACACAGCTCCACAGATGCACCCACCACACAGCTCCACAGATGCACCCACCACCCAGCTCCACCGATGCACCCACCACACAGCTCTACCGATGCTGCCACTACACAGCTCCATCGACACAGCTCCACCGATGCACCCACCACCCAGCTCCACCGATGCACCCACCACACAGCTCCACCGATGCACCCACCACACAGCTCTACCGATGCTGCCACTACACAGCTCCATCGACACAGCTCCACCGATGCACCCACCACCCAGCTCCACCGATGCACCCACCACACAGCTCCACCGATGCACCCACCACCCAGCTCCACCGAACGACCCACCACACAGCTCCACCGATGCACCCACCACACAGCTCTAGCGATGCAGCCACCACACAGCTCCACCGACACCGCTCCACCGATGCACCCACCATACAGCTCCACCGAGGTACCCACCATACAGCTCCACCGATGCACCCACCACACAGCTCCACCGAGGCACCCACCACACAGCTCCACCGAGGCACCCACCACACAGCTCCAACGAGGCACCACCACACAGCTCCACCGAGGCACCCACCACACAGCTCCACAGATGCACCCACCACACAGCTCCACCGATGCACCCACCACACAGCTCCACTGAGATACCCACCACACAGCTCCACCGAGGCACCCACCACACAGCTCCACCGATGCACCCACCACACAGCTCCACAGATGCACCCACCACATAGCTCCACAGATGCACCCACCACACCGCTCCACCGAAGCACCCACCACACAGCTCCACCGAAGCACCCACCACACAGCTCCACCGATGCACCCACCACACAGATCCACCGAAGCACCCACCACCCAGCTCCACCGATGCACCCACCACACAGCTCCGCCGAGCCACCCACCACACAGCTCCACCGATGCTCCAACTAAGCTCCACCAATGCACCCACCACACAGCTCCACCAATACACCCACTAAGCTCCACCGATGCACACATCACTCAGCGCAACTACAGCATCACTCAGCGCAACCACAGCATCACTCAGCGCAACTACAGCATCACTCAGCACCACCACAGCATCACTCAGCGCAACCACAGCATCACTCAGCGCAACCACAGCATCACTCAGCGCAACCACAGCATCACTCAGCGCAACCACAGCATCACTGGTTCAAATATGTTCTTTCAATGTTTCAAGCTGTTTTCAAGCTTTCATGCTTTATTACAAATCACAAAAAAATGTAATATTTCACTCCACCGACACAGCTCCACCGATGCACCCACCACACAGCTCCACCGATGCACCCACCACACAGCTCCACCGATGCACCCACCACACAGCTCCACCGATGCACCCACCACACAGCTCCACCGATGCACCCACCACACAGCTCCACCGATGCACCCACCACACAGCTCCACCGATGCACCCACCACACAGCTCCACCGATGCACCCACCACACAGCTCCACCGATGCACCCACCACACAGCTCCACCGATGCACCCACCACACAGCTCCACCTATGCACCCACCACACAGCTCCACCGATGCACCCACCACACAGCTCCACCGATGCACCCACCACACAGCTCCACCTATGCACCCACCACACAGCTCCACCGAGGCACCCACCACACAGCTCAACAGATGCACGCACCACACAGCTCCACCGATGCACCCACCACCCAGCTCCACCGATGCACATAGCTCCACCGACACAGCTCCACCGATGCACCCACCACACAGCTCCACCGATGCACCCACCACACGGCTCCACCGATGCACCCACCACACAGCTCCACCGATGCACCCACCACACAGCTCCACCGATGCACCCACCACACAGCTCAACAGAGGCACCCACCACACAGCTCCACCTATGCACCCACCACACAGCTCCACCGATGCACTCACCACACAGCTCCACCGATGCACTCACCACACAGCTCCACCGATGCACATAGCTCCACCGACACAGCTCCACCGATGCACCCACCACACAGCTCCACCGATGCACCCACCACACAGCTCCACCGATGCACCCACCACACAGCTCCACCGATGCACTCACCACACAGCTCCACCGATGCACTCACCACACAGCTCCACCGATGCACCCACCACCCAGCTCCACCGATGCACACAGCTCCACCGACACACCCACCACACAGCTCCACCGAACGACCCACCACACAGCTCCACCGAACGACCCACCACACAGCTCCACCGATGCACCCACCACACAGCTCTACCGATGCAGCCACCACACAGCTCCACTGAGATACCCACCACACAGCTCCACCGAACGACCCACCACACAGCTCCACCGATGCACCCACCACACAGCTCTACCGATGCAGCCACCACACAGCTCCACCGACACAGCTCCACCGATGCACCCACCACCCAGCTCCACCGATGCACCCACCACACAGCTCCACCGACACAGCTCCACAGATGCACCCACCACACAGCTCCACAGATGCACCCACCACCCAGCTCCACCGATGCACCCACCACACAGCTCTACCGATGCTGCCACTACACAGCTCCATCGACACAGCTCCACCGATGCACCCACCACCCAGCTCCACCGATGCACCCACCACACAGCTCCACCGACACAGCTCCACCGATGCACACAGCTCCACCGACACAGCTCCACCGATGCACCCACCACACAGCTCCACCGAGGCACCCACCACACAGCTCCACCGAACGACCCACCACACAGCTCCACCGATGCACCCACCACACAGCTCTAGCGATGCAGCCACCACACAGCTCCACCGAACGACCCACCACACAGCTCCACCGATGCACCCACCACACAGCTTTAGCGATGCAGCCACCACACAGCTCCACCGACACCGCTCCACCGATGCACCCACCATACAGCTCCACCGAGGTACCCACCATACAGCTCCACCGATGCACCCACCCCACAGCTCCACCGAGGCACCCACCACACAGCTCCAACGAAGCACCCACCACACAGCTCCACCGAGGCACCCACCACACAGCTCCACAGATGCACCCACCACACAGCTCCACCGATGCACCCACCACACAGCTCCACTGAGGTACCCACCACACAGCTCCACCGAGGCACCCACCACACAGCTCCACCGAGGCACCCACCACACAGCTCCACAGATGCACCCACCACATAGCTCCAAAGATGCACCCACCACACAGCTCCACCGAAGCACCCACCACACAGCTCCACCGAAGCACCCACCACCCAGCTCCACCGATGCACCCACCACACAGATCCACCGAAGCACCCACCACCCAGCTCCACCGATGCACCCACCACACAGCTCCGCCGAGCCACCCACCACACAGCTCCACCGATGCTCCAACTAAGCTCCACCAATGCACCCACCACACAGCTCCACCGATGCACCCACCACACAGCTCTAGCGATGCAGCCACCACACAGCTCCACCGACACCGCTCCACCGATGCACCCACCATACAGCTCCACCGAGGTACCCACCATACAGCTCCACCGATGCACCCACCACACAGCTCCACCGAGGCACCCACCACACAGCTCCACCGAGGCACCCACCACACAGCTCCACCGAGGCACCCACCACACAGCTCCAACGAGGCACCCACCACACAGCTCCACCGAGGCACCCACCACACAGCTCCACAGATGCACCCACCACACAGCTCCACCGATGCACCCACCACACAGCTCCACTGAGATACCCACCACACAGCTCCACCGAGGCACCCACCACACAGATCCACCGATGCACCCACCACACAGCTCCACAGATGCACCCACCACATAGCTCCACAGATGCACCCACCACACCGCTCCACCGAAGCACCCACCACACAGCTCCACCGAAGCACCCACCACACAGCTCCACCGATGCACCCACCACACAGATCCACCGAAGCACCCACCACCCAGCTCCACCGATGCACCCACCACACAGCTCCGCCGTGCCACCCACCACACAGCTCCACCGATGCTCCAACTAAGCTCCACCAATGCACCCACCACACAGCTCCACCAATACACCCACTAAGCTCCACCGATGCACACATCACTCAGCGCAACTACAGCATCACTCAGCGCAACCACAGCATCACTCAGCGCAACTACAGCATCACTCAGCACCACCACAGCATCACTCAGCGCAACCACAGCATCACTCAGCGCAACCACAGCATCACTCAGCGCAACCACAGCATCACTCAGCGCAACCACAGCATCACTGGTTCAAATATGTTCTTTCAATGTTTCAAGCTGTTTTCAAGCTTTCATGCTTTATTACAAATCACAAAAAAATGTAATATTTCACTCCACCGACACAGCTCCACCGATGCACCCACCACACAGCTCCACCGATGCACCCACCACACAGCTCCACCGATGCACCCACCACACAGCTCCACCGATGCACCCACCACACAGCTCCACCGATGCACCCACCACACAGCTCCACCGATGCACCCACCACACAGCTCCACCGATGCACCCACCACACAGCTCCACCGATGCACCCACCACACAGCTCCACCTATGCACCCACCACACAGCTCCACCGATGCACCCACCACACAGCTCCACCGATGCACCCACCACACAGCTCCACCGATGCACCCACCACACAGCTCCACCTATGCACCCACCACACAGCTCCACCGAGGCACCCACCACACAGCTCAACAGATGCACGCACCACACAGCTCCACCGATGCACCCACCACCCAGCTCCACCGATGCACATAGCTCCACCGACACAGCTCCACCGATGCACCCACCACACAGCTCCACCGATGCACCCACCACACGGCTCCACCGATGCACCCACCACACAGCTCCACCGATGCACCCACCACACAGCTCCACCGATGCACCCACCACACAGCTCAACAGAGGCACCCACCACACAGCTCCACCTATGCACCCACCACACAGCTCCACCGATGCACTCACCACACAGCTCCACCGATGCACTCACCACACAGCTCCACCGATGCACATAGCTCCACCGACACAGCTCCACCGATGCACCCACCACACAGCTCCACCGATGCACCCACCACACAGCTCCACCGATGCACCCACCACACAGCTCCACCGATGCACTCACCACACAGCTCCACCGATGCACTCACCACACAGCTCCACCGATGCACCCACCACCCAGCTCCACCGATGCACACAGCTCCACCGACACACCCACCACACAGCTCCACCGAACGACCCACCACACAGCTCCACCGAACGACCCACCACACAGCTCCACCGATGCACCCACCACACAGCTCTACCGATGCAGCCACCACACAGCTCCACTGAGATACCCACCACACAGCTCCACCGAACGACCCACCACACAGCTCCACCGATGCACCCACCACACAGCTCTACCGATGCAGCCACCACACAGCTCCACCGACACAGCTCCACCGATGCACCCACCACCCAGCTCCACCGATGCACCCACCACACAGCTCCACCGACACAGCTCCACAGATGCACCCACCACACAGCTCCACAGATGCACCCACCACCCAGCTCCACCGATGCACCCACCACACAGCTCTACCGATGCTGCCACTACACAGCTCCATCGACACAGCTCCACCGATGCACCCACCACCCAGCTCCACCGATGCACCCACCACACAGCTCCACCGACACAGCTCCACCGATGCACACAGCTCCACCGACACAGCTCCACCGATGCACCCACCACACAGCTCCACCGAGGCACCCACCACACAGCTCCACCGAACGACCCACCACACAGCTCCACCGATGCACCCACCACACAGCTCTAGCGATGCAGCCACCACACAGCTCCACCGAACGACCCACCACACAGCTCCACCGATGCACCCACCACACAGCTTTAGCGATGCAGCCACCACACAGCTCCACCGACACCGCTCCACCGATGCACCCACCATACAGCTCCACCGAGGTACCCACCATACAGCTCCACCGATGCACCCACCCCACAGCTCCACCGAGGCACCCACCACACAGCTCCAACGAAGCACCCACCACACAGCTCCACCGAGGCACCCACCACACAGCTCCACAGATGCACCCACCACACAGCTCCACCGATGCACCCACCACACAGCTCCACTGAGGTACCCACCACACAGCTCCACCGAGGCACCCACCACACAGCTCCACCGAGGCACCCACCACACAGCTCCACAGATGCACCCACCACATAGCTCCAAAGATGCACCCACCACACAGCTCCACCGAAGCACCCACCACACAGCTCCACCGAAGCACCCACCACCCAGCTCCACCGATGCACCCACCACACAGATCCACCGAAGCACCCACCACCCAGCTCCACCGATGCACCCACCACACAGCTCCGCCGAGCCACCCACCACACAGCTCCACCGATGCTCCAACTAAGCTCCACCAATGCACCCACCACACAGCTCCACCGATGCACCCACCACACAGCTCTAGCGATGCAGCCACCACACAGCTCCACCGACACCGCTCCACCGATGCACCCACCATACAGCTCCACCGAGGTACCCACCATACAGCTCCACCGATGCACCCACCACACAGCTCCACCGAGGCACCCACCACACAGCTCCACCGAGGCACCCACCACACAGCTCCAACGAGGCACCCACCACACAGCTCCACCGAGGCACCCACCACACAGCTCCACAGATGCACCCACCACACAGCTCCACCGATGCACCCACCACACAGCTCCACTGAGATACCCACCACACAGCTCCACCGAGGCACCCACCACACAGATCCACCGATGCACCCACCACACAGCTCCACAGATGCACCCACCACATAGCTCCACAGATGCACCCACCACACCGCTCCACCGAAACACCCACCACACAGCTCCACCGAAGCACCCACCACACAGCTCCACCGATGCACCCACCACACAGATCCACCGAAGCACCCACCACCCAGCTCCACCGATGCACCCACCACACAGCTCCGCCGAGCCACCCACCACACAGCTCCACCGATGCTCCAACTAAGCTCCACCAATGCACCCACCACACAGCTCCACCAATACACCCACTAAGCTCCACCGATGCACACATCACTCAGCGCAACTACAGCATCACTCAGCGCAACCACAGCATCACTCAGCGCAACTACAGCATCACTCAGCACCACCACAGCATCACTCAGCGCAACCACAGCATCACTCAGCGCAACCACAGCATCACTCAGCGCAACCACAGCATCACTCAGCGCAACCACAGCATCACTGGTTCAAATATGTTCTTTCAATGTTTCAAGCTGTTTTCAAGCTTTCATGCTTTATTACAAATCACAAAAAAATGTAATATTTCACTCCACCGACACAGCTCCACCGATGCACCCACCACACAGCTCCACCGATGCACCCACCACACAGCTCCACCGATGCACCCACCACACAGCTCCACCGATGCACCCACCACACAGCTCCACCGATGCACCCACCACACAGCTCCACCGATGCACCCACCACACAGCTCCACCGATGCACCCACCACACAGCTCCACCGATGCACCCACCACACAGCTCCACCTATGCACCCACCACACAGCTCCACCGATGCACCCACCACACAGCTCCACCGATGCACCCACCACACAGCTCCACCGATGCACCCACCACACAGCTCCACCTATGCACCCACCACACAGCTCCACCGAGGCACCCACCACACAGCTCAACAGATGCACGCACCACACAGCTCCACCGATGCACCCACCACCCAGCTCCACCGATGCACATAGCTCCACCGACACAGCTCCACCGATGCACCCACCACACAGCTCCACCGATGCACCCACCACACGGCTCCACCGATGCACCCACCACACAGCTCCACCGATGCACCCACCACACAGCTCCACCGATGCACCCACCACACAGCTCAACAGAGGCACCCACCACACAGCTCCACCTATGCACCCACCACACAGCTCCACCGATGCACTCACCACACAGCTCCACCGATGCACTCACCACACAGCTCCACCGATGCACATAGCTCCACCGACACAGCTCCACCGATGCACCCACCACACAGCTCCACCGATGCACCCACCACACAGCTCCACCGATGCACCCACCACACAGCTCCACCGATGCACTCACCACACAGCTCCACCGATGCACTCACCACACAGCTCCACCGATGCACCCACCACCCAGCTCCACCGATGCACACAGCTCCACCAACACACCCACCACACAGCTCCACCGAACGACCCACCACACAGCTCCACCGAACGACCCACCACACAGCTCCACCGATGCACCCACCACACAGCTCTACCGATGCAGCCACCACACAGCTCCACTGAGATACCCACCACACAGCTCCACCGAACGACCCACCACACAGCTCCACCGATGCACCCACCACACAGCTCTACCGATGCAGCCACCACACAGCTCCACCGACACAGCTCCACCGATGCACCCACCACCCAGCTCCACCGATGCACCCACCACACAGCTCCACCGACACAGCTCCACAGATGCACCCACCACACAGCTCCACAGATGCACCCACCACCCAGCTCCACCGATGCACCCACCACACAGCTCTACCGATGCTGCCACTACACAGCTCCATCGACACAGCTCCACCGATGCACCCACCACCCAGCTCCACCGATGCACCCACCACACAGCTCCACCGACACAGCTCCACCGATGCACACAGCTCCACCGACACAGCTCCACCGATGCACCCACCACACAGCTCCACCGAGGCACCCACCACACAGCTCCACCGAACGACCCACCACACAGCTCCACCGATGCACCCACCACACAGCTCTAGCGATGCAGCCACCACACAGCTCCACCGAACGACCCACCACACAGCTCCACCGATGCACCCACCACACAGCTCTAGCGATGCAGCCACCACACAGCTCCACCGACACCGCTCCACCGATGCACCCACCATACAGCTCCACCGATGCACCCACCCCACAGCTCCACCGAGGCACCCACCACACAGCTCCAACGAAGCACCCACCACACAGCTCCACCGAGGCACCCACCACACAGCTCCACAGATGCACCCACCACACAGCTCCACCGATGCACCCACCACACAGCTCCACTGAGGTACCCACCACACAGCTCCACCGAGGCACCCACCACACAGCTCCACCGAGGCACCCACCACACAGCTCCACAGATGCACCCACCACATAGCTCCAAAGATGCACCCACCACACAGCTCCACCGAAGCACCCACCACCCAGCTCCACCGATGCACCCACCACACAGCTCCACCGACACAGCTCCACCGATGCACACAGCTCCACCGACACAGCTCCACCGATGCACCCACCACACAGCTCCACCGAGGCACCCACCACACAGCTCCACCGAACGACCCACCACACAGCTCCACCGATGCACCCACCACACAGCTCTAGCGATGCAGCCACCACACAGCTCCACCGAACGACCCACCACACAGCTCCACCTATGCACCCACCACACAGCTCTAGCGATGCAGCCACCACACAGCTCCACCGACACCGCTCCACCGATGCACCCACCATACAGCTCCACCGAGGTACCCACCATACAGCTCCACCGATGCACCCACCCCACAGCTCCACCGAGGCACCCACCACACAGCTCCAACGAAGCACCCACCACACAGCTCCACCGAGGCACCCACCACACAGCTCCACAGATGCACCCACCACACAGCTCCACCGATGCACCCACCACACAGCTCCACTGAGGTACCCACCACACAGCTCCACCGAGGCACCCACCACACAGCTCCACCGAGGCACCCACCACACAGCTCCACAGATGCACCCACCACATAGCTCCAAAGATGCACCCACCACACAGCTCCACCGAAGCACCCACCACACAGCTCCACCGAAGCACCCACCACCCAGCTCCACCGATGCACCCACCACACAGATCCACCGAAGTACCCACCACCCAGCTCCACCGATGCACCCACCACACAGCTCCGCCGAGCCACCCACCACACAGCTCCACCGATGCTCCAACTAAGCTCCACCAATGCACCCACCACACAGCTCCACCAATGCACCCACTAAGCTCCACCGATGCACACACCACTCAGAGCAACCACAGCATCACTCAGCGCAACCATAGCATCACTCAGCACCACCACAGCATCACTCAGCGCAACCACAGCATCACTCGGCGCAACCACAGCATCACTCAGCGCAACCACAGCATCACTGGTTCAAATATGTTCTTTCAATGTTTCAAGCTGTTTTCAAGCTTTAATGCTTTATTACAAATCACAAAAAAATGTAATATTTCACTCCACCGACACAGCTCCACCGATGCACCCACCACACAGCTCCACCGATGCACCCACCACACAGCTCCACCGATGCACCCACCACACAGCTCCACCGAGGCACCCACCACACAGCTCCACCGATGCACCCACCACACAGATCCACAGATGCACCCACCACCCAGCTCCACCGATGCACCCACCACACAGCTCCGCCGATGCACCCACCACACAGCTCCGCCGATGCACCCACCACACAGCTCCACCGATGCACCCACCACACAGCTCCACCGAGGCACCCACCACACAGCTCCACCGATGCACCCACCACACAGATCCACAGATGCACCCACCACCCAGCTCCACCGATGCACCCACCACACAGCTCCGCCGATGCACCCACCACACAGCTCCACCAATGCACCCACCACACAGCGCAACCACAGCATCACTCGGCGCAACCACAGCATCACTCGGCGCAACCACAGCATCACTGGTTCAAATATGTTCTTTCAATGTTTCAAGCTGTTTTCAAGCTTTCATGCTTTATTACAAATCACAAAAAAAAATTATATTTCACTTCTGTTCTTGGATTTTCGTCACTATAAAAAACACTGAATATAATCTTCACAAAAGTTATTTACAAAAGTTTAAGCTATTGCCATTACAAATTACATAAATTATTTAATTATTAATTATTTAAAAAAATTAAAAGCCATTGTTATTTGTAATATCAATACATCTAAGTCACGTAAATACAAAACATGTTGCATTACAAATGCTATAGGTATTTGCAAAAGTTATAACTATTGGCATTGTAAATGACAAAGCTATTAATTTAGCTATTTTAAAAAATAACACATAAATAAATAAAAATTCAATTTTAAGACCAACTACTTACATTCATTGTTACGGATGTGCATATCAGTAACAATGAAATGCTCGGTTTAAACCCGGTAAGGGTTGCCTTCCTTTCCATTAGGTTAAAGAGGTTTACCTGAGAAAGTGGAGTGATACACCCAATGCCACCCAATGTCCCTTGATTGCTCACACCGTTGGTCCCTTGAGAGGTTTCTCTTTACTTTCTTCCTTGCCCTTGATAGGGTAAAGATGACTGGGCATTGGGGGTGTCCGGTCTGTGGGGTAGCTCGAGGTGCAAGTTCAGGCGTGAGCTGCAGCCACGAGACGGAGGAACATATTTACAAGCCCTTACCACCACTGGAGCGTCACTTTTCTGATGCTCCGGTGGTGTTGCTTTCTACCCCATATTTACAAGGAGGTGTTAAGCTACTTAACGTGGCTGAACACCACCTTGTAAATATGTCCCTTAGCCCGGCATTCCTCTGGGCGGGCAATGGGTTTTGTTGTGGGCGTTCCACCAAAACACCAATTGCTTTTGGACGCTGTCCCATATTTACAAGGGTGGGGCAGCGCCAAAAACTAAGACCAAGTAAAACCTGGTCTTAGGATGGGGATCCAAGGAGAAATTATTAATTTCTCCTCATATTTTGCACTTGTTTCTATGTGTGCTGCATTCTGCAGCACACATAGAAACAGCAATTTGCCTTTAAAGATTGTTTATGTGCAGGAAGGTGTACCTTCTGGTAAATAAAAAATAGTCCCTGAAGCACAGGCCCCTTGCAACATGGAGCAGGGGTGCCTGTGCTGTTGCTAGGCTTCTTTTTTAGTGCCAGTGCTAGGGGAAACGCAGGGGTGCGCTGTATTTTTGTAAATACGCCATATCCCTGTGTTTAAAAAATGTCAGTGCGGGTGTTACCAATTTTGGAGTAACACTACGCTCGCCATTTTTTTGTAAATATCCTCCTGAGTTCTCACAGAGGGGAGGGTACCAGCAATGGCTGTGTGAGGTAGGGTTTCAGGGAGTCAGCACAAAACTGGAGTGTCCCAATGCACTGTAGTTAGGTGGCAAGCAGGTAAAACGACCCAGTAGATGTTGGGATTGTATACAGTATGCATTTGATGATCTTTCTTTAGTGTGAACCAAGGTGGAGAGCAAAGGAAAGCTCAAAACATGGCCTAGCCTTGGGGTACACTTGTGATCATTTACAACACACAATCGTTCCCAACAAGCCACAGTACAAATGTTCCTGTTGAGGGGGCAGACAGTGCTTTTTTAAGAGATGGGCCTTCTGTTCCTCTCTGAATTGTAGGAGGGTAAAATCCATTCTGATTTTGCTGAGGATGTGGTTTGAGATCCAGGGTGTGTAGGTGGAGAAGATATGTCTTCTTGACTTTTCTTTTGTGTAATTCTTCAACCTCGGTCTGTTGACGTTCCACCTTTTAGTTTGGCAGTGATCTGATGTGCTTTATTTCTCGTCCAAGGATGCTAAGGGCTCAATTTCTGATGGCTTTGTATGTAATGCAGTGGAATTCCCTCAGTGCTGGGATAAAGTGATACATATTTGTGTGTATTGAGGGTTGACACAGATGAGTGATGGACTAGGTTTTTTGTTTTGTTCTTTAAACCGTTTTATTGGGTTTTCCATTTAGTATATGATATACAACAACATTTGCAAAAACAGATAATAAGCAATGAATCGTACTATATCTCCAGAAGATGTCCATTTTAGGCTAGGTTTGTGTTTGAGGAGGTTGTCCATTGTGCAGGTCTGAGTGGAGATGTATTGGGTCTGCTTGCACTGTCTCTGATGCTAAGGCTCAGATGTTGGGCCGGTATGCAGTGATGCGAGGGGTGGGTACTGTTGCCCAACTGGGGGTTAACCTGGGGGTGGGTGGATGGGGGAGTGGTATGGGCCGGGCAGTTACAGATTTTCCTTTTTATAGGCCTACTGCGTTGGGTGCAACTTTGTGATTATGGTACTAGAGTGATGGACCAGGTAACAACATGGAAACCTGCTGAGTTGCAAGTGCCATGGGTTTAACCTTTTATCATTCGAGCCATAACGCAGCAAATCAGGCGTCATACTAGTGTTTGCCCATAACTGGTCCGGCCCTTTGCTCGTTATCCTTAGGGGCTCAATAAGGAAATGATGTACTGGGGCACGTGGCCAGTCTGGGATAATCATAGGAACTAAAGGCCAACAGGGGATCTGCAGGTAAGATGTTGGGAGAGGCAGAGAGAACAAGGTGTCATTGTAAACTCCGGATAGGGAAACAAGGTCCTGCTCATGATTTGCAACTGGACTTCTTCTCCCATAATGCTCTCTGATTTACTCACTACACCCACTACTCTACTGAAAGGTGAAAGAGAACATGACGTGAAAGTAGATATTCCTGTGGGTGCCGGGGACGCAGTACAGATCAAGATACAAACAAACACAGCTAAAACAAATGGAAAGAAAGTAAACAGTTAAGTAAATGCACATATGATACATGACATATCTTCCAACAGTCATTAAATACTATAAAGCAGTGGTTACTAAACTTCTAAGACAGCCCACACAGCCCACTTTTTAGAAAGCAAACGGTGGTGACCCACCTACCTTTAATGGGAAAGTGGAGGGGTGATTTTTGAATGTAATCAAAGCATTGTGTGGTAGCCCATTGTCATTTACAGACAGCTCATTTTCCATTGAAATGACCACCAACTTTGAACAGACATATAGCTTTACCAATAAAATTGTACAGCGGTGAAATGATAATGTGTCGAAATCGGGTTTTTGTGAATATTTATTATTTGTGCATCGCTAAGTAAAGTGTTTTGATTTAAATAACATCTCTGCAGCACACTTCAGACTTGAAAAACGATGCTTCATTTGTGCTTTCTCTGGTGCTGAATGCATGCATGCAATACATTTACAGGTATTTACTTTTTGTTGTGCGTTGCAAAAAACGCAAAATCTTTTCACACTCCGTATATCACAGAAAGATGGTCACAAATTTCACTTTAAAAACTCCTCTAACTGTGCAAAGATTAAGCAGCCATTTGTCAGAATACATAGCTTGACACTTGACCTTTATATCTGACACACCAGCAAATGTGACAAGATGAACACAGAATTTATTTCAACATCTTTTTATTAAGTCTCAGGTTGAGACACACATAAAAAAGGGTCACAGTGACACAGCGATAAGCCTACAACCCTCATGGGGCCGGCCGCGTGGAGGAACTCAAGGTGCGAACTCTGTGTGGGATGATATCTCCATACATCAATGCCGAGCTGCACGTCAAGACCATCAAGATCCTCTCAAGTTGCAAAGGAAGGGGGCCAAAAAAGCGCTGTCCAGCATTCTCCAGTGATACCCCGCCTCATATATCGTCCCGCAAGGCGGGCATGTACAAACATACCGAACAGAACCAAACAACCGGCCCAAGGGGCCCAACATTCAACCAGAGGCCTAGTAGAAGGCAGTCAAAAGAGGAAAGCAGAGGCTAGTAGGAGCAGAGAGGAAAAGCAGAGGAAGAACAAAGGGAGTCAGGGGGGGCAGACCCAGCAGTGAGGGCGTCACAGGTTGCAAGGGGTATAGGGGAGCACCGCATCTTCTACCAATTGCAAGGCACGCAGCGCTGGGGGCATGTTCCTAGCAAACTCGCTCTTGCAGAGATAGGCCACTAGTGGCCGCCAAACCTTTTCAAAGCGGGTCGCGCGAGACTGCAGCCTAGCCGAGAGCAATTCCATAGTGATGACTTGCCACAGCCTGCCGAACCATACAGCTAGAGGGGGGGGCCTCCACCTTCTTCCAATACAGAGCAATAAGTTGTCTGGCGGCACCCAACATTTGCATCGCTAAGGTCCAGTCACTGCGGGTCAGGGCCAACAAGTCAACAGGTTTGAGTCCCAACAGTATTGTGCTAGCAGCATCAGGCAGAGGAAATCCCAGCACCCCTCGAATGTGGCTCAACGCCTCCTTCCAAAAGATAGCGATCACAGGGCAGGTCCACCAAATGTGCATGAAGTCGCCAGGCACATGATGGCATCTCCAGCAACCGGGTGGTACAGAGGGAAACATCCTGTGTAAGCGTTGGGGCGTATAATACCACTGCGTCATTACTTTGTACGCATTTTCTTGTTGCGGCACACTGCGATATACCCTAGGAACATCCCTCCAGAGGCGGGTCCACTGCGCATGATCAATGTCAGCACCCAGAGTCTCCTGCCAGTGTCGCTGATACAGGTGAGCAGGGGGAGTAAGGGGATGCTGCAGAATCTGATAAATTTTTGAAATAAGGCCCTTCGTGCCCGCACCAGAGCGGGCCAGTCTCTCGAACGGTGTGAAGGCCCGAGTGGCTCCAGGGTATATCGCATCCGAGAGGGCCCAGTGACGCAACTGCAGAAACTGCAATTCAGCCTCCGGGGGAAGATGGAACTCCTCTCGACAGTGGGCAAAGGACTTAACGGAGCCTCCGTCAAAGAGATCTGTAAGGACTTTGCAGTCCTCTCGTGTCCATCTGCGGAAGGCGGGAGTGTGGTTAGCCGGTGGGAACCAAGGATTATCCTCTATGGGGGTGTGCGGCGAGGGGAAAGTCGTCAGGCCTTTCCGCACCGCCACCCTGTCCCACACGTCCAAGACCGTCCTTGTGGGAACCGCCAAATAAGCACTAGGGGACCTTCCCGCCCTATGGGTCCAAGCGAGGTTCCAGATCGTGCGACCCGTGACCGCCCGGTCTAGATGCAGCCACCCCTTCTCACTCCGTCTAATACCCCACTCGATGACAAACCGCAAGTGAGCGGCCCAATAATAGTCCACCAGATTCGGGCATCCCAGCCCTCCACGATCTCGCGGGGCCATAAGGAGTGACTGAGAGAAGTGGGGCCGCTTGCCCCCCCAGATGAATTTAGTACAGTCCCTTTGCAAGGCTCTAATCTTCGGCAGAGGGATAGGCGTGGGAAGGCATTGGAACAGATAGAGTATTTTAGGCAGGATAGACATTTTGATCGCGTTCAATCTACCCAGCCACGAGGGGATAAGAGGTTTCCACCGTTGTAGATCAGTGAGAACGGATTTGCGACATTCCGCCCAATTGAGCGCCGACCAGCCCTCCAAAGAGGGAGTCAGGGAGAGGCCGAGGTATCGGATGTGTTGGTCCGTCCACCGGTAAGGGCACAGCACTTCCAGGGGAGGAACATCAGCCTGGGGGATCGTGAGATTAAGCACCCATGACTTATCGTGATTCATTTTCAAGCCAGAGGCGCATTCGAAGGAGCAGAGCACCTCATGAAGCGCCGGCAAGGACTGTCGCGGTTCCGTCAGAGTGAGGATGAGGTCATCTGCGTATAACGCCACTTTATGAGTCTGCCCCCCCATCGGAACTCCGCAGATGTCCGGGTTGCGCCTGATCAGGTCCGCCAGCGGTTCAATCGCCAGGGCGAACAGCAATGGCGACAGAGGGCAGCCCTGCCTCGTTCCTCTGCCAATGACAAACGGTTCCGTCAACCTCCCGTTCACCCTGACCCTCGCCCTCGGCTCCACATAAGGTGCCATGATCCTGGCAATCATCTTTGGGCCGAGTCCCATCCTACAGAGGACCGCCTGGAGGAACCCCCAGTCCACGCGATCAAACGCCTTCTCAGCGTCTAACGACAAGAGGCACGCCGGGATGTGCCAGTGATGCACCTTCCCTACCAAATGTGCCAGTCTCCGCACATTGTCTGCCCCTTGACGGCCCCGGATGAAGCCCACCTGGTCAGGGTCAACGAGGTCCGGCATGTGGGGATCAAGTCTCTTAGCCAGCACCTTCGTGTAAATTTTAAAATCAGTATTAAGCAGCGCAATCGGGCGGTAAGACGAGCAAAGCGCCGGATCTTTCCCGGGCTTAGGGACTAGAGCTATTTCTGCCATTCCCATGTCCGGGGAGGGGCCCTGGCCACCATTGAAGGAGGCAAAGAGTCTGAGGAGATAAGGACCCAGCTGTTCCTGGAAGAGGCGGTAAAAGGAAAGCGGTAAGCCGTCAGGGCCCGGTGACTTCCCCAAGTGCAGATCTTTGATGGCACCAGTCACCTCGGCAAGCGAAAGTGGCTCCTCCAACCTCTCCGCCGCTTCGGAATGCAAGCGCGTCCCGCCATAATGCTCCAGAACCGCCTCTGGCGGGGTAGCGCCAGTCGGTGCCACCGTGTACAAGGAGGCGTAGTAGTCTCGGAACGCCTTCATTTTAGCCTCCATCGCCGTTGCTCGAGACCCGTCCGGGAGCATCACGTTCGCTATGTGGGATCTGGCCGCCTTGACCCTCAGTCGCCTCGCCAGAAGCTTCCCCACTTTGTCCCCCCCGTCGAAATGCATGCGCTTCAGAGCCAAGAGGGATTTCTCCACCCGATTCGCACGTAGCATGCGCAATTGCCCCCGCAGGTTCGCCAGGCGTCGCCGCGTCTTCAGAGTGGATTCCTCTTGATTCTGCGCCTCTGCCCCCCGCAAGTCCGCTACCATTGCCCTCCTCTACTGCCCTCCGTTCACGCGCTCTCGCAATCTCGAGGGAGGTGATGTGACCCCGAATTGTAGCCTTGAAGGCGTCCCACACCACCGGGAACGGCGTTTCGGGCAGATCGTTAAACTCAAAGTAGGAGGTGATGGCCGCGCGAATGTCGTCAACCGCCGCTGTATCTCTGAGGAGGTATGGGGGCAGATGCCACTTACTTTCCCTAGGGGGACCACTCCGCAGATCTCTGAGGCTCAACTCTACATGCGCATGGTCCGAGATGGATATGTCCGACATTTCCACGTCCAGCACATCACAAAGCAGGTCATGCGAGACAAACAAATGATCAATGCGGGAGTAAGAGCGATGAGCACTAGAATAAAAAGAATAGTCCCGTTTGTCAGGGGAGAAGTAGCGCCACGCGTCAAAGAGACCCAAATCGCCTATCTGTTTGCGCAGCGCAGAGGACATCGCCCCCGCCCCATGAAAGGAGCCCGCACTCCGGTCCATCGTAGGGCACCACACCAGATTAAGGTCGCCCCCTAAAACAATCGAGGGCCCACCCCGAAGGGCATGAGCACTCAAAAGATCCCGAAGGAAGCGATCCTGCGCCAGGTTGGGTGCATACACATTGCATAACGTAAGACGGCGGGAGCCCACCTCGACCGAAACCTTGAGGAAGCGACCGTCACCACCCCGGAAGAGCTTGTCAGAACCCCGCCTGATGCCAGCTTTGCACAAAACCGCTACCCCAGCCGTTTTTGTATCAGCAGAGGCCCAGAATTGGAGGGGGTATCTAGGGTGCGCCATGCGCCTCGTATCTGCCTGGAGAAGGTGGGTCTCCTGCATGAAGATGATGTCCGGGTCGCGCTGCAGGAAGTAATGCCAGATCTGTTGGCGCTTGTTAGGGGAATTAAGGCCTTTAACATTGAGCGACAATATCTTAAGGGGCCTGGCTACATCACTCGCCATCTAGGGGTTCTCCAAGGATAGTACGCAAAGCTTAGCGCAGCAGAGCACCCAACCACCCAGAGTCCGACTCAAAGGGCCCACCCCCGTTCTCCGCAACAACCCCCAACCCCAGCCCCCCACAGCAGACAGAGCAGACAGAGAAAGGAAGGGAAGATAGAAAAAAGAGAAAAAGGAAAGTCAAATAAGAGAGCCAAGTATACAGCAGTCTGAAGGGTTGACGGCCTTAGCCGTAAAGACGTGGCCAACTGGGCCAAAGTACACTGTCTCCAGAGTAGGGCATCCTACACCCACGGGTTTGAATGTCCATCGGGATGTCACTCCCCAGGAGACAGTCTCGGTGGGACATGACTGGCCGGGAACACTAGAAGGTATGGAGCCCCCACCTTCCCAGGCCCAGCACAAGGAGAACAGGAGTCCAATCAATCAGCCTCCCATCCGCCCCACAACCATCCCCGCCCTCCGGAGGGCATAAGAGAACAGTACCTCAAGCAGGGTGATATAGGCACGCTGTCCATCTCACGAGGTGGAGGACCGTCCCGTAGGGGAGCGGTCAGCACGGTCAATCTCCGACTCCTCCAGCGCTCTGATGTGGGCGATGACCTCTTGCCTGGCTTGGCTAGTTGGTGGCACGTCAACAGGCGCCGCACGCTGTCTCCTCGGTACCGTGGTCCAATCCGGCGTAAGCTGTGTCCTCTTGCTCGGAGGGCGCCTGGAGGGGCTTCCCGGAGGAGAGCCTGCAATGTTGAGTAGTCGTGCCGCCTCGTCGTAGGATCGCAAGGATTTACGTTTACCCTCCCATTGAAAGATAAGTGCAAAGGGATGGCCCCACTGGTACGAGATGTTCAGGGACCGCAATTTCTCCGTCACTGGGCGGAAAGCGCGTCGCCGCTTCAGGGTGTTGGGCGCCAAATCCTGAAAGAGCTGAATCTTGTGGCCCTTGTATTGCAGGTCTGGCTTGTCCCTAGCACGCTTCCAAATCTCCTCTTTCTCCACAAAGAAATGCACCCGCGTGATGATGTCCGGGAGAAGCCCCGATCTCCCCGCAGGGGCCGCCACACGATGAGCCCGGTCCAGTGTGGGAGGTGACACGTCCTCGTCGCCCCGCACCTCGTGGAGGAGTTGCGCCACAAAGTCCATCACGTCCTCCCCTTCTTCTCCGAGTGGCACGCCGCGGATGCGGAGGTTGTTCCGTCGTCCCCGATTCTCCAAATCCTCCTGCTTGATTTGGAGTTCAATGTTCTGTTGTTCCAGGGACGTTAAGCGCTGCCACAGATGCTCCTGATCCTCGGTGCGTGAGTCCGCCGTCCTCTCCAGGCTGTCCACACGGTCCCCCAATTCCGTGACTTCCTTCCGGAGTTCCGTGACACACGAGTGGACCTCCGACCGCAGGGATCCGATCTCAGTCTTAAGTTCGGTCATGAAGGCGGCCATGAACGCCTGTGTGACCGGGGGGGAATCCGCCGTCTCCGCAGATGGGCCACCACTGGCCGCTGGCGCCCCTACTTTGCCCCACATGGCCGTCACCGGGTTTCCCTTGGGGGTCGGCGCTGGTTCCGCCTTGTTGTTTCTGTTCGTGCGCGTCATCCTCCGCGCGGTCCACAGGGCGTCTCCCAAGCCGCGTCCGGGCCCTCGCTCGCTGTAAGTCGCCTGGGCGTAAGCACAAAACACAAATGGGGGCGGCGGAGAGCACCGGCACACACCCTCAGCACACTCCGGGGTCCCGGCCCCGAAACGGCCCACTCCGCAGTAGCGAGCACCCAGCTCACACCCCACGTGGCAGGGCAGGCAGTCCAGGGATCACTAGGCCACAGCGCCTCTGCTCTCAATGCGCGGCCAGTCAGTTACGCATAGGAGCGGGTCCGCTCGCCTCCAGCGGGGGCCACAAGGTCTCCAGGGGGGGCCAGCACCAGAGAATGTCACATACACAAGTGCCCCAGGCCCGCACTCACCCCCAGGGAAGGGCCGCAGTGTAGCCGCGTCGGTACGGCGTTTTCTCGCGGACTGGCGCCGTCCGCTCTCCAAAGTGCCCCAGGGGCACCGCCTGCTTCAGCTCTCCGCACCGGGCGTCCTCTCCGCTTCTTGCCGTGGCTCCGCAGGGCCGGTCACTCTCCGCTGCCCGCTGTGGAGGGGAGGCTAGCAGCGCCTCCTATGATCGCCGGGGCCAGGCACCGGGCCCTGCAGCCTCTCCGCTTCACACCGCAGCGCGGGAGACGGGGCGCTCCGGACCTAGGAGCCGCTCCAGGGCCCCGCTCCAGTTACTCCGCCACACCGCCACTGCCTCAGGTAAGGGCTTCGTCAGACCTCAGCGTAGGGAGGGCAGGGGCACTCCAGCCAGCGGCCGCCGCCTGCCCCAGGGGCCGCCAAGCTCCGCCGCAGTCCGCCTCCGCCGTGGGCACAAGATGGCGGACGGTCCGACCGGGACTGCTCGTAGTAAGCCGGCTGCTCTGTCCTGCCGGCGAGCAGGCGGAGCGCAGAGACCGCACGCCCAGATACTCTGCCCAGCTGGACAGGGGCACCAGGGAGGTGCGTGGCGGGTCTGGACTCCTGAAATCCGCGTAGATAGCCTATGATGGGCCCAACGGCGGCGGGAGCTCCGCAGTCACGCGTCTGCTCACATCGCCGGTCAAGCCACGCCCTGAACACAGAATTTAAAGGCATCTTTATTACTTAGTCGTATCAATCAGCTCTGCTCATGACCCACTATTGAGTTGTGGCCCACAGTTTGTGAAATGCGGCTATAAAAAGAAAATTAGGGTGCTGAAATGTAACAGAGCACCACCAACTCGTATGTAGCAAGAGAGCCAATATGAAAGATGAGTGGAAATTAAGGGTCAATAAGTCAAAAGATAAACAGGAAGTGTAGGCAGGTGGAAGAAAGACCCATGAGGTGAAATCAAAAGTTTGGTATGTAGCAGCCCTGACATTCAGTAGTGCTGGTAGTGGCATGGATGTCCACCAGTGGTCACAGCTGTGACCCCTGGCTTGCCCCTTGTGACCCCTGACCTTAGAGGTTGCAAAATCAATGCCAAAATAACAGATACAACCCGTCCATATGGGTGTCGGTGATAACCCTTGTTTTCTGCCCATTTTTATTACACCTATTGTGAATAATCGTTTATTATTCCCAGTTAGTGGTATAAAAGTGGAGTACCAGGATATGGAATGAAATCTCCAGGGGCAGATGAAGTAAGTAAAACATTTTTTTTTAAATGTATGTTTTGTGCGTGCTTGTCGATTGAATGTGAGCTTGTGAGAAAGAGAGGGTGTGTTTGTGAGCATGTAACTGTACGTGTGAGTATGTGAGAGCGAAAGTGAGTGAGAATCAGTGATAGCTAGTGAGTGATAGTCAGTGACAGGTAGTGGGTGACAATGAGTGAGTCATTGAGTAAATAAGAACGAGTGCAAGATAATGAATCAAAGTGAATGAGTGCAAGTAAGTAAGATTGATTCAGGGCATGAGTGTGAGTGTGTGAATGCATGTGAGTGTGGGTAAGAATGGGGTTTTTTGGTCGTGAACCAGCTGTTGGCCCTGGCATTTTGATGGTAATTCTTGGCTTATACAGGCATCCATGTAAAAATACCGCTTCTGGCATACTGCGAATGGTAAGCATGTCGGTCACCTCTAACAAAAATACTGACTCTGGCATACTGCAATTAATTCTTAGACTTTTGGTCACTCTTGGTAATACACTGGTATTGGCATACCGGAGGCAATTCTTGGCATGCGGCACCCATTGAAAAATTTGTGTACTGGCATACTTGAGGACACTTTTGGTATGGGGCACCTATGGCAAAATACCGAAACAGCCTTATTGGAGATACCTCTTGACATAAGGAAGAAAACCATGGCATATTGGAAGGAAGGGAACCATGACAAAATACTGGAGATGGCATACTAGGCATAATTTTGACATGAGGTATATGGATGGCATTAATTGCAAAATTCTGACACTGGCATATTGTATGTAATTTTTAGCATATGGGGGCACTTATGGCATATAAGTAACGCTAATTTGTGTGAACACTCTGCTTTTAAATACACTATTTGATAAACGTTCATTCCAACGTTTGTCCGGGGAGTACCCCCCTGAGCCCTCCTAGAAGACGTCTAGCAGGCTACAATTCAGCATAATTATTGCTTCTCACCACTTTTAAAGATCATATCAGTGCCCTAGTTTATCTGGTTACTAAAATGGAAATGTATCTTATAGTGATCATGCAGTTATGGAACTTTAGCAATGTCAATTATTCTGATATCTTTAGAGTTCAGGCCATGTGTCACTACTTCCTGGGCATATTCAGGGTCAAAGGTAATATGATGTCACTTCCTGTGATGACATTAAGGTCAAAGGTTGTGTGATGTCACATCAGCTACCCTAGGCATTTTTGGTGAATCGACATTTATGGGCAGTGAGCTCTTATGAAAATTTTTGGGCTCCTGCATTTATTATTATCATCATTAATATTTTATTATTATTTTTACAACTGAGGCACTCGGCCTAAACTTCTTTGCTGTTTTTAAAAAATTGTAAACAACTTTTTTTGTATGAAAACTCTATTGTTTACATCAGTGGTGGGGGTGGCGGCAGCAGGGCTTCATTTGTAAACAAAAAAAAATTATGCAGGGCCCAAACTTATACTGCCTCCTCTTTATCCTTACTGTGGGTCCTCAAATCAAGCAACGCTTTCTTTCTCTTTCTCTCATTCTCACGGATTCTTTTTTATCGATGTGTCTTGGCTTCCTGACTTTCTCTACCTCCTTTTAACTCCCTTTTATGCTTTTCTCACTCTTGTTCTGGATTAACGTGAAATTGGAGAAGGTATGGGTTTACGCCCATACTCCCCAACTTTGGATTTACGGAACCAGGTTTGAATCTTGGTGTTGGATCAGAATCCTGTGATTCTGGGCAAATTAATTAACCTCCACGTGTCTAAAAATGAATGTGACCGTGTTTAATGTAACCAGTGCCCATGTAAAGCTCCCCAATTCCTTCGGGTCAAGTTCGCAATATACAAAACTGCAAAAAAAAAAAAAACAGTCGCGAAAAGGAGTGCCAAACTCACCTCCTGCAACTACCGGCAGAATAAAGCACTCTTTTTTTTAAAGATAGTATTTCTTGGCAGAAATGAAGCACTTAGGAAGCCGTGCTTGAGGTTTCCTCTGAAGGGTGAGAGTTTGGGATTGTGGGCTCGCTGCTCATTGAGTTTCAGGCAGCGTCCTGCCACTTAGCTTTCCTCTTTGTTGTGTATATGAAGAGCGAAGATTGAGAGCTTTTAGTTGTCAATACTGCTGCCAACACAGCCTACGCATGCGCATTCCGTCCACCAGTCCTCACATTGCCCCACTTCTTTTAGTTGTATAAGCTAAAGCTGAATGTGGTCTTTAGGATCAGAACGAATGTTCACTCCATTTTCGCTCTTCAGAATGTGTCATGCCCTCCATTACGTGTCCTGTATTTTGAGGTGCACACAATTGCGACCCAATGAAAGATCCCTGTGGTGAGGCTGATAATTTCTCCTGCTTGTAGATTGAAAGACCCACACAAGAGCAGCCCATTGAAGCTGTCCTTGTGAAACCAATTTATGTGCTGCTAGCCTGTCACCCAGACAAAGCGCCCATCACAGAGAGATGGTGGAGGAAGGGCGAGCGCAGGGAGACCAAACCCCGGCTCATGTCCAACATTATCACCCATATCAAGATAGAAGCGTATTACCCAATCTGCAAATGCATCTGCTCTTAGTCGATTAGGCAAGACTGTTGAACCTGACTGAAGTGGTTTAAACATTATAAGTTTTCTAAATATTTTCTACTCAGCTAAATCATTCTGCAGCATTCAGACCTGGCGACACCCTATTTACTTCCTTTCCCCAACTAAATTGCTGAGGCCTGTAGTCTACTCCTGCACACCCCACTTACCCATCAAATCAAAATGTTGTGCTACCTATAGACTATACATAGTTCCTGGCCAATTCTAGATGTTGATACACACTTCTTGCTTTGTGAGTTAGAACCTCACCTTCCATTGCACAAATGTATTCATTTAATTTGCTTGCATTTCCTTAGAGGCCCCACTCTCACATTTTACCTCCTATCTAATGGCGTACAATTCCATGCGCACTCTCAAAACTGATTGGTTGACTACAGTCTACTTCAAAGCCAACCTTAGGTAAGGGCGCACACACTCTCATTTCTGCTTGCGTGGTGGCCATGTGACCTTAACGTGTTGTCATGTTGTTAGCTTCCTGTGATCGCGCCCTTTTTCCCACAGTGAGCCAATATCTATAAGTGAGCAATCTGAATAGTTCACTGACTATTTCTATTGTCTAGATATGACTTTTTGCCCCACTTGCTTACCTCATCATGTATATTCTCATTTCTAATAATTAGCAGCTCTGTTATCATTGCAAAGTTTTATGTGTGATAACTTAACAGCATTTTGCATGCAAGTGCCTTTCTTGCTTAGATTTTTCTAACAAGAACTTAGAAACTATGCTGTGCTGGAAACTAGATCTTCCCCACTCTGGGATACTTTTCTTTTTTAGCCGAGGAAACGTTTGTTCTATGAAACAATTGAATAACCATGCTTAGGGAGAGGCGAGGCCAAACAAAGGCCAACAAAAACATACATTTAAAAGAAAAAAGGACCCAATTCCTTACTCACAGTTGGTGACATCCTTCATCATAGGGCCCGTGTGAGTTGGAGGTTGCTCAATTGTTGTGAGTGGTGTAACCTTAAATCCCATTGTATCTTTCAATTTTATCGTAAAAATTGCCGAAGTGCTTCTCCTAATCAAGATATCTTTGGATCCAGAGGATTTGCCTAATGTATCTGAATGTAATCCTGTCTTGCCCTGCAAGGGTATTAAAAGTAGGTAACGTTTTTTTAGATTTCTCGCCTGTCTGAGCACAATCTTTACATTTTGTGCCAATAACAATTTCTCTCTCACTGTAACATTGATGCAGCTACCGTTCAGGTTATGGATGCTGTTGTGAGCTTTTCTGGGAGCAGTAGCCACTGCAGCTCCTTGAATGTTCATCACCTTTTGATTCTGTCAGCCACCAGCACTCAATTTTGTCTGCATCATTGTTTAATGTCTCTGGGGACATAACATACTTTTTTCCATTGTTGCTTGACCGCAATGGAAAAAGCAATGATTCTGACCGCCCACACGGCAGTCACATCATAATTAGGTGGGTGGGAGCCCCGTCTTCTTATCGGTTGGTCCCAATGCAGTGGGATGGACGCCATCGTAATCGGGCCCACAGTTTATAATATAATTTTTTAGTAATAAATAGTGTGCAATATATTCTATTTTGGTTTCTGCAATTTTTTTGGTAAGAATCTTTTTTGTAATTCAAATTTTTATTTTTATTAGGTAAAATTATATTTTTAAGGAGTAGGATGTTGTGTTTAAAGGGGATAAGTGTGGCAAGAATTTGAAAAATAATGTATTAGTGTATCTATTTTAATGTTTTTTTAAACATAAAAAACATTATGAGAGATATATCTGAAAGAAACAGGTTAGTGTTAGATTCCTTACCTTAGAATATCCCAAGGCGTCAGGCTGGATCCGTAAAGTTTTGGTCAGCAGTACCCTTGTGCGTCGGTAGGCGTCGTCTGTGGCTCCGCGTCCATCGTCAGCGCTGTGATCGCCAGGATGACGTTGTCGGAGTACTTAGATGCCGCCCTCTCGCGCTGACGTAAGTTTTGTTCTTCTTTTTTCTGCACCAGCTAGCACAGATCCGGGAAGAGCAGTACTCTTAGTCATTTTTTGAGTAACTTTTGGTCTATTTTGTATCTCTTTTTCGAGTCGTCTTCGACTCCTCGTGCCGTAGGGATGCCTGGCTTCAAGCCGTGCGGCGCCTGTCACCGCCTGATGTCGGTGACCGACCCCCACCATCGGCGTTTCTACTGCCTTGGGCCGACCACGACAACAAGTCGGGCCTTGACCTCGAAAGCTAGGCGGGAGCGGTCCCTCAAGCTTCTCGAGATCCGGCAGTCGGCTCCCCGCCGCACGAGGAGGAAGTCGAGGGACCGGTCGCGGAGCCGCAGTCATCGCACGTCGAGTAATCGCCAGGACTCGTCGGCCTCCAAGCCCTCCGGTAGGTCGACGCACTCCAAGAAGAAGTCGAAGAGGCGACATCGCTCTTCAGACTCCCCTCGCCGCTCGCGCGACTCGGCTGAGGGTTTGGGCGACACCGCCCGCACGGCTCCGTCGGAGCCGCAGGTGCCGCCTCCAGGCCCATACCCTCCCGTCCCTGGCCTGCGAGCGATGCCGGAGGAGATTCGTGTTGTCCTCATTGCCATGAGGACTCACTTCCCTCCGTTGAGGCCTGCCGGCACGCTTTCGGCCCCGCAGACCCGACTTGGGGCCTTGGGGTGCTTCGGCCCGACGCCGTTGACTTCGGTCCCGACGTCGCCGGCCCCGGTAGGATCCGTGCCTGCATCCCGGTCGACACCAGTTGACCTTATGACTTCTCCGCTGGCGCCGACCCCAATGGTGTCGCTTCCGGCGCCGTCTTCGGACGACATCGGCCCCAGTTTCAGCCCCGGTCCGGGTCCGGCGTCGGAACGGCACTGCTCAGCGCCGTCTCTGGCATCCATGGGTGAGGCCTTCACCTACGACCCGGCTCCGTCATTCCAGCCTGTTTACCAGGACACAGATGAAGGGGAGGACTGGGAGGGGTCTGAGGATCCTCTGTCACATCAGTGCCAGTTGAGCCAGGACTGGGCAGATGAGCTAGGGAAGACCAGTGGTTTGGATACATCGCCCAACACTGGATTCATCTCTCCTCCCTCGTGGCTACAGAGGAGGGTGCTACATATGGTGTGGTTTTGCGCAGGGCAGCCAAGGCCTTGGCTTTTGAATTCCCTGCTGTGGCCGTGAGGACTAAGCTCCTCACTGAGGTGCTTCAGCCGCTAGTAAGCTCCTCGGAGCCTCTGCTGCCGTTCAATGAGGCCCACACGGACGTTCTGATGGACACCTGGTCCAAAACCTCCATGGTGCCCCCTGTGGATCGGAACGTGGCCCGATGCCACTGCCCGGCTCCGGGCGACCCTAGCTTTCTTTCCGTGCACCCCACCCATGAGAGCCTGGTGATCCAGGCTTCTAAGTCCCAGACAGCATTCCCGACCGCTCCCCCGGATCGGGAATCCAAAAGGTTTGATCAGTTTGGGAAGAAACTGTTCTCCTCATTGAGTTTGGGGTTGCGGTCTATCAACACCGCTTGCCTTATAGGCCATTATACCCACTCTTTGTGGGACACGGTTGCGGACGTGCTGCCCCAGTGCCCGGAGGAGGCTCGCCCAAGCCCTTGCGGAGGGGCGGGATGCGGCATGCGGCGCGTTATTCCATCAGGTGTGGACTGGATACCACAGACTCGCTGGGAAGTCCTTGGGCCTGTCTGGCCAGCACCAGCAAACTTCTGCTTGTCGCCCCTTTCGTGGACAAGGAAGGGCCACCCCCACACGTCCTGCCAGCCACAGACCGCAGAACCAGCCTCAACACGGCTGCGGACGTGGTAACCGCCGTGGCGGTGCCGGGGGACAACGGCAAGGCCAGTCCACATCCGCTCCCGCAGCATCTGCCTCAAAGCCTTCCTAGTCTGGGCTTTCAGGCCCATTCGACACCAGTGGGGGGCAGGGTCCGCCATCACCTCCTCCACTGGCGCTCCATCACGTCGGACAGGTGGGTGCTGCAAATCGTCCGAAGGGCCTACTCCCTCCCCTTCGAGGCGACCCCTCCAGCCATGCCACCGCAGACCCACCACATGTCGGGGGATCACTTGCAACTTCTGCAGGAGGATCTTATGGCCCTCTTGGCCAAGGGGGCCATCGAGCGCGTTCCTGGGCCAGAAGTAGGACGTGGTTACTACTCCCACTACTTTCTGGTACCCAAGAAGGGCAAAGGAGGCCTACGCCCTATCTTGGACCTCCGGAGCGTCAACGGCTTCCTCCGGAAGGAGAAGTTCAAGATGCTGACTTTAGCTCAGGTCCTAGCTGCCCTAGACCCTGTAGACTGGATGGTAGCATTGGACTTGCAGGATGCATATTTCCACATCCCTGTCCTGCCGACCCACCAGCACTACCTGCGGTTCACGGTAGGCCACGAGCACTTTCAGTTTACCGTGCTCCCCTTCAGCCTTACCAGCACCCCTTGGGTGTTCATGAAAGTGATGGCGGTGGTCGCAGCTCATCTGCGCAGATCAGGGGTTACAGTCTTTCCCTATCTCGATGACTGGTTGTTGAAGGTGGGCTCGCCCCAAACAGTCGTCTCCCACCTCCAGACTACGGGCGACCTCCTGCGCTTGCCCCTCTCAGAAGCTCTTTTTCATCGGAGCGGTTCTGGACTTGGCGCAGTTTCGGGTTTATCCCCCCGAACAGCGGGTTTGGGAAATTAAGGCTCTGATTCTGATCTTTCAGCCTTTATCCCGAGTTTCGGTCAGGTTGACGCTGCGGCTCCTGGGGCTGATGGCCTCCTGCATCCTTCTGGTGCATCACGCCAGGTGGCGGATGCGGGCTCTGCAGTGGGACCTGAAGTTTCAGTGGGCACAGCATCAGGGCAACCTGTCCGACCATGTCCTGATCTCGGAGAGCACTGCGAGTCAGTTGCAGTGGTGGCTCACGAATCGCGATTGGGTCAGCGGCAGATCCCTCTCCCTACACCAACCGGAGCACGTAGTAGTAACAGATGCGATCCTCCTGGGATGGGGGGGCCACATGAGAGAGGAGAAGATCAGAGGCCTCTGGTCTCCGGCGGAGGCCCGGCTCCATATCAACCTTCTGGAGCTGCGGGTGATCCGTCTTGCACTGAAGGCATTCCTTCCCTCTGTCTGGGGAAGTGTAGTGCAGGTGTTCACGGACAACACCACCGCCATGTGGTACTGCAACAAACAAGGCGGGGTGGGGTCGTGAACCCTTTGTCAGGAGGCTCTGCGCCTCTGGACATGGCTTGAACCCCAGGGAGTCACCCTGGTGGTTCAACACCTGGCAGGTTCCCTGAATGCCAGGGCGGACAAACTCAGCCGATGGTGCATGAAGGATCACGAATGGCGTCTGAACTCGGATGTGGCGCAAGGTCTCTTTTGGCAGTGGGGAGAGCCTTGGTTAGATCTATTCGCTACCGAAGAGAACGCGCAATGTCATCAGTTCCGCGCGTTGGAATTTCCAAGGCGGCACTCGCTCGGAGACACTTTTCGTCGTGAGTGGAGCTGCGGTCTGTTGTACGCCTTTCCGCCTATACCACTTCTGCCCAGAGTGCTGAAGAAGATCAGGCGAAACCGGGCCCAAGTCATCCTTGTGGCTCCGGACTGGGCACAAAGATACTGGTATCCCGAGCTACTCAGCATGTTAGTCGATCCCCCGATTCTGTAGTAGGGGATCTCTGTGTATAGTCATAATCTAGTGAATAGTCCCGCCCATGTGCGTGGACCCCGGCAATCAAAAATAATCTCTTAAGTTGTCAAAAAATTGCAGAACTGCAAAGACACTTAAGAGAAAATTTAAAGACAAATAATGCAGCCTATATCCACAGGCTACACTGTCCAGTACTTCAACTAGAAATTCCACCAAAAATCCACAAACAGCAAAGCCTGTCCAGATTTCCCTTGCTTTTACTGCAAAAACCCCTCAGAAATGATAGAGAGGAAGGCCTGGACAGACAAGCCCCATAGGCTGCCATTATGTGGCTTAAACAGGATACTGTGCCTTTAAGGAAACCTTCTAGAACCTTCTCCCAGTATCCCAGAATGCATAGCAGGTCCCACTGACTTCAGTTCTTTTTTCCGGCTCCTGCTTACAGGACCCTGGCATTGAGCTCTCCCTTGTTTCAAGGGGTTATTGCATGTTTTGGCACTTTTGTATACTAAAGGTGTTGCAGTTTACTTTCTTGGCTTTCTCTTCTCTTCTGTGTGCTGCTTCAGGTGTTTTAGGGCTCTAAAATGCCTGGACTCTTTGTGAAGTGTCCAGCATGTGAGAGGAAGAAGGCCAGAGGTGATCCCCATGATGTCTGCATCGTCTGCCTCCCTGAAGATCATGTCCCTGAGGAGTGTGTCATCTGCCAGCAGTTTACAACTCGCACTCTGAAGGAAAGGGCGAAGATCAGGCTGTCTGGCCTTGAGGAGAGGCGCCTGCAGGCTGCAGGTGGGTCTGGGCAGTCAGGGAAGGTTCCCTCTGCCTCTGCTGAGGCCTCTGGGGGGCTCCCCAGAGGCAGGAAGCCCAGCAAGCGATCCCGGTCTCCGTCGACGTCGATAGCCTCGACGACGACGTCGAGAGGGATGACGGCGGTGTGCTCCCCTTCTCCCCGGGGCTCCGGGACGAGACATCGGGACGACTCGACATCGAAGCCACCGCTGACTAAGCCGCCGTCGACGTCGTCTTCGGCGTCGACGTCGAGGGCTTCTTACCGACGTCGTAGACATCGGCGCTCGCCGTCGAGGCGACACCGCCGGTCGACGTCGAGGGGATCCTCGACGTCGAGAACATCCAGACGACGTCGGCGACGCTCATCGTCGAGGAAGGACCGTTCGGCGTCGAGGAGACGTGCGACGTCGAGGAGGAGGTCGACGTCGAGAAGAAAGAGGTCGACGTCGAGAAGACAGAGGTCGACGTCGAGGGATCGGCGCTTGACGTCGAGGGATCGGCGTTCGACGCCGAGGAAGGAGAGGTCGACGTCGCGGAGGCGGCGTTCGACGCCGGAGTCAAGGAAACGCCCTTTGACGCCGGAAAAGCGACGCTCGACGTCGAGCCGACGGAGGTCGACGTCTAGGAGTCGGTCAGGCTCTCCGAAGCGTCGCAAGAGGGATTCTAGTCCCAGGAGTCACACTGCTTCCAGCGGGGGACGCAAGAGGAAGCGGTCTCCGGCTGAAGGGGCGGGCTCTCAGCCCTCTTCGCCTCAAGGATCACAGGGCACGGTGTACTCTGCGGTGTACACTCCTTCTCGGCCTCGGTCGTCGCATACACCTGGTCCGAAGGCGGTCACTCCGCCTCCTCCTCCTCTGCCTCGAGAGGACCCGCCGACGCTGCCTCCACTTCCGGCGGACGACCCGCCTCCACCGGTTCCTCCGCGTGGGCCGGCACCGCAGCCGGAGGTTCCTCCTCCGAGGTCCACTTCGCTGCCGTTTTTGCCTGTACCTCCTAAGGGGACCCCGAAACCTGCGCCCAAGGAGGCTCCGAGGAAGACTCCACCACGGAAACCGGTGGGGAGGCCACGGACTGGCAGGTCTCGCTCTCGCTCTCGCTCTGGGAGACGGGACAGGTCGCGGCACAGATCGTCCTCGCGGTCGAGACGCCGCCATAGGAGGCGCGAGTCTCGCTCCCGCACGGGATCCTCTGGCTCCAGGGATCGTTCTCCTACCCTGTCGGGATCACCGGATACGAGGGTGTCCCCAATTGATGACCTGGTGGCGTTCCAGGATGTCCTCTTGAGGGGCGCTGCGAAGCTGGGCATTCCCCTGACAGTGCCCACGCCGAAGACGTCCGTAATCTTTGAGACGTTGCACCAAAAACACTCGTCTCGCCCTCTCCTTCCTCTGGTACCGGGCCTGGAGGAACCAGCTATGGACCTTTTCCTCACCCCAGCGGTGACAAAGGCGGCACCATCTAGGTTGCTGAGGAAGTACCGGGCCCCGGACTCGGACCCGGCTTTTCTGAGAGCGGAACCACCTCCGGACTCCGTCATTGTGACGGCGGCACGCAAACAACATGCCTCCGCTCCGTCATCCACGGTTCCCCCGGATAAGGAGTCCAGGTGGATGGATTCGGCAGGGAGAAAGGTCTGTGGAACTGCCGCCACCTCCATGAAGGCTGCGAGTGCCACGGCTCTGCTGGGTCGGTACGCCCGCTCCCTCTGGGACTCCCTGGAGCGGTTTGCGGAGCACTTGCCTCGTGAACAGCGTGAGGATTTTCAGGAGGTGCTGAGTGAAGGGATGCTGGTGGCCAACCAGATCATCAGTGCGGCAGCGGACTCTTCCCTGTTGGCTGCTCATGGTTTTTGCCATGGGGTCAACCAGAGGCGCCACGCCTGGCTCCGTCTTACGTCCCTGAAACCGGACGCACAGCAGAGGGTGGCCAACCTGCCGTTCTCCGGCAAGTCTCTTTTTGGGCAGCATGCGGACGACGAGATGGCCCGCATGAAGGCGGAGGCCGAGACGCTCACGGCGGTGGGCCTCGAGAAGCCTAAGGAGACGAAGAAGCCGTACCGCTCATTCCAACGGCGGTCCGGTGGACAAGGCCGTGGACGTGGCCAGGCTTTGGGACATTCGCAACAGCAACAACAGTTCCGTAAGCCGTTCCAGAAACGCCAGAGGGGCAGGGGAGGCCAGCAGTCGGCTCCAACGCCCAAGGGCCAGGCTGGGTCTAGGCCCTAGGAACTTACTTCCCCCGGATCCGTTACCCACTCCGGTAGGGGGAAGCATCCAATTTTTTCCGGCAGAGTGGAGAAAAATTACTCAGGACAAGTGGGTGCTGAATATTGTTTGCAATGGATACAGTCTTCGGTTCACCAGCCCGCCTCCATCGATTCCTCCGGTCAGCTCGCGGTTTCAGCTGCTCGAGCTCCAGGTGGAGGCCGATACCCTGTTAAGGAAAAGGGCGATAGAAGACGTGCCTCTGTCCCAGAGGGGACGAGGCCTGTACTCCCGGTTCTTCCTGGTTCGCAAGAAGGACAAGAACGAGTTCAGGCCCATTCTGGACTTGCGACAGGCAAACAAGTGGATTCGCAGGGAAAAGTTTCGCATGCTGTCGTTGCATCAGATTTATCCTCAGTTGCAACAAGGGGACTGGCTCTGTGCCATAGACCTACAGGATGCATACTTCCATGTGCCCATTGCGCGCACACACAGGAAGTTCCTGCGGTTCCAAGTCGGCACCAATCATTATCAGTACACAGTACTCCTATTCGGACTGAAGTCTGCGCCGAGAACATTCTCGAAGTGCATGGCGGTGGTGGCGGCGCACCTGCGGAAGAACAAGGTGTTTGTCTACCCGTACCTGGACGATTGGTTGATCAAGGCATCCTCCTTCTCGGAAGCGCGAGCACACTTCCAGAAGACGTGCGTTCTCTTGGACAAGCTGGGGTTGCACATCAACATGGCCAAGTCGGTCCCGACTCCAGTCCAATGCATACAGTACTTGGGAGCCTCCATCGATACGCTGTCAGCAAGCGTGTCTCCTTCGGAAGAGCGACGATTATCTCTCCTTCGGAAGGCTCAGGCTCTTATGTCGACTCCATCTACAACAGTGAGGACGGTGTCTTCTCTACTGGGTTCGATGGCCTCTTGTGTCTTCCTGACGCCGCACGCACGACTGCACATGAGACCGCTGCAGGAGTGCTTGGAAGACCAGTGGGATCAGAGGACAGGATCCTGGGACGACAGGATACGACTGTCTCTGCATGCTCTTCAGTCTCTGAAGTGGTGGTGTTCAGCGGAGAATCTCCTCAGAGGGGTTCCTTTTCACAAGGACATTCCCACGCAGACTGTCGTGACGGATGCTTCTCTCCTGGGATGGGGAGCGCACTCCGGGACTCTACAGATTCAGGGAACGTGGTCACCAGTGGAGGCCACGTATCACATCAACTTCCTGGAACTCAGAGCTGTTCACTTGGCGCTGAAGGCCTTTCTTCCGTCCTTCCAGACCAGCTCCCTGCTTGTGCAAACGGACAACACTACCACGATGTACTACCTCAACAAGCAGGGGGGCTCGAGATCCCGCACTCTGTCACAGGAGGCGCAGGCGATCTGGCACTGGCTCCTGGCCAGAGGACTGACGGTCACGGCTACCCATCTGCCAGGTGTGCAGAATGTTCAGGCGGACGAACTCAGCAGACTCATTCAGGAAAACCACGAATGGGTCATAAACGACGAAGTGCTGGGAGAAGTCTTCGCAAGGTGGGGAACTCCAGACGTAGATCTGTTCGCCACCGCCGAAAACAGCAAATGCCGAGACTTCGCCTCCAGGTACTACCAGCCGGGGTCGCTGGGGAATGCGCTATGGATCAGCTGGTCGAACAGCTTTCTGTACGCTTTTCCTCCCATTCCCCTGATTCCGGCGGTACTCATCAAGCTGGCCCGGTCCAGGGCTCGGATGATTCTCATTGCCCCGGAGTGGCCCAGGCAGTGGTGGTTCACGGACCTGCTTCACCGTTCTCTCCTCCCTCACATTCGGTTGCCGTGCAGGCCGGACCTTCTCACGAAGTTCGGGGGGCGGATGTTGCACCCCAACCTCTCGTCTTTGAGTTTGGCGGCATGGCTCCTGAGATAGTGCAGTATGGACATCTGAATCTGCCCGCGGATTGCATGGACATACTGAAGGAGTCTAAGAGACCTTCCACTAGGACTTCATATGCTTACAAGTGGAAGAGGTTTTGTATCTGGTGCCAGTCTAGGAACCATGACCCTACGACCTGCAAGGAAGATGTCATCCTTCCTTACCTTTTACATTTGGCGCAGTCTGGCCTTAATGTTCATTCCATTAGGGTTCATCTTGCTGCATTGACTGCCTACAGGAAATGTCCTTCACAGACTTCTTTTTTCCAGATCCCTGTGATCAAAGACTTTCTGGAAGGATTGAAGAAGGTGTTCCCTCCTGTCAGGCTTCCCTCGCCTTCATGGGAATTGAATGTGGTGCTGTCCAGATTGATGAAGGAGCCTTTTGAACCCATTCACAAGGCTTCGTTGCAGCACCTGTCCTGGAAGGCGGCGTTCCTCGTGGCCATTACATCGGCCCGCAGGGTGAGTGAAATTCAGGCGTTGTGTTGTACTGAACCTTATACTGTATTTCATGCTGCTAAGGTTGTGATGCGTACTCACCCTAAATTTCTTCCCAAGGTTATTTCTGATTTTCATGTCAACCAGACCATAACTTTACCTACGTTTTTTCAGAATCCTTCCTCTCCGGCGGAACGTTCTTTGCATTCCCTGGATGTTAGGAGGGTGTTGAAATTTTATCTGGATAAGACCAAAGATATTCGTAGGTCAGACCAATTGTTTGTCAATTATGGATCAGTCAGGACGGGTCTTGCTACCTCTAAGCAGTCCATTTCTAGGTGGATTGTGTCCTGCATTCAATTGTGTTACCAAAAAGCTAATAAGACCTTAGGAGGTAAGCCTAAGGCTCATTCCACCAGGGGCAAAGCTGCCACGACAGCCTTGCTCCGTAATGTGCCGATTGCAGAAATCTGCAAGGCCGCCACTTGGAAGTCGGTTCATACCTTTGCTAAGCACTACTGCCTGGACTCTGATGCCAGGGCAGACGCTCAGGTTGGGCAGGCTTCGCTGCGGAATTTGTTCGCACAGTAGTGGCATCATGTTTTTTCTCCACCGCCGCTTTGGTGTGGGGATGGGCTTGCCATTCTATTCACTAGATTATGACTATACACAGAGATCCCCTACTACAGAAGGAGTAGTTTCTGTTCTGTAACTCCAGTTCTGTAGTAGGGGTATCTCTGTTATAGTCATAAGCGCCCGCCCTCCTCCCCGGTGGAGAATTGTTCATGTACTTAATGCTACAGGTCTGGCGTTTTTACGCCTTCAAAAAGAACTGAAGTCAGTGGGACCTGCTATGCATTCTGGGATACTGGGAGAAGGTTCTAGAAGGTTTCCTTAAAGGCACAGTATCCTGTTTAAGCCACATAATGGCAGCCTATGGGGCTTGTCTGTCCAGGCCTTCCTCTCTATCATTTCTGAGGGGTTTTTGCAGTAAAAGCAAGGGAAATCTGGACAGGCTTTGCTGTTTGTGGATTTTTGGTGGAATTTCTAGTTGAAGTACTGGACAGTGTAGCCTGTGGATATAGGCTGCATTATTTGTCTTTAAATTTTCTCTTAAGTGTCTTTGCAGTTCTGCAATTTTTTGACAACTTAAGAGATTATTTTTGATTGCCGGGGTCCACGCACATGGGCGGGACTATTCACTAGATTATGACTATAACAGAGATACCCCTACTACAGAACTGGAGTTACAGAACAGAAACTACTCCTTCGTCTGCCTCTTCAGGAGGACCTTCTCTCGCAGCAGCAGGGGACGGTCCTCCACCCGAACCTGTCCAGTCTCCACCTACGTGCATGGAGATTGAGCGGCGACAGTTGAGGCCATTTGACTTGCCTCCTGAAGTCTGTGATGTGATTCTGGCAGCCAGGCGTTCCTCCACAAATTCGGTACACGCCTGCAGGTGGAACACATTTTTGGCATGGTGCACAGCAAAGGCTGATGATCCACTCTCTGCCCCCCTTTCAGAGGTTCTCCTCTTTCTTCTTCCTCTTGCCCAGCAGGGCTCTGCTCTGGGCACTATCAAGGGCTACCTCTCGGTCATTTCAGCCTTCTTGAGGTTTCCTGATCAGCCTTCTCTTTTCAAGTCCCCTGTTGTAAATAGATTCTTGAAAGGCATCACACACATGTTTCCTCCCGTTCCTTTCGTGATGCCTTAGTGGGACTTGAACCTTGTACTGACTTATCTGATGTACACTCCCTTTGAGCCACTTCATAACGTCTTCTGACTCATAAAACTACATTCCTGGTTGCCATCACCTCTGCCAGGAGAGTGAGTGAGCTCCAGGCTCTATCTTCTAAACCTCCTTTCCTCTCTGTCCATCTGGACAAGGTTGTTCTGAGGACTCGTCCTTCTTTCCTGCCCAAGGTGGTTACAGCCTTTCATATCGGGCAGTCCATCACCTTGCCCACCTTCTTTCCGCCTCCGCATCCCTCGAAAGAGGAAGAGAGGCTCCACCGTCTGGACCCAAAACGTGCTCTCTCCTTCTATCTAGACCGCACACGCCAGTTCCGGGTGGACGACCAGCTCTTTGTTGGTTACGTGGGCGCTAAGAAGGGACGGGCGGTGCACAAGCGGATCATCTCTCGGTGGGTCGTTTTGTGCATCAAGGTTTGCTACTCCTTGGCGAAAAAGGAGCCTCCTGTGGGGCTACGCGCCCATTCCACTCGGGCCACGGCGGCTACTACTGCCCTGGGTCGCGGAGTCCCCTTGCAGGACATCTGTCAGGCAGCTACGTCGGCCTCACTGTACACATTTGCTAAGCCCTACTGCCTGGACAGCCAAGTCCGGAGAGATGGCTTTTTCGGCCGTTCCGTTCTCCAGGACTTTCTGGTGTGATCTTGGTTCGCAGACCCACCACCGGGGTTGATATTGCTGGGGTATCTATTCTAAGATAAGGAATATAACACTAACCTGTTTCTTTCAGATGCACAAGTTACTTACCTTCGGTAACGGTATATCTGTAAGAAACAGTAGTTAGTGTTAGATTCCTTACCGCCCCACCCATCCTCCCCGTTCTGCGAACCGATATCTAGGGTTAAGGACATCCCTTTCAGGGCCCTAGTTTTATGGCACCAGTGTCGGTTTCTATCATGGCTCTGCGTTCCTGGCGCTTAAAGCTATGTACAGAACTGACGTCAGCGCGCAAGTCTAAGTAGTCTGACGACGTCATCCCTGCGATCACGATGCCGACGACGGATGCGGAGCCGCAGACGACGCCTACCGACGCGCAAGGGTACTGCTGATAAAAACTTTCCGGATCCAGCCTGACGCCTGGGGATATTCTAAGGTAAGGAATCTAACACTAACTACAGTTTCTTACAGATATATCGTTACCGAAGGTAAGTAACTTGTGCTTTGGGTTTATAGGTGATAATGGTGGGGAGAATTAAAACAAAATATTTATTAGTGTTTGTTTTTGGATGTGTGTTTATTAAATGTAAATAATTAAATCAAACATGTTTTTGATGTAGGCTGTAGAATTAATATTAATATTTGATAAGGGTGTGGAGATATATTTTTTTGCATAATTAATTAGTAGTGGCGGTATTGTAATTTTTATCTACTATGGCGAGGCGCGGCGGAGGCAGTCTCCCAACCGCTCCATTACGAGATGGGTGGTGGGACTGGCACAGCCCTGCCGCAGCCACCAGAGAACCGCCATTCCCTGGCGGCGTTGCGGCAGTCAGGATGCAGTATACGCTTGGCCTGAAAACCATAGTGGTGAGGAAACAAAGGGGACCCTGTGTTCCCCTCCCCTGTTCCTTGAGCTACTCAGCTGCAGGAGACAGACTCTTTTTCCGGATTAACCAATGTCCACATTGGGAGATTGATTCCCCATGTCAGTTACTTAAACTATTAAACTCGGAGCGCCGTGACAGCACACCTAGTGCTCTACTGTCCTGATGAAGACCCCGCTGTGAGGCAACCACTAACCCTCATCTCCACTGGGGTCGAAACATAGACCGTCCTACTCAAACTCCTACATGCTCATTGAACTAAACGTATCAAATGCAAATGTACCTATAAGCAATGTATATATAGGAACTAACTGACGTACATAGACTGTGAAGGTCTATTTGTATATATTGTGTATTTCATTCCATGTCACAAACACATTTACCCTGTCCCTCACTCGTTAATTCACTACCACTACCCTTAAATCCCTTCGCTTCCTACACCGATGAGCACTACAAATACGTAATGCATAACAACCCAGGAATGCTTTGAATGTTAATCGCATTAATATGCTGGTAATATTTGGAAATTAAATTTCCACTTTTTGAACTTATTTTGAATATGTGGTGATCTGTTTTTTATTATTTTCTGCTCTACATGCATCCCTATTTATGTGTATTTAATGTTTTGACTATTCCGACCAACCTTTGAAATGTACCCCCCCCCCGTGTCCATGCACAGCAGTTACTGCATGGCATGGATTGAAATGTGCAGGAACTGTTTTTGGTGTTCCCATTGCAGTGCCCATTTTCAGGGCACTGCATGGGAATGTCAAAAACAAAGCCAGTTAGACAGGAGGACACTCCTAATTTGGCAGCCGGTCTGACCATGGGTTTTGCGGTACTGCGGCGCCGCACTACCAAAGTCGTGACCGGGCTCTTAGTGTCCAACATCTTAATTGTTATAAGTTATATTGGAGTGGAAATGGGCAATGTTGCCTCTTTAGTTTCCAGCACCTTCCCTGAATTTAGTTAGATTGGAATAGAAATAATAAACCTTGCTCTTTAGTGTCCAACACGTTCCCTTAATAATTTTATCTTGAAGTGGGAGTAGTATATTTAACCCTTTTAGTGTCCAAAACCTTCCCTGAGATAAGTGTCATTGCAGTGGGAATATACAATGTTGCCTCTTTAGTGTCCAGCACCTTTCCAGAGTTAATTTAGATTGGAGTGGGAATAGTAAATGTTGCCCCTTTAGTTGTTAACACAGTCCCTGAATTATTTTATCTTGGAGTGGTAATAGTATATTTAACCATTTAATGTCCAAAACCTTCCCTGAGATATGTTTATTGCAGTAGGTATGGACAATGTTGCCTCTTTAGTGCCCAGCACCTTACCTGAGTTAAGTTAGATTGTAGTGGGAATAGTAAATGTTTTCCCTTTAGTGTCTAACACCTTCTCTTACTTAATTTATCTTGGAGTGGGAGTAGTATATTTTACCCTTTTAGTGTCTAAAACCATCCCCGAGGTATTGTAATGGGATTTAGTGCTATAGATATGTGTTTACTTTTTTGTAATGAAGTGGGAGTAATATGTGTTATGCCTGTGATATTAAATAATCTGTTAAAGTATATTTTGCATTGGTATGGTAAAAAAGTGTAGCTTTGCAATTTATTATTATTTCAACATTAATAAGTATTAGAAGAACACAATGTACATATAGGGGCTGATTACAAGTTTGGTGGTCCGGGACTGCCCAATTATGATGCAGGTGGTTACATAAATGAGATTCTGCTACTGCACCGCCGCCACCATCAGTAAATCTTGACCGCAGCAGTCAATCGAAAAGCATCTGTTGGAGGGCGGACCATAAGTCAAACCGCTCGCCCAATCATGATGTGCTGAACCGCCGAGGTTTCTGTGGTGGTCCAATCACCACATCCGAGGGGGGGGGAGGGAGGGATAAAAGGCTGAAACTGACCTGTACACAGCTACATGCGGGCCTGTGCCACCATGGAGACAGTCTTACACGTCTTGCCACTGTTGTAACTGATAGATAACGTTCAAAACAGAGGCCGCCGTGGACCCAACCGAGGGTAAGCTATACACATACCCTATTCTATTGATTTCACAGCAAATAGATGGCCTGCCATGGCCCCGGCAGGGGCATGGGGTCCCTGTGTCAAACATATTTTGTTGGCCTCCTCTGAAAATATACACAACATACAATCCAATTACAACTACATGATGCCCTCCTTGGGCAGGTCACTGACAATGCACGGCACTCACCACAAAAATCTCAATGTGTTTACAAAAAATATCCAGATATTGTGATGTCGGCAGTCATTTACTGTAACACAGCAGCAGCAACTCATGAATATCGCACTTATCATTTTCTGTGACACCTTCCCATTTCTCATATGGCAGGTCCTGGTGTGATATCAAACATGGACCTTCAAGGATGTGTTAAGAACCACAAGATATCCATGCCATGCCAAATCACTGGGATGTACACTCACACAGCACCCACCCCAAAAGGTAATGTCAGGTACATAGGGTATAAGTTGAATAAGGTGAGAAGCCTGCAACGGTCACACTGTCAAGAATCCCTGCTGAATAGCAATGCTACTACCAAGGGAGAATCCTGAAAGCCTGAGAGCCTGGGTCACAGTCCACTTTTCATAAGCCTTGAAACTCCATGCTCCCAGTACCTGTGGAGTGAAGTACATTAGGGACAACCAATAGCCTAGCCGACTGTCATGAAGATGTTTGTAACGTGTAATGTCAAAGTATAAAACCAAAACAGCAGTAACTGTGTTTTTTGCTGAAATATCAACTAGTTGTAGGTACACACACACACACCAATAAACAATCATCAAACAGTAATTCCAACCTACTAACACAAAAAAAAACAGATGTAGTGAAACAAATAGCTAGCTTGCACACATCAAACACATATACAATACACATCATTGCGAGAACTTCAACTTAAATGATTTCTACATTGACGAAAACAACCAGAAATACTTGCCACATCATATCCCATACAATTCAATGGCAGGTCCAATTGTAATCCATCCCACATATCCATCATTTAAACCTGTCCTCTTGTACTGTGTGATTTGAACACTGTTTGCAAAGTCAGAAAATACAATCCCCTCCAAATTGCACAGCATTCAGGGTTAAAGATGCACAACTATAGTCACACATCCCCAAGTATACATGAGCATTAAATAGCAAAAGTAATGATAGGACAACTGTCTTCCAAAACAAACATGTTTTTATTGTCCCATAACTGAGGGAATGGTAGCAAAAAAGGCCAATGGCCAGTTCAAATGTGTCCTGTTGTGGACCAGCACAGTGCAGTGCCACATAACTTAACTCAAGCCCTGGCACACAGAAAATAGTATTCAAAGTCAAACACTTATAGCCAACAAACAAACATGATATATGTGGATGATTTGTAATGTTCTCTTGTAGTAGGTCCAGCCAACACGTGTTTCGTCGTTCGGGACAAGAGACCAGCAACTTTCTCAGGGCTGTTTATATACCGGAATAAGTAATGAGCCTTCTGACTGGTTATAATTCAGCCCCAGCCTAAGAGCTGCTGGGAAAGTCCCAAGTAGCGTAGATATTTCAGTCCTTAATACATCCTACACACACGTGTAAGTGTTGTGTCCTTCGTTCCGGTTCAAAGCGCGTAGTGTGGGGCATTGCTGCGATGACCTCGATCCCGGCACCTCAGTATGGCCGTATTGTCCCCTACGGCTGGAGCTACTACAAGAGAACATTAAAAATCATCCACATATGTCATGTTTGTTTGTTGACTACAAGTGATTGACTTTGAATACTATTTTATGTGTGCCAGGGCTTGAGTTATTTTGTCGTACAGATCCCTCGGATCTGAACTGTGGGGCATCATATACCATAAGAAGTGAGATTTCATATATACCGGTTATAGTGAGCGCCACTCCCACCCAGGGCACTCCCCCCAGGGCACAATCATCCTACAGTGCTACATAACTTGCCTACCAAAACACTGCCAGGGGAACCTACCCAGGAAGGGGCATTGGGTGGGCAGTCCAGGCACCTCAAAGATGTTACTTGGAAGTGGGGGGCTTGGTTCGGCTAGGGAGATGTGGGTTGGGGTGTATTGGGTTGCAGGAGTGATAGGTTGGGATTTCGGAGGGGTTGTCTTTTTCTTGAGATTGGTAGGTAGGTTGGGTTTTAGTAGGGGTCGGTTTTTTCTTGGGAGTGGTGGGTTCAGATTTAGGAGGGGTCGATTATTTTCTTGGGAGTGGTGGTTTTGGATTTTTTCTTGGGAGTAATGGATTGGGATTTTGGTGGGGTTGTTTTACTTGTGGAAATGGCTGTTTTTTTCTTTGGGAGTGGTGGTTTGGTAAGTTGAAGGGATGGATTGGGGTGTGGGAGTCTGTTCCTTGGTTTTGTGGCTCACAGGCATAAGCCCCAGGGCAAATAAATATGCAAGACTAGTGCCGGCTTTAGCGCTGGTGGTGCCTGGTACGACAATCCTTTATGGTGCCCCAGTGCGTACCATAACATCCTCCTCAGATTCCCTCACTATCACCCAGCAAAACGACCCCTCTTCTCTCCATGGCCCTCCCTCCCATACATTTGTTTTGTTTAAAAGTGCAGGTAAAGGCTGGTTTTACTAATCCACACAGATATCCACACCAACTCCAGATCTGTTCTTTGCAGCAGGCATATTAACCCTCTACTTTATGGCTAGTCAAAACTATCACTAGACAAAACTGATCTCTCTCACTAGCTGGAACATTAATCACAAGAGTTATCTTGACATGCTGCCTGAAAGCTGGACACACAAGGAACTCTGCAGCAGGTTCTTAAATCATAAGTTATTGCTAAACACAGCGAGACCCCCTATTTTTCACAAACGTATTTTACACACATTTTCATACTGTTATTTTACTAAAATATTTGTAATATATAAAAAATAATTTTATGTTATATTATTATTTAATCATAACAATTTTTTTAATAGTTGTTAAATACAGAATGTTTCTGAATACATTTTCAGTCATTTACATTTTCATAATTTTTAAACATTGTGCATTTTTAAACATTTTTATGTTGGTATGTAATATACATATGTTTCATATATATTAAATGTATATATGTTATAATAATATTTATTATATACTTTACAATTTTGGTATTCATTTTTGGAACATTGTTGTACATGTGTTATATTTTTTAAACATTTTAATAAACATTTTTGGTTACATTTCTGCTATTTTTTTCCCATTATTTCCTATAGGGAGATAGTCTATTTTAAAACTTTTACTACGCTGCCTTTTTTTCTATCATTACCTAAATTTTGTAGTCTATTGGTGTTATTTTGGGGTTGTTCGTGGAAGGTGCTGCTGTTCGAAGGTAAAAGTAAGTTACTTTTTAACTTATTTTTAAGGTATCTCTAAAGTAGCGGGGAGGTGGGAGAGTTGTGTATATGATATGTGTGGTGTTATTGGTAAGTTTATTGTGTGTTCTATTGTTTGTTTGGATGCTATTTGATGTTGCATACTTTTATTATGTGTGTAGAAATTGAAGTGTTTCTTTAATGTAAATTATGTGTAGTGAATATATTTGGGATTGTAGTGTTTTGTGCAGGAGGGTGTTTTATCTCTTTTGTGCAGGTTTGCTTTCCCTGAACGGTTCTAAGAAAAGTCGGCCTTTTTATTTTTTACAGGAAATTTTAATTTGTTTTTTATAAACGTATTTTCTTAATAGATTTTCTTGTTTTGCGTGTTCCTGGAGAGGTTCTTTTTTTAATCAATTTTAAGGTTTCTTATGGAACTTACAGACTGTGGATTGCCCCAAGGGACTGGGTTTTTTAAACAACATTTTTGAATTTTTTGGGGGGGCTTTTTGCTTACATTTAAACAACTTTTTGGTGGACTACCTTTTGGAACTATGTGGATTTTGACAGAGATCTGCAGCAACAAAATCGTAAGTTAGTTTTATTAATTTACTTTGTGTGGGAAATGCTATATATTTATAATTATATTATGTTGATATATTTGTTGTTATTTTGTAGAAACTATGTGATGTATTTTTAAAATTATGTATAGGTAGTTTGTTTTATGTATTAAATAATTTAAATTATTTTTTAAATAATAGTATTATTATTTTTATTATCCCAGTGAGTAATGTAAAATGTAGAATTATTTTTTCACTAACATAATAATATTAGTTTCTTAGCTGCCTGGTACATTTTGTGTGTGGTTTAGAGGATAAATTAGGCTATTACTTCTAAGCAATCTATCCTTTGTAGTTTACAAATAGTCTTACTTTGAATTGTAGATGTTCGTACATTTTTCTAGTTCGTTTGATTAATTTAGGACAGATTTCAGTAACAGATTGTGCTAGTCTAAGTTCTTGGTAGCTTTGCTGTTTCTGTTTGGCTTCTAGTAATTTATTTAGCGTAGGTTGAGTTCTGCCTACTATGGATTGGAAGGCATCCTTCCACTGTGTTGTTTGTTTTTGCCTCCTGTACAAAGGTTCTGTCGCAGACGTTCCACCATGGTGTGTGGAATTATGGCTGGCGTCTGTGTCCTGTACTCTGTAGTCTGCCTACCCATGTGTCCTCGAAGTAGTCCATTGGGGGAGCTAGTCTGTTTTCATTATTTTGGTAAAAGGGACTTTCTATTAGGATGTTGTAATGGTTGACTACTTCTGTTATAGGGACATAGGCTAGTGCAATCAGTTTTCTGATTTGAAAAATAAATTGGCTGTTGGTGGCTTATTCTACAGTTAGGGGCTTATTACCAATTTGGTCGGAGTTTCCTCCAACTGACACCGTGGTGGAAACTGGAAAGACTGACCTCTGGTCAGCGGTCCCAACTGCCTAATTACCATGTGCGGTCACATTCCCAAATTTCCCTATGCAAACATGTGTTATGACTGTTAACCGGCCGTAACACAAGCTCCCATAGAGGAATGGGAGATTGTGTTAATCCCTGCACCCCATGGCAGGCACCTCAAGGTGCCTGGCACAAAGTGCAGGGATTAAACGGGAGCACCATAGGTGTCCCTTCGGCCCCCCAACTGGAGGCTGCAAGGAAATAGCGACCCTGCTAGGGGGTCCCTAAACTCACTTTCCAACAGACTTTCTATGTCGGAAAGCCCGGCATGGAAAGTTTGTAGGAAACCGGGTATCGTAATCCCGAAGGCGGAAATGCTTTCCTATGGGATTACGGGCCGGTGTCCGACAGGCCCATGGCCTCCTGGAGCCTGTTGAAAGCCAGCCGGAATGACCTGCCGGTTTCAATTCTGACCGCCTGTATTGTAATCAGCTGGTCGGAATTGAAACCGAAGATCACAGTCGTAAAGCTTCTGACCTAAGGTCCGAGGCTTTATGACTGTGATTGTTATAAGCCCCTTAAGATCTGATTACGAGTTTGGTTGTACGACCGACCGAAAATTGTGTTTGCGGCCACCAGTAGCCCAGTACGCTAGCGGTCTTTAGACCACTGTATTGCAATTTTACAGCGGGGCCTACTGTTTGTCTACGGTGGTGGGCAAAAGTTCTTGTATCCATTTTAGCGAAGCTTTGTGTTTGTGGAACCTTTTTCTACAGCAAGCTTCTTCTTGAAACAGGTTCTTTTTTCTGTTGGAAGAGAAAAGGTAGTTCTATTTATTTAACATATATTTATGATGTTTAAGGACATTTAGGTTATTCAGAATTTTTACTGTTGCTGTTTTAGTAAGTTTAAAGCAGTTCTTTAGATATACTTTACTTTTTTGTAGTCTTTGATGTGTGCTTCTCGATGGAGTTTAGTTGAAGGTTGAATAATCTGTAGAAAAGGTTAAATTTAAAGGCTGTGTTAGTAATTGTTTGATAAGAATTGTTTCTTAAAGTTGCAATTATTTAACTTCCTATTTTAAATACAGTTACTTACTTGGAGCAGTGGATGTACAATTTTACATGTTGCTGGCTTCTCTTTTTGCAGGGAAAATCCAGCAGAGTTTTCTCCTTTTCAAACTTTTGCCGTTTTCTGAGCAATTGTTTGGTTAAATTACTGTGACTTATTTCTTGTTTGTTTAATTGATAAAGCTATTTAATTGATTATAGTTTTGTATAGTTTAATATAACTGGTTGTTTTAGCTTCCTTTTGATTATTTTTGTAGTTATATACTTATTTAGCACTGCAGGTCCGGCTTGTACGTCTTAAACTCTATGTGATTTTGATGTTTGCTGAAGTTGTTTTAATTTGTTTGAACTTGACTAACATTTATAGTTATTTTAATTGGGCTCTCTAGTTTTTTTAATGTTGTTGGTAGGGCAGCAGGGGCCTTTTTAAATACTTTATTCAGCTACTGATCAAGGGGTTCCTTTTCATCTGCTCTCCGTTTCGCCGCAGCTTTGCTGTTTGTTGCAGAGTGAGTCGGGTGTCGTCCTGGTCCTTTCTAACTGCTCTTTTGACCGCCGTCATTTTGGCACGTTGGCAGTCTAGACGTCAACTGCCTCTTATTTAAGAAGCAGTGGAGCGCGGACGAGCAGCAATGCAGGTTCAGTTTGTATGTCTTAAACTCTATGTGATTTTGATCTTTGCTGAAGTTGTTTTAATTTGTTTGAACTTGTCTAACATTTATAGTTATTTTAATTGGGCTCTTTAGTTTTTTTTATGTTGTTGGTAGGGCAGCAGGGGCCTTTTTAAATACCTTATTCAGCTACTGAGCAAGGGGTTCCTTCTCATCTGCTCTCCGTTTCGCCTCAGCTTTGTCGTTTGTTGCATAGTGAGTCGGGTGTCGTCCTGATCCTTTCTAACTGCTCTTTTGACCGCCGTCATTTTGGCACGTTGGCAGTCTAGACGTCAACTGCCTCTTATTTAAGAAGCAGTGGAGCGCGGACGAGCAGCAATGCAGGTTCAACTTGTATGTCTTAAACTCCATGTGATTTTGATCTTTGCTGAAGTTGTTTTAATTTGTTTAAGTTTTCGAACATCTGAGACTTTTATAGTTATTTTATTTGGGCTCTTAAGCTTTTTTAGTGTTGTTGGTAGGGCAGCTGGGGCATTTTAAAATACCTTATTCAGTTACTGAGCAAGGGCTTCCTTTTCACCTGCTCTCCGTTCTGCTGCTGCGTTGCCGTTTGTGCGGAGAGAGTCAGGTGTCCTCCCGGGCCATTCTAAATGCTCTTTTCACCTTTGCCATTTTGGCAAGTTGACAGTCTAGACATCAACTGCCTCTTACTTAAGAGGCAGTTGAGCGCGGGCACGCATTTTTTTAGGTTCGGCTTGCTATTTCTTAAACTCCATGTGATTTTGATCTTTGCTGAGGTTGTTTGAATTTGTTTTAACTTTTCTAATACCGGAGGCTTTTATAGATATTTTAATTGGGCTTTTTTAGATTTTTTAATGTTGTTGGTAGGGCAGCAGGGGCATTTTTAAATACCTAATTTAGCTACTTACAAGGGGTTCCTTCTCACCTGCTCTCTGTTCCACCGCTGCTTTGCCATTTGTTGCAGAGAGAGTCAGGTGTTCTCCCGGCCCGTTCTAACTGCTCTTTTGACCGCCGCTATTTTGGCAGGCTGGCAGTCTAGATGTCAACTGCCTCTTATTTAATAGACAGTTCAGTGCATGCGTGCGCATCGGGTGCACCGCAGGCATGCCAAAGGCAAGCCCCCCTGTGCCCGTCCACACCTGGATGTCGCCAGACGCCACGACCCCTGTCACTTTTGCGCGGCACCATGGTAAGTTCCAAAATCCTGCAATATTCCATTCCTGAGTTGTTTCTTATTCAGGCTAATCTTAAATCTATAGAAAAATCTATGTGGGATTGTGAACAGTGTTTTCCTTCAAAAGAGGGCCCAAGCTCATGTAAACACAGTCATTTTAGCTGTATTAATTGTATATTGGAGGGTAAATCTACCGCCATGGAACACTTGAATAACAAGTCTCATTTGGTGGATTCCACCCCAAGTCATCTGAATTATGGGACTCTAGTGCAATGTTAGATCTCTGGAAAAATATGCTATTGAAATCTGGGACCTTATCTCTTTTCTGTCACCCAAATTATGTTTCTTTACAGAAACTTGGCTAAATGCGGCCTCACATCCATTCATTCCTTTGGCCATTCCAGATCCCTAGTCGCTACTTAAGCTGGATAAGGCGGTATAGCTGGTGGCGGAGTGGCCATAGTCTTCTATGACTCCCTTCCTGTGGAGCTGATTGATACCTTGATATCAGAGTGGGTGGAGCTCTGTGTGTTTAAAATCACAATTTTGGCCGCTGTCTCATGGAAGGGAGCACTAATTTATTGTCCTCCAAGGACAAAAAAAGATTTCAGTCAGTCCCTAATTGATTATTTAGCCCCACATATTTGGGCCACTAATAATTTTTGTGCTGTTGGGCGATTTCAATTTCCATGGGGAAAACAGGAAAGTTAGGGATGTAATACAAGTTTTGGAAGACTTTGAATGGCTCGTTTTAAGACAAATTGTGACAAGACCTACTTATGAGGCAGTGCATACCCTGGACCTCTTTTTTACTACTTCAGCTGAAGTTCTCTGTAAATATCCTCTGCCTATTACCTGGTCTGACCATTAATTCAATTTGAGATCTCTTTCAAACCTACTCTAGAAGCACCTGGACCAAGAATCTCGGAATCTATTTGCTCATTGAAAGCAGTCACTTCTGATTCTTTGACTGAGCTTTTTAATCCTACCCCTATTATATCATGTAAAGACATTGAAGAGGCGACTGAATTATATTATGATTCCTTGGTTAGGGTTTTTGACCGTGTGGCAAAGCTACCCAGGCTGATGAGGAGTGTTACCCCAAAATCGGTCCCAAAATGCTTGTTTCTGGGTCAGGGAGAACGTGTCCTGGCAGTTCGGTCTGGACTGTTCCTATGGAGAACAGGGTCAAGACTGATTTCCATATGGCCGGATCTCAAATGGAATGGTGTGGTGCGCAAACAAACAATAGATTTAACCCAGATCTGTGACTGGGGGTGAATGTTTGATTATTTCAGCATTCCGTCCATCATCAATTCTTTTTACATTCGCGCCCAAAGTGGGAAGGGTATGCCCAGATATGGGTCCCGTGCTCGCTACGCCACTAGATTCAAGCTAGCCTTGCTGATGAGGGGTGTTACCCCACAACCAGTCCCAGGATGCTTGTTTCTGGTCCAGGGAGGACCTGGCCTGGCAGGTCGGGCTGGACTGTTCTGATGGCGAACACGGTCAAGACCTATTTGCAAATGGCTGGGTCTAAACTAGAATGGCGTGGCGTGCAAAAAAACAATGGATTTACACAGATCTGTGACTTGTGGGAATGTTTGATTACTTCAACATTCTGTCTCTCATCTTTTCTTTTTGCATTTGTCGCCCTAAGTGGGAATGAAATGCCCAGATGTGGGTCCCATGCTGTCTACGCCACCAGGTTCAAGCTAGCCTGGCTGATGAGGGATGTTACCCCGAAACTGGTCCCAGGATGCTTGTTTCTGGTCCAGGGAGGACCTGGCCTGGCAGTTCGGGCTGGACTGTTCCTATGGAGAATAGGGTCATGACTGATTTGCACATGGCTGGGTCTAAACTGAAATGGTGTAGCATGCAAAAAACTATGGATTTAACCCAGATCTGCGACTGGGGATGAATGTTTGATTAATTCAGCATTTTGGCCATCATCTGTTCTTTTTGCATGTATATTTTTTTGGGCCATCTACTTTATTGTTTTGGTCTTTTTATATGTAGTATTCCTCAAATATAAAACTCGGTTATTAAAAAATACCTTCCCAAACAAGACGGAAAGTGTGACTCATCACCCACCACAACTTATTCTTTATCTATCTACCGTCTATTTAACAGAGTCCTAATGTAAATATGCATATGTAAGATAAATAGGCGTATGATTGTGTATTGTGATTCAGCTACTAATTACCATTCCAACATTCTTGTTTGTTTTCCACTCAAACTGTTTAAGAACTATGTTTAGTTACTGTGAACCCTGTTGCTCTGCTACCTCTTTCTTAAATACATAAATCCAAATAAATCCAACCCATGAGCGAACATTTCCAAAGCCAATAGGTCTGGATTTTGACTGACGGTTGACGTTGGCAGTGCTTGTTCACATAACATACTCAGCCCCACGAATAACAGTGCTCACGCTCTGCAAAAAAAATGCTGAGGACCTGCTCTTTGAATAACCTGAAACACACAAAAAAGACCTTCAACCAAACGTGGCATTCACATCCCCTCGGAGTTTTGAAAAGGTGGATTCTGGCTGTAGTACTTTAGACCGTTACTGGAAGTTCGTCAAGTCAGACTTGAGTCCTTGCTGGAGCAAGCAGCATTACTGTAAGCTGCTATGAGAAGTCCTTCAACTCAGGCACAAGCCTTTTTCATAGCAGGCTGCAGTACCTTTTGCCATAATTAGAGGTCCCTTGAGCCAGACATAAGTACTTTCTGTAGAACACCGCTGTTCCCTAGCCCAGTGATTCTTAAACTTTTGTCTTCTGAGGACCCCCACTTAATCATTGTTGTACTCGGGCATCCCCACTAAATCATTTTTGGAATCTAGAGTGCCACACTGGGTCAGAAGCTGTGTACCGTAGCCTAAGCATGTTCAATGATTTGAACCGCAAAACAATACACAAAAAATACAGGAACCAGCATTCATCAAACAAATACACAATTGATGAAATGTGTTATTTAATTCACAAATAAATATATATTTTTTAAATTATCAACATTTTTATTCCAATAGGAAGGTTGGGATGTTTTAAAATTCAATTAAAGCCTCACATCGTCTGAAATATATTCTGTTTGATGTGCTTGCACTGCTCCAATGAATCAATCTGAGGATACTAACTTAAGGCCTGATTACGAGTTTGGTGGTCCGACCGCCCGGGAACCGCATCCGCACCCGCCAGTAGACCACAGCGCTGGCGGCCAGAAGAGTGCCTTATTACAAGTTGACCACGTTGTCAGAGGTGTGGCTTTGGAGATCTTGCGACCATGGTGAGTACTTTTTCCAAATATATTTCGATGCCTGACTAACCATTGCCAGGGTCTGGTCCCTATCCTGGCGGTCCAGGCAATGGCTATATGGTACGAAAAGGACTCACCTGTAGATCGACACAAACAGGCTCGTAATCCTCTGAATGAAGATCCTGCTGTGAAGAGGGACCTGAAGAAAGGGATCCACATCAGACTCTGCCTGGAAGAACAATAAAGGGGTGAGTACGATCCTCAAATCCATTGCCACCACCACCATGCAACAGGCAGTGAACCGCCGCGGTTAGCTCATGGAAAAGCCAACTCATATTACGAACGATGGTGCAGCTTCCCGGCGGTCGGGGTGGTCTCCTGGCATTCTCAGCCACGGTCTTCGCAAAGCCTATCTACCCAACTCGTAATGCGGTGGTCGGACCGCCAAGCTCTCCACAATCGGACTACAGCCGATAAGGCAGTCCATGGGACTGCCAAACTTGCCACAGGCCCTTAGTCGGCCCTTAGTGTTTAGCTTCTAATTTTATTTCCTTCACATTTGAAGAACATTTTAAAATATTCATTTGTATGTTTTGTTCTTTATTTATATACACCATATTAATCTGTTAATATTTTTTTATTTTCAAAGCAGTCGAGGACCCCCCTGGGTCCACAGACAAGATGTTAAAAACGACTGCCCTAGCCCATTACAAGAGGTACGTCGAGTCAGACACAAGTTGTGGTTGTAAGCAGGCTGCAGTTTTTTAGGCTGTTGCTAGAGGTCCCAAAGGCATTCCCTCTGCCTCTTTGTCTCTGGATACCAAAGAATGAAGGACACAGCAGATGCTGTTGTTTGTCTTCTGTTGAAATGGGAAAGAACTTGTGACAAAAACATATCTGTCCATTTGTATTGAGCATGCTGGATCATAAATAGCTCAAAGAAAGGGGATTTTACCTAAGCCTCTAAAATTAATTGAGACAATAAATGTCAAGTAGAAAGGATAAACACAACTTTATTAGTTTATCCTGACAATTAATTGATGTCTTTTTTTCTTTTTATAAAAACATTTTTTAGAAAAGTTTTTTTGTGGACAAAAAAGGGAACATCATCAACTTCACCTCAAGTCATACACAATTGTTTAAACAAAAACATACATTATATACAACAACACAATATGTGCCAAATATAAGTGCAAAACCAATTATACACACAAATTGATACAAATCAAATAAACAGTTTCCGGGAAAAGAAACAAAAAATGTTTTCCTTTAACAAATATATTCCCAGAGGGTGAACACAACCTTTTTGCCACCCACTGCCCTATTACGATATTGTACTATTCAAATTTATTGTAATAGGGAATCGACAGATATCATTGATGCTATCTCTTTTTAGAAAAACGGTAAGTGCAATGCCAATTGCAATGCCGACGCGTTTCGAGTCTCTGTGTGTGAATCACGGGACTCTCATCAGGGCTGGATGAATCAAATCCAAGGGAACTGTTTGTGGGAAATACAAGGGGGAAAGAGTTTAATTTTTATATATTGGTCCTCAATCCATTCAATCATTATCGTGAACGGAATTATGTCAGGAAATGGGCATACCTTATTTGTCCAAAGATGCACCGAAATTTTGGAATGTCTTCGGAACCGTGGCTGTCACTCTGCAACAGAGTACACTATATTTTAATTTCTGGTTAGAGTAAGGTGGGGCTGCACGATTAGGCACGGGGGAATTTAGCTGTAATTACCTTAGTTTTCGGTCTGACTGTGGGGTGAACCACCGGTGCTCATTTCACTCGAAATATCGAGTAAGTTTTTCATTTCTGCAACAAAAAAATGAGGAGCAAGATGTGATTCTCTTCACTGGTCGGGAAAAAATCATTCTGACCCGTTATGGCCGCTACTTGTGGGAAGACTTACTTGTTCGTCAAAAGACAGGAAGCTCAGGTCACTGGAACACCCCTTACAAAAACCAATTTTTGCCATGCGTAGAAATATCAGCATAGGCCAACAATTGGTAAAAGCAGACAGCTTTATTCCTAAACAAAAGAGCGACCTAATAGCACAATGGAAACTTAAACCAGTTTGTGGGCACCATAAATGTGGTAACTGTGTATCATGCCCAACAACATTAGAGGGCACTGTGTTTGACCATGACGGCGTTAAATGGAAACATCAGATGTTTACGAACTGTAAAACTAAGAATGTCGTCTATGCCGTGGTATGTCCCTGCAACAGAGTCTACATTGGCAAAACGAGCCAGTCCGTCAATGTACGGATCACACAGCACCGTTCAAGAATCAAGAAAAAAGTCCCAAATGCTCCTATGGTCGAACACTTCGTAAACAATAACCATGGAGAAAATGATTTAAATGGACTGTTCTAACATGGGTGGATCCCAAAGTGCGATCAATAGATGTGGAGGCTGCACTTTTACGCAAGGAGGCGTACCTGATCATGAAGTTTGACGGTGTCAACAAAGGATTAAACAGTCTGAGCGAGATTAATAGGGCGTAGCAGCTAAATACAAAACAAAATTGTTTTCCTAAAATCACGCTGGACTAGAAAACAGTTAGAAACTTCATTGCCCACAATACATTGCAAGAGGAATTGTACCTCTGTTAAGTATGATTGGCCACCTTAAAGTCACGTGACCGGAAAGCCGTTTTTGACTTCCATTGCGCACTCACGGCCCCCACCGGGTGCAAGAAGCCACGGACGAGACATAACTAGCGTGAAAGATTTTTGAACTTGAGGGTAAGCATTAGAAGTGTTCGTTTAGGCGAAATTCACCTGGACATCACACGAAGAGCTCTAATATTAAAGCTCCCGCCTTGTTTCATGTTTTCCAGCACACACGAATCGGCTAGGAATTCAACAGAGAAACCGACCTGAGCTTCCTGTCTTTTGACGAACAAGTAAGTCTTCCCACAAGTAGCGGCCATAACGGGTCAGAATGATTTTTTCCCGACCAGTGAAGAGAATCACATCTTGCTCCTCATTTTTTTGTTGCAGAAATGAAAAACTTACTCGATATTTCGAGTGAAATGAGCACCGGTGGTTCACCCCACAGTCAGACCGAAAACTAAGGTAATTACAGCTAAATTCCCCCGTGCCTAATCGTGCAGCCCCACCTTACTCTAACCAGAAATTAAAATATAGTGTACTCTGTTGCAGAGTGACAGCCACGGTTCCGAAGACATTCCAAAATTTCAGTGCATCCTTGGACAAATAAGGTATGCCCATTTCCTGACATAATTCCGTTCACGATAATGATTGAATGGATTGAGGACCAATATATAAAAATTTAACTCTTTCCCCCTTGTATTTCCCACAAACAGTTCCCTTGGATTTGATTCATCCAGCCCTGATGAGAGTCCCGTGATTCACACACAGAGACTCGAAACGCGTCGGCATTGCAATTGGCATTGCACTTACCGTTTTTCTAAAAAGAGATAGCATCAATGATATCTGTCGATTCCCTATTACAATAAATTTGAATAGTACAATATCGTAATAGGGCAGGGGGTGGCAAAAAGGTTGTGTTCACCCTCTGGGAATATATTTGTTAAAGGAAAAACATTTTTGTTTCTTTTCCCGGAAACTGTTTATTTGATTTGTATCAATTTGTGTGTATAATTGGTTTTGCACTTATATTTGGCACATATTGTGTTGTTGTATATAATGTATGTTTTTGTTTAAACAATTGTGTATGACTTGAGGTGAAGTTGATGATGTTCCCTTTTTTGTCCACAAAAAAACTTTTCTAAAAAATGTTTTTATAAAAAGAAAAAAAGACATCAATTAATTGTCAGGATAAACTAATAAAGTTGTGTTTATCCTTTCTGCTTGACATTTATTGTCTCAATTAATTTTAGAGGCTTAGGTAAAATCCCCTTTCTTTGAGCATTACGTGGCCCAACCTACCCTCTTTCCCACAGGGCCAAACCCCCCCTTTTTTGTAAAGGATCATAAATAGGGCATGGCTTTATAATACACATTTGCACATTAACTTTCACAAGTTTTTAGGATTGTTTTCTATGTAAAGAAATTTGCCACTGCTGAGTTATGACTGTAATAGCTATTAAGAAGTTAGGCACAACACCTCAATGGTCTGGAAATAGTCAAGAAAACATTTAAAGATAATCCTGTCACTTTCTATGTAGAAAGGTACCATAGAGGCATATTAGCAGGGCACAAAGGATTACTCTTTGTCATGCCATATATTTTTAAATACAACCACAATTTACACCTGCCGGCATATACTTTTATTGAAAGGTAAACTGTCTGCCACCAGGTTGATTTTTATTGCTAATAAACACTTCATAAGATTATTTCACAGGAGAAATATGCAAGATCTACTTGAGACTGAGGACAAAGCAAAGGAAGCATGGGGTGATACGGAGAGAGATAATGGAAAGTGGACATCTGAGCATGAAAGTGAAATTGAGGAAGGTGAGGATGAGAGGAACAGTGGGAAAGTGGTGACAGGAAAATCAAGACGATGGACAGAGGGAAATTGAAAGCAATGACAGAAAGACGGGTAGAGTGCAGTGGGAAAGTGGCAGGACAGCAGACTGAGGGGAGAAAATAGCGAGAGAGGGATAAGATGAGTTGGACTGTTTTCTGAAGTACATTACTAAAAACCTAATGGAAAAAGTAATAGGACAATGTAACCTTCCTCGAAATGCCCATGGCGTGAGGGCCAGTTCATTTAAAATATGTTAAATCATGAAAAAAACATAAAAGCCCGTGGGTGAAAGGGGCTGCTGCAAATCCAACTTTCTCTTTCTACACTTCTCGCAAAACATATGGGGGAAAGGAACCAGTCTTTTTTAGGTCTCGGACCTAAAGGCTGCGCTTTTTCTTAGTAGGGCTGTAGAACCCGCCTCCCTGCCCTGTCTCTCCTCCATTGGCTGGCTTCCTAAACGGAGGCCAGCCATTGGAGGAGAGATGCGTCACTCTGATTTAGCCCCGTCCTTTTCGGATTTGGGGCGTAAGTTTTGCTATTCGTTAGACAGTGACGTTGTCTGTCACTCAGAAACAGAAAACCACGCCCCCATTCCGAAAAAGACGGAAGCTTGCGGCCGCCATTTTTTTTTGTCCCGAAGACGAGCTGCAGGACTCCCCTCATCCTCGCCTGTGCTGCCGGGCTCTATTCCGCCTTGTACCAATATCTTATTCACTGTCCCTTCGTTATGTGGTGCCCCTGGCCCTGACTTGTTTGTACTCTGCAGTGATGGCTTGCAAGCTAGACACCCTTACCTGGAGACGGACGGAGAGACTGCTCTGTTGCGGCCGCCATTTTTTTTTTGTCCCGAAGACGAGCTGCAGGACTCCCTTCTTTCTCGCCTGTCTGTGCTGCGTTCCAAGAAGAGGAATACCGAGGTAAGGACCTGCACAGGGACATGTGGCGGGAATTGGCCCTTCACAAGGAATCTCCAGAGCTCCCAGGGCCCTGGGCTTATTGTCTCTCCCCGGCCTCACCTGCGTTTCGTAGCACCATGCAGAACCCCGTATTATCTGGAACACCGTCAGGGACCCGCGGCCCCTTTACTTGCACACAGCCTCCCAGACGGAGAGCGCTGTAGTCCGCTTCCTGGCTGCAGGGCCTCTCTCGCCATCCTGGAGCTTCCTTGGCCGGTGCACCGTCACTAGAGATCTTGATGGGGCTCACTCTGGCTGCTTGCAGGTCTGTCTCGCTCTCACCGCTGTCCTCGTGGTGCAGATGCACTTCTGCGGATGTCCCTGACCCTCGCTCCCAGAGGCTCGGATCGTTGGTGTGCTTCGCTGGCACCTGTTCTTCAAAGATGTATCGCCTGCATTTTACTTTCGCCACCGCCGTGTACTCCAGCTGTTCTTCTCCTGTCGGGGTGTCCAGCACTGATTTTTCCCAGGTATTTAGTGTGCCCCTTGGATCAGGGGTTGGGGTTCCCCTGTGTCTGGGTGATGTTATTCTCCGTGATATCTGTGTAACGCATTCAGCCGGTCCGGCCATTATTTGCTAGCGTTTTATTACTAAAAGAAACAAAACTACAAGTCCCAGAATGCAATGCGTAGCTAAGATGCCGGGACTGCGCCTGAAGTGTTATGACATGATGTGCTTTGTCAGGAATGGGAGAGGTTGCATCTGTCTCGATTTCAAACTTGTATTTCCATGCAACGTTCAGAGCTAATCCCACCCCCCCGCCCCTGGAAGTAGCTTATCCCTGTTTCTGTTTGAGTGTTGTGAAGTGCTATTGGGGTGAGTGGCCGAGTGGGGTGCCGTGCGCGGAGCGCAGCTGGTGGATAGGGCTTGTCACTTCCCTCACCAGCTACGGACATATTTGGAAGGGGTGAACACCCCAGGGCTGAGACGTGGCTCTGGAAAGGCTTCCAGGTGACTCCAGGTCACCAGTGATGCAATGCACCAGTTCTGGGCTTCTCTTTTACACATTGTTAGTTTTAGAGTGTGTGAACGTTGCTTGTTTCGTTTCTCTTCCATCACTCTGAGGTAAAGTTTATCACTTTGTATTAAAACTCATCAATAAACAGCACCTCAGAATCGCACCCTCCCCTTCAAAAAACGACCACCCCCCTTCTTGGCCCATATGCACAGGACCGAGGGGGTACTCCACTCCTTCAGCCCCCACCCCCAAAACCGGCACTAACCCATGCCTCGCCCTTCTAAAACAAAACTTTCTCTCCCTGCTCCCACCACTCCGACCCCCCCCATGCCTGACCCCCGCCCCGGGAACCATTTGTCCGAGATACGCTGATGTTACCAGCACGCTAGAGCAGTGGGTTTGGTACCGGCTGGTGAAATGTGTGCACACAGAAGCACTGACTCCTCCTTTCACCCACCTGGGGGTGGTAAAACTGAAATCACTTTTGAATGGGGGAAATTACTGTACGGGGTTAGTCTATCTCCATTAAGACCCCAGCCCATGCCTACGGTCAGCATGCTTTCCATGTGTGGCGGCGGACTGTCGTGCCATGCAGTAGTCCTTCTTCTAATTCCCTTTACTTCTAAAACCACACAACAACCCCGTGTGGCTTCTGCAGCCGGACCCCCACTCTGGTCGTGTTTGCACCAACGCTGGTGGGGTCTTCAAGGACCCGCAAGGCCACCAGTGACATCAGGGAGGTCTGACGGCACCAGGACAGCACCTCAGAATCGCATCCTCCCCTTCAAAAAACAACCAACCCCCTTCTTGGCCCATACGCACCGGACCGATGGGGTACTCCACTCCTTCAGCCCCAACCCCCAAAACCGGACACTAACCCATGCCTCGCCCTTCTAAAACAAAACATTCTCTCCCTGCTCCCACCACTCCGACTCCCCCCCCCCCCCGATGCCTGACCCCCGCCCCGGGAACCATTTGTCCGAGATACGCTGATGTTACCAGCACGCTAGAGCAGTGGGTTTGGTACCAGCTGGTGAAATGTGTGCACACAGAAGCACCGACTCCTCCTTTCACCCACCTGGGGGTGGTAAAACTGAAATCACTTTTGAATGGGGGAAATTACTGTACGGGGTTAGTCTATCTCCAACGTCTCGTGTAAAAACGCTGTAAAGCACACTCAACAATCGTCAGTATAATCAAGTGCTCGGGGTTCAATGTTTAGGTGACGGAACGGATATCCTATGACATGTTTATAGCTCAGTGTACAGAGTAAACCGTCTCTAAGCGCTGCAGTGTTTCTGGACGCGCAGATGCTGACACGAGACGCAAATGACAAGCTCATGCTAACGGTCCCACCCTCCAGGCCACTGTTTACCTGCGCTGAGCAGGTTTACCACGAGAGTCCGGGAAGCTTGGAGTGCCGGAGTGTGGAATTTTAGATCGTGAACTAAACATCATCTGCGCCATCTTGTCCATTCCTCAGACTCACGTATGAACATACACGACAGCCATTTTAGGTACCATGATCTCCCTGTTCACGATCGATCATCAGCGCACTTCCCTGACCCTGCAAGCCTCCCCCATGCACTCTGGCTGACCCCGCATCCACATGCGTAAGTCATGAACCCTCCTCTTCCACATGACTCTGTCTCTAGGAATCACACCCCGCGCCTGACCAACACCTCCTTCCGATTATCCACACTGATCACACTGATCCTTTCCTTCCATGAATACCTCTCCTTTGATGACCCCTTCCTCTGAGCCCGATTGTCTGTACGAACCGCTGGTCATCCCTTGGCCTGAGGATACAGTTTATTGCCCACTACTGTATGCACTCGACCCTTTTCAAAGGAGCTACTATTGATCATGGCCTCCCCACCCCTTGAGATTCGATCAGGCGCACACATTCCAAAGGAATCGGCGAAACACTCAGCTGCGTGATAGCCCCCTCCTGTTGTATAGGGGGTGAGGACCTCTACTGTAGCCACGTGTTGGAATGAGCTGGAACTGGGGGGGGGGTGCCGGGGATGTCATCCTCATACTTCACAATCTCTTTACTGTAATAAAGAACGGTCACATGTCATAAACCAGTGTATAAAAGACCAGGTCTCAGAGAGGCTGTCAGAGAGCACTTCGAGACGATACCTTGTTGTCAGATCTGATGTGTTCTGCTCCGTCGGAATAAAACGTGTTTCCTGTCTTCCTGTCTCCAGCGCCTGCCTCTTTACTTGATAATCTTTGTAAGGTATTAGAGGCGTTTAACGCCGGGCAAAATTACTGAAGAGACATCGATTAAATTGCCTGACCATTTTTGCTGATCTTCTTCAATTGACGCCCAACGTGGGGCCCATCAGCGACACGTGGATCCGGTGGGAGAGGTCCCAACGACAGAGTGAACGACTGCAACGATCGGAAGAGCTCCTGTCCAATAGACCCTCGTCTGACAGCCGATCATCTGAACTTCACTGGTTCCGAGCAGACCTCTCCCCGAGTGATCTTCGGTCCTGACTGGGAACCATCAGGAGTGCCACGGTAGCAGCAGAGAGTAGAGGACGATCGGGCGCTGGAAGCGGAAGACAAGAAACTGTCCATGCGGTCCGGGTAAGGTCGTGTAACATGACAAACTAAGACATATTTGATTGTTTGATTGAAAATACTAGTATTACTCTTCGAATTGTTGGTTCTCTTGGAGATTCTCTGTCTGCAAACTGAGAGGGATAAAAGTATTCTCTCTTCCTTTGGGTGCAGCGAAGGGTAGGTAACGCAGGCTTTTGCCCCCGTTGTAATCCGTCGTGCCTATCTTTTCTCCCCCACTGATTGATTGTTTGCCCGAACACTGTTTGTTCGAGGATTGTTTTTCTCGAGAATTCTCTGTCTACAAACGGGGAAGGGTAAAAAGTATTCTGTCCTCCTTTGCGGATAGTGAAGAATAGGTAGTGCAGGCTTTTGCCCCCGTTGTAACCCGTCGCGCCTATTTCTTTCTCGCCACTGATTGTTTGATTGAACGAACATTAATTGTTCGATATTGGTTCTCTCTTTGGGTATTCCCTATTTGCGAATACTGTAGAATAGAAGTATTCTGTCTAGTCTTCGCGAAGTAGTGAAGGGTAGGTAGTGCAGACTTTTGTCCCCGTTGTAACCCGTCATGCCTATCTTCTCCCCATTGGTCAGTAGTTGGATCAACCCGGACCGCTTATTAGAGATGAACCATCCAGCTCCATTGGAAGGCACCCCGAATAAGGACATGTTCACTAAACAAGGACTAGTCGCCATAGCTTATAGTAAGCTATGGCATAAATATACGAAAAGGGACCCCAAAAATCAGTGGCCACTGATAGGTTCCTTTGATGATCATAAAATAAAAGCGCTAGAAGCAGCTGTTAGAATAAATAAGGCAACACCCACTATGCTTGATAGTATCGGCATGTGGCGCAAAGAAGCAGAACAACGAAGAAAAAGAGAAGAAACAAAAATAGGGAAAGAATTACGAAAGGCAGCCCACCTGGCCGCGAAGGAACTAGATGAAGAGATAAAAAGGAGAGAGGAAGTTAGACTAACGCAAGAATCAGGGTCGACAGGCCAATGCCCTGTTAGGACCCCCTCTACGCTCTACCCAGAGATGCCCTCCAAACAACGGGCAAACGACGAGTTACTGCTAGGTCCTCCGATCATCTACATGCCCCCTCCTTATGCCCCCTGCCAGCCACTGGCACAGCACCTACCAGTCCTGAGCACGGGCGAGGGTGACTCTAGCGCTAGTGCCCCGGCCCTTACGGCCTTCGCACCAGCCACATCGGTAACAACATCAAATGAACTTGAGACTAGCGAGCAACTAACGGCAAGACCAAATAGGTTGAGCAAAGACGAACGGGATGGGATTGATATGATAGCAAAGACACTGGTAGAACGGAAAGAGAGCGAAGAATATGCGATGAATATGTGCAATTCACATGCCGGTAGCCACAAACGGCATTTCATTTTACGGTTCAGCTTCCACACTCTGAACGCATATGAGGATAGGTATCAAACTAAGGGTCCTGCTAAGCTGACGACTCTATATAGAAAGATCGATGTTGGAGATGGGACTGAGCATGACGTGACGGACCTCTTCATGCAAACGCTTGAGGTCTTCCGCCACATCACTGAACAGAAATCAGAGGTTAAGCTCACTGTCTCAGTCCCGGATGAGCCCCCATTAGAAGTAGCCAACACTATGATGCCTATCAGAGAAGCCGCCCCCTACTGGGTTCCCCCAAGAGGTCAGGGAACAAACGACGATATTAACCACGCAGATGCAAAAGTGAGGGTTGTGTACAACTGGGTTTATCAACCATGGGATCGACAAGATATTTTAACCTTTAGGCAAACCCTGTCCGATTTAAGAAAGAACCCAACAGCCTTTTATACCGAACTAAGTACAGCCTTGGGCTCAACCATAATGACTCTAGCGGACATTGATTTGTTTTTTGGGTTATGTCTGCCGGCTGACGTGTGGAAGCAAATCCGGAAGGCCAACCACACAGATCTGTTTGGACATACCTGGAATCAACTCGGTGAACTAGATAGGCAGCGAGAGCCCGGTAAGAAACCTGTAAAAGACATACTGGAACTCCCGGACAAAATAGTGCAGAAGTTAAAGACATTGATCCCAGAGAGAAAGGTAGACTGGTCGATAGTCACGGCTTGCCGTCAGAAACCCCAGGAAGACGTAGCAGAATATTTCTCCCGATTTGAGACAGTGTTCTCCGACTACAGTGGCCAAGACATGACCACCGCAACCGGACAACACCTATTCGTGCAAAACTACGTAAAGGGGCTATTACAGGAGGTCTCCCAGAAGTTACAGACAAGCGGGAGTAGTTGGGGGGCCTCAAAACCTGCAGCTATCCTTCAGATGGCTCAGTATTACGAACACCAAAAGAACGAGAACGAGAGGGCAACTGAGAAAAAGAAAAAGGACTTAAAAGAACGAGTGATGATTGCTCAATTACAGGGAGTGACTCGAGGAAGGGAGCAGTATAGGAGAAATTACCGGTCAAATGCCCCTAGAAATCCACCCCCTAGAGACCGCACACCCACACCTGGCGCTCTACGAACAGACCTCGATGAGAACCAGTGTGCGTTTTGCAAAGGATTTAGCCACTGGAAGTCTCAATGCCCGGTCCTCCGAGAAGCGATTAAGAATAACGAGACAAGGGACATGGCAAATGGCCCTGGACAAGAGGGCAGGGACGAGGACACACCCACGGCACCAACAGTAACCAACCTGACAGACCGAACACATTTGACCGCCCCCGACAGAATCAGTGCCAACAGTCCGGCTGCGACAATGCTCACGACTTTGCATAGGACTGCCAAGGGCGAGGGAGGGATCCAGTCGAGCTCTGTGTTGACCAGCAAGGTCCTTACGTCACCGCTAAGGTCCTGGGTACAAAGTCTCCATTTTTGGTAGATACTGGAGCGACACGTAGTGTATTATCAAAACGACTGATTCCAAGGGCACCCTTGTCTGGCTCACACATTACATCGATAGGTTTCGATGGAACGCCCTCCACTAACCCCCTGTCTGTACCTATCTCCTTTGACCTAGGAAACAACCCCACGGACACAACATTTCTGCTCTCCTCCAACTCCCCTGACGCCATTATGGGTATTGATCTACTAAAACATTTCCGAGCTACTATTAGGTGTTCCCCAGATGGTGTCCGAGTCATCCTGTATGACAACCCGAGCATGTCCAGATCCTGCCCCGCACAACATATGTACTCTATAACTGATGCTAACCAATCCTTGCTCGACACCCTACCCCTGTACCTGTGGGCCAGAAACGACTCGGATGTAGGACGAATGATGATCGATCCTGTGCACATAACTGTTCGACCAGACGCCATACTCCCGAAACTCCCACAGTACCGGATATCGCCCGAAGGCGAGAAGGCATTGGTAGCGATTATTCAGTCCCTGGTAGATGCAGGAGTGGTAGAGGAAGTGGTTAGTAATGTCTGCAACAGCCCTATCCTACCCATTGTTAAAAAGCAAGGGGAGGGAGATGAGAAAGCGTACCGCTTCATCATCGACCTGCGAGAAATCAACAAAGTGGTAGTACCACAGTACCCCGTGGTCTCAGACATCACCACCATTCTGACCCTCATCCCGTCCACTGCCACCACCTTCACCGTTATTGATCTCAAGAATGCATTTTTCTCTATCCCCATCCATCCAGACAGCCGTTATCTCTTCGGCTTCACCTTAAAAAACCGTTCGTACCGATTTTGTAGAGCTCCTCAGGGCTACACAGAAAGTCCCAGCATTTACAGCCAGGCCCTCAAAAGACAGCTGGACGCCGTCCAGCTACCAGATGGAGTGGTGTTGATCCAATATGTCGATGATATTCTTTTGGCGGCCGACACCACTCCTCTTGCAATCGCAGCCACTATCCAACTCTTGCACTTTCTTGCGGAGAATGGCCACAAAGTCTCCAAGAAGAAACTGCAGTTCTGCCAACCTCAAGTAACTTACCTAGGCCATCTCCTGTCCAAAGAAGGGAGGAAACTTACACCCGACCGAATCCAGACCATCCTAGACACCCCCATCCCAAAAACACAGAAGCAAGTCCGTTCATTGGTGGGCCTTACCTCTTTTTGCCGACAATGGTTGCCAAATTTCAGTCTCATCATAAAACCCCTACTTTCCCTGTTGGCCAAAGATGTTCCTTTCCCACTCCCTTGGACCCCCGAATGCCAAACGTCCTTTAAGGAGTTACGGGATGCCCTTTGCTCGGCACCCGTCCTAGGAACACCAGATTACTCCAAGCCCTTCTCTCTCTTCACTCACGAAAGGGAGGGATGCGCATTGTCTGTTCTAACTCAGCCCATCGGCTTCAAACAACGCCCTTGTGCCTACTTCTCTGCCACTCTCGACCCAGTCGCCAGAGCTTTACCTGCCTGCCTTCGAGCAGTAGCCGCTGCTGCTGTCTCTATCCGTCAGAGTGAGGGAATCGTACTTTCGAACTCTCTCACGGTGCTAGTACCCCACGCAGTTGACACCCTCTTGAACCAGACCAAGACCCAACACCTGACTAGTGCACGACTGACGGGATACGAATTGACTCTACTTGCACCCCACATCACTCTTAAGAGATGCACGACTTTGAATCCTGCTACACTGTTACCCTTGCCTGAAAATGACCCCGATGTGCCCCCTATACACGACTGTGTGACCCTCACGGACGAACAGACCAGAAGTAGAATTGACCTTAGAGACACTGCTTTCACAGACCCTGATGGAGAACTATGGGTAGACGGTTCTTGTATCAAACTCCCAGACGGCACCACCTCAGCTGCCTATGCGGTGACGACAGCCCGAACAGTAGTTGAAACAGCCCGCATCACACAACGATCCGCACAGGCGGCAGAGCTAATCGCCCTCACACGAGCATGTATCATAGCGGCAGGAACCACGGCAAACATTTACACGGACAGCCAGTATGCCTTCGGGGTGGTTCATCATTTTGGGCTCTTGTGGAGGGAAAGGGGATTCCTGACGTCCCATGGCACACCCATTCTCCACGGAGATCTAGTCTCCGCCCTGATTGAAGCAGTTCTCCTCCCCGAACGACTAGCAGTGATCAAATGCCAAGCACACAAGAAGGTGACGGACTTAGTTGGACAGGGAAACGCATTGGCCGACATCACTGCCCGAACCACAGCTGAGAATAGGACGACGACCCGCATGTATGTGACCAGGTCACAAGCAGAAAAATGGACTGACACTAGGGAAACGATTAGGGACATCCAGTCGGCTAGCACACCTCACGAACTGACTGAGTGGGCACGGGTGGGTTTGAAGGACGACGAAGGCTGCTGGCGGACAAAAGACACAAACAAATGGTTGCTGCCTGACTCATACTTGATCCCCATACTGACTATGGCACACTCCCCTGCACACATAGGTTCTGCCCCCATGATTGAACTCATTTCCAAAGTCTGGCACAACAACAAAATCTCCGACTCAGCCAAACGCCTGGTCTTGCAGTGCCTTATCTGCCTACAACACAACCCCGGGAAAGGAACTGTGGTACCCCGGGGAGGGTTTGGGACCCCCGACCACCCTTTTGAAGTCCTTCAGATGGATTACATCCAGCTGGAGAGATGCCAAGGCTTGAAGTATGTACTAGTCATTGTATGCGCCTTCAGCAAATGGGTGGAAGCCTATCCAACCCGTGATAACACAGCCATGACTACTGCCAAAGTACTACTGAAAGAGTTTTTCCCTCGCTACGGCCTTTGCCGAATTTTATGGAGCGACAATGGCCCCCACTTCATAGCTGAAGTTATCCAACTAATCCTGAAGGGGCTGGGAGTAAAACAAAGGTTCCATGCGGTCTTCCATCCCCAATCCGCTGGCCTAGTTGAGCGACACAATGCTACACTGAAGCTGAAACTGTCAAAAATAGTGGCCACCACAGGGCTTAAGTGGCCAGATGCCCTCCCACTGGCATTGCTATCGATGCGCTCCACTCCCACTAAGCACCACTTGACCCCCTACGAGGTGGTGTTTGGACGACCAATGAACCTCTGGACCGCCCCCAAACCAACCTCCATTCACGACGTCACCGACGTCCTGTTGTCAGATTATTTGTGCAAATTAACTAAAACGTTGACTGTCATTCATCAACATGTGCAGCAGGCTATCCCCGAGGCTTCCAGGGGCCCCGGTCACGATATCCAACCGGGAGATTACGTCCTAGTCTGGAACTTTCAACGAGCGAAGAGTCTGGAACCCCGGTGGACGGGCCCCTGGCAAGTACTGATCACCACTCGGACGGCTCTTCGAGTGGAGGGAAAGAAGCACTGGCTGCACGCCCATCATTGTAAGAAGGTCTCCTCGACCCTGGCCACGACAGAAAACGTCGACACCCAAGAAGAGCTCCTGAACAAAGATCGGCCATCACTGAACTGCTATCCTGATACCGAGGCACTTGAACTTGCAAAATTCTCTGATCCCACTGTGCCATCCCGGGAAGGGTATTTCCTGCGTCGAAAGGAGGGAGCTTCGGCTAAGTAGGCCACTGACTAAGTTAAAATCTCAGAACGGTGACCTAAAACAACCAAGGGTCACCCGGAGAGAAGCTAAACAAAGTCTGTGGTTCTGCCCACTACCGAGCACCTTGAAGATGAAGATGATGGAAGCGCCAGATCAGAAGATGATGGAAGCGCCAGATAAGAAGATAATGAAAGCAACAGGAAATACCCACTACAGGAACCCAAAGACTGACAATTTGCACAAATCAAAGACAATCGCCTTCTTCATTGTCTTCCTCTTTTGCCTCCTCCTCATGACTTCCTTCTGGATCTTGGAGGACAGCTCACCCGCTCACCAGACATTGCTGGCCACTGTACAGCCAACCACCATGAAAGAGCATCACTTGATCCCCCTTTCGCCTCAGCTCCGAGAGAGGCGTAGGGAGTTCTGGAACAATTCCTTCGTGCAACTGCTGCACCAGCACAACCTTGCTACAAATGCCACGAACTGCTGGATCTGCGGGTTGCTCCCGCATGCCACTGAACACTCTATACCTTTCATCCCTTCTCCTTTCTCAGTTCATGGCTCCTGCCTCGCCTGGTTGATCCTCTTGCAGGAGAGCAACAAGGACAACGCCGCTTCTGGTCAGACAGTGTCACACTTCTACTATGGGTTCTGGCTGAACAAAACAGGAAGAACGTCTGCCCCCATTTGTCCTGCGGTCTCAGGTTCCGCCTTCCTTATGAACATCCCTGCCAAAGAAAGAGTCGAAGTGCAAGTACTCCACAATCCAGCCAGACCCACCTTCTCCCACCTGCGGAAGCAAACAGCTGCCACCCTGACCGTGGCTCTGTCTGTCATCAATGTCACAGGACTTGTGTGTCTCGAAGGCCAGGGAACGCAGCTGGTGGGACACAGTTCCTGCCGCATCACCAGAACATTGGTCTCAGCTGATCCTCCTTCCTTTGTTGCTTCTCCGAATATGTACTTTGTTTGTGGCACCAAAGCTTACACCTGGCTCCCGAAAGGTTGGAGGGGTACGTGCTACATCACCTTCATTCTTCCTCCCACGTATGTGGCCTCAGCCTACCATCACCGGCAAAAGCGCGCCGGAGATGTTGAACAAGCCGACTCCACCGGAGCACAGTTCCTGGATGCAGCAAAGGGACTTGTTCCTCTGTGGGGACCAATGGCAAACAGCCGCGCTATCCGACACCTAACTCAGGCAATAGAAACAACCATTAACATCACGGCTGGCATCCTTGCTAACAACACGGCTGAGCTTCAGGCAGTCCGCCTGGTGGCTCTCCAAAACCGCCTTGTTCTAGATGTGATTCTGGCCGACCGTGGAGGAGCATGCCGCATCATCGGCTCCAGCTGTTGCACCTACGTGCCAGATAACTCGCCTTCAGTCTACAAAGCAATTGAACACCTCCACAGACTATCCTCAGAGGTTCACCAAGAGCAAGAAGGATGGTCGCTTGGAGGCTGGTTTTGGGATACTTTGAAGGACTGGGGATGGAGATTGTTTACATTTATACTGATACCATTTGTAGTACTGTGTGGATGCTGCTTAGGTATTCAATGTCTGCCACCTTTGTGTTCACTAATTTCTAACTATATGTGCCCTAAGACTTTGGACTTCAGAACTGAGCACATGAGTCCCCTCTATGAGATAGAAATACGTGGTCTTATGGGGATAGATCCAAATTGACAAACTGGCGAGACATGTTAAAAGGGAGGACTGTGGAATTTTAGATCGTGAACTAAACATCATCTGCGCCATCTTGTCCATTCCTCAGACTCACGTATGAACATACACGACAGCCATTTTAGGTACCATGATCTCCCTGTTCACGATCGATCATCAGCGCACTTCCCTGACCCTGCAAGCCTCCCCCATGCACTCTGGCTGACCCCGCATCCACATGCGTAAGTCATGAACCCTCCTCTTCCACATGACTCTGTCTCTAGGAATCACACCCCGCGCCTGACCAACACCTCCTTCCGATTATCCACACTGATCCACACCATCATAAACCAGAGTTGAGAGCTTCTGTGCCAGTAACAAACATCCCCTGATTCTGTCCTTCTTGAAATTGATAATAAATACGTAAAGCTGATCGTGTAATACGTGAATTTGGAGTGAGTGCACTTACGCTACAAACTCCTAAAATGACCTAACTCTGATGTTACATAGAGAATGCAAAGGAGAAGCTCCACCATGTTGTTAGGAAAGTGGCCATTAGTTGTGTGGCCTGCACAAGCGTGCACAAGCAATGGGTCCACATTTGGCCTAAACTGGGAACCAGACTGCTGGAAATTGGCAGTGGTTTCCCCACTGCTGAAAAAAGAAAGTCTGGACCCTATGTGTCCAACCAACTACAGGCCGATCTCCCTGTTGCCTTTTCCAATCAAAATCCTGGAGAAACTGGCCACAAAGCATCTCTCTAACTTTCTTGAGTCCACCGGGTGCTTGGATATGGTCCAGTTTGGCTTCAGACCAGCACATGGGACGGAGTCGGCACTGGTGACTGTTCTTGATGACCTTCGGACGCGGGCCGACCAGGGTCAAGCAGCCTTTTTAGTGCTGCTTGACATGTCGGCCGCGTTCGATACGGTCAGCCATACAATCTTGATTAGGAGGCTGACGGAGGTTGGAGTGTCTGGGCTGGCCCTACAGTGGCTGGTATCGTATCTCGATCACAGGTACCAGGTGGTATCCCTGCCTCCTTTCAAATCTGTGACTAGGAGGGTGGGGCAGGGTGTACCACAGGGGTCGTCCATTAGTCCCATCTTATTTAATCTCTACCTCCGTCCCCTGATCTCGTTGATAACATCCTTTGGCTTAACAGTCACCAATTACGCAGACGACACCCAGCTTGTCTTCTCGTTTGAAGGCAAGAAGGCGGTATCCCAGGAGGTCTTCCACCGATGCATGAGCACCATGGCAGCATGGCTAGGTAACAACTCCCTGCAATTTAACAGCATGAAAACCGAGGTGCTACATTGCTCGATGGACCATACCCCTAGGCCTCTCCCATTGGATTTCTGGCCTCCTGATTTCCAAGGGACTGATTCTTCTGCTGAATCAGTGTGGAATCTGGGTGTGATGTTCAGCTCCAGTCTGCAATTAGATGTAGCAGTGAATAAAACGGTAGCCACCTGCATGGCACTGCTCTGCTCGCTGCGTAAGATTCTACCCTTGCTCCCTCCACAGGCCAGGCCAGAGGTAGTGCGGAGCATTATTTTAAGTCGCCTCGATTATTGCAACGCACTGCTTCTGGGGGCGCCTGCCACCTTACTGGGGAAATTGCAGCGAGTGCAGAACTTTGCCGCGAAATTGGCACTTTCGCGCCGTCGTCTGGACTCCTCTGCTGAGGCTCTCAGGGATCTCCATTGGCTGCCAATTTCGCAGCGAATTGATTTTAAAGCCCTGTGCCTGGTGTTCAAGGCTCTTCATGCGCAAGGTCCACTCCCACTGCAGAATCTCTTCTCCTGGTATACCCCGGGCAGACCACTTCGATCAGCTTCAGCCTATCTGGTAGTAGTGCCTAAGATCCGACGCTCCCGGATGGGAGGTCGGGCTTTCAGGTTCACCGCAGCAAGACTGTGGAACTCTCTTCCTTTGGACCTGAGGGGTTTGGCAGATCTCCTCTCCTTCAAGAAAAACTTGAAGACCCACTTATTCCCTAGGCCGCTGTAATAGAGTTTTTGGATGCTGGTAACATCTTGTATGTCATGTTTAAGCGCCAGGATGCCCGTCGGGTGACAGCTAATGCGCTATATAAGAATACCTATACATACATATACATACATACATACATACATGTTGTAAGGCTTGACTCTCTCAGGGTAGCGAAGCAGAGCAGTCCAATGCCTACTCAAGGAAGGTGGTGTGGGCTAGTAATCAGTATTACCTCCTCGTTAGTCTTCCTCGCCACATGACTAACATAGTGAGCTTCAGCTCCACACCAGAACCCTCCAAAGCAAAACGTCAGCCTCCCATGCCTCCCATCCCTTCCCAAGATGGCCGACCCAATACCACCTGACCTCTATAAGAGGCGGGCCGGCCCAACCCATCAGCCTGTTTTTTTTGTTCTGCGCGTCATTACTCTCCAGATGCGTCTTCAGGTAAGTGGTTCCTGCTGTTGCGGGAGCATGGGTCCTTGGTTGGTGGTCCTGCGCTTGCGGACTCTGGGGCTTTTGGACCTCTCCCCTTCCTTCCCCCGGTCTCTTTGGGGCTGGTTAGGCCCTGCCTTAGCGGGCCAAGGGTCAATAGGGGGGGCGGGTGGGGTGGTCTGGGGCTCTGTTTATTCTGCTCCCATCTGCCCCTCGCCTCGCACTGTCTCAGTTGTTGGTTGTTGGCTTTGTTTAACCACCACGGAGCTTTGGCTGAGTGGTGAGTCTTGTGCCTCTGTGGCACGGGCTTCCACTGAACATGGTTCTTATTACTGTTGATTTTGATTTCGTGCGTTGTGCTCCTGGTTTGGAAGAGACGGGTGCATTGCCGTACCTTGACACAATTTAATTCTTGTGCTGCTGCTGGCAAACTGCACTGTCTGCCCCTCTGGTGCACAAGGTGTCTCTGCATGTGTTCCGGTCTTTTTATTACTTGTGGCCTACCCAGTGTATCCCGTGGCCCCTGTGTGTGTGTGGCTGTTGGCGGGGTTGAGCTGGGTGCCCGGCGGTTTGTCCTGCAAACCGCGGCTGCGCCCCCATTGCTCTTGCGGGCCCCGGGTACACTCACCGTTTCAGCTCCTGTGTGCGCTACCTTCGGGTTGTGTTCTTTCTTTTCTGTCGGGTGGCCGGAGCTCCCTGCGCTCTCGGTCCATTGGGGCTGGCGGGCGGCTGCGGGGCTGCTCCTTACACATGCTTTCCGGCGGATGCATTGCCGTGCCGGCTCGCTTCTCGGTCCGGGCTTCTAGGGGGCGGGGTGCCGCTTGTCCTCGCTTTTTCTAGCTCTGCCTCCGAGGGGGCGTGGCCGCGGCCGCCTAGCGGGCTCTCTGTTCCTCCGTGGCTATGTGCGACTGCGCAGCTCTGCTGGTTCTCTGCTCTGTCTGGGGTGCGTCTTCCTTCCCGTCCTCCAGGTGGTAGTTCTATGTACTCCTCTCGCTTCTAGTGGCACTGCGTGTCTTCTGTGTCTGGTAGGGTCGTGCTTGTCCGTTTTCGGGCTTCCTGCCCTGGGGTTGGCTTTGAGTCTTGGTTTTGTACTTGGGGTACTGCCGTTCTCTTTGGGTATTAACTTCTGTGTGTGCTCCAGTGGCGCGGTCTGGTTGCTCACTGTGTTTTTTCTGCTGTGCCTGGCTGATTGTGAGTTCGGGCCGCACCTGGTGCGGCGGCACTTTTTCAGTTGCCGTTTTCTCTATGCGCGGGTTCGGTTCCTGTCGTATTTTGGGCCTCTTGGTTTTGGTCTTGGCCTCTTGCTTTCGGGACTATGTGTCCTCAGTTACGGCTGTAGGCATTGCTGTTTTATTTTGGTATGTCTTGTTCATTTGCCCTCGTTTTGCATGTGCCTGTCTTCCTTCCAGGGTCGATTCTACGAGTGCTATGTGGTCTGGATTGCAGAATGGCCTACGGCGCTGCGTTGGGGCTCGCTCTCTTGGAGTCCTGGGTTCTTGTTCGCCCTTCAGTCTGATCTTTCCCTGTTAAGATGGCAGGCTGGCCTTCTGGAATAGGCAAAGTTGCTGGACTGCAACTCCTGGAGATGCCGGGGATTGAACCCGGGGCCTCATACATGTGAAGCATGCGCTCTACCACTGTATGGTGCCTGTGGCCGTGCCTCCCTGGTGGCCCCTTATCTCGTCTGCTCTTGGTTCGGGTCCAGTGGCTCGGTGGGCTGTTGCTTCTACTGCAGATGCCTGCTTTGTCCTCATGGTCATGGGTTCGGCTCCCGGAGGGTCCGCTCGGCCTTTCATCCATTGAGGTCGATTGACGTGTGTCCCATTGTATTGGATGTCAATTTTCTTCTGTTATTTCAGCAGCCTTGTTGCCCCGTTGCTGGGGTGAATGTGTGCTTTATTAGGTTGGGCCCGGTTGGTGCCTGAATGGAGATTGCCTGGGTATTCCAGGTGCTGTGCGCTGCCATGGTGCTGTAGCTCAGTGGTGCGCCTTGGGCCTCTGATGACACTGTCCTCCACGGGACACGGTTTTACTCCTGCCGATTCTTTCAGCTGTTTCCTGGGGTGATTCCGGGGTCTGTGGGAACCTGCATGTCTGATGGGGGTGGTCCTCTGTTTGCTCCTGTTTTTCCTTCTCGGGCTGCTTCTGTAGTCTCCGGGTGGGCTTTGGCGTCTGCTACTGTTCCTGCGGTCTGGTTTTTTTGCCTTGGTCCGGCGGGCGTCCCTTGCACCCTCCTCCTCGTCATGTTGTCACGGTTCTCGGCTGGTGCAGTTGGTTCGTGTTCGCTTCTCCTGCCTCTTGTCTGGGGGCTCTGGTGTTGCAGTAGTGTGCTATGTTGTGTTCTCCGCACGCACCCGTGCACATGTTGTGCCTTGTATTGCCTGGGGGTATTTTTCCTGGGTCCGTGCTGATGTGGCATAGTATGCGAGGGTACTCAATGGATTTGGTCCCGGTTCTCTGTGTTGGGGTACAGGCATGACTTGTTCTGCTTTCTGTCCATCTTTTGATTTTTTTGTTTGCATTTTCTCACCGAGTGGGACGGACTGTTGTGTGCCCCGTGCACTCCTTGCCGCTGTTTTCGGGCGTTCCTGGCTGGTTGGGTCCAGTCCCGCGTGCTGTGGCTCTGTGGTTGGTCTCCTCCCTTGGGTGGCTGTCGGCCTTCGTCTGGTTTTATGTGGCCCCCCGGCTGTTCATGTCTGGGTTGTCTACCCTGTTGTGGCCCTTCCGTAGGGTGAGTTTTGGGCTCCTTGGGCCTGGGAGCCTAGTGGTGCTTGCCCGGTCTGTCCATTGGGGGTCCCCCGTCTGGTTGGGCCCGGTGTTCTGTGGGGTTTCCCTCCTTCACCTGTTCCCGTGGGTGCCCCTTCTCTTGCCCTGGTGGCCCCCTTCCTGCCCTGTCTGCCCGTTCGGCCATTTGTCTTTGTGTTCTGGTCTCCCCTTCCCGGCCTGTGCGGCATGCATGGGTTCCCGGTCTGTGCTAGGTCGGTTGGTGTGCTTTTTGGCGGATTTCTCGTCTGCCTTCTGTTGACCGTTTCTTGGCTTGTTTTTGCCCCGGCCCTGCGGGGGCTTCTTGTTGCTCTCCTGGGCGGTTGTTCCCTGCCTCGTTTTCCGGGGTCTTTGCGGGCTTGCCTCGGTCGCTCTCTTCATGTTTGTGTCCCCGGTGCTGGCTTTTCCTGCCTTCTTTTCCGGGCTCGCTGCTTCGCGCGTGGGCTTGTTTTCCTGGCCGGGTTCTTTGTCCTGTTGGAGGGGCTCGCCTGGGTGCTTCCCGTTTCTGCTCCTACAGATGGTGGCTCTGGTCCGTGTTGTGCCTCTGTGGGCACTGGCTCACTCAGGTCTGGGGTTTCTTTTCCTGCCACGGATTTTTTTATTTCTTGCCGGCAGTTTGGATCCTCTTCTTCTTTGTCCCTGGTTTTGGGGTGCTGGGTCCTACCGGCTCGGGTTTGGTCCCTGGGGGTGTTGGCATTTCTCGGGCTCGTTCCACCCGGCTCTTGTCTTCTCGCCTTTGGTGGGTTGCTGCCTGTGGCCTTGCCCCTGTGTCCACTCCTGTTCCGGTCGGTTCTCCGTTGTTCGGCTGGTTCGTCCTGGTGTGTCTTTGGCCTCCTGGGTGTTGGCCTCAGCGGCGCATTTTTGCATGTGGGGCGTTGCGGGCGGTTTGCTTGTCCCCTGCGCTAGGCTGTCTCTCTTGTTCGTTCTGCATTCCCCTTCCTTCGGGGTTCGTTGTGCTTTCTTGTGCCTGTGGTCCCCTGGTGGGTGTTTGCCTACCTGTTTGGGGCTTGGCTTTGGTCCTGGTCCAATTCGGTGCCCTTGTTGTCGGGGGCGCTTGTTGTGGTTTCCTGCGGCCTCCGGGTCTCCTTTGCCTTGCACCTGCCTGGGCTTTGTTGTCCCTGGGCTCTATTGTTGCTGTTGCGCTCCCGTCCGGTTTTCCTTGGGCGACTGTGGTCCGTGTCCCGCCTGCATCTCCTTGTTGGTGGGGTTTGGGTGTCCTTGATTTTTGCTGTTCGGGTGGGGTGCTGGTTCTTTTCCTGCGCCTCCGTCCGTTCTTGCGGCTCCTGACGGTCTGGGTTGGTTCCGTCTGGTTCCTTTGCTTCTGCCCTTGTTTCTCTCCGACCTTGGTGGTTTTTGTTTTCTTCTCCCCTCTGGTCTTTGGTTTGGAGGTGGTTCGACTCTCTCGCTGTTGGTGGTCCACCGTACGGTGTGGCTGGGCTTTGGTCGGACTGTATCTCTTGCTGCTGTGATTTTTTCGTTGGGTCGCTGTGGTGGGGTTGCCCTCTGTTTCTTTGGTTCCTATGGGGCCCTGGTGACTCATGTCCTGTTTGGGTTTTTGCTCCCCTCTCGCTTTGGGCTGTCCTTGGGCGGTCTTGGCGTGTGTGGCCCAGCTTGCTGCTCTCTGTTTGTGGGCCTGTTTGCGGTTGCTTTGGCTCCGTGTGGTCTTGTGCTGTGCCTTCTCTGTCCTCCTTTGGTCAGTTCACGTTTCTTTTGGAGGCACTTGGTGTCTCGGGGGTCCGGGTTTTTCGGCCCTTCCGGTTTCTTTCTTTCTCGGGCTGGTTCTTCCTGCTCTTGGTTGCCTCTCTTGAGTGGTTTTTCCACTGGTCTGGCCTGTTGGGTTTGCCCTCTTCCGTGGGGGTCCCATCCTGCTCCTTCGGTTGCTTGTGAGTTTCCATGAAGCCGCTTGGCTTTGGTATGTGCTCACTATGTTAGTCATGTGGCGAGGAAGATTAACGAGGAGGTAATGCCCCGGTTACTTACCGGTAATCTTCATTACTCCGAGTATAGTCTTCCTCGCCACATGAGTTCCCATCCCTCCCTCCCTGTCTGGCTATCGGCTTCATGTTTGTGCTTGGTGGTTTCAGGCTGATGGGTTGGGCCGGCCCGCCTCTTATAGAGGTCAGGTGGTATTGGGTCGGCCATCTTGGGAAGGGATGGGAGGCATGGGAGGCTGACTTTTTGCTTTGGAGGGTTCTGGTGTGGAGCTGAAGCTCACTATGTTAGTCATGTGGCGAGGAAGACTATACTCGGAGTAATGAAGATTACCGGTAAGTAACCGGGGCATTCACTGACACACAATAATGGCACTCAATAAATGATTGTCCATCTGTGCTTTTTCTTTTGAAAAAGAAATGTACCTATATTACACACACTACTCAATACAATACAGTAATTTAGAAATATACATATGGCTGATGGGAATACCTTTTGAGGACATTGCTTAATTACCTCGGACTCCCTAAAGGGGTCAAGTTCAACAAACTACATGTCAAAAATCATCATTTGAGGAGTAAATGAAATAATTAATAATAGCCATGTGTAAATGCACTAAGTGATGAAAATAAAGCTTGCACCTTTTGGTATACATTCTGATCACTGTCAACATGATTATTTAAATAAAGCATTTACAAAACGAACTTCCCATGGGCCTGTGTGCTTTTAATATACACAGTTATCAAAACAGCCCCTAGAGGGCTTCACATTTGGTTCACAAAACTTGTAACCATATATTTCACCCTTAGAGGGTGTTGCACAACATGTACACTCTTTTAGACTTTAGGCCACAACAACTTTTACCATAATCTTCGACCATATGGGGCATTGCACTCCCAGCTGTAGAGCTGATACTTCATCCTGGGGAGTACTTGGAAGTCAAAGTGAATCATGAGTTGGTCCTTTTTGAGACCCTCCACACTTAGTGTCAGTACTTTTAAAAAATGACTTAGGGCTCTTTTTGGGGAAGTTGCAGCGCTTCTGCAGCCTTCCTGCCTCCTTTTTAGGTTATTGGTGGTTGCCCACCGTCATTCACCATGAGGATAGATAATGTGCTAATTTGTAAAGCCCCGTAGGGAATTAATGCATGCTCCTCTGGGAGGGTGTATATATTAGATTAGCGACTGAAGTCCTGCCAAGGCCACGTGGTGTGTACTGTCTTTTAGCTACAGGGCTACACAGGGCTACACACACACCCATCATCCCAGAGCTAAAACTTTCAGGATTATTTGTGGCAACCCCTGTCCCTGGCTCATCCCGGGGAATTTGCATTAGCCGCAGCCGAGATCCATGCATTCCGATCGCTAGGGGTCTATGGTCAAATCTTCTCCGGCTGCTATCTCAGGCCCCATTGAGCTGTTTTTATGCTTTTGAGCTCATTTGCTCTGGGTGGTAAGCCCTAGCCACCTGGAGCACTTTCCTTACACCCAGGGCCGGACTAGCTGTAGCGGGCACTGGTGCGCTGCCAGGGTGGGGGCCGGTTTTGGACCCCTTGGGGGCCGTTTTTGTTACCGGGGTCTGGTTTTGCCATATAGTTGCAATATCGGCCCCTGTACCAAAAGCAGCTGCAGTGTTTTACACGCCCCCCCCACAGCCCTTGCCCGTGGGGGCCCAACTCATTTGGCAGGGTCGGTGTGCCTTCCCAGTCCGGCCCTGCTTACACCTTCTGACCTTCAAGGCCACAAACTTTGCAGGGAGCTGGTTCTGCAGGCTCTCTCTGCCAGCCTTTGTCTTTGGTTTCCTCTGGGCATCTCTATTCCTTGTCACATAAGCCCAGTCTTTTCCCGAACTAGACCTCAGGGGTTGTAAGGGGCCACTTTCCCTGGTCCTCGGGAGAGCCCTACTAGTTCTGGGGTCAACTGAAGTTAGAGTCCTTAGTCCATATGGAATCAGGGGTTTCATCCTTTCAATTGTCCATGGCTGCTATGTCCAGTCCCAGTGTCCAGCAGAAAAATCCCAACCAAGAGAGAACTCTCCCTCCTTGTGCAAAACCTTGTAAGTGTGGGCGGAAGGATCCAGAAGTAGGGCACCTCTGGCCTATCCTGGGGTGCAACATCACCTCTCTGCCCCGTCTTAACCTTCCTGCGCAGCCTGCTGGGACATTTCAAAATGGCGTCACCTAGGAGTCACTAGTCACATCTGCTCTGGGGGCCTCAGCTCCACCCCTCGCTAACATCACAGCCGGGGCCTTTCCACCCAAACCTTCAAAGAGAGACCCTAATGTGTTAGCTACAGAGGTCTGGAATCCCTCTTTTGTTCAGTGGGCTTGTTAATTGCTCCCTTTGTGTGGAGAAGCCTTTGTTCCTCCCACTGGAGAGAAATTGAATTATCTTGGCACAGCAGGGCAGCAAAAGGCCTGGGCTCTAATCCTGGGCTAAGCCATAGAGGTAGGACAATCCTGGATGACCCATAAGCTGTACAGATATCTTTTTGCTACTTGTAGAATGGATTTTCCTACACGGGTTATTCCCCAATTCAATATTTCACTGGTTTCTGTAGACCGAAGGGAAGCAAAGCTGCACTCTAAGGCAGCCTTCCCCATAGCTGTGTGATGGAGTGTCACTGCAGAAACGATAGTAAACCACAATGGCTTTCCCTATGAGTGGGCACTACCATTATGGCGCCTACCCCAGGTCAATAGTCAATCCTGCATAGTCCCCTCTGTGCCAGGCTACATGTGCATAGTTACAAGGCTGTGCATGATAGGAATCTCCCATGGGCAGCCCTTGCACGTGTGCACACATCTTCACGTGCAACCAGCCAAATAGCCCTTACCCTTGATGCGTTGCAGGGATCTTATCTTAAAAGGTGGACACAGGCGGTAAACATGTGCAGTCCATTTCCCATGAGTTTACGATGGGTGAGCCATAGGTAAAAGGCCGAAAACTAGGTGATCATAAAGCTAAAAATTTGGGGTGGTTCAGGTGAGCAGAACCTGTTCTCTCACACGTCATGTTGTTTTTTAAGAAAATGGCTCCTGAGAAGACCATGAAGAAATATAAAATTAGATATTTCTTTTACACAATTGCTTTAAAAAAATAGCAAAGGCTCTCTATTTTGATTTACGTTTTGAATTGCAGAATATGCTTTGGTGTTCTTTATCCCAACAGACACCACCATGGTTGGTGTACCTAGCTTTGCACGTTTTCTTATTCCAAGGTAAGAGTAAACAAGTGCTAAGATCTAAGCATATTAGCTGGAGACCACCTCTAGCAAATGGAAGATGTCCCTTGACACAGTCTGAGTGGACAAAGCACTGGTGCTTTCTGAGTGTGACTGAGTCAAGACTAGAACTAAGAGGCTCATTACGATGGCGGACGGACTGAAGTCCATCTGCCATCGTTTTGGGGCTTGGGACCGGCCGCCTGTAAGGTGGCCGTCCCGCACATTGAGATTACGATGCGACGGCCTAACATGCCGGTGGGTGTTTTCCGGCTGCAGTACCTGCCGCAATGTTAGAAATGCACTGTTTGCATTTCCATGCACTACGTGGCATGGAACCATGCGGTGCCAGCCACCTGGTGCTGGGAAATGTTGGGGGGTACCATAGGTTCCCCCCCAGTGCAAACCTGAAGTCCCCTAACACAAGGGAGCCCCGCAATGGGCCCCCAAAGAACATTCCCGCCAGCCTGTGAATGGCGGTTGTACTGGCGGGGATGCAGCATCATAATATTGTGGGCGGTGCCTGCTAGGCACCACCACCATTTTGTAGATGCATGGTAGGTCCGCAAGGCTATTGTAACGATTGCCTGATTTGGACCCGTGGCGGACAGACTTTTCGTCTGCCATGCACCCACCCACCATCTTCATCTGGCGGGCGGAAAAGTACTTTGCAATTGCGGTGAATCCGCCACAGGCAGACTGGCTGTGGCGGGTTTACCACCATCGTGATGAGGCCCTAAGTATGATGCCCTCCTGAAGTACTGCTTTCCTGCTCTGGTAATACTTATGACTACCCTTGTGTGAAATCCCTCAACCCATTGAGGGAACCTAGAAACGTGTAGACAGTTCTCTGTAAAGCCATCTCTATTGCTTCAACAAAGGAACGAAGAGGGTTACACTTCCTTCTTGGGTCATTGTTTGCTTTGTTTGTTTACCCTTGTGGGAGCCACTCATTTTGCCCTTTCCCATTAGCATGTGCCTTGTAGTCGGGGTTCTAGAAGAAATGTCCCTAACCACCCTTGGAGAGGAAGGTCACTTTACCCTACCTTGCTGAGCAAAGGTCTAGCACTTCGCTGGCTTGAGTCCTAGCCAGATGTAGGACCTGAATAAAAACGTACATGGTCCTTGTGTGTGTTGTTTGTTCCTTGGGCTCACGTTCCCATTTCCTCTGGGTTTGGAATTCCACAACGCCTCTTCAGTCCAATGATTTATCCGCTCTGGGCATGAAATCAATGAAATATTGTTGTTAACATATTTAGGTGACGAGTTACTCAGGTTTTAAGGTACCAGCAAACCCAGTCCTTAACTGGGAGACAAAGAAAGATTGTTCTTACTTCACCAGAATCTTGTTTTCTTTCTCCACAATTGCATTATTTATAGTGTGTGTTTAGTACAATATTCCTCTCAGTCATAGACAGGCAGTGATCACAAACTGCATATTATTAAGTACTGCTTTGGATGAGACGATAAAGGTTTTTAAAATAACTACGAACAGAATATTATTATTTATGATCATTGATAGTGTTGCCAAATGTTGGGGTGTATTATTTTTGTGATGTTTTTTTTTTAATTATGTTATTTTTTAATACACAATAAGAGCTCTTGCTGGGCATTTTATCCCTATTGTAACAGTGAATCTTTGACACACTGTTCTTAGTCACAACATTTACACCATTTCCTTGAAGCCAGAGTTTGAGTGCTCAACTAAGCTAACCAGCCAGACAGGCTCGAGGGACCAAATGTCTGTCTCAGGCCAAGTACTAATGATTATCTTTAAAGATCCCAGTGCAGGTGTTTTATTGGGAACAGCTGCGAACACTCCTGCCTATTATGGTTAACCGTAGGCGTAGTTCGCTTAGGTGCGCTACGCATAGCAACGCGAAGTGCACTTCGCACTACGCGAGATACGCGTAGCGCTTTGCGAACTGCGAAGTGCGCTGTTCGCGATGATTGCACAGTGCCGGATGCTTGTCCGCACTGTGCAGTCATTGAAAACGGCATCTCGCACTGTAGTTTTCTGCCGCTCGAGTAGATTTTTACTCGAGCTGCAGCTTTCTCAACGCGGACTGGTAGTTTCTCACGCAAGCATACGCGACCACGCGCAATGAGAAACCTGACCTCCCTACGTTGAGAATCTCGCCGGGAGGTTTATTTTCCTCGTTCACGATCGCCAACTTGATGTTGCTGAACGCGAAAGAGGAAAAAATGTCTCTCGGATGTCAATTTGCTCGCTCGCGGTCGCCAACTTGGCGCTGAGGATCGCAAGCGAGCAAAAAATGGCAACTACGTTACACAATTTTGCACTGTGCTACGTGCAATTCGCATAGCGCGAAGTAGCACAAACTACGCAAAATTTGCAAGCGTAGCGTAGTTGGCCGCCCAGGGTTCATTATGGTACATGTGATCCTCATTATTCTCAGTGAAACTATGTTCAAGTAACAGGGAGGATAGCTTCATTTCATTGCTCTCCCACTTGTTATTAATCATTTTTAAAGTCCATGTACTGCCCAGCCAATGCTGGAAATTCAATAGTATTAATGGACCTTCTGTTATGCGCATTTCATGCTCATTAGAAATATTTCAAACCTTTTCAGGGTGAAGTTGCTGATAGTAATTTTTATTTACAGTCAGTATTATGTGCCATAAAGCACAAATAATGATTAATTCGTTATTTTTACAAATAAAATGGTGTATGATAAAATGTAATGATTGCATGGAGTTTGTTTACAGAAATTAAAATATTATGTAAGCCACTAGTTATGCCTAAGGCCAAGTACATAGTGTACTGGTAGTGAGAAACACATGCATTCCCACCTTTGCTATTGCTAGAGGGAAATACCCTTGCACGGGCAAACCAGTTTATGCATATACATTGTTGTACCTCATGTGAGCAGTCCAAGATTGCCATAGGTAGTGTGAGGGTGCCTTTTGTGATTTTCATACAGTGGATGCCAGTAATTTGAGCAGGCGGGGGCGGGTGTGCCACAGACACACACACAGCATGCAGATTCACTCATTCTCATACTTTCTCAAGCATGCACACATACATCCACCAATTAACAAACTCATACAAACGCACACACCCATACACTCATACATACACACACACGGACCAAGCATTTTTTTTTTAAACTAAAAGGAAAACTTACTGGGCCACAGCAGTGATCTTGAGTTGCGAGAGGGAAGCCTCAGGTGGGCTTGGAGGACTGGGACTGCTGCTTCTTCTCATTGGCTGACCCAGTGAGAAGAGACAGCAGCCCCTTACTCGTCACAGAGTATGAATAGGTCACTGAGAGTTGTTGACCCCACCCCACTCTGTGATGAGATATCACTGATGGACACTCGGCTCGGGCATGTGTAAGTGCCCAGGTCCGAGCCTATTAGTGACACACTCCCTCTTCATGAGTGGGGGACCCCCAATTGCTTTGCTGGACTTTAGGAGGCCGTGGCCACAGGTTTGTGAAATTCTCAGCCTTGCAAGTTCGCCTCAGGCAGCCAGGCGCCTGCGCATATTAGAGCATGTAGAGCATGTACAGCGCCTGGCTACCTGACCTGAAGATGAAGAGTGTCTGTCAGGCTGACCTTTGCTCAGCCTGGCAGGCAGCCTTCCTGTTTGCAAAAAGTTAGGGGCTGGTGCCTCCCACCCCCAACACTTAAGGCCAGCCTGCGTCTGATTTCCTATTTCTCCCTTCCAAGCACACATGGAGACATGGCTAGTCCACTGTGTCTTTATATATCTAAACATCACCCGACTGAAGTAGATACTAATATGCTTCATGTATGTAACCAATAAGGCGCTCATTCTATGGGCCCTGGAAATCCCAATTCATTACAAACAGAAGTTTGAGACTGAATAAGGATTACAACTGGTGCACAAATGCTCCTTCTTGCATTTATTCTCGCTCAAATTTCTCCAGTTAAAAGCTGGCTTTGTTTCTGGAAACAAAATGCAATGATCCAAGTTTCGCAGTTGAAAAGAGGTTAAAAAAAAAGGGCATTACCAGGTTATCCTCCACTGAACGGTGTAATAATAATACCGCAACAGGGAAAAACTAAATGGTATCAGCAGGGGTGTGGTGCAGAGACAGAATATTGAGTACAAAATATCAAGTTGCACAAATATCGAGCCATTAATATCGTCAGAAATATCGACACAAGAATATCCTGGTCAAGAAATTCGACTTAAGGTAAGTAATATCGATTTTAAAAATAGCGAAGTGTTTAATATCATTTGCAAAAATATAGTTGTTAAAATATCGTTTTTTATTATTGTTTATTTATTTATTGATATATAAATGTATTTTAGTATATATTTCATATGTATGTGATTTATTTTTTTGCATAAGAGTTGTTTGTATTTTTAATACATGTGGTAAATTTTTAGTAGTTATTAAAATAAAATGTTGAATTTTGCGCTTCTAGGGGCACACGCATCAAGCAAAATACTGGTCGCAAATGGTTTGATTCAAAGAATCGGTCCGTTTGCGCCCGGTATTGAGCAATTTTGAGATGGATCAAGCCCAAAGCAATTTGCAAAATAGGGAATCACAATTTATGCGATTACCTATTTTGCGAATGCATTCAGGGAATCGCAATTTGCGATTCCCTAAATGCAAAGCAGGAAGCATAAAAAAATTGCAACCCTGCTTTGAGGAATTGCAAATTACCACCAACTTCAAGTTAGTGGTAATTTGCAAATCCATAGAAACATACACTTTTTTGCATTTTTCTAAATTCTATGTGGCGCACCCCCATGCCCTTAGGGACCGCCAAGCTGCTCGTTTGCCAGATTAATTAAAAATCGTAATCTGGTGGGCGTCGACCTTTGGCGGAGCAGTGGCGCTGCGGTTTGCACCGTCGCGCCACCGCTCCTCCAAAATTCGTAATTATAGAACCCTTAATGACACCTCATAGGAGATTGTATTTGATTCTCAAATGGGAAGGCATCCTGGTAGGACACCTTATCCTTAGAGAATCACTGCCTGTTCCTCCGATGTTCACCCAAATGGGAAGCTTTTTATTGTTAAAGCAGCATCTGTTCCTTTAGGGAACACGCGCACCTTTAAAAAAATATTTCCCTATTTCGAAATGCAAATACAGGGATGGTGGTCTGCTGTTTCTTGCGAGTCACTACCTCAGTGTTTGTAACCAATCTTCGGGAGTCACAAACACGAGGTCGCCAGGTGATCCCCTCTGATTCGAGATATTCTGATGTGACCTATAATTTACAAGGTCACTTCTCAAAATTAAAGGCTGCTTGTAAAAAGTCAGTGCGCAGTTTGTAACCCGTTTTTAGGTCTCGACTATGGCATTGCTTTAGCAATGCTTGTTTGTCGAGATTATAGTAAGGCTTTCAAAAGTCTCCCCAAACTGCGGATCGGGTACAGTTCATGTGACCCAGGCGCGTGCACATCGCCAGCCACGTCCTACACCATTCACATCCCACACCATTTGTCTGAGCCTCGTCATCAGACTTCAAAGGAATCTACTCCCCCGCCCCCCTCTGCGCAATACCAGAGCTGTTTTGCTGAGCAGCGCTGCCTCACTAAAGTGCCTAAGCCGCTCCACCACCACGCAATGCCGAGAGCTTGTTGTTTCTCGCCTCGGCTTGTGTTCTGATGCACATCTTTTTGCCCTACGCATTCACCAGATGGGAGTTCATTTGCAGGCAGTTTCCAGCAGCAATTTGTTTCAATTTGTAAGCAATGAAAGTCCACCTTCATGTCGTGCTTTTGTAATTTATGTATACTTTTTCGCTTTGAAACTTTTTTTTTAAACGGGGCCATGTTGGTTAATTGTTTTTCGAATTACTTTTGCTTCGCTAGATTGTAATAGGTTTCTTTTTCTTTTCGTTGAGCGTATGCTTTTAAAATATGGTTGGATACTTACTATTTATTCATGTTTGAATGCAATGTGAACGAGCCCCACCTCTCCCACCCCCACAGCTGCGGACGTCAAGGCCCCTTGCTTCTCGCAGAGAATTGTGTGATAGGCGCTAAATTTTAGAAAGATCCATGAGCCTAGTTACGCTGCCCTATTGACGACTTGGATAGTCGGTCCCTGGACACCAAGATCAGTTCCTAATTGAGATATGCTGTTTCTGTGCACACTCGTGCTCATCCGCTCGCTGCACTCGGTAAACAGACTGCCCAAATGGCCTCTTACCATTGTCCATGTTAAATACCCTCCGTGCTCCCTCCCACCCGCGAAAAAGCTTAAGTGGTCTGGCATGCCCATTGCAACTGCTTTTTATCAGCCCACGCCGCTGTTATTCATATTGCCACCTCACACGCCCTCTGTGTTGCCTCCTGCTGTCCTTCTATTCACCAGTCACACCAAAAGCACTACTTTTCAAACCGAAGGCCTCCTACCCATGAATGTGGTTGAAAAAGCAACAAGAGGCTTCGTAAAACTAACCCTTTGTATCGGTAAACGTGAAGCGTGCCCAAGCTTGTTGAAGAAATTAGTCCGCTTGCATGGAAATAATTATTTAAATATACAACATTATGTGGAAGCATTTCTCAAAATCATTGGGGTGTTTACAATCAAACCAAAATACTGACGCACATCACTGCTATGCAAGCAGACTGGCATTCATTTCCGTAATCTATTTTTTTAAATAACTTTCTTAATGTGCTTACTCCCTTGCTTAAATGATATACATATATACAAAAAAGCCTTGTTGATGTGCCCACATTTACACATATAAAACATAAACTAGGGCACACAATGTAACAGTACAACCAGCACCGTGATAAAGCCAACAGTGTGAAGCTCGATGTATTATTTGGAAACCTTATTAGCTCCTGCGATGTTTTGCTTGCAGACTTAATTAGTTCTCCCCAATTATGTAGTTGCAGCACTTCTTCAAGCCACTAATTGCAGCTGCTCACCAACAGACCCTGCACAAGCTCACCAGTACCAGGACATTCCTACCAATACACAGCTCTTGAATCACAACCACCGAGCACTCACTGTGCTCCATTTCTTTTCCTTACCGTCAATATTTGTAAGATTTAAATAAGAAATAGTGGCGCAGAATAACATTGAGGGACTTTTTTTGTTTCACAAATGTTGTATGTGGAATTGGTGTTTCATGGATCCCACTATCTATTTCAATGAAGTTGCGTGAACAGACAAATTCATTTCTGGCTTTTCCTTCTGCAAATTCTATCCCAGTCTGACCCTTGAAGGGCAATAACTTTAGTTCACAGAAATTCTGGGCGGGATCTGATTTTATGTATGACCCCCCCCCCCCCAACATTACAAAAATAATCAGCTGTCGTAGGAATTCATGTTAATTTTAAGTTTATACCACTTTCAAATTTTATGTGACATCTGTGTATTTTTCTGCAAGTGCTGTGCAGAAAAAATGAAAATTGTAATCATATTTCTTTCAGCTCAATGAAAGATCACATTGCCTCTCACTTCCCAGTATTATCAAGTTTCAATAAAGGACAAGCCTTTTTTTGTCCCCCACCAAAAACAAAACTATCCACACACTTTCATGACACACAATTCAACAGCACGCCACATAATTACACTCCATAACACACAAGCGTACTCCACATAATTCCAGTACTCAATACCACATCATTTATTTACTTATTTAATTACTATCCCCATAATTGCACTACACAAATGCACCCACTCCCCACCACCACACTCCAAATACAACTCAGTACCATATAATTACACGCCACATAATTACACTGCACTCTATGCAACATACACTCCAAACAATACCACTCAGTGCCACATAATTACACGCCACATAATTACACCCTACTGAATACAACATACACTCCAGACAATACCACTCAGTTCCACATAATTATATGCTACAAACACTGCGCTCAACGCAACATACACTCCAAATACCACTCAGTGCCACATAGATACACGGCACATAATTACACTGCACTCAATGCGACATACACTCCACATACCACTCAATGCCACATAATTACACGCCACATAATTACACTGCACTCAATGCAACAAACACTCCAAATACCACTCAGTGCCACACAATTACACGCCACATAATTACACTGCACTCAATGCAACATAGACTCCAAATACCACTCAGTGCCACATAATTACATGCCACATAATTACACTGCACTCAGTGCAACATACTCTCCAAATACCACTCAGTGCCGCATAATTAAGCGCCACATAATTACACTGCACTCAATGCAACATACGCTCCAAATACCACTCAATGCCACATAATTACATGCCACATAATTACGCTGCACTCAATGCAACATACACTCCAAATACCACTCAGTGCCACATAATTACCTGCCACATAATTACACTGCACTCAATGCAACATACACTCCAAATACCACTCAGTGCCACATAATTACATACCACATAATTACACTGCACTCAACGCAACATACACTCCACATGCCACTCAGTGCCACATAATTACAAACCACATAATTACACTGCACTCAATGCAACATACACTCCAAATACCGCTCAGTGCCACATAATTACACACCACATAATTACACTGCACTCAATGCAACATACATTCCAAATACCACGCAGTGCCACATAATTATATGCTACATAATTACACTGCACTCAATGCAACATACACTCCAAACAATACCACTCAGTGCCACATAATTACATCCACACAATTACACTCTACTGAATACAACCTACACTCAACACAATACCACTCAGTGCCACATAATTATATGCTACATAATTACAATGCAACATACACTCCAAACAATACCACACAGTGCCACATAATTCTATGCTACAAAATTACACTGCGCTCAACGCAACATACACTCCAAATACCACTGAGTGCCACATAATTACACGCCACATAATTACACTGCACTCTATGCAACATACACTCCAAATAACACTCAGTGCCACATAATTATATGCTACATATTTACACTGCGCTCAACGCAACATACACTCCAAATACCACTCAGTGCCACATAATTACATGCCACATAATTACGCTGCACTCAATGCAACATACACTCCAAATACCACTCAGTGCCACATAATTACCTGCCACATAATTACACTGCACTCAATGCAACATACACTCCAAATACCACTCAGTGCCACATAGATACACGGCACATAATTACACTGCACTCAATGCGACATACACTCCACATACCACTCAATGCCACATAATTGCACGCCACATAATTACACTGCACTCAATGCAACAAACACTCCAAATACCACTCAGTGCCACACAATTACACGCCACATAATTACACTGCACTCAATGCAACATACACTCCAAATACCACTCAGTGCCACATAATTACATGCCACATAATTACACTGCACTCAGTGCAACATACACTCCAAACAATACCACTCAGTGCCACATAATTACACGCCACATAATTACACCCTACTGAATACAACATACACTCCAGACAATACCACTCAGTTCCACATAATTATATGCTACAAACACTGCGCTCAACGCAACATACACTCCAAATACCACTCAGTGCCACATAGATACACGGCACATAATTACACTGCACTCAATGCGACATACACTCCACATACCACTCAATGCCACATAATTACACGCCACATAATTACACTGCACTCAATGCAACAAACACTCCAAATACCACTCAGTGCCACACAATTACACGCCACATAATTACACTGCACTCAATGCAACATAGACTCCAAATACCACTCAGTGCCACATAATTACATGCCACATAATTACACTGCACTCAGTGCAACATACTCTCCAAATACCACTCAGTGCCGCATAATTAAGCGCCACATAATTACACTGCACTCAATGCAACATACGCTCCAAATACCACTCAATGCCACATAATTACATGCCACATAATTACGCTGCACTCAATGCAACATACACTCCAAATACCACTCAGTGCCACATAATTACCTGCCACATAATTACACTGCACTCAATGCAACATACACTCCAAATACCACTCAGTGCCACATAATTACATGCCACATAATTACACTGCACTCAGTGCAACATACACTCCAAATACCACTCAGTGCCGCATAATTAAGCGCCACATAATTACACTGCACTCAATGCAACATACGCTCCAAATACCACTCAATGCCACATAATTACATGCCACATAATTACGCTGCACTCAATGCAACATACACTCCAAATACCACTCAGTGCCACATAATTACCTGCCACATAATTACACTGCACTCAATGCAACATACACTCCAAATACCACTCAGTGCCACATAATTACATACCACATAATTACACTGCACTCAACGCAACATACACTCCACATGCCACTCAGTGCCACATAATTACAAACCACATAATTACACTGCACTCAATGCAACATACACTCCAAATACCGCTCAGTGCCACATAATTACACACCACATAATTACACTGCACTCAATGCAACATACATTCCAAATACCACGCAGTGCCACATAATTATATGCTACATAATTACACTGCACTCAATGCAACATACACTCCAAACAATACCACTCAGTGCCACATAATTACATCCACACAATTACACTCTACTGAATACAACCTACACTCAACACAATACCACTCAGTGCCACATAATTATATGCTACATAATTACAATGCAACATACACTCCAAACAATACCACACAGTGCCACATAATTCTATGCTACAAAATTACACTGCGCTCAACGCAACATACACTCCAAATACCACTGAGTGCCACATAATTACACGCCACATAATTACACTGCACTCTATGCAACATACACTCCAAATAACACTCAGTGCCACATAATTATATGCTACATATTTACACTGCGCTTAACGCAACATAGACTCCAAATACCACTCAGTGCCACATAATTACATGCCACATAATTACACTGCACTCAATGCAGCATACACTCCAAATACCACTCAGTGCCACATAAGTATATGCTACACATTTACACTGCGCTCAACGCAACATACACTCCAAATACCACTCAGTGCCACATAATTACACGCCACATAATTACACTGCACTCAATGCAAGATACACTCCAAATACCATTCAGTGCCACATAGTTACACGCCACATAATTACACTCTATCTATTGCATCACCACAACATCACTCAGCACCACCACAACATCACTCAGGGGCACCAAAACATCACTATTCGCTACCACAGCATCACTGAACGCCACAGCATCACTCGTCTTAACCACAACATCACTCAGCGCCACCACACCATCAATCTGTGCAACCATTCAACAACAACTGGTTCAAATATGTTCTCTCAATGTTTTAATCTTTATTACAAATGTCACAAAAAGATGTTAATATTTCACTTCTGTTCTTGGATTTTCATCACAATAAAGTACACTGAGCATAATCTTCACAAACGTTATTTACAAAAGTTTAAGCTATTGCCATTATAAATTACAACAACTTTTATTTCAGTATTAATTATTAAAAAAATTTAAAGCAATTGTTATTTGTGATATCAATACATCTAAGTCATGTAAATACAACACATATTGCATTACAAATGCTATAGGTGTCACATTTGCGAAAGTTAAAAGTATTGGCATTGTAAATGACAAAGCTATTAATTTAGCTATTTTCAAAACCAACACATAAATAAAAAATGTGTCATTTACAATACCAATAGCTCAAACTTTCCTAATGTGAGACCTATTGCATTGCAAATGATTGTTGGACTAGTCTTTTAAAACATCTGACCCTAGATTCCTTGGATTTTTTTCTTATATAACTGGCTGAGAAAGAGCAGTCGTTGCAGTAAGTGCCTATTTGAGTGAATTATATTAACTGCTCTGTATCCTTGGCTCGCTTTTAAGTACCGAGGCTTTGAAATCCTATTAGTGCCTTTATTGACTGAATCTTCCTCTATGATTCACTTTGTTAAGGTTTCTGGCAGCGTATTTGTAACAATGTGTATTTAAAATTAGATGGACAGTTTATATCAAGTGTGTTTTAATATTTAATAAGTTCCTGTTTGTCTGCTGTTTGCCTTGGCGTGCTGCCATCCTTATAACACTGGCTGCTTGGTCTCTCTTTGTTTGTTGCTTCTTCTGGTTGTACTTTCTTTCGTTCAACCTTGAGTACTTCTGTACTCCTGGATACCAGGTCCCCGCCGTTTGTCAACATATCAGATATGTTTTTCTCCCATGATCACATCATAACGCTTTTAAAGTAGTTGCTAGGTGACAAAATGTGTTTTTATTTCCATGTGCCACTGCACCACATTTGAAAGGCACCAACCGATTGAAAGCAATTCACGAGCTAATCCTTCATGTGCTGATAAAACCTGGAACCTGCGCTTATTTTTACATTCTACCGGCCCTATTCACAATAGGCTTTTGGACTACACTTATATGCCTGTGAAGAGGGGCCCCAAAACATTTAAAATAGGAATATTCAGGGAATATTCAGTTAATATTCATATATAATTAGTACAGATGGAAAGGATTGTGCACTCTGTGCACTGCTGCTAAGAGTGATTTTGACTTTTCGGGCGGATTCACAAAGGAATGTAGGAGTGCGTAAAAGATTACCTCTGTACTACTACTTCCCGTAATCATAAATGCTTTAAAAAATCAGCCATTATCTTTGAATATGAAAAGGAACTTATGTAGATGGTTCTGTTTTTTTATATGCTCATTGTTGATTTTACTAAATTTATTTTTTTCAAATATTCCCCTTATTGATCCCGGCAGTTCGCTTCAGGTGATCATGGAACGCCTTGTCATGGATGTCGATTCACTAGAATGCCAGGGGTAGCAGAAGTGACATCATATACCCTTTGACCTTAATGATGTCACAAGAAGTGACATCATATGATCTATGACCCTGCATTGTCCCAAGAAGTCATGTTGCATACCCTTAATCTTAATGACATCACAATAATTAACATTGCTGAAGCTATATAATTGCATAATTAGTATTATATATTATTTTAAGGAAGAACAAAGAGGGGTTGGGACTTTCTGTTCCCTGAGAAATGTTTGAAAAAAACTGGACTTTACCTAGCGCATTTTAATGCTCAGTTTTCACATACTTTGCTAAAAAGCCATAGGGTCTAAAAAACACTCACTAAATATTCAAGTCCTTTCATGGTGTGCCAAGCTACTGAAATCTGACAGTCCCCTTGAGTTCAACCAGTTAAGGTTTTTACATGTCATATGGGTGCCCCCTTATGCCAAGAATTACCTCCATTTCAAGAACCAGCATTTTCCTATGGTGACCCTTTTGCCCAAACATTACATACTATGCAGTGCTAAAATGTTCCTAATACTGCTTCTCTTGTACTATGGAGGTCGCTCATGTCAAAGGTTATGTCTAATATGTCAAGGACCACATTTCGTCATGGATGGCCCCATGACCTTGCCACAGTTGTCTTCCCATAACGCCAAGAATGTCCTCTAATGTGCAATCACAAGCGATTTGCCACAGGTGCCACCTATGCCAAACATTTCCTGCAGGAGCCAGCACAGGCATTTTTTTGGGGGGGGTGCTCCATTCCAAAATATACCTACTGAGTGCCAGCAGTAGCATTTTGCCAATGGTTTTCCATATGCAAGTTTAGCCTCCAGTATTCCAGTGCCAACATTTTGTCAAGAATGCTTCTATAAGCCAAGAAGCCTTTTTCTCGGTCTCAGATGGGGTTGGGTGGTCAGAGGATGAAGAGGAACGCAGCTCCTATCTGGACTCTGAGAGTGACCCCGAGATCGACCAGCCAGCGACCGTGTTAAAGTCTTTAGCGGTAGCTAGGGGTCAAGTGCTTGATCAACGTGAACTGAGCTGGGACCATTCATCCGCCATGCCCTTACAGGGTAGTCCACGTTTGGAACTCGCACAAATGTCCCTTCTGGAGACAATTCACCAAGAAATAATTGCGCATAGGGAGGAAACACGCCAAGACAATCACAAATCCCAGGGCGCAATGAGGAAGATGCAGGGCGTGGTGAGGAAGCTATCCAAGGCGTGTGCCAATACCGGGGACAGAGTTTCAAATTTGGAAGAGCGGATGGTGTCAACTGAAGCCGAGGTGGCTGTGACTGTCACCAAAGTCGATGCCCACTGCTCCCAGGTGGTGGACATACGGTGGAAACTGGAGGAGATGGAAAATAGGCTTCGCCGAAACAACCTGAGGGTCCTGGGAATCCCGGAGGGGGTCGAGGGTTCGGACATTAGGGCATAGATTATTAAGTTCTTCCAGCAAGCCTTCCCTGAATTAAGTCAAGTCAAGTCAATAAACTTTATTCGGATAATGCATTATCCATAAAAGTACACACATAATTACATACATGGTCAAGGTAAAAGAAAAATCACGTTAACATGAGGTAGTATTGCTGAATATTTCCTTATTAAAAAACGGTAACCACAAAAAAGTACAAGATGTCATTTACACATGTTTCGTGCGTCAATTCAAACAAGCGCTTGCTAGGTCATTTAGCAGCATTATTTAAGGTGCCAGTTTTATAAAGTGCATAGTGCATAAATCCTGGTTGGTAGACCATCTTAATAAAGTGCAAAGTACAATGTCAACCAGTGATTGTTAAAGATAGACAGAATTCTACAACTCAGTATATGCAAATAGACAATAAATAGCATCTTAGGATACCAATAAACATTTTGGCCAAATAGGCTTTAGTTCTCCTAATTATTTTGTTCCTTATATTTACAGATAGCAACGTAAATTAAAATATGGATGTGCAAAGTGCAAATAGGCCTCTTCCAAGTACATATTAATCACTTTGGTCTGGTAGAATGAATGTTAATTCATGGAGGAACGGAATCGGGTAGCTATTTTTGTAAAAGCATAACAATCATAAAAACATACATTACAATAACACAGAAGATCTACAAGTTAAAAAAAAATATAAGCCCAATTTTTGGATGCGATTTCCTTTTAGTTTACGTTCATTTTACAGGATTAGCATTTGAGACAATACCAATGCAACTAGTTGTCCCTTAATTAAGGCAGTTAATAACAGGTAAAAAGAAAAACTTTCCATATGTAAATCAGAGATAGCCATTATACAGTGTTTCGAATCGATTGGAAGTGGGGATATTACAGCCACTCAATACGCAGACACTTCTGCCCATCGGATGGTTACACTTTGCATTTGATCTTAATGGGCAGAGGTATGACATACTGGGGTAAAAGTCATGTAGATCCCAGGTGGATATAGGGCCATCTCCTTTTTGGGGCTGCCAAGTTTGAAGATATGGGGCAACGTGTTTGTTCCTAAATTTAACTAGTACTTGGTCGCCGGCAATATCTTTTGGGAGGGATCCTAGCCAGCCTACCCTTCTGACACTCATTATTCTTCCATCCAAGTTAGAGGGGAGGGGTCTATTGTTTGTTAGCCAGAATGTAACCTTATTTATTAGGTCCTGATGTCTTTCGACTTTTCCGCTTGTGAGTGCTGGCACACCCGAGAGAACGCACACAAACGGAGCGGCCTCCGGTGGTAGGTGTATATGATTAAGAATTCTTGGTGTGTTGCCATGGTTAGCAACTGTCCCCTTATGGGATATGGGTTCTTTGCTCAACCCTACTCTGGTGGCAGTGCACTGTGCTAATGTAGAGTTGGTGGATACTCTGGGAATGTTTGGAGCTGACGTGGGTGAGGCTACTGGTTGGTTTTGGGCATTATTACTTTGTGCGTTTAGTTTGGGCACTGCTATGGCAGCCAGAGACTGCGCTTGATTAGGTCTTGCGATGTTTTTTGAAAGTACCAGATTGGCCTTCATCGTTTCCTCTATTCCTGTAAGCCTATCCCCTAGACCAGTGTTTCCCAAACTGTGGTCCGCGGACCCCCAGGGGTCCGTGACACATTCCCAGGGGGTCCGCAGGCAACAGTTGTAAAAGCACAGAAACGTTTCTTGTATAATTAGCAGCTTTCCAGCAGCAATAAAAGTGTCAAGATAAAGCCAGTGATTAATGTACCTGCTGGAGTGGGAGGAGAGTTTTGTTTAGTGGCAGCTTTGACTTAACTAATGTAGCACAGAGGGTTAATGTGCCTACTGCAAAGAACGTGTAACATGCATTTTAAAAAGCAGCATTTTATGTGCATAGGTTCGTGGTTACTGCTTTCGTCACAGAGATTCTTTTGTTACTGTGCACTTCATAAGTGACAATCGTAATGTAGCAGAGGGACCTATAAACTGTCATCAAAGAGCTGCTTGCAAACTGCATGGTACCAGTTAGTAACTTTTGTTTTTTCCCCAGTTATTCATTATCCTAATGCTGCTAAAAATATTTATTTGGGTGGAAATACATTTTAATGTTAAAGTCAGTGCTAGCCACTGTGTTATGTTCTGAATCCTGAATTTGTGCTTATCCAGACCAAGCACTCTTTAAACATTTTATATACACACTGTTTTACATGTACGATTCAATGTTTCTATATGTGTGTGATGTAAAGTGCTCTGACATCCTACAATGATATGAGAGATGCTATAAAACAAATGAAATACATGGGGGCTATTACTTCAATTTAAAATACTAAGGGCCAGATGTACGATCCGTTTTTATATGCTTGAACGGGTTCGTGAACCCGCTTTCACATGCAAAAACGTATTGGGCCATTTACATTGCCTATTTCGCGAGTCGCAATTTGTTTGCGACTCGCTAAATAGGTTTTGCAACTTGCTATTTGGAAAGGGCATTCCCTTCCAAATAGCTAGTCTTAAAACCATGTACAAATGTTTTGCGGTCGCGAAACATTCGCAATTACCACTTACTACAGGATATTTACAACGTGACGCATCTGAGAGATGCGCCACGTTGTAAAGCCCTGCGCCATAAGGAGGCGTTCCGGCGCAGGAACGCCTCCTAAAAGTGGCTGAGTGAAATCTACAAGATTTCACTCCGTCACTTTGGGGCCCATGCTGCGTCAAAACCCTGCGCCTGCTTGAAGCAGGCGTAAGAATTGACGCAGCATTAACAAGATTCGGCCCCCCAGAGCATTGCTGGAGCTGTGTCGCGCTTGCGACGCAACTCCAGCAATGCGCCACCTTTACAGCACAGATGCGTCATGCAGCTGTGCTTTTTTGTCCCATGAGGCGCAGCATTGTAAATGCGGCGCATCAATGGTGGCGGAGGCATGGCGCACAATAAGTGGCGCATCCCTGCTGATATGCATGGATGCGTCACTTATTGTAAATCTGCCCCTAAGTACTTTGAGTATTTGTTTTGTGTGCACATGTGTGTATTTTTTTCGAATTACTGTTTTATTATTTGAAATTTAACTCATACAAATTGCTTGGGGGTCCCCGGCTTCCAGTGGTGACTCAATGGGGGTCCTCAGGAGTCAAATGTTTGGGAACCACTGCCCTAGACTGTTTATTCTTTCTATCACCGGGGATATTATAGATTTGACCAGGTGTTAAAACTGGGCCAATAGGGTTGCCTGGGTAGAAGGCACAGAAGAGTCTGGTTTCCCAGCAACCTCTGAGGCTGGGGGGGAGGTGGTGACGGCCAATGGAGGGCTTGAGCACAATTTTAGTTGTTTTGCTTGACTTCCCTGGTGTTCAACCCCATTTCGCTTTCTTTTAACTAAGGGGACCTGAGGGAGCACTATGTTTTGAGAGATGACTTTTGCAGATAGTAAGTGGGGGGTACCTATCAGACTATCATTTAGGTGGAGTGGTGTGCTAGTCTGGGGACTTGTGCTGGCTGTAGGACAGTTAAGGACGCTAGTTTGCTTAATTCTCGGTTCCAGTGGAGCGTACTTGGTTTTACATAGACTGTTTAGTTCCTCCAGTAATGTTAAGTTTTGTACTATGTCGGCTGCCTGTGAGGGAGATCGGTTGTTGGGTGTACTATCTATGGGCGGAGATCGTTCAGGACCCTCTGTTTCACGGGGAATGGGCAATGTTGTCCTGTTTAAGTAGTGGTCAAGTGTCCCGTTGAACGGACCCCTCTGGGGAATAGCATTTTTGGTAACCCCCTTACGAATCATAATGTGACTGGTTTAAATGTAGTGAACACCAGAACAACAGCAAATCTAATAATTGCGAGGTTCACAGGATAATATCCATTGGGGAGGTCCGTAAGTGGGCATAGATATAATATCCAGGTCTCTTCACCTCCTCATGTTGAGATGCCAAGGGGGGTGGCCCGTCCCGTCCTCCTCGTGCCTCTGAGGGCCACAGAGGGCCCGCCCTTTGCCCGGGCTTCGCCCGGCGCGTCCCGCGCGCGTCCTCGCGGGACGAGGGACCTGTCCAGTCTTTATGCGCCTCCTGGCGCGCTCCTGCTCACGTCGTCGTCGCGCCCCTAAGGATGCTGGGGGATGTAGTGCAAAGCTGGACCGGCGGAGCCAAGCCCGGCCGGTCGTCCACTGTGCGGGAGGGGCGGAGCCAAGCCCGGCCTCGGAGAAAGGACTTTGGGAGCCCCGGTGGGGAAGAGCAGCCCAAACGAAAAGAAATCAGCCAGCCGGACACCAGGGGACTTGGCCCCTGTCCAGTCTTTATGCGCCTCCTGGCGTGCTCCTGCTCACGTCGTCGTCGCGCCCCTAAGGATGCTGGGGGATGTAGTGCGAAGCTGGACCGGCAGAGCCAAGCTCGGCCGGTCGTTCACTGTGCGGGAGGGGCGGAGCCAAGCCCGGCCTCGGAGAAAGGAATTTGGGAGCCCCGGTGGGGAAGAGCAGCCCAAACGAAAAGAAATCAGCCAGCAGGACACCCTGAATTATCCAGCTGGAACTGGTCGAACGAGCTACAGAGAGTGCACCGTACCCCCTTTAAAATACGAAGGAATGCCAAAGAAGGAGACAAACCCAGGGCAGTGCTAATTTTCCTGGGAAATTTTATCCTCAGGCAGGCTATCGCAGAAAGGGCCAGGCTAGATGCCAGGAGAAGCAGTGACGGGGGTTTCATTCTTCGTCCGCCCGGACTTCTGTCACGCGACTGTAGAGAGACGTTAGCGTCTCAGGGGTATGATCAAGTCTTTTCAGGACAAAAAACTTCAAGCCTTCTTGATAAACCCGGCGCAGTTAAAAATTATTAATGATGGGAGGACAGTTTATTTTTCCTCAGAAATTAAGGCCAAAGAGTATCTTGACACTCTGGGCAAATAGGATGGACTAAGTTTAAAATGATGTTTGTAGAGTGTCGGGCAATTGCCTCTGGTCGGGAACTAGGGTATGATTTTCATAGGTGTTTGGGCTCCTCTGTCTGGTATTTGTTTCTGTTATTGCATTGTCCTCACAGCTAACACTGCATGTCCATCACATGCACAGACCAGGTCTGTGCGCTTCACAGAGTGGGGTAGGGGGGGGGGGGTTCAGGGGGGGTTGGGTCGAAGGCGGTGGGGTGGGGGGGACAGAGGGGGGAGGGGAGGAGAGGGGGGTGGGGGTGCTTGGGGGGAAAACAAGAAAATGGGAGAAAAAGTTGCTTTTTTGATGGTTTTTTTGGACCAAGGGTTTGTTTAGCAAAAGACAGACAGAATGAGGTTCAGGCTCTTAGGGTTGGTCGAGATAAACGCCAGGATAGCAAACGTTAGAATCTGCACAATGAATGTGGGAGGATTGAATGATTGGAGGAAACGTCAAAGATTGGCATATTTTGTGAAATTTAACAGAATTGACGTTCTTTGCCTCCAAGAGACACATCTTCCATGGGCAAAGAGGAATCTCTTGTTCCTGAATGGGTTTGAGTTGGTGGCTTGCTCATCACAATCCTCGACAATTAGGGGGGTTGCTATTTTAGTTAGGACGTCTCTGGGAGGGATTAAAAGGGTTAAGGTAGATAGTTGTGGTAGATGGGTAATAGCTGAGATGGAAATGGGCTATACACTGTGTGTAGTCTATGGATCTAACGAAGATGACCCAGAGATCTACGATTTGCTAGAAGTTGAATTAGTCGGTTGGTCTACCCCTATAATATTGTGTGGAGACTTAAATATCTCTGCGGATTGGGACGATAGGGTAACCTATGTGGGGCGAAAAACCCGAGTTTGTAGGGCAATAAGGGCCCTTATGGGGTCGCTGGGATTGATAGTTGCATGGGGGTCTAAAGAGCCCCAAAACCCTGGATTTACTTACTTTTCAAACCCTTTTCAGAAGTATACTAAACTAGACTATTTCTTTATCTCATCTCCCGAAATTAGTAAAGTAGGCATAATCAAACTGCCGAAGACAATTTCCGACCATAATCCGTTGGTAATATCATATGAAATGGATTTGGTGGAAAGGAAAAGGACATCTTGGACATTTGAAAGGAGATTAATGGTGGATAATAGATTTGTTGAGCTTCTTACGAAGTGGACTGGGGAATTTTTTGCAGCTAATAGATACAGCTCCTCACGTAACGTTGTCTGGGAGACTTTTAAAGCGGCTCTTAGGGGCGAATCGATAAGCTTTTCAGCTAGGCTGAGAAAAGAGGATAGGAGGGAGGGGGAGCGACTAATGGAGAAATTAGCTGCCGCAGAAGAACAACATATAAAGGTTATTGCCCTTGGGAGGGATGGTAGCGACAGCCAAAAGATAATCCTGACTGTTAAGGCAGAGCTGCAGAAAGTGATAACTCAGAAGGCGATCGGGGAGTTTCAAGCATCTAGGGCTAAGCGGTATGAAACAGGAGAACATGCTGGTAGAGCCCTAGCACCTCGATTAAGACAGGAAAAATCTAAAAATGTAATTACCAACATAGTTGAGAATGATAAGGAGTGTACCGAGGCCAATGAGATTTTACATGTGTTTAAGAACTTCTACCAAAAATTGTATGATGAGGAAGAGCGGGATGGAGGTCAGGGGGAAGATTGTCGGGAACATGGCCCGCGATTAGATGATATAGCAAGGGAAGAACTGGATAAGGACATAACCGGGATTGAGGTCACGGCGGCAATTTAGGAGCTAGCCTCGGGCAAGGCTGCTGGTCCAGACAGAATCCCCCTGGAGGTGTATAAATGCATTGAATCGGAGATCAACCCGCTTCTTGTGGATCTTTTTAATGGGATACTAAGTTCGGGCTGATCCCGGATGCTTGGAGGGAAACTAATACAATAATTTTCCACAAGAAGGGGAAACCAAGCGAGAACCCAGGGTCGTATCGACCAATATCTCTGATAAATGCGGATACCAAGCTCTATTTCAAGATCTGGGCTAGAAGGTTGGGCAGGATCATTGGCAGTCCCGTCTCTCCTTGGCAGCATGGGTTTGTTCCCGGGCGTGGCACGACGGATCATACAAGTAGAGCTATAGCATTGTTTGACGCCCATGCTGCCACGGGGGTGAGGGGGGGGGGCTTTTGACCGTGTGGTCTGGAGCTTTCTCTGGGGTATCCTGGCAGGGAAAGGTTTCGGGGACAAAACCATCAGAGCCCTTAAAGCTATGTATTCAGACCCTGTAGCGAGAGTGGTGGTTATGGGTGAGAGGTCTGAAATAATAGCTATAAAGAGAGGAACACGCCAAGGGTGCCTGTGCTCCCCGATTCTTTTCTCTCTTTATATTGACCCTCTTATTCAGGAAATTTTAGGGTGCCCTAGGATTAGTCCCGTGGTCTTTAATGGCTACGAAAATAAAATTTTGGCTTACGAGGATGACCTCGCGGTTTTTACGACTGAACCCCAGCAGGCGATGTCTGTTTTGGCCGAACTTGCAAAGGGATTCGGTCGTCGATCTAGGTACTTACTAAACGAATCCAAAACACAGATAATCTGCACTAAAAATATCGTTAAATCTGATTCTAGATTTGTGGATGCTGCCATCTATTTAGGTGTGAAAATTAATGCCTCAGTAGATAAAATAATAGAAGAAATAGAAGAAAATTATATCCCGCTTATTAAATCCATAGAGGCAGATTTGAGAAGAATAGATGTGCTACATCTATCACTGATAGGGAGGGTAAACGCACTAAAAATGACTATGTTTCCCAAAGTGCTGTACCTCTTCCGGGCCATACCACTACTTCTCGAGGAGAAAATAATTAAAAATCTGGAATCTGATTTTTCTGACAGTACGGGAAGGTTTGGCGCTCCACTAACTTGTTGTCACTCCCTAGGGAAAGGGGTTGGCTGGCTTTACCAAATCTAAGATTATACCACTGGACCTGTCTTTTGGCACAAATGTCGGTTCTTTTTAATTTTGAGGCGAGTCCTGTTGTTGGAAATATTGATGTTCAGAGGCCCCCTTCTATTTTGAGCTGCTGTTTCGGAGAAAGGCTTTTGGCTTACTGTTGTGTGAAGTAGACCGGAGATTTTATAAGAAGGCTCGACTTAAGATATTGGACGGGGCTTGGCGGGTCTGGATGTCTAGCTTAAAGGTTTTTAACATATCAAAGATCAATTCATATATACATATATGTAATTCAAGCCTATTCTCACAGCTGGGTGTCGATAGGACCCTGCAGGATTGGAGGGGGATGGGGATCAAGACGTTGGGGGACATTATGGAGGGAGACGGGGTAGTGGGCTTTGGTGTCCTGCAATGTAGGTTTGGTATTCCATCGAACCATTGGTTTTTGTACGGTCAAATTATACGATCCCTGAAGGCACTTAGACCCAAACCGCCACCCCCGATAAATATCCCCTTGCTGGATTTATTGACTAGGGGTTGCAAAAAGATTAAGATAATATATAATCTTCTTCTAACAGGAATTCAAGATGACTTGGAAAAGATAGAATCTGCCTGGGCTATGAAATTGGGGAATCCCGAAGTTGATGTGGATCTTGCCCTTTACTTGAATAAAAAGGTATTTCGGGCCTCAAATTTGCGGGCCCAGCACTACAAGACAGTGTTTAACCTCTATCATACGCCGGCAAAATTATTTGCTTGGGGGATTAGGGAAGATGATAGATGTCCCAGATGCAGTGTCGGACAAGCAGACTTATTGCATACGTTCTTCAACTGTAGCTTGTTGGCCCCAGTCAGGTCAGAGATAGAGAAATTCTGGGAGGGGCTGCTAGGTCATAAGATCGATCTATCCCCTACTCTGATGTTATTGGGTACAGATTCAAATTTGAAGCTGGGAAAAGAAGCGGAAGCTTTGGTTTTTTCTGTGGCGGTACTCCGGATTTTAATATCGGCGGGGTGGAAAGATGCTGTGGCCCCGTCCTTTCAAATGTGTCTCTCCAGATTTCTCGGAATACATAATATAGAGTCCTGCCTATATTAACAGAAGGGCGTGAAAACTAGGGACTTCGGAAGAGGTATCTGGGCCCCTATTACAAAATGGAGGGAGGGAAGGCTGTAAGCTCTTGACGTTGTTTGCTATGTTTTTATTTGCAATTTCAGCTAGTAATGGGTTTTAAATGATCCCTGTGTATTATCAATCCTTTTTTTACATCAATTGTGCTGTCCCTACTTTCTACTATTGTATTCAGTATTAATTGTATTTATTTTGTCTGATACCTCAGTTCTGTATATAATGCTTCGTGTTAAAATGAAATTTCTATTTGTATTTTTCTCTTTTTGTAATCCACCTTTAAATCCCAATAAAAAATATATAAAAAAAAGGAATAGATGATGCCTTCTTCGTAAGCAGTAGCCTCGAGATTTGGTGACACATGATACAATATTAACTCACTATTGCCAATACCATAGTGCTGCAAATGTCAATTTCGGAAGTAAAACATTTTCAGTGCTGTTTTGCCTCTTGTATAGCTTTTCTACAAGCAAATCATCTTTTTACTTTAGTTTTTGTGTGCTTCCTATGCAAATTCTAATGTCTCTTCCACCACCCTTCTTTTACCTTTTTTATCGATATTCTAACAGGAAAGTGTTTGCATGTCAACACAATAATCTTGGTACTGCGCACTCCTTTTTAGTCGCAAAGGTTTTTCCTTGCCTATGGCCTTTTGTTATTGCTTTGATCTTGTAGCTGGTTATTCCATAGGGCAGTTCAATTTTTCATAATTCCGCACTAGACTTGTTCAAGGCTGATTACTCGGAGAGTCAAAGTGATCATTTCATCTTGAGGAATTCATGAAACTTTTGCTTTTCTCGGCTACCTAATTTTTGCTTCTTATTCCTTTCTTTCAGTCTATTAATGGAATTACGCAGATGAGTTTGTGGTTTATCTAAAACGTTCAATTTTTCACCATGAATCATAGGACAACAACCTTTTTTTCTGTGTTTGAGCTCTCCCATCTTGAGCCTCAAGAGCCATAAACACTTAAATTCCTCCATCCTGCAACAGCAAAGTAAATCATACAATCTTGTTCATTGCCTTTTCCTGACACAACATTGGCCATGTCACCTCTGAATATTCAACACTTCCATTATCTATTGTCGATTAATTTTGTATCTGTGTTTTATTTTGATTACTCACTATTCCACTTGCCACAGCCATATCATCACTACCTCACTAGAAACGTGAAGGTTAATCGCCTATCCTCCTTATCTGATATGTGGTTCTTGCTCCCTCTACCTGCATAAAAATGTTGTTTTTTTTTTTACTCCAAGTACACTTAGAGCCTTCTTCGTCAGCTTCTCTGTTGGTGGGCCATATCAGCAGCAGAAATCTCATGTAATTTAAGATATTGATGCTGAGTTGCAACACTTAATCACAACTAATGAACAAACATATATTTTTGCTTCTCTGTCACTTGTCCTTTAGTACTTTAGAGATCATACCTTCATTTTCTGGTTTTGTTACTCTAGTATTAGACAGTTTTAACATCAATCGACAAAGGGATTTTAGGAGGCACCTGGGTTTTATGATTGTCACTTTTCGTGCCCAGTTAGTTAATGATGATAATTGTATTGCTCGTTCTTAGTTATATTTTTACTTTCTAAAAGATCATTTATAGTGTGTATCCCAATGCGGTCCAATGCAGGTCAAGAATACATATTCTAATATTTTACAACTCTGGTTACAATGAAACGTATGTTAGATCACTTCATCATCTGGCTTGAATGCACAACTCTAATTCCATATTAGAATTCTGTTACCACCACCAATGTTCCATCCTTCTCGCTCACAAATTAAAGATCTCTCTCCCAAGATAAAGTAGGGGACCCTATTCCTTTGGACTGATCATGTGTTAAAACCTTTTTATGAGAATTTGTTTCTTCTAACAAAGGCATTGGTCTTTCCCTCGCATTCTCCCAGCTCTAGGCTAAAGTGTTTATCATAAATTCAAGACCCTTCTAAATGACAAACTGTGATCCTTGGAGGCATCTGCCACTCTTTTAACAATAACCTCCCGGAGCCCTCGAACATCACTACAACCATGTGCAATATGTAATGTTGCACCTGTAATCCAATTTGGTTCACTTGGAGCTAGCTGTTCTTCCATACAAACACTGATGTCTTGAATCCCACTGGAAAATATCCTTACCTGCATCATAGCTCACCATGATAAGGATCCTACTTTCCAATCCAGTAGTATTGTGAAACGCACTAGTCAGTTGCATATTCATCTGGAACGCTTAGAACCTTATCCCAGCATGCACATACTATCACTGTACATATGGCATGCTGATTTTTGAGCATTGTGTACCCACAAACTCATCACTACTTCATGAACTCTGCTTACAAGACTGATATGACATGTGGCAGGAGACAGTTGTACCTAACCTTGTCCGTGGTAACTAATGTTTCATATATTTATCTCATTACCCATCATCCTCGATGTAATCTCCTTTGCATACTACATTTTGCAGATGTAAATTATACCTCTACCAATTTATGATATTGAAGATATTGAGAAGGAGCTCCCCTCTCTTACAGTAGAGTCACCTCATTTAAAGAGTAGCAGTCAGCTTCTGCTTTTACATAATGAAATTGATCAATATCAGCCCAGCAATGAAATGTTTGCAGTGGCTCCCAGTTAACCATAGAATAAAATTACATATATTTATCTTGTATACAATGCATCTGATATCAAGACCCCAAAATACCACCTGAAACCTGTTCAGTGCTATTCCGATGGATATAGCTATCGATTACACAATGAAATTATGAAAACCCAGACAAGATACAACCAGAAAAAGCATTGTGGCAAACCTTTGAGAATGCTGGGGTCTTAACTCGTAATGCCTTAACTGTTACTCTTCCGAAGAGCCAAATGTCATACCATCTTGAATGTAGCATTTACCTTGTGAGAATTATCAAGACCACCCTGAAAACTCTAAACAAAAATAAGACCAGGACCAACCAGCAAGCTCATCATGGGCCCCACTTAAAACACTTGAACCCTCCTGACACAGGAAACCTCCCCATCTACAGCATGCTTCATGTATCACTTAGTAAGGGATGCCTCCAGGGTACCTATTGAAGAACTGTTTAGGTTTGTCAAGTGGATTTTCTGGTAAATACAGTGTATGTATTTCATCATAATTAATAATGTGATGGACCTGGTTGGTAATCTGAAGGGCACACTATGCCTTAAACCAGCTTCTGGTGCATTATATATGGCATAAAGTAAACTCTTGTATATATAAGCTGATTGCAAGACACTGGTGAGTTCTATGACCATTGAGCGGAACGAGGCTGAAGGCTGGTTGCCTTTATAAGGGCATGGAACACCAAGGTGACTTGCAGTATCATTTTATCATACAGCAGAGGGCATTACATTCCTTATAATTAAGGCTCCCTGTTTTCCGTTTTTATTGATTTTTACAGATAAATACATACAGAAAAACATGTATTTTCTTGTCGTGTTTATTTTGAAATGTGGATAAAAACAGAAATTGGGTTGCTTTTTGAGTAATTCTAAATACTTCTTGCCATGAATACAAGGCCAATAGCTGTGAGGATTGATAGGTAAGGGTGTTAAAAAACATAATTTTAGTAAAGAGGCTAAAACAGCAGTGCACAAGGTTGACATTGAAATGTGCATATTTTCATACAAGTGCATTGATTTACATTCTGCTGGTGTTCATAGCATTGAAACTTGGCAGGTATTCAAGCATGAGAGCATATTTATCAGTTAAATAAATGTTGGAAAGATACTAATTTCAGCTTCATGTTTTCACAAAACCTAAAATAACTATGGATAAATACAGATAAAATTAGCAAAAAATAAATATGGATAAATACAGACGGAAATGTCCAAAAAAGAAATACCATAAAACTGGGAGCCCTACTTGTAATACAGGGTTGCATCATTAGCCTTCCAAAGAAAAACTTAAATAATTGGTCTCTTTCCCTTTCACGTGCAAGAAGATTATGGTGCCAAATATAGGTAAAAAAATGTGGAATCAGTACTGCAAAATTAAACAGAGCATTACATAGTTAGTAATTTGTTGAAATAACATACTATATACACTTTTAATGTAATCCATTTACACAAACAACCACAATTCTTAATGTATGGTAATATGCAGAGAGATTCCTGCTTTTGTTTAATCAACTATATCTGTGCTAAAGATGAACATGCGGCCAAAAAAGGCTCCTTTCTGCTAATGACCGTTCATTTACATAAAGCAGACCAGAAGAGCTGGAAACAGGTTCTCCTTTTGGAATAGTTCTTTCTGCTCCATGACCTGCCTTTCGCACTGGCTGCTTGCTCTGGCATCAGGCAGTGTGAGGTTAAAACTGCACTTAATAAGTTATTACAGTCGAGTAACCCTGCCATTCTCTTTTTACAGGTGAGTAGTTCTGTCACAACTAGCCAAGAAAATCCAACGCCGAGTTTTATTCAGGGATTGCAGGCTTTAACTGAATGACTTAGAAAGCGCTTATAGAGTGAGCACAGCTTGAGTCTGGAGCCCACACTTTTGATCAGAATATTATGTAACTGACTCATCTCCACACAGCAGGAGACAGATGCAGTCATAAGTCTCCTGAGGGGTGAGGCTGATCTCCTGTGGATTTAGGAAGACGGATGGTATTTTTGAATGGTTTATTATTGTGAGTCAGAGGTCCAACAGGACTCTACCCTCGAGGATATTTTACACCACGCCAAATTCTCAGGAACCACACGTAATGCTTTTCCTCGAAATGAGATTTTGATGAGGTTGCAGCATATCATTGATAGCGTGCCAAGGGGCTCATTAATTGAAAGTCTGAGCACTAGATTCCCTTAGACGTGCAGATTTCTGCTAAATCAGCACTCGCTCAGCACCAGAAAACTGGCACTGCACAAAAGCCCTATAAATGTACAGGAGTTGCACGGTGCATTAGACCAGCCTTGGGTGCAGGCTGGAGTCTTTCCATATGCATTTGTATAAAATGAGGTTCTTGCACGCAAATGTCAGGGTGTTCTGTAGGAGTACTGGGGAATGGAGGTTAAGCAGGACTCCAGGTCCTACCTTTATCTCTCAACCTCTTTCCTTCTTTCCTCTCTCCATCTCTCTTTTTTTCCTCTCTCCCCTTCTCCTTTTGCGCTCTGTTCGTATTCAACTCCTGTAGAGTTCCTATTCAACCCCTGTACATTTAAGAAATGCTTTATATGCATCACTGGAGACAAGACCTTTGATAAAAGCAAGTGTGGTCCCCTCAATTCGGGGAACGCGCAATCAGAAAGTGCTGGGGAGGACCATATTTGCGGCTGACTCAATAGAGTTGTCACCAAAATAATGTGTCTCCTTCATTCATGGATGTATATAGGGTAGTGTAATGGGTACAGCTCATTTTCCTTTGAGGAAACCAGTGGCGGTTGGCATCTACGGGGAGTGGGGACTGGGGGTGGGGCAGGGGTGCACGCAAATAAAAAAATATATATGTATTAAACCACTTACTGGACACATCCTCCGCTCTGGACCTCTTCTTTCCATGACTGCAGTGCGGGCATCAGCAAACTCCCTGGCCCAATCCTCGCTCTGCTCACATGCTATTAACCAGTATAGGAGCAGCACCTTGATTGGAGGGAGCGGCCTCTCTCGCCGCTCCCTAGTGCACTGGAGACCTGCACTTGCTCTCAACCCAGCTGTCTTAAGACAGCTGGGTTGAGAGGTTTAAAGTGTGCATGTCTTTGCTGGCCGTCCCAGGTTGGCTGGCCAGAGAGAAATGCGCACTTTAAACAGTACAAAGGCAGCTTTCCGCCTACCACTACTAACTGCTTCCACTCAGCAGGCCCCTCCTGTCCTGACACTCGGTTCAGGATGGAATGTTGAAAAATAAAATGGTAATAAATCACCTTTTTCATTTTAATCTCTGGGGCTTTGGGGGGGCATTTAAGTGGAGCAAAGCTTCTCTGCTCGAAAGGAGGAACCGCCCCTGGAAAGGACTCAGATGTAAAGATAGATACATTGACAAGTGGTGGCTATTAAGTATTTTCCGATTGGGTGTTGCAGAACATCATCATTGTTCCTCATATTTGCCAGGTACTTGTATATTCTACCTTGAATGTGTATACCTAGTTTACAGTCTCTCATCGTTGTCTAGTAGGGTAGAGGACTCCTTAATCACACCCCATCAGTGGTGCCTTGCTAGGAGTAACCATCATTTTCATGCAAACGTTTATAGCACATTACTACTTCATTTTTGTGAGAACTTTTGTTACATATTGCCACTTTTGGTTTCCAAGGAAAATTATGAGCGACCTTAGTCCTGATCTGCCCATCTGATCACTGAATGTTTCTCATATGCAAGGTGTTTTTCACTGCATGTGAAATCGAAAAATGTAACAGACGTCTTGGGAAGATTAAAACAGGAAAATTGGTAGTTTGACAGCATTAGCCTCATTACAGAGAATAGTCGACTTCCAGTGCGACTTATGGGCACACACTTAAAAATCATTAGATCTTAGAGTCTGGTAGGCATTTTAAAGTCAGGCAGAGAGAAAATAAATTATGGAGTGGTGTTATTGTATAATGATACTATCACAGACTGATTATTGTTAGTTGCATAGGCACTGGGGTAATCCTTAAACAAGTATATCACAGAAAGGAGATCGTTCCTCTATCAAGACGGGGAATATCCAGATGCGATGGAGATGAGTAGGTGAGACGGCACTGCCCGATCTTCCCACCAAGTGTCCCCTACAGAGATCGGGACCCTCCTATCCGCCTACGAAGTAGCACACTCCAACCTTTGAGGTGGAGGTATCATACTGGTTCCACATTGGGGACCAGATACACACTTCATTTGGTCATCCTCGAATAGCGGGGAGACCCCCCGCCCCACTAGGGTGTATTACTTTTTATTAAGGTTCTGAAGAAGTGCTGTTGGGCCAGAATGGCACGAAACATGTCGACCATGCACCTATAATACTATCCTGGGACCTAGGGACCAAAAGATAGCACCACTGTGTTTACTTAGTCCTGGACCCATATTGAATTAACCCACCACGTACGGCATCCTCAGATCAAAAGTACTCCGCTAAAGTAGCCACCAGGCCCGTCAGACATTGCAGCGCTGGTCTGATGAGGAGCACCCTAGGATGAAGCATTACACCCTAACAGGTGTGTGAGGGCATCACAATCTGAAATTCAGATCTCCCAGCGACTTAATCTCTGGTCAGGCAGCACCCACTAGTGCACCGGCTTGATAGATGAACGAGCTCCTTTCTGTGATAGACTTGATACTAGAACTTGGAGGCGCTTAGGCGTAGTACCTCTTTAAATATCTTGCTCTTCCATCCCCCTTTTTTGATTTAAGGTAATCCCTAAACAGCCATGTTACCAGACCACTGACAGCTAGTGTCTGCTCTATTGAATAGCTGAGAGTGCATTTTTGTTTACCACACTTGGCCAACCACAGGTACTGCAACACCCTCCCATAGAAATCAATGGTGCAAAGATGAGTAGCCAACATTTGTGTGGACAAATAGTGGCTTCCCATTTTTGTGCCAAGCCCTATAGATGTGGCTCTTGCATGCTAAGCCAGTTTCTGGATAACCCCATCATTACACCCAGTTGAACTGCAGATGTCTGCAATTGGCCTCCTAGAACATACCTGTTCGCAAACCAGTTCCTACTGCCTTGACATTTACTATTGTGTAGAAGGCTATTAAAGTAGACTGAAAAAATGTCCTTTCTGTAAACTTTCTGGCCCTTTCAAATTTGAAGCACTCTCTGGTTTTGTTTGGGAGCTGGACTTTAGTTGGACTTCCTGGACCTCACCATATATATTGCCAGCAGTTTGAATTACTCTAGACTCAAGATGGACACTCTGAAGGCAAGTGGCAACAGAAGAGGTACATTTTAAGACCTATCATTGTTCTCACCAAAGTTGGGTCCAGGCCTGGAAGTCCTCCTGAAGAAGCCATTATCTGGGTTGAAGTGCTGCCTGGCATGCACTTATCAGTGAACCGTGAGATGTGCCCACAAACGGAGGACACTAGTCCACAAAATGGAGCTGTTTAATGGAAGCCTTAAAATCCACAAATGAAAGCAGCCAAGCTGTCCAGAGCACAAGAAGTACATGAGAGCCAGTAGCAGGACTGGCTCTTATTATAAGGCGCGTTTATTAAAAAACCTTACTGTGCCCTGTAGAGGTGGCACTGAGGTACTGAAAACATGCCAGTTTCCTGACATTATATTTTGCCTCAAGTATCTGTAATTATCATATCCTGTAGCCTGTCCCATTTTGAGGGTAAGCATGCCCTATCCATGTTCTAATAGGCAGTGTAGGTGTCTGGGGATAAAGTGAGTTTTATGCTTCCTAAAACTTCGACTTTTTTGCTGTCACCCATTGGTGAAACACATTTTCAACAGTGCCCAGTCATTCTCCAGATATGGTGAACCTAGGGCAACAAAATATTTCAATAGTGTCAAAGTTGAGAGCCCATAAAGATTGAATTTCAGGAAACCAGGAAATTGCAACTGCGAACATCCAATGCAGAGATACTGCTGCATGATAATTTCTTAGAAATTCATTGCCATCACTTAGAGCAACAAAAAAAAACCTTTGTGGTGACATTACTGGGGATCTCCAAGACAACTTCTCTCATCCCATTCTGACTCTTGCAAGCTTATTGGCCTTAGCTGACTGACCAAATCAAGCACTAAATGTGTGCTCCCAGATTGAGGTTACACTTTTTACAACATGGTAACAGTTAATTGACTAGCTCAAGAACAGGTTACTGTAGGCAGGCTGAAGTCCCATTGGCTATGGACCTCAGAGATCCAGGGCTCAGCTACAGCTTTTTGATGATCACTATCAACTGTCAATAAAAAGCATTACAATAGGAATAGCTCTAGGTTTTGAAGTACAATAATAATTTCTGGGAGTGATAGATCAGTGCATACAAATTACAGAGACTTTGGACCTGATTCACAAAAGGAAATCTGCACGTTTAAAGTACTACTGATTTATTTACCCAATGTGGAATTGTATGTATGGCACAATTCCGCATTGGGGAGAAGCAGCCCTGTGTAATTGTATATGGAAAAATACATAAGATGTTGCGGAAGTGCACTTAATGCTTTAGTGAAACTGACGTGGTGCATAATCCTCTAGGGATGTGCTTCCCTATCATATTCCTTCCAGTTTAGGAGTAATAACAATAAGAGGTTCAGCAAACCCCTGAGAGGGTGACTCTGAAGGCATAGTGTGATTGCATGAATAAAGGCATAAATATGTTTTTACAGTCATATTATTTTACTCCAGAAATACAGAATTCTGTATCTTGATATTGAGTGAAACAACTGTAAGCCTTTTAATGTAACCTTATCATGAATATTTGTATCTACAATTCTTAGTGGGTCAAATAATGCTCCAGTGCGTTTTGGAGAACCATTTGCTATTCTAATTATAGAGTGTGCTGAACTGCCACTGGGCAATTGCAGGGTTTTTTGTATGTTCTCTTTTAGGTTGAGCCTACTAGACAGCAAAGCTGTCGGGTTGCGAAATATATATTTGGGCTTAACAAGAACAGACAGGGGCTTGGAGCCTGCCCACTACTTGGCTTTCCGGTCGCTCTCATTTGCCTGCTTCTCATTCATGTCCCAGCTTGTCAATCGTGTCTTTGTCCCTCCCATGGAGCATAGCCACTTTACCACCTTTTTTGATTGGCTAGTTTCTATGATTCCACTGATTACTTTTCAAGCTCCACTTTTTTCTTTTTGGTTAAGCATTCCACAAGAGTGTGTTTTCCAGCTGTCTCCCTTGTGTACCTCTCTTCCCTGCACTCCATGTTGTCCTCTATTGCCTGTGTGCTTCTCTCCGCCCCTCTATGTTGTATGCGCACTGTGTCCTCCTATCACTGTTACTTTCTTACCCATGTGTTCTCCCTACCCGCTCCACGTTGCTCTCTCGCCCATTGCTTCTCCCAACCACTGCCCTCCGTGTTGTTTCTGTCCCCACGCTCTCTGGAACTTCCCCCACACACGTTGTCCTTTCTGTAGCCCTGTTTTTTCTCCCCACCCTGTTGCTACCCACTCCTGCACCCTCTTTTTTGCCCCACCAGCCACCGCTGTGTTGCTCCCCCAATTTGCATTTAAAAAGCATTTTTTGTTTTATTTGCCCATCCATCTCAGATCAGCAAACAAACGGTGGTGTTGTTTTGGAGACATGCATGTATGGTGTGCATGCCTACAAAATGACTCAGCAAAATAGCATGGCGCTACACATATAGCAATACTGCTACCACCGAGGATGCTGGTATTCTACATGAGCTTGCTATTCCAATGACTGGATGCTCATATTGGACATACTAATCATGTTTTCACTTTTGGCGACACTCTGAATTTTCAAGCTCTTACAATCAGCATGGAACCAGGGAAACGATTTGGGCAAAGCTTCAAGCTCCAAGGGGTCTTAAATTTAGACAGATGATCCTTTTTTAGAATTTAATAAAGCTAGTAGCATGGTTGAGAACGGGTGCAATTTGTAATAAATAAATAGAAAATAAGTGCTGGGGCCCACAGGTCTTCTGAGAAGCCCACTGCCAAATGAAGGGTCTGTCAAATACCATGGCTAGCTCATCTTGATTCCTCCTCATGCCTCTTTCATCCAATACTCTAATCTTCCCCTCTCTTTATTGTACTCTTGCAGGTTCTTTTTCATCCCTGCTTTCTACTTGTCACAGTTTTTTTATGTTGAGCCTAGGCAGTGCGCATGCACTGACTTCAAGACATGCTGTATTAACTCTATGGGCTTTGAACACACCCAGCACTTTTCATTGGTTGTTTCGTCTGCCTTTTGAAATTCCTTTGGTCCTGTTGGTAAAATTAACATTTGTCCCGCCTTTTGGCTTTTATGTTTCTGACCTGGAGACTGCTCCAGCTCCATGGATCCTTTCACTATCAGCCATGTTTAGTTTCTGTGCACTCCTTTTTAGGGCGAGCTGACGTTAGCATTCATGCGAAGCATGAATGCTGTCAGCTCGCCAACTAATGCTATCCGTATTTGGGAGAGTGGACACCAAAGTGTCACGAGCTTTCCCAGTGTCGGATTTGACCGCGGGAGCGCGCGTCTCACCCGCGCATGCGCAGAGTAACTCAGCATTTTTTTATTTTTATTTCCCAGCCCCGAACCGAATCAGGTATCAGAGCGCTTCACATATAGGCAGCCCCCACCCCCCACCCCCCACCCCTCTGCATGCGCACACACAGGCGAGCGCAGGCACACGGCAGACACTCGCTCACACACACCCCCCTCCCCCACAGTCACACACACGCACTCCAGACACATACACACGCGCGTGACCCCCATCCCCACCACTTACCGGGCTCTTTCGGCGTGTTCAGTGTCTCATCGCTCCACTTCTTCCTCGGCGGCGGCGGCTGTGGCGGCGGGCGGGACTTCCTGCTGGATTGCAGGCCCCGCCCCCGTCTCAGGCAAAAGTGCCTGACTTCCGTTTTTGTTATTGCTGTTGGGGGACACGGTAACCCGGGACCGGACCCGACCGCACCGGCCGAGGCTGATCTTTTTTTATTGTGTTTTAGTTTGCAACTCTTTAACATCTTGGCCTTTGTGAAGCATCAAATGTTGTATTAGTGTACAATCCTTCATGTATGTTCATTTTATTTCGACTCATTCGAAGCAGGGGCCGCAAGTTAAATACGTGCAAAAAGTGACAAATGTAATTCTGCAACCTGGTTTTTATAAATGTACCGACACATTAGAGCCTCACGACACTGCTTCGCTGAGCCACCTGGAGTACCTTCTCTCCTGCCAGAAACTGAACATTAAAACAGCAAACAGCACGGCGGCGCCATTCGAAGGAGTAGCTCCGTGGCAGGAAAGTCCGCTGCCGTGAGTAGCACTTGGCCAGTGACCTCCTGTCCTGAGGAAAGCTGCAAAAACGCGTACAAATTCCTTATGTATGGCCATGTTTGGGAGACACGGCTGACTCAGCACGTCTGCTTTCAGCCCCCAGCCCGGTGTGGGGTGACTGCAGCCTCCTCAGACAAAGACGAGGTCACGTTGACCTGTCACGACTCCAGCCTGAGATGTGTAGCTTTTAAACACATCTCTATCTCCGACACACACCTAGAACAAAGTGTCCCCCCACACACACACTTACCCGCCTGCTCTGCCTGGGGGGCGCGGAACCTTCTTTTCTCTGGGTTAAGGCAGCAACCTTTTCAAGGAAGGCCCCTACACTGAGGAGAGCCAGCAGGCACCAGGGAGGACTGGTGCAGCTCGGGGACTGGGGCTTCGAGGCACCTAATATGTGACTGACACCAGTGGACTGCCCGGAAGTCTCCTCAAACCACAGCAACTCTTAGTCCTAGTCTCACACAGTGCGGTGATCAGCACAACGCACTGTAAATCCAGCCCCCCCTGACACTTACCCTGCTTCTGCACAATTTGCTGTGCGCGAACCAGCGGGTCAGACTCTCAATGTGGACTCGGAGGGGTTTAATGAAGAAACCATAACTCGTTTCCTAGTCAGGTACCGTCACTGATGAGGGTTCCAGGTTGTTGTTTAACCTGGTCCCGGTAGGGGCTTGTGAATCTCACACTATGTTTCCATCACCACTCTCTCCCCAGGAGCAGCGCATAGAAAGCTCCCACAGACTAACATATCCATGGCAAATTTAGGGGAATCTGGCTACGTCTTAAAGCGCCTTAAGGCACATTCATTTTGCAGTGATACGCTACCTAAACATAACAAGCATTTGCAATGCAATGCTTCTCGCATTTACGCAAATTTGAGCAATTGGCATTGTAAATGACATAGGCTTTTATTTAGGTTTTAAAAACCAAAACTTAAATAAAAGGCATTGTTATTTACAATGCCAATAGCTCAAACTCGCGTAAATGCGAGCCCTATTGCATGGCAAATGCTTGTTTTATTAGCCTTTGTTGCAACTGGCTTCTATCTAACACAATTTGCACTCACCCTTGGCCTCTTCGTCGCTGTCTTCCTCCATTGGGTGCCCTGTTCACCTTCACCCTTCCTCCTCTTATCTCATGCCTTCCCTGATTCTCTGGGCCCATCCCAGCTATTTCTCCCCTTCCTTCTCCCCCTTTCTCGCTTCGGGCAGTGAGGGAGAAGGAGTACTTATAGATCTCGCTGCTGCTGGCAGACGCGATCCATCATAGTCCGGCCAGTCTCCTCCCTGGGGAAGTTTATTCTGTCCACCTGCTTCACCATGGCCCCTAACTGGCTCTCTGCCTTCCTCCTCTTCCTATCTTTGTTCACGTTCCATCGACCCCCCAATTCCTTGATTCCCCAGCTAATTCACACTTTTAATTCCAAGGTGCTTTATTACCCATGTTGTCAGAGCTTTGCTTGCAGCAGTCTTGCTTATACGTTTATACCTAGCTGATGTGATGAACGTGTTTTCCTTCACCTCAGCGACTTTTTTCTGTCCCTCCCATGCATTAAGGTCCCTTGCTCCACCCTCCTCTTCCTTGGCCCTCCTCTATCCCTCCCATCCTCTGACTCTCCAGATTCTCTGTGTCACATCCTCCGTCCGTTGGCCATCCCTCCTCTCATCCAGTAATCCTGCCTGTCCTCTATGGTTTTGCCTTTCCTCCTTGGCCTTGCTCTCTCCCCTGTGCCTCTTTAAACTGGACTGTGCTGGTGCCCATCCGGCCCAGGCAGGGTGTGTTCTTCAGCCCCCGCCACAGCCTGGTCTCTCCCTTCACTCAAATCTACAGCAGAGCGACGTAGTTGACAGCCTCCGTGGAAGGATCATCTCCGGCGTGAGGTACTGCCCATTTGTAAAGTGTGGTGCAGGCTGAGAGTGAGCCAGTTCCCCAGTTGTCTGTACTGGAGTATCAGTGTATTGTGGAGTTGAGCAGTCCATTGACGGGTCTTTCTCTGAGCACTCTGCTCTAAAGTCGATGTCGGTGTATGCCCCTTTTTCTAATCTCGAACCCTGCAAATCTCTCTTCTCTTGTCTTGTCTGAAACTAGAGTTTTGTGCCCCTTTTTACTTAAGGTTATCTCTGGGTCTCTGGGGACATGCTCGTGTCTTCACCCCTGTGACTTTATCCCCCATGTGAGTGAATTGGTGTGTAATGGATCTTGCAATTGTTTCTATGTTTGACTGTATGCGTGTGGTAGACATAGCCGAGCACTTTTCTGGAAATCCCTCCTTGAGTTTCTCATCCAAACCATCTGATGGATGGAAGTGTATCTGCATTAGATTTTTTGTATGTTTTCTAATGTGACCTTGTGGTGGGTGGGTGTATTTCTAACCCTTAGTAAACCCATTGTGTAACTGAGTCATTTTGTTTTTATGACTGGCGCAGCAGGGAGAGGATTCAAAAGGGGGTGGTGATGGACAGAGTATCTGAATTAAGCAGACCACTCGTACCCAGTCAAAAGATCAGGGCTTGATCCATCACCGTTTTTTAGCTCACTGCACCATCCCAGTTCAGAACCTGGCTACATGCAAATTAGTCTGACCCTGGCCCAGTGCATCATGGGAACAGGGCAGACCAAACTACCAAGCCAATTCTTTACTGGAAAGGAAACAAGCTTCCGGGGACCGGTTTCTGGCATTACAGCCGTCTTCGGCCCGGCTTTCTTGAATCCTGATGGTGCAGTGAGCAAGGGACTCACATCTGAGCATACCCTTCCACACTTGTGGTGGCCAAAACGATTGAAAAAAGGGGGTGGTGATGGACAGAGTATCTGAATTAAGCAGACCACTCGTACCCAGTCAAAAGATCAGGGCTTGATCCATCACCATTTTTTAGCTCACTGCACCATCCCAGTTCAGGACCTGGCTACATGCAAATTAGTCTGACCCTGGCCCAGTGCATCATGGGAACAGGGCAGACCAAACTACCAAGCCAATTCTTTACTGGAAAGGAAACAAGCTTCCGGGGACCGGTTTCTGGCATTACAGCCGTCTTCGGCCCGGCTTGCTTGAATCCTGATGGTGCAGTGAGCAAGGGACTCACATCTGAGCATACCCTTCCACACTTGTGGTGGCCAAAGCGATTCAAAAGGGGGTGGTGATGGACAGAGTATCTGAATTAAGCAGACCACTCGTACCCAGTCAAAAGATCAGGGCTTGATCCATCACCGTTTTTTAGCTCACTGCACCATCCCAGTTTAGGACCTGGCTACATGCAAATTAGTCTGACCCTGGCCCAGTGCATCATGGGAACAGGGCAGACCAAACTACCAAGCCAATTCTTTACTGGAAAGGAAACAAGCTTCCGGGGACCGGTTTCTGGCATTACAGCCGTCTTCGGCCCGGCTTGCTTGAATCCTGATGGTGCAGTGAGCAAGGGACTCACATCTGAGCATACCCTTCCACACTTGTGGTGGCCAAAACGATTCAAAAGGGGGTGGTGATGGACAGAGTATCTGAATTAAGCAGACCACTCGTACCCAGTCAAAAGATCAGGGCTTGATCTATCACCGTTTTTTAGCTCACTGCACCATCCCAGTTCAGAACCTGGCTACATGCAAATTAGTCTGACCCTGGCCCAGTGCATCATGGGAACAGGGCAGACCAAACTACCAAGCCAATTCTTTACTGGAAAGGAAACAAGCTTCCGGGGACCGGTTTCTGGCATTACAGCCGTCTTCGGCCCGGCTTGCTTGAATCCTGATGGTGCAGTGAGCAAGGGACTCACATCTGAGCATACCCTTCCACACTTGTGGTGGCCAAAACGATTCAAAAGGGGGTGGTGATGGACAGAGTATCTGAATTAAGCAGACCACTCGTACCCAGTCAAAAGATCAGGGCTTGATCCATCACCGTTTTTTAGCTCACTGCACCATCCCAGTTCAGAACCTGGCTACATGCAAATTAGTCTGACCCTGGCCCAGTGCATCATGGGAACAGGGCAGACCAAACTACCAAGCCAATTCTTTACTGGAAAGGAAACAAGCTTCCGGGGACCGGTTTCTGGCATTACAGCCGTCTTCGGCCCGGCTTGCTTGAATCCTGATGGTGCAGTGAGCAAGGGACTCACATCTGAGCATACCCTTCCACACTTGTGGTGGCCAAAACGATTCAAAAGGGGGTGGTGATGGACAGAGTATCTGAATTAAGCAGACCACTCGTACCCAGTCAAAAGATCAGGGCTTGATCCATCACCGTTTTTTAGCTCACTGCACCATCCCAGTTCAGAACCTGGCTACATGCAAATTAGTCTGACCCTGGCCCAGTGCATCATGGGAACAGGGCAGACCAAACTGCCAAGCCAATTCTTTACTGGAAAGGAAACAAGCTTCTGGGGACCGGTTTCTGGCATTACAGCCGTCTTCGGCCCGGCTTGCTTGAATCCTGATGGTGCAGTGAGCAAGGGACTCACATCTGAGCATACCCTTCCACACTTGTGGTGGCCAAAACGATTCAAAAGGGGATGGTGATGGACAGAGTATCTGAATTAAGCAGACCACTCGTACCCAGTCAAAAGATCAGGGCTTGATCCATCACCGTTTTTTAGCTCACTGCACCATCCCAGTTCAGAACCTGGCTACATGCAAATTAGTCTGACCCTGGCCCAGTGCATCATGGGAACAGGGCAGACCAAACTACCAAGCCAATTCTTTACTGGAAAGGAAACAAGCTTCCGGGGACCGGTTTCTGGCATTACAGCCGTCTTCGGCCCGGCTTGCTTGAATCCTGATGGTGCAGTGAGCAAGGGACTCACATCTGAGCATACCCTTCCACACTTGTGGTGGTCAAAACGATTCAAAAGGGGGTGGTGATGGACAGAGTATCTGAATTAAGCAGACCACTCGTACCCAGTCAAAAGATCAGGGCTTGATCCATCACCGTTTTTTAGCTCACTGCACCATCCCAGTTCAGAACCTGGCTACAAAATTATTTTGGCCACCATGAGTGTGGAAGGGTATGCTCAGACATTAGTCCCTTGCTCATTGCACCATCAGAATTCAAGCAAGCCGGGCCGAAGACGGCTGTAATGCCAGAAACCGGTCCCCGGAAGCTTGTTTCCTTTCCAGTGAAGAATTGGCTTGGTAGTTTGGTCTGCCCTGTTCCCATGATGCACTGGGCCAGGGACAGACTAATTTGCATATAGCCAGGTTCTGAACTGGGATGGTGCAGTGAGCTAAAAAACGGTGATGTATCAAGCCCTGATCTGTTGACTGGGTAGGAGTGTTCTGATCAACTCAGATACTCTGTCCATCACCACCCCCCTTTTTGAAATTATTTTGGCCACCATGAGTGTGGAAGGGTATGCTCAGACATGAGTCCCTTGCTCATTGCACCATCAGAATTCAAGCAAGCCGGGCCGAAGATGGCTGTAATGCCAGAAACCGGTCCCCGGAAGCTTGTTTCCTTTCCAGTGAAGAATTGGCTTGGTAGTTTGGTCTGCCCTGTTCCCAGGATGCACTGGGCCAGGGACAGACTAATTTGCATATAGCCAGGTTCTCAACTGGGATGGTGCAGTGAGCTAAAAAACAGTGATGGATCAAGCCCTGATCTGTTGACTGGGTAGGAGTGTTCTGATCAACTCAGATACTCTGTCCATCACCACCCCCCTTTTTGAAATTATTTTGGCCACCATGAGTGTGGAAGGGTATGCTCAGACATGAGTCCCTTGCTCATTGCACCATCAGAATTCAAGCAAGCCGGGCCGAAGACGGCTGTAATGCCAGAAACCGGTCCCCGGAAGCTTGTTTCCCTTTCCAGTGAAGAATTGGCTTGGTAGTTTGGCCTGCCCTGTTCCCATGATGCACTGGGCCAGGGACAGACTAATTTGCATATAGCCAGGTTCTGAACTGGGATGGTGCAGTGAGCTAAAAAACGGTGATGGATCAAGCCCTGATCTGTTGACTGGGTAGGAGTGTTCTGATCAACTCCGATACTCTGACCATCACCACCCCCCTTTTTGAAATTATTTTGGCCACCATGAGTGTGGAAGGGTATGCTCAGACATGAGTCCCTTGCTCATTGCACCATCAGAATTCAAGCAAGCCGGGCCGAAGACGGCTGTAATGCCAGAAACCGGTACCCGGAAGCTTGTTTCCTTTCCAGTGAAGAATTGGCTTGGTAGTTTGGTCTGCCCTGTTCCCATGATGCACTGGGCCAGGGACAGACTAATTTGCATATAGCCAGGTTCTGAACTGGGATGGTGCAGTGAGCTAAAAAACGGTGATGGATCAAGCCCTGATCTTTTGACTGGGTAGGGGTGTTCTGATCAACTCAGATACTCTGTCCATCACCACCCCCCTTTTTGAAATTATTTTGGCCACCATGAGTGTGGAAGGGTATGCTCAGACATGAGTCCCTTGCTCATTGCACCATCAGAATTCAAGCAAGCCGGGCCGAAGACGGCTGTAATGCCAGAAACCGGTCCCCGGAAGCTTGTTTCCTTTCCAGTGAAGAATTGGCTTGGTAGTTTGGTGTGCCCTGTTCCCATGATGCACTGGGCCAGGGACAGACTAATTTGCATATAGCCAGGTTCTGAACTGGGATGGTGCAGTGAGCTAAAAAACGGTGATGGATCAAGCCCTGATCTGTTGACTGGGTAGGAGTGTTCTGATCAACTCAGATACTCTGTCCATCACCACCCCCCTTTTTTAAATTATGCAGCAGGGAGAGGAGCAGGCACTGGGGGCTTTTGGTGCAATAGTTACTTTCTTTTCCGGGGTTCCTTTGGACTGGATCTGAGTGTACGGCGCATGGGAGGCTGCTGCCCCCCTGGTTGCAGTTCTCTCTCACTAACCCTTTTATGCCATATATGCACCTGGTGAGGCAAACCCAGTTCTTTTTACTGACCCTTGTATTTACCTTTCTGCAGCCTAGGATCAGGAGGGCACGCGTTGCATGCAGAGGTGACTACATCTGGAAATTGTGAATGCATAAACTGCCAGTGTCGGTGGATGGTGGCCAGCTAGGCCGACATTCTACCCCCAGGTGTTTATTGTTGCAGATGGACTAGCACCGCCAGAGCCTTTGTAGCCTACTGGCTAACAAGTTGGGGCTGAATTCTGACTTCTTTGTTTGTGTTTAGGCCCCAGCAGGAAATTGGAACCTTCTTAAAAGTGGAATTAGTTTTAATCAATGGTTGAATTTGCTCGTTCTTGGGATTCTGTCGCCACTGCTCTGCCCAAATAATTTTGAGCTCCACTGTTGCAAAGTTTAATCCATTGCTGCCTTGTTTTGCGCACTGTACACCTGCACATCCACACACTTGACACCCTTTGTTATTGGTGAACAGGAACTACAATGCAGAAATATGCAAGTCCCAGAATGCAATGGGCGGGAGCTATTCACACCTGACGTGGGGCGTCTCGGTGTCTCTGGCAATGTAATTCCGGATTTATAAAGCAACAGCCAAGTATCAAAGAGCTTGTGAAGGCAACAACCTTTAAAACTCTCTTCCCTAAATGTTTCTGTACCACCTTGCGCTGTACAATAATCCTCCTCTCGCCACTCCCACCATCTGGGTGCCCCTCCTACTTGTCCCCCTGTCTCTCTCACACCTCTCCCTCACTCTCTCATGCACACTTCCTGCCACTCTCATATTAGTTCACTTCAAGTCTTCAAGCACAATTTCTTTTCTGAGCCTTTTCAACATTTCCGTCCCTCGAAATCACGCTCTCCTCCTCTTCTTAGGGTCACTTCTGCGTACACAGGCGGTCTCTCTTTATGCATCTGTAGCCTGCTCTTCCCTTCTTTCTCACACACTCTTTCTGCTTCTCTGTCTAGAGTTCATTCACCTCTTCGTGCCAAACTACCTATTCCCCCATCTTCCTTTCTATCTATCCTGTGCAGCTCTCACCCCTATCTATTCACCATGTCACATGATTCCACTACATGAATACACTACACACCACACAATTCCACCCCACACAATTCCACAACTAACAATTCCAATTCAACCCACATAATTCAACTCCAAACCACATACATCCACTCCACTCCAAACCAAAACACAAAGATAAAAGACATTGGGCCACATCCAAAATTGGAAATTGTGATTACCTAATTGCGATTTTCTGAGAATCGCAGTTAGGTAATTGCAAATTCCAATGTATGAAACTCCAAGAGTTTCATATACCGATTCCTAGGGGGTCGCAAATCGACCTATCTCATTAAGATTAATGAAGTATGTTGCAATTTGCGATCCCCTAAGAATCGCTAAAATCACGGGGATGGCGGCCTGCTGTGGTCAGCAGACCATCATGTCCATGATTGCTTTTAAATAAAGCAATCTTTTTTTTTAATGCAGCTCGTTTTCCTCAAAGGAAAATGGGTTCTTTTGAAAAGAAAAAATGAAAAGTTTTCTTTTCATTTTTTAAGATTAGCCTGTGGTCCATGGGACCACTGTCTGCTCTTAAAAATATTTTTTACAACCATTCCCAAAGGGGAAGGGGTCCTTGGGGACCCTTCCCATTTGCTAATGGGTTGCCACCTACTTGAAGTAGGTAGTAAAATGTAAATGTTTTGGGACCGCATTCACGTCACAACACATTCATACATACCATTAGGATTCACTATTTGGAAGGGATGACCTAAACATGCCCCTTCCAAATACCAAATCGCAAAATGGGTTTTGATACATGTAAAAAGCCTTATTCGTGTTTGCAAAAGGGACGATTCTGCGAATCGGCCCATTTGCAAAAGCAAATTTCTTTGATAATGTGGCCATTGTCATTTACAATGCCAATAGGTCTAACTCTCGCAAATGTGAGACCTATTACATTGCAATGCTCATCTATTGTGCTCTTCTTCCCTGTTTTCCCCTTTTATGCCTTGCTCTGAATACAAGACTAAAGAAGAAAAGTAACTTCTGGTCCCCAAATGTGAGTTCCAGTGCCCACCACTACCAGCCTTAAAGCTTGCAAGTGGTATGCTTTTCTCTGGACCTCAGAGGATCTCACCATCAGTTAAAGTTAATACCAGGGATACTGCCTACTAGGAGAAATAGCAGAGTTGGCCACCAATCAAGACATACAAATAACAGTCACTGGTGTCTTATATAAACATTAGGGACAGCTTGTTTCAACATTCACACAGGTGGCCCTTCTCATAATTCTATTCAGTTTTATTCCAGGAGGTGTGTTGTGTTGGTGATTGTCGCTTGGGTCTTTGTTAGTGGAAGGTACACACTGTCGTCTGATGTCCTCATGCTTCCACCGTTTCCATGACAGGCAGTCGAGTTCACTTAAACGTTTATGTGCGTGCTTTTAAATTTCGCAAAACGCATATTATATTATTTGCATTGGTAATTCTAAGGAGAAACAATGAATCGAATATATTGTTTAATGTAAATGAAGCTGAGGTGCTGTACAGATTTAAAAAGGAGTTATGTAGGACCTGTATTATTTGGGTGTATACATTTAAGAGTGATGTTGGCAGCTGAGGTAGAATAATGCACATAACATTGTTAAACAAAAAAGTAGACTTTGAGAGTCGGTGGACAAAGCATATTAGACACATAAAACAGGTGATATATTTATTTCAGATATAAGGGTGCTATGTTGCAAGGAGTGATAGTTCTGTCTGCATCTGCTGTTGCGGGTCTCTGTTAGTAGCTGTTACAGGTCTTCTTTCAAAGAGGGTATGACTGTATGTCAATCTTCTGGAGGAAAAGTAGGGGGCTATACTTTACAGCTCATCAGGGGGTGTAAGAGGGGGAAGGGTTGGAATCTAGATGAGGTGCCCAGGGTTTGACATGTTTGAGGTTGTAGCTGGCCCAACCCAAATCACAAGAAGTTGTGTAGCCTCAGTGTGTGTGGATAAGATGTATTCAAGCATGTCTGTGTTTGGTCTTAAATACAAGGCTTCACATTTTAAATCGAGCCCTATTTTTGCAGCCGTCCTGTATGGTGTTGAACACTGGTGGTGGGGGGTTTCTAGGGAGCTAAAAAAAAGGGGGTATATGTAGCAAAATGTATCACCATATCAAGCGGTATGAATGCACAATGAGGGAGGCCATTATGTAGACTATTATCATTTCTGATCAGTGCTCGAGCATTTATTATGCATTTAACTATGTACAATGTGCTACGCAAACAATTTTTTTGCGTAGCACTTTTCACCCTAAGTGGGATTGGTAGGCCCAGACCTGGGTCCCTTGCTCACTGTGCCACCGTATTCAAGCTAGCCTGGCTGATGAAGGGTAATACCCAGAAACCGGTCCCAGGATGCTTGTTTCCGGTCCAGGGAAGGACCTGCTTGACAGTTCGGGCTGGACTGTTCCCATGAGGCACACGGTCAAGACTGATTTGCATATGGCTGGGTCTAAACTGGGGTGGCATGGTGAGCAAAAGAACGATGGATTTAACCCAGATCTCTTGACTGGGGGTGAATGTATGATTTATTCAGCATTCCGTCCATCATTTGTTTGCGTGGCACTTTTCACCCTAAGTGGGATGGGTATGCCCAGACGTGGGTCCCTAGCTCACTGTGCCACTGGATTCAAGCTAGCCTGGCTGATGAAGGGCATTTATTTGCGTAGCACTTTAACTATGTAGAAGGCTGGTGGTGTCAATTTCATGGGTAATATCTAGCAGCTGTGGCAGTAGTTTGAATGAAGGTGACCATCCTCATAAAGGAGTTAAACAGCAGAGGATGATGGCAAGCGTATGTGGCTGAAGAGAGTGCATAGCTCTGTTGATTAGGAGAAGTAGAATCATTTCTGTTTTGTACAAATTCTGCAAAGGTAAATAGAGGGCAGAGTAGCATACAGAAGTTAGACCATCTCAAACATGGGATTCAAGGAGAGTTGTGAAGGATGGAAAAGGGAATTCTGTATTTCACCCGATTAGTTTCCGTAGGAGAATCCTAATAAAGATATTATGGAAGTAAGTGCTCACCAATTTGATAACTTGTTGAGCCAGTCTCATTGTTGCCACAGTCATCATCTTTCTTTTATTTACTGCTCCCTCTGCCTTTCTGTCTGTCCTACATTCACTTGTACCTTCCACCGCTCTTGACGTCTTTGTCATTTTTAGGTCGAGGCTGAGCAGCGCATGCGCTACTCTGTGAGGCATGCTGTATTCAGGTATGGACTTGGAGCTCTGCCCACTCTCCGCCTGTATTTTTCATTGGCTAGTGTCATTGTCCTTTGTAAACTGTAGCTTTTCTTTGGTCAATAGGCTTAGTAGCGCCTTGTCTTATCTTGTAACCTCAATAAGGACTGGCCCTCTTACTTGTGTTGGTACTCAGTAGGCTTTAATTACAGCCTCCGAGCACTATTTTGTTATATGTTTTTCACCTGCCTGCTGTTGCAGGCAAGACACGCTCTCTCCTAATCTTTATTTTGACTTTTTATAGCACAGCACGCCGCAGTGGCGGCCGTTCCTTTGGTTTATATGCGGCGCTGAACACAGCCACATGTTTTTTTACTATTTATTCACTTTTTTGTTGTTGTTTACAAGCGCCCATGCCACGCTTTCACGTTAATAGAGGCCGCGCCCCTTTCTTTAGAAGAGCCATGTCCAAAGAAAGGTCCGCGGCCACTATTAACTTGAAACGCTTTTTATGGAAAAGCGGCCCATACCATGTTTTCACTTTAATGGCGGCCGCGCCCCTTTCTTTAGATGCAGCTCGTCTAAAGAAAGGGGCGCAGCGTCTATTGACGTAAAAGCGCGGAATGGTGTGCTTGTAAACAACAATAAATATTTGCAATGCAATAGGTCTCGCATTTGCGAGAATTTAAGCTATTGTCATTCACAAGGCCAATAGCTAAAACTCTCGTAAATGCGAGACCTATTGCATTACAAATGCTTGTATTTAATGAAGGTGCTCTCAGTTTCCCACCATTGTACATTGTCCATTCGTTCCTCCATCCCGTTTATAGTTTCCCTAGTCTCACTTTTCTAGTTTACTTTTTGAATTCCTGTGGGTGGAAATGCTTGCCCCTTTATGTCTCACTTCAGCCCTTTTCTCCTGTATAGCAGAGAGACTGGCATATCCTGGTCACCGAAGCGCAAACATTCACATTTTCACACAGTATCTTTGAACGTCATGATCATCCCATAGGCGTTTGGGAACCATACTGTTCACTAAGTCGAATTTATGTCACAGTCAAAAATGTGCTGGATCTGGAGGCGAGTGACTATAGGACACATAAAAGCAGTGCTGAGAGAGGGATTTCAGTTGGCAACCCGCTCCTTGTATGCTTTCCTGATAAAAACAAACTGCATCAAAACATGTGAAAGTTAAAAAGCCCTCTGCTCTGCAAGCTGTGTAGCATATTAACCAGAGCAAAGATAATGTCTTTTGTCAGGTCACTGAGTAGCTGATTTATAAAGGCATTATGCAACCATGGGCTGCTGTGGCATTATATAACATTGCATTGCATGAAAAGCTTGTCACAGCATTACCAGGCTCAAAAATAATGTGCATAATGAGAACTTTATATGTTTACTTTGTATGTTATTTAAGATCCAGCAGATGTGTGGTTAACCAGTAGCCAGAAAGAGAGGAACAGCTATTGTCCCTTGTTTACCCTTCTAATCCAGTGCAACAGAAGATAGTGAGCAATGCTTTGTGAATCCAGAATCTGCCTGTACATGCTCTGTAGGAACAAAATGGCCGCCACACATCCTCGTGCAGATACACATATAACAGTTGAGTAATCTCATTATTAGGTTATAGGTATCACAGAGTTGAGTTATCAGACTCCATAACATATCTAATAGGCCAGCTAGTTGCTCAAACAATTACACACGAAATTACTTAGAAGGTTATTGGTATTGCAAACTCAAACAAGCCCACAGTACCGAGTAGTTTACACTGTATCAGAGTCTTGTTATCATATGGAACTCAAGCAATTAGGATCTCTATATAGTCAGTGAGGCAGACGGGCTATTCCAGCTTTTGCTCCATTTCATATACTTTAATGGATGTAGCACTGTGCATGATTTCCCCCCTACATAATAGGATCATGGGGAAGGGAGTGAACAGATTTTTTTTATTTTCAGCTTATGCTTCAGAAAATAACCAATCTCTCCGATCTCGACGCCAATGAAAACGTTCATTACTCTTCCAAGGAAAAAGCTTGATGCATACCAAGACCGTCTTAAATGGCTGGAAACTGTTATTTTCTATGTTTTAGAGGCCACATCAAAATGATTTAGAAGATACGATGACTCCCCCCCCCCCCCACCCGATGTATTTTGTTAAGAAATTAAAATGTATATTTAAACATTCTTCTGGACAGTGGCAGACTATCTCTACACAAACTCCAAAAATACAACGCAACCCCTATTCGAAAGATTTTATAAAAAATGTTAATAGCAAGCTTTAAGGGAGATTTAGGAGAGGGAAGGCACACAGTCTAGTTAGTACTTTAGGAACTGGTCATATCTTTATCACTTTCTAGTTGGAATTCAGTAAGAAGGAGAGGACTAACTGTGCTAAAATGAGCGTTAAAATGAATTTATTTACTGAATATTAGTTACATGCTCTTGCTCTCGCACAAAGTATATGCTCCACACTGTGAAGTATTGGTGGGGGGTAAGGAGGGCACGTCAGTAGCACAGTAGAGTGTGTGCAAGGAAAGAAAGACGGGTTGAATGTGATGGGAAAACAAGAGCTCGGGATAGGGAGGAACCCTAGATTGCCATGCTCAAAGTCCATGCAGAGCCAAAACCCGGGGCTCACTATGTAAACATGCACCTGCTACAGAACTGGTGGGGGTTGGTTTTTTCTTAGAATTCCTCAGAGAGATGGTTGCTGGTACCTACTGCAGATACAACAAAACGTCTTTGGCCACCCATGTATTGTTTGTGTTTTTCTGTTTGTTCTGTTGCTTAGGTAGGTGTGGACTTAGTTGTTCAATGTCTTTTGTGCAATCCAGAGGCTCTTGGATCTACTATATGGTATGGTGGGTAACCAGTTAAGCTTTTCAAGATTGGCTTTATGTTGTCAAATGACTTCAAAATGACCATGACTCTAACAGCCTTGTTTTTGATGGGCTCCATCTCAATTCGTATGATAATGCCGAGTCCAAAATATAGTTTATTTGCACATTCCAGTCAAAAAATATAGCCTAATCAGGGATGCATGGTTGTAGCAGACAGGAAGGAAAGTGAGGTTTCTTCTCAAATGTAGCTAGGGGCGCAGGATTTAACAGGAATCCCTCATTATTAATTGAATTGGATTGGTAGAGCATGTTTTATTGTTTTTTCTCATGGACAAGAAAGACTGCTGATTTGTGAACTGTTGAGTACCATCATCTCTGTCTTTTTCAATTGGGAACAACCCTACTCTTTCTTCTCTAGGCCGGAACGATCTTAGGGCAGGATGGAATAGCATTAGAAGTTTGGGACATCTGTTAGGTGTATATCTGAGCTGACCTAAGTGAACAATTAACGGTATCCTTTCAGTTTACAGCTGAAAGCCTCAGGCAGCAGGCACCTGTACAGATTGTTGTGTTTGTGACAAGAAAGAACTCTGTAGATCACCACAGTCCAGAGAGCAGATGGGTTAGAGTAAGGAAATAGATTTCCCTTATTCAGTGTTGTTGATGTGGAACGACTTCCGCAGTAAAGGGCAGATCAGTCATGTCATACAAAGGGTCAGCTGCACATTAGCAACTGTGTAAAGAAATGCAGCCATTCCAAGGGCAGCGAGAATTCCTGACTAGCCCTTATCATGTTATTCTAATAGGTGCTTTCTGGCATCAAGAGTCACCCTATTCTGTGTTGCGGTAATTGCTGTCCAATCCGTCTCCTTGATAACAGCATTAAGGATTCTGTCACTCAATGATTTCACCAATTCACAGGATATAGAAATGAGTTTACCATAGGACTTTTCATAACCCAGCTTGTTTTTGATGAGTGGTGCAACTATTGCATATTCAAGGCATTCTGCTACAATCCCTTATTGGAATGCACTGCTGGTGGCAGGCTGGTGGCAATGCAGGAGCTTAGCAGTGAAGGAAAGATGTTGGCGCAGTATTGAAAGAAGACATCGGCCATGAGAGGCTTTGGATTGATACATCAAATTGCTTGACATTGCCACAAGTAAAGTGTTGCTCTAGCCTTTAAGTCACAACTTATAATTTGTCTCCTTCACTAAAACCTCTAGGATTTAGTTTTAATGTCCCTTCTCTAGCTCTTGGGTACAGCCCCACAATTTGTGCCCTTGAAAGTTGCTGTAGTATGTTGCATTTATTCTTCTGTGAGTACTGTGAAATTTTAATGCGTGTTCAATATGTGTTGACTTGAATGTAAGACAGAGTTGACGTTGCCCGCAGAAGAGGAAAGTAAGACATTACAATCTTGCTTCTGGCTTAGCAGTAAATTGAAAACATTATTTCAGACCCTTTAACTCTAGAGGCTTGGGAAGGAAACTGGTATACAAAGAGTGAGTCAGATAAATATCGGGATTAGCCCCAAAGTCTTCAATCACCTCAAGTGCAGCACCCCTTCAACTCCACAATGTACACTTGTTAATTGGGACAGCATCTATAACACTCATACCTTGTGCCTAGATGATATTATTAAATGGGGTTATGCTGCACCAAGCTGAACTTTGCCAGGGAGTATCAGCTGGCAAACATCCTAAAAATCTTGCTTGTTGACATAATGATTACATCCTTTGGAAAACAACTCCATATTTAGCATCTTTCGTTTACGTTCCTCCTCCAGAGTGGCACTGAGACCATCTTCATGTGTATTTGCTACGTGTCTTCTGAGACATACCCCACAGGTCTTTATTATCTTGCATCTATTTCAGCGCCTACATGATAGCCTTCGCACATGTCCTAGATGGTCACAACATGTAGTCTGGTACCGAATCGACTATTAGAGTTTGTCATTGCCATGAGAAATTTTGGCAGGTCATAGACTGACTCAAGCAAGTCCAACAATGGATGCAGAGGACCTAGCAGTGGCTACGGTCTAGCTTCTAGAGTCTACTACCCCAACACTACTACTGAATGACAGGCTTTCAAACCAGGGTCACTTACATAATCCTTTTTTAATCTTTATTTTCGATATAGCATAACCCATAAATTATCCTTCTTTTTATAAAAAAATTCTCTTTTCCTTAGACGTTTACATAAAGCGCATATATACTTCTTATCTAATTCATAAATCATTTTAACCCACCACTGATGTAATTCAATTCTAATTCTTCCATATTCTGTTCAGGTCCACTACCGACCCCACCCTCTTTGCATATAAAGTTTTCCACCTGAAGAATCTCTGCATTTTAATCAGCCATTGGGAAATTATCAGTATCGTCTCAGATTTCCAATTGGGAAAAATTAATGATCTTGCTACTAAAGCGGCGATGAAGATTAACTGTTCTTGGCCAGTAGTGAGCTCGTCCCGTACCTCTATTCTGCCTGAAAAAGCAACTAAGATATTGGGAAAGAGAGCAAGTGACAGACTTCTTCCAATTTCTGAAAAAACAGTCTGCCAAAAATTCATTAGTTGGGTGCATGTGAACACCACATGTGTCCAGTCCCCAATTGCTTGTCTTCATCTAAAACACCTAGAGTCTACCGCTGTATAGATTTTATGAAATCTGGCAGGGGTATAGTAAGCCCTCCATTTACTAAATAAGCCATCCTTCTTAAATTAGCCTCTCTTACTGCTTTACAGATCATTCTGTTAATTTCTTGCCATTGTTGGAGGTTAAGGCGGCCGCCAGTAGATGTAAAACTTATTTCTAAGTGATCTAAAACGCTTTGATTATTCTCTACAGATTTAAATAGCCTATACCAGTTCCCCAGTCATTTAGTTCCAAGTATTAAATGGGCTTTCCCAAGTTGAGAACCATTACAATTTCCCGAGGTTATTAAGCCTGAGCATAATTTCTTAATCTAAATATAACTGAAGTGGAAAAGCATGTTTATATTGGTGTTATGTTCTCCGATTTCCTGCCAGGATAAGAAATTCTCATTTAAAAAAAAGACTTGTATTTTATGGAACCCAAGTTTAGCTCACTGACCACAGCTCTGAGTAGACCACTGGTGCCCAAAGTGGATGCATTCTGCTAAAGTCAGTTGAGGATGCAGCCAGGGGGTTCCGTGCGCTTCCCAAATGTTTTGGAAGTGAGATGTTATAACTCTGGAGATCTTATAACGTAATGTTTTTGGTAATTTGTGGATTCGTAAGAAAGGAGCAGGACCAATCTCAGATTCGTCAAGCATTGGAGTAAGGAAAAAATTGGCAGAGAACATGTCCTCTACGTTGTTATAATTCAGCCAATTATTAAGTGAAGCTTGATGGTATAAACGAAAATTAGGTACAGCGAGACCACCATCTTCAACATCCAATTGTAATGTTTGTATTTTCAATCTTGGTTTTCTTGCTTGCCATATGAAATGTCTTACATCTGAATGTATCTGATCAAAAAAAGACTGAGGAACCTTAACCCTTATATATGAAAATAGGAATAGAAACACTGGGAGAATATTATTTTTAATAAGAGCCACTCGTCCCATGATTGTTAAAGGAAGATCCTTCCATTGCTTAAAAACATTACGCATCTTATTAAGTGTAGAGATAAAATGTATCGAAAATAAGTCCTCCAAGCAAGATGTTATAAATACCTTATGGGCTGAGTCGTTGAATAATGTCTCTGCATTGGAAGGAGAAATATATAAGGAAAGCAGTTAAAAAGTAGTGCTTTTGACTTTGCGTGATTTATTTTACACCACCAATTGCCGTAAATTCACTTATTTTAGAGAACGTTCTCGATATGTTCTCTACCTCGGCAGCTAGATACAGGGCCATATTATTCTCAAACAACTTAAGTTTTGTGGATCCAGGGTCAGGAGCTAGGATTGCACGTTCCTGCCTAATGACACAAGCCAGTAGTTCAATAAACAGGAAAAAGAGTGTTGGATTAGGGGACAGCCATGTCGCGTTTCCCCGGCTTATGGAAATAGAGCTGGCCATATTCCCATTAACAATTATAGAGGCCTGGGCATCACAGTGTAGATTCTTCACTACTTGGCAGAATTTAGATGGAATCGCAAACTTATTGATAATAGTGAAAAGTACATTTCACTGCAGTCTGTCGAAAGCTTTTTTGGCATCTAGTATCATTATTGTTGTTTTGATTTTTCTTAGTGCCGAAATAGTCAATTGAATGAAGTAAGTAGTGAGTATTAGAAGCCAAGAGCCTACCTTGCACAAAGCCATTTTAGTCACAATGCATAAGAGGGAGTCACTTGTGCTTATCGATTTCCAAGAATTTTTTAAAAGATCTGGTAGTCAACATTCAGTAGGCTTATTGGTCGATAAGAGTTTACCTCTTCCTCGTTCCCCTTCTTAGCAAAGCTAATCACCGCAGCTTGAGTAAAAGTGTCTGGAACTGTATCTCTTTTTAGAATCCCATTAAATAATGATCTTAAAAAGGTATTCAGTGGGAAAGAGAAAATCTTATAGACCTTGATTGGAATCCCATCTAGCCTGCATACCTTGGCAGACGTGATGTATCCACTGCCTAACTGACTTCTTCAGATGTAATATCATCAAGCAGGGATTCTCTCTGTTCAGTAGATAATATAGGGAAATTAATCCCATTTAACCAGTTTATAGCTTCCTCTGAAGAGGTGTTAGGAGACTCTGAATAAAGCTCACTGTAATGATTAAGAAAAATGGCAGCAATTTCAAGAGGCTGAGATGGATGTCTCTTAGTGGCTGAGTCCTTTATTTTTTAACTGACCAATCCAGGTATCTACCGATATGATCATTTTCTTCATATCTTTTTTGCAAGACTGAATCATGGGCTACAATCTATTTGGATGTAAAACATTCTTGTAATTTATACTCGGCATGACCAAGCTTATGTTTACTTTTCTGGGAATCTAAGGCTAGCTAGCTTGCCGTACCTATAAAAAGTTATTTTTCTAACTCTGATCTTTCTTTGTTCTATTTTTTCCTCTTATTGGTTTTTATAGGCAATTACTTCCCCTCTAAAGAAGGCTTTAAAAGCACCCCATACTGCAAATTCTGAAGCTCTATTAGCATTAAATTTCAAGGACTCCTCTAGTGCCACTGCTCGTCTACTATTAGAGCCTTGTCAAATACCCATCTTTACCCAGTTTGGGCTTGAGTTCGAACTTTAAATTTAACTGAAATTACTGCCTGGTCAGAGAAGGGATTTTCAATAATCTTGGACTCAGTGTTAAGGAGAGTGTGGGAGATGAAAGTTGAAATCACCACTGAGCACAAGAAACCAAGATTGAATCGTAGCAAAGTCATAAAGAGACTGCAGTACCTCGGGAGAGTCCTCGATAGGACCATAGTAGCTCATGAAGTTAAAGAGTTCTTCAGAGATCCTCATCTGCACCCAAAGCCACCTAGCACTGTAGTCTCTTTGTACCATTGTAATTTCAGACTGTACATTTTTGCCTACTAGTATTGCCACCCCCTGATGGCCGCATTAGAGGAAGCGTAGAATTCATGTTGAATAAAGCCTGGGTTGTTATCCCTTAACGAGCCTTCCTTACAGTGTGTCTCTTGAAGGAAGATTATATTAACTTGTAGGCCCTTGAACCATGCCATCATAGATTGTAGCTTCACTCTATAGTTGAAGCTATTTATATTACACAATATTACCTTTAGTGATCTATAAGACATCCTTGTGCAATGGTGAGAACCAAATAAACTATTTTACTCCCTTGAGTTACCTAACTTCTGATACATTTTACTTCCCCCCCTCCCCCAGGGGCCCCACCACCCTTTTATCCACCACCCCCCAGTGACCCCCTCTACCCCATCCCATGAACCCCCTGGCTCCAGAGCCCCTTCATCCAGGGCCCTCTGGGTGGTCCCCCCTCAACTCCCAGTGACCCTACCCCCCTCATTCCCTCCCTAACCGCGCCCACTCCTGCCCTCTCCCTCCCCTAAATTGAGGGACTGTGACATGGCACCCAAGGCGGTGGGTGAGCGGCTGGTGAAGAGGAAAACAAAAAACCAAAGGCAAACAAGAGAAGAACATTTCAGACATGTATATCTACCATCATTCAACCTAGGGGCTTACAAACAAAGCAAATCCCTTATTTCCGCCGTTTGGATCTTTGTGACTGATTTTCTGCATCATCACCTTAATTTGCAATTTGATAAGCTCAGATTGTTGTTTGGTGACGTGATCTTTTTGCCTAGGTACCTTGTCTTCAAGGTCTGAAATGCGCTGTTTTACGTCAGTAATGCGTGATGAAAGTTCCTGGGTAAAATATATAATGGAGCCCAGCTGAGATTGTTTTCTTTTGAGCTACTTCCTGCAACAGTTTTATACTTTTTAGTTTTACCAATATTTGTTCGAGGAGGATATGAGAGGTGCCTCATTACCCGGTCATGCTCTTCGAAACACCAGGCATGGGGTAAGTTTGTGGAACCGATTGGCTTAAAGATACACTCTGGGCTGGGATTTTAGGCATGACTTCTATGGCAGTTGTGAATAGGGAAGTGTCAACAATCAGACTTGTCGGGGTCTCTCCAGGAGAACCTTCGTCATGGTTGTCTAGGCTTGAAGTTGACTGGTCGAAGTATGCTGAGTCCTTGCATTGAGACCTGAGAACAGTGAGTAGCTGACCTGATGCATGCTGCCTGAGGGCGTCTTCATTACTTAGTTTGATGCTGGCAGGCTTACTCCCATTCCTCGGGGAGAGGTGTGGCTTACTGCATGCACTGGGCCCCAAGCAGTAGCTGGCCCTTGAGTACCCTGTTGCCCAGCCAACTTTATAGGGTCCCGTTGCCTCAGGGCCCCATTCATGGAGTCATTCCTTGGTTCACCGCTGAATACCCTGAATTCCATTTCTTTTTCAGAGGGATTCCGGCAGCGATACCTTGTAGTCCGAGTAGAATTCGCTACTAACCGAGTTCTAATGGTATTTTCGCTGGAGATTCATTTCATGATCTTCGTAGAGTATTTGTTTATTATTTATTTATTTATCCTCCTCTCTCTCTCTCCCCCCTTTCTTTTTTCCTCTCCCCCCCTACATTGGGGGGGGGGTGTGACCTAAAAGAGTGGACGCAAGCAAAACCTAACCTGGCTAGAACGCTTCTGCTTGCACCCCTGGCCCAAGGCCGACCCCTACGTTATCTTGGTCATAGATGGCAGTCCAGGAGGAGGAGTAGCAGTGCAGATGGTAAAAGATTGAAGTAGCCAGCATAGTAAAACCACTGTTTAGTAAGGTACACAACAAAGGATATCTCTAACCTGAAAATTTATGTTTTCAAACTTGCCAGGCCTCACAGCTGCTCTTGACCGCAGCGTGGTGTCAGCCCCAACTCCAAAAGGTACCATACTCAAGATCTAAGAGCAACAGACAGGCACTGCAGCTGCTACAACAGATCTGTCTTCCCCCTTCAGCACGACCAGCATCCGCCTCCTCCACCGCTGCACTACGCCATCCCTCTGCCATGGCAGCGCCAGCCAAACTGAAAGGCTCTTGCAGCGGCATAAACTCTGCTGCCGTCCTTCTCAGCAGAAACCGCCAGCTGCAAGCCACCGCTGTGTACAAACTCCCACCAGCCGCCGAGGCCACCACCCCTGCAGTCGTGGAGAATGATGGGAGCTCCTGCGACCTCCAATGACATAATTTACATCATCATTGTGCTAGTCCTCTGATCTAGGAGTCACCTTTGGAAATTAGTTGGTTTTTGTCTTCATGTGAACAACGTGGTGAATCAAGCACTCTTTCATATATGCTTTCTCTAAGGGAAATACACCTGTGATTAATGTCAGCTGAGTAACCTGCAGTTATCATCTCCCTAATCAACTACTGCATTAGCATCCGTGGAGCTATCTTTCCAAAACAGGGGCTAGCGTTAGGGATTGCAAAGTCATGTGGCTTTCATAATCCCAGGGCACATTCTTACTGCACTCCTGATGCCACTTTGCCTATTAATCAAAGAGCCATGTTGAAAGTCTTACTTCTCAAGCACAAAGCCTTGCATGCCCATGCACCTAAACTATTGCTCAGTTGCCAAGAACACACTACATCCCAGCATGGTTCAATGGAAACGTTTTTGGTGGGAGATCATTTCACTCTCATGGCTCATCCTTATAGAGTAGCTTCAGCTTTAAAGTAAAATTTTGTAAGTGCCATTCATGACTGAAAACTCATTACCGCTACCAATCATTCCGACTTGTCTATTACGTGCTGCGTATTGTACAGCCCAACTACTCTGCTCAAGGTCCCCTTTCCCATGATACCATCTGACGCAGCTAAAATGAAATGTGAAGGCTGTACAAAAACAAACATCTCAAAGCATGTTCCTCTACATTTGTTGTTCTTCCTATTTATTTTACTTCATGAAGGTAGTGCCATTGGGTATGGTAATAGGACATGCTCAGGGTTCAAGGCATTTCTAAATCAGATTGTAGACTCAAAGCTGTATTTGGTCTCTGGCATTGGTAACTATTTACTTGCACGCTCTGGATGACATTCATATCATGTCTGCAGCCGGTTACCAGATGTATGTGGATTTACTGACAAGCTCAGAAACCTCCTGCATCAGCCCAAACCTACTCAATGAATACCTATGCTGTTGATAAAGCCAAGAGTCTCAGAGTGGCACTCTATCCAACTCTGTTCTTTGTGGCTCACCTAAACACTAGAATGACTTCCAGAACCCTAATTCTAAGCCTGATTAGGAACATAACACGGCACATCGCATACAAGACCAACAAACCCTTTTATTCTTACCCCAATTGGACTACTGCAGTGCTATCCTAGAATCTGTCCATGATGGAATTTTTAAAGAAACTTCAAGCCCTACAAAATTAGTCAGAAGGACTCCTCCCTATTAAGGGTAATCGAGAAAGAGCATATGTAATATGTGAGCTCATAAGCAGTTGCATTGCTGGGGCGTAAGGTATAGTTAGCTCAAGTAACTTTAACTGCTGAATTCCTCTGGTTTTATACGAGTGAAATCTGAGCCTAATGACAACGTCTCTGCATCCTTTGGTTTTTTAAGTGAATGTCTATTGTTTTTTTTAACTAGTACTTGCATTTGCAAAGTGGTGGAGAAAGAGGGAGAGCCTTTTGCCAGCTCTCAGCAATCATGATGTGTGGGACTTACTGGAGGTAACAGCAGGGGTTCTTGGTCCCAATGACCTTCACCATCCAAGGGGACTTCATACTCCAACCATTAGTACGCCAGGAGGTTTGTTTGCAGAGTTGTGGAGAAAAGGGGCATGACCTGTGAAGACCTCTCAGCGATCCCGGTGTGTGGGACTTACTGGAGGTAGCAGGAGGGGTTACTGTGCCTGAAGACCCTCAGCATCCATGGGGACTTTATCCCCCAGCCAGTATTGCGCCAAGAGGCCATTGTGGGCGCCCTGGTCCCACATAGGACACCCACTCACATCTGTTGGGGTCCCGGGGGAAACATCAAGACCCCTGCGGTCCCTGCCTCCTGCGGGAGCCTGGATTGCTTTCACACACAGTGAGCTGCAGGAAAGGCTGCTCCCTGTGTGTGAAAGCAATTCTGCTCCACTTCCAGCAAGCAAGAGCATTTTTTGTGCTCCCACTTGCTGGAAGTAGAGCGTTTGCTGTGGCTTGGAGCGAGATGTAAAGTTCCCGCCAAGCCATGGCAAACAGCTATGTCCTGCAGGTGGGCATACTGGGACATAGCAGGAGCCAGCCCTGGGGGGTGGCGGTCCCTAGAGCCATATTTGGCTCCAGGGGGGTGGCATGCGGCCCCCTACTTTATTCTTGTAGGGCCTGCTTCGAGGAGGTGGCTGTCACCGGGCTGAGAAAATATAATGCAGTATGCATCATGCAAATTTCCATTAAACAGTTTAGGTGAACTGGATTCTCAGTAATAGTATTCCATGATTTGTTATCTATGAAGTCATATACATCTTTGCATAGTTACAAAAACTCTAATACAATAATTGACTGGTGCACATTTACCACCAAAATGTCTCTCTTTGGATCTCGTGCATCTTTATCCGCCATCTCAGTAGTATTGATTGTATTGCGTTGTTTTGTTGGGCGCTTTCAGTTGGTGTGTGGTGTTTCCGTCGGATCTTGACAATGTTTACTATATGACTGTCATTGCAGGTACGCCGTAGCCCAGAAGTGCAGGAATTGCGTCAGTGGCATAAGTCCCTCAAAGAGAACGAACACATTCATGAGAAGGTGGAAGATTTTTGGGCTAAACAAGCAATCAAAAGTAGGTGATGTGTGTAATAATACAGACTTACAATCAAATCTGAATGTTAATATATTTTTATTCTTTATCTTACAAAGTTGTGCATGTCTTTTTTCCCTTGGGAGAACCAAAACAGCCAAAAGCCAGCATTTTTAAAATTCCCATAATTTAGAGAGAAGAATAAAACATATGGCAACATAAACTCCTAACACATTTTTTTATAAATCTAAATTGGTAGTGACACAGACGTCAATGATAACATAGAATAGCTTGTCACATAGATCAGAGTTTAGAGTGTCCTTAGTCACACAAAAAAAAAAATTGGTTTATGCTGGGATATCAACATTGTAGGTGATTGTTTGAATAACTTTGGGAAGGAGTTTCAGAATTTATCTGCGTGCACCAGTAAGGAAAAGGCATGCAGCCAAGAGTTTTCATATTTTGATCTGTCAGCCAACTTCTCCTGATCCTGCAAACATTTGTAGAAGATGCACATGACATACCTTTTGCACCGCACGTTTCACTTTGTGAGTTAGGTACCATGGGTTAGGGCTTGTACGGGATCAACATGTTGAAGGCAACATCTGCACACTGTCGTATCCGCCAGTAGCTCTTTTCAGAAAATGAGGCACACCCAGAAGAATTAGCGGAAAAGTTGCAATGAAGTGCACGTTCCAGGACATTGTTTTATTGTACTCTGAGCATGATATATCTGTGAAGTGCTTCAAAAGAGAACAAAGTTATCAAAGGGGTTTAAGAAAGAAAATGCTTTTACCACCTAAGAGAATATCATTGTTCATGTGATCAAAAACACAACCTATTATACAAGCTACTGGGAACTAGTGGGAGTCCTTATTTGAAAGTGAAGCTTTGCTTTTCCACCGAAACTGATTATGCTTCAACACAGAGCCTGCTAAAGTCAGATTTGTTTTTTGGGGTGATCTACAAAGGGCCAATCCGTCCAAAAAGCAGCATCAGACCTCAGAAACTGAAGACCTTTTGGTAGCGAACCCAGACAATACCATGCTGAGTGTGTGTTTGTAGCAGCAAGTCTTCCACTTACTGTATATATGGGAAATTCAGTACCCACAGAGGGGGTGCAATCATGAAGCTTTCAGTGGAAATCTAGATCAGTGGTTCTCAAGTCACTTTGTCCTTTAAACTAAAAATACAAAGGAAGCTTGTCTCGGGATCCATCGTGTCCTTTAGAATGCAAAAATATCTTTGCATGCGTTTCTTTTATCATACAAGTTTTCCTTTTTGTGTACAGGCACATCAGTAAAATGCCTCTTTTTAGCGGCTTTTTCTCAATGTTCTCACTTTTTCGTTCTTGCGATTCTTGACTTTTTTTCCACACTCTCCTATGATTAGCTGAACACAGTAATGCAGTGTGGCATTGATCAGGTTCAAATAGTTGACAACTCTTAGAGTAGGTACATTTCCCAACTTTTGAGAGGGCCAGGTGCCGGGTCTGAAACTCCTCAGATATGATTGAACAGTTTGCTTTTTGACATAGGGAAAAACTCAACCAGTCTCTGTACAGTGGGTGTAAATTATTTAAGTATTTCCATAACAGTTCATACCACAGTGCATTAACTTACAAATTATGGCACATTTTCAATGTGATGTTTTTCTTTTTACAGCGTATGTAAGTGTTGCCCCCTATGCTACAAGTTTAAGGAACAGTTTAGTGGTCATATTCAGGCAAACTTTCAGGAAATCCAGAGTCACGGTGCAAGGGTCAGATGGCTTTGTACATGCGTATTCGCAAGCCGCTTGGCTTCCTATACACAATTGTGAGCATAAGTAGAAGGATGCAAGTCAAAAGTGAGTGTAGGGGCACAATCACCCAGTGGCGCATACCCAAGTGCATAATTACCCCAGTCCAGATTAATGTAGATAAACAAATGCATTTACCAAGTCTTTGCCTTCTGTAACGAGAGCAAATCCATACACACCTTGGACATGCTTCTACTGCCTATGCAAGTGAATCCTGTTGAAAATGGTATCTATATATGCCAGTACTTACTTTCTGCCATTCTCTGTACCATGGCTAGCTTCCTTTGTTAGTATTCTCCCTGATGCTCAATACAGCCAGAAAGAAAATGGAGTATGTATAGTGCAGATAACGGAAAGTTTCCTAAAATCTTGTATTAGTTCATTGCATGTGTGTTCGTTTGTGGGGTCTCCTATGGAGACAATGTGCCTTCTTCTTCAAGCTTTTCCCAAGTCCCGGCTGGGTCATAAAGCATTACAGTCAGTAACATCTTGTAAGACCGGGCATTGATTTCATTTGTCGATCAGCCAGTGCTTCAGACCTGGCTTTTTGTTCCTTCCTTCTGGTTGAGGATGAACTGCAGCATATCCTATAAGAGAAGAAAATGTTGAGATATTCAGGCGCACAATTTACTCCTATGCAACACATGTATTAATATAGGTGTGTTTGTATTTTGCGGAAATGTCACGTTGCAGACATCTTAGAGTACTTAAAACATTATACAGATACAGAACTACAAAACGCATAAAGGAACGTAGAAAAAATCCAATAACAGAAGCAAACTGAAAGGAATATGCCTCCTTTTCACGCATATATTTACAACAAGGGGTGGTGATGGACAGAGTCTCTGAATTAAGCAGAGTACTCTCACCCAGTCAAGAGATCAGGGCTAGATCCAACACCGTTTTTTAGCTCATTGCACCATCCCAGTTTCAGAACCTGGCTGTATGCAAATTAGTCTGTCCCTGGCCCAGTGCATCATGGGAACAGGGAAGACCAGACTACAAAAGCCAATTCTTACACTGGGAAGGAAACAAGCTTCCGGGGACCGGTTTCTGGCATTACAGCCGTCTTCGGCCCGGCTTGCTTGAATCCTGATGGTGCAATGAGCAAGGGACTCACATCTGAGTATACCCTTCCACGCTTAGGGTGGACAAAAATATTTACAACAAGGGGTGGTGATGGACAGAGTCTCTGAATTAAGCAGAGTACTCTCACCCAGTCAAGAGATCAGGGCTAGATCCAACACCGTTTTTTAGCTCATTGCACCATCCCAGTTTCAGAACCTGGCTGTATGCAAATTAGTCTGTCCCTGGCCCAGTGCATCATGGGAACAGGGCAGACCAGACTACAAAAGCCAATTCTTACACTGGGAAGGAAACAAGCTTCCGGGGACCGGTTTCTGGCATTACAGCCGTCTTCGGCCCGGCTTGCTTGAATCCTGATGGTGCAATGAGCAAGGGACTCACATCTGAGTATACCCTTCCACGCTTAGGGTGGACAAAAATATTTACAACAAGGGGTGGTGATGGACAGAGTCTCTGAATTAAGCAGAGTACTCTCACCCAGTCAAGAGATCAGGGCTAGATCCAACACCGTTTTTTAGCTCATTGCACCATCCCAGTTTCAGAACCTGGCTGTATGCAAATTAGTCTGTCCCTGGCCCAGTGCATCATGGGAACAGGGCAGACCAGACTACAAAAGCCAATTCTTACACTGGGAAGGAAACAAGCTTCCGGGGACCGGTTTCTGGCATTACAGCCGTCTTCGGCCCGGCTTGCTTGAATCCTGATGGTGCAATGAGCAAGGGACTCACATCTGAGTATACCCTTCCACGCTTAGGGTGGACAAAAATATTTACAACAAGGGGTGGTGATGGACAGTCCTTTTCACGCATGCCTTCACTCCACATGCAATTACAACACGGTCGTTACAACAACCGCATTGTAACAACACATACCATTACCTCACAAGTCGGAACAACAACTTGCGGAGGGAGTGCGCTGGATGTTGGAATAGTATAATTTACTATTCCAACTCCAGTCTGTGCGGACAGTAGGGAAGGTGTTGGATTTTAAATCCAACACCTTCTCCCCCCTCTGCAAGTCGTTGTTTCGACTTGCGGGGGTAATGGTATACGTTGTTACAACGAGTCGTTGTAACAACTGCGTTGTAATTGCATGCGGGGTGACAGCTTCGTTATGACGGCTGTTTACCAACTGAAAGTGCTGTGTATCAAGGGTCTACAGAGGGCAATGGAATCAGAGCATTTACCACTGTGTAATCGCCATTTAAGGTATAAATTGCCTTATTAAGTGACTGAAAAAAAGACCACTTTACAGTTTTAGTACATGGATAACTTAACTATTCCAGGTTTTTCTATTTGCCCCCACTGGTTGAACATTTTGCGGTCTCCCCCGTAGACAGCTTTAGCACTGTCATAGATAGCATTGTATCCAGTACTTTAAAATATGCGTAGAGAAGGCTTCGGAATAGGCCAATGTTTGTGACAGAATGGCTTTCTCATCTATCTCAGTTTCCTGCTGCTTATTCAGTGGCTTTTCTCCCCATTTTTCTTTGTAATCCCCCCCAGGAATATTTCTTCTGCACCATGGTTTGTGTGTGGAGAAGTTGTATCCTTCCCAGTTTCCACTGCTGACGTGAGGAAATTATTATTTTTATTTGTTTGATTTTATTTACTCCCCTCTGAACCCCACTTCCTTCAGCTCAACTGATATCTTCTGCATCTGCTTTTTCTTTTCTCCCACTCACTATTTTAGCCAATTTTTGCAAGAGCACGGCAGATGCACATGGCTACCTCACCGATCACTTCTGTATATTTATGTAGCATCTCACGCATACTTTATTTTTTAATTTTATATTCCTAGTGGCCCTTGGCCATCTTAGACCAGTACAATAATACTAAAAGATGACAAAAAAATTAAAGATTACTTCTGGCGTGTGAGCACGCATGAGTTGACATCTTGCAATGTTTATCTATATGAAAATAAATTCCAAGATGGCCGCCACTTTGTGCACTTGTATGCAAAGACACTGGCGCGGGCACTTTAGATTTTGGCTATGAATTAAAAAAAAGTATTCCAATCTTTTTTCACGCTTTGCATGTCTGCAAAGCAAACAGGCCTTATTTTGTATTGTATTTTGATCACATTTATATAGTGCTTACCACTAATGATGAGGTGTTGAAGAGCTTTACACCAGCCAGCACTGCTGTGGGAACCTAAGGTTAGTGGATAGTCCTGTGTTTATTGGGATTAATTATGTAGTCTTGAGGAAACCATTCTGTGCATTACTTAAGTTATGTAAATGTAAATGTGCTGGATTTGTATTTTTAGTTTCCTATTGGTACATGAAATTAATAGGAGTTAGGTGTGATCATTAGTAGGCGAGTATGTGAGTTCATGCAGATGGTTGGTGGGAGTAATATATTAGCTAAAGAGGATGCAGTACTATTCCTTGCAAAAGAGATTGTAATGATTTTAGGAATGTTGAATTAACATCTGTTGTTGTGCTCATATCTAAATTAAAAAAACAAAACTGTGCTACCAAGTGGCAGACTGTCATAAGTGCTGGTGTTGGCAATTAAGTGCTGGTGCAGTGCACTGGCTCAAATTTAGCACTATAACCAGGCCAGATCCCAGTTATAAGATTCTTAACTCCTGTGAACAGACATTAGGCACACTCCACGGAGACAGATGACTTGGCTCTTTACTGTGGGTTGGCTGATATGCAAAGTCATGGCAGGCCCTTGGGCTGGTGATTGCGATAGCACTTTCTCAAACACAAAGGAGTTAAAAACACCAGCCAGTTCACCATATTCCACATTGTCCACAAAATGGAAGCCATCCTTAAGTTCACAAACTGCTTGTAAGAGTTAAAATAAGTTACATTGAGTACATGTATAGGTGTAAACAAGAAGATAATTTGTTTTGAAAAAAGCCTGTCTCCTTTTCATAAAACAAAAACTTCAGTATCTTCGATTCGGTCCCAGAATAATGCAATAAATATTTTTTTTACAAAGACTTCAGTAGCTAATCTTGTTACATCCTTTACTTTAATACGTATAGTTTGTAGAAACTTGCAGTGTTTGTATGCCTGTGTCTTTACATTTTAACTCAACGGAGAATGTGTGTACTTTGTTTACATCAAACTGCTTACTCACTTCTCATTATACATTTGCAAAACTTTTACTCATATAGTCATGGTCTCTCCTATCCTAACAGTTGCGTGTCCAGTCTCACAGTGTGGGGCCTGGAAATACTACTTTGGTGCAAAACTCTCCATGCATGCGTCAACGCATATATACTGCCATGTTGCATTTCTTAGCATAGGTTGTCCTCTTGCATGCTTGCTTTTGTACCATTAAACGTAGAAGGCAAACTACCTCATCAATTTTGTGCAGCAGGACTCCTCCTGCATTGTGCCTTTTTAGGTCTGACCTTTGAGCCAGCTTTAGCTGTTTCATCGGGCCACTGGTTTAAAAAAACACATAAATAATACAATGGACCCAAATTTTTTTTTTATTAAGGCCCATCTATTAGTCTGTTATATTGTCATTCACATTTTGCTTTCTGCCCACTACCGCATCCAGCACAGGGCAACGGGTCGGTCAATCTTCTTTACCCATTCAGTTCTTTCACTTTTAGTGACTTCACAAACCCTGTGCACATTGTTCACCTCTACCTAAAAATAGTTATTTTCTTTTCAGTGATATACCTTATTCCAAGTATGGTTTTTCATTTTTGTTTTTTTTATATCAACTTTAAATAGTTGTACCCGTCTAATTGGTGATTTATTTTCTGTTTCCTTTTTAAAGTTAAAAGTCTTTAGGGATCATTGTGGCAGCCTTTGATCTGAATGCTTGGTTATCCGGTGATTGATTCTTTCTCCGTCAAAGATAATAATGAAATTCATGGCACAGCTGAAAGACTAGTTAATAACAACACTAATAAAATGGCCGTATCAGTGAATGTTTCTTAACTGTAATATTTTTAAATCAAGCACATGCTGGCCATGTTTAGGTATTTACATTTTCTTTTTTTTTTATACTTTCTTGCAATAAAAAAAATGAACCTTCTCCCTAGCCTGCCAAGGTCAAACCTATTAGCGTTGCCAGTGCTTGTTACATTTTGTTCCACAAAGCCAGCATAGTGCTGTTGGCATGAAGATGACCCCTCGGCAAGAAGCATTTCGAGCCAACACATCTTGCTGCATCTGCCGAAGAATTAACCCATTTTCCATTGATTTAAGAATGACAGATGAACCCTAAACCTGGCATATGTGGATCTCCGCTGCAGTAGGAAAGGAAAGCCAGGAGTGTTGAACAGCACGAGGTTTACTTTGCAGCAGTTGGTTGGGTATCCTGTGAAGATACAGCTTATTTTTTTCATTATTTTATTGTTAGTCGTGGAGTAGCATAATTTTGACTCCATTCTCATATGACATAAATATGCAATTGCAATTAGTACTACATATTTGTGTCCTAAAGTTATTAACGTAGAGTGTTGCACTTAAATTCAGTACTGAAGAGCATTCCCTGGAGGACTAGAAAATCATATACACTGTGTCTTAAATTTATGAAAATTATAGTCTTTAGAGTTTCGATAAATTATCCTCACACTATTAAAACATATTTACTTTAGAAACAAGATAGATTTATGTAAACGTTTGCCCCAATGTTTTCGCGTTTCATAATGCAGTTCAGTCAAACTTGAATTTGTGTATTCAAAGTTATTCTACATTTACTTAAAGTACTGTGATGTATTCCTATAGGTTCTGAATCGATCCCCCTATTCCTGACCCTATTCTGGTTAAACAAACCAACAAGTTAACTAGCAGTCAGCCCATGAGGCAGAAAACCCCCATGATGCAGATACCGTTATCTGACGCAGTCACACTACGGCACAGGAACGTGTTATCTGATTAGGTCATAACGCTTGCGATCTAATTAGACAAGCGATATTCCTCCAGCCCCTGATAAGGCATACGGAGTTCTCATAACAAATCAAACATATGACAACCTGGGCAAAACCCTGCGGCCATTGTTTTGATTTCACCGAGAACTTCAGTAAAAGAATGTGCTAACGAGCAAGTCGTATGACATCCTTATTGACGTATCTATGTCCATCCTTATGTCAATCTCGGCACCTTAAAGGTATAAATATTACCGATATTGCCCTATGCAAACACACGCGTGGTGACGAGACGGAGCAGCCATACTTGCCGAAGCGAAGAGCAGAGCAGACCCCGCTGGCGCAGCCCCGCCTTCCTGACGCGCTGAGAGAAGCTGCTTTCTCCTGCTGAGAAATCCAGCACCGGCGTTTCTGGGTAGCCCTCGCAGGCAGCCTGGAATATCGAGACCAGAGACGAGAGATACCATCCCTCATTCAACCTAGATTTCCAGGTACAGAACTGAATAACCCCTCACAGAGAATTCTTTAGTTATTCACTTGGCAAAAACAAACTTAACTTAAACTGTAACTTTCTATTCCCGCCCACGTATTAGACTTAGGTCAGGTACACGGGGTAGGCGTATTTAGAAACACCAGTTGAGTACGTTTAGTCAAATGTATATGTGTATGTAATATATTTTATTCATTTTAAACATCTTATGGCTTAGAAACCATATCAATGTTTTTACAGTATTATTTTATACTATTGCTTTTAATGTATGCACTTTACTTAACTATAAGTATTGCAATAATATCGATCCATTTCTCTTGTATGAGAAAAGAGACTGATCAATAAATAACACCTTTTTATTGAACACGCCCGTCTCTTCCTTTTCTCTACAATCTGATGAGACTAAGAATGCACGTACTGACTGAGTAAAATAAATTGCCTTTTGTTCACACGACTCTCGAGATATACTCTTGATTAGGGGAGAGCAAAGTTGTCATGTTCTATGGTTGTCAGAAACTAAATCCCTTCTTGTCTAATCAGGGAAGTTAAGTCCTCCTTGAACATTCGAGAAAGTTTCTAGTGAACTCTGAGCTAAGCTGGCAAACCCAAAACTTTAAGTCTAGTATCGACAGTAGTAGACCTAGTTAACGTCTGGTCTAGGCCTTTACTCCTGTAGGTATTATTCCAATGCGCAGAGCCTATTGGGATGATAGGAACTACACTACATGGCGCCCAACGCGTTTGGAAAGGGTGATAAAACTAACGTAAGACATTTAGAGTAACTCAGTCGTGCTTTCTCATTCAGACCCCTTTTCCCAAATACTCCAAAGACGTCTGGAGTGGGTGAAAGGTTATATCCGCCAGACCTCGCAGGAGGGAACTCCTATGTATGGTTCTTGGTACAAGTCAACGTTGAAGGATACACGGTTCCAAAATATTGTGCATCTAATCTTTGTTTCCATAAGAAACCTGATCTGCAAACAAACAAAACAAGCATTGGAAATGCAATAGGTCTCGCAGCATTAGAGTTAGTGCATTTAGAATTGTTTATGGGTTTTTTGTTGTAAATCTTTTGCATTTTTATTTTTTTTTGCCAATGCTAAAGAATTACAAATCAAAAAAGCAATAAACAATTGTAAAAGCTGTAACTAAAAATCCTACGAGACCTATTGCACTGTGTGAGGGTGAGGTGTTGAGGGTGAGTGAGGGTGGGGATGAGTGAGGAGTTGAGTGTGAGTGAGGTGTTGAGGGTGAGTGAGGTGTTGAGGGTGAGTGAGAGTGAGAGTGAGTGAGGGTGAGGGTGAGGGAGGGTTATTGCGAGTTAGGATGAGGGGTTGAGGGTGGGTGAGTGGCGTTGCATGGGTGAGTGGCGTTGCGTGGCTGAGTGGCGTTGCGTGGCTGAGTGGCGTTGCGTGGCTGAGTGGCGTTGCGTGGGTGAGTGGCGTTGCGTGGGTGAGTGGCGTTGCGTGGGTGAGTGGCATTGCGTGGGTGAGTGGCGTTGCGTGGGTGAGTGGCGTTGCGTGGCTGAGTGGCGTTGCGTGGGTGAGTGGCGTTGCGTGGCTGAGTGGCGTTGCGTGGCTGAGTGGCGTTGCGTGGCTGAGTGGCGTTGCGTGGCAGAGTGGCAGTGAGTGGCTGAGTGGCGTTGCATGTGTGCGTGGCGTTGCGTGTGTGAGTGGCGTGCATGAGTGGCGTTGCGTGGGTGAGTGGCGTTGCGTGGGTGAGTGGCGTTGCGTGGCTGAGTGGCGTTGCGTGGGTGAGTGGCGTTGCGTGGCTGAGTGGCGTTGCGTGGCTGAGTGGCGTTGCGTGCGTGAGTGGCGTTGCGTGCCTGAGTGGCGTTGCGTGGTTGTTTTAGCGTTACTGAGCGTGTGTGAAAGAGTGTGATAGTTTTGTTGTGTGAGGGTGATGTTAAGAGTGTGTGTATATGTTAATAATAATTAAGTAATGTGTTGTTTGTAACTAAAGGTGTCCCCTTTGTATTACTTCAGTCTTATGTGTATATTAGTATGTAATTTTAAATGTGTATGTATTGTACTAACTATGTGTATGTTTTGTAACATGTTTGTGTAGTCTCGTTTTTATTTTTTTTTTAAAATGGCCGACGTATAGCGTCACGTCGACGTCTGCTATGTTTAGCGGTCTAGTTTATTTTTGAGTTGTGTGTGTTTTTTGTTTACGTATTTTTCTAGCCAATCGGAGCGCGACGTTTTTGACGTAGCGTTCCGATTTGCATACGTCAACAGTTGAATTCCCCATTGATCGAGAATGTTGGTGCGCGGAAGGCGTGTTCTTGTCCCGGTGGTGTTGCTGCGTCGTTTGACAGGTAAGAATGTATTCCTAAGTTTATTTTAATGTAATGTAATGTAGTATATATACTATGTAAAATTTAAATACTTGCTAAATTTATTTAATTCACTCGTAATATTTGTAAATGTTTGTAATGTAACATAAAGTAGTGTTTTTTATTGCCGATGTGTAATGCATATGTTTTGTTAAACTGTAATGTAATGTATTAATGTCCTTTTTTTGGTAATTTGACATACAAAAGGGGTTTGTTTCATTTCGAAGTGGTAAATGTGTTGTAATATATTGATGTAAGTTGTTTTTTTATTATTTTTTTGTGTGATGCTGAAGTAGTCGGATAATTTGTTATTGACGTACTTGAAGTATGAAATGAAACTTTGTGTCTTTGCTGACTGTAGTATTTTTAGCAATGTATGAACGACATGTACAGTGAACTAATGTATTTTTCGTTAGATTTTTGTGACTGACTCTTTCTATGTTCGTAATATGTTTTATTGTATTTGAACTAATTCCGTCTGGATAAATGCTATTGTGTTAAGCGTTTCTTTTTTTGTGTAAATCTCGACTATTGTATTCAATGCGTCCCATTTTCCGGATGAATCGTTCTTGTTTATTTCCCTCTGAAAAATTTGATTGTTTCTGAATTTTTGTTTATTTCGTCATATTTGCTTTATATTAGACGGAATTCCGTGAGAAGAAGTGCTATTGTTGTATGCGTCCGGTTTTTTGTGTAACTGTTGACTACTGTCTTTAAACCGTCCCATTCTCCGGATGAATAGTGCTTGTTTATTGCCCGGCGAAAAAGTTGCCTGTTTCACTTGTGTCTTTGTATCTCCTCGTCCTCGCTTCCTGCCACATATTTGTATTTGTTTCCTTTGTGTAATATTGTTGTAATATCGTACGAATTAAATTTACTTTTTGGCCCGAAGACTGATTAACATCCTTGCATCCTTTTAGGTCAATGATGTTAAGTTTTTTTTGTGTCTAACGTATCTGATGCTATACTCCGTCGACCCCCTTGTTTTCTGTCCTGAAATTTCTTTATGTGTAAGAAAATGGCCTAACATTCCTCAAATTGCAGAGTGGGTGAATGCTGCAGAGTGGGTGAATGCTGCAGAGTGGGTGAATGCTTCAGAGTGGGTGAATGCTGCAGAGTGGGTGTATGCTGCAGAGTGGGTGAATGCTGCAGAGTGGGTGAATGCTGCAGAGTGGGTGAATGCTGCAGAGTGGGTGAATGCTGCAGAGTGGGTGAATGCTGCAGAGTGGGTGAATGCTGCAGAGTGGGTGAATGCTGCAGAGTGGGTGAATGCTGCAGAGTGGGTGAATGCTGCAGAGTGGGTGAATGCTGCAGAGTGGGTGAATGCTGCAGAGTGGGTGAATGCTGCAGAGTGGGTGAATGCTGCAGATTGGGTGAATGCTGCAGATTGGGTGAATGCTGCAGATTGGGTGAATGCTGCAGATTGGGTAATGCTGCAGATTGGGTGAATGCTGCAGATTGGGTGAATGCTGCAGATTGGGTGAATGCTGTCTATTGGGTGAATGCTGTCTATTGGGTGAATGCTGTAGATTGGGTGAATGCTGTAGATTGGGTGAATGATGGAGATTGGGTGAATGATGGAGATTGGGTGAATGATGGTGAGTGGGTGAATGATGCAGAGTTTCTGAAAGATGGATAGTGTGTGAATGATGGATAGAGTGTGAATGATGGAGAGGCAGAGTGCTGTTGCGTTTTTGAGTGTTAGTGTGTGTAACTGAGGGTGAGTCGTTGAGGGTGAGTGAGGGTGATGTTGAGTGAAGGTGAGGGTGAGGTGTTGAATGGTATTGAGGGTGAGGGTGAGGTGTTAAGGGTGAGTGAGTGTGACTTGTTGAGGATGAGTGAGGGTGAGTGAGGTGTTAAGAGTGAGGTGTTAAGGATGAGATGTTGAGGGTGAGTGATGGTGATGTTGAGTGTAGATGAGGGTGATGTGTTGAGTGTGAGTGAGGGTGAGTGATGGTGAGGGTGAGTGAGGGTGTGGAATTGTGGGTGAGGTGATAAGGGTGAAGTTAGTGAGGGTGAGGTGTTGAGGGTGAGGGTCTGAGGGTATGCTGTGCTGTACCTGCTCCGTGTGTGAGGGAAGCTTGCACTGTTGCCGCCTGTGCTGTACCTGATGTATGTGTGATGAAAGCTTGCACTGCTGCTGTCGGTGCTGTACCTGTTCCATGTGTAAGGGAAGCTTGCACTGCTGTTGGCTGTGCTGTACCTGCTCCGTGTTTGAGTGAAGCTTGCATTGCCGTTGCCTGTGCAGTACCTGCTCCGTGTGTGATGGAAGCTTGCACTGCAGCTGCCTGTGCTGTACCTGATGTATGTGTGAGGGAAGCTTGCACTGCTGCTGTCGGTGCTGTACCTGTTCCATGTGTAAGGGAAGCTTGCACTGCTGTTGCCTGTGCTGTACCTGCTCCGTGTTTGAGTGAAGCTTGCATTGCCGTTGCCTGTGCTATACCTGCTCCGTGTGTGATGGAAGCTTGCACTGCAGCTGCCTGTGCTGTACCTGATGTATGTGTGAGGGAAGCTTGCACTGCTGCTGTCGGTGCTGTACCTGTTCCATGTGTAAGGGAAGCTTGCACTGCTGTTGCCTGTGCTGTACCTGCTCCGTGTTTGAGTGAAGCTTGCATTGCCGTTGCCTGTGCTATACCTGCTCCGTGTGTGATGGAAGCTTGCACTGCTGCTGTCGGTGCTGTACCTGTTGCATGTGTAAGGGAAGCTTGCACTGCTGCCGCCTGTGCTGTACCTGATCTATGTGTGAGGGAAGCTTGCACTGCTGCTGCCTGTGCTGTACCTGCTCTGTGTGTGAGGGAAGCTTGTACTGCTGCCGCCTGTGCTGTACCTGATCTATGTGTGAGGGAAGCTTGCACTGCTGCTGTCGGTGCTGTACCTGTTCCATGTGTAAGGGAAGTTTGCACTGCTGTTGCCTGTGCTGTACCTGCTCCTTGTTTTCGAGTGAAGCTTGCACTGCTGCCGCCTGTGCTGTACCTGATCTATGTGTGAGGGAAGCTTGCACTGCTGCTGTCGGTGCTGTACCTGTTCCATGTGTAAGGGAAGCTTGCACTGCTGTTGGCTGTGCTGTACCTGCTCCGTGTTTGAGTGAAGCTTGCATTGCCGTTGCCTGTGCTATACCTGCTCCGTGTGTGATGGAAGCTTGCACTGCTGCTGTCAGTGCTGTACCTGTTGCATGTGTAAGAGAAGCTTGCACTGCTGCCGCCTGTGCTGTACCTGATCTATGTGTGAGGGAAGCTTGCACTGCTGCTGCCTGTGCTGTACCTGCTCTGTGTGTGAGGGAAGCTTGCACTGCTGCCGGCTGTGCTGTACCTGATGTATGTGTGAGGGAAGATTGCACTGCAGCTCTCGGTGCTGTACCTGTTCCATGTGTAAGGGAATGCTGTTGCCTGTGCTGTACCTGCTCCGTGTTTGAGTGAAGCTTGCATTGCCGTTGCCTGTGCTGGAGCAGCTCCGTGTGTGATGGAAGATTGTGAGATCTGGCATAACGGAAGTATTGGTAGTGCGTGCACAGTTTTTTTTTTTGTTTGTTTATTGTTGTAGTGAAAAGTTTTATGTATGCACTGTGTATGTTCTCTTTGTGTGTTTTCTTTTTTATATTTTCTTTATTTCAGGGAATGAGCTGCTACGATGGACAGGTAATGACAAATTAATTTGCATAATATTAAAGCGTGTCTTTGTGACTTTTATACTTTTGTTTATTGATTTGCTTATTGTAAAGCTAATGTAATTATTTTATTAGGTCTCTCTGCTCGCATGTACTTTCTGCCTGGCTTCTTGCATTTGATTTTTATTTTATCAATGGCTGCTATTTCGGTGTATTTGTTGCCATGGATTGTGTTCCGTTTTGCCGTACGTGTTTTTTGGTCGCACTTGGCTTGTGTATACGTTTCTAAAATTATGTAGTGTATGTAAATAAAAGTTTTTGTTTTTCTGTTCTAGTAAAGGGTATTACGCAATGTATTCCCTTTACGTTTGTTACGTAAGGGATGTTAGCGTTCTATTTTTTAATTGATGGTGATGTAATTATGAGCGTTACGTAATTTTTAGCCAATCGCAGCTCTACGTTGTGTGACGTAGCGTTGCATTTGACATGCGTCAACGGGGCTTTTTCCAAATTGATGTGAATGTTCGTGCGGTAAAGGTGTGTTATTCCTCCGTGTTTGTTGCTGCGTCGTCTGACTGGTAAGATGTACATTTATTAAAAGTGAGTACATGAATTTGAATGTATTAATACGTGTGTGTATATACGTATTATTAATAATGTTTTATTAGGATGTATGAGTGTTTTATTTGTATTGCGCCATGTGTATTATCGAGTTTTGAGTTACAATATTCCTTAGTACTGTTCTAAAAGATATATGTTTGAAAAATATAGTTTTTTCGAAATGTTACATAAAGCAATGTTTATGTTTGTATGTGTTATGTCTTTGAAATTGCGTCCCTTGTTATTTCTCGCTCACTTTCCTTGTGTTTTGAATTTTTCTTGATCTTTATGCGAATGTTGGCTCGTGTTTAAGTAGATTCTTTGGGATGCATTGAGTAATCTTTGCTAGTGTCTTCCTGGTATGTAGTTTCAGTAGTTCCGTTTCGCCTGAGGTGGCACTGTGATGTTTATTTTCCCTCTGACTTAGCTTTTGCTTGTGTCATTTGTACCGGTATGTGACTTGTTTCGCCGCTATTCATTTTTTTTGTTAGTTGCTTGTTGTAGTTAAAAGTATAATGTATGCACTGTGTATGTTCTCTTTGTTGTGTTTTTTTTTATATTTTCTACATTTCAGGGAATGAGCTGCTACGATCGACAGGTAATGACAATTTTATTTGCATATTATGAAAAAGTGCCTTTGTGAGTTCTTATACTTTTGTTTATGCCTTTCCTTTTATTGATGTTAATGTAATTATTGTATTTGGTTTTGCTTTGCTCGTACGTATTTTCTGTCTGGCTCCTCTCATTAGAGTGTGTTTAGTATTTTATCAATGGCTGCTATTTAGTTTTATTCTTTGGCATGGATTGAGTTTCGTTTTGGCGTACGTGTTTTTCGGTCGCACTTTCCTTGTGTGTAGTAATTTTCTCTTGCACGGCATCCCTTATGTCCATTTCTGCAGCAATAGCACATTATTAACATTCTGCAACCCCACACTACAATTGAGCGACATGAGATCATCACTCATTGCCAGTAGAGCCGTATTTAGAACTCCCCCAGTCTCATTTAGACATAGAACTGCAGTACTGTACAGCACCAAAGCATGCTTGTATAGCTGTAATTCTGTGTGCAACGTACAAAAAGTTGTTCTAAAGCGTGCACTTCAGGCTGGTGGTGTGTGTGACTGTTGAAAGCGTGGATTGATGGCTGTTTGTGTGGGTGTATGCATGGTGAAAGGATGCACTGATGACTGTTGTGTGTGTACGCCTTGTGAATGTGTCCATTGCTAGCTATTAGTGTGTGTGCCTGTTAAAAGCGCACATGTTTGGATTGTATGTCGTTTGTCTGCTGAGTAATGCTGTAGTGGTAATGATTGGTGCTGTGGTGGTAAGTGTTTGTGTGTGGTTGTAGTGTGATAGTGTGTTGATGGTGAGTGAGGGTGAGGTGTTGAGGGTGAGTGGATGATGGTGTGAGGGTGACGGTGTGAGGGTGAGAGTGAGTGATTGTTGGCGAGCGTGAGGCTATGAGGCTTATTGAGAATGTGAGTGGGTGTGCGAGGATGTGTGAGAGTGTGTGAGTGTGGATGTGTGTGAGGGTGGGGGTGTGTGAGCGTGTGGGCATGTGAGTGTGTGGTGCTTAGTAATGCTGTAGTTGGGATGTGTTGTTCTGTGCTAGTGATGAGTGTTGTTGTGATGGTGTTTAATAATTACCACCACAGCATAACTCAGCACCACAACAGTTGCAGTTCTCCCAACAATGGCATCACTGATGTCCACGAATGCAACATGCAGCAATACCACTTTATCTTTCTGCAGCCCCACAGTACCATTGAGCAACAACACTGCTTCACTCTGCACTTCCACATCCGTATTTTGCAAACACACAGTCTCATTTTGACATAATACTGCAGTACTGATGACTGTTGTGTGTGTATGCCTGGTGAAAGTGGCCATTGATAGCTGTTGTTGTGTGTGTGTGACTGTTAAAAGCGTACATGTTGTTATTGTATGACCTTTGATTGCTGCAGTGGTGATGAGTGGTGCTGTGGTGGTAATTGTTTTTTTGTGTGGTTGTAGTGTGATAGTGTGTTGAGGGTGAGTGAGGGTGAGGTGTTGAGGGTGAGTGAGGGTGAGGTGTTGAGGGTGAGTGAGGGTGAGGCGTTGAGTGTGAGTGAGATTGAGGGTGAGTCAGTGTGAGGCGTTGAGGGTGGGTGAGGCTATGAGGGTGAGTGAGGCGTTGAGGGTGAGTGAGGGTGAGGTGTTGAGGGTGATTGAGGATGAGTGAGAGTGAGGGTAAGTAAGGGGTTGAGGGGGAGATGTTGATCGTGATTGAAGTGTTGTTGTGGTGGTAAGTGTTTGTGTGTTGTTGTAGTGTGATAGTGTGTTGAGGGTGAGTGAGTATGAGGGTGAGAGGGTGAGAGTGAGTGAGAATGAGGGGGAGGTGTTGAGGGTGAGTGAGGATGAGTGAGGGTGAGGAGTTGAGGGTGGGTGAGGGTGAGGGGCTGAGGGTGAGTGAGGTGTTGAGGGTGAGGTGTTGAGTGTGATTGAGGATGAGTGAGAGTGAGGGTGAGTGATGTGTTGAGGTTGACTGAGGCTGAGGCGTTGTGGGTGAGTGAGGGTGAGGTGTTGAGGCTGAGGGTGAGGAGCTGAGGGTGAGTGTGGATGTGGCGTTGCGTGGCTGAGTGGCGTTGCGTGGCTGAGTGGCGTTGCGTGGCTGAGTGGCGTTGCGTGGCAGAGTGGCAGTGAGTGGCTGAGTGGCGTTGCATGTGTGCGTGGCGTTGCGTGTGTGAGTGGCGTGCATGAGTGGCGTTGCGTGGGTGAGTGGCGTTGCGTGGGTGAGTGGCGTTGCGTGGCTGAGTGGCGTTGCGTGGCTGAGTGGCGTTGCATGGGTGAGTGGCGTTGCGTGGCTGAGTGGCGTTGCGTGGCTGAGTGGCGTTGCGTGCCTGAGTGGCGTTGCGTGGCTGAGTGGCGTTGCGTGGCTGAGTGGCGTTGCGTGGCTGAGTGGCGTTGCGTGGGTGAGTGGCGTTGCATGGGTGAGTGGCGTTGCGTGGGTGAGTGGCGTTGCGTGGGTGAGTGGCGTTGCGTGGGTGAGTGGCGTTGCGTGGCTGAGTGGCGTTGCGTGGCTGAGTGGCGTTGCGTGGCTGAGTGGCGTTGCGTGGGTGAGTGGCGTTGCGTGTGAGTGGCGTTGCGTGTGTGAGTGGCGTTGCGTGGGTGAGTGGCGTTGCGTGTGTGAGTGGCGTTGCGTGTGTGAGTGGCGTTGCGTGGGTGAGTGGCGTTGCGTGGCTGAGTGGCGTTGCGTGGCTGAGTGGCGTTGCGTGGCTGAGTGGCGTTGCGTGGGTGAGTGGCGTTGCGTGGGTGAGTGGCGTTGTGTGGGTGAGTGGCGTTGCGTGGGTGAGTGGCGTTGCGTGGGTGAGTGGCGTTGCGTGCCAGAGTGGCGTTGCGTGCCAGAGTGGCATTGCGTGGGTGAGTGGCGTTGCGTGGGTGAGTGGCGTTGCGTGTGTGAGTGGCGTTGCGTGGCTGAGTGGCGTTGCGTGGCTGAGTGGCGTTGCGTGGCTGAGTGGCGTTGGGTGGGTGAGTGGCGTTGCGTGTGAGTGGCGTTGCGTGTGTGAGTGGCGTTGCGTGGGTGAGTGGCGTTGCGTGGCTGAGTGGCGTTGCGTGCCAGAGTGGCGTTGCGTGGGTGAGTGGCGTTGCGTGGGTGAGTGGCGTTGCGTGGGTGAGTGGCGTTGCGTGGGTGAGTGGCGTTGCGTGGGTGAGTGGCGTTGCGTGGGTGAGTGGCGTTGCATGGGTGAGTGGCGTTGCGTGGCTGAGTGGCGTTGCGTGGCTGAGTGGCGTTGCGTGGCTGAGTGGCGTTGCGTGGCTGAGTGGCGTTGCGTGGGTGAGTGGCGTTGCGTGGGGGAGTGGCGTTGCGTGGGGGAGTGGCGTTGCGTGGGTGAGTGGCGTTGCGTGGGTGAGTGGCGTTGCGTGCCAGAGTGGCGTTGCGTGCCAGAGTGGCGTTGCGTGCCAGAGTGGCGTTGCGTGCCAGAGTGGCGTTGCGTGCCAGAGTGGCGTTGCGTGGGTGAGTGGCGTTGCGTGGGTGAGTGGCGTTGCGTGGGTGAGTGGCGTTGCGTGGGTGAGTGGCGTTGCGTGGCTGAGTGGCGTTGCGTGGCTGAGTGGCGTTGCGTGGCTGAGTGGCGTTGCGTGGCTGAGTGGCGTTGCGTGGCTGAGTGGCGTTGCGTGGGTGAGTGGCGTTGCGTGCCAGAGTGGCGTTGCGTGCCAGAGTGGCGTTGCGTGCCAGAGTGGCGTTGCGTGCCAGAGTGGCGTTGCATGCCAGAGTGGCGTTGCGTGGGTGAGTGGCGTTGCGTGGGTGAGTGGCGTTGCGTGGGTGAGTGGCGTTGCATGGGTGAGTGGCGTTGCGTGGGTGAGTGGCGTTGCATGGGTGAGTGGCGTTGCGTGGCTGAGTGGCGTTGCGTGGCTGAGTGGCGTTGCGTGGGTGAGTGGCGTTGCGTGGGTGAGTGGCGTTGCGTGGGTGAGTGGCGTTGCGTGGGTGAGTGGCATTGCGTGGGTGAGTGGCGTTGCGTGGGTGAGTGGCGTTGCGTGGCTGAGTGGCGTTGCGTGGGTGAGTGGCGTTGCGTGGCTGAGTGGCGTTGCGTGGCTGAGTGGCGTTGCGTGGCTGAGTGGCAGTGAGTGGCTGAGTGGCGTTGCATGTGTGCGTGGCGTTGCGTGTGTGAGTGGCGTGCATGAGTGGCGTTGCGTGGGTGAGTGGCGTTGCGTGGGTGAGTGGCGTTGCGTGGCTGAGTGGCGTTGCGTGGGTGAGTGGCGTTGCGTGGCTGAGTGGCGTTGCGTGGCTGAGTGGCGTTGCGTGCGTGAGTGGCGTTGCGTGCCTGAGTGGCGTTGCGTGGCTGAGTGAAACAGGCAGAAACGTAAATGGAGAGGGGGGTGAGAGTTAAAAGAGAGAGTGAAACAGGCAGAAACGTGGAGAGTTAAAAAAAAAAGCAAATGAATCTAAGCTGCGAGATGTGGCATAACAGAAGGATTGGTACTGCGTGCACCGCTGCTTGGGGTATCTGCGAGATTTGTGTAAGTAAATGGAGAGGGGGGTGAGAGTTGGAAGAGAGAGTGAAACAGGCAGAAACGTGGGGAGTTAAAAGAAAGAGGGAATGAATCTAAGCTGCGAGATGTGGCATAACAGAAGGATTGGTACTGCGTGCACCGCTGCTTGGGGTATCTGCGAGATATGTGTAAGTAAATGGAGAGGGGGGTGAGAGTTAAAAGAGAGAGTGAAACAGGAAGAAACGTGGAGAGTTAAAAGAAAGAGCGAATGAATCTAAGCTGCGAGATGTGGCATAACAGAAGGATTGGTACTGCGTGCACCGCTGCTTGGGGTATCTGCGAGATTTGTGTAAGTAAATGGAGAGGGGGGTGAGAGTTAAAAGAGAGAGTGAAACAGGCAGAAACGTGGAGAGTTAAAAGAAAGAGCGAAAGAATCTAAGCTGCGAGATGTGGCATAACAGAAGGATTGGTACTGCGTGCACCGCTGCTTGGGGTATCTGCGAGATTTGTGTAAGTAAATGGAGAGGGGGGTGAGAGTTGGAAGAGAGAGTGAAACAGGCAGAAACGTGAATCTAAGCTGCGAGACGGAGAGGGAGGGAGAGAGGAGGAAAAAGAGAGGGGGAGTGAGACAGAGGGAGGAACACAGTTAGAGTGAGACAGAGGAAGACAGGAGAGAGGGAGGGGGAGCTATAGATGTAGGGAGAGCGCGAGAGAAAGAGAGCGATAAAATTATGTGTATGCCGGGAGGGCTCAGTGCACGAAGCCTTCGGCTGCAGGGTCCTGTGATTAACTTCATGGTCAGTTTTATGTTGTTGCTGTCCCTCCAAGCGCAATGCCGCTGCCAGCAATACCAGCATCAAAGAAAACAAGACGGAGGGAAGAGAGGGGAGAGGGGAGAGGGGAGGGGGGAGGAGAAATGCGACACGGCGGGAAGGGGCAGGCAGGATGACTCAGGGGAGGGGGCGGAGCGGGGCAGAGCGGCATGTGGGTGTGAACAAGCCGGGCCTTTGAAGTGAAGCTAAGTTTCACTTCAAAGGTGTCGGAGGAATGCGGGCGGCTGTGCACGCGCTTTTAAGCTCAATGCACATGCGCATTGAGCTTAAAAGTCACGGGCACTGCAAGGAATCGCCACGATTCCTTGAAAGTTAGATAAAGTCTGGATGAGCCCCTATAGTCTCGCTTGCTCGATGCGCATGCGCATCGACAGGCGAGACCTAAAAATAACCATCCTGTCAGTAAAATGGGAGACAGTGATGAAGAAAGAGAGGCAGTTAGATTAGCAACTGAACTCGCAGCAGCTGATGCTACCATGCAGGCAGCAGACGAGGATATAATACTCATCCCGGTCATTAAAAGGAAATCTATAACCATAAAACTTATAGAAAATGGACTGACACCTAGAGGTGGTACAGTCATATTCGTAATTGAGGCACACGAATATCGGCAGACAGAGGTATACTATTCATGGATAAATTTTCCAGCAGCAAATCCTGTAACAAAGTACTTCCACTATTACAAAATAGAGGAACCTCCTGAAACGTACACTCCTTTCGAGGAGATGGAAGTACCACTCAAATTTCAAGAGCATTTGCTCTTATTTGATGGCGCCCTAAAACACAATAATCACATCACCAGGCTCGGTCCTTTAGGTAGACCAGGAGCAACGTGGCCGGTCCTAGCCGGATACACACCACATCCAGACATCGATGGGATGTCTGCACCAAACCTTTTAACACAGCTAAAACAACTAATAAAAATACACAGACAATTAGTCCAATATGTGATGCGGACTTCAACAATTCAGCCAGCGATTAAACTCCCACAGCTGACCCCTCACCAGGGGAACACAAATAAAATTACACCACAGAACATCCAGTCCTGCCTAGGTAAAGTACCGGCTAAACGGGAACAAATACCATTCTGGCTAGCGCAGAAAATCACCCAAATAGAGGCGGTGTTTCCAGACACCACCCCGCTAGAAAAGCACACGATTCTGACTATCTGTCTTCCAATGGGAATCGCACCACACATTGAGGACTGTGACACTTGGGGTACAGTCTTTGCTTCCATCTACACAAAAACGCACGGTGTTCCATCCATTTCGGTAATACCAGATGTGCTAAAACAAATTCAAGATGAATATGGTCCTGAACCCGCTTTAACTCTTGGTATGAAATTACTAAAAGACTTCAAGCAGGTCTCGGCTATATTATTAGCCAACATAAAAGGTGAAGCAGCAAACGTGGCGATCCGCCAGAGGTTAAAAGAGACAGATATAGCAGACCAACCAGCTGAAATTGCCAGAATCATAGAAAAATCCTATGAGGAACTAGGTAGAGATAGTTTAGGTGGAATACCAGTAAAACCGCAACTAATTGAAAGTCCTGAAAAAATATTTTTTAATAATAATTCTACATCACCAAAAAAGAACTGGGATGGAAACAAACAATCCAATCCTAAAGAAAAGAAATTCCAGTCCCGAGGAAGGTCTCCTAGGCGAAGAGAAAAATCTCCGAACCAAAGACACAGGTCACCTCAGAGTGACCCCTCTGGGAAAAGATATAACCTTAGAAATAGGGATAATATTAAAAAGCCTGATAGATATCAAGACATTGATACACGTCCCTCTCAATCTTTTCAGACTTCCTCGCAGAAATCGGAAAGAAGAGGACGATCAGAACAAAGAGAAGAGCACACCAAGTCCAAAGACAAGGAACCTGCTCAGCTAAAAAAGAAATTACAATTTCCAAAAAAGAAGGTAGCCAGTATCAAGGTAGTTAACAATGCCGAGAATACTGAGGACACAACTGAAAAACAGAGAATGGGCTCAGACAATGCTAGACAGCGCAGCAGAAGTGAGCATAGCTCGCAAAGTCCTTATGAATCATCTGGAGACAGTGGACACGAATGAATATCTTCAAGTGGAAACTGCGGACACCAGAGTTAGCAAACCTCACAAAATATACGAAATAACATTGCGTATAGAGGGAGATAAGACTAGGAAAATAAGGGGACTATTTTGGGATAATCTCTCCAAGGGCTATGATATCCTTCTAGCTGAAAAAGACTGGCCACCAGAGTTTGTCAGGGAGTGCCCTCATGGCGAAGAAGTAATTATGCCTGCCTTCTCAAATCATATCCCAATTCATAAAAAATACACACTTGCCAGAAAGTGGCCAGTAGCTCTAGCTCCTGCTTTATATAAAAATCACGTGGGATGGGATGAGGACTCTCCTCCTCACAAAATCCAGTTAAAATCACAACCTACTGCACAAAGGCAGTACCCAATTAAGCAAGAAGCTAAAAAACAGGTAAATGAAATACTAGATCAGCTAGAATACCAGGGGGTGATTGAAACTTGCACCTCACAAATGAACAACCCTTTGTTTCCGGTCTCCAAACCAGACAATTCATATCGTCTAGTTTTGGATTACCGACACCTTAACACAAGTTGCAAAACTTTTGCAGTGCAAAACTCACATAGTGCTGCACTAATGAATAACATAGTGCGCAAAAAATACAAAACAACATTAGACATCTCTAATGGATTCTTTTGTCAAAACATAGCACCAGAGAGCAGATATTTAACTGCATTCTCAATAAATGGCACTCAAAAACAATTCTGTCGGTTAGCCCAGGGGTACAAGAACAGCCCGGGAGTATTCTCAGCGAGAGTAACAGAATTACTACAAATATATGATGATGAAGCATTATCTTATGTCGATGACATTTACTTAACAGATGATGACTTGGAGACTCACTTGAAAAGAGTGAACACCATAATACTTGGGTTCGCTGCAGAGGGTTACAAATTCAACTTTAAAAAATCCAGAATTGCCCATCTGACAGTCCTGTTCTTAGGATATGAATTATCAAGTGAAGGCAAAAGCCTGGCTGACAATTTCCTAGAGAAATGTGCCGTAATCCAAGCACCTAGAACACTAAAAAACCTACAGTCGATTCTAGGCTTCCTAAATTTCGGAAGAACATACATTGCGAATTACGCAGAAAGGGTCAAACCCCTATATGATCTGATAAAACCAGATTTTAAAAGATCCAATTGGACTCAAATACACACAGAAATTTTGAGATCCCTACAAACAGACATGCTAATTAAAACAAAATTAGAAACACGTGATAACACACGCAATCTTGTGATTCGAGTCATCCCAGGGAGATGCGGATTCACATACCTGACCTCTAATGAGGGAGAAAAGGTACCAATTGCATTCAAATCACACTTGTACACAGAAGCTGAACAGAAATTCAGCAACAAAGAAAAAATTGTTCATGCAGTTCAAACCGCAATAGCTAGAGAAAAAGATCAAGCGGACGGTAGACATATCACAGTCAGAACAGCAGAATCAGCCTTTGAGGCACTAACAACACCGTGTAATTTACCAACAACAACATTGAATCCGGAATGGATACAATGGGTGAATTCAATCACAACGGACAAAGTGTACTACTACTTTGATCCAGAACTAGAAGAATTAAAAAATCTAGAATATGAAAAAACATATCCTCTGCCAATCGATATTCTGCCTTTACGACATTACGCCTGTGTAATTTATACAGACGGACATGCTCAACCCCCCGTTTGGGGCGAACAGGCATACAACCCCACATGTGGGATCACAAAAGAAGCGTGGCGCGGGGGTAAACTAAAACCTCTATTAACAAAAACACACTCAGTAGAAACTAATTCAGAACAACAAACTGAAATATTAGCTTTGAAAATGGCACTAGATAATGCGGATCGCGAATTCCCGACACTTATAGTGTCAGATTCATATTACTGCGTCAAATCATATAACAAGGATTTGCAGACATGGATTCGAAACGGTTACAAAGATGACACAGATGCACCAATAAAGCAGAAACTGCTCTGGGAACAAATAGCTCTTTTACAAAAAGAACTACCAAAGACTCACGTGACACACTCACTGAGTCATCAGCGTGATGGCGTTCACGTTGCAGGGAATTCATTGGCTGAGACAGCCACAGCGGCAGCCACTAAATCGGCTCCCGTAGATCGAAAAAAGCGTACATTAAAATACATTGACGGTGAAACAGTGCTGGCAGTGAAAACGTCATCAAAAGGCGACTGCTCAGTGTTACCGATCAACTATCCACTCAATTATACATACATAATCGATGCAAACTCCGTCCCTTTTGCTCGAATCCCTGGAGTGGGGGATAGGGTGATTCCAAACATGGACAGGAGAAATTTGTTAATTGCAGACGCACATATGGGCGAGGGTCTCAGACACCTCAAACTAAAAGATTCTCTGGAAGAATTACAATCATGGTACTGGTGGCCAGGCATGAGCCTGCGTCACACCATGTTTGTAAAAAACTGCCCAAACTGCAACAGAGATCGCAGTGGGGAGAGAAACAGTTTAATACCTCGTCGGTTTACTCCAGGAAAAATCAGGAGTAAAAAGGAAGGGTTGCGATTAACATATACAGGCTAGTTCCACTTATAATGTAGATCACCAGCACTCGGCTGACGTCTGGACTGTTATACAAAGATTTGCGAGTCTAAATGGCATATACGCTAAGAGCATGCTACGTTTGACCATTGTCTTCACTCTAGCCCAACAGCCTGAGGGGAAACATGACCAAATGAGCATAGCCCAGCGGGAATCTTCTCACTTCCTTCCTGAGGGTACGGGATGGTGTAAAGAAAAAACCAAGGCATAAAGCAATCTATAGCGGAAAGGATATTAGGTTCGGGAGCTGGGTGGGTCAAACATCTAATAAGTGTCCAACGTAGTCTAAATAACTTGCCAAGAAATTCTCTGAAGGGATTCAGTGCGTACGAATTATTATTTGGAACTAGGATGTTGATCTCTGACATTGATAGTCAGACTTCAGTGGTAGAAGAAAAAAGCTTTGATATCAAAGACCGTTTGGCTATTTTGCAGGACTTAAACAAAACAAGAAAAGACCTGAGCAACATAAAGTTGAAACAACAGCCAACAACCACTGAAGAACCACCACCTGTCCCAGCAAGACCTGTCTGGATTCCAAAAGTCGGGGATCTAGTCAGGGAAAAGATCGCGGCAAAGAATGAATTTGGGCCTTCTTATAGAAAAGCAGTTCCTGTCTTGTCTGTCAACGGGACAAGATCAGTTGTACTACCGCCACTTGCTGGAAAAAAGGAGAACCGAGTTGTATCCATCGACCTGGTAAAACCACAACATGTGGCCGATAACAAACAGTAGGCCAAGTGGACTCCCAATAAGTAGCAGAACACCAAGGTTTGCTACCAGTACAGAGGTCCTAACGAAGAGGCTCATCACATTCGAAACGCCTACAGAAGAACAACAAGGACTATGCAACAATGCAATAGAACTCAGACCTCTGAAAACCCAAATAAAAACATTTAGCAGAGACACACCAATCTATAATGAAGTACCAAGTGAAAATGCAAGAAACAGTAATCCTGAAGCAATTGGAACAATTGACAGAACAGCATCCGGCTACTTCATAAACTTCGATGATTCCTCTGAAGGCTTCAGTGAATCAAAGACACAGCCATCATCAAAAACCTTTAAAGATAAAGCTAAAGAACTTTTGAAACAACTGAAAGAAACATATCTGATTTCCCCATGGATTGAATTTTGGGTGGGTTTTGGTGCATTTATCCTCATACTTTGGCTCATCATGATACTAACTTTGGGACGCTTCATTGAGGGAAAATATGCAAAAATGGACACAGCAAGTCAGAAAATCAACTTGATCCTCAAACCACACACATCTTCACACATCGAGAAAAGAGAACTTTCTTCAGTCAACTTCACAGCCAATCCGATACCGGGTGGGGTAGCCTGGGACAACACTGACTATGAAATTTATGGTCCGGTCGAAATCCTGAAATATCCACACCAAATTAAGATCTCCTTGAGTGACTTTGTAAAACCAAGCTCATTTGCTGATGATTGGGACTTCGAAAGCATTAATAATATGATGTCTGACTTAGTAATGTCTGCTAAATTTACCAAACATGATTATTTGCAGGGTTCTACAAATTATGATAGTATGTACTGTTATAACCACTATGGTAACCATTTTTTACATAGATCTGCACAACCTAGAAATGTTTTAAATTATAATCAATGGGAACATTGTGCAACCCCTCCAAAAGGAAGCTCAAGGACCTTCTATGACAAATATTCATACTTTTCAGGTTTTAACACAAGTAATTCTGAAGCATTCTATTTTAAATTGTCAAACAAGACAGGGACAAAAACCATGATAACCAACACAAAATTGATATATTCAGACTCATTTTTTGAACAAATGAATACTTTTGGTTTTGATTATTGGGACAAAAATGTTGAATTGAAAAGTGTTTGGGGTACAAAAGAATGGCAAGTGCAGGGTATAGAATCTTTGTTTAGAGCCTGCATGATCCCAGAACAAATGATATTTTTAAATGACACTGTTCAACAAACTACCTGTCTTGGCCTAGCCAAAATCAAAGACTTAAATAAACCGTCTATTCCAAAGCCAACAATGCTCAGCAATAGCTCTACAGATGAAGAGATAGACGTAAATTATGTATTAAACCAAAACAGAACACATCCTGATTGGAAACAATGGTTGATCTGGCCCACAGATACTAATAACTGTCAAGACAGATTCCTGAATAAAACACAGGGGTTCAAAATGACCAGGCCAGACCCTAGATATCCTCAAAGACATCACCCAGGGATAATAACAACCTACAGTGTGGGCAAATTATGCCTTCAATGGCTACAAACTTCCACACTGGCAGAAATTAAACAACACCTAACTTTACTTACTGATGGTGCTGACTTGCGTGATTTCATTATGGGACCGCGCAAACAGCGTCAAAAACGTTTCATATCAGCCTCTGTATATGCAGCATACAATGAGGCCTGGAAGGTTACTCAAATTGAAACAGCAGAGAGAATACGGGAAATTGACCGTATTAATTTGGAAAAATCACTTTCTGTAGTGGACAATGGGTTAATGACTCTGTCCTCCAGAATTTTTTCTTTGGACAGCATTGTGTCTTCAGCAATCGACATATTGTCGCAAGACTTACTGTTATTACAACACGGTCAGTCACAATTGCGCTCTATTGTACAGCTTGGCTGGACGTTACAAAATCTACGTTCAGGCTATGTGCCTTGGCGTTTAATCAACACAGCGTCACTATTCCAAATCTTTAACCTTACTGATAGACAAATCAGTATGGCACAAAAGGGTGCTGATTATACAATCTTGAGCATTGAAAAACTCGAAAGATTACCAGTGACAATGTCAGAACGACCTGTCAGTGAATGGATAATACATGGGATAATAAATATTCCAATCTCAACCTTCAGGTTTCAATACTGCCAAAAATATATACAGGCTGGCATGTACGAGAAATTGGGAAAGGGGTACCTTAAAACAACATGGAACCTGCCCTATTCACATGCATGTGTCAGTAATAAAGGACAGAAAGTGTTTCTTAGTGGCAACAATTGTGCGATGTCACTAAGTGGCACACTTCTGTGTAACGGAATTAGTTTGCATGGAGCCTGTGAAGGGAATTCATACAACCTTTCATGTCACCAGCAAGGCGCACCTGCAACAGAAATAGAACCATTCTTTCAAAGACTCTATAATGGGAGTTACATTCTAATTGTAGACCGCAGATGTTGTAGTCTTATGCCCGGGACTCCTTATCTAGTAACTACGACTGCGAAGGTCAAGTGCTGTGGACGCTCATTGTTCCCCAGCTCCTTTCCAGACAGGGAGGCAAGGGCATGGCCCAATTTGAAAATTACTTCTATTCGAATAGATACTTTAAGCAGAATGAAAACAGTGCTTCTTCAGACGCCTACAAGGCTCACGTCATCAAAAGAAACGTATGATCTACAAGTCGCAAGGACGACTGCAGAGATACATTCATTGTTATCAACTAATTCCCCCATACATTTCGCGGAAATTCTAAACGAAATCTTAAATATTTCTGATACCAATGGGGTCTCAAAGGTATTTAAGACAGTATTTTCGATGGCATTAACACCATTCAAAGCCATACTGGATATTTTTCCAGAATTCGTCCATTCGATTTTTGGCGGACTTCCCCTGATCTTGGGACTAATTGCAGGAATCCTATTCTTAGTCCTTATTTTTCGTTATGGCAACCCATGTCACAGACAAAACTCTTGCGACAAGGGAAGAAACAATCCTAGCCATTGGATACCGGGACCGGATATCAAAAATCCTGGGACTCTCCCGGCTTAGAGACCTGAACATGACTTGGTTTCTATCATTTCGACCAATGTGGCAAAGATGTGTTTTACCTGTATTAAGGTGTCTGCTATGCGGAGAAGAATGCGTGTTAGACACCTGTCTGACGCTACAATCGGATGCGCCAATGGATGCAGAAACATTGTTGAGCCCGATCAAGGTTCATGCTTTGTGCTGCCCTCAAAGGCTACCAATCCTGATGACGGCATTCGTGGAAGCTTCACCACTACGATTGATGGGGAGTGAAGTTCAAGATGAAAGCAGCATCGATCAGGTACGACCGTCTGTCAGCAATGCGAATCAGAATGTCAATGGAGACAATCATGCGCACGAATGCATGATTACACCTATATCCGAGTTAGTGGAACTTTCCCAGGAAGCTGTTGACAGTTTTTTCGAAAGCCTAAATGATATGATGTTCTCGCCAGAACAGAAATAGAGACTTTTGAACAAGCTCGCACACGGCGTTCCCTGAATTCGGCCTTCAACTTTAAAAATAAAGTCACATGAACAATTTTCCCTCCAGTTCACTCACGGACAGCAATTTTTCAGCAGCCCCAGAATATTTTTGCATATTTTTCGGGACACTATCTTCTGCTTAAAGTAAGAACTATTCTTAGAGAACTAAGGTTTCTAAATTTTAGATAGCTTATAGATATTAGCTGCCCGCTGGTATGTTCATTGGTATTATATTCTGTGATGAAATGGTCTCGAACTTTTCTTCTGTATTAAGAGCCATTTCATGTGTAATTCTCATATACAAAATAGCAATAATGTATACAAATGCGATTACTTTAGGCATTATTCTACAGCTTGAGTGCATACAATACATATGACTGCAATTTTTCCGTATATTTGAAAATTTCAAAATGCATTTATGTATTTTGGGGTGGTAAGGTATACACTATACTCTATAGTATGTTGTACTATGTTATACTATGCATAGATAAGTAAATATGACCATAGTTAGCGTGGAGTGGGTGTGATGTATTCCTATAGGTTCTGAATTGATCCCCCTATTCCTGACCCTATTCTGGTTAAACAAACCAACAAGTTAACTAGCAGTCAGCCCATGAGGCAGAAAACCCCCATGATGCAGATACCGTTATCTGACGCAGTCACACTACGGCACAGGAACGTGTTATCTGATTAGGTCATAACGCTTGCGATCTAATTAGACAAGCGATATTCCTCCAGCCCCTGATAAGGCATACGGAGTTCTCATAACAAATCAAACATATGACAACCTGGGCAAAACCCTGCGGCCATTGTTTTGATTTCACCGAGAACTTCAGTAAAAGAATGTGCTAACGAGCAAGTCGTATGACATCCTTATTGACGTATCTATGTCCATCCTTACGTCAATCTCGGCACCTTAAAGGTATAAATATTACCGATATTGCCCTATGCAAACACACGCGTGGTGACGAGACGGAGAAGCCATACTTGCCGAAGCGAAGAGCAGAGCAGACCCCGCTGGCGCAGCCCCGCCTTCCTGACGCGCTGAGAGAAGCTGCTTTCTCCTGCCGAGAAATCCAGCACCGGCGTTTCTGGGTAGCCCTCGCAGGCAGCCTGGAATATCGAGACCAGAGACGAGAGATACCATCCCTCATTCAACCTAGATTTCCAGGTACAGAACTGAATAACCCCTCACAGAGAATTCTTTAGTTATTCACTTGGCAAAAACAAACTTAACTTAAACTGTAACTTTCTATTCCCGCCCACGTATTAGACTTAGGTCAGGTACACGGGGTAGGCGTATTTAGAAACACCAGTTGAGTACGTTTAGTCAAATGTATATGTGTATGTAATATATTTTATTCATTTTAAACATCTTATGGCTTAGAAACCATATCAATGTTTTTACAGTATTATTTTATACTATTGCTTTTAATGTATGCACTTTACTTAACTATAAGTATTGCAATAATATCGATCCATTTCTCTTGTATGAGAAAAGAGACTGATCAATAAATAACACCTTTTTATTGAACACGCCCGTCTCTTCCTTTTCTCTACAATCTGATGAGACTAAGAATGCACGTACTGACTGAGTAAAATAAATTGCCTTTTGTTCACACGACTCTCGAGATATACTCTTGATTAGGGGAGAGCAAAGTTGTCATGTTCTATGGTTGTCAGAAACTAAATCCCTTCTTGTCTAATCAGGGAAGTTAAGTCCTCCTTGAACATTCGAGAAAGTTTCTAGTGAACTCTGAGCTAAGCTGGCAAACCCAAAACTTTAAGTCTAGTATCGACAGTAGTAGACCTAGTTAACGTCTGGTCTAGGCCTTTACTGCTGTAGGTATTATTCCAATGCGCAGAGCCTATTGGGATGATAGGAACTACACTACAGTAAAACGTAAATCTAATGTTGAATTTAAGTTCTTATATGTGTCATGTAACTGTGGGTAACAGGTACGCTGATGAGATCCCCAGATATTGTGCCTTAAATGCTTGTACTTTCAATGGTGAATGTCAAAATGAGGCAACAGATGAGGCCAATTAAAACCTCTTGCTAACCACAGCTGATACATGGAAGGAAGCTAAGAGACTTCAGGAGGAAGTGTCAGAACAGCAAGGCTGGGTTAGAGCAGGTTGTGTTACGAGAGAAGAAGATGACATTTGTGTTTCAGGAGATGGAAGACCTGTGTTGCCAGACAGCTTGTTACCCCCAATGGCGAGACATTATCATGGACCTGCTCACGTACCTAGCGATGCTATGGTGCGTCTGTTTCGGCAGACGTGATTTAATCCTAGGTTCAGATTCATTGCTGAAGGGTTGTGTCACATATAAGTATAGCAGAGGCTACACTGCAGTTATCAACCTGAGGCTTCAAGCATCGTGGAGCATGTCAATGGGATGCTGAAATATAGACTTGCTAAAGTGTGTGCTTTGATATCTCTGAAGTGGCCTGATTTGTTGCCCCTTGTGTTGATGAGTCTTTGCAGTACTCCTGACAGGAGGACAGGATAATCTCCCCATGAGACAATCATGGGCAGAGCCATGAGGTTGCCAGCTGTGCCTGCAAATGCACTTGTGAACATTACAGATGACATGGTTCTTGATTACTGCAAAGGACTGGCTGATGTGGTACGTTTGGTGTCTCATCAGGTTGGCGAGGCTACAGCCCCACCTCAGTCCTGGTAACTAGGTCATGGTTAAGAAGCATTTGCGAAAAACGTGTTTGGAGCCTCGGTTGCGAGGACATTACCAAGTCATCTTGGTCACTACAATAGCTGTAAAGTGTGAGTTCTCCCCAACTGGGTACATGCCGCACATACTCACAGGGTCCCATGTCCCCTTGATGATGTAGCAGCACCACTACCTGAAGTGCTGGTCACTACAGTGAGGTAAAGGGAGCAGGTTAGTCAAGCTGTTGGGGACCAGCAAGAGTCTGGGACAGCACATGTTTGCCCTGAGGAGGGCTGAATGAGTCAACAGTTGAAGTCAGAACAAAAAGGGTCACATCCTATAGTGTTGAATGCGTCCAAATCAGATCGTAGTGAAGTGCATAGTGCCGCAGTAATACAAGTAGTGCCTAGAGACCAGAGGACAAGAGGGAAGAAGGCAAAGTTTGACTGAAGTGCGTGTTCCACATATTATCCCAGAAGATACTGAGGAATCTGGCCTATGTGACAGTGATTATGAAGGGCCAGTAGTAATGAGATCAAAGAGAGCAAGAGTACCCTGTCCAAGGATATTTTTCACCTGAACTGACATACCTTGCAACAAATGCCCAAAAGAAAGTATGTTGGTACTTGGAGAGTCAAAGTGCAAATCCAGCCGAACCTCAGTGAATACATAATTGTGTTTTGACTTTACTTTGCCACAGAACAGACTGACTCGAACTGCCCTCTATTTGATTTCTGGATTGAACTTTGAAATGCACTTTTGAACAGAGACATTTTAAACATATTTTTATAAAAAATTAAGAATAGTACCTAGGTCCAAGTCTGCTGAAGAAGCATAAGGTTTTCACTTAGAAGATCATGAAGTAGGGATAAAGAAGGTTCACAAAGAACTTGTAAACTCTATAATTGCATTTCAATTACATGGTCATTGCTGCTATTTGCTCAGTTGGAAACCAAAGGAAAAGACTTTACTGCTGCTGCTTTTCACATAAATGGTCTGAGTTCAGAAAGACTATGGAACCTAATAGTAACACAAACAGACGTAGGTACATAATGGCAGGGGTGTTGATAGCTGTAAGCGTTGTACTAATTATGCTGCTTTTGGTATTTTACTTCCCAACTTCATCTAGTTTAGAGCAGACTATGGCTATCTTTACCTCTAAAACCCCACTTTGTACTGACTATAGAATGTACTTACTCGATGAGAAAGATTTACAAATAGATGCTTCTAGAGGAGACCTTTTTTCAAATGTTTATTACAAATAGCTTTATGAGTACATTGACACTATGGATGCTAGGGATTGCTGCGCTTATACACAATTACCCGCATTAGCTGAAGAGGGTGTCACGTAACATCAGATTATTCTGATTTATGGTGTTAGTTGTAGTTTGCTAATGAGTCTTTTGTATGGACAGGGTCATTTCCAGTATTATTTTTCAAATTATGATTTCATATTTTAGTAAGTTCACATACTTAAGCATTTAAATCGTCACCCTGAACTAAAAATGTAGAGAGAACTGAAGGATTTTTCAACCCTAGGCACTGTTTATGCTCACCGAAACAATCTGACCTGTATTTTAACCAATGTAGAGAAGAGCTTTATAAATTCAGGTGAGGACAGAAAGAGAGGACTGAAACTAAACCAAAGAAAGTTAAATTGAACATCAGTGGGCTATAGAAGAAATTGAGCATCAAGAACAAGGGAATCAATCTGCATTTAGTTTAGATTGGCGAGACAATTGAAACTATGCATATCTAGAAGAAAGTCCACAACTGACACAGTATGTGGGGAAACTAAAGGACATTGGAACTCATTATTAGAAGGGAAGGATCCTGCTATTCCTGGAGTTTATTATGTTTGTGGAGCACAGGCATGATTTAGACTGCCCAAACGAAAGCATGGTGCATGTTATATAGGTATAGGTTTTTATAAAGATTTATCACGTGCAACATTTTGAGGATCCTGTGTGGGAACAGAAGTCTAAACCCAAAAGAGAAACTAGTGCTGGAGAAGTGGTAGGATATATTTTTGGTGCAATTATTCCATCTGTGGGTGTGATTTTGAATGACATAAAAATTAGAAAACTGTCCACCATTGTAGAAAAGTAGTCCACCAGAACAGCAGCCACCTTATTAGTTGTAGGTACTAAAACGGTAGCTGTGCGATCCATGGCATCACAGAACCATTTTGCATTCGACATCCTTCTCGCAAAAGAGGGGGCTGTTTGTAGGATGTCAAAAGCTCAACACTGTTGTACTTACATCCCTGACAAAAGTAAGGACTGGAAGAAGTTTATCAAAAAACATCACTGACTTGAAGGGAGATTTGAAGGAGTTAGAAGCAACAGGTTCTTGGGAAGCAGTTGGAAATTGGTGTTCTGCTATCAGTAGTGGGTTTGGAAACCTAGGGAGCGTAATTGTTGGAAGTATATTGAAACCCCTTGTGATAATTGTTCTCTGTGGATTATTCCTGTTTGCAATCTATAAGGGATACAAACGGACACAAGTGAAGAAGAAAAACAAGAGAAAAAGAGCAAACATAGAACTAGAAGACAGACAGAGCAGATACTACGATGATATGAAACAGCTTGAGGAATCCAGACGAAAATGTATGAAACCTATGAGGTTTTAAGTGGTTTGTCTAATAAGAGATTGAAATCCTAATGTGATGGCTTGATTCACCATCAGAGGGGGATTGGAGTAGCATAATATGTGCACTTAGCACTGCATTTTTGTGTGTCCTAGAATTGTTAATGAAGAGTGTTACATTTAAATTCAAGTACTGAAGGACATTCACTGTAGAAATCAAAAATCATATACACTGTGTGTCTTAAATTTATTAAAATAAAATATAGTCTTTAGAGATTTGATAAACCATCCTCACACTAATAAAACATATTCACTTTAGAAACTAGCGAGATTTATGTAAACATGTGCCCTAATGTTTTCGCATTGGTATTCATAATGTAGTTCTAAGGCAAACTTGTATTTGTGTATTCAAACTTATTCTATATTTTCTTCAAGTGCAACGTGAATCTAATGTTGAATTTGTGCTTATATGTGTATTTTATATGTAGTTGCATGTGCACAAATGCGTATTAATCTGCACCATTGCATAAAATGCTTAACTTGACTTAACTAGACCTGCATTTCTTTCTGCATAATTACTGTTCTCTATTTCTGCTTGCCTGTATCTTCCTTGCAGGTACGTTAACATGTTTTGTTAGTTTGAGAATAGATGTAACTTTGTACTAGCGATAGAGAGCCTGAGAAGAAGCCCTTGACAAAGAACATGGAAGCAATAGCATTAACTCCAGTAATGTATCGAAGTGTCACAGGTGACCATGGACAATGTTGTTCTGCTAATGTTGTACCTCACAACATGAGAATGGAAAGGACAGTGGAGCCCCTGATGGTGTGATCAATGGGTGTTACACAAAGATTCTTGTGGTATCCACTAGTGTTCTCATAAGTTGATGTTGGCTGATTTTTTCCCTGGACTTTGAGAGGTAAAGACATCTATGTTTACCCCTTTGGTTCTTTGCTGAATGTGACTTAGGCTAACATTTATTTCCCTATCCCTGGAAGATTCCTGACCGAGCTTCTGAAATGCTGACACCTTTCGGCCTACTTCCCACAACTTTTCTCTTTTTCGCATTCCCCGACCTTTGAACCTCCTTTAGATTAAATTGCCTTTAATTACTTTAGACTCTAGATTTGAGGACTTTAGATATTACTTATGTTTAAGAGAAGATCAAGAGGGGGCGTGCCTAACCACCAATCAGGGCGACGCTTTCTAGCTGAGTTCCCGGCCGGGCCCTTAATACTGTTAAAAACTACGCTATTTCGAAGCCATCCAGTATCCCAATCCGACCCGAGCTTGCCTGGAGCCCGGGGCCATACAGTGAGCGCAGGAAGGATTCTGATACTGGCTGGGCGACCGTAGATAGTCATCCGGAATTGCTGTGGCGGCACTTTCTGCGAGAGTGAAGACCACTAAAACTTGCTGGGTCTGGCTGCGATTATGCTGAGGGGAGAGAGGAACACGAATCGTGCTGCCGGATTCCTGCTGAAGCTATGGCCGATCACACAGGCGGTGTGATTATGACCGGGGAGACCGGCTCCGGGTGAGGTAACCAGTCGGTAGTCTTCAGGCCTGTGTTTCTGGGAACAGATTGTGGAAGTGGCCTTGCCCAGAGCGTCTGACACTACGGATCATGGTACCGCTCTGAGCTGGGCCTGGCTTGGTGGACAGGTTAGTTAGGGGGGCCACTGGTGAGAAATGCGCCACAACTCTCTCTAACCCTAATGATGGATTTCCTGCCTGGCCCCAGATGCGGTTTGTGCGCCATACCATCTGAGGTGAAGCGGGCTCGGGGGTGGCCCTTAGGCGTGGCGGGGGCTGGAGCAGGGTACAGATTAGCAGCCGCCAGGAGGTGCAGACAAGCGCTGAGATTATAATTGAAGTGTTTCCCCTAACCGGGGCCTCGTCCACCTGGGCTGCCCTGAGAAGTGAGGAGTGCGACCATCTGAGCAGTATTGTGCCCTCAGTCAGGCCTAGACCTTCTACACGCTGTGGCTCTCTGTTTAGACTGCGACTTTCCCTGCTATCGATGATCTTGGACTGCTGGAGAGCCAGCCAGTGCTGCGTGGTAGTGAATGGGCGCTGGGGTACCCCTTGATCAGGGGGCCTATTGCTGTGTTTCCTGGTGGGCTCTGATCGGCTTGGAGCATAGCAGAAAACTTCACTTGATGATTGCTAAAGAGTATGCTGCGTCACAGAGTAACATTCAACACGCCATCGGACTCACACTCACTGGGAGATGGGTTGCACCAGAGTGAAACAGCCGGACCCACGCGCCTCCAGGGGGCTAGAGCACAGCGAGCAGGACGATGCGGACAGTGCCCCGGATCCGGATTGCATTCCACAGACTGCATTGGAATGCCCCCCCAGATAAACTGGATTTAAGCCTGCTAAACGTTTGTGATTCCAGGAAGGCTATCGAACCACAAATGAGCACCATAACCATGGGCTTCACGCTCCTAAAAGCTGATCATCATAATATAGCTGTGAAAAAGAACAAATTACTTCCTGCAGAGGTGGTACCACAGCAGAACGCTCATTCTGAACAGATCGAACAATTGGAACGCCAAATATCGGGCCTACAAGGTAGGGTAGATGATGCTGAAGGACGGGCACGGCGTAATAACGTGAGAATGGTAAGATTACTGGAACGCAGTGGAGGATAAAATCCCGACCCACTTTATAGAACAATGGCTGCTGGACACGATCACGCAAGGGGGTCTTACTGACTTCTTCAGTGTGGAAAGAGCGCACAGAATCCCATTGCTTCCCCCGATCTCTGGTGCACCGCCAAGGCCCATAATAGCACGAAAACTCAATTAGAAAGATCGGGACACCTTATTAAGATTCGCCAGAGAGAAAGCTCCTATCCAATTTGAGAATAATCGGATCTCACTGTATCCAGATTTTACATTGGCAGTACAGCAACAAAGAGCCTCATTTCAAGAAGTGAAAAAGACACTCAGAACACATAATTTTAAATATGCCCTCTTATTCCCAGCTCATCTAAAAGTTCTTAAGCAGCAGAAGTCTCACTTTTTGCATAACCCAGAGGAGGCTGCGGGGGGGATGGAGTTACGCTGTCACCGAATGCATCACAAAGATCGATTAACTCTACCACACAGAAGCCGCAGAGACCGAAAAATTCGGGGCAGGTCGGGACGAGCCAAAAGAAAACGTTCAGCCCAGACAAGAAGACGGGCCCATCTCAGGAGCAGATCATCGAAGGCCGGAAATCAGCAGTAATAGCGGCAGCAGCGTTGGACGACCAGGATACAGTCTCGGTGGCTGATTCCAGCGAATCTTCTGAAGACACTAATGTACATTCGGACTCCGAAAACTGTTTGGCCCTCTTTCCCTCCATTACCCCGCAGATGGTAAATGACTATCTGGGGTAGTATTCTTGGCCTGCGGACGTTTTGGACACCACTTGAAGGTAGAACATAGGCTCAATTATGTGCACACTTGTATAGCTTTTTTTCTTTTGTACTATATTGGTATAACTTTATTTATGCAACACATTTGTCAAAAACAACAGTTTAATAAAATACCTTTTTGCATCAGAACTCCCGAATAGAACATGACTACCAAATACAGAAATGTCATTGGTTTGCACAGTTTCCTTTTTTAAATATTTTTATTAAGTGTTTTATCCCATTTTTTGTTGGAACATGAGCAGGACACGACATATATAAAGAAAATATTGCACAGAAAGACATGTTTTGCGCTAATTGGTTACATTAGTCACGCTCTACATTACTATCTTGTTACATTAAATAAAGACATGAAAGGCAAGATGTCAATTGAGGCTTTCCTCAAAACAACCTGTAATTAAAAAAAAAAAGAAAAAGAAGAACAAAACAGAAGAGAAATAGAAAAAAAAAAAAAGTAGATAGAGAAACCAGGAGGAGAGGGAGTAAAGAAAGAGAACACAAAGCACCTCAAACTAAACCCCAGTCTAGGCACTGAGTTCTTCTTTCCATTGCCTAATTGGGTCCCAAATTCGCTCCCCTAGCTTTCTCCCTTTTTTCCCCCTTCTAGCATATATTGCAGTCTCTAAGTTATATATCGACAGTAGTCTAGCTAACCATTGATGATATGTTGGAGGTATAGGATCTAACCAGACTGAAGCTATACATAGCCTCAGCACTGCCATTGCGACAAATATAAAATATCCCCCCTTCATATACCTATCATTGTTATCAACCCCAAGGAGAATTATCGAAGGGGTCAGAGTGATCTCACCCCCTAACACCCTACACAGAAATCTTTCAATATCCTTTTGGGTTGATTGCAAATGTGTACATGTCGCAAAGATATGTGCTAAATCCGCCTCTACACTTCCACATCTAGGGCAACTAATTCCTGAAGTCCCTCCCCATTGTGCAATTCTCGCAGGGGTATAGTATAGGTGATAGACTGTTTTGTAGTGTTGCGCCTGGAGAGATGCAGAGCATAGAATACTCCGCCCCAGCTCTAATGAAATATGAAAGCACTCTTCACCAACTTCGAGCTTGGTCGCCCATTTCTCCGCCATCCTATCCATATCATCCTGCTTCACATTTATTAACTCAGAATAAAGCCTCCTGATTGTACAATCCACACCTACTTGTATAACCTCCATAATTGGGGTTTTGCCGAAGCCTATCGATCCCCCCCTCTTTGATTCAATATAACTTCTTACTTGCAAAAATTTAAAGAAATGCCTTGTTTCTAGTCCATACTTTATCCGTAATTCCGAAAATTGCAGCATTCCTTGTGTACTCCTAACATCGCCAATCATCCTTATCCCCTTCCTCCCCCATTCTCCAAAGACTGTACCCGTAAAAATATCTGAGGGTAAAGTAGGGTTCGCATTCATCCTAGTATAAGCATTGTATTTCCCCAATCCGAAACTTTTCGCAAACGCCTTCCAAATACTATATGCTGCCAGGATCGTCTTAAATCGTGTCCTTTTCAAGTAGCTAAAATCAGGGTGCTTCAAGAACAAGTTCTCTGCTTCTGCCCCCATAGCCAAACCCTGTATTGCCAACGTGCCAAACTCATCCTGGCCCTCTGCCTCTGCACCCCCTATAAGACCTGCCATATTTTGTAATGCCGCTGCCCAATAATAAAACTTCAAATCCGGTAGCGACCATCCGCCCCTATCCCGAGGCAGTGCCATATACCTAAGAGCTCTCCTTGTCTTTCCCTTAGCCCAAATAAACCTGTTGATCATGTGCTCACATCCCTTAAACCATTTGGATTCGAACAACAAAGGAATTGCTCTAAAGATATATAGAAACTTCGGTAAAATCATCATTTTTACTATATTAGTGCGTCCCACGATTGAAAGGTGCAGATTCTCTAACCTATCCAAGTCCTTCCTTACTTTAGCCAGAATTGGTGATATATTTTTCTCCACCAGGATGCCTAACGCCGAGGTGATGGTTACCCCCAGATACACTCCAGCCTGCACCACTCGGTGATCAGAGCAATCCACATAATGATTTATTATTATCTGCGTCTTACTAGTGTTCAGTGCATATCCTGAGACCTGTCCGAATCTCGCAGCCTCAATCTCAACCTGCAATATAGCCTCTGTGGGGTTAGGTGTTATCACTGCCACGTTATCGGCATATGCGAGCACCTTACATTGTCCCAAACGCATATGCAGAGGGGGAATCGCCTCACACATCTCTATTCTTCGAATCAACGGATCCATGTACATCGCAAATAATAGCGGGGAGCATGGGCAGCCCTGCCTTGTACCTCTCCTTATTTGAAGAGAACTGGTTAAACCAGCATTGATCCGAATCACAGCCCTCGGCTCCAAATATAGTGCTTGAATTGCCTTTATGTACCCGCTACTAAAGCCTGCTCTTCTTAAAATATGCCACAGATAATCCCAGGAGACCCGATCAAAGGCTTTTTCCGCATCTAATAACATTACTGCCATCGGGTCTCCTGCGACCTCCATGGCATCAAATAACGTGATAACCTTACGTGTGTGGTGAGTCGTACCCCTACCTGGGATGAAGCCGTGTTGGTTGCTACTCACAAGGGAACCTATAATTTGGGCAAATCTTGTTGCTAGTATCTTGGAGAATATTTTAGTATCTGAGTTCATTAACGTAATTGGCCTGTATGAACCGGGTTCGGTGGCTGGTTTCCCCTTTTTTAAAATATTCACTATGTCAGCGCCTCCCCATGATCCTGGAATAGAGACCCCCGCCTGCGCCTTCTGCATCGTTGTAACCATGTCCTCGCAGAGAACATCCCAGAATGCTTTATGAAATTCCATTGGGATTTGGTCAGGGCCTGACGCCTTTCTAGAAGGGAGATTTGATATAGCGATTTTAGTCTCTTCTAGATCTAACAAATCATCCAGTGCTCCCGACTCTGCCTCCGTCAGTCGCACCACTGGAATGTCCTCTAAGTATGCCCCTATTTCCTCCGGGTCTTGATCCTGCTGGTCGTCATACAGTGCGGCATAAAATTTCCTCAATACCTCTCGTATTTCAACCGCATCAGTATGCAGTCTGCCTGCTGGATCCCTGATTTCCCTTACCTCACCTGAAGCAGCCTTTTGCCTTGAACGTATTGCTAAAGTTCGCCCAACTGTTTCACTAAACTCATGGCATCTCTCCCTTTTAGTCAAGTAGATCTTCGCTGCCTTATTTGCAATGTCCTCTTCCACCTCCATTTTTGCATTCGCTAACTTTAAGAGAACTTGATCCAATGGAGCCCCTGTTGAGACACAGTGATGAAGCTCCTCCTCCACATCCTGTACTGCCCTAGCCAGATCTCGATTCCTAGCCAGCTCCTGATTACATTTAAAAGTATTAAAACTCAAGGTTTCCCCGCGCACTCCCGCCTTGAAAGCGTCCCAGACTATACCTGCAGCCGCACTGCCCCTGTTAATTTAAAAAAAACCTCATTAATCCATTGTGTCATATGCTGTATATACTTTTGATCCCGCAGGAGCCCTCTTTCAAATGTCCAAACCCTCTCCTTCCTACCCCTTATTGGTATACCCAGAGGTAAAATCAAAGGGTTATGGTCACTGAGTATTCGGGGGTGTCTCTCAATCTTAACACAAGAAATCAATGAATTGGAGGTAAAGAAATAATGCAATCTCACACAGATCTGATGTTGGGCAGAGTAGTACGTAAATCCTTTATCTTCAAGTCTAGTTTTCCCCATACATCTGAGAGCATATTGTTTCTTACCAACTCCCCCAGTGCTCGATGCACTCTTTTTTCCTCCCCTGATACTTCCCATATGACCCTACCCCCAGCCCTTCCGCTCCATTGATATTAAAGTCCCCCCCCCCCAGAATAACGCGAGGCGCCCATGCAGCTAGCTCCACATCTAGAAAATCAAAAATCTCCGGATCGTCCTCCGTTGAACCATAAATTACCCCTAAGGTAGTCCACTCTCACTCCAAAAAACACTCAACTAACGCCCACCAACCCCATTGATCTTCAAGTTTCTTTCTAATAATCATATTCCTACTCTTAGCTAAGATAGCGACCCCTCTATTCCTTGAGCCTTGTTTCGAATACGCTAAAACCTGGAAACCTAGCTGATCCAGAAGATACCCCTGTGAGGCCATAACGTGAGTTTCTTGCAACAGTATAAAGTCCACATTCATCTGCTTTAATGTTACTGCGATCTTTTGCCTTTTCTGGCGATCATTCAGGCCACTGACATTCCATGTTATTAGTCTAGTAGCCATTAAATACTACTAAATGAATTACCTCCAATAAAGCCATAAGACCAAAAAGAGCTATCTTCCCCGATGACATTTACATCTAAGTGTGACTGCTGTACTATTACTGTTTTCATAGTTACCATCATGCAAAACATGTCCAACCATTCCCACACCCATTCTGTTCCACTCGTGTTTTTTTTTAACCTGTCGTCCCCTGCCTTCTTCCCCCCCCTCCCCCTCCCCAGTCGCCCCACCCTTGCAACCCCTCCCCCCCCTTACTGGCAAATAGGTCAATCCTGACCTATATATGACAGCCTGGGCCACGGGACGTTTCCCCCCTCTCCCTTCGCCATTCACGCCACCCTTTTCTCATGCACTAACCCTGATTTTTTTTGTTTTAATATTTTTATTGACATTTCAACATATGGTAACAATACAGAGCCATATTTGAAGGAGGGTAAAGTTAAGGTTATTTGTGTGACATGCAGCAATGAACAAGTACAGTAACAGCATTATACATTACAATCTTCTCATTCCTTAACCGTCTTTGCCTAAAAGAAGAAAAACATTACATGTTACGAACAGCTGTCTCTCACTGTGCCCCCCACTGGGATGTGTCATCTATACCTACAGAGCCACTAACCATCAGCCAGAATAGAGATGGCTTTGGGTGATCGAGGCAGCGGAGCATATCATGCGATTGTGGCTCATCGCGTGCAGCGAGTGTGTGTCCAGTGGGATGGCGTAATGGCAAGGCGTCGTTGGTAGCTGTTATGGGTGTGGCACCGTCCACTCTGCTTATAAATATCTCTTATGAATTGCTCATGGGGAGAGAGAGAGTGAAGAGTACAGCAGACATGTTGCTACATCACTAGGATGTGGGTTATGGTCGCGGGACGCAGCTCGCAATGCAGCTATTCATCACTCGGTAAGTCATAGTAGGTTCTCATCGCTGTCACGTCAGCCGTGGTAGCTCCGTGGGGAGAATATGGAAAAAAGGGGAAGGGGGAGGGGTGGGGTGCGGTCATCGAACTTGGTGGCATGGTGTAAGTGTCGTGGTTGGAGCGCCCTCGTGCACTAACCCTGATATTAAGCCTTTTTAACACCTTCATTATCCGGCTTGCGCTAACCCTTATCTAGTGACTTGGAGAACTCTATTTCTTTACCTTTTGGTTAACTTGCACAAGAGCCATCGTCAGTCTTTTCTGCCCCCTACTCTCCTTGAGAGAGGCGAGGTACTCCTGGGCCAGAACTTCAGAATAGAATACCCTGAACTGCCCATTAATTCCTACTTTTAGATGGGATGGGAACATCAAATATGCTTCACACCCAACATTTTTAAAAGGAGTTATTAATTGTCTCATCCGCCACCTTCGTTCAACGGTGGTGTGGCAGAAGTCTGGTCGGGCAAAAAATGTCACATCTTTGTAAGCTCTTTTGGCATCCGGCTTCGCCTTGCTCATTATCTCTTCCCTTGCCAAGAAATTCCCGACATACACCAAAATTGCCCTCGGTTTGCCAGCTATGATCCCTTTTTTCTGCACCAAAGGAAACCGATGGGCTCGCTGGACCTCGTTTTCCCAGTCCCACTTATTTATTTCAGGGAATGCTCCTTTGAACAGCTCCACCACAAAAGCTCGAACATCCTGGCCCCCTTTTCCTTCGTCAACACCTAGCAGCCTTATATTGTTTCTCCTTTGCCTGTTTTCAAAATCTTCTAGCTTCCAGAGGACATCTGATGCTGTCTTTCCCTGCTTCTGTTTATCCTCCTGGAGCTTCGCAACAACATCCTCCAACTTCCCAGTTCTTTCCTCGACCTCCGCCACTCTTCCAGCCATATCTGCATATAGCTTGTTGACTTTTCGCAAGGACCCCTGGATATTTTTATTAGCGTGTCTGGCTCTGCGCCCTTCAGCCCTTGCCTCACTCTGCATCTATTTTACAGTTGCGAATAACAAATCGAAATTAGAGTTTTGACTCTGCGACTGCTCCGATTGATGAGACCTGGCCCCTTTCCGATAGACCTGCGATGTGGCAGAATAATCCCAGTCTAACTTCTTTGCCACTTCCAGCTGTGCTGGACTTAATGAGTTTTGTGCTCTTATATGTGACCTCCTCTTGGCACTATTCATTTTCCGACGTGCAATAGCCCTGTGCGCCGTTAACCGTTCAACCTCTGAGGTTTCTAGCTCAGAATTACCAGTTTGCTGCACCGGTGATAGTGAGGCCGAGTCTGAGCCTGAACCCGTGCCTCCACTTGACCCTGAGTCTGTATCTGTGTCAGTATCCTCTTCATCCTCCTGATCCTCATCATTAACTGAGAAAAAGCACTCGTCGCTAGGTGAGCCCGGCACAATTAACCCTTGAACAGCGAGTTCAACAAAGCCAAGTCCCCGCCATTATTCACCTTGCCTTCCTTTCGAGCCTCCCCCGTCTTCTTGCATAGACCCCTCTGTGCCCGTGATCGTCCTGGGAGATTCAGCTGCATTCGTGTCCTCATCCAGCACCTCTGCTAATTTTGTACTAGGCCCACTCAATGTGCTCTCCCCAGTGGATGCTAGTTCAGTAGGCATTGGGTCATTAAGTATTGAGACCCTCTCCCCAACCTCTCTCTCTTTCACAGGTTCCATATTTATCACATCCTCACTGTCCCGCCAAAGTTGCCCCTGTACCTCCATCTCAGTTGGGGTGTGTCCTGCTTGGGAGTCCTGGCGTAAATCCTGCTGTATCTGTTGTGATTGCTTAGGGTGAGACACTGCCGAGCTCCTCACTTGCACTTTCCTACCGTGGTTACTCCTCTCCCCGCTGCCCGTGTTCTGGCCCTCTGAGGCTGATCCCATGGCCTGCGTCTGCGTCTCCGTTTCTATTGCTACCGATTGCTCGCCGCTCGCGCTGCACGGCTCACCCTGAATGCGTGAGACGCTGACGCTGCCTGCCTTTGCTTCCGCGTTCACGTCGTAGACGAGGGGAGACGGAGGGAGAGATGCCTGGTCCTGGGCTGCCCTCCAGGGAAGTATTGCTGGTCCCGCAGAAAAGGCTTTGAGCAGGGTAGGTTGACGGAAAACCGTCTCTCTTACCCTGTCTACTATTCTACCAGGCTCCGCATCAGCCACACGTTCCTTCACGCTTTTCTTAGCCAGAAGCGCTTTTGCTTTCCTCTCTTTTTCTTTATCTTCCTTGAGTGCCCCATAGAGCGTTTTCTCGCCTCTCTCCAACTGAACCCGAGTCTTCTTCCTGGCCTTTGCCCTCAGGTTATCCGCTGGGGCACCGGGGTCACTAAGTGCCGCATTCTCGCATTCTTGCTCCTTCTCTTTTCCCAGCAGATCTCTCAGCTCCTTTGCCACTCGCTGAGATTTCGGAGCCATAGCTTGCATTGAACTGCACCAACAGTAACCACAGCGGTTGATATTCACCTTGATCACAATCTTGCTGCTAATGCTCCGGGCAATATTTCTAAGCGCCTTCAAACTTGGTTTTCTCAGGTAAAGCCGTCGCATCCCTCGTCAGTTATCCGATTAGTCCACTTATTGTACCTCCATTCCGCTTTGCTGATTCGTATGCTACAAGATGCAGCGCAGACAGGGATCAGCACACATAATTCACATGAGAGGAGAGGAGGGGGAGTACGACCGTCCCTTACGGCATACCGGCGGCCATCTTGCCATTTGCGGCCATCTTGCCATGCGCACTTGTATAGCAATGTTATTTCATGGTACTATATAGGGCCCAAGCTCGGCCAGCTGTGTTAGCAGTTCAATGTATTTCATCCACATAGACACAGTTGACTATGGTATCCAACTCCCCCATTGCAACAGCACGAACATGTAAATTGCTTGAGGCTCAAATTGGTTTTATAGTTTGGTTCTCTGCAGGTTTGCAAGGGAACCTTGTATTGGGAATTGTTTGGGGTGAACGTAAATCAGACTCACTCCTTAGGCTATTATAAGTGCCATACAGTGGCTAGTCTGAAACCACAACACCTAAGAACAAATGGCTATGTTAGGTAACTTCAAGGTTACGACCTGGCATGTTAGAGGAATGGGGTCTGTACATAAGCAACATAGAATATATGCCCAACCAAATAGAATAAAAGCCCACATTGTATTAATGCAAGAGACGCATCTGACTAACTCTGAAGCCACTAAGTTGCAGAAGAAGTGGAGGGGGCAGTTATTTTAAACATCCTATTCTGCATTTGTGAGAGGGGCAGCTATATGGATCAGAAACTGCACTCCTTTTGCTGTCCCAGATCAAAGAATAGATACAAACGGCAGATATGTATTGACTCCATGGCACACTAGACGGTGAACACTTAGTAATTAATAGAATGTATGCCCCTAACACAGAACAGGACAAATTCTTAGACACCCTTAACACGGTAATGGCCGATTGGGGTGATTATCCCTGGATTCCAGGAGAGGACTTCAATGCTGTGTTGGATGTAGAGTTGGATTGCTCCCACCCACCACTGCAGAGAACAGGCAATAAGAAACAAGCGGACGCTCTGCGAGGCTGGATGGAGGACTGGGAACTGTATGATGCGTGGCGCATTTAAAATCTGAATAACCAAGAATACTCGTTTTATTCCCTCCCCCCCACTTGTTACACACACAAATTGAAAGGGTGTTTTGTTCCGCATCCCTGATAGCAAGGATCACCCATACTACTTATCTTTGGAAAACACTCTCTGATCATAATCCGTTGGAAGTAGCGTACTCCTGGGGGGAAATCCCCACACCAGTGCCAACATGGAGGTTACAGCCCCTAACTCTGGAAGACCCAGCATTCTGCTCCACCCTTTCCACAGCTATATCAAACTGCTTCTCCGAAAACATAGACACTGCAACGTCACAACAGGTAGAATGGGAGGCCTTGAAAACAGTCATTAGAGGGGTAGCCATTAGCACAAGAGTACGTGCCCGTCTTACACTAGATAGAGACCTGCGTTAACTAGAAGATCAATTAGGGAGACTGGAGCAGGCAGCATCCTCGAATGCCACGAAGGAGGCGGCCGTGCGTGAAGCACATATCAAACATGCTGAACTCCTAGACCAGCTACGGATTATTTACTGTTGCACCTACATGCAAAAGCAACAGAAAGAGGCGAACAGGGCTGGTGCCCTATTGGCTAGGATAATAAGGGATGCGCCTTCCACAAGCCCTATACAGGAGATTACCACCCAAGAGGGTACCACAGTCAGCACACAAATAGACATAAACAAAGCCTTCAGGAGGTATTATGAAACACTGTACGCCCCAACTGGTGAGTTCAGGGAGGATGAGCTTGAAAACTTCCTTGATGGACTAAAATTCCCCCAGTTGCTGGAAGCACATCAGAAAGAGCTGGTGGAGCCCATTTCCAAAACCGAAATTAGGGAAGCAATTAAAGATCTCCCAAGAAATAGGACCCCCGGTCTTGACGGGCTACCAGTTGAGTTTTACGAGACGTTCTCGGCACTGTTAGTTCCCCAACTAGAACGTTTATACCAGGAAGCACTGAGCACAGGATCTCTCCCCCTCACCACAAGGCAGGCACTGGTCACTTCCCTCCCAAAGCCTGGTAGGAACCCTATGGATATGTCAGGATACCATCCCCTTTCATTACTGAATACCGATTATAAAATTCTGAGCAAGATATTAGCCCATAGACTACTAATCATTTACTGAAGTTGATACACGTAGACCAATGCGGCTTTGTGCCCAGCCGTAGCACCTCCCTCAACATCAGACGGCTGCACCAGGAGCTAACCTCCACATCGGCGGACAGCCTCGGAGCGGGCTGTGTCTCCCTAGACCCGAGGCAGGCGTTTGACACATTAAATTGGATGTATATGCTAAGAGCCCTCTCCAAATTTAGGATACCACCAGAGTATGTAAATTGGATTAACTTATTATACACCAAACCCACGGCACGCGCCCGCACTGGAGCCCACATTTCACAGTCCTATCCGGGGATGCACATTATGCCCTCTGTTGTTTGTATTAGCGCTCGAACCTTTAGCCATTAAATTACGTACGGTTGCAGCAGAAAAGGGAATTAGGATCGGGAATATCATCAACATACTCTCCACCTATGCGGATGACATTATCCTTTACTTAATAACTTACTGAATGACCACAACCCCATCCCAACTGTATTTCAATAATTCCAAGACCATTCAGGCCTATCCATCAATGAGTCTAAGTCATAGGCCTACTATTTCAAGGATACAGCACAGCTAGAACCAGTTCACTTTGGTCTCTGGACATTCCCAGTCGCACCTGAAACATTCAAATATCTTGGCATACAAATATATAGGGATGCACAGGATCTGCTGGAGGGTAATCTAGCCCGTGCAATTAAAACACTTAAAAACAAAATCACATTCTGGACCTCATTGCCACTCTCAGTGGCCGGAAGAGTGGCCATTCCCAAAATGGTCATGATCCCTAGACTGCTATACTTTTTTTACAAATTCACCTATAGTGATCCTGGCACACACCTTTAAAACCTTAAATACACTATTGTTAGAATTAATATGGGGTAAGGGTCGCAAGAGAGGGGACTCTCGAAAATTCAGCTGTGCACTGACCAGAGAGGCCTGGGTGTCCCAGATTTCAAGGCATACTCCTACGGGAGCCAACTCCAGTGACTTTCATACTGGATTGCAGGAGATAACCTGCAGGAGATAGTGATGACACAACGAATATGGGACAGAGGAACCCCCCATACCCTGTTATTACCGAGAGGAAAGCCCTCAATAGCACCCCCCCTCCCCCCCCCACTGTTAAACGTAGCCTAGTCATACTGGAAAAAAGCAATGCAATACACTCATGGTCTACTCCCTTATGCCCCTGAAGTTCCCTTTTTTTTAAAACAAATTTGATTGAGTTTTACATATCTGCATGCCCCTAGCGTTCCTTTGTTAGGAATCCCCACGCCAACCAAAATAGTTACTACCAGCTGCATTTCTAAATGGTCGTGTGAGGGAGTGAATACAGTTGGGATGCTATTTAACAACAACATGTTAATGGACCATGAGAATTTTGTCCGGGAGCAAGGAGTGCCGAAATCCCTGTATATTCTACACGCAAGCATTAGCAGGTACATTAAACGCAATTGGGCAACAGAAAGTAGAGAGCCCCCCATGCATGACTTGGTACACACACTATACCTCTTGGGCAATGGAAGACACTAATCAGGTGGTTGTACAGAAGTATTCGCTCCCATGAGGCAATTCCGCTTCCGGGGCTAAAAGAAAAATGGAATGTAGACTTAGGCCAAGAACTAACAGACAAAGAATGGCAACGAATGCTGGAACATCCCAAGAAAGTATGCAGTAATCCAAAATTTGATTGTATTCAATATATGGTGTTACATAGGGCGTACTAGACTCCACACCGATTAAGCAAGGTGTTCCCGAAACCGACTGACCAATGTCCTCGGTGCCACATACAAAACCCTGATCTGTTACATATGATGTGGGCGTGCCCACGATTGGATGCATTTTGGGAAAATGTGCTTAAATTACTACGTGTGGTAGCGCCTGTAACTGGGGGAGATACCGTAGAATACTGCATTGTAGGATTGTGCAACAAACGAAAGTAGCAAGGGGTGCACTCCCGATTCGCCAACCTGGTTTCGATTTTGGCGAAACGGTCCATTACAATGCAATGGAAATCTGCTCTGCCCCCGGCTGCTCTTGCCTGGCATGGCGAAGTACTCAGATAGGGTAGGGCCGAAAGTATGGAAATCCGGAGGGAAGAAAATAGGGGATTACGTAAGAATCCAATCTCGCTGGAGTGGGATGCACTGTTAGAACTATTTATTTCCACTGAACCTTCACCTTCCAAACTAACGTGATCCAGTAAATAACAGACCCCTTATTGAAGCAACAAAGTTGTGATATAAACACTCAAAATTTGGTACTTGGTAACATATGCATGAAATCAGATCTGACCTCCGACTGTAGACCTATGTAAATAATGTAGTGAATCTGGGGTTGCAAGAATGGTGGGATATTTAATCTAATTTGTGTAGGGAGGCGGAAGGGTATTTAGTTGTTGACATAGGTGCGTTAACATAACTTAGAAATACTTACTGCAACAATTTTTTAATAGCTTATTAATACTGCCACTGTATCGAACATATTTGTTGTTGGAGATATGCCAGCAGTAATGATCCTTCTGTAACTATAATATGTTGCTTTTCCATAATTCTAGCAATGAAACACCTAATGCCTTGTTGGTTTGTTAACCTTGAAAATCAATAAAATATGTTGGTTTTTTTAAAAGAGAGAAGTTCAAAGACTTTTCTCTGAGCATCAGATACTGCTATTAATTCATGATATTGCTTTGACTGAACTTGTTTGTTGCATACTGACGTTCCTAAACTTCTTCAGGAGGTCTGTCTATCCAGTTGTTATTCTGTACTTTTACAGCATGGTAATGAGATTGATTTATATTAACCTGGCTCCTAACTTGTAATAGAACTTCTTGACGTTATTAACTGATTCCTGGTCCTTTTTGTGTAGCCCAAAAGGTGCACTGGTAATTATATGTGTTTGACCAAGTGCTAACTCCCATACTCTCTAAGTCGCATAGAAAGACTCATGGGATGGCCCAGCACTGGATCAGTTGCACTCATAAAGAAAACAAACATATTTTAACACAAAGAAATGCATAAGTAAATCCGGTTTCACTATTATGAACAATCACTGGTTAAAATAACATAAAGGAATAATTCCAACACTTGATATTCAAAGTCAACCATATTCAGCGTACTTCATGAGTTAGTGAGTGCCTGGGTCCCATAGATTCTCCTGCTGAGAGTCTTTCACCCACTTTAGAAAGGTTCTGGCAGCCTGAGGCGGTATGAGGGTATGTGATATACCGTCACTCTGCACTCTAAGCTGTGGCGGAAACCACTGCAAAGCCTCACAGTTCAACAAGATTTCACTCTTTTTTTTTAGCAGCCGACAATTCTTTCCTCGTTACTGTGTTGTCTTGATGAGATCAGGGAATGTAAAGATTTCACAGTTCCTGAATGAAAAAGTTTTCAGGAGGAAATCTTCGAGATTTAATCGGACATCCTTGGCTGTGATTTTGCTCTCCCGAATCACTCAATACTGCATCTACTGGGTGTGGGATCATTGGGCCTGATTTCACCAGCCGGTGAAATTATTTGCGGTTCATGTTGCAAGAGCAGCGTGATCCCACTCCCCACGGACTATCTCTTATGGGAAGGGTGGAGCATAAAATACTAAACCAGTCCAGCCTGCAGTCTCTACCACATCATGACATTCTCCCCATCTTCCACACAATCATGGCTTTACTTCCAGCTTTTTCTTTTGTCACGCCTAGAGGCTACCAGTGGCAAACATCCCACAGTGCCATTCCACTGCAGGAGCATAGGTTCCAAAGATAAGGGATAATTCTCACCATGCCTTGCCACTAGTAAACCTCACTAAGGTGTACTTGTTCGAACCCGATGCCATTCCTCCTGTTTTGCACTTCATCATCAGTGCAGGGATTAGCCCTCTGGACTCCACCTTCTGCAACCCTGCACTATTGTCAGGGGTACAGACACAACTGCTCGTACATTTCTTAGGTTCCACCACCAATATGGACCATCCACTGCTTCCTTATTGGCCACAGTCCACTCTGCGAGGGCCCAAAATGGAAGCAACGTGGGTTCTCTTCTTGAGAGCCTGCCTAGCTCCAACTTCCAGTTCAGCTTGTTTTGAGCTTCAATTTACATTTAGTGAAACCTTTTTGTTTAGTGTATGAAGAGAGCATGGAAGTAACCTTCTGAGCAATGTGGACCTGCCCAGACTCTTCCTCTACCAATAGTTCATCTTCCAGTTCTCAAGGCTGGTGCAAGACTAAGAGCTGAAAGATCAGGACAAGGCTGGTTGGCAGAACAAAGGTGAATCCATTCCCCAGGAGAAGCTAAACTTCATTTTTAAAAAGGGGAATTTTGAGGTACGTACAGGTGCCTTTAGTCTTGCATATTTTTGGGCACCTCTGGTCACCCGTGAACCAAAGCATATTCTCCAGTGATCCATCCATGTGAACGTCATCCTCAGAGACCAAGCACAATTTTTTGTGACTTCAATTTCTCCTCTGCTACTGGGTCCCACTTATCCTTGGTGCACGAGGTCCCTGAAAAGATGAAGACTATCATGTCAAAGTGTGAAGGTCTGGACCTCCGGAACTGTGAAAAAGGCAAAGTTGTTCCAACTGCCCTACACATCACATAATGTTCAGGTCTGCAGAATGCAAAGGAAAACACACAGGTGACAGGAGTTACAGGAATGAACTGAGTCCTCCTCTCCATCCAGCCACCTACACTATTCTGAGTTGGCTGTTCTTTGGTCTTTCACCCTCAGTCTCAGACCCTGGAGGTTAAAGACTGCATACTGTGAACTCCCTGTTCTTCGAGACAGGCACTCTGCTGCACTACATTGGCTTTCCCTGTTTCAAGAGAGACTAGCTACATAGACAGTGCACTTGCTGACTCTGTTTGCACCACCCAGAGCACTAGACTGATCTGAAGGTCAAGATTTGGTTTTACCAGCCACACGCTATGCAACCAAAAGGCACAGTGCCAGCATGTTTGCGCACAGGCACACCTCAATGTCAGCAGAGAATGGTACCAAATTCTGTATCAACTCATGCCCTACTGGCCCTCTCAGTCCCTGTGGTTTGGGGGCCATCTCCACCTAAATTCCTATTGCCAGTGCTTCCAACAGTGGTCTCATGCCCAGTGTATAGCCTCATTCTGGAGGGCAGGAAGGCCCTTAGAATCTCTTCAAAGCACAGCTCATCAATACCATCTCTCAGAGTAGGTTCAGCAGTCTTGTATATTGCTGGGATTGTGAATCAAAGAGGGCAGCTAGATTAGACCATACTCAACACTATTTAAGACCTCTGATTCACAAATAAAGGTGCTTTCACAAGTGACTCGAGCAGAAAGAGCAACAACTTTTCCCATTTTGAAAGGCATGGTTCTCAGATGGCCAGGATACAGGCTCGTGTTGGTCTGGCTGGAGAACTTTTTCTCTTTTTACCCCTACTGCTTCTCCTTCTGAGAGACCTTTAGAAAACCAAAGACATCAGGTCGTTCAGTTATACTGGAGATGTTAGCCAACTCCCATCAGGTTGAGTTCTTGGACGTCATGCATCTCCTTCGCAAGGAGGCCATCCAACAACCATTGAGGCATGGCTTGCTGGTCATGAATAGGAAGGGAGTCATCCACCACTTCCTCCAATTTCTCAGCTTGAACACCTGTTCTTCTGTAGTTTGCCCACCTAGACCGCACTGACATTCTGGAAGTTCTGAGGTTTAAAGCAAAATTCTTCACCAAGCTACAGTATTGGAGCAAGTGGAGTGGTTTCGCTATTGGACCTTAGTCCAGCATGTTAATTCTTTCATGTGCTCTATAGAGAATGTATGTTCTCTATTATGGACATTGCCTAATTCATAGCAAGACAGACACTGTAGAACCTACTTAGCAGCGTTCAAGATCCATAGAAGTAGGCTGAGTGAATCCTTTTCCATTGTCATCAAATGTCATTTGATTGGCATATTGTATCCGTGCCCCCTGTGAAGTGACCTACTTTGAAAGAAAGCCTTATGAACCAATGGCTTCAGTTGCTTTCCTGGAAAACAACCATCTGAATGATGATATATGCATGATTTGCTTTAGTGCCTCGGAACATACACCATATTCCACTGGAACATGGCGGGACTTTGGAAGCACCTGATCTTCACCCCAATAGTGTTGACTGAGTTTCATATAAATTGTTTTGTCTCCAGGTTTTCTTTCTGTGCCTTTCGCTCCTAGTTGGCTGAGAGCTTACATGACATTATGATTATGCTCATATGATATTTGATATGGACAGAATAAGCAGCATACTTTCTAGCGACTGGTGTTTCCTTAACACCACTGTCCAACTGATCACCTCCCATGTCTCTGATTGCATTGATCTGCAAGGGAAACTTCTTGTAAATCAGAAACACATTTCACTGGAGGCAAGGTAATACTTCTGGCACTTTCTGGGAAAATTCCAGTGTGAGAAATGTTAGGACATCCACATCAGACGCTAGGACATCCACATCAGACGCTTTTTTCAAGCACTACAATAATGCTGGTTTTTATAGAGAGTGCACATAGCTAGGGGGTCGAGGAGTCTTTTTGCTTGAATTGTGTTACAATGCTGTTTTTACCTCCCCTTTATTTTTTCTTGCTATGGAAGCCACTCACAGGTTGGGAAGATGTATGACATGGGTATAGTTACTTTTCTGGTTATTCCGTTACTTCTAGGCCTTTGGTCTTATTCACAATCTCAGCAAAACCATTTGTAAAAGCCGCCATGCCCAGATCCTTCATTGAAAAAAGTGTAAACTGATGAGGGTTCACACCTGTGTGTGGAACGGAGTACTACTTTTTTATGGCAAGATGCATGTATAATGCAGGCTGTACACAACTCAGCCAAAAAATGCATTGGCAAAGCCAGCAAGCCTGGTCTTGGCAAATCTGCAATGTTTTTTCATGCATATTTTTAGCATATGCAGTAGGCTTTAAAAGTTTAAAAGTACTAAAAAGTAAAAATGCCACCATCCTACGGTGGCATGCACGTTGGAAAAAAGAAATAAATGAGCCATCATGAAAATAAATTAAAAAAACATGAAATGAAAGCAGTGAACTACTTTTTAGAAAGATGTTTGTAAAACCACAGATCCACACTCCATCCCTTCAGAATTCTATAAAAAGTTTTGTCTTGGTACCTTTTTTTACTATACCTATTCAACTCGTTCAACAAGGACTGTTCTCTCTCCCTTCATGGACATGGAAAGAGACTAACATTGTCTAATTTCTGAAAAAGGATAGATATCCCAAGAATTGTGGTTCATATTTTCCAATTTCTCTTAAACAGCAGGTCAACAATCTAAATGAAAATTGTATTACATGGAATGCCTCCCTTGAGAAATGAGTGTGTAGATCCTATACAATAAGGCTTTGATCTTTCACAAGACACTGCTACCAATACTAATCTAACTAGTCATTTTTTTAAATTACGGCAGTCAGTGGCAAAATGGCAGTGAAGATAATTGTAGATATTGAAAAAAATTCAGCAGGGTGTTCTGGCCATTAGTTCGGCAGGTTTTAACTACACTTGGTTTTATCCTTTATTCTTAAATAAGATACAGTCCCTCCATGGTGGTTTAACAGCATAAGTCGTTTGTAAGGGAATGATGTCATCAAATCTCCCAAATTCTAGGGGGAAATCATAAGGGATGCCCTTTGTCCCCACAGCTGTTTTCTTTGTACCTTGAACCATATTTAAAGGCTTTACCACAACAGTCAGTGAAGCTTCACAAAGCTGATCCTCAGTTAGCTGCTTATGCTGATAACGCCACTATTTTCACTGCTATCAACCGACAATCCTTCACTGAAGGTACACAAAGCTGTTCTTAAGTTTGCCGCTTTTGCTAACAATGCCACTGTTTACACACTAACAGTTCCTTTGTAGTCGTCTCGGCTTTAGAGTTTGAGGCTTGCTGATATGTAGCTGTCTTAGGATTTTCATGAATAAAAACAAAACTCAAGTGTATACAATCATAAATGCATAGCTCCTCAGTATGTCTCTTCTGCCATAAATGTGGGTGTTAAAATATCTACGTCAAGGAGATGCTTCAGCTAAATTATGAAGTTTGTTTCCTTCAGTGGCTACATCCCTACAAAAATGGAAGCAACTTTGCCTCGCTATTATTGGCCAATGTAATTGCATAAAAATGAGCATTCTTCCAAACGTTATATTTTTTGGGTGGCGCTGCCTTTACTTATATCTTCAAACGTTTTTAATAGAATTGACTCCGCCTGGTCTTGCTTCATCTGGGAACACAATACACCTTGCAGAGTCCTATGCTATCTTTAATTTACTTTACATAAGGGCTGATGGCACTGCCTTGTCTTAAATGTTATTACTGGCTTGCTTTTTCTACTAGTTTTGTACAGCCATTTACTTCCCATAATACTCCATGGTCTCCACAGATACTATAGGGTGAGCTATCCACCCCTAACCCTGGACCCATCACATTTCAAAAGGACGTCTTAGGACTCTAGTGCTAAATACCTACATATGGTCTTACATTACGCAAAAGCTCTAGATATACTGCTCTTTGGCACAACCCGTCTACTCCTGATTTCTTGCATGATACTTTGTATCCCAGTGGTTCAACCCTGCTCTCCAACATATGCATCAACTTTATGACAATTCAACTTTGTATTCCTTTTCCGAACTTGCCACCACAAACTCAATCCCAAAAATAGGATAAAAAAATTGCAGTTGTAGGAGTTCTCTGTAAATATTCCATACACAAATTTGAACCTTGCATCCTTTTCCTGCTTGGATCAACTTTTCAGTATATCCCGCAACGGCATCATTGGTCATATTTATCACATCTTTCTTGAGCAGTATCCAGACAACTTACATCTCTCAGATCATTGAACGGATAGAGTTCCGGAGATATTTATGGTAGATGAAATTATAAAAAGTATACATTTGGGCCTCAAAATGATCAAAGTTGCCGACTCAATGCCCATCATTTCAAACTTATTCAAGATACTTAATAGAAACCCAAAGGGCTATATATCTGGGGAAAGCTACATAGTTCTCCTTATTTTCAGTGTTCCACTCTAGATGCTGATACAGCCCATATTTGTATACATTGTGCTAAAATCCAGGGCTATTAGTTTGATGTTATGTTATGTTATGTTATGTTAATTGATTTGTAAAGCGCATCTGTTACCCGAGGGTGTCCTGGCGCTATCTGCTGTCCCTAGGGAGAAGTAGGGTGCACAATCATAAACATAGATCTAGAATAACCAGGTTTTAAGCATTTTTCTGATGTTATTGACAAAATAAATAGGGTGCTTGACATCTCTCTGCCAGTCAGCCAAATTGATATCCCTTGGGTCTCCTAAGAGTTTTCATCCAATTATGAGTTTATCTTATTTGTTGCAAAATTCCTGGCGAGATTATGCATTGCCAGACTATGATTAGAAGGTAATTCTCCACAAACGCATGAAGAATGGTCTAAATCTTTAGACATAGGCATGTTAGAGATGGTTATAATCAAAACATTCCTGAAAGTAACTATCTGATAAAAAATCTTGTGATCCAATCATTTTTTGGTCTCGCCTAGCAATGCAGCGCCATGCGCTGCACGCGTAAGCGAGACCAATTGTTGCCGACTTGCTTAGCATGAGGGACAGAATAGCTGCACATGCGTAATGATGCTCTGCACACGTACGGCTCGCCGTGTTATTACAACTCCTGCTGGCAGCATACACGTGCACATCTCTTGTCTGTACAAGCCGCACTTACGTGAACACGTGTGGTTAGCGTGTAAGTAAACAATCTCCAGCTTTCCTTGCCCCCCTCCAGTGTCAGCCAGCCATGCGCCATCTGCCAACAGCTCCTCTCTCCCCACATTCCTTACCGTCGTTCTGCCATGCTTCATCACGATGCCTGGCAGCGTGTCCCCAGAGGTCACAGGGTGCTCAGTGTAACTCTCAGCCCAGGCGGCCCCCGACACGCTGGCCATGCTGCCGTAGGAGCGTTCCAGGCTCAAGGAGAGTTCAGCCTCCGGTTCAGACTCGGAGCCTCAGTGCAGATAGACGGCGTGTCTTCTCCAGCGATCCTCAGTGTGCGCTGGGAGAGCCAATGTGTGCGCTCACGGCATGTTGTGCGCTCCCACCGCGCTTTCAGTTTCGCGCGCTGAGACAATGCCCCCGCTGCACTCCTGACGGCTCCGTGGGCTAAATATTTTACAGTACCAGGAGGGAAGCAGTGTTAAGGTTTGATCCCTGTGTTTTCTTCTGTTAACTTTACTCTAAGCGCCCTTTCTGTTGCCCCCCTCCCCTCTATGGCCGCGTTCCTTTTCTATTCAGCGCAAGCAGTATTAGGGTTTGATCCTTCTGTTTTTTGTTTTTTTTTGCTTTACAACTTTAATCTAAGCGCCTCACCGTTTCAGGGACAACGCGCTTGATCAATATACTTTTGCGAGTGTGAGTCTCTCTTCTGTTGTGTTTTGACCCACCCCCTCCCACTCTCTGATGTGTGTTCAATCCTCCCAACTCTGCTTTGTTTTAAACCCCAAACACCCTCCCGTTCTCCGTTATATTTTGAAACATCCCCTCCTGTTCTCCATAGTGATTTAAAACCCCCAAGCCTCGTCCGCTCTCTGTAATGTATGCAAACACCCCCACTCCCCTAATGATTTCCTTTGTACTTTTAAACAAGATGAAATGTACATTAGAGCTGTGTTTTCCTTAGTGGGCGCCTTCCGCATTAATACTGGACAATATTATGAAGTGTCTGTTAAAGTTGCATTTTTAACAATGAGTGCCTCTGATATTTGTACCTGGGGCTCTGATGACACTCAAGTATTCACCCAGAGCCAGAGGAGCTGAACTCTCCATGAATTCTTACATCACTTCGGAACTTGTTTTAATATATTTTGACCTCACCCTGTTGTGTTAAAGAATAACACCGTCGGTTCTCGGCCCTTGGCTGCCCCTTTACTTAACATGCTGCTCATTAGCTTTGTTGGTTAACGTTCTCATAAAATTCAACAGTAAATTAAAACCTACGCCCGCAATACGTTTTGAAATGTGCGGCAGAGTAAACTAAACATTTGGCATACCAGAAGAGAAGGAAACAACCTCAAGAGTCAGTCTGAAGGTCGGGCTGACCAGAAAACATCATGTTTTAGGGGAAGACAAAGCGCATTCCTCGATGTGCGGTCTGACACGGGACTGGAGCCACCGAGCCAAGGATCCCGGATATGTTTGAGTCTTTAAAGGACAAATTTGTGTATGCCTAAGGTAACAGGTACACTGCATGCCTCAGCGGAGTTCGGCGCGCGACGGGAGTTGCTTTACAAACAGCTCAAACACAGATAAATGCATATGCGGTTGCTTCTTGGGTCAGAAGACCACTTAAAGCCAAGATCGTTTTTTTCATTTCAACTTCTATTATTTTGAGAGCATGCCTCGGTAAAAGGCTATCCACGGCCACAACACACAGTAACGCGATTTATGTTTGTATGACTTGAAAAATAAGAAACAACTTAACGTCTGCTCTAAGACGTTAGCATGGTATTAGTGGAATGCCCATACCATAGTTGGCCCCTCTGCAGAATTACCAGTTATGTTCAGAACTTCAATTAGAATTCTCATTTTAATTGGTGGTTTTAATAGTAATAATGAAACTAGAGATGTGACCCCACTGTCCAAGGGAACAGGGCACTGGTAACCAGCATAACAAGCATTTGCAATGGAATAGGTCTCGCATTTACACAAGTTTGAGCTATTGACATTGCAAATAACAATGCCTTTTATATTTGTTTTTGTTTTAAATACATAAATAAAAGGCCTTGTCATTTAAAATGCCACTACCTTTAACTCGTATAACTGCGAGACCTATTGCATTGCAAAAGCTTGTTCTTTTTGCAGACACTTCTCCATTGAATTATTACTAATCATTTGTACTGTTATAGCAGCAAATTACTTAAAGGAGAAGCCTTTTTAGGTGTGTTCGATGCTTGGAAGCTATGCTTTCCATCTAACTCAGTCAAAAGTGTGTTAGACACAATGTTGGCTACATATGGAATATGTTGTAATCAATTGGATTGAGTCTGTTTTATCTTGTGATTTATTACCTGTCCTTCTATATTTTAGAAGAATGCATCTGTTAGAGCAGATTCATGTTTTTCTTGGGTTGAACAGACAGTTTATTGTAACTCTTGTCTACAAAAGAACAACTCATTTGTTCTCTAGTTCAGTTGTACTGTATTCCCAATATCTCACCAAAGTTATGCTATTTGGTAGTTGACTTCCTTGTCTGGAGTTCACATTAGTTACCTTGTTCATACACGTAGCTGATTAATTTCTCCAAGCAGTTCAAGATCCATAAAGACTGTTTCAATTAAAATGAATTGCAGGGTAAATTCAACACTCATTTGAGTATTAGTCAAAAAGATACATCTGTCTACAACTTCTTGTGTACAAACACATCCTACAGACCCAGATTAAGCTCAGTAGTACGTAGTTGTGTCATTTTGCTAGTACCATATTTTATCCATAGTTAAAAAATGAACATGCTCTTAATCAGTATGTATTTAGTAATTTGTGCTAGTATATTATTGAGTCCTAACTGGCTAGTAGAACACATTTTCAAAAATTACCTCAATACTCTGAATCCTATGTTTATGTAAATGTAGAAATATTTTTCTGTCAGATGTCATGAACATATAATTTTGGAACCATAGTATTTTTGCGAGTCAATAGAGGGCGTCCTCTGTGCCTTGTAGAGCGGAAGAAAGAGTGGAAACCATTGGTGTATCAGAGATATCTATCTACCAAGATAGAATTTCTCCATGGGAACTGATCCTTGAAATAATCGGTCTGCATGGGGGAACCCTACTAGGTTTGTGATACTGTACGACAATGGTCGAAATAATGCTGGCATAATTGAAGGCCTAAACTCATGTCTTTAATTCGCCAAACCTAAAATATACCACTAATCTAAAAATATACATTTACATTTGAATCTCATGTAGGGTAACATGTTTAGTACTTTTGAATGATGCTTTATTATTTTATTGAGCTGATGCTTCTAGAATGCAATCATCTGCGGCAAAAACACTAGACCCCCTCATCAGTATTATTATTAAAATATTTTCATCCTTGCTTAGTAGCTTGATTGTCATCGTTGTTTGTAGAACTAACATTGCTATAATTGAAGATTTGCCAATTTGTGTTCAAAAGGTTCAACATCCTTCATAGCTGACTTAATGAACTTAAGCTTAGGCCTTAGACCACTCTCTCCTGATTTAAATGACTAGTTCTTGGTGTTTTGTAAATTGTCACTGTCCTCAGTAAATGCTCTCCGCTAAAAAATTAAATTAATATCCATGCACCTTCAACGTCATTTATGCGGAAACTTAATAGTTATTTACAGAGCAGACTTTCTATGAAAGATTTGAAATAATTTCTTTAATTTAAATTTATGGATGCATTTCTGTGCCTGTGTTGGTGAAGGCCACATTCATTGTTTGATTTAACTAAAACCATCAGCGAGTGTTAGACCTGTCAGCCTTAGATTGGTCCACCCCTAGTCTTTTTGCCTCCACGTTTTGCTGAATCCTTTTGTTTGCCTTAAGACTCTGAGAACCTTGCCACAGCTAATCAGTCGCGATAGTGGTGGACAAGCGTTTTTCCTTTTCCATCATTCAAACTGACGACATTCAAGGGTGTGAGGCCTTGGGTTTCTCCTTATCCTTGTCTCCACATCAATCCTGCTCGGGGTTACTGATTTACAGACCCCCTGGTCCTATTGGCTCCTTTCACGAAGAGCTCCACGCTGTGGTCTCTGCACTTTGTTTAAAAGCTGACCATTGCCTCCTTCTGGGGGATTTCAATATTCACATGGACACGAAGGATAGTGTATATACTATCAAGATCTTTGATACTACATCTCCCCTGGGTCTTATCCCTTACCTTTCCACTCCCACGTACAACACAGGCCACACGCTCGATCAAATTTTTTCCACTATCCCAATAGGCATTTCCACCCCAGTACCTGTCCTGTGGTCGGACCATTATTTAGTGAATTTTCAGATCTTTCATTTGGACAAATTATCCTCCAGTATGCATAGCCGCCTTTTTCAGTCCTCACAAGCCTATCATCGCGTTTCCTCCGACATGCTGGCACAAGCTCTTTTATCCCATCCCTGCCAGCTGTCAGGCAGTTTAGAGGCTGATCTTGATCTCCTGCAAACATGGTTCGCGGAGAGACTGGACGAGTTAGCCACTGCGACAACCGTTCGTAAAGTGGCCTGTAGGGCCTCTGCCCCTTGGTTTACTGCTGCTTTGATTGAAAAGCGGCGACAGTGCAAGAAAGCTGAAAGGGTTTGGCTTCGCCACTATGATCTCATTGTTAAGACGGCTTACAGGGAATCCATTAAATCCTACCACAGCAATATTCTGTTGGAAAAGAAAGCCTATTTTGCCAGAAGAATCGAGGCTGCTATCAACACCAGTAAAGAATTATTTTTAGTTGTTAAGGAATTCACCTCTCCTACTATGAGCACGCCTACATGCCGTCACTCCGAATATTGGGTCACCCAATTAGCCGATTTTTTCGCCAATAAAATTAAATCCATTCAGGGCTCCTTTTCGCCCGCGGGTGCTGAGGTAGCTTCCTGCTTCACTGTCCTCCCTTCTCCATCCCTGATTACCGTGGGTCCTACCCTCTCAGAGTTCCCTTTTCTCTCCTGTTCAGCCTCGTTGGACCTTCACACCAAACTAAAATCTGGTTCCCAATTGGATCCCTGTCCGGCCAAATTCTTCGCCAGAACAGCACAAGTGATCAATGCCCTAATTAATCCCGTGCTTAATCTATCTCTCAGCACGGGTCCCGCCGGCCTGGAAGCAGGCCCTTATTCTGCCGCTTCTGAAAAAGCCAAATTTGGATCCTCTGGCACACGCCAATTATAGGCCCATCTCTCTCCTTCCAGCATTTGCCAAGGTTGTGGAGAAGCATGTCCACTCTTCCCTCTCCAATTTCCTTTAGACCAATAACATCTTGCATTGCTCTCAGTCTGGCTTCCGTGCAAACATGAGCACGGAGACAGCACTGCTAGAAGTAACAGAGGCAATTAAGGAGGTCTTGGATTCGGGGGGTAAGGCGATGTTGGTGATGCTTGATCTCTCGGCGGCCTTCGACACCGTCCCCCACAGGGGTCTCCTCTCAAGACTCAGTGAGATCGGTCTGCGGGGGGCGGTGTTCAGCTGGTTTGAGTCCTTTCTAGCGGGCCGCCGTCAAACGCTCTGGGCCCCCCCGTTCTCTGCTGCGGTGCCGCCATAGGAGGTAGGAGTTCCACAGGGCTCAATTTTGAGCCCAACTCTCTTTAACATCTATATGGCCCCCTTGGCGGCATTGGCGGAGTCATACGGTGCCCAGATCGTCTCGTATGCTGATGACACCCAGCTCCTCTTCTCCTGCGAGAAGGGTTCAGACTTCAATGGTGAGAGTATCAGAGGTTGCCTTGGGGCTGTGTTCGAATGGTTCCAGCTCAACAGCTTTAACTGCAACTCGGACAAATCCGAGGTGCTCTTTTTTGGCTGTCCTTCCGACCCTAGGTGGCAGTCTTGGTGGCCTGCGGCCATGTTTCCTCCCTCCGCTGCTTCCGATACGGCCAAGAATTTGGGAGTGAAAATCGACAACTGCCTTTCTTTGAAGCCCCAGATTCTCGGCCTAGTTGGTAAATGCTTCGGCCTCCTTAAAATGCTAAGGAAATGTCTTCCTTTGCTTTCTCGGGCCCATAGAAAAATCGCCGTGCAGGCACTAATTGGCTCTCGTTTGGACTATGCCAACGTGCTCTATCTCGGACTACCTGAGTATCTCCTATCACGTCTGCAAATAGTCCACAATTCGGCCGCGCGAGCCATTTTTGGCTTTCATCGGAGAGCCAGTGCAGAGGACCTTTTGAAAACTCTACGCTGGCTTCCAATTCGAAAACGTATTGTTTTTAAGGCGCTCACTTTAGCCTTTAACGCTCTCCATGACACTGGCGCCAAATATATCAGGAAACGGCTGGCTTTTTACCAGCCATCGAGATCGCTCAGGTCAGCCTCGCTGGCCTTGGCTTCTGTCCTTGGTATTAGGCGAACCTGCATGGGAGGCCGCTCTTTTAGACGCTTGGCGCCTCAGTTGTGGAATGCTCTACCGGTCTCTCTGAGAAAGACAGTTAACCTGTTAGCCTTTAGAAAAGATCTTAAGTCCTGGCTTTTTGTTCAGTAGTGTTTGGCATCTATCGCCTGCTCTTGGTCTGCATTGGGTTCGAAGCGCCGGGACACTCTTCGAGTAGCTGAGCGCTATACAAAACACGCTATAACATAACATAACATAAAGTGCATGTGCTTCTTCCCTAAACATGTGTGAAATTGGTGTACACTGATTTACATAGTTAATCTACTTGTAAGTCCCTTGTAAGATGGCATACCATGTACCCGGGGCCTGTTAGTTAAATGCTACTAGTGGGCTGCAGCACTGATTCTGCCACCCACAGAAGTAGCCTTTCAAACATGTCCCAGGCCTGCCACTGCAGTGCCTGTGTGTGCAGTTTACTGCCACTTTGACTTGCCATTTAAAACTACTTGCCAAGCCTTAAATTCCCCTTTTTATTACATATAAGTAACCCCAAAGGTAGGCCCTAGGTAGCCATAAGGGCAGGGGGCTATGTAAGTAAAAGGTAGGATGTGTACTTTTATGTTTTGCATGTCCTTGTAGTGGCATCTTGTTTTTCATTACTGTGAGGCCTACTCCTCTCATAGGTTAGCATTGGGAATTTATTCTTTTAAAATTCATTATCTCCACTTCAATACATTGGATTTTTGTGTGATTTTGTTCTTCTTTTGTTTATAATATATAATATAATAACATATCTTTATAAGGTTGTGTGGAGTCTTTTTGCGGTCTTTTCATTATGTTACTGTGTGCTTGTGTTGCATAAATAATTTATACATTGCCCCTCTATATAAACCTGACTGCTCTGTGCCAAGCTACCAGAGGGTGAACACAGGTTTTCTTTTAGTGTGTATCTAGCTTACTCTGACTAGGATTGTGGCTTCTAGTTGGACAGGGTGCATACTTTTGCCAACCAGAAACCTAATTTCTAACAGCAAGAAAGGCACTGGAGGGAGGGAAGGCTCAAATGTGTACCAAACGGTGGTGGTAGGTAGGTTTGGGGGTATATTGGGAGTAGGTTGTGAAACTATAAGGCAATGAAATGGACATAGACATAATTGTGAGTAAGTGCTCCTTATTGGAAAAATATCAGCTTTCTGTCCTCTTCCAGGGGATTCCTATGTCTATCCAAGTAGGTTGCTGAGTATTTTTCAGGAAAATATTATTATTGGACCAAGTAAGGTATTCCATCTGGCTTAAATGTTCACCTTGAAGTTGCTCTAGTCAATTATGTTCCACCTCCTAAAAATGGTTGACACTGTTTGATCTCTCAGTTATGCCTGGGCTTTCTCAAGACAATTGTTGAAGGCCCTAGTGCTAGAAGGAGATATAAAACAAATGTTTTGCTTATAAACAAAATTCCTTTTTTCAGCAACTATATGCTTACTCCTTCATACATATATATATATATTACCTACTGGCGGTATATATTGTTAGGATTTTTTTCCTATGGGATTTTTGAAAATTCTATGTCGAATAACTTTGGCGTTTGAGGACAGAATTGGCTGAAATTTTCAGGAAAATGGAACATTTTGTTTCTGAGCAGCCCCTGAAAATTTGGGGGGGGTTTCGTCAAGGGGGGGCCGAGAAAAAAGGGGGGTCCCAAAACGTGTTTTTCCCATGCAACGGCTGAATGGATTTACACCAAACTTGGCAAAATTGTAGGGACTGGTAGCCCGATGTGCCTTTGCTATGTCTCAAGATATAGGCTCCAGTGGTTTTTACGAAAATTTACTTTGAAAAATATATATTGGGCTACATTGGGCTATATATATGTTGGAGCCCAAATGTAGCCCAATGTAGCCCAATGTAGCCCAATGTAGCCCAAAGATGGCCACCAGAGACAAAAAAACAAATGTAGCCCAAATATCAGCCAGATGTAGCCCAACTATAGCCCAATGACAGAATGTCCCAGAGTGTTCTAAAGAACAACTAGAGTGCTAACAGTCCTACTTATTACAAAGGTATGGCACACCAGAAGCCATCTTGATTGGAATAAAGTGATAACTCTTAAAACATTTAATTTAAAAAGGAACAAAAAGAGGGGGTTCATTTTGCCATAGAAAGTATGATTAGCGAATATATGACGAAATCCCGCATACCATCAGTCCGCAAAAAAAATCCCGCATGTACTATTAGGCCGCAAATTAAAATAACGAAAACTTTTAGAACGAATATGCCTTTAGCATACACTAAACAACTAAACTACCCTAAACCCTAAAACACTACCCCCAGCATGACCCTACACTACACAAACAGTACAACACTACCCTAAACCCTAAAACACTACCCCCAGCATGACCCTACACTACACAAACAGTACAACACTACCCTAAACCCTAAAACACTACCCCCAGCATGACCCTACACTACGCAAACACTACAACACTACCCAAAACCCTAAAACACTACACCCCAGCATGACCCTACACTACGCAAACACTACAACACTACCCTAAACCCTAAAACACTACCCCCAGCATGACCCTACACTACACAAACACTACAACACAACCCTAAACCCTAAAACACTACCCCCAGCATGACCCTACACTACGCAAACACTACAACACAACCCTAAACCCTAAAACACTACCCCCAGCATGACCCTACACTACGCAAACACTACAACACTACCCTAAACCCTAAAACACTACCCCCAGCATGACCCTACACTACGCAAACACTACAACACTACCCAAAACCCTAAAACACTACCCCCAGCATGACCCTACACTACGCAAACACTACAACACTACCCTAAACCCTAAAACACTACCCCCAGCATGACCCTACACTACGCAAACACTACAACACTACCCAAAACCCTAAAACACTACCCCCCAGCATGACCCTACACTACGCAAACACTACAACACAACCCAAAACCCTAAAACACTACCCCCAGCATGACCCTACACTACGCAAACACTACAACACTACCCAAAACCCTAAAACACTACCCCCAGCATGACCCTACACTACGCAAACACTACAACACTACCCTAAACCCTAAAACACTAGCCCCAGCATGACCCTACACTACGCAAACACTACAACACAACCCTAAACCCTAAAACACTACCCCCAGCATGACCCTACACTACGCAAACACTACAACACTACCCTAAACCCTAAAACACTACCCCCAGCATGACCCCACACTACGCAAACACTACAACACAACCCTAAACCCTAAAACACTACCCCCAGCATGACCCTACACTAAACAACCACCACAACTCTACACTACACTAACACAACACTACACTACACAACACTACACAATCACTAACCCACGAAAAAATTAACACAAACCCACTTACCTCTCTCGTCATCGTGGTTTTCACAACGCAAATGCATTTACCATACATGCCTTTAAAACGTAATTCTTTGTAAAGGCATGCGCGATAAATGCACATGCGTTTTGAAAAAATGCGGGATAATGGTATGCGAGGTCAATGACCTTGCGGGATAATGGTATGCGGACTGAAAGTCTGCGGGATAAAAAATGCGGGAAAATGGCTGCAAACCATGATTAGCAGCAGACTTCCCTGGTGAGCACTAGCTTTACTACAGTGATCTAATGAGCAACTAGAGTGCTAACATTCAGAATTTATGGCAAATGTGTGACACATCTGAATGCCTTCTTGATAGAACCAAAGTAAACAAGCATTGAAAATGCAATAGATCTCGCCCTCGTTTAAGTTAAAGCCATTCTGTTTGTAATGAGGTGGCTTTTTAGCTTTGCTTTTATTAGTGTTTTTAAAACTTTCATGTAAATAACATGCATATGTATGCATATATGTATATGTATGCATGCATTTATATTTATATAGATATGCAGATTATATATGTTTATATATGTATATTACCTACTGGCGATAGCCAGTGGGTATATATAGTTAGGATTTTTTCTCTATGGGATTTCTGAAAATTCTATGTCTAATAACTTTGGCGTTTGTGGACGGAATTGGCTGAAACTTTCAGGAAAATGGCACATTTTGTTTCTGAGCAGCCCCTGAAAATTTGGGGGGGTTTCGTCAAGGGGGGGCCGAGAAAAAAGGGGGGTCCCAAAACGCATTTTTCCCATTCATTTTTCCATAGGGCGGTTGGACTCACTTTTAGCTCGAACGGCTGAATAGATTTACATGAAACTTGGCAAAATTGTAGATATGGTTTGCCCGACGTGCCTTTGCTATGTCTCAATATATGTGCTCCAGTGGATTTTGAGAAATTAACGTTTAAAAAAATATATATATCTGTGACAGCGCTCCGGTTAGCGCCCCGGTTCGCGTACCTGACGCGTAACGGAACTTCGCGAAGCGAAGCTGATTGGCTCTCCGGTGTCTGTCAACATTCTAAACAGTCCGGAGCGGCCGCCATCTTGTCTCTCGGTACGATCGAGAGACAAGATGTGGTGAAAAACGAAGGGGGAAATGAAGGAAAGGGGGCAAGGTAGACCACTCCTGACCCCCTAGGAATGATGAGGGGGATATTAAAGTGCCCCGCGGGGCAAAAAATTAAAAAAAAAATTTTTTTGCGATTTTACGCCGTAGAGTACGCGAACCGGGCAGCTCACCGGGCAGCTCACCGGGCAGCTAACCGGGCAGCTAACCGGCAGCGTAGCTGTCAACATTGTAAACAGTCCGGAGCGGCCGCCATCTTGTCTCTCGGTAGGTTCGAGAGACAAGATGTGGTGAAAAAAGAAGGGGGAAATGAAGGAAAGGGGGCAAGGTAAACCCCTCCTGACCCCCTAGGATTGATGAGGGGGATATCAAAGTCCCCCGCGATTTTTCGTGGTAGAGGCGCTTCCCGGTACGCGAACCGGGCAGCTAACCGGCAGCGTAACGGGAGTCCGCCATCTTGTGTTTTTGGAGCGTCCGGTTCGCATACCGGGTAGCGTCCCGGTAAGCGTAACAAGGGGAAAACCAAGAGAAACAGTAAAAAAAAAATTACGGGAATAGATTTCCAGCAAACTTGGCAAAATTGTAGGGACTGTTTGTTTGATGTGCCTTTGCAAGGCCTCAAGATATGTGTACGTGTGGATTTTGTCTAATTAAGGTTAAAAAAAATATATATATCTGTAAGCGTGCTCCGGCACGCTTACGTTACGGGTTTTGTTTGCGCTGCAGAGCCGATACGTCACGGTTATGCGACGCGTCATGAGGCGTCTCACGTGGCTACGTGATACGTCACGTAATAAAGAATATATTTTACAGCTATAGATATTAGCTTTTAAAAAACCAATGAAATTCACTGAAAAAACCATAGGTTATAGACCATATATAGTTAGGAATTTGCATTTACAAAACCTTGAAAATTCACTGAAAAAACCATAGGTTAGAGACCATATATAGTTAGCTGGACATTTTATTGACATAAAACCAATGAAATTCCATATATAGTTAGTTGCACTAACTATATATCGCGCACCCGCTATCCACTGCTGATGATGTCACATATTACATCATTCATGACATGGTCAGTGACATCACTGATGACATCACTGATGACATCTCAAATGACATCACTGATGACATCACTGATGGCATCACCCTTGCACATATTACATTGAAAAGTGCCAAAGTATCTGTAATCAAATTATAGACACATACACTATTTCTAGAAACTAAAATATAAATGCTAAAAACCAGCAGTAGTGAAACAGATTTGTGGTTACATTGGAAGCAGATTAAAACAGTGACAGGTATCATCCTCATACTATTAATTATTCCAGATAATGGTCACCAGAAATATTTTCCAAGAGGAGGTGGGGGTTGTTCTACTTTAAAAAGTGACGTCAGAATGTACAAGTGATGTCCTATTTTAGTGATCTTCTTTGGGAACTTCACAAGGCCTGTTCAAGAGACTTCTGCGTGCTGAGAGTTTAATGTTTCATCGACAGCTGAGAATGTAAGCAATAAAAGCCACAAGACGCAGCAGAAGCAAAATCAATCTGCTCTCATGAATCTGAATTATTTGGAAGTGTAGACTTACAAATGTGTTAACTTGCCATGGAACGTGTGCCAAAAGGCCACATACTTATTGGGGAGGTGAGTCCAGGGGATGTAGACAGGCCGACAATGTATATGCACTATACCTGAGCAGCAATACACAACAGACAACAGTGTTGTGAATGATTTTGCAGCTCATTTCAAATAAACATGTGAGGAAAGAGAGAGACCAAAGTTCGTCCCCTGCAAAATGCAGCCTAACACTTGCAAAAGCACTCAAAGGAAAACGATTCTTAAAATCTCTGCAGGATAAAAATGGCGCCTCAGTAACAGATATTGTATGGTTCGAATATCATATGCCATCAGAAAATGTTCTAAAATCTTATTCTAAAAGCTGCTATATCTTTGACATTCCTAATTTTTACCTCAGCTATTTTTATTTTTGTTGGTGATAAATTTCATCCAATAAAATACGTAATTCCAACAAAAAAAATGAAATAACCCGCCACTAAACGGGATAGGTGATATGTAATATCATACACTTGACTGCTGCACTTCGTATATTTGCAGTAGGGAAGTAAGGATGACTGGTGACACACCCACTCATGAGGCATGGCTGTCCACATTGTCAATGGTTTAATAAATATGATATCGCACGATTCACAGACGACTGCTTCGGAGACGGCCATGATAGACAAACTAATGTGACTGTATTAGACTATATGGCGTGGGACGTACGCCAACGAAGGGAGACGGGGGAGTTCTGCTTGTGTGGGAGCATTGTGTTTAAGACAATAAGTCACATTGACAAGCTGAATAAGTTCTGAGTTTGTGAGGAAGCCACGGTGTTGAACTTCATAAGACACTGGCCATGAGACAAATGACGCTGGCAAATGGCGTTCATTTTAGGGACTGGCCGGCTGACAATCGGAAAGCTTCAGTGGTTTGAAGGCGGGGACTCATCCATCTTCATCAGTACCACTAGGAACGAACCCGGCAGGAGGGGAAAAATGAGGAGGTTCTTTAAATAAAATAAAAAAGTGGACAAAAGGGTGAGAGCCATTGAGCTTTCACTGGCTGCCACCTATTCAGGGAATGAACAGATTCTGCCTCAGAATGCTTTAAGGAGACTAGGACCAAGGTCCACTCTGGGTCTTTTGACGCCTGCCATGCAGTTGGCTTGCCAGTTCAGAAAGTTCTGAGGCTGCTCGAGGGGGTTTGGGTACAGGCAACAGCAGTCTCTCCAGTTCCCACTGCAGTCACCCCTGTCGTTTCCTAGCCGAGGATGTGGAACTGGCAGACAACGCGCAAGTCACAATGGGCATCAGTCTTTGCGCTCCCCGCAGCAACCGCCTACAGTGTGCTTTAGTTGTGACACACAACTACCCTCTGGTGGCAGGATATAGCACTGTCTCTATGGGTGGTGATCCATCTCAATTGACAGATGGACTTCTAAATCGTGCATGGTGGGTATGCCTAACCACACCTTCCTCCCACATCAGAATGGCTCTCAGGGGAGCATCAGTCCATTTTCATGCAAGAGGTGTGAATTTTACTTTCCAAAGATGCCCTCAAGAGGGTGCAGGTTCCCACAAACAACACTACACGGAGTGTCTGTCCTTGACATCTGTCAGGCAAAATATTTGATCTGAGCCCACTCCACAGACCCTCCGCCCCGGAAAGGCACTACTTTAGTATCTATTCTAAAGATGAGAAATCTGTGGTTAGAGGTATCTGTCACAAGAACAAGTTAGGTACTTGAGGTAACACTCTTTCTAGTGGATACTCTATCTAACCGCAGATTCCTTACTGCTCTCACACCTTCCTGTTCTGTGCAGTGGTCTCTTTTTAGCATCTGAAATGTCCCAAATTAGAGATTTACACCCTGGTACTGCCAATTTGTCTACTCCTGGCCAAGCGAGATATCTCCATGCACTGGAAGGCGAAGAAGGGCCCAAGTGTCACTAGGTGGAAAGTAGAGCTCCTCAAATGGGCTGAATGTGAAGGTGTGATTAGGCTGCAGAAAGTGAGAGGGTGCTTGAGGCGGCGAGATCTTGGGAAGGGTTAGTGGCAGAGCCTAAATCCCCCACGAACACTGAGGATGGAGAAACCGTAGGTGATTCCCCAGAAGTATTAGAGTGAGTCGCAGACAGTTGTAGGTATCTTGGAAACTAGAGAGTTGCTACTAGGAACGGCATTTTACCGCCTGGAATGGTTGTGTTCCCCTGTGGTGCTACCCAATCCACGCCAGCACACACAATGGAGAACTGATTTACTGTAGATTAATGTCCTGAATGTACGTGACACACCTAGGGGCGAGGGAAGAGAGTTCTACACTACGAAATGCGTACCTGTAAGGGACGAACACCGTGAGTGAATACTGAGCTACCGGAATATTCAGGCTGGTGATTATTCTGTATGACACTTGCTGTTTTAATTGTATCCCATGATGGCTAATGACTATGTCACTGCACAGCAGAGTTGTGACATAATGCCTCCATGTAACCTATGTGAAACTTAATAAAGTCTGTTTACAAAAAAAAGGAACATATTCAGTTAGCTACAGTCAACGGCCGAGATGTAGAAAAATTCTTGCGTGACTGTATTTGGTCATACCAGACTTTACCTAACCTCATCACAAGTGTTTCAACTTTTGTATATATTAAAGGGAGGGAACCTGGCACCAAAAGGAACCCCTTTCGGTTGGGTGGAGGAAAATGAGTGAATATAGATGATTCCAAAGCTCATAAGAAAATACAGCAACATCAAGAAAAATATTAAAATTGGTATGACAAACAAACATGGGGTGAAATTACACAACTGGAAAGAAGGTTATTGGGTAGAAGTAAGAAGAAGTACCAAAAAGCACCAAAATCTAAATAAATACTAACCTCCTCGTCAAATAACCAAAGTGTACCGTAATGTGTTACAGTTAGACTATGAACAAATATGGAGTTCAGACAAACTTGTTAAACATGATGGTAATTAGTGTTCCATTATATATGTTCCTAAAGTAATCCACTCATTAAGGAAGGAAGATGTGTTGTAATTAATTAAATTATCAAACTGTACATCAAATAGTATTTGCCACATAATCTATCAATTGCAGATTTTAACAAAAAAATAGTTTCTAGTTCAAACGGTTCAAAAGTTAATAACAATGATGTTGCTTTTTGCTATATTTGGGTATTAAATGGTACTAATGCGGTGCAACCAATGCCCAAATAATGTTACCAAGTTTTAAAATGTCAAAATAACGAAGTAATATTGTTACAAATTGTGCTGCATTATGTCGCATATTTTGCCTTTTCTCGCCGCATTAATTGCTCAACTCCGCTGCATAATTTGGCCCGCTCCTGCCTGTCGCTTAATTCCAGGGGTCCTGTATATGGCATGTATATTGCACAGTATTGCTTACATGCACAAAAAGACAATTGTTACTCTCGCCAGAAAAACGCTGCTTTCTTACCTACTGATAGGGAAGAGTTTTTCCTTTTTGCCAGCATGCTGAATTTGCAAATTCTTTTCCCTGGCAAAAAAAAGCAATTCCATCTTGCCCTGGTGGAAGTTAACACCACGTTGTCCTGGCTTATTTATGCAGTACTACATACCCCCTTACCCTTGTATGTATTCCCAAAGTTGCGATTAGATTTGTTGTTTTATGCCTAATATTTTAGGATGAAAACATAAAACCTGATTCAGGAGAAAAGTATAAAACTACGGAAGTAGTTTCACGCTTCTCTTAAACATACTTTTGAAATGTTTTGCCATTCACAAAACAGTCCCAATACTGTGCCTGAGAAGCTGGCTCAAGGCCAGGTTTTCCAGATGTACTAGAGGGAATATCAGGTGGCCCTTCCCATGGGCTCCCCTTTCTCTGATACGCTGAATCATTTGTGAGTACGGGAACCTGTACTCCAGGAATGATTTGTTATGTCCTCTGTCATGCCTTTGTGAATCAGCCCTGAAATGTCCAACTCCATATTGGTAAAAGTCCAAAAAAACCAAGTGTATATTAATATTTCCAAAATATTCTAATTTTAGATCTTATAAGGACGAATTTACCAAGGCATGTAGAAGTACTTAAAAAAGTACAACAGGAGTACAGATGTATATATTCCAAAATGGATTTGTGAATAAGTCCCACAACGTAAAATTATGCACAGAATAAAATGCTGCCTGATGTGAAAATTCAAATGTTTCTCCTTTACTTCTCTTCCAAGCAAAGCCCAGACCCTTTGCAGGGTGGGAAAGGGTCAGAGTGGGATGTCAGCTAATGACGACACCTTAAGGCACCAACTCCACACCCCTCGCCTGGTGCTTACTGATTTGTAATTCTACGAAGTGGTGGCAGAGAATTACATAGTAGTAAAACAATTTACACATTTTAAGAATCCTGACAAACATAAAATGAAGTATTTTCCAGCGATAAAGTTACTTTTACAGTGAAATGTTCACATGATATTGTAGTTACCACTGCTTCGCTTAAATTGTCTAAGACTGTCTAAGATTTAACTTCTTGGAAACTGTGTCGCACTGTGGAGTTTGCCCAGTCAGCCCTTTGCTTTTCTTTGCAGAAGAGAATTGATGATGCCTGCAGAAATAGTGGTTATGTGGGTATACATTCATCTGGCACTGTACTCCAACAAATAATTCAGTTCAATTGCTATATGCCAGCTAATCTAACAACATTGGAAGGGCTTTTACTTGGAACCAGTGTGGGTCAGATTTGTGTGTCATGTTGGATACAGGCATGAAAATCCTATTGCCCGACTCGACTCACAAGCTTACTTCCATGCGGTTGTTTAACTAATCTGTCGAAATCTGGAGCAAATCAATGGTAAATCACACATACTTACAGATAAATGTTATGTGCATCAGGCCCTTGATACCGGAGTTGTGCTATTGACATATGCTCAAGGCATAGACGATTTTCCATATTTGGAATTTAGGAAAAAAAAATGCTGCCACTTTGTTTGACTCTCTCTGCCTGATACATTATGTACCGAAATGTGGAGTATCAGTTTGGTTAAATGTGCTTCTTCTCATTGTAATTGTATGCTTAACATTTTGCAACACAATTAAAATGGTGCTCACAATTCTATCTAATGTATAGTCTCATTGTAATGCCTTAAGGAGTTATTTAATTCTCATGTTGATTCTATTCTTTTTTTTAGTGGGTACTTCAATGAGTATCTCAGAAACAGAACATATACCCAATCATTCAGGAGTCTCCATTCAAGTGCTGTCGCCAACTCCACAAAATTCAGTCATCCTGACCTGATCTGTCCATGCGGTCTTCATACCTTAGAAAGCGTGTGTATAAAATGTATTTGTCGATAAACCTACAATAAAGCAGTACTGTGTATAGTATTTGATGAATGGATGCTGTTGAAGTAGTTCATCTAGGGCTTTCAACCACGTTCTATGCCTTTTTAAATGTTTACTGCATCTTAAAGACTTCTTTGCATTTATTATCTGCATTGACTATTATACAAACATGTGATGTGTTCTCTGAAATGTAGAAATAATTATACACATTCCCATTTCCTTCTTCACAAATGCGACTATTTAAAGTTTGCCACTACTAGGTAAATTGAATACTGTGGTAAACTGTAGTCTGGAAGATTTGTCCTCGATCAAAATGTTTATTGATATACTGATACTGAATAGCCGGGCAAATCTGCCTGTTTTGAAACAAGGAGAGATCCTTGTCCTACTTTAAAATAGAGAAATAGTCCAACTCTGAGTTGGCAACGTATGTGCATGTGCATTATTTTGTATTTTTAAAAATACCCTAGACAATAAACAAATAAAACAATAACAATAAGCAAAGTTTGCCGCGTTTGTCATCTGTTACCACACATATTTGTTCTAAGGTCATCAACTACACCCTTGTTTACTTGGTACAGCCAACTCGGCGGTAGACCTTTCTTAGGCTGCCCAGCTATTCATTTCTACCATGTGGCCTCCAATCTGATGCACCTGAGAGAACACTAAGTATAGGTGTTTCGTGGAAGATTGTTTCACTCTCTTTAAAGCTTGCGGGGTACATATTTGTGATTGGTTGGATTGGGACACTGCCATAGCAAGTCACAGTGTTTATCTTTGAATGACTCAATGTATGTAATGGCATTTCTATAGCATGTGTAGATGGAAGCACCATCCTTACATAATCTCCTTTGATTGTACTAGTTTACGATTTTGAAGTATATTAAAGGATGTTTCACAGGAGCTCCATTAACCTTCACCCTCCAAATTGCCAGATATGCCCTAGTTAAAGGAGCGTTTGCTCAACTGATTCACCAAACAGAAGTGATGTCTCCCACCTCACATAATTAAACACCCACCTCGTAGGATTAAATAAGCTAAAAAGATTGCAATTGACTGCCTAATTGGGTGAAATTAATAAACCTTTGATATAAGAGAATGAATTCTTAATTGAGTGGTTCAGCATGTTAAGGATGATTGTTAAAGTGGTGGATGGAGAGAAGGTGTAACAAAATACACACAGAATGACACATGATAAAGTCATCATAAATTACATTATTATTAAGGAAATTTATAAAGCTTTGTTCAGGATCGATGGTGCTGGAACAGTGATACCTTCAAAGGCCAAATGATTCAATTAATGAACTCTTGAAGACATCACCATTTTCTAATTCCATAAACTCAGTATGTTACCTTTATCCACAAACACATTGTAGGATATTACGCTGATACAATAATGAAGGTGAACCTTAATTGTAGGATGAGACTCTCAATGTATACTCTGCTTTGCCTGACTAAGCTGCTTGGAATTCTCCACTCACCCATGCAGTGGAACTCCACATCACCATGGTTCCCGTGGGAGTAAGCAAAGACTTCATATAGCCCAGACAAGCTTCACTGTAGAGAAATATGGCTAGGCAGTTCCTACCGTCACTCGTGATCACAGGTAAAAAAGCCCATGTGTCAATCATCGACATAATGTTTAAGCAGTATACGTCCTTGTAATATTTTGTTCTGTGTAGCTATTGAGAAACCCCTTGTTTTTGAAGAGAGCACCAAGAACTTCTGATCTTGAGATGGATCTCTTGTTATTCAATACAGTGGTATAACACAAAATGATGGTCCTTTTCCACAGAATGTGACGAGGGGCCATTTATTATCCCATATCTTGCAGACAATAATTGTTTTTGGGCTAAATGGGCCCCCGAAGGGTTGAGGGGCACCTGAAGGGTTGGGATCCACCATCTACCGCAGGGGCCTGCGTTACACCCTTGAGCCAATAATGGCATGAACAGTGTACAAGAAAATGTTATGTTATATGCCACATAGTGTATAATAATCTTCTGTTTAGGTAAGACAGTTGCCACAAACATAGTAAGTAAATAGTAGAACCTTTATTTTCTTGAGAACAGCATTTTGAAAATAAAACATATCTGCCCATGCATGACAGCCTTTTTCAGTCTCAATTCTTATATACAGCAATTATAGTACATAGTGATTGTCTTGAAATTCATTCAATTCTACTTTTCGGATATCAGGATGCACCCCAGGAGGAAAAAATACATTATAAAAATACATACAATAAATAAACCATACATTCAAAACTAGTTTTAATTCTGACCCTTTTTAACAACGTTACCAGCAATGAATTTTGTCAAGATGGTATGAAATTAGACCTCTTTCTGAAAGCTACAATGCTCCCTTTCAGTTGACATGACATTTCCAGAGGAGACAACTAAGAATCCAAAGTATTGGGTTCCAAGACCTAGCTCATGTCGCGGTAACTGACCAGACTGATCAGTGGTACCTGCCAAGAAAGAAACATTTCTTTCTAGTGTCCCCTCACTCACCAGGGTTGCCCCACGGTGACATGCTTCATCATTGGGGCCCTCCCAATTCTCTACGAAAAGGGGCGTGCTGCGACTCACGAACTACGCAGGAGCACTTCAAAGTGAGAGACTATGTGTAGTGCAAAGTGGTGGAGTGGGTGTGAGTGTATTAAAAATACCATGCTTAGTGGGCCTCAATATATTTATTTTGCTCCTAGACAGGTATATTAAAAATGGGGTAAGTATCACTGCTAACCAACCTATAATGAGGACTGGTTCAGTGAACGGTCAACATGTTTCATGCTACCCCTAGCATTTCATCAGGACCATGCAGGGACCAGCCCTGCATTTGCCACTCCTAAGTCCCTTTGGAGTGGCAAATGCAGGGCTGGTCCTGATGAAATGCTAGGGGTAGCATGAAACATGTTGACCATTCACTGAACCAGTCCTTAGGAAAGTATAGATTTATGTATTTCAAGGTTTGGTGATGTGGACTCATGAAGAGTAAATATATGCTTTCCTACATATACTTACCTTCACAGTATTGTGGTAGGCAATATTCTGGTTACAACATTTTTGTAGGATAATATTTTTGTATTCGAAATTTTGACATACAACTGATAAGTGTAGGCCGTTGCAAAGATTGCCACCAGAATGAGGGGCCAATACACACACCATCATAAGCAGAAAAGATTCTGTTTGTACTTGGGGCGGGGGTGTAATGCTCCCAGAAACTCAGAGTTAGGTGTGCAGGACCATCACTTCACTTATAATATCAGACATCTTAGCACAGGCTCTAAATTTCTTTCAATTGACCCATACTAAATGTTTTTTCAATTAAACATTTCTTTTGCTGAATGAGTAAATTGATATGTCAGCCTTGGAAAGGGGCATTGTAGCTTTCACAGCATGTCCGGTTGAATGATTACTGGACAACAATATAATAACAATTGTGCTTAAACGTATGCAATGCTTCATCAAAGATGATCTATATTAGATTATACTGATGAAAGAAAAATCTGTCTTCATTGTACAACAGAGTACCTTAAAGTGCCTCATTCTTTAAAACATGGTAGTACATGATGTAATATTATAAATTCGTTTTGGCAAAGAGGAAAACAACTACTCTTCATACTTGCTCAGCAGACATTTACAAAGGGGTTATATTATATTGCCACTCTCTCACTACAGATTGTATTGCTAGGATCTTTTTCATAATAAAATCTATTTACAACTAAATACCAACAAATTAAACCAACAGTTTTTGGCTGAACTCTGAAAGTCACTGTATAGCAGTCAATATAATTTCTGCGTGAACCCTACTTGGTAGTGGCAGCAGTTCAGCTTGGTTCCATGTGAAAACAGACATAAACTACATCAACTACAAAAACACAGGCTCAAAAACTGCACTACCAAAACTTCTACAATGCATAAATATTTAGCTCCTAAACATTATACTAGTGTTACGCTCCTGCACAGACCCAAACTCACTTCACAGATAGTGAACAACTGGGATATTTATTTCACATTGTAAATCTAGCCCTAAAATATTTGGGGGACATAACTGAGAGTGAATTTAATTGCATTTCAACATTTGTAGAGAGATATTCATGCATGATAAATATTTTAGTAGAAGCCCTTTTTGGAGCTGTAGTTTTGAGGCATGTGTTTCTGATTTTCACATTTACTTTTCATCTATTTTTTCTATTCATACTAATTCAACATTATTTCACTACAGAGATGAGATGAGCGCATTTTACGTGCAGACGCTTTAGGGAAACCTATTCACTAGGCTCCATGCAATTGACGAAAGTGCAGGATATTTGTACAGGAGAAATGGCATATTGGATAATTCCATTTCCAGATGCATAGGGTAGGACAAACAGCGGTTGAAAAGACTGGTGACCATGATTACTTGGATGAAAGGTCACATTAAGAGAACACCACGCCCCTGCTGCTTTTTATGATTTTATATATGAACAAAGTTGCCAGTGTTTTATAGGTATAGAGGTGCCATTTGCATAAAAATACCTATTTGAGGAAAGACCACGAGGAAGTCGTAGGTTGAAACTATGTATTGCAGCCATAAAGGTTATACATTTTTTTTTGAAAATCACGTTCTGTGATTTTTAGGAAAGCACCATGTATTATTTTACAGATTGTAATATGTGTTAGTGGCGTATGATCTCCTTGAACCCTTTGCCACAGGTGTTTTGTTGACAGAAATGTTTATTAAACTATGTATCGTTATATTGGGAGATGTATTTTACCTTTTTTTGTGCTAGTTGATGCTGTGATCAAAGGATATTGGCTTATAATGCACAGCCTCCTATTCCCTCTACCATCCCTAAGTACATGTCCCGCCCCCAACTACTTCATATACATTTTTGGGATTGGTTCTCCATATTTCCAGAGGATATAACAGCAACTGCAAATCAAATCAGCTTGTCAGTATGTAATTGCATAGAAATGCTAGGGACGTCAAACTTCTACCTCCCTTTCTTCAAATACATGTCAAGTATTTACATCATTCAGTGACAACAGAAGTGCAGTCTGTTCCAGGTATTGACACACATTACTGCAGCATTACCTCTACAAAAAGCTACACATTTAGTATTGTATCCGTCATAAATGAAAACATCATACATTAGTACATGTAATGAAAACCACAAGTTCTCTTACAGTAAATTGCAGAACCTTCAGATGCCTCAAAAACAATAGAACCACTTTACTTAACAGTTCAATATGTAACATACAGGTGTTTAAGGTAAATTAAGAATTAGGTATTATAAATGAATTGATATTTCTCTCCGAAGGAGATTTGTGAGGTTTTCCTTTGTCAGGACAAGATTAACTTTTTTCATAAATGTGTTGCTGGTAAGATGCACCACTTGTGCTCACTACACCTATGTTTTTGGAAAACACTTAGAAAAGTGAATGTTCCTAGAGTATATTTTACTCTGTTCTGGTTAATAGCAGAGCCTGCACTGAAGGCTGCTTAAACCCTCAATACCCTTGTCAACTTGGTTAGAGAATGATGGCAGCTTGGAAGTTGGAGAAACAGAAAACATATTTGCCTTCACACTCCTATTCAGCTCAACTCTGTCATGGGAAGCATCAGGGTCTACTTCAGGGCAATCCAATGTGGATTAGGAAGGACAGGTCCAAGTCTGGTTGGATTTATCGTATGAACATTTTTCATACCTGGCTATACCGAATCCAGCCGGCCTGGATCTATGTGGGACTTTGTTTAGTGAGTGAGAGGATGCATTGCATTTAATGTGGTATTATTGGATAGAATCATGAAAAACATTGATGACCATGTCAAATATGAGATCATGCTTCCAAATAAAGTGACCACCGACATCCAGGTCATTATGAACACTGTTTGCAGCCCTTGACTTTGGTGTGATAGCCTAATGCATTCTGAGTTCTAGTATTGTTTTACTTCCATTAAAAAAATTTGACTACCACACCTGAAACCAATGATGTGTAGCAATGAAAAGTTCAGGACTGAAGAAAGTGTTTGTAATGACCTGACTGAGGAGGTCACTTTTTTTCCAAACCTGCAAACTCAGTTGACATGTTCTAGAGATAGCTGGGGAGCTATTTATAGAACGATTGCTGAAAAATCACCAGCTTTGCACAAGGGTGAATTTTATGTCCTATTCTAAGAGCAAACATGAAAGAGCACCACAGCTGATGACAAACCCTGCAAGCAGATGTGAGAGACCAGCCCAGGTTTGAATAGCGGTCATCCTTTGACTCTCTGCTCAGAGTTCAGAGGATCCACACATTGTTATGCTGGTTGCAGTGAACTGCACATCTGGACCAAACGTTGTGTGTCCTGCAGTGACTCGATGGCAATTTTAATAACTGGTCTTTTGCTACCTCGATCTGATTTATTCAATCTCTAACCTTAGTTTCCACTTGGGTTCTCAAGAAGGAGATATTCTCATGTAAGGTGCCATTATACACCAGGTAGAAGACAACAGGGTCACCCTTGCCATCATCCTTGCCCGAACCCTTGATCTTAATCAGTATCGCCACAACTTTTGAACTTGTAGTCTGGCTAGGGAGACTTCTGGACACTGTTTCAAAATAACAAGTATTCCAGTCCCCATAAAAACCTTATAAGGTCTGGTGTTAGGTGGGGCATTAACCAAGACCTTTTGATTTTGCTAATATTAGATATATCTCATACTTACTTATAGGGCCTTCAACCAGCCCTTTTCATCTACTGGTCTCTTATTGTATCATTGACATTTTATTTCCACCCTCTAAAGCGCACAGCATGGTGCAAAGAGTCAATCCCCTACAGACATTGGCAAACTCCACTTTTAGGGACGGCATTCTGCCCTTCCATTACTATGTCAATGAGTGCTTTTAGAGACCAAAAACATGTTTGCTTCCAGGCACCGTTTTTTTTTTTAGAATGACCAGGTCCTAGCACCTTCCCCAATAATAAAGCTTTAAAAGTAAATCCCCAAATAATCATTGACAAAGCCAAAAGCCTGGCAGATGACGCCAGACCTATTGGAGTTGGCAATACTTGCTTTTTAAGGTGCAAAGACTATAGAATTTTCGAGCTATGTTAATATTGAAACATTACAGGATAAGAACTGCTTTTAGATTGGACTCAATAGCAAGGGTTAGCTATGACTTCGAGAAATACCCATAACAACATTTGTGGTTTGTGATACTCTTTTTTTGGTGATGTGATATCAATTCTTTCATTTTATGCAATTTTCAGTACACCTTGTTACATCATTGAAATGATTACCAACTAGAACGCATGTAGCTTTAACAAATGATCAAATAATATCTTTCTTTTACATACATTCCCAACTTTTTGCGCATACATTGTCCGTGTTACATGATCATGAGCACAGAGACAGAAGAAAAGGTTTCAAACAATGAGGGTGTGATGAAAATTATATGCATTCAATGTTAAAGAACAGGTGGAATGGTTTGCTGAAAATGTAGGTGACCAAGGTAAAAGAATGAACTTGAGAGAAAATGTCTGCTAGTCTTATAACTCCTCCTCCATCACCCAAATCACTAAAATGCCTATCTGCACCATTGAGAGTAAACTAGCTGTGCCAATGATGCTTAGGAGAAAGGTCCTTCAAGCGTACATGGTTACATGAGATGTTCTCTGGCTATCCCAATCTGTGGTATGGCATAAACAAAATGTTGACTGGGCCCATGCTTTACGCATAGAACACCAAGATTGTTCACCCACAAACTCCAATAACTCGGCATCATAAACCTCAATGTTGCCTCCACATTGACTCTGCATTAGAGTAGAAGTAGGTTATCTACCTCCATCTCTTGAAATCGTTTTGAAATTGACTGCAATTTCAAAACATGCATTGCACATAGTATGCCAGGTGGGGGTCTTTTCACCAATCCTGGTGGTTCTATAATCCTTTATATGAGGACGAGTGCTCAGTTTGCCATATTGCTTTGCTTAACCGTAAATTGATTGTTACAGCTCTGCACAACTAAATGCCACACACAAGTGTAACAGTTTCCCCCTCTCCTGTGTGACCAATCCAGTTTAGGTTTGGCTAATTTGTTGCAGTTAGTGGAAACGGCTGGCCATGATGGGCCTATGGAGTCTTCTGGTCTAGGTAAATATTTGTTCTCGTGAAGGGGAGCACCTATACAGTGTTCCTGTCTGGGGGCACTTCACTATCTATAACCTTGTTTGGGTATGGTTTGAACAAAGGGTGTCAACCCGAGTATTAATGTATGTAATCAAGGAACTTCTCCAGTTAAGAATAAAATTGCTAACCATACACCACAAACCCTGCCTACTTGCAGACCGTAGTGTCAAATTAACGTTATGTAACAAAGTGTGTTTTGATTTAAATACCAAAAATGTTGACTTTTCTGGCACAATGTAGGTAACAGATACAGCGGGATATACTTGTCCATTTGAAAGTGAGTATAATACAATTCAAATGTAATTCAGATTTGAGTTACTACAACATTAGCCTCTTGTGGTTAGCTTATCATTTCAACAGTGTTCACATTTACAGAAGATCCTATTGTTTATGACTTCCAAAGCTTCAGGACGTTTTGCATCTTTGTCTTGCTAGAGTTATAGATTCTCCCTTTCATAGACAGTACCAGTGAATAAAATCTGTGGTAAAGACACTTATTCCCTGGAATCTATTGCTTTTCACCAGTGGGGTCTTCCAATGTAACTTGGTGGAGCAGTTGGGATCTGAAAATAAGGATATAACAAGTCCATAACCACAAACTCTACTGTTCATCATTGTTAGCGTACAATACTTAAGGCATCTAACAGCACAGAGATATAATTCTACAGTAATACTACATGTCATATGATAAATAAGATTCCCTTAAGACTTCCTCCTGTCTTCCTAGAGAACCCTCATAGTGTTGGTGATCGCCCAAGGACATTATGTCTTTGGTACACCTATTTTTCCCCTATTGATGCTGCCTAATGGAAACTCTCATTAGACTATATTTTATGTTGATGGTTGAAAAGGAAGGAAATGTAGAGGACAGACATGCATTTTAAGCAGAGATGTGAGACAGAAACCTTTTATTTCTCCAGCACTTAACTTAGCTCCCACATCCCCCTTTGGTTTGTAGCTAAAAATACGCTGGTCTGTGTTAATTGCATGGCCATCGATGCAGGCATGCTGAAGATCTATTACATGCAAAAAAAGGCTCTAAATCATTCAATACATTTGATAACTACTTCTTGATTTTCTCAAGATTTCTGTTGTTCTTCAGATGTTCATGAGTATATTACTTTCAAAAGATCTCCATCAATCATCATCCACACTGGAAACAGCCATTCTGTATTCTCCAACAAAGGTCAAAGAATGCTCTTTGTGTGACCACTGATAAATGCAAGGTCTTTGACTGTGATTATTTTAGTGGACAGCTTTGTGTATGACACTTTGCACAGCTACGGACAAGCAATGAATGACAATTCTAAAATATAAACTGTGACATCCCTAAAACTTGTAAGCCTGGCCATCTCTGCTAGACATGTCTACATTCAAGTAAATCTACTGTCACAATATCTCCCAATTATGTTGAAAGAGATTGTTGTAGCAAGGAGCCATAGAGGAAACATGCTGTTTGGGCATGAGGAAAAGTCATTTTCCTCCCACCCTAATAAAACTGAAATATTTACAAAGAAGAGCAAATATTGATTGTTATTGCTGTTAATGCTGTCTTTTCTCTTCTAATATAGAGCTAACTTTTGCTCTCTTAGATCTTAGAGATGCTCGTTTCCTTGTCTTTACTAAGAGGGTATCATTTTATACAAAATACGTTCCAACTGGGTTGGAAACTGCTACCCCTCTGGTAGTAATGAACAAATATGGATTTTTACATTGGGACATGTCCTATAAATGCCCTGTGATTCTTCTAAGATGGAGAAAACAGAAATAAATCATGGTTCATCATTTTGTTGCTGGCGCGCTCATAAATCCTTGTAAATACACAAGACTCCTTATAATAATGGTGCATACCAAGGTATAAGGGTATAGACACAGTCCACCTAATCAGCCACTAGACCGATATGAATGACATGTTTATCTTCACAGAAACCACTAGTCCACACTATTTCTCTGTCTTTACAAGTCTCATTGACGTTTTCTCTAAACAATACATATTTTATACTAACAGGACACGCTACTGAAAATGAAGGGTACGTTGACTTGTTACATGGCCCAGCAGCTTTCTATACCCAATTTCGAAAGATGTGTCTGTAGCACTCTGAAGGTTTCTACAGAATGCCTCACTGATACTGCACGAGCACGCCTGGTTCTTTAACGCTGGCTCGGACATCACAGTAGCAAGAACTTTTTTAGTGGAGGCAACTGTCTTTCACCAGAAAACATAGCATGATTTCAATTGCTTGTAAGTCTTTCCCGCATAGACATGCTCTACCCAGCGCTTTCCTACTATCACAGGTTAACAACCAGACCGAGAATGGAGCTCCTTCAGCAAGATGTGCTACAAAGAGCAGTGTTGTGGGCTACAGGATGGGGAGACAGGTACAGTCTGCTGGTTGCATACCCTTACATCGTACTGTCCAAGGGTTGGATCTGCCAGTACAAAATGTGCATCCCATCTTCATGGTAGTGTCAGATTTTCAGCTTTATCAGCTTATTACTTGCTATCCATCTCTTCTGGTTGGACATAAAAAAAATATCTTACATTCAAGGACTTGCAAATAAAAAGTAAAATAAAAAATGGCGCAGGTGCCCAAAGATTTTCCTATTAGCCCACTGCTGCCTCTGCCAAATGTCAAGGCTATAGTCTTGATTCCAGCTCATACCTCATTCTTCCACCATCCTGCACATGCTTTCTCTTTAACTCACTCTTGTGGTTTCTTTTTCTATTTCTGCCTTGCCGCATATTTCCTATCCTTTGCTTCAATAAACTTTTAGATGTGGCAACAGAATGCTTTTGCTTCTGTGCTGTAAGTGAAACTTTGCCTAAATATTAGATGCGCACATCAGGAAGTAAGACATATTTGTAAGCAGAACCTGAGGACAATTAGGCAAAAATGTATCCAAAACTGGCATGCTGAATTGTAATTATTTTCTGAAATGTGTTCACGTGAGTGTGAACTTGTTTTAAATTTCAGACAAATGACTATGAAGCTAGGAGCACATTCAGCTTATCCTAAAAAAAACACACTGTCCCTGCAGTCCTCCAGGCATACACCCGAGGGAGTGAAGCTGGCTTCCAGTTATGTTAGGTGTCTTTCTAGGAATGTGGCACATGGAGTTCAGACAAGCCTTGGTGTTTGCAGTTTCCAGATGTGGCAGTACTGCAAATGATTCTCTCTGACGGACTGTGCTTAAAACCTATTTGATAAAGATACATCCACTGTAGACGGCCTTTGCTGCTAAAAGTAATGTTTCATAAATCGCACTGAAAAATAGGAGAAGGTACGTTTTTGATTCTGCAGATTAGTACTGCTGTTCAAGAGCGCATGTTCATCAATGGTTTTCAAAGAAAATGTAGCATTGAACAGGAAATTGCTGTGTGTGTAAGGGGCTAGACTAATATTGGATACATAAACACTGAATGGACTTGCCTAATGTGTGGACTGTTGATACAGGCAATAAATAAAATGTATTTGTCCTCTCTGTTCTATGACATCAAGGATCAGTCAAACTGACAGACTTATCAGAGATCACATACCATCACACAACAATGCCTTGCTACTTTGCAAAGTCACAACAGATGCTAAAGGTTTTTGTGTCAAAGAACCCTAGATGATCCCGCAAAGTGATCACAAAATTGACTAGTTCAACCTCCAAGTTAGATCTTCCAAGGATGCAACTTCAATGCATTGTGATAAATATTCATGTCAAAAGGATTGAAGAATATCATCCAAAGACATTGTCATTTGCTGCCACGACAAAACTATGTGTAGTTTTGCTAGTGACCTGTTAGGTATTTCAAGCACTGTTGATAAAAAATGCCTTGCCAAAGCTGTACAGCCATGAAATAAATATCTTGCTGAGATTAATACTGCACAGATTACTGGAAAGTATTCAACAGTATGTAGTAATGGGTCAGTATAGATACCCGTCACTTCTTATTGATACAAATGAATGACAATGTAGCCTTAAACCACCATATACTCCCATGTTTACTCTGCAAAGGTCCTATGTGTGAAGTTAACCAACTCTAACAAAGACTCATACCACTACCTTTTTCAGTCAATCATCAACATGCCAGTTCGGGGGTAGAAATGACATGTGAGCAACACATACCTGAATGAGAGTGTGTACTAGCTGATGGGTGACTTTGAACTATGTACATATGCATTGAATTGTCATGGGCAGTTCCTTTCTTGACAATATATTTTGAGCCTTCGAGTGAAGGACAAACACAATGCATTGTAGAAGAAAACCGCGATTTAAGAGGCAAAACTTCACAGAATTTTTTTAATACAACATGTCAAACCACACAAAAACACAAAAGTAGAATAAATGGTAAAGACAGTCACTTGACTCTTTTTCCATTTGGCTAACGAACCGCTGGCCCCATGCTATGGTATATTTTTGTTGGTCGGTTTATTACGGAATAGGGAAAAGCTATGACAAGCGCCAACCCTTCAACATAAGTTAGTATTTGCAAATGATTAAAATGCAATCCACATGCAGAAAGCACTATTTAGTACCACATTCACGAAGGGTTAGGGTTTTCACACTTACATGTAGCTTAGGTGCATTTAAAAATCATTTTTCAATTCAAAAGTCCACTTCCTGATTATCTGAACAGGAGCTGTGGAATTTTTGAAGCATAAAATGAACTTACAGCAACAGAAAACCTGTTAGAAAGACAGATTTTACCTTGTTGTAAAGGATAGAGGATTGGGGATGGGAAAGGGGGCATTATAGGAAGTGTGGCCAAAGAAAATTCATTTGAGCGCAGGGTGATTTCCGACCCTGAAAATGGATGTAAATCTGCCCCCACTGAAAACAGGCGTAATGGACTTTCCATGGTAGGAAATGAAGCACAACACCCCATGTTTAGTAGGGATGTAAGCCGAGGGGTTTCACCACAGTGAAAGATACTTTCCCTCCTGAGAAAAGAAACAAATGTGTAAATGCACATTTCTTCATGATTTGTTAATGCTGATTCTGCACATGGTTGGAAATCTATATGTGTACTTTTTAGGAAGCAGAATTAATCTTGGAAATATACCCAGTAACTTTCCAAAAGCAGCCCTGTAAGTCTACGTGAATACTTCCAAAAGTCAATCTGTTCCTGCAAATGTGGGAGGAAACTTAAAGAAGCAAATTTGTTTCTTTTTCAATCAGAGGTTTCAGAGCTCAGCTATTTTGGCGCTCATTCCTAGTTAAAATGGAATACCGGATCAGTAATTCTGTACACAAAATTACCAATACTGAGACGATCGGTAATTTCTGGATTTGGAATTACCGCTTTATTGCAACTTTTCCTCTCGAATTGGGAATTCCCGTGGAAATTATGTTTCTGCACTGGTTTCCACGTTATTGCCAAATTCCAGGTTATTTTCCGCTAAGGTATTTTCTCAAGTTTTACCTGTGAATACGTGAGTGGAAAACCTCGTAGATGCTTTAATAGCAAATGCAGAACTTCTAAACATCTAAGAATTTGGATTTAAGTTGTTACCTCCCGAATTAGACATTCTACGAATCTCAAGCGGCCCTAGTGTAAAGGAAAATCAAAAACTGCACAAGCGACCACAGCCAGGCAGGTTACCAAGTCAAACATAACAGTCAGCATAATGAATATCAATCGATTACAAAAGGTTCCAATGAAAAGCTACGTAACTGGCAGTGCATTCTCGAGCGCCCTAGGGGCCACGCCTCGTGCCCTCATTGTACAAGAAGGGGTAAGGACATTTTCATACTTACAGTGCCACCGTTCAAGACCACCGCCATCTCAGTGGGTTGATAGACATTGCTTCTGAATGGGGCCGACGGCCGGTTTCCCACGCTGCCGTTTCGAAAGCCAGCATTTCTCAGCGCTGTTAAAAATAAAGACAGGGCTCTCAGCAGACATATTTTCACCAAAATAAAGTATAAAAAATAGTGCGCAAATCGTGTTCCTGCAATAGCATGTGCTTTTAGTTGCATTACGAAAATAAAGTTCTTTCTCAGGCTTCTACTTGCAAGCAAAGAATGTATTTTTTGTAATCTCTTGAGAAAAGCAAAAATCAGGATTAGGGTTCTTGAGTGCCTGCAACCAAGTATAGTAAATTACTTAAAAATATAAAACAATTTTCTAAGAGGAATCTGCTTTCCTTCTTACTTTAATATGTTAGGGATAATATTGCCTTCCTATTTCTCTGGTGAAGTGAAGAAGAATAATACAATTTTATTTCCAATCCTCCCAACCTCCACCCACCTCAAAACAACATAAAGAGAGCATGATGATGTAATTGTTGGGTTTGTGCCAGGAGGTTCAATGTGTTGGAGACCGATTGTGCAATCTGTTAGGAAGTCTGGTCTGAAGCAGCGGTGTCTGAGGACCATTTGACAACCACGTACCACTTACTGAATGTAAACATTTTCATATCAGAAATGAAGTGTTCAGAGATGCGGACCGATTTCCTGCACGAGGCTTCAACAATATTGGCGCTGTGTGCCTGCAGCACTGGCTGTTACATGTTTATTCCCCTATACAAGCACAGAGTATTGGCCCCGACCTAAACCTAAACCAATAAATGGGCTAAGACATAAGGCTGAGGGCAGGTGCAGGTGATGAAATTAAGCACAAGTCTACATGCGGACGTGGCTGTGCCAGAGCTAGGAACATGTCCCACATTTATTTATGCATCTGCCAGGTTGTCCATATTGTGGTGCTAAGAAACAGGATTTGAATCATGTTTAATTTTGTTGCCTGGGTCTTCTAACTCTTCGGAGAAAATCTGTCCATCCAGCTATTTCTAAACACTTTATAGCAGCGGAGAAGGTAGCACTTTATCTATTGTTAAATCCCCCCACAGTGAATATCTGTTAAAGCCTGTCGAAGCTCTTAGGTTATTTTCGTGTAATCCAATGAATTTTTTATAACTGTTGATTTTAATTTTGTGTAGTATACCATTTGTGGAAGCACTTTTATGACTAAATAAATATTCAAGCATGCACACGTACTCAAGCAACACAATGCAATTTAGTGTTGAACGTGCAGGCCTTTATAATATTAATAGATGCTGAATTTTACATTACGTTGTGCTACGTAAGTGCAACATTTTAATAAATATGGGCCATTGTTTCAGGTCTTTGTCATTCACTGGACAATGTCCTCCATTAGTTGCAGTGTTGGGTTTCTTCCACAACTAAATATATTAAAATCCCTCCTAACAATGATTCGTAACCTAAACTCTCAGGCAGGAATTGTGGTGTCCTGTCAAACGGGACAGGTGGCAATCATTGTCAAACCTGAAGACCTCAGACCTTCAAATTAGTTTAGTATGCACTACAATGAATTTCACAATAAAATTCCCACCATTTCAGATACACATCCCTACCGTACAACACATCGCACCCAACAGTTACACAAACAGACTTACACACTTCACAGCCCTCTGTTCCAACCAACTTTCAAACAATTATAAAATATGGATCAACAATTATCCCACGTGCCTGCTCCAACACTTGGTGAATGTGCTTTGGCCTCAGAGTTTTCACAGATCTAGCCCTCATCAGTGTGAGATTTTAACAAACAAATTATAAATGAAAGCTCACAGGATGACTGTTCATGAATCTGAAGTGTCAGGAAAACCGAGTTCAGAGATGTAACAGATTCAATGTCTAGTTGGGTGGAGACAATGATCCAACTGCCTTTTCTTAAAAAATAATTCCTAAATTATTGATTATAGTTTGAAAGTGCCTTTGAAGTTCAGTGTGTCGTTAGAATAATTCCTAAGGGAATACCACTACTGCAAAGGAAAGCACTATAAGGATTAAATAAAAAAAATATTCATAGGTTCTGTGGTGAGGTCACAGCTGCTATCAGAAAAGTATTTACTTGAGTCAGTTTGCTTTGGGTTTGTGAGGGGAACAAAAAAAGAGACAGAGGTGTGTTTTGGAAACAGATAATAAATTGTAACACTTATAAATAAATAATCCTGCCTATCTAGGTCCATGGTGCTAAGTATCTTTCTCTAACTGCAATTAAAAGTATAAATGTCACTAAAGGTTTTTCATGTAAGTGATTTTTGGCAATTTGAAGTAGAATGTCAGTGGATGCAATCTGCTTTGAAATTGGCATATACAGCATAGAATGAATAATGCAATTCCCAGATCATTCGAATGTAGCATCATTTGCTTAATGCGAAGAAGTGTCTTGTGGCTGGCTAGAAAAAGCAACTTGTTAGTGAAGTTTCAACCACGATTTGGAACATAGTAAGCTCTCACTGTTTACAGACTACACCGCTCTTAGAGAGAAGAGCTATTATTCAAAAGCTGAACTCAATCTTTATATATAAAAGGAGGGCATCCTTTGGCATCCAATATGGGGGAAAGGAACTCAAAAGCAATAACTCTACTGGAATTATATTTGTCCATTAAAGAAGACTGGAGTTAAAGATATTCAACATGTTCCTTGCTTACCCAGTCTATAAATTGGAATGTACAAACCTAAAAGACCTATTTTTTTTATAATAAACACATTTACTATTAAAGATACAATGAAAATTTCCTATGAGCCAATCCTAAAACTCTAAAAGTTGGTTATCAACATTTAAATTTTTTAGTTGTGTCAACATACCTGTCAAATCTCTGTATGAGTACTACTGTATATCACCTATACAATTAAAGGATCTGCCAACCAAAAGAGAAGATGGGATTGTCTCACCCAAAGTACATCAACTCTGGAAGCCCCAGAATTTTCAATGGTGGGCAAGCATATGTTTTTTGTAATATTCTATAAATGATAAGCCCCACTTTGCCATGTTAATTGTATTTTTTTAATGATACTTATTCATCTGAATATGCTGCTGTGCATGGAAGTAATCAATAAATTAATAAATTATATTCCTAAAATAGAACTGATGAAAACTTAGAGGTTTTAAGATCAACGCATGAACCAGGGTCTAAAAATATCCACCACGACTTTCTCAGAGCAAACTATCTGAAAACAATGTACTATGCCATTGTGAAGAGATATTGTGTCTTCTTGAAAAGGAGTATACAAAACACAACACAAACTGACATACAAGATGAAAACGATGGAAGCCGGATTAAAAGTACGAGGATAGGTCAAGTAGAGACATGTAAATTGGAAACTAGAGTTGCTAGAACAAATTCTATAAATGGAAACGTTTACAGATGTATGTATAAAGCTGACATCATCAAACAAAGATACATTTGGCACACTTATTACTGGTTATTGTTGATGATACAACATTGAGTAAAAGAACTCTGTTTTATGTTTTCACTGGAGGGTACCTTTAAAGCAATGAGTAAGCCAGGTCTTCTGGACCATATGGTCTATGAGAGGATTTTTACAATTTCTACTACAAATGTCTCAGTACATCGCTGTAGGGATTACGCTTTTCTTCCACGTTCTATGAGATATGCTATTCTTTTTTTGAAAGATTTTGATTAACTTGACAACTTGAGACTGATTTCTCACTAAATATAGATTTACAATTCTTACTTCAATGATGATGAAAATGTTGAACAGGGTTATTAAAGGTATTATTTCTACTCATCATTCAAGCTTCATTAAAGCCTGGCTTTGAAAATGAAATATTCAGACATTTCTAGACTTGCAGCATATCAAGGAATAGGCTGTATCTACAGTGGCTAAGATACATTATGCTGTAAAGACATTTGATAAACTAGAAAGGCACGTTATTCTATCAGTACTAGAAGGTTTTGTTTTTTTGAACTTTTGGAAAAATATTACTTAAAGATATGTGTATATACTAGAGGTGCTGTCTTTGAATGGTTCACAATTTACAGAGAGTATATTGTGCCACCAGCACCTTTTTGAACTCTCGAAAAAATACTATTAAAAGATGGTTTGCAAAACATCAGACTAACAGCAGGAATTTATCGGATGACTGATTTATCAAATTAGTGATATTTATTTGTACAGTTTTATGGAAAACAACTAAACCACAGCATAACACTGAACACGGCATTAAGCAGAGTACTGGTGATATGGTGAAGCAGATGAGAATTTTAAATAGAAGCACAACAGAACAAGGATTGGCCACATTAGTCAATGTATTTGATAAGTATACATTACGATGGGATTAGCATCTGGTGGTACATCAATTGATCAAGATAGGACTCAAGACCACTCTGTAAGGTTATAGGTAAGCCTGGGCGGAAAATTCTGTTCCGCTCATGAAATTCGGGTCATTTCACGTTCCGCTAAGAACGCAGAATTGCCAAAAATTCTGCGATCCGCGGTTTCGCAGATGTTTTTGCTTGTTTGCTCTATCAAAATGCGTGTTCGTGAGATATTTCTCCCCGAGCACGCAAACAGAGTTCGCGAATAGGAAAAAAGCATCGCAAACGGGTGGAACAAGCAATTCCGCATGTTCGCGGAACTTTCGCCTGCCCGTGAAGATATTTTAATGTTTTGCGGAGCTTTATGTAGCGCAACTACGCAAATTCCGCCCACCCCTAGTTATATGGTGGCAACGGAGCGCATTAGCTCTTATCTGGTGATGGCAAAGAGGTGACATATAGCTTAATAGTGTGATTTGTATACCTATAATCCCTTAAAACAAGGAAAATGGAGAGCTTGGTCTTCAAGGGAAACTGGGCACTTGCACCTTAAGTATCTGTGCATTTGAAGGTGAAGATAATCCTCACAATAGTTACTGTGTTAGAGTTTTCCAAAGCCTGGCACCTTGATAAACGAAGCACATAAGGGCACTTGGCCAATACCCTTTAATGCCTAGTAGGAAAGAAAGGAAAATTAAGATGGTGTGCCAGGAGTGAAATGGGGTTGGATAGTTTAGTCCCATTAGAATTCAATGTTGGTTTCCTTAAAACAAGGATTTTGATGCCTACCTGTTAAATCTATCCAATAGAGAATTTTACTTTGTCAGTACAATAGCCAACATCTGACACCTTTACACATGTGAAGCATGGTCCTCCGACTACTGACCCTCACTGTCACCATTAAATCATTGTGTGGCCTGAACAATGAAGACTGATTTCTTACTCTCGAAATTAATAAAAAAAGATTGGATCCTTCTTAGTCAGTTATCAAGACTGCAGTCTGCAATTTTTCATACTCTCAAGGCTGTGTTCACACATTCATATTTAAATTATTTATTTGCAGTTTCAGCAACAAACCTAAACATACCCAAACTGATGAGGGCCAGAGCCCAATGCAGCTCCGGAAGGTGAGTTCTAGATTCCTGTGACTCTTTCTGTGAAGCATTCATTGGTTTAATGTTTGTTCCACCTTGAAGAATTAGATTTATAAGTGGAGTTCTAAGCAGTCACTGTGTTCCTTTGGCAATGGTGTTTTTCAGCCAAGTACTTTGACTTGGAGGATTCCATCAACATCTCTAAATCTGGAAGGATGGCAAAATCCAATCATAAGGTTGTTTTATGACAATCACAGTCCAGGTCACACTACACCATCCTGGATATAAAGTCTCCGGGGCATATTATCAAGACAGGCGATAAAATTATCGCCGTTTTAGCGGCAGAAAACTGCCGCTAAAACAGCGATAATGGGCTTGATAATATGCTCCATGGAATTCCAATTGAAGCCCCTGTTAAATGTGAAGGGCATCTAACATGGGCTTCAATTGGAATTCCATAGAGCATAGTATCAAGCCCATTATCGCTGTTTTAACGGCCGTTTTCTGCCGCTAAAATGGCGATAATTTTATCGCCTGTCTTGATAATATGCCCCTCCCTTCCTACTCATAACCAGTTGAACCTGGGTCTGGTGTGCTCTAAGTTTAGGTGTAGACACAACTTGAACATATGGAGCCATTAACCCAAACCCCCTGAGAATGCTAGGTTACAGTGGAAGATCAAGCCTGAAAATGCTGGAGAGTGCCTGAAAGTCAACACAGCACAGGAACGAGTTATAGTTTTGCTAAATTCATTGAAGGACCCAGACCGAAAATCAAAGCGGTACTAATTCTTCCAAGGTACTCTACAACCTTTGATGTGAGGGTTCATCAACTAACTTGTGATAAATAGGTCTCTTTCAACATCAGGTGATATGCCATACCTTTAGTAAATATGCATAGGGAGGTGCCTTTGCGTGTAGTGCCATTGCTGGAGGAACAATTTAAATCTCATACAGTTTCCAGGAGGGTCAATGGATGCACACATCAAGTACAACTACTGCGCAAAGCCAAATGCCTATTTGGAGATAAGAGAATTTTCACCAGTCGACATCATAATCCCCTCACCCCATGGGATATGGAGATCGTAATGAAACTGGATCTTAGGTGCAGTTTTGTACAGATGATATGCAGCTACTTGGCTTTGACACTACCTATTTTTCATCTTACTGAGACTGAGAAGATCCCATTCTTATCAAAGGTAAGATGTACTACTTGTTTTTGAGCTTCTAGAATCAGGAAAGATGAATGAGCTTTGTCGGTCGGTGAACCTCCACCATTAGGAACATATCCTACAAGGTTGTATCACCATAGTGAAAGGCAGCACAAAACATTTGCATTAGCCACAATCTACTATCCACCATCAACTCTGCAAACTCAATATTTAATGGAAATGGTGCGGTCTCCAGGTAAGTCCAGGGTATACTTGACAAATGGAGATTAATCCTGTAAAATATGGCATTCACATTAGCATTCATCAGAGAAAAATCTGATTTTTTCCAAAGAGGGGGCCCTGTTGAATGACTGTATCTAGCTTCTTTACCTGCCAGGAATGGGAATATTACCACAAAGCCCCAAGACATACTTTAAAGTTAAACAGGGGTGCAGCATGATAAAGGAACCATCTCAAGCAAGGGCACCTGAAATTATTATTAATTTCTTAGCTACCACACTGGAAAGGGCAGACACTCCAAAATTAGAAGCCATCCCAACAATGTTATTGATATGAGGATTGAAGGCTTTTTTGTCTTCTATGGGAACTATTGCAGGTCTGGAACATAAGCCAGGGGTCTTCCAGGAAGGTTACAATTCTGACAAGAGGGAGAAAATAGCCCAAAAAGTTGGTTTGTAGCTCAAGAAAAGTATCTTGTTGTTCAGAAGTATCTAAGAGGGAAGATGAGCAAGTATATAAGGAGACGTGACCAGGTCCACGCATGCGCTCAGGATTACAAAGGCTTATTTCTATTTTCTGTGCAATGTGCTCCTGTCCTACCTCCTGCTGAGTAGAACGTTCCAACAATGTAAAAGAAGGGGAGGAGATGCCGGGCAGCCAGGCGGGGAAAGTGTAGTGTGTCTAGACCCATAATTAAGATGATAATTTGTGCATTAGCTACAAGACAGTAGATTTTGTTCTTATTGGGTTTAACTGAAGAGCCCTCTACATATATAAAGTATACTTTTTTCTGAAGTATAACTCAACAAGACTGCTAGCTGTGTTCTAGTATAAAAAGGCAATAATCAAGTATGCATACCATACATTGCAAGCATACTACACAGCAAGTGGTTTTCTGCAGACACTGAACTTGAGTAAACGTTTACAATTTTCACCTCACAATGCATTATATGCCCGGTAATATTAGGCCACAATTATACAATGCTCAGAGCTGTTAGTAAAGAGAAAAGATAAGCATAGGCATTGGTGGTTTGACATCACTAACACTCAGTTAAACAGCCTTTTTTTGTTTTCAAGTTGTTGGCTCGGATTATTCACAAACTAATCGTGACTCAGGGGCAAGTTAAAAACCTTGGCAATTGCCTTTGACAAAAGGCACTTCAGCACACCCGGAACTATCAACGAGTAGGTAGAGACGCACAGTTACATAATTAAATTAACAAGATTACTGATCCATTATTTTTGAGAGGCAAGGGTTGAGAATCGAGATAACTCCTTCTTTCCCTAAAACAATGAAATGACATTCGACTTTGATTAAAGAAATTTTACATCATTGCATTGACCATCCTCTGCCGTTTTCCCTGTCAAATATCTTGCCATAATAAGAGAGTTTTTTGGGCCAGCTACTCAAATTTCTTAACTGCCATACTCTCACATAAGCCCTATAAAAGGAATTACTCCTCCCCACCACTCCTGTGATTTGGTCTGATGTAGTGTATCCACTGAAGTTGTTTTTTTCCATCCAGTTTAGAGTTTGTGTCCCCAGTGGGTGCTACACAAATGTAAGTTGATCGTTATGTGCTTTTGTGGCCCACGCAGCAAGGTGGCTGGACAAGTAGGAAAGTTTGTAGTCTTTATTCAGTTTTAATAGCTTTCAAATCAATAAATGTTATTTTACGACCTTGATCACAAATTTGTTTTAGTTGTACCAAGATACCTTAACTGGACTCCTTGCTCCTCTAAGCTTAAGTGAAATAAAAAAGTAATTGTAAACTAGAGTTACATATACCTATCTGTTCTTTCGTGGGAATTATCTACATCAGTTCCTGAAACTACCAATGCTACTTCCATTTTCTAAGCTGGTAAGTCAGTGGTTGCCACAGACAGACATGGGTGGGCACTTACCAGCCTCAGCTGCAGTCATGCTAGTCAAAGCACGTACTGAGCCTTGAATTTCAGTGCGCCGTCTCAGCCCCACATAAGCCTGGACACTTCCATCTTTATGCCAAATGTGGTTGCTCTGGTGGGGCACGACTGTAAGTGGAAACCATGTGTCTAGCATGAGTTCAGGTTTTACACAGGCACTGCCCCTCTACAACCTACACTGTGACAGAAGCCCCTGATAGGTCAGACAAAAGCCTTATAACCACCATTTCCATTTGTGTTTTTATTTAAGAGTTGTACAAACAAGTTAGTGTATGTCTGTGTGCTGGGGGTTTTAAAGCAAAACGCGGAAATGGTAAAAAAAAGAGGAATATGTTCCTCCACCTGTTCAAGGGGAGAAGAAGCAGAAGTCAAATTCACTAATTTGTGACAGGCTGGGAATTCAAGATTACTCAACATACAAGCAACTTTGGAGTCTTTCGCTTTCATCCTCTTCAAAACAATGTTTGGATTCTGTTTCTCTTGGTGAGTAAGTTCCTCTTCCCACAGATGACACAGGAAAAGATATGCCAAAGAAAGCCTTGAAAGAAATATTGATGGCACAAAATGTAACATGTGACTCTAAATACCACTCCACCCTGGCTAACGCTATAACACAAATCTGTCTGGCCTTAAGTATTCGATGCATCCACAATTGAGAACAGGATAAAACCTTGGTACAGCCTATTTGGAGTTGTATTTTTAAGAAAGCGTCCGATTCTCTCCTAGTGGCTGAGTCAATGAATCCTTATGGAGTTTAATTATTAGTCTCAGCAATTGAATCCGTACAGCTGAAACTTGCCTTTTTAGCCTAGAAAGGTTTTTCTATCAACTTTATGAAATTCAATTGAAAAGTTAATAAAGAGAACTTAAAGGTGAAAGTTCTTCACCTTCTCCTTAGTACTAACCAGAAAAGTCACCTGTTTCCTTATACTTCTCTTTCTCCTCAGTTCTTATGGGGCAGAAAAGTCTGGCATTGTTTAATATTTAGTCCTCTATTACAATGGGGGGACCTGTGCAGATCTCTTGTTCTTCTAATCTAGTTTTCTGAACGGGGTAACTTTTCTGCCTTACTCATAGCTCTTCTGCATTCTTTGACTCAGGGGCCCAACAAAGGATATTAGCCAATTAAAACTTATTTTATGAACACCAAAGGGTACTGGCCTGTTGGAAAACATTTTGCTGCCGAAAATGCCCATATTAGGCTGTTATTGGAACCTATCAATATTAGTGATCATATTTATTTGCTTTCTATTTTATTCCTGGAGTAAGTCATGTGATGAGGAAGAAGACCAGTGGTCATATTTAATTGCTTGCTATTTATTCCTAGAATTAGGCATGTGATGAGTAAGAAGACCAGGATGATAATCACTAATCTAATCTCCACTACTCTACTAGTCTTACTGCCCTCTGTAGTTCTAGATCCCTCCTATCCAGCTCTCCCTTTTGGTCGTGACCAACATTATTTTACACTGCTTGGGAGTCAATACAGATGGGGTAAGGCACAGTGCAAGCTGCAAATGCCCCTTTCGAAGATGTTTATTAAAAATTATTTGACACACAATATGCCTGTCACAAGGGTGTGAACACGCTACATCAAAATAACTGTGACAGAGAATGGCTACTACTCGGAGTGATGAAGATTACCAGCTAGTAATCAAGGCATCAGTGACAGACATTTTCAATATGACAACTATGAAACAAGGTAATATACACAAGGTGATATTCTTTCGTTAAGACAGTCAACGGCATTTGCGACTCAGGAGTCAATTTAGTTGGAACTTAGGTAAAAATGGAAAACCCTCAACCTAAATCCAGTCATGGGTCTGTCATGCCTGTATCACTTCACTGAGATGGGAAGCACATAAGATATTAAACATTCCCCAAAAGAAGAGTTAAAGTCTGTAATGTGGCATTAGCTTGAAGAATGATGGGAGAACTAGTGAAAAGGGAATTTGACATGTCTCAACAATAAGATTTAGCCACATCACAAACAGGCGTAGTAATAGAGCACCTGTGACAATCCAGTTAGTGCTATAAAGTGCATTTTGTGTTCCCGCGGTGCGGATGGACTTTGCAAGGGACTCCGTGTCCTAACATCCTGCTGAGCTCCTGGAGACGGCCCCATAGTACACCTGTGATAATCCGGCTAGCGCTAGAAAGTGCATCTCGTGTTCCCGCAGCATGGGATGTGCCAGGGCCACGCCAACGCTAATGGTGTGCCCGTCTTGCACCAGTCATCCACCGGAGGAGGCTGGGCTAGGACATCTACATTTTCAAAAGGATGCTCTTTCAGTGGGAACTTTTCTTTCCTTAAATCCTTCTGTGTATGTGTGGTGGTGGCGGCCTGCCTGCATTTCGCATGGGGTTAGCAGGGAGAGGAGACAAGACCATCTCTAACAGTACATTAGATGGCTTTTGGCAGCGGGCGGCGGTTATATTAAACAAAGGGATCGAAACAGCCAAGAGGCAACTATAGGTACTCCCATCACCCACTCCCCCAAGTGTCCCCTATTATTTCCTGGAATGTGTGTTCTGAACAAAGGGGAAACATCAAGCCGATCTCAGCATATTGATGCCGACAAATCCCGACGGGTCCTTTTAAATTTGGAGTTTACCATTCCCTTATAGCCTGTCATTGAAATTGACCCACCAGCTTCCAATGATACCAGAGGAAAGAGGAAACAAACTGATCCCTGCATCAAGGCTAAATGCCGTTGGACAGTGGCAAATAACACGCAGGAGGCCCTAGAGCAGGGGTCTTCAAAGTGTGGGGCGCGACCCCCAGGGGGGCCGTGGAGTGATGGAAAGGGGGTCGCGCAATCCTAGTCACACTTCTGCCCAGGCCAAGGGATTCAGCCCCCCTCCTCTCCCCGTAGTGTGTCACTCTCAACTGGAGCTGTTGTGGGCTCCGCTGGGCTGTGTCTGCAGTCTTATCTCCAGCACAGCCCGGCACCCCTGAGTTTTTCACAGGTCGTTAAAGCACATTTGCATGTTTACATTCCTTTTGTAAACTGGTTACTGAGGCTTAGTTTTTTCCACAAGGGAAACAGGCTCAGGCCCCCTCCTCTCTCCCCCTCCCCCTGCTGCCTTCTCCTCTCCTCATCATTTTTTCCCCCACATTTCGTTTAAGGATCAATTTAAGCTACATCTATTTCCCCCATCCTGTAAATGAAGGCTCACCCTCAGTTCAGCAGCAGGGATGTTAAATTCTTCTGGCTTGAGAGGAAACTCGAGAAGGCAACCCACACAAGATGCCAGCCACATTCACGCAGACACACCTATGCATAACGAGAGGGCCATGAGCACGTCAGGAGGCCTGAGTGCTGAAAGCCAGGGAAGTCACTCTACTTTCCAGACTGGGGGATGGGCGCTGCTTTTAAGAACAGGAAGAAGGACCCTCTGATGCCATGGATCTGAACCCAGAGGGCAGCAAGGGTGGGCTCAGACATCTCATCTTAGACTTGGAGCTACTTGAACAATAATAGTTGTAATTTTAACGTGCATCGTACATTTAAATGCACCAATGTTTCCTTTTGCTTGTTGCAATTCGCGGATAATTCCTTCTGTCCACGATAATTCCTTCTTTACACTAGTTTGTACTCGGGGAAAGTGAAAAATATCTCAATCTCTTCACAAGCTGGAGGTTTAAAGCTTTTTTGGGGCTTTTTCTTAACATCCTCACATTGAAGGTAAGGGAGAGCTCTGAGGAAGGACAGAATGGAAATGCTCAGTTGGAAATAGGTGGACGGATGAAGGATGGATGGATGGAAGGATAAAGGGTGGATGGATGAAGGATGGGCGTATGGATGGATAAAAGGTTGCATGGATGAATGATGCATGGATGGATGTGTGAAAAGGTGGGAGGTGAATGATGTGTGGATGGATGTATGGATGAAAGGGTGGGTGGCTGAAGGATGGATGTATGGATGAAAGGGTGGATGGATGAAGGATGGATGTATGGATGGAAGGATGAAAGGGTGGATGGATGTATGGATGGAAGGATGAAAGGGTGGACGGATGAAGGATGGATGTATGGATGAAAGGATGAAAGGGTGGATGGATGAAGGATGAGTGGGTGGATGGATGAATGGGTGGATGAATGATGGGTGAATGGATGGGTGGATGAAAGGGTGGATGGATGAAGGATGGATGTATAGATGGAAGGATGAAAGGGTGGATGGATGAAGGATGGAGGATGGATGTATGGGTGGAAGAATGAAAGGTTGGATGGATGAAGTATGGATGGATAAAAGGTTGCATGGATGAATGATGGATGGATGTGTGAAAAGGTGGGTGTATGAATGATGGGTGGATGTGTGAAAAGGTGGATGGATAGATGGAAGGGTGGATGGGTAAAGGATGGATGTATGGATGGAAGGATGAAAGGGTGGATGGATGAAGGATGGAAGGATGAAAGGGTGGATGGATGAAGGCTGGATGGATGGATAGATGTGTGAAAGTGTGGGTGGATGAATGATGGATGGATGGATGTGATGAGGTCTAACAGGCGCATTTATGGTTGTCGATAGTTGTTGATGATGAGGAGTACCAGTTTCTAGAAACTTTTGTTGGAAGGCGGGTCCTTACGCCTAAAAAGGTTTTACAAGGGGGTCTCGACATCAAAAAGTTTGAAGACCTCTGCCCTAGAGGGTCGGACTTGGGCCAACATTGCGGACATACTGGGGAATATTAATGCGAGGGTCACACGGAGGAACTTGAAAGAAGGTTCAGGCCAATAATTTAACGATTAATGGCAATAGAGTTGGCTTTGGGTAATCTTATGCGCCCACCACGTCCACAATAATGCCTATGACTTCTCCTCTATCTGTGCCACATCCCAGTGGCGTTGATATAAACATTCCTTCAATGACAGGGGTGCTGAGCGTTTGGAAAAGCAGATTGAAATTAGGGACAATTTTTAACCCTCTTGCCGCCTTGGAAGTGAGCCACGGGAGGCTAGCTATTTACATTTGAAGAAAGGCACTGAGTGATGGGTTTGTGACAGTTCAAATCATAGGGGGGAAATGAGCTGTAGGGTCGAAATGGGAGATGTCTGTAACAGCTCGGGAATCCGAAATGTCTACACTGCAAATAACCTCCCTCCTGAACCTTGCCTGCTAGTGGCGGTAATAGCTAATGTACCAAGTTTGCCATCTAACACTGCAGAATCTTTTGCACAATTGAAAAAATAAGGTTCTCCGTTGGTTGCACTTGAATACAAATTTTCCGTATCAAATGGCATCCACCATACTCATGGTGCTGAGGGTGAGTTGAGTATGCCGACTGCCAAAGCAACTCCCAGGTGTTTGTGTAATTATTAACTTTAGCTCTGCTTTTATTGTCCACCAATTGTTCTTGAATTGCAAAGCCAAGGGAAATATGCCACTTGGTTCGGTCCGACGCCCCATGAGCTCTTTTTACCCTCCTACAAATACAGAACTGATCCCTACATCAGTTCAAGGAATTAGATGGTATTCTCCCAGAACTGGTCTTGGAGTGACGCTTAAGTAAGGTATCCATCCATGCAGATGGAAAGGTGCTCACCCTTGACCGAGGATGATTGACTCTACGGGGCCGGTCCGCTATACCTCCTTGCACCACTAAACCATACCCAGCCTTCTAAGCAGCAGTGCCCACTACCCTCAGCATATGTTGGACATGATCGAGCTAGTGGATTAACAGGGGTGGTATTGCCTGTCTCACAAGCATCTGACAAATCAAAATATGATTCCACAGTGGCACGCCAGGGTATGTTGGAAGTATGTGACCTAGACAGGATAGAGGAACAAGCCTTGGTGTTAGTGCCACAAGGGAATTATTTCCCCCCAGGGACACACAATCTGTGCCCTCTTTGATAGGAGGTCTTTCTTTGATGGTACCGCTGAGAGAAATATACTACTTTTTCAGGGAATCATCAACTATCTCTCTTTTGACCAGATACCCTGGTAAGCATTTTGAGCTGGAAGATTGTGGGTTATTTGTTCTAAACCGAAGAATCCATTATAGGGGAAATTTACTGACCAGTGTCAAATATGCGTGTTTCAAAAAACGTTGGCAATTGATCCAATATATAACAACGGCTTCAAGAGATTTTGGATGCCAGCTAATGGGTCAGTGGCCGGGCAGTCTTTGGGCGGCTTACTTGTGTGGATGTGTGACACTTCTTTGGACTGTAACCAAACTTAGCTTAGTATGCAATGACATCCTAGGGCTAGTTCTTTCTCTAGATAAGGGGGTTTCCATATTTTTATAGATTTGTGCAACAGTAGCGTGGGGAAAAGCTGCGAGTCGGCTACATTGCACACACTAGATAATGTTTCAAGGGACCCCAGTATACGATCATTGAGGGAGACTTCAATCTTACCTTTAATCCAAATTGTATTGCCCAGGATATATCCTGCGAAGAGGACTAAATCTGGGGTATTCCGGAGCTGAAAGCTCCATCTAGGTGATGCTTATCCAGAGCAGCTTTGCAGGTAGTGGATATCACCCTGGCACATGGGCTTCATGCATGTAATACCGTTCACCCTCTGACTCCTACCCTGTCCCAACATTTAGGCGTGGGTCTTATAAAAGCCATATTGACTACACCCTGTTAGACATTAGATTATGAAAACACATGGCTGACATGGAGGTAATTGAGCATGATGAAAGCGCTCACAACCCCCTAGTATTTTCTACTGGTAAACTGCTAACACTAGCCACTCCACCAAATCCTGGGAATTATGATCAGCAACTTAAACTGATCAGCATTGGTAGGAATGTTAGATGGAAGGCCGTAAACCATTTCCCTACTGTAACAACTGCACTATAACAGTCTGTCGCTTTACATATGGAGGCCATGCTTATACATTGGAGTGACTGTTAGAAGATTATTAAGAAACATACGAAACTCTATAACACATTGACGGATCTCTTTGTGTCTAGGTACTCCTGCTCGACCAGGCAGATCTGTAACAGTGGATTGTTTAGCAAAAGCTGCAGGAAAGCTAATCATAATGTTTTACTAGCAATTAAAGCAGGGAAAAGTTGAGAGATTAGGACCACCAGAGGCATTTATAGCCAGAAACTAAAACTGGTGAAAAGAGATCGACTTGAAGATGCCCAGAATATTGACCAAGGAAGTTTCTAGCAGCATGTTAGCAGTGGTAGTTGAGAGCCTACAATTTCCTATTGGGTCCTCAATACTTCAGTGCACATGGACTGCCCGTTTTAGCAATCTCTATTCCTGACCCCTGATACTAATTACATCCGAGAGAGGCCTCATTCAGACAGCCCTGAGGACGCGGTCTACTTTCGAATAGAGTTTTCACTCACAGAAACCCTATCAGCAGTAACTCAAACAATGGAAGGCCCTTGGTTTGTACAAAATCCGAGGTGACTTATATCAATCTAATATCAGCATCTGCGTGCCATACATCAACATCATTAATCATGCAATTGCTGCTGGCACACCAATATCCCCAAAGTGGAAGTGGACTGAGATTGTGCCCCGATTTAAAAAGGAAAGCCCCAGCAATCCATCCAACTTCCATTCAATTAGCCTTCTGGATAACCTCCAGAAGGTTTTCTGTAAGCAAATTTTGAATAGGTTAGTGGAGTGGATTGATGAGAATAACAAAAATCTCAAACCTCCAAGCAGGATTTAGACCTCTAAATAGCTCCATTGACCAAGTATTCAGTATAATGCAGATTAAGTGGAAAACTGTGGATCTAGGAGGCGGAGATCTATTTATTTCTTTTGTAGATCCCCGAGCAGCTTCTGACCTAGTTCTGAGAGGGAAGCTATGGGCTACCCACCGGGCGATGGAGGTCCCGACAGAATTACTAAGCATTATTGTATATTTGCATGAAGGAGACTACACCAGGATCTGCTATGGTACCAAGGGTTAACTAATGGACCTGGTAACTGTTAATAAGGGGGTCCGACAGGGATGTTTCATGGAACCTACACTCTTTCTCCTGTTCATCAATAACTGCATAGGTTACCTAAACAATTGTGTCAATGACTCCCCTTCCTTAGCTGGACAATAAATTCATGGCCTGTTCTATGCTGATGATATCCTCTTATTAGCTAAAACTAGGGTGGGGCTTCAAAACATAGTGAACAGTTTTTGTGCATTTTGTCAAGATTATGATTTGGAAGTTAATGTTGCTGATGGTATACACTAAAAAGAGGAGATTGAATGGTGTGGTCACATTGAATAATTAGATACTGGAAAAGGTTGCTGAGATCAATTACTTAGGTGTAAGATTGGCAGACTCTGGATACTGGCTCCTTCAGATAACCAAAGGCCACAAGCCATAGAGCAGGGGGCATCATTAAAATGGCAACAAAAGCACAGTGGTTGCAAGTCAATCCTGCCGTTGACATCTATAAAATGCAGGTAAGGGGAGCAGCCCTGTATGGTGCAGAACTCTGGGTACAGTGCAATCTGACCACTTTGGGTGTATAGGAGAATATTCTCATCACAGGGTTGGGGAAGGGACCCCCCCTGTTGCCCCTAACATTAGACCTTGGAATCCATCCTGTTGCTGAGTTTGAAGCTTTCAGACCGCTACTATATTGGGTCCGTATATGGACCACTAGTGAATTACAAAGCTACTGGCCTTAGTGATGTTATGTTTACACAAACAAGCAGTGAAGTAGATTGAGTGCAAAATAAACTGAGGAGTTCATGGACTGAGCTAGGATGAGCAGGGTTTTGGGACGATCCAGTTTCTATCCTGATGAATGCTGCTCCAATCGCTAAACAGAGATATTGGGAAAAAAACACGCTCATTGATTGAACAGGTTAGCTGTAGAGGAATGCTCACTAGATGTTTTTTAATGCATAATGCTGTACCTAAGGCAGAGGAGTTCTTGAATTATATTTGACCAATACGCGCCCGTACTCTGTTCCTGCAGTTTAGGTATGGTACCCTCCCTACTGCTGCCTTCACTGCACACTGGGTTTCCTCTGTAGATGGCACTCAGAGCTGCAGATTCTGTACCAGTATTGATAAAACAGACGAACACCTACTCTTCTTTTATCTTTAGTACGTTATGCCCAGATGAAGGTAGATCGCTCCTTTATGTAGAAGTTTGACAATCACAGATCAAGGTAATGTCCTAAGGACCTGCAAGAGTGTATCAAGCTCAGTGGTAGTGTTTCCAGTTTCTACATTTCTTTTTGCAGCCTAGGCCATCAAACAAAAAAAAATACTGAAACTCCAATGAGAAGAGGTTATGAGCGCTATTGCAAAATGTTTATCTTTTTAGCCTTTTTAAGGTATTTGATTTAATGAATGTTGTTAAATCAGAGCTTATAATTATTTATGTTATCTTTTCAAGTTTTTAACTAATGCACTTAAATATTGAAGAGAAGGGACTGGCAGCCTGATTCATCATTCTCCCGTTTTGCGAGCCCCTAATAGCGATTCATAAGGAATCGCTATTAAGGACTTGCAAAACGGGATTCATGTAGAAATTGCATAAAGAAATGCGATTCCTACACATTCCTTATTTGCGATTAGCAAATTGCTAATCGCAAATAAAGAATAACTCCCCATTCATTCCTATTGGCCAAAAGGCCTATAGGAATGAATGGGGAGTATTCCTTATTTGCGATTAGCAATTAGCTAATCGCAAATAAGATAGCGATTTAAAGGGTGCCAGGGGTGTCCAAAGGACACCCTGTAGCACACCTTAAATGCAAATTGAAACAGGTGTTGCGCACACACATGTCGTGCAACAAGTTTTCGCTATTTACCACGAGGTTTGACCTCGCGGTAAATAGCGGGCCGAAATTGCGAATTCGCAATTTTTAAATGGATGATGAATTGCATTTAAGGAATCTCAAATAGAGATTCCTTAAATGTAATTCCTCGCAAAATAGCGAAATCGCTATTACCGATTTTTGCATTTGGGATGATGAATCCCAAATGCAAAAATAGCGTTCGCAAAGGGCCAGATTCTCAGAATCTGGCCCTTTGCGAGCCGATTTCGGCTTGATGAATCAGGCTGATTGTTTTTATTGTTGTGTGGCGATTAAATAAAGTATTTCGACTTGTCATTAAACTATGAAGTGAGATAATTATGTTGGTGTGGCCACGCTGATTTTATTAGCCTCACGTATATGTACGTATTTGAAGTGAAGGAGGCATGTGACATCAGTGTACTATTACTCATCATAGTTAAATCCCAAATTACACTGCTAACAGTCACTGCCCATCAACAATGCCCAATTAGTTTAAGTATATTTATGTTGATAAAATATGCCTAGCTGTTTAAAACGTAGCCTTTGAAAACAGAGCTTATGCATGCTGTTCCAATCTGAGAGTAGCAAGACTACCCTGGCCGAGGAAGCACACAACAAAAACAAATTGATAACAACAACCTACAAGGCAAATATAACCTCGTAAAGACTTGCTTAGAAAAGCGAGCACAAACAGTTGTTTATAAAGTGGGTGGCACAGTAGACATTTTAAATTAACCATGGGTGGTAGCATAGTGGGGGTGTCAGAAAGGACGAAGAATGGGAAACGATTAAGGGCAAGGAGAATACATCTCAGAGAGAGAGGTAAGGTGCACCCCTGCATGACAGCTGAACAAAAATGGTGGATAAAGTTTTGTACAGATTACATTAAAATGATTATGTAAAAGTTGTTGTAGAATTACAGTCTGACTTATTTATTCAAATGAGTAATTATCTACGCGTTTCGTCCGTTACCTCACGGCCTTGTTGTAGAGCCACACACAAAGTTTTGTTCACATACACAAAAGAACTTCAGTGCAGAGGCATAAACACTAAAAAAGGACAATCATTTCCCATAGATGTAAATGCTATAGATATATAGAGGAAACATGGTGGCCATCTTAAAACACACAGTGCCATATATACTATATGTATTTAACCTAATTTGTTGGTGGAAAGTTCCATATATATTATAACTTTTTTGCATTTCTTTACAACATTCTAATACACAATTTCTTGCTGTATTCCTTATTTCTTAAAGTGCATTAAGTACATAATATTTTTCAGCTGCCACATTCAATTATATTATCATTACTCATCATCCACTATGAAACTACAGGTCAAAGATTATTTTCTTATCATTCATTTATAAAGTGCTTGTGCTCAATTCCTCTAAAGTGCTAGTGCTCAGTTGTGTTTCTTAAGTGCTGTACTATTATTCTTATAAAGTGCATGGCTGGTTTTTTTAATTCACCTAACTCCCAGGGCTTAATACCCCCTACAGAATAAAGATATGTATATTGTCTCTTACTCCTTGTACATGAATTATTACTAAAAATTGCCATTTTCTAAAGTGCTCTATTTTTTCTCTTTATTTTTAAAGTGCTAGTGCTCATTATCTCTTTTATAGTCCTCTGACTGTTCTAAAAATAATACATTCTTCTAAATCTCTTCATGCTGCTCCTTCTGAGGAATATTACATTACGAGTTTTCATTGAACATTGTTCAATACAGGGATGTAAACAAGTCTTCAACCAGATTAAAACGATTGGGTTCCATAGTATCTAACTGTATGATGTGATAGGTTTCTAATTTCATTGGTACCCTTTCTCTATCTTCTCCCCTCCTCTTGGGCACTTGTGCAAGGCAGCTGTACGTCATAGCTACAGGGTCACCCTGATGTTCCTTTTCAAAGAGCCTGGCTATTGGGTAGCTCCTATCTTTATTGATGATGGCTCCCCTATGTTGCAGTATTCTTTTGTGGACTGGGAGTGTAGTGCTCCCCACATACATTTTCTTACATGGGCACCTCAAAATGTACACCACAAAATTCGATTTACATGATAAAATTCCTCTGATCTTTACTGTCTTCTTGAAGGCTGTTTTTAATAATGACAAGTTTTCACCATGTTGACAAGCCTTACACTTGGAACATCTTTGAAAGCATTTCCTTTGCCTGAGCCATGTTTGTTGTGGGACTGTCCCCACACATTCACTCTTGACTAAATAGTCCCTTTGAGACTTAGATTTTCTATATGTAATTTAAGGTCTCTTTCTTACTTCCTGTCCCAGTATCGGATCGTCTACAATAAAGTGCCAGTGCTTGTTTAAAACCTGTCTCGCTCCTGCCGCACTTAAACCTGGGCCCGGTGTTTATCTCTTACGTCAAACTGCTGTACACCGATATAACGTCGTCTGTGCGAGTCTCCGGGGCGGTCCCGATAGGCCGCGGGACCCGACAGGGATGCCCGCTCTCTCCATATTTATTCGCATTAGCGATGGAGCCTCTGGCCTCTTGGGTACGTATAGACGCGCAGATGCGGGGCTTTGAATGGGGGAGACATCACCGACAGAATTGCGTTATACGCGGATGATGTCCTTTTTTTTCTTACAGACCTGCGCAGATCGGGCCCCCGAGTCCTAGAGATCATGCGCATCTTCGGTGAGGTCTCGGGTCTGTATCTGAATCCGTGAAAGTCCACTCTGTGGGTGTTGGGAGGTGGAGTAGTAGCAGACCCATGGGCAGTGCCACTGCAGATGGCGGCCGGGGGACTGAAATACTTGGGAGTGTTCCTCACTGAATCCGCTGACGTCGCGTGGGAACACAACATAGTACCGGTGTGGGAAAAGGTCCAGACGGATGTCAAAACATGGTCTCGAATGCCTCTTACCATATTCGGCAGATCGGCAATCTTTAAGATGGTCGCGCTCCCGCGCCTACTATACCAGATACAGAACCACCCCCACCCCATCGCGCCCCAGTGGTTTCACCAGGTTAACTCTGTCCTGAGCCGCTTTCTCTGGGATGGGGGAGCGGCTAGGGTGGCGTTGCGAACGTGCTTCCTATCCACATACTGTGGTGGTATGGCTACGTCGGATCTGTTGTCTTATTATCAGGCCTCCCACTTGTTGGTACTCAACGAGTGGTGGTACGGGGACAGAGGAGACCCCGCCTACGCACTGGAGCGCTCATTGATGGACGATAATACGCTGCATATGATTCTGTACTCTGCCAAATTGAGGCGCGGGCTGCCACGTACCGCGCAGGTGGTATTTGTAGTATGGCGGCAGGCGTTGCGTCGCATGGGATGGTGGGGCAGATTAACAGCGGAAACCCCGTTATGGAAGAACGGGAGGCTCCCCGAACTAGCCTCGCTGAGGGGGTTTGGTGGATGGGATGCGGTTGGGATTTCATCGCTCGGACACATACTGACCGGGGTCACCCTCAAGTCCTTCCAGGAGCTCAGTACTGAGTTCCAAATGCCCAAGACCCAATTCTTTCGCTATTTGCAGCTTCGTCATGCCCTGGAGCCTAGTATCGTGGGTTTGGAGTCGTTGCCGGAATTCAGCCCCATAGAGGCGAAGGTCTTTATGGGTGACTTGGGAGACAAGAAAGTATCCAAAATATACCAAACTCTGGTGACACACTGTTCTTCCTCCCTGCTTCCCCTTAAAGAGGCGTGGGAGGGAGACGTTGGACCCTTAGATGAGGATGATTGGAGGGAGGCGCTAGAATCTCCGAGAGGGACGGCGATAGCAATACGACTCAGGCTTATTCAATTTAAATACTTACACAGGGCCTACTACACCCGAGAACGATTGTGGAAGGCGGGTCTGATTGTATCACCGGAATGTCTGCGCTGTGGAGTTGAGAGAGGTACGCTGCTGCACACCGTGTGGTCGTGTGCAGGCCTGAATAGATTCTGGAGTGGTGTTTGGGGATGCTTGTCGGAAGTGTTAGGGTGGGACCTGCCCCGCACCCCCCGATTCGGGCTCTTGCATGTACTAGAAGGGGTAGGGGGGAATATATACAAGCGCCACCTGCTTTTACTGGGTTTGGTAGTTGCGAAGAGAGACCTAGCAAGGGCGTGGAAGGGAATGAGAGCCCCCCCGCTGTGTGCATGGAAGGCAGGTCTGGACTACTTCATGGGGTTAGAGCGCCCAGTGTTTGAGGCCAGAGGATGCCCCGCAAGCACTATAAAATCTGGAAACGTTGGGCGGAGTACAGGGGGCTGCTTCTGGATCCCCCGTCAGACCACGAAGATGATATGCTGGTGGTGGAGGACCCTGGAGCCTGAGGGGTTGCGCCCTATCACGCGCACTAATGCCAAATACTGATAGTTTGTTGTGCTCACTTGCAAGGGGTTAGGGAGGGATAAGGGGTGGGTAGGCGGGGAGTTGGGTGGTTGGGGTGAGGGGGTGGAGGTAGGGGTGGGGGGGTTTGTTTTATCCTCTTTCAGTGATTAAGCGATGTACAATACTGAAATGTGCTATGATATGTGGTGGTAATCTCCGGTTGAGGGGAGCCACGTGCTTGCTTGCCTAATCAAACAATAAAAATGTATTGTGAAAAAAAAAAACCTGTCTCACTTTATTATGATTAACATTATATTTTGTTATGAATCTATGTGTGCTACTCTGACCTCTGTTCTTTTGTCTCAATGTTGTTTTTGACGGTGGAACAGCACCTCTTCTCTATGTAGATTTGTCGCTTTCTTTGATGCTGTTTCCAAGCATTGATAGAGTAACCCCTCTCGATAAAGCGATGTTTCATTTCAGGTTCTATTTTATCAATTTCATGAGGGGTGATACATGATATATATATAAAATTCGTGTAATTTTACCTGCATTATGCTCATCCATTGAGAAGGCTTTATTCTCCATGTAGCTCCTTGGAAGTTGAACATCTTCCTCAAAAGGTGTTTCACGCATTCGTGGTTGGGATGTATCAAAATAGTTTGGTGCGCTCTCTTGCGGTGCTGGAACAATGGAGCAGTGGACTTCAATGATGGAGTGGAAGATAAGAAACACCCAACCGTTTGACACCAGCGCAATTGCCAGGGTGGGATCAGTCCATAAGTCCTTTTTGTTTAGTTCTTTGTTCCCATATAGGTACATGGCCATCCAAGCTACCCAAATCAGAATTGAGAGAAAGAGTGTTATGATAAGAAATATTCCATTTTTCTTCCATTTCTTAAACTTTCCACAGACTGTAAAAAGAGACACTGTGAAAGCAATCACCATCAGGACCATCACATATATTAAAGCCATGGTAAAATCCATTGGTTCAAATTCGCAAGATAACTTCTTGTCTCTGACCACTGTTAGTATCAGCCACTCTGTTGCAATGATGACCTGAACCAGCATGAGGCACAGTGCCACACAGGTTAAATGGCACCCAGAGGGACTCTTGCCATGCCGGACCAGCTTGCGTATCCTCCAGCCTTGAACTAGCAAACAAGAGAAGCACAAGGCAAACAGAACACCCCAAAGAAACCTTCTGGTAGAGCAGATCGTTTCATCGATCTTTATGATGAAAGCAAACGCCAAGCCAAAAAGACCAAGTGTTCCCATCAGAAAGAGGAAATGGATTCCTAGTGGGCTCCTCTTCTCTTTTTCTTTGATGAAGGGGAGTCTCACCAGCAAAATCAACATCAGCAACAACGTGGTCAGAACCCCGGCTCCGGCAACGGCCTCCACCACAATTCCCCAGATAGAATCCAGATCACACAGATAGATGTACTGCGGGAAAATATCCAATCCACACCCTCGGGAAGTGCTTGAGTTTTCAGAGGAGCCATAACTGATCACGAAGAGCAGAAGGAAGACGAGGGCTGAATGGGTGTTCATTTTTTCCTGCGAGAAGAAATAAAGATAATGTGAATGTAAATAAATGGATCTTCTCAGTTCCCAAGAGTACATTTTGCAGCAGGTGCGATTTAAATGCTGAACAAACAGATCACCATCTAACATTTTATTTCTCCCATCTTCCCTCAGCCCCCTTCATCACCCTTCTCATGACCACAGGCATTCGGAAGAACAATGTCTGCCTGGTTGCAGATGGATTCATAAAAGGGCATCACTGTCACAGATCTTTAAAGAAAAGCAAGCTGTCAGTCACATCTTCAGACAGGAATGAAAAGACAGGCAACCAACACACATGCATCAGATTATCACATTAGGCAGTCTGTTACGGCTCTTTGTCCAGTCCCAAAGACCAAATGCTACGGATCCTTGTGCGAAAAGAATAATTAGTAGCATACCACAATGGGCCACAGAATGAAACACAGCTTAAACACAGAGAAACAAGGGGGGAAAGGGCAAGGGAATAGGGAACCAGAGCAGTGGGGGTCACTGGGGCTTTCAGTGCCTGTGGGAAATGTATATATTTATCCGACGACAATGTTTTTTTGCTTCTATGTATACGAATGCCCTCTGGGCATGTGCTCTAATCTCTTCCTTACTTTCAGGAGCTAATGCTTGCAGCTGCAAAGGGCTTCCTCTGTCCTCTTCTACCAAATGAAAAAAGTGTGCTTTCCTCTCTTTCCTCTGCAGGGAATTCTTTACAATTTCTTACTCTAACTTGTGCTTTACTGTGGAGATGCTCTCTTTGCTCTAAACACTAAAAAAATGTGGACATCTGGAAGGCATTGAATAAGTGTGGGCGAATTTGTGTTTTTTTCCATGCATTATGCGAAATGGCAGGACAGGTGTGTGAAAATGATATGTAAATGATCCAGAATGCACTTTGGGCTTCTTGAGTGAAAACTGAGCACAAGGCACACTCTTGTTCAATTTAAGGCTTGAACCAGCTATCTCTCACAAAAATGCGTGTGAAATTTCACACTGCCATAATTTCTAACATTTTATCTGACAAGGGTAGTGCAAAACTACTTGAATTAAGCATACAACTTAGAGTAACACAACATTTTGCTAAGACCTAGCATTCATTTATTCCAACAATTTACAGAGATTTCCCAATTTGAGGAATTTCACAAAAATTTTGCGGTGTACATTTGGGAATCCCCACCTGCCGCAGATTTGCAAGTGTACTCTGACCTGTACTCCATCTGGAAATTACTTGAGAAAGCCTTTCCCCCACTCTACCTATAAATATAGGAGTATCTAGAGAATTCGTCAAACATAGTGCCTGATTCATAAAGGTAAACTAGCATTTTTAGGTCGAGCTATTATATCCCGCAGGGATTAATAGCGAGAGGATATAGTAGGCAAAACAAACTCTTGACCAAGCGCGGATTCCTCCCAATGCATGTGAGGTAGTCAAGCGCCTCACATGCCAGCGCCAGCGCGTGCTTGGCCTCACTTCTCACTCACACCCCACATGCTCGTTCCCTCCCACTCGCTTGCTCCCCTACTCCCCCGCCCCCCACCCCATCCGACTTGAAAGGAAGCCTTGCACACCGCCATGCTCGTTCCCTCTCACTCGCTCGCTCCCCTGCTCCCCCACCCCCCCACCCGACTTAAAAGGAAGCCTTGCACACCAACATTTGTCTCTCTTACACCACCATCAAACATCAAAGGCTGCTGCTCCCTCACCCACCCACCCTCCCACTGCAATGCCGAGAGCTTGTTGTGTTTAATTGGCGGGCGTCCAAATTAAGAATCGTTTCAGTGACCACTTAAAATCCATTCCAGATTCTTCTTCAAATGCATTCGCGTTTTGGCGTGGCATTATCATTTCTTACTTTTCATAAAATCTCAATACATTAATTGAGAATGAATTACGCGATTTGCCCAGACACAGGCTGTTGAGCCGATGCCGAGACGCTAACCTGGTTTCCCAGCTCCAAAGTCGGCAGCAGCAGTTCTGTTACTATTTCAACAGCTCCTGTAGATCCCATGCACATTTCAGCAGTATATCTTTGAAAACACCCCACTTTAAACAGACAAACGAAACTTGCTACCCTTTTGCTGTAAAATGTCACTTTTAGTAATTTCAGAACAATTATAACGCATATAAATATTGTTTCCCCCGCTCTGTGTGATAGATAACATTCTCTAAATTAGTTGTGTTTGTATAGCACCCACAAATTCAGGACTCCACTTCAGAGCGCTAATAAAAACATCATGACAAGCCTCATGTACCTTGTCATGCAGTTCCAAATATAAATAATAACAGCATGTAATTGAACAGCTCACTGAGTCAGCCTCTGCATTGCATAAAGTGTGCATTTTTGCTGACCGTCATCAGTGGGCCCTCTTTGTGACCCAGTTGCAAGCATGGAAAGAGGACCCCCTCTCTATTGGTGGCCTATTAAAATAGTGCCATGACTGGAGTTTAGATGGACCCTAACACGCACGGTTCCCGGTCACTTAACCTGCTGAACTATTATAGCTCCGCCCCTGACAGGTATGCACATTTGTTTATTCAATCTTGATCTGGAACCACCAAATGTTCTATATGAATGTATAATTTTTGGAAAGTAATATTTCTATTGATTGAGTCTGTGATTAAAGCACCTCTTCAGAATAAATGGTCTCTAGGCACTGGTCATCCATACTGAGATATGAGCAGCGTCATCTGTCGCTAAAAGACATTTACTCACCAAATTCGGATGGCAGCCAATGAAGCTTCTTTCTGACCTCCATCATGTGATCATAATTTGGGAAACTGGCTGGCAGTCGAACTGCAGCATTGGATACATTTTGCGATGTGATCATGAGATTACAAAACGCCTCCCATCGGACGTATTTTTTTCTGCAGTTTTTATAGTGCATGAACATGCCCCATGTGCATTGGAGTGCTTACATTGGCACCATATTACATGACACTAGGTCAGATTAAAATTAAAATAATAATGCTTAAATTGACCATACTTTTCTTTTAACCCCTTGCCCACCCTCCTTCAACTGTCCGTTCTGTTTGCCTCACCCTCCGCTGTCAGTTCTTTGTTCTCCACCATCAAGTTGCTTGGCGCGGTCAGTGCTGGCTGCGTCAGAGCACTTTTTAAATGTATTTATTTACTTTGAGACATGTTGTGCAACAGCTTGTGCTATTTTGCAGCATGTTCGAAAACTTTGACAAAGCCAACAGATCTCTCATAGCGAAAGAGAGTGGCTTTGTCAATGCTTGTTTGTTAGTGGCCCAGGACAGGAGGAAGTTATCTTATGATATCTTCACTAGAAAGAGTGAGAGACATGCACACCTTTGAACCCTCCACCGCACAATGAGAAGGGAAAAAGAGGCTTTTTTGTTCTTAAAATCGGGCGAATCGGACTTCATTCCTGCTCCCCCTGCTGCTGGTCATATAGCCATCCAGTCCGCTTGCCCGACAGCCTGGCTGCTTCACTCAGCACCACCACAGCAGCACTCAGCACCACCACAGCATCACTCAGCACCACCACAGCATCACTCAGCACCACCACAGCATCACTCTGCACCACCACAGCATCACTCAGCAACACCACAGCATCACTCAGGGCCAAGAATGCATCACTCAACACCACCACAGGATAACTCAGCACTACCACAGGATCACGCAGCACCACCACAGCATCACTCAGCACTACCATAGCACCACCACAGCATCACTCAGAACCATCGCAGCATCACTCAGCGTCACCACAGCATCACTCAGCGACATCACAGCATCACTCAGCGCCACCACAGCATAACTCAGCACCACCACAGCAGCACTCAGCACGACCACAGCATCACTCAGCACACAACAATATTGCTCAGGGACACCACAGTATCACTCAGGGCCACCACAGCATCACTCAGGGCCACCACAGCATCTCTCAGCACCACCACACTATCACTCAGCACCACCACAGCATCACTCAGCACCACCACAGCAACACTCACCCCTACCACAGCATCAATCAGCACCACCACAGTATCACTTAGCACCACCACAGTATCACTCAAAAACACCACATCATCACTAAGGGCCAAGAATGCATCACTCAGCACCACCACAGCATCACTAAGCAACACCACATCATCACTCAGGGCCCAGAATGCATCCCTCAGCACCGCCACAGCGTCACTCAGTGCCATCACAGCGTCACCCAGCGCAACCACAGGATCACCCAGCGCAACCACAGGATCACTCAGCGCAACCACAGCATCACTCAGCGCAACCACAGCATCACCCAGCGCAACCACAGCATCACTCAGCGCAAACCCAGCATCACTCAGCGCAAACACAGCATCACTCAGCGCAACCACGGCATCACTCAGCACCACCACAGCATCAGTGGTTCAAATATGTTCTCTCAATGTTTCAAGCTTTATTACAAATGTCACAAAAAGATGTTAATATTTCACTTCTGCTCTTGGATTTTCGTCACAATAAAATACACTGAACATAATCTTCACAAAAGTTATTTACAACACATATTGCATTAGAAATGCTATAGGTGTCACATTTGCGAAAGTTATAACTATTGGCATTTTAAATGACAAAGCTATTAATTTCGCAATTTTCAAAACCAACACATAAATAAAAAAAAAGTAATTTACAATACCAATAGCTCAAACTTTCCTAATGCGAGACCTATTGCATTGCAAATGCTTGTTGTGTGAGTTTACGTTCACCAACTACGAATTAATAGTAAGTTTATACTGCAGAGACTGTGTAGTTGGGGTGGAGAACACTAATAAGATAGGCCTGTCCTATGTAGGTACTTAGATGAGAGGATAAAAGAAAAGCAATTGAAAGTCCAAAGTCCAGATGTACAGGCCCTGAAGTGGATTCAATGACAAAGTACGTTTTGGGCTTCCTATGAAAAGCGTTATGACTGGCAATACACTGGAAGGTCAGATGCATTTGATTTTAAGATTTTGCTCAAGCACAGGAAAGGATCTCCTTTCAAAACGAGCTGCTGTAAAAGGTGGAACTACCGGACGGATCTTAGCAGAGCAGCGGAGTGGTCGAGCAGGTACATATTTGATGATGCAGACTCTGTCCCATAAAATGTCTTCTGGGCCAAACAGAGTGCCTTGAACTGTATTCTTTGGTTAGTAGGAAGTCAGTATTTGACCCTAAGAGATCTTCAGTCCACGTTGCCACAGAGAGCAAGAGAGTTTGTGTTGCTTTGTTGGGCCTTTCTAGGGTTAAACCCATCTGACTGGAAGTCCTTTTCCATTACAGCTTTCTACAGATGCAGTGTTGTTCTTGGGCAAACATCATGGGTCTCTCTTCTCCATGGAGCTCAGCAGTTTTCAGACATCTTCTGTGTCCCAAAAGATGTATAGCATTTCACTATGTACTTCCGTCCGCTTTGCTAGGAAGAAGATCTCTGCATGGGTCTTCTCCACCATGTAACCTCCAAAATCAGCACAAACTCTCTATTCTAAGTCTCAATGGTGTCAGGAAATAGGGTGAACCAGGTTGTTCCCCATTAGAGCACTACCCACCAGCCATTCTGCATCCAGCTTTGTGTATCCCAGAATTTCTCCCTCAAAAGTAACATGATTGTGGAGCCTCATCTCTCTCTGGGTGGAGATGGTTTTAGCGGCACTAGCCTGAAACACCAGCATATACCTAAAGTGATTTTTTTTGTTAGGGTTGCCTATATGTCTTCAACATACTTAACGTTAGGAAGCCTTTCAAATCTTCATTTTCTGCTTTCCCTGGGACACCTTGTACCTTAAAATTCTTAGCTTTGTTTACGTTTTCCAACTGTTTCAAATTTCTCTTCAAGTCATCTTTGAGATTTAAAACCAGCGCCACGCCATCATAAACTTAATTTACAAGTGAGTGTAATTCCTTGAATTGTGGGGCATTTTGGGCTGCATGTTTGAGTTGCATCACCCCTTTATCAAATGTCACCAGTATGTTGTGCAGAGTGCCAAATATAGCATTCAGCTGTGAGGTCTTCTTTCTGGCACACTGAAGCATTTGCATTATGCCCATTTCTGGAGAAGAATAATACTCAATGAATGTGTAGGGGATGTACAAGTCTGTGTCTAGTTTTACCCCCTATGTGCTGGCCAACCTTTTTGGAGGTAAAAGTCAGCTTTCTTTCTATATCTGATAGACTTTTTACAGGGGTTAAGCATACTGACAGAGTCGCTTCTTCAAATCTGCCATTGATGTCACCTATCAAACTTTTCTGGCAGATACTCCACTCCTTTTAATGGGTGGGTACTGTCAGTTACAGAGCAGCTGCACTGTGTTAATATGAAAGGGAGATATTAGTATTGCTTACTGGGACGCAATACTTTTATTGGCTCTACTTTGAGGCAATTCAATTCTGTGGGATTAGCGAGCACCTGTTCTATATTTCCGTATGAAGGACTGACTCCACTACAATCTACTGCCTGCTCCTGGCCACGCCCTGGTCATGCCTGGGCCTTCCCCTGCAGTGCCTTCTGCAGCATCACTGCCTGTTTTATAGCATCTCTAGGATACTGCTGCCCTCGCTGATCTGCATTCTCAAATCATCGGCGACCCGCACACCATATTTTGCAAAGCTCTGATTCAGAGTCAGGTGCTCCTCTTCCGCTCAACCTCTGAGGTTTTACTTATCACCCAGTTACCCTCTTGACCATGCACTCTGTCCTTTCCTTTTTGCCGTTTAGTTGACAATGGAGTGGCTGGGTGCTAATAAGGGCTGGTACAGTCCTTCTGCTTCAACATTCCAATGTTTGTCTTTCTGTTTCTTTCTTTATAACTTATTATAAAATCCTAATCTCACTGGATGGATGATATGATTAACTTAATAGCTCATATGCCTTGGTCTATACCAGTCGTTAAATCTCGTCTACATTGTTGTAGGTCAATGTCTGTGGCTCGGACCTTTAAGTCAAGTAGACAGCCCTTAATGACTGGTATAGCCCTCTTTGGTAAGCTATAATGCTATTACAACACTGGAATGTTGCAAGCTCCACTGAAGACAATGGAGTCGCAGAGGGCCAATAAGGCTGAGATAGACTTTTGACTCCAACATTTAAATGTTTATCTTTCTGTTTCTCCCTGTTTAATTTAGAACATTCAATCCTTGGTGGGTGAAACGTTCTTACAGTCTTATGACCTGCATGCCTTGGGCTACTTCAGTTATCAAAGGCCCTCTCCCTCGTTATAAGCCCTCGCCTACGGCTTGGGTCTACAACTCGGGGTAGGGCCACTAACAACTTTTTTAGCCCTTGGAAGCGGTCCACAATTCTATAATCAAGGAACATTTTTGTGTGGAAGCTCGAAATATGAAGATTAATTAGTTCTTAATGAAGGGTTGAGTACAACTGAGTAGGAACGACTTTTTTCTACTATTTTTGTAGTGCTCTGAATGTGTATCTGCGTCTAATTTTTTAATGGAGTAAACGTGCACTATTCGACTGTATTATTAACGTTTGTGAGAAAAAACGCGAAGTAATAACATCTGATAAAAATGTGGATTACTGAGGACATCGTGAAATGTCAAGCTATGACGAAACAATCATGTGCCTAAAATATCTAACACAAAATAAATAATACAAAAATATAATGCAAATACCGTCTTTGAAAAGAAAGGCGTTTATATCTGACAACTTAAGTCTCAGGTTTTTTTTTTTTAGAATTTCTGGAATACCATGACAGGATGTTACAAAACCTACATAAACACACTTGAACAAAATGTTAAATAATAGGCGGATAACAACCAGAAAGCAACAAAATAAAGCAAAGAATTTCTTCTATTTAGAAGCTGTTATCAACCTTCGGTATCTGCAGCACGTCGAGACAATATAACTAGTTTGAATCGGAGGAAACATTTAACTTAACTAAACACCCATTTAATGTCAAAGAAAGTAAGCTGAGGTTCACAGGTGTCTGCTTTTGCAGACCTTGGAGAATGAAGATTTACCAGGCCTCTCTGCTAGAGTAGAGATGCCTGCGCCGGAATAAACAGTATTACAGTAGTAGTGTGGGTAATCAAGGACTAGAAGGGGTTTGCTGCTCAGTGTCCCAGTCAATGCAGTGCTTAAAATGTAAAAAAAAAAAAAAAGTAGGTGCCAGGGCCCTTCTCTGGAGGCCACAGCAGCCTGCACCACCTATTGCCTGTGCCAGTGCTGGCAATGAACCACCACAAGTACAAACCACTGCACTGCTACAAGTGTGACAATTTATGCTATCCAAAGCCACCCAAAGCTATAATAATGGTGTGAGCGACAGATGTTATTAATTTGTTATGTATATTGACTTATTAAACACTGTTATTGTGCTTATCTCAAAATGTGACAGACAACGCTACCATGTGGTGGACCGTCACTAGAGCCAGTGGTCATATTTAAGTGCCAATGCAAGGGACCGAAAACAACTGGCTCAAATTAAGCACTGTGGACTACGGATTGTGGTGTCAGTATTTTTTTCAGCTTCACAGAATCCCGAGTATGCTCCAGAAATCTGAAAAAAATGTAGATTTCATATGCAGTGCGGACAATCTGCTAGGGGTAAGTGTTGAGTAAATAAGGGGAAACATCCTTTACGACGCAACTTTTACCACGCAGTGCCTTTACAATGCAGGTTTTTCAACGCAAGTCATTACAACGAATTGCACTGGGGGGCGCTCTAGGATAGGTAATAGTTTAATTTACTATCCAACACCTTCCCTACTATCCACGGGGACTAGAGTTGGAATAGTAAATTAAACTATTCACTATCCAGCATCCCCCAACGCAAGTCGTTGTAATGACTTGCGTTGAAAAACCTGCGTTGTAAAGGCATGCGTAGTAAAAGCATGCGTTGTAACAACGTACATCCGTAAATAAGCATCTGCACATTTAGCTATTTTTCTGTGTTTTTGCCACATGAAAACTTTTTGCCTTTGGACAAAATTCACTCCTGGCTCCCACACAGTGTGTTTGGGGTACTCTATCACCCAGAGGGCACATTTACGAGAGCAAATGGGGTGTGAACATTAATTGGGAATATCTGTGCATTCTTACAACGGTACAACTTTGTAGGACTCCCCGACATTCCAAACGGCTGCTTCCATTAGAACTCCCCTTTTCACATCTCTTTGATCGACTTACAGTGGAAGAAAAATTCACCCACTTGGCAAACTTTCCACAGCAGTAAATATATATATTTATCCACCATGGAAAGCCTGTCGGAAAGGGACATTGTAATCCCTATGGCGATGCATGCACAGGCACCGCTTTCATTGAAGGGATTTCAATTCGACCGACGCCCCGATGGGTTCCTTTAACCTGTCGGAAGTGTAGGTCGGTCCCTCCGACCAATGCACTCTGACCGCCGGTATCCTAATCCGGTGGACCAGATGAAATGAAATGAACATTTGTAAAGCGCATGGCTACCAGAAGGCCTCCCAGCGCTAGGCGAACTCATGACCAGGTGAAACATCAACATTCAAGGGAACAGGAAGGTTTTGAATTGTTTCCGGAAGGCAAGATGACCAGTCACTTTCCGGATGTGAAGGGGCAGAGCATTCCAAAGCCTGCCGGCATTGAGGGAGAAGAGTCTGCCGCCACTTGTGGCTCGTTTAATTCTGGGGATGTTAACTAGGAGGAGTTCATCCGAGCGAAGTTCTCTCCTTGCTTTATAGGGCTGAATTACAGCCGAAAGAAGAGGAGGACCAGTCCCCTGCATTGACCTGTGCATGATATAGAGTGATTTAAAGATAACTCGTTCTTTCACGGGGAGCCAGTGTAGTAGACGGAAGGCTGGTTTTGCGGACAGGAATTTGGATGTTCCCGTGAGCAGTCTGGCTGCGCAGTTCTGGGCAATCTGCAGTTTATTGATCACAGAGCTAGGAGCTCCCAGGTAAAGCCCATTGCCGTAGTCCAACCTTGAAAGAAGGAGAGATTGCACCATGATTTTTTTGGCTTCTGGAGGAAGCAGGGGAAGTACCCTCCTGGCCATTCTGATCAGGCCAAAACAGGTTGCTATTGTCTTTCTAGCTTGAGTTTTGAAAGTCAAATTACAGTCTAACCAGATGCCCAGGCTCTTTATTTCAGGTTTGGGCATGGGTACCGGGCCCATGCATGCTGGCCAGAGAGATTTAAGTGATGAGTTGTCAAGGTTGCCTAGGGTCATGATCTCGGTCTTTTCACCATTTAATTTCAGATGGGATGCGCCCATCCATTTTACTACTTCCGTAAGACATGTTTTCAGGGTCATAGAATAGTGAGTGGGCTGATTCAATGCTACAACCAGTTGGGTGTCGTCAGCGTAGGTGACCATGTGGATCCCAAAAGGAGCCACAATCGAGGCTAGGGGCGCCATATATGTGTTAAAGAGCGAAGGGCTTAAAGATGAGCCCTGATTGATTGAATGATTGATTGCGGTACAACACACAGGAGGTGCCGGGATTTGGAACACACGCCTTCTCCAAAGACCCGAAATTATCGTCCTTTCAAGAAGGAGCGAAGCCAACTTAGAGCAGTACCGGCTCCGCCAAAGTTGCTGAGACTGTGAATCAGGATTTGGTGATTCACTGTGTCCAATACTGCGCTCAGGTCCAAAGGTATGATGGAGCCTCCAACATCTAAAATGTTCCTGCTTTTCTCAACCACCACTAGGAGTGCAGTTTCCATGCTCTGCCGAGGGCGGAAGCCAGTTTGGGACGGATGTAATAGGTTGAAATTCTCTAGAAAATTTGAAAGAATATGATTAGCATATTTTCCGTGATTTTTGCGATCCCTGGCAGAAGGGAGATGGGGCGATAGTTGCCCAGGTCTGCGGGGTCTAGCTGGGGCTTCTTGAGTAGGGTTTTGACCATCACTTCTTTCCAGAGGGGGGGGGGGGACGACTATTCCTGTGCTTAGTGAGGAATTGATGAACTGGGTGATCGTAGGGCCAATAATGGGTGCTACCTTCAGTAGGATGCTCAGAGAAGCTGGGTCTCTGGGTGATCCGCCTTCGACTGACGACATTAAAGTCAAGAGCGTTTCCATGTGGAGTGGAGGAAAGAGTTCCAGACGATGAGCAGTGGAAGTGGGTTCGAGGGAAGGGTTTGAGCCTAAAGGGTCAATAAGTGGAAGTGATTTGATGATGTTCCTAATCTTTGTGTCAAAAAACTCAGCCTGCTTCTCGCAGATGTCAGACGGAGCGCCACTGACGGCCTGTGGGTGACGATCCTCCCGACATCATAATAAAGCCCTAAATATTTTAACAATTTTGACTTAAAAAAATACTTATTCAGTTTAAATATAAAAAATATATAATTACTAAATAATATTTTATTTTAAAATGTAATAATAAACTTAATTAAAAAAGTAAATAAACAAACTTTTAAACTGCTGTTAAAATGTTGATTTGTTTATATTCATTTTACAGATAGCCTTAAACAAAATACAACGCATGTTAAAGAAAAATGTTACAATCCATACTGAACAAAAAAAATTCTGTGGGGTAGGGGATATTTTATTTAATTATTCTAGATGAAATATTAATAAATTAAATACATTTTTTCTGATTAATTATTTAATACACATTTAATTTCATGAGATAATGTGCTGTAACATTACATTTTATTAATTCTCGGTTAATTAAAACAATTGTTTATATGAATTACAATGATACTTTCTATCAAAATATTTTAATACTTTTTCAAAGAGTTATATAAATGTTAATATTTTTACCTATAACTTCCCACTACGAGATCTCCACTAAGGTGGGAGGGAGCTTCAGCTACATGTGAAAATTTACTATTAATAATTTTGCACTTATAAATTCAACCCTACATGTCTCCACCCCGTGAACTGAGGAAGTGGCGGACATGTAAGTCTACACTTGTTGCGATTTCTAAAATTGCGATTGCATTTAAGAAATCGCAATTTCAGATTTCTTAAATGCAATGCATGATCATTTTTTAATTGCGAATTCGCAATTTGGAAGTGGTAAAATAGCATGAAGGTGACCTTCATGCTAATTTACCGAAGGTGACCTTCATGCTAATTTACCGAAAACGTTCAAATATGCACAAATTGCATTTTTGAAAGTATTAATTTACACACACACATGCCCTTGGGGCATGTGTGTGTGTAAATTGCATTTGAAGTTACATTTCAGGGGTGCAGTGTGGGGTTCTTTGGACCCCCCCTGCACCCTTGAAATTGCATTCACATTTTGTGAATCGCAATTTGAAATTCGCAAAATGTGAATGCCTTCCCATTCATTCCTATGTGCCTTTTGGCCCATAGGAATCAATGGGAAGGGTTTTCCTTAATTGCGATTCGCAAATTGTGAATCGCAATTAAGGAAAAATACCGATTCGCAAAAAAATTCGAATTTTCCATGCACTGCAGTTTGCGATTTCTAAATTGCGATTCCTTAATTTTCGCAATTTAGGAATCGCAAACGGGTGCAATGATGCATGTGACTGTTAGTGATCTGCATGGGACGCATTCTTTGCAGCAGGCACATTAACCGTCTGTGCTACCATAAAATGAGGATAAACTTCCACTAGACAAAACTCTTTCTCTCTCCAGGAAGATCATGAATCACCGAGTTATCTTGACATTTTTATTTTGGTATGAAAATTGCGGGAGGCCAGCAGTGCAGGACCAGGTGGTTTTAAAACTATAAAATACTTCCAAACACGGCGCCCCTTCAAAGAGTCAGCACCCAGTGAGGTGGCACCGGTCGCACCACCCTAGAGGCACCCGATCGCCTCATTTTAATAGCGGCGATGGAAACGGAATCCGACAGGTTATTCTGACTGGCTTCCGACAAACTCGGAGAGCCCGTCCGCCAGTTGGAATGTGGCAAGTAATCTCAAGGGCGGGCCTTTCCGCCCATGAGATTATGATGAAGGTTTCCGACATGGTTTCCATGCCGGTCTGTCTGACATGGAAACCATGTTGGAAAGCATCTTTGGAGGCCCCCAGCAGGGCCCCCTTGGGTGCACGGCCTCCGGGTAGGGTTGAGGGGGGCACCTATGGTGCCACCCTGTTGATCCCTGCACCTTGTGGCAGGCGCCTTGAGGTGCCTGCCAAGGGGTGGAGGGATGAGCTGCAGCTCCCATTTTACAATGGGAGCATGTATTATAGGCGGTTTATGGCCGGAATGTATGCTCCGATAGGAAAATGTAGGAATGCAACTGAACAGTGTTCGGTGGCATCCTAATTATGGGGTCAGGACCGTCGACTGGGTGTCAGTTAGTCCCATGACCGATGCAGTGTCTGGCAGAAGTGATTCCGCCCGACATCGCAATGAGGGCCTAAATGTATGTATGCATGTAAATGGTATTTCTATAGCGCAAACCTACCCAAAAGGCAGCAGAGCGCCATACAATGTCAAAGACAAGCATAACATCAAGGAGTAATATGAGAGAACGTGGTTTATGGAAGGTTTATGCATTTTAATGTAGTATTTTTTAAAGAAATGATTCTTCAACTATTTCCTGAATTGGAGCAAATTGTGGCAGTCCTGATGGATTCGTAGATGTTAATCAAAATCCTGTGGTGCATAGATGGAAAATGCCTGCAATCTTATTTGAATTCTTTACACTTCTTAGTCTGATGGAGAACTGGCTGTGGGTGTGTCGAGGACCACCAGAGATGGTGAGTAATACTTTTTGTTTTACATTAGATTTTAAAAATATCTTACATGTATTACTCTGAGAGAATATATATATATATATATATATATATATATATGTATATATATGTATTCACAGTAATAAATGTAAACTATTAATACAATTAATTATTATTTTGATTGATTAATAGAATGTAAAGTACATATTTTTATTAATTATGTTTCACTACTTACATGCACAGTAAAAAACATAATAAAACTTAATAAATTAAATAAGAAAAATATATTAATGTAGACAATAAATGAAATATTAAAAATGTAAACATCCAAAAAACACATTAATAAAAAAAATCAAAAAATACTATAAAAATTAAAATAATAAAAAAAATAAAAAATATAAAGCCATAAAACAATTAATGCTATGAATCTATTTAACCAATGGGGATGCCTGTGACCACCCGGTCGGCGGAGGCGGCTGCGGAGACCGGAGGCGGGGACCTACCGCCTGAGCCCTGCGTCGAGACCCGAGGAGACGTCCGCACACCTGGCCTTGGACCCGAGGGCCGCTTGAGTTCGCTGGACACTGCCTCTCTTCCCCCGCAGCGACAGACTCGAGGGAGATCTGGCCTAACAGTACCTGGCGGAGCGCTGGAAAGAAGCGGACGGCGCCCGAGCTTGGGGTGCAGTCACCAGGCCGTCTGCCCGAGCGCCAGTGGAGACGCGGCTGACGCCCATAAAGAGAACCGGGGGCGAAAGTAAGAGGGCCCCGCCTGCCGGACACAGAGGGACAGCACCGGCCTTCCCTCCACTGGGACCCACACTACTGGCGTACTCAGCGCAACTAAGAGGGGCAGTCATACACGTCGGGCAGCTAACGCCGCCTGAGCCCGCGTGCTAACAGTGCCGGTATCACACCGGGCCCAACGCCCCCTTGCGAAAAGGCCGTCGTGGGAGAGGAACGCTATTGGACTTGAACCCCTCGCCTCCCCCTTTGGACCCTTGTGCGACGAGCAGACCAGGGAGGCGCAGTGACGGCTGGTTGCCGAAACTCGAGACATGGCCCCAACTTTGAGGAAGCGGGAGACCACATGAGGCAGACGTTGTGGACCCGGAGCGGCAACAGAGCCACACGCTCTCTTGGGGACACTGAGACACAGCAGCAATATCCTACGCGGCCAGTTGGCAGTGAACATCAGCCACAATTTGATATCCCCAAGCTCCCCGGTAACCGCAAGCCGTAGGCTGACACTCCCCACTGGCTTAGAAAACGACTGAGGCCCCTGCACCTAGGAGATCACACCCACCTGAGGACTTGGCTGGCTGCTGTACTCGCAAACCACCTGGGGTGGGGGTTGGCGGCTCGCCACGGCGCACCACTACACGGACACGCCACTCACGCTGAAGACACACGGGGGTCAGCTGCTCTACCCCACGGCAACGGACACCGGAATCGCCTCCCTGCGACCTACCAACGCTGCCAGATCTGGGGACGACGGTCGCCTCGTCCCCTGGCTTCACCGTCGGTGGAGTCGCCTCGCACATGTCCGGAGGGGTGAGAACACGCACTGGTACCGGAGGAGCCCCGCCAAAGGGAAAATCTGACAAGTCACTACACAAGATGGCGGCAGACCAAGTCACCTCGCGGTTAGATACCATGCTCGCTGCCATGGAACGTTTGGAACAGTCCCTCCAGCAGACCAGGACATCTCTGGAATCCAAGATAGACAGTGTCGCCATAGACCTCACCCATCTCAGGGACGACCACAAGAAACTGGCCGATCGGACAAAGGCGCTGGAGGGCACGGTGAATGACCTTGGCCCCGCAGTCTCACAAACTGACAAGCAAGTACAAGATCTCCTGAACAGGGTAGAGTTCCTAGAAGACCGTGCTGAGGATGCGGAAGGGAGAGCGAGTCGCAACAACGTCAGGCTCGTCGGGGTCCCGGAAAAATGGGAAGGCGCCCGACCGACCCAGCGTGTTGAAGACTGGCTACGTGATCTATTGCCGGAGGGGGGGAATCTCACCACAATTCGTGGTGGAACGGGCGCATCGTGTACCCACGAGACCCCACACAACTGTCTCCAACCCGAGGCCGCTGCTTTTCAGAGTCCTGAACTACCGTGACAGAGACACTATCCTGCGGGAAACCAGGCGGCTTGGGGAAGTCCGAATCGACAACACCACGGTCATGTTCTTCCCGGACTACACCATACAGGTACAACGCCAACGTCATGATTTCCTAGAAGTGAAACGCCGGCTACGTGAGGCAGGCCTCAAATACTCCCTACTCTTCCCCGCAAAATTGAGAGTGGTGGCACGAGACGAAACCCACTTTTTCAACAACCCTGTGGAGGTGAGTGACTGGCTAGATAGCGGAACAGACACAACGCCAAGAAACACACAACATACTGAGACACGACCCCGAAGCCGTGGACCACGGCGCCGACGCAGAAACAGAGAACACAACAACGGCCGCCCGGACGACGCGGCTCACCACTCCCCACCGCTGGACCAAGTGCTCCAAGAGCAACGGGACGCGCTCCGGAGGGTCTCCCCACTGAGCGCTTCGCCGACCTCGGACAATGTTCAAGCTACGAGTCCGCAGATGGCTCAAAGCGACGATGAGGCTATTTACGGGATACCGGACTCCCAGCTATCGGTGGAACTACCGGAAGTCACGCCACAAACGGCCGACATGCCCCATTGAAACCCAACATGTACTACCATCGGATATTACCAGGGCGGCGGAGGTGGAACTGCTGGACAGACAATCACTGAGACGCCGCAGACAGGGCTGCAGCTGATGAAGTTCCTCACCGCCCTGGGGGCAGACGGTGAGACCCCAGCACAGTGAGTACTCACCCAGAGGTATGGACGCTGTGTAAGCGGTGCGGGGGTGGGATTGTCATGTCACCCGTCCATATTACCCGGAAGCACTCCTACCCTGTACATCTGGGGAGTACGATTTGCCTCTCTTGCTTGTATGTACATAGTCACCCGGCGGCCACACTGTTGGTGGTGACATTGCCTATTTGATCACCGCCTTTGATCACATGGTGGGAATAGTTTGTAGTCCGGGGAAGGGCTACAGATCGACCTCACTTGTTTGGACATTGAAGAACTGCCTTATTGATACCTAGCTCAAGCTGCCCCCTAGACTAGAACTCTAGTATTCTGCCCACTGGGCGCGTTTGGACGGCGGCATGTTCCGTTGCCGACCTTTTGGTATTTACTGCTACTTAGCACTGTTAGTACACCCTGTTACATTTCCCATTTCCCACAACAGAGTATTGCTTATGCCCTTGATGGAAATGTCGGAGTCTGTGCCTGTGAGGGGTGGGGGGGGGGGACGGGAGGCCATATGGGAGCGGTCGCCTGGGGGGTGGATGACAGGGGAGGCGGATGCCTTCTACCAAGACATTAGATATGGCTGAGATTAGGATTTGCACATGGAATGTGAGGGGAATGCACACACCGTCGAGACGTTACCAAATATACTCATATTTACGTCGTCATAAATTCCATGTAGTACTGTTACAGGAAACACATCTAAACAAGGCTGAGGTACTCGCGCTGAGTAGACGATGGCGCGGACAGATTTATGCCACGGAGTACTCCTCCTATGCCCGTGGGGCACTCATATGGATAAGGCCGGGCACTCCCTGGGCAGTCATGGATACACAGATAGACGCGGGAGGTAGGTACGTAATAGCGAGGGGTAGACTAGATGGGCACCCGGTAGTACTCACCTCCTTATACTCCCCTAACACTGATCAGGGAGGCTTTCTTGAATGCCTCTCCACAGCGCTGGCACCCTGGCATGTGCTCCCGTGGATCCTTGGAGGCGACTATAATTGTGTCCTAGACGTACACTTAGACAGATCTACGGCTCCCCCACCTAATGCTCAGGCACACGTCACCACAAAGGCTCTCCTCAGTTGGGCCCAGCAATGGCGCCTACACGACGCATGGCGGACTCGCAACCCCACGACGCGCACGTACTCCTACTGGTCGGGCGCACATGCACTACATGTCCGATTAGACAGATACATGATTTCCCCCGATCTCCTTCCATTAGTCCTGGACACCCAATACATGGGCCGCACCCACTCAGATCATAATCCTCACACACTGGTCATTGCCTGGGACGTCCCACATCCTCCCATCCCCACCTGGCGCCTCCAACCAGACCTCTTACTTGACGCGACATTCCGAGATTCCATACTCACGCAATCAGCCCAATACTTCGAACTCAATGCTGGCACAGCGTCCTCCCCCCAAACCGAATGGGATGCTTTCAAAGTGGTGACCCAGGGGCTCTGTCTGGGAACACAAGGACACATGAGACGCCAAATTGAACGGGACCTGACACGGCTGGAATCAGAACTACTGGCCCTCGAAGGTCCTGAGGGGGGAGATGCGAGCGCCCGACTGGCGGAAGCTAAGGCGGAGCACGACCACCTATTAGACCGTCTGCGAAGTGTCAACTTTGCGGCACACTCCGCCCGGGTCCACAGACAAGGCGACAGACCAGGCAAACTGCTGACCTGGCTGATTGAACGGGAGGACCGATCTGCCCCAATATCGACCATACAAGCCGGAGACGGCAGACTGCTATACTCCCAGCGCCAAATACACAAGGCATTCACGGGTCATTATACAGGCCTATATCTCTCCCGACTACATGTCCCACTAACTGCCATCACGGACTATCTCTCTCACACATGCTTACCCACCCTAACGACGGCACAGCAGAATGACCTCGGAGCACCACTGGGCCCCGAGGAACTCCGTGACACCATCTTTAACCTCTCGAATGGCAAGACTCCGGGACCGGACGGCTTGCCGGCCGAGTTCTATAAGGCTGCCTCAGACATCCTGATCCCACACCTGGTGAGGATGTACTCCGCGGCTGTCGATGACTTCACCTTGCCCCCGACTCTTAACGAGGCGACCCTTGTCTCCTTACTTAAACCTGGCAGAGATAGCACACAGATGGGCTCTTACCGTCCTCTCGCACTCCTGAATACGGACTACAAAATTCTGGCCTCCGCACTTGCTCGCAGATTGGCCCCTATGGTCCCTGCGTTGGTGCATCAAGACCAAAACGGGTTTGTACCGACGAGGTATACTTCCCACAACATCCGCCGACTATTCCGATTGCAAGAGTACGCCACAAGACAATGGCCGCGAGCAGGGTGCCTTGTACTCGACCTAGAGAAGGCGTTCGACTCGGTGGAGTGGCCCTACCTGCGGGCAGTCATGGAAAAGTTCGAGCTGAGAGATGACTATCTGACTATGGTCGGCCTCTTATACCGCAAACCCACAGTCCGAGTGCGTACCGGAGCGTTACTCTCTGACCCCATTCGTGTACGGAGAGGCACCAGGCAAGGTTGCCCACTGTCGCCCCTACTGTTCTCCCTAGCAGTGGAACCCCTGCCTACAATGCTCCGGTCACAAGGAACTAACTGGGGAATACCGTTGGCGGACGGACTACATGTAGTGTCATTGTATGCTGATGACCTACTCTTGTACGTCAGGGACCTAAGCAACGTCCCAGAGTCCCTCACTGCCATCTTTGGCACCTTTGAGGAAATGTCGGGTTTACGAGTAAACTGGGCCAAATCGGGGGCCTACTCCTTCAGCCCGAATGTTCCTGAGTGTGACATACACATCGGAGGTGTGAGGTTGCAGTGGTACCCCAACACGTTCAGATACCTAGGGATACACATCTATCGAGATCCCATGGATATTTTGGAAGGAAACCTGATGAGGGCGATCGCCTCTACCCGGGCACAGGTGGGGTTCTGGAAAACGCTACCGCTCAATGTCCCTAGTCGCATAGCCTTAGCGAAAATGATAGTCCTACCACGGCTGCTATACTACTTTGCGAATATACCAACCTATGTACCCACCCGGGTGTTCCGAGACTTCGAGGTCCTGCTGCGAGACCTGATTTGGAACAGAGGTAGGCCTCGAGTCGCATTGACGAAACTCTACATGCCCACTGAGGAGGGCGGACTAGCAGTTCCAAACATGGAACTATATTATCTAGCAGTACAAATGCAGTGGGTGTCAGGATGGCTAGGGGGTAAGAACCTGAGCGACACGGCCACGGATACCACTATATGGTCCCTATTCCAGATTCACGTACTGTTTCATCCGCTAACTCGGATTCCCCGGCCGCCGCAACTGCTGCTCGCAGTAGCACGCAGATGCTTCCTCCGCTGCCTGCGTCTAACACGAGCGACGACACCATACGCGCCGATAATACCGCTATTAGGCACTCCGACAACGGCGGGGACCCTGACCACTGTAAAGTTGGACAGCTGGATAGCCGCAGAGGTGGAAACCTTAGGCGACCTTTACTCTGAAGGCGCCCTCTTGCCCTTTGTAGCCCTAGTAGGAGATACATCCCTTCCGGCTGGACAGTTCCTAACACACGCGTCCCTCATCCACGCGTTGACTACCGCTTGGGGAGACATATCTAGTGAGCCACCTACACATCACTTTATGCAGTACCTGCATGTCATGAGCAACGGCACTCACATCATTCATTGGTTAACGCAAGCACTCCTCCTACACACACACCCGACAACTGTACACCTGAGGGACAAATGGGCGACAGACAGGGGAAGGGACTGGACGGACAAAGAGTGGGCTATGATCCTGGCTGGCCCAGTAAACGTCCCCCGCAGCCCTCACTTCAAAACTATACAATTTTACATACTGCACCGCGCATACCTCACCCCGGACAAGATAAATAAGTATTTTTCAGTCACAGACACTGCCTGCGGCCGCTGCTCCCTTCTAGGCGCAGATCTCCTCCACATGCTCTGGCTATGTCCCGCCCTCCAGCAGTACTGGGACGGAGTGACCATGTTGCTCCGACATTGCACTAAGGAACAAGTTCCACGCACATGGGAAGCCTGTATTCTGGGTTTATATAAGTGCACGTGCCAAAATAAGGTCCAGACTAGGTTCTGGGATCTTGGACCTATCACAGCCAAGAGACTGCTTACCAAGCGGTGGAAGGCAGCCGCACCCCCGCACCTCCGACACTGGTGTCTGTCGCTGACGAACTGGGCACGGGCTGAGAGCTCTGTCCTGAAGCGGGAAGAGACAGCAGGGCTTAGAAAATTCCCCATCGCACAACAATGGGAAGACATACTGCACTCCTTCCTACAGAAATGTACGGAACAGGGAATTACGTGAAGAATTATGTACCACCTCCTCCACTCCCCGACACGGACTCCTGCACACCACACATGATGAGACATACACCACCCAACCGACCGTTAGGCTCTGCCCGCCGTTTGCCATGTGCTTAACTGATTCACACTGACGACTGCTAGCCCCACTCCCGGACACACGCCGCCTGATGCGGCGCTACAACAAGAGCCCAGGCACCACACCGAATGCCACACCCACTGAACACTCGAGGACCCCCCCCAACAGCTCCGCCACACGGACAGCCTACACTCCCCCCCCCCCGGCCTCCCGCCCGCCTACCCCGCGGGACACGGCTGGCACATCGATTCCGACTCCCCCCTCCCAGTGATATGGCGAACTCTGCGCACAACTACCCCCACCTACCTCCCACAAAACTCATGTTCCTGTTTTGTAGTTCGTTACTGGTTTGGTTTCATCTCCCCTTAGACCATGTCCGTACACATACAACTCCATGTTACATACCGTTTAGCACCACGAGGCGCCCTCGGACGTGACGGCTGAGGCTTCAGCACCACACCTGGGCGCTACGATACAGAACAGCTCTGTCCAACGGAATGGGCAACCAAGGCGGTCATGCGCCCCAAACGCGCTTAGACACTGAACACCCTCGTCACTCATTCATGTGACACCATGCCCGTCTGAATGTTGACCCACATTGCAACACTCCCCGATGACACATGTATGATATGGTGGGTTCGACTGCCACCACTGCTGGTGACGAGGATAGGTTCGGCACAGCTACTTTGGTCCACTGACTCTATAAAGAAAAACCATGGACCACACACTTACTTAACACGAAATAAGTGTATGATTACAGTGTTATGTGACATGTTGGTATATGCTGCCGGGCCCCAGGGTTGTCGGCCTTGAAGCTGTGTTCACTTACTCTACCTAACACAATGTTCATTACCTGCAGCTGGCCCGGCTGGGTTGTAAGCTACAATGCTGTGTACACTGTATGTTGGACAATAAAGGTCTTTAAAAAAAAAAAAAAAAAAATGAATCTATTTAACCAATATTATGAAAAGTATTATTAATAAAAACTATTAGGGAAATAGTTGAGTATTTTTTAAGCTGTTTTTCAATTTAAGAAAATAGGGTTCTTGGCACAGTGTGTTCTAGAGTGTAGCTCCCTAAGTAAATAGATGTTGATATGCTGTATACCGTGAAGAGCCAAATTGCAAGAGTGTGGCACCCTATTGGCAGGTATCTGTGGGACTTTTTCAGATAGATTCTGTAGGACATCCAAATAATTACAGTGCTGTAAGTATAGGGGCACGATGTTTACCACAATATTGTGTCTGTGATCCAAATATAAGCCCATTGTGCTTTTACATGGGGAAAACAAGCTAGAGGAATGTAAGCTCCCAGCTTTAGCTTTAGCACCAAACTAGCTGCATAATGCTGAATCAATTGCTGTAGTTCAACTCAGAGGAAATAAATACATTTATGATTTGAACCTTAAAGGGAAAAGAAAATAGATACTCAATGCACTTTGCTGTTTTGCGGCTGAAAAAAATTGAGATTTGACTACTGCCTTAACCTGGTCCAGCTAGTTAGTTAAACATGATCCTTGAAGACACTAGTCTAATTACAGCAAAAACAAGTATTTGCAAAGCAATCAGTCTCGTCTTTGGGACCTTATAAGTATTTAGCCATTATATTGGTTGCTGTACTATCTACAGTTCTTTCACGCACAAAAAACTACAGGTTACATACAGCCGAATCCAACACAATTCTTGTGAAAACCGTTGGTCATGTTACATGTGGGTGATCCCATGAAATATGGCAATATCTGCCACAGTTCAGTTGTAAATTATTGGCCATTTTTGCATCTGCAATGTTACATGTGGGTGATCCTATGAAAGATGTTAGAAGAGGATTTGAAAAAGCACTCCAATCTCTTGGGGCAGAGTTCCGCGATGTGATTTAAAAAAAAAAAAAAAAAACCTAAAAGATAAATTCATGAATGTGGTAAAACCTTACGGGGGAAATGAGAGCCAGTGGTAGCGTGAACAAATAGGCACATCAACAACACCACGCTTGGGGCAGAGTATACGCGATGCAATGTTTTTTTTTTTTACAAATAAAGCACATAAATTGTGCTAAATATAAACGCTTCCTGCTCCTGTTAGAAGAGGAGTCGATAAAACAAGTTCCAATACCTTGGGGCGGAATTCGCACAATGTTCATTTATATTTTTAATTAAGCACATAAATGACTAATACATGTATGCGGGGAAGCTTTGCATGGGGAATGAGCGCCCGCGGTAGCGTGAAACAAACATATAAGCACTTCAACTACACCACGTGAAGAGAAAGCCTTTCTGAGGGATATGGGGATGTGGTAGCCAACATTCCGAACAGCTATCCTAAACAAGCCTTAAGAAAAAAGAGTGCGCCGACAGACAAAGACATGCATAAACAAAAGAGTAGGGTAGGGGGATATGTACATGGGGCAGTTCCCACAAAAGTCAAAACACACCCAAATGCGGCACAACAAGCAATGTTTCCCCAATGAAAAGAGAGAAATATTGAGAGGCACAGGAAGGAACAAATAGAAAGCGATGGGCATGGTGTAAGCCCGCATAGTAGATACAGCATGCATCGCAGAGCAGTGCATGTGCGCCAATAGGTTTGAGCGAAAGAGGAACCTAAATACAAGTGCAATGATCCTCAAACGAAGTGCATATTCTTACCTATGCGTCCTTGTTTGGGAACTAGTAGGATAGGCTAGGGGAGCACTGGAATGTGTAATCCCTCCTTTTGACGTTTTGCTGACACATTGTTAACAGGCCATTACTTTATTTAGTGCTTTCCTTCTCATTAGATTAAATTGTGAGTAGAAATATAAAATTCCAGTGTTTCTGGTTCTGCCATTTATAAAGTGTCCTGATGATTTACAAAGGTTAGAATAGCAGGCTCCAATTGGTCTATAAGGCCCATGTTGATGAAGCCTTTGCACTGCCTTGCGGCACGCACACTGATGCATGGACACCACAAAGACTTCAGTAATATTTGGAAAGCTACACAAGGCCTAATTTGTGCATTTTTCACATCACACATTCACAAAGGGTAGCATTGCAGCCACAGCACTTGATGCAACTGCATAATTTGCTTTGATTGTACGCATCTTTCCACAGCACAAATGTAGCACTTTTGTGGCATGTCATGGGTGTAGCACATCCAGATTTTAGAATAACTCTTCTTCACTGAGGTGTGCAACTGTGCCGGTACTCGACTGCTTATGTGCTACAGCAGTGGTGGGGTATTAATTTATATTGCCACCTCTTAGAGGTGGAAATGTAAATCTAAAGATTGAAAGGAGCAGGCAGCTCAAGACCCTGCTTGGCTGTCATTTCTACTCCTATGGGTGACGTGTTTATGGGTAAGTACAGGGTTTTAGTGGGATGAAAAAGAAGTGGGGGGTCCTCTAAAAGTGGTGTGGCATTTGGAATTTAGGGTGTGGCTTAAACACAAAAACTAAAAAGCATATTTACAAAAAAATGACGGAGGGCGGTGCTACGCCAAATTTGGAAACATCGCGCTCCAACATTTTTAAAACATAGGGATGCATCATATTTACAAAAAATACGACACACCCTTGTGTTTCCCCTAGCACTGGCACAAAAAAAGCTACCTAGCACCAGGGCAGGCACGCTGCTGACATGTTGCAAGGGGTGAACAGTCAAAATATCGATTTTTTAATATCGAAGTACATTAATATTGAGTTTTAAATATCATAGGGACAGAATATCAACATCAAGGATATCGACAACCAGAATATCAAACTGAAGGTAAGAAATATCAATGTTGCAAATATCAAAGTTAGTAACATCGATAGTAAAAGTATCGCTGTTAATAATATCAATATTAATATTAGTGTGTATTTTAGTATGTATTTTATATGTATGTGTTCTATATTTTTTGTTAAGTATTGTACTGTTTTTTAAAATATATGTATACATTTATTAGAAATTAGTAATTTGTTTATAAGTAAATTATCCGTTTTAGTACCGTAGCGGGTTTTGGGTTTATAGGGGAATAAGGTGGGAAGTAATTTAATTATAGTAAATTAAATAATATTTTTTAGGAATTATTAATCACTTTTAATTAAATTTTGTGTTTTAGTTCTGTAGCGGGTTGTGGGTTCATATGGGAATAGGGTGTGAAGTAATTTAATTTTAATTAAGTAATTATACATTTTGTATTATTGCTATCAATAATTAATTCATGGTTAGTTAATTATGAATTGGTAATAATTTTTTATTAATTGATAATTATATTATTTGTATTAATGTATTATTGGAGTGGGTTGTGGGTTTATTGGACAATAGGGTGGGAAGTAATTTAATTTTAAGTAAGTAATTATTATTTTTTAATTATTGGCATTAATAATTAATTTATTGTGAATTATTAATTGGTAATTAATGTGTATTAATTCATAATTATATTATTTGTATTAATTTATTATTGGAGTGGGTTGTGGGTTTATAGGGGAATACGGTGTGAAGTAATTTATTTGTAATTAAGTAATTATTAAAAACAAATTGGGTATTGATAATATTTTTTGTTAATTAATTATTATTTTGTTATTAATGTTTATTAAATATTATTTATTGGTATTGACAATTAATGTATTGTTAATTAATTATTAATTGCAAATGAATTTTTATTAATTGATTAATTGCAAATTAAATTAATTGTGTGAAATGTTATGTGGAGTGTGTTGTGTGTTTATTGGGGAATAGGGTGGGAAGTATTTAATATTATTAAAGTCATTATGAATTTTTCTTTATTTGTAGGGCCCGATTCACAGAACTAACTTAAGACAAAACCCTAAACTTACTACTTTTGGTATTCACAGAAGTTAAGATTTTGTCTTAAGTTTGTCTTAAGACAAACTTAAGACAGACTTAAGACAGACTTAAGTTAGGATTTTGTCTTAAGTCTGTCTTAAGACAAACTTAAGACAAAATCCTAACTTCTGTGAATACCAAAAGTAGTAAGTTTAGGATTTTGTCTTAAGTTAGTTTTGTGAATCGGCCCGTAGTTTTCATTTTATTTATTGTTAATTTATTAACCACTTGGCTGCTAAGGGGTGTGCATGTAGGTCCATTGACTTTCCATTGAAATCAATGGGCCCTACATGACGAGTTACCCTTGTCATTAGCACTGAAGGGGTTAATATATCATTATTTGATTACAATATTTATTTGATTTATAAGTATGTTATTTTTAACACCTACGGTATCCAACGCTTTCCCTACTGTTGCATTCTCTGGAGTGGGAATAGTAATTTTTACCCCTACACTATCCAACGCTTTCCCTACTGTTGCACTCTCTGGAGTGGGAATAGTAATTTTTACCACTATGCTATCCAACGCTTTCCCTACTGTTGCATTCTCTGGAGTGGGAATAGTAATTTTTACCCCTACACTATCCAACGCTTTCCGTACTGTTGCACTCTCCGGAGTGGGGATAGTAATTTTTACCCCTATGCTATCCAACGTTTTCCCTACTGTTGCACTCTCTGGAGTGGGAATAGTCATATTTACCCCTACGCTATCCAACGCTTTCCCTACTGTTGCACTCACTGGAGTGGGAATAGTAATTTTTAGCCCTGTGCTATCCAACACTTTCCCTACTGTTGCACCATCTGGAGTGGGAATAGTAAATGTTAACCCTACTCTATCCAACGCTTTCCCTACTGTTGCACTATGTGGAGTAAATACATATATTAATTTATATGTATATGTTTAATTTATTTTAACATTATGTATTAGTTATTAATTTTTAAACATGATTTAATATTTTAAACTATGTTTCCTTTAACCCCTTCCACGCTAATGACAAAGCCAGCTCGTCATGGGCTTTACCTGCGCTGCGCTCATGACGAGCTGGCTTTGTCATGTAAAGTGTGATTTATGAACATCCAGCGCACAGCGGGAAAACCCGCTAGCGCTGTAGTGGTTAATTATATGCATTATTTACTTAATTTTACATTATTATTAAAACATTTAAAAAACTATATTTTTAACATCGATATTTTTGACGATATTTTTTTCCCGATGTTTTTGTACTTACCATTATGTAGATAGGACTTCGATATTTATGACATTGATATTGTTGTAGGTCGATTTTCTGCCTGTCAATATTCTGTCAGACATTCGTAGCATGGGTGCCTGCGCTGCAGGGGTGATTGTTTATGAGCAGGAAGGGACACCTTCCTGCACATAAACAAATCATTCATGGCGAATTGCTCTTTCTATGTGTGCTGCAAAATGCAGTACACATAGAAAGAGCAAAACAAAAGAGGAGAAATTAATACTTTCTGCGTGTTTCGCCATTCTAAGACCTGGTATCACCTGGCCTTAGTTTTTGGCACTGCCCCAGTCTCGTAAATCTGAAGCAGCGTCAAAAGGCAATGGGTGTTGCGGTGGAACCCCCACAGCAACACCCATTGCATGTCCCTTTGCGGCAGCAGGCTGCTGCAGAAAGAGACATATTTACAAGATGTTGCTTAGCTCCACCTTGTAAATAAGGGGAATGGCACAACGCTACTGGAGCGTCAACAAAAATAGACGCTTCAGAGGCAAAATGGGCTTGTAAATATGCCCCTACATTTCTATATATAACACACCTCAGTGTTTCTCTTCAGCATCCTCTTTTCACTGTGTTCTAAGAATGCACTTCCTCGCATATCCTTCACTTCTCCACCCTCAAACACATAACACACCCACTCACCTCTAAGCGCAGCATTTTCTTTACTTTAGCCTTGTCAATATGTTGACAACTGTCCACCTCCGTCACACACATCTGAATAGAATCACAATTGCAACTGAAATATGTCACCATTTCTCTGTATGCTCTGTGGAGAGGCCAAGGATTGGATGACCATCTATTCTGAACACCTTTCTGTACTATGAGAAACTTGCGCTGTCTTCAGCCTTCAGCCTCAACTCCAGAGCGCTCAGTCGTGGCCTGTTATATATACATGGAGGTGACTCAAAGTATAGCACTATACCAGTGAAATACGCTAAACGAAAAAATACAGAAACACAACATCCTGGAAATAGCTAACACTCTTAGGGAATGTAATATTAAGTAAAACGTGAGAAATATCAACTGAAACCAAATCTCTGATATGGATAACCTAAACGTGTTTTACATCCACTGCAGTTAAGGACATGACTATGGGGGCCAATATGGAACATGTTTCAATGCCCATTTTTAATTACTACCGGGTCTTAGACCCGGGGTGACCCGGCCCACTTAAAGCCCTGCGTCAGTAGCCTGCTGACATTAGTAAGTCACATTAGTAAGCCTCCTTCTTTGCTCACGCAGAGCATGGGAGTTGTTATGCATAGGGAGTTTTTGCAAGAAATGCATATCTGGGCCTTAGAAGTTACTACCTTCAAAGAGGCAGACTAAATACAACTAGTATATGTATCTGCCGTCAATATTTATCTAAGGTATTAAATCCGCAGACTGTGATTTTTCTAGTGGAAACTTAGCTTCACTATTTACTTTATAATTTTGTTAATTGTGGACCTGGTCTTTTCAGGCATTGGATCGCTTTGCATGACCTGTGATGAAATAACTGCAAGTTTCTAATCAGTACTAATCAGCGGTGTCTAATTGTGGTAAGAGTTTCCAATTTAAATCTTTAACAGTCTGTAATATTAAACTACGCCATGTTAAGTAGAATATTAATACTGCGCTTATTTTACTATATGTTCCTATTTAAAAATGTACAGCCATTATGTTATATTATACTATGCCTGATCAAGTAGAATATTAACATGTCTCTTAATTTTGCTACGTACCTGTGAGTGACCTATTTAAATCAATAGCAACATATTAAGTTGTCATGGGGAGAAAACGGAGTTGCTCATCTTTGGCAATCAAAAGGACCTTTGGGTCCCGATCCATTGGCCGGTAGAAATGGGTCCATCCCCGGTTGCGGTACAATCTGCTCGCAACCTAGGGGTAATAATTGATGATAAGTTGTCTATGCGTGCCCAAACAGCCAAAACAGCCTCAACGTGTTTTCTCATCCTTAAATGGTTGAGGAAAATATTGTGGCAATTACCAGATGGGACTCAGAGAATAGTCCTACAGGCATTAGTAGGTTCAAGATTAGACTATGGGAATATCCTCTATTTAGGAGTCACTAAAGATACATTGAACCGACTTCAAGTCATTCAAAATGCCACAGCTAGACTGCTCCTCAATCTCCCAGGTCGCACGAGTATGTCAGTACACCTCAAGAAGTTACACTGGTTGAGGATCGCTAACAGCGTGAAATTTAAAGCACTGTGCTACGTGTTTAGGATTAGCACTGGGGAAGCACCGACATATTTATGTAAACTGGCCCAAAAATACTTTCCCTCCCTCCCGTATTCTTCGATCCATGCATCAGGCCAAAATTGCTGTTCCCAGGTTCAAACGGGCACGGTTGGGCGGACGCTCATTTGCCCATCTGGCCCCAGTACTGTGGAATTCACATCCACTCCAACTTCGCTTGCAACCTTGCTACCTTCAATTTCGGAAGGGAGTTAAAGCGTGGCTGTTTAATCAATAGTGGCTCACTCCGCTCTCTAAGTAGAACAGATCCAAGGCGCCGGGAAACCCTCAGGGTAGCTGTCGCGCCATATAAATGGAATAAATAAATAAATAAATAAAATAATAAATCATATCTGATACATTCCCACAGTGAAGTGGTTGTTGGACAGCCTCCTAGTCAGGCATCTGTCAGTTTCGTAGAATGAGGCTTTTATCGAGGTTCTCTGGCTCTCTTTTACTTCAATAATTTGCAACCCACACTAGCCAGTCGGGGTATGTGTGTATTTCATTATTTTTATAAATTTGTTATAGCGCTATTCCAACGGTATTGGAGCGCTTTGTATGTGCACTGGTGATATACCCTAAGTGAACAATCACCCTGGGATCATATTTCCAGTAATTTACATGCCTTTCCGTCAACTTGCGCATGGCGGTGAGCCTGCTAGGACAATGTTGGCAGTGAGGCAAGTCGTAATTTGGATGGCGGCCCACATGCCTGCACTGCCTCCATTGACCGCCTCTGCCTCTCCTGCCGGGGTAGTGGCAAATGTCACCAGTGGTGGCAGTGTTGTGGCGGTCTTCCCGCTGTGTTTGTAATCTGGCGGTCAGACTGCTAGGGAAGCGGGCGGGCAGACTGCCCAAAAGCGGCAGCGGTTCCTTAACTGCCAAAGTTGTAACCAGGTCCTAAATCAGTTCCTATGTCATTTGGACTGAGGTAGGTTGAGTATTTCCAAATGTAAACATTTTGGAAGGTGGTGCATAATGCATTTAGGAAATTTGCTAGTTCTGTGAAAAAGCACAAGTTCTTATGTACTTTTGGTACTTTTTAGATCAGTTCAGAGCTGAATCCAGTAAATAGTGGTGGGAGACAGTGTCCTGCTTTACATATTTAAGAATTTTTCAGGAACACCATCTTCTAAAATTTTAAAGCTGAAGGGTAAAATAAGGAAAGAGATATGGGGTCCTATTCCCAAACTGACGTTTGTAGTATGCAAAGTAGAACTACACTAGTACTACAAAATGCTATTCAATAACTTACGTGCGCGGGACGTCCGCCTCTGCCATCCTATCGTTTCTGAGCAGAGAACATTATGAAATACAAGGCTCTCCTCTAAAATCTACCAAACTACGGCATGTGTTGTCTCAATGATCTACCCAGGCAGTTTATCCTGTAGCTACAATCTTTCAACAAGTTTGCATCTTTTCAACAAAGTCATCCACTCCCTGTATGTTGGCCATGAGCACCCACAAAAATAACCGTGCTGGAGTTCAAACAGTGAATGAGCAATAAATAGGCCTTTACATTTTGTGTTTTTCATGTCACATTTGCTGTGCTCAAAGACAAAGGTCAGATGTCAGGTTAATTCTTCTGACAAATTGCTGCTTATTTGGAAACTGATGTTTACTTTGTTTCTCAGACTGCAAGTGAGAACATTTTGTAAAGGTGACCTTGGTGCCTATCTTGCTCGGGTTCAGGAAGTGAAAGGAAAGGCTGTAGGATATCAGTCTTTTTTTAAACTCACAACATTTAAACACGAACTATATACATATTTCAAAATATCATAATTTATGGAAGCACAGTTGAAGCAAATATTTTGTAATTTTGAAGTGTGATGGAAACAAAGATTTTAATAAAATCAAAACAAATCAAGACGATTTATTTGGTGCAGCGCAAATGATAAATATTTTCTGGAAAATGATTTCCACACATTATGTCCATGCAAATTTAGTGCCCATGTCAACAGAAATGTCTGATGTCTGTAAACAACAGTGTGCTGCCCCACCAGTGCTCCGAAATGAACCTTCAGCTACATACCACACCCTAACCACTCTCCTGCCGGACGCGCGCAGGTCATTTGCTGCACTTATTCTTTTTGTGACGCTTGGATTGTTCACAATCCCTAAGACTTTAGGAATATAACATTAATGGCTGCATGCCCTTTCTGAAAATTGTTCCAGCACCACTAATGTTGGCAATCTAGCTGGGAACACAAAAAGAAAATAACAAGATAGCTTGCACTTTGTCACTATGGTCTGGTGCCCCAGCTGCCACCATTGCGTCTGGTTTATCCAGTGCTGTGATCAGTCAAGACAGGTGTTAATGCAGTTCAATGTTGTTCAGCATTTGAAGCCGGAACAACCTTGAGCGTGTGACCTTGCGAGAGTCCAGTCAATAAGTCTCTTCAAGGCGTGCATCTGCTGCTGCTCTAGAGTGGCCTTTAACTCAGCTCAGCTCAAGGAAATTGAATATTGAGATCTACAGGCAAGAGCGTTCAAGTGTTAAGCATTACAAGCAATCATTTGTGTGGAGCTGGACTTAAATCTGCAAGATGCACAAAACCTTTCTCCCAAAATGACTGCTCTACTGTTGAACTATCAAATTAGAATTTAGAATCCGAACACTTTTCACGGTCCCCTGGAGGAGGAACACAAGATCAAACAGTGCTAAAGGCAATAGGCCACGACTATGTGCATGAGACAAAACATTTAACTATTATGTAACACTGGAACTACTGTGTCACAGACTGTGCCATGCTTCACCACAAAATACGACAACCTGAAATAATACGTGTTTGGGTAAAAAGGTAGGGGCATGGAAATGTGGTGCATTATACCACATAATTTGCCTTTGCTTGCCGCATAATTTAGTCAACTCTGTAACGCATTTTGGCCCTCTTCTCCCGCATAAGTCCAGTGGCCCTGATCATTTCCCATGGACAATTTCTTTAATTTGCCTTGAATTAAACAAATGACACGCTTGACGAAAATTGCGCCCTGGCTGTCTTTTCCGTATTGGAAGCGAAGACTGCTTTGTGGATTTAGGGGTCGCCACCCCATCAGGGCCAGCGTTGTAAGGGGCGAAGGGATCAGCAATAAGAGGGATATATATATATCCAACAACACCCCACTTCACATGGAAGAGAGCACGTGCACGAGGACTGCTTGGTATAAAGGGCCTTTTTTATTCCATAGGGTTTCCTCCGACCCGGTAACACAGAGAGACACACTTCGGCTGTCGCAACAGCCTGCCTCAATATATACACATATACATAAATACACACACACACACACACACACACACATATATTGTACTAGAGTGGAGGAATATGGAAAGAAGACTGAAAATAGAACAGGGAAAAAAGACTTTAACTCTTTCTTCAGAAGAGGCAGTAAATTAAGCTATTTTTGTAGCTGGAGGTAAGTACACTTTGTATGGCAATTATATCCTTAAAATGGAATGGGACACGGTTATAAGCATATTATGGCTCTAAACAACAGAAATATTAGGGCCATGTTTCGGAATATTATTGCTGAAGCAAGGGATGAAAAAGACTGAACAAAAGTGCTAAACCTACCCTGGTGTGCCAACGCTGCATCTAATTTACTCAAAACAGGAAAAGCTGATAATTATAGCAAAGCTATACTATTGTAACAATGCCAAACTTTAATAGGTGAAAATTGAATAACTGCTTCTTTCCACCTCAATCGTGCTGTTTCTCCTAGTTCTAGCTAGCAACAATAAAAATTAATGTCGTTTCTTGATATTCCTCGCTTTCCATTTGCTTATTAGCACAGCCAGTATTATGAGATTGCCGGAAAAGCTCTTGGCACCAGGTTAGGATCGCTATTTTAATGCATCATTCACCTGAAGATGATAAACAGGAAGGAGAATGGTGAACTCGCTCTCCGAAGCTTGCCCCTTGGAACTCACACCCGTCACTGAAATTTAACTATGCTTATGACTGAATTGGTGTTAGGGACTTGCAGAGTACAAGGGGACACATCAAGCTACCAATCACCACGTCAAACTACCAATCACCACATCAAGCTACCAATCACCATGTCAAGCTATCAATCACTACATCAAGCTACCAATCACCACGTCACATCAAGCAACCAATCACCAGAAAAGACTTTGAAATGTTCCATGATATGAAAGTTCACTTCATTGCCATCACACCCAACACCGAGTGTAACATGCTATTATATGGAGCCACTGTATGATGTCTGTGTGTCTTTGCGAATGTTCTGTGTCCCCAACTGTGCCTGTAGCATGTTCTTCAAGAATGAGTGCAGGACTACAATAAAGCAATGGCTATTGGCTTTTCCAATGCTTGCTAAACAGTGTTGTTAACACTAGGGCGTAGAGTGGAGTTGCCCACTGGACCCATCGTATTACCCAAGGTTGCCAGCTTGTGGGTTATGAAGCAGAGACGTGGTATTAGACACTGGTAAGGCTGTGCCTTCCATTATAGCCCCATCCACAGACCATCTCCAGTTATAAAGACCATTCGGCGTGTATATTTGATGTGAACATGCCCACAGTCATACAGGGACCAAAACGCCTCGGTCGACTGCTGACAGGGCCTCGAACAACCATTTGCAACAGATGTGTTTCTAACATATGGTAAACTATAAGAAGTTTTTCGGGTCTCTGCTAACCCTATTGTTAGTTATGGCACATGTACTGAAATACAGTAAAAATATAAGACGGCTGCTCCACCAAACCGCTGAGTTTGGAAGTGTTTAGCAATAAGGCTCATTTCAGCCTAATTTATAGGTCTGCTGGCTTTCTAGGGTATCCTAAACTCCCTCACATGTTCATGACGTTTTTAACTCGCCATGTTCTTCCCTTGCTGATGTGTGTGTGAGCCAAGTTTCCAGATATGTAAGAGGGGCTTTGTTTACAGCTCCTGTTTTGGGATGACTGCATGCATTCAGGTCATGCAGCTCTCATGTGATGGGATATTCCAGGGCAGTCTGTTTCTATGGAGATGTGCTGCCTCCTCCTATTGGTTTAGTTATAACAACTACGACTGCCCCTGTACAAAGATATACATACACTTGTGTTCCAGACGCTTATGTGCGCTAACATAGAACATACAGAAACAAGGTATGCCATTGGATTGGTAGTTATACACGGATCTAAGAAATCTTTGCTATGTATTTGCAGCATACGACCTCTGTAAAGGATTCTGATGCTCAATGGGCCATGTATGCGCTATAAAAAGCAAAAACAAAAAAATAAATAATATTTCTTTAGCTTAAAACTGTCCTTGAAGTAAGTAACCAACCGAGTTCACTGCTGTCCTGGGCGCTACTGCTGAAGACTAGCAACTCCCTTCAAAGCCAGTCCAAAGTAGAAACAGTTTAGTCAGTTTAGCAGTTAAATGGTTACACTCACATTATACAAACTAACAACGTATAAACTCGGAAACAAAATTGCTGGTTTGACGTAGTCAAACTGTGCCCCAGTTCTGCTACAGTCGTTGGAAAATAATGTTTTCCTGGGCAGTGCAGTATCAAGATTCACTCAAAAGGCCTTAGTCGGCAGTAGAATTACCTACTGGGATGTAGCAGCTTGCTGTGCTGTCACAGCACAATAAAGGTAAGAACATTCACATAAGTGGAATTTAAAAACGGGGCCTTGGAAATAAAATGAACACACATAAGAAAGCATTTTTTCTCACACTTTAAACACAGATCCTCGAAAGATTAAAGGATGTTAGTTTTATAGCTATTGCAATTTAAAACCCATTGCTATTTCAGTATACATCTCTCTATAATATGAACACGATAACAAACATTTGCACCGGTGCACTGCAGTTTTGCTCTGAGATTTTTTTCTGATTTACCACTGCCACAACTGAATTGACCCTAAAAAGCAGTCAAAACTTGCAGCTTTTAATGGGTAGTAGTGTTGTTTTAACAAGGATCTGTCACTGCAAATGGCAGGTCGAAACTACACTTCATCAGTGTAAAATTTATGGGCCAGAACTACTAAGCATGTTTTGCGGTCGCAAATGCTCCGATTCCGAGTTTGAGACTGGACAAAAATCTTTCTCAGAAGTATAATCAGGTATTATGATTTGGATATTTTTTCCCATTAATAAAATGGGTTTGTGAATGGATACCCCTTTTGATATGTGGAAGGGATATGCTGTAGGTTTCCTTTCCAGGAAAGGAATACTCTTAGGACCCTGTCGCTTTCTGAATTAAAAAACAAATTGTTGGGAAATTCACAAAAAACAACACTTTTAGTATAAAATGCAGCCACATTTCCTTTAAGGAAAAAAGAGTGCATTTTACAAAAAAAATTACTTTGCTTAAAAGCGACCGCAAACATTTATGTCTGCAATTTGCGACCTACCTCATTATTATTCATAAGTTTACCACCCATTACGATGTGGAATTTTATGAACTGACCTCTTAATACACAGGACAGTTAGTCAACATCTTTAGTGGTCGCAATTTGTGACTCGTATTTTGCTATCAGTTATTCGTACATCTGGCCTTATGTTACTTCACCATCTCCGCACACCCACTCGACACTGCACCAACAGTTCATGCAACATTTTGAGCACACGGAAAGCATGAGCTTCCATTTGGTCTCTCCTTCGAACTTTTACTGACAATGTTCAAGCTGCCAGCTGTCCAGGACACAGTAACTGTAGCATGGCCTGTGCTCAGAGTTTAATTTTAGCACCTCTCCGACATCTCATGTTTCTTTGGTGAACCAGGCATGAGAAAAGAGTGTTTGGCAAGTCCAGAAAAAAAGGTAATGGGGCAGATTTACTACCACTTTGCACCAGTAAACTGAAACAAAGTGTAGAATTTGATTTTCCTTTAGTAAATCAAAATAATGCTAAGTGCTACTTTGTATCAAAGGGGACATCCAGTGGTTGGCGTTACCATGCAACGATTCCATGGTTTTAACATAACTTTTCCAACTTTGCATGTGTGCTGTACTGTAGCACATACAAACTTGGAAAAGTTGTAATATATGTTTAGAAATAATACTTTGTACTGTTCAATAAACTGGGTCTTTGGTTCATCGATAGAAGGTTTGTTTTCACACCAATGGGTGACAAGAGTGAACTTAGTCAAATGCACCTGCGCAGAGTGTAAAAAAACGGTTTTTGTAGCTCGTCAATGCTTCTGGGTAATAAATAGGGAGCACTGGTAATCCAAACGATCGTTCATTAATGATTTACACGCTAAGGATCAATAGAAACGGAATATGTAATCCAACATATTTATTTTAAAATACTTATTTTAAAAATACTTTTTTTTAAATGCTGAGATCTAATGCACTTAATATTGGTGACATCAGAAAAAATAACAAAATGCAGCTAAGCTTTTCAATTAACGGTCAAACCAGGGAAAAATCGTAACATCACAATTTATATCCCTTACTGTGCTATCTCTAGTGCTATGCTAGTTCTAGCAGATGAATAAATAATAAGCCTGAGTTTCATAGGTGGTACGCATACCTGGATAAAAGGGTTTGTTTGTTGTCTGTTTGGCATAGCTTGGCAGCTATTTCGAGCACAAGGCCAAGAGCTAACAGATTGTATCTACGAGAGAGCACAATCCTGGCACCAGTTCATGAAGGCAGAATGGAATGCTTAGCAGAGCTTTGGGGAGTCTTCTTTGGTGGAGATGGAATCTGGTGCCGTGCTCCTCTGCAGTCTGTGTCTGTGACCTGGGTGAAGTTTCTCTCCTAAGTGGTCAAGTGTTAGTCCTTATATATTGTATCTTATGTAAGATATTTGCAATGTCACCTTAGGAATGTTTTGACATAATCATATACATGAGTGTAGAACTAATCAGGTACAAATACGTCAATATGTACTATATTATTTGGGGTATGTTTGTTATGACCTTGAAAAAGGCATCTGACCCAGACATATGTTTCACTGGGGGTTTTGGTGATGTCTATATCTGAATGACTTGACACTTTCAGAGTTCTTGAAAAGATAGGCACATGCAACATCTGCGTCAAAGGTTGTTGATACTGCATAATTTGATGAAAACTGGCAGCTTCCATTATCTAGGATGAATTAAGGGACAAATATAAAAGTGTTGGACAGGCTAACTAAAATGGAGCCTATAGCTAAAATGGAACATGTCCTGTATGTGTTTAAGAGCCGAAAACTAAAAGAATGCAGCCTAACAGCAGGTGATTTAAATAATAGAATTATGGAGGGAAACTGTCATAAGATTTAAGTAATTTCTGGAATAATGTCTAAGCTAAATAGTCACTAAATTATTATTGATTTTTTATTGATCTTGAGAATCAGACATATTAGTACAGAATAGAAGCACGTACCAGAAAGGTGCATTTGTCAAAATATTAATTCATCACTTGTTACATGTTCAATAACACATCTTCAAACTGAAATGACAAAGGGGTCTGCGCTAGAAGACATGATCCTTACAACAGTATTGGAAGGGTTCCATTACCATCCCCACACTAGACATCACACACACATCATCTGCAAGGGTCCCAGGGTGTGTGTGGTGCAAGATAGCCTGAAGTGTTCTAGTACATGGAATGACACTAGCAGCGCTACATCTTAGTAGATATTGCACAGTTCTGCTGTCTCCCTTTAACGCTATGCAGCACAGCAACTTTGACTGCTGAGCTGCGTTACGTCCTAGTATATTTTCTACAAAGTCCAGAAAAACAGTCCAGCTGGACTGCGGTACATTAAATATTTGCATATAAATATATATCTATGTATGTAAAAAAAGTACTTCTTCTAAACAATAATTTAACGTTTTATGACTCAATGTGCTCTTGTATATCCTCTTAAACATATACATAATACGAGAACACTTTTTAGCCGTGTTTCTGGTTATTGCCAGCATGACCAGCGTGTGCTTAGAAAGATAAGCAGCACAGTGTATAAGAATAAGGTAGCTCTCAAAAGTGAGATTTAACAATATATTAGATTTCTGTGGCAGAGATGCATTCAGTTGCAAGGTAACTAGAAGACAGGCGGTCTCTATACACAAACTGGTTGACAGGAAGTACATGCTGAGTTCCTGACACCTAATCATTATGCGACACAGTACAAGATGGGTTGGCAATCACACACAGCGCAGGAATGAATGGAGTGACATTCTCTATAGAATGAAACAGATAGGCATGGATTCTGAATCACAAACACCAATTGATGAGCAGCTATTCTATGGCACAGTAACAAAGGCACAGGTAATAACTGACTGACAAATATTCTATGGAATAGCGCTAAAGTGGAGACAACAACTGATCGACAAATATCATGTGGCACACTAGCTGAAGCATTGGCAATACTTGATGGACATACATTCTGTAGGCAGTAACTGGAATACAGGGAATAACTGATGGGCATATTTTCTATCGCACAACTGATGGACAGAGAATAATTGATGAGCATGCATTCTGCCACAAATAACTTGGGATGCATTTTGTGTAGAGTAACAGATGGAAAATCCACTTCTGGACCAGTAACTGGTAGACAACCGTTCTGCTATACCGTATCTGAGGGCTAAACATTCTGAAATACAAAGGTTATGTGAGGAATTCTTGTAAAATTCCATTGTTTTCTGTCCATTACCCTGCTTCAGACATGGACCAGCCAACTGCAAATCAGACTTGTTCTTGCTCTAAAAGGAGCAGTCAAGCTGGAACCACCAGCAGAGTGCATCTCTAGAGAGGAACACAAGAACCTCAAAGCGGCTTAGGCTATTTGGGGCCTCTTCAGCTAAGTGTACCTTGAAACTTGTGGCACAGCAGCTATGTGACCTTTGTCTGGACATCACGGTGTGCTTCCAAATGAAACACAAAGTACTTTGGTGGAATACTTGTACAAGTCTCAGCCATTGGCAAACTCTTGTACTGCATTCCAGGAAGCATCCAACTCCAGACTGGGTCTGGCTTTTGGCATAGTCAGAACTTCTCTTGGTACAATTAGAACAGTCCAGCCTGAGCTGCCGGGCCAGGCCTTTCCACATAGGAGCCCAAGCAACCCTAGACCAGATATGGTCTTGGTGTTCCTCATCAGGGAGCAGTCATCGATCAGTACTGCATTCTCTTTAAGACATACTGCAGTACATACAAAGTAGTAATGCACAGTATACATTCCAACTGGTTGAAAAACGTACCTTTTATGAGGGGTGTGCAGCAAAAATAAAAAAAGCCGACATATCCTGATGAGAAAAGAAGACGTGCAAAAAACTAAAAGCAAGCCTTCTTAGACATCTCCTTCAAGCAATAACACCCACACACATCAGGCTTGCACCTTCGTATCCTACAATTAACAGAGATGAAGGTACGTCTTCTCGAATATAACACTTCCAGCATCAAATACGACTTCTCAGCTCCTTCTATTCAGATAAAAGTCACCCTTCCCTTGCCAAGAAGTGTATTGTTCACATCATACGGTATTCTTAGCAAGATGCGCAGAGCTGCACTCTATCTAAATTAGTGCTCAGTGAAAACCACTACATACAAGTGTGCAACTGTTTCAGTTTATTGACAGTTTGATATCATGCCTTAAAAGGCAATACAAACAATCAATGTACACACATAATACAAAAAAACACAAATCATATTTAAAAGCCCATTCTTTTACGATACATTTTTTTGTTACTAATATCCTTTGCCCACCCTCATACAAGCCATTAAAAACAGCAAATATTTTGTTTACCTCCTACCCTTCACCACGGAAGTATTTCTTAAATCCTATTTCCTTACAGGATTAACATTATCTTTTGTGCAAAATACAATCCACTTGGATGCAAACTGGATTAATATATTATGGATGCGAGTATTTTGATCTCTTGGACAAGTGACCAAAATCAACAATTCACCAAGTGCAAAGAGCAATTTCTTATATTAAAAAATAAATTGGTAATACAGAAAGAATTAATATTCAGCAATCGTCTCTAGACCATATGCCCTTAGTTAAAACAGACATTAGAGTTAAAAAATAATGCTAAATAATTACTTATGAATTATCAAAACATGCTTTTTCCATTCTGCAAAATAAGACAGCAAAGTGCAAAGTGCATCTACTAATATACATAATACTATTAAAAAAAATTACCTTTCTATGCAATACTCTATCTTATATTGGGGATGTAACTAGAACATAGTGACCTCTGTGTACTCATTTCAAATCCCTAATGCGGAAAGCTTTCCTTCTTAATTAACTGATCATAGACAACGGACAAGAATGTCCTACTGAATAACACACAGGTATATTATTACATCCTAAAATGAATTCCAAAAGACCCTTAGCATGTTGGATCTGAGTCGATCTGAAGGGCGTTCTTCTACTAGCTGCAAAACTGAAGCAAATTATAAGTAAATGTAAAAAGGTCAGTGGTCCCCTAGGGCAGATGGGACTTGCTGAACCAGCTTCCATCGTATAAAAGCTGGTACTTGCCCCAATCTAATCTTCAGTGCTCACCTCCTTATATGGGTACTTTTTATATCCCGTAGGTAAGATTGAATATGCCCCCATACCTTGCTTCCTTTAGATGACACAGATTATCTTTCTTACGCACGTCTTCTAAGTCACTCCTTCTAGAGTCCTTCTTTACTAAATATTTTACAGTTTGCTTCCGCTGTGTAACACACATTGGAGTTCCCACCCACTCCAACATCTAGTGATACCTTAATATCCAGTAGGTTAGCCACCCACATGTCGGTATATTTCTCCTGCAGGCTGGATTTTATAACTTGTCTAATGAACCCTCATCCGCTGTAAGAAGATGAGCCAGTAATTAAGGAGCTGTTGCTTGTACTTAAATAAAATGTTAGTTATGCCCAATTCAAGCCTCAGAGCACTGTTTACAGTACCTGTAGGTAGGCCCAACCATTTATTTCAATGGTTTTCATTCTTCTTACATATCTTACAGGCAAAACCTCGCACCCATATAACAACAAACTAACAATTTTAACATTACATATCTAAGCACTTCGATGGATTTGTGGCCCAATGCAACATCCATCCTGAATAATGCGCCTGCTATGGACTTAACTCTTCTTTCCTGTGTATCTATATGTGGCATAAAATTTAAATTATATCTGAAAAGAAGGCCAAGATAGTGATATTATTTTACCTCTCTTACTGGTACGCCATTTAGCCACCACTTAGGCATTCTCTTCTGTTCCCTATCTTTCATAAAAACCATTACCTTAGTCTTAGCTGTATTTTTTTTTTTTTAAATTAGACCTGCTATACTTAGCAAATGCATCTAATTGTCTCTGCAGGCCGACCACCATCAGATCCAACAGAACTGTATCAGCGGCATAAAACATTACTCATTTGCCTCATTACCCAGTTTAGACAGAAATGATCGGACCACACCTAATCCTACCACAGGATCCGCTATGTATATGGAAAACAAAAGAGGGGCCAACATACAGCCCTGCCTCAGTCTGTTAGGGGTATCAATTTTTCTTGTTAATGCGCCATTTCTCCCCAATTCCACTCTGGTCCATGAGCCTTCATTTAGTTGGATAATCAGTTATAGTAATCATGAAGGACACTACAATTTCCTCATCTTCTGCCAAAGTTGTGGCCTATGGATTGTGCCAAACACTGCTGACTGATCAAAGTATGATGAGAAGAAAGGTTGCTTTTTCTTAAGGGCGTTTTTTCAGCTAAAAGATTCAATATAAGGCAGCTTGAATAGCCTTTTTCGAAACCCACTTTGGACTCTAGGTAGAATATTAGCTACACATACCCAATCCTCTAACAACTCTAGGAGGTGTTTTGTGTATATCTTACTGGGAATCTCGAGTAGCGTGATCATACGGTAATTTTACGGTAGGATCTGTTTCTGTTTTTTAAAGAGTGGGACCCTTATACTGCTTTTCCAGGTTCCTGGAATACCCTGGCTGCTTATTTTTGGAAATATGTTGATATTATTCTGTTTCCGTTAGAACTCCCAAATGAGGTGCATTGTTTCTTAACGGGTTGAATTTTGTTTTTTGACAGTCTTGATGAGAGTATTCAACTAGATCTCAGTGTTCTTGCCGTCATGGTGAGGGGGTGGTAGGGGCTCGCTTAGTCCTCATGGGGCACTAGACCACTGGTTAGCCCCTTACTCTAGAACACTGCTCTGCACCGCCTCACCTACCCTGATTGCTGGTTACGTAATTATTCTACAGGGGAAGAGCACAAGCACACCTTGCAAATTTCCAAGTAGCTCGGTTACACAGTAACACAGATCACCAAAATTACAAGTGCCCTACACCTTCAATTATCCTACTCAGGACTATTCACCCCACCTTACTCCTCTCCACGTAGATCGGCTTACAGCTTAACCTTGTTGCTTAAGCTAAATGCTTAAAAACACAAATATGAGCCAATAGTTGCTGGTTTAAGATGATTTCCGGATGTGATAGTCAAAGAATTTCTCAGCCATATAGCGGTTTATTTCTCCACTGGACACTGCCTCTGGGCTACTAATGCATCTTCTAAAGCCCATGGAACTCCCCCACCCAACCAATAACAGAGTCGCTGTCCAGATCACAATCCAGGACGCAGAACCAGGAGCCTGCAGCCAAGTTGGGCGCCTGTACCAGCACTTCACTGCCAGCAAACCAACAGGTAAAAGAACACAAGGAACCAGCTCCAGCACCAACAGCAGGAACCACAAAAGTACAGCATTACTCTGTTTGCACCCCTATCTTAGAGCAGCAACCACACCACTTCCACTTTATTCTGCCACAGGTGGGGCCATTGTTCTCTATAGGTTGTAATGTTAAAACAACGTCTGTACAAGCAGTATAGCGTGAAGAGATGGCAGGGTGGCAGTCAGCTCAGCCTCCGTCGCTGCTCGAAGCACCATGTACAAACTTAATCAGACAGCAATTAAAATAGAATTACATTGGGTCCCCTAAAGAGGCTTATGGGCCAAATATTAGGGGTGAGAAAGAGAGTGCGGTGTGCGGCCCCGCTGTAGGAGCAAGCTACACCGGGCTAACACCGACCGCTTCCGTGCCTACTCGGAGAGATCGCGACTCTAGGGTCCCGCCTGCACCCACACTCTAAGCTCCTGAAGCACATACCACACAGCTCTGGCCCTACCCTGATATCTGCTGTGCCCCCACTGTGGTCAAGGAATAGCTCCAGCCCTACCCCGATATCTGCCGTGCCCCCACTGTGGTCAAGGAATCTGGAACGGGGCGCCAGGAGCCTGGGGCCCGGAGCTTGGAGAAGCCGGTGTTCATGTCGAAGTTTCGGCGTATGGCATTTTGGCGTGTAATGTCAGCACGTCTACGTTAGTCATAGGAGTAAAACATCACTGGGATGGCCTCACTACATACACACATATACAAACACCTCCACAGAAGAGCCGCATACAGATAGACAAGTCTGTGGTTGTCCCACTCAAATGTATCAAGGTAATATCCCTCTAAACAGGTTTCTTACTTTTGCTACTCGTCAGAAGGAAACAGTCTTTGTGGTAGTGCAAGACTTGCTGCTTTAGTTCCTCTAGTAAAATACCCGCCAGCACTCGCGTGCCGACCCCAGGCTTAGACAAGCATCATCATCACATCCTGGCCAGTATGCGACATTTCTTTTTAAATAAATATATGACTATTCAATCAAAGAAGATACATCCAGTGTATGGTAACTAATACACAAGCATAAACTCCAGGCCCTGTGGATATGGAAATCTTCCAATGCGTCATCATGACAAGGGACACTGACCCTTCTGTCAGTGCGACACATACGTATATGTGTTTGTTTTGGTTTTTATAGAACGCAATTCTGGAGAACAGTAAGTGGGTACAATCTGGTGTGGAGATGATATGAGACTGTGTTAAAAAGGTTTCAAATGAGGGTGAATTGCATCCAAGTTGGTGCTGAACGAGTTAAGGGGACAAGAAAACACTATTGACCATGGAACCATTGAGTCCCTTTAAGCTATTGTAATAACAACTAACATTCATACTTTCTCCAAAACATTATCTTGGATCATAGTCTCAAAATTAGAAAACCACAGCAAAATATGAAAATATATAAAAACTATCAGTTCAAAGTTTGACTTGAGAATGTTACTTCTGAAGATCTACGTATAGCTCTTGCTTGTATCTTTTTGTTGTGTATGAGAGCATTCCCCTAACGGTTCTTCTCACAACCTACCCCGTTGTGCAATAATTATTTTACAATGGACAATATATGTAATCTGAAATAATCTGGGTGGAATGATGAATGCATCACAGCCACTTGTAATTCGATATTTGTGGTGTGACATAATATTTCAGTTGGCTGTGATTTCTCATCTGGCAGGTAACATGTTCTGCTGTCCACCCACTGTTGATACTGAACAGGGAAGCCCTCTAATGGGACATAAATCACTTTCCTTCTGGGTAGTGTGGGAACGTTTTAAGTACTGGAGTATTTCCTACACTATGCTTCAGAACTGTCTGTACAATACAGGGTTTTTTACTAATACAGTGGGAGAAATTTGCTATAAAATGCAACATTTAATCTCATGCCCAAATATCTTTTTGGTTTTATAATCCTCCAAAATTCCGTTGGAAAGGGTTGACACTTTTCTGGTGCTTGTTTAATTGGAATTTCTGACCTTGTTGCCAACCGTGATGATTTTGTTTGAAATTAAACCCCTGCTGTACTCCCCAAACTTTCAGTGCCTCCTAAGCCTATGTGTATATTAAAGATGAAGGGATGAATTGGGTCGTAGAGAAAGAGAGAGGCTGTACCACTTCAAGTGTGGTGTGCCACACATATCACATAACATCTTTTGAATTGAAGAGAAATGTAGCACAAACAATTTCTCCAAGCATAGTCAAAAATACTACAACTTGCCAAACTTCTTTAAGGCACAGCTAGAATCCAGCAATTTTTATTTATTTTTTCAGAGTTTTATAGAGCGCAAACTTGACCCAAAGCGGGTATCAGAGCGCTTTACATAGAACCATTTGCATTACATGAGGACACATTCATTTTTGTTAGGCACGGGGAGATTAGGTGATTTGCCCAGAATCACAGGATGTTCAGCTTCATTGCCGAGACTCAAACCCAGTTCCCTAGATTTGAGGTCGACCGCCATAGCTGTTAGGCCAACTCCTCTCTATATTCGGTAATGGGAATGCTGCAATTACTTTACTGGACTACAGAGTGTGGCCTGCCCCCTCCCTCCTTGCCAAGTCAGTGGCCTTGTATTGTGAACCTACAAAGTCGTTGTTGGCCACAGTGCTATTGTGCCTCAAATGTCCTCGTTCAAGTGCAATGAAAATAAATAGTATTTCTATAAAACTGTACAACCATATACCATGTGCAGTTTAATCACTGAACAGGTAAAAGAACTGATAGACGTCACAATAAATAAACAGGATGTATCTAATATTGTTTCTTTGTTTTGTATTTCCCACTAGACACCGACACTAAAAAACTTAATCAGCCAAGAGCTTGGGTCCCTGTACAAAAAGTTCTCTTAAAGCGTCAAAAATATCCCTTAGGTTTTTGCCTACATTGGTAGTAAATTTTCAATGCCTATTAAATTCGCAACAACAAAAAACAGGAATTACTCTTGGAAATGTACTTCGTTCATAAAGTCCAGGTACGCTTTCTCATATACCATTTCATGAATTGTCCTATAAATAGAATATCCGCCTCACTTATTGGTGGAAATGTGCATTTTCACATTTTCGCATGTCTACTTTTTTTTTTATGGCCAAAACATGCCTACTAGACCTTAAACGCTGGCCCATTGTCTTTCCATTCCCGCCCTGGAAACAAAGTTGCCCCTAAATTTACAAGCGTTTTCAGAATGGAAACTGCCATGCAAAAGTTAGGTGAATGTCCTCAAACATAGGAGTCTGGGGTCCAGATTTACCACTTAATCCTGCAGTGCAGCAGAAGCAAATGCTGTGCTGTGCGAAAAGGAGAGACGAGGAGAGTGCCATATTTACAGAAATATGACCTGCTCCTCCCCTTTTCCTATTGCCAGTGCTGAAATATGATGCTGTGCGCCAGGGAGACACCTCTGATCCATAGTGCAAGGATGTCTTTGTGAGTCTAGCATAGATTTTGTACTGGAAAGGTACCCTTCCAGGACAAAATACTATGCATAGACTGACTTTAACCCTTTTCCCTCGTTGTATGTGTGCTGTAAAGTGCAGCACACATACAAAGTTGGACAAGGAAGGAGAAATAAAATAATTTCTCCTTTGTTGCGCCTACTTCAAAAGGGCTCAGTTTTCTTACGCTAAACCCTTCCTACTTTATTTAGTAAATAGGGTTTAGCGTCAGAAACCTTGGATGGTTGCATGGGAGCGCCCATACTTTATCTCACACAGGAAAGGGGAGAGGGTCAAAAACTACTCTACCACCCCGAACCCCCTAGTATCACATATACACACATAAAGGGGTGGAGAGGGAACGACCCCAAGAGAGGGATGAAAAAGCAGTGGCACAATTATGTGTATTGGAAAACTGCCCTCACTCACACACAAATGTGTGTGACATGCTTCATGGGTCTGCTTACAATACTTCACCAATGGTAGGCCCCCTTGACGCGAAGTAATGTATAGCAGCGCACAGTGCTCCTCTGCGTTACTTTCACATTATTTCCAGCGCTAAACAAGTTTAGCGCTGATAAGCAAATCAGAAAAAAAGATTTTGCGCAGATTTTCATCACTTTTGTAATGCAAACATAGTGTAAAATCTTAGTAAATCTCCCCCTATGTGTGTATCATGCAATTTGTGTCAGAGGCCCCTGACACTCGCTCTTTCCCACCACTGTCAGAGGCAATGGGAAACGCCCACCATTCTTATGTCTTTCCACCACTGTAAGAGATAAGTTTTGATCTTGAAATGTTTAAACCGCGATGGGGACATGGAAACATCATTGCCTTTTTCCAAAAATTCTTTATAGCAATAATGATATTCCACAACTGAATGCACAATCAATGGTCAGGGGCTTCAGCACACAATGCAATCTCTGCTTTGTGAGGATACGTGTCCTATCCTTTATGCCAGCCCCTGTCCAATGACCTCAGTTCTTCTTTTGTTCTGCTATTGGAGCACGCGGAACGCCCACTGAAACAACACTCTGTCCACAGGACAAAAGGACGGGTCAGAACAACAAAGGTGAAAGCGAGCAGGAAAAGGTCAAGGGAAACACAGAGACAAGAGGAGCCACTGAAAACTGAAGTCTGTCTGAGTCCTTGGAATACAGAAGTGGCAGGGGAGAGCTTTAGAGTGTAATTCCCATGACAATCATTCTTTAATAAGTAAACCGTTAATCTCTCTCTCTACACTCAACCTTCCACTAAGTACTCGTGCAGATATTACTTGTGTACTTTAGTTTACATTTGCAACCAATGTTTATTTTTCATAATCCACCTCAAACGTGTTATACGCTGCTATTTCCATAGGCAACAAATGTTTATTTTGCAAAAGCCATTTCAAAATCCAAATTAGTTAACGTATAGGAAGTCAAAACAAGTCAAGCCTCACACAGACTTTGATTTTTCTGATGGCAAGCCATGTTTAAAAAGTAACAGTAATATAATTGTACTTCTACAGCCAGTGAGCTAACAGGTTAGAATATAGCTGAAAGAGTTGCTAGGTCGTATTGATAAAATAAGCTCTGTGTCCATATAAACATGCTCAATATGTCCTAAACTGCAAAACGACGTAGTTAGATTACTGAAGTTCGGTTTACCACGCAGAGAGATTTTGTTTGAGATGTAGGAAGAACTAGGAAAGCAATGATTCCATGTTTCTAAATATGGATTCAGGCAAACATATTTAGCGTTTAGTAGCCGGAAGTGTTAACATTATTGATGTTGAAATCGATTGTTATTTGAAATAAAATCTACAACACTTTTTTAAAGCTTTTTTTAACTCCAGTTGATAGTGAATTCTGAATAACTGAATGAGACACAAACATGTTGGTTTAGAGTGAAGGTATATGATATTCAGAACCTTACTTGCTCTGCCACTGTCTGGTTGGAACTTGATGTACTGTGTAAAATTGAAAGGCTTGGCCAATTTCTTATTGTAAAGATGGCTTCTTTCAGACCACCTGAAAAATGTCCATAAAGACAGGAATGGATGGAAATGGTCCAGCCATCCTTAAATGGAGACAGCTAAAACATCAGTGCAGTAAAGGTCAATCAAACTGAGCTTTAGAAGGACAAATGTGCCACAAACTAAGCCATACATGAGGAAGATAAGCCCTCCAGCGGCCAGTGATCGTGCACAATTGGCACAGTCCAAACACCTCCTAATCCATCAGGCTAACTCCATACCATGGGTTAAAGCTGCATGCATTATCCACGCAAGGTGCTAATCCAGAAGGGCTGCTCTATCTATTACTCATGCCGCTTGGCTCTACATTTTCTATCCAGAGTCTAGGCTAGGGCCGCTTCTGATATGACATGTTGGAGCAGTGATTCTGTCTCGCTGACACATGGGCGGGTATGGGACAACCACCTCATTCATAGATACTGCTTCCACCGATAACTTACAGAAAAGTGCTTCTGCTAGGCAGTTCCGGATACAGCAATGCCCCTACCTTCAACCCAGGCCTGCAGGACATCAAGAACTCACCTCTTCTGTTCACGCATGAACAGCTAGCCCAAGGGATTCCTGACTTCAGAGAGGAGTGATGGAGGCTAGAACGGTCCCACAGTGGTTGTTAGCACGCCAATCACTGGCCACCAGCCACCAGCCACCACCAGTTTCCTCTCGCAAGAGCTACTGGCCCCTCTTGTCATTCTCTAAATAGGAACCACACTCTCTCCAGAGCGCAATCAGTAAAAGGCACAAACAAAAGATCGGGTGCCATTGCGGGCACTCATTCACTGGGACTGCGAGTCTTCTCCCACGGCCCCAGGACTTACAGCATGGGAAGCCAGTGACTCCTGCCAGCCGTAGTTCTATTTAGGATGGGCTCCAAGGAATGGGACTGGCTATCTTTCTACAGTATCTCAAACTGGGAACCTTGCGACATCCATTTTTTAAACGTGTTTGTATTCTACCATCATTCCGTTCGTCATTTTTTCAGCTTGGTGACCTGGACAGTTCCTTTTATTCCTGGTATGTTTGTTTGTGCGAACAGGGGCGGCTCTAGGCTCATGGCGGCCCTGGGCAGGGAGCGCAGGTAGGGGGTCCCAGAAGAGAGAGGCCGGGCGGGGCGGAGCGCGGAGACCAGTGAAGAGGGGGAGGGAGGGGTCAGGGTGTTTGGAAGTGGAACAGAGCCGGAGGCCACCAAATCCCTGCCAGATGCAGCCACGCAAATATGTATCCATCCTCAGAGGATTATTATATTAAGGATATATATATTGGCGTGGTGGCCCCCTGGGGTTTGGTGGCCCTGTGCAGGTGCCCAGCTTGCACATGCCTAAGGCCGCCCCTGGTGCGAAAAATATTTTTTAACCTTTACAGATACTCCAGTCAATAAGTCTTGAGATCTTCAAATTGACCCAGGTCTGGTTTTCAACCATTTTTTTCTGTAAATGATCTAATACCACAAACACCGTACAATGAAAGTCACTGTTTTTTGTCAACACAGTAGTAAACAATCCAGGCCCTACCACCTGGCTGTGACCGGGGCAGGAAAACATCCATTCGGCCCTGAACAACAATTTCCACTCACCAAGCCTCGCGGAGAGCCCAGGTGCCTTCTGACTAGGGGAGAAAGTTCCAGATCTCAACCCTTTCATCCCCAAGAGAGCACATATAGACTACCATGCCACAAAGCTTTCCTTAGGAACCAGTCAAATGTCCACCATTACTATTTAACAGTGCATTGTTTCCTTTCCTCATCCTCGCCATATAGCCCGTACATAGCGCAATAAGTCAAAAACTGTGACATGCCCTGCACATTCTCACGTGCGTGTGGCTGCTGCCTTTTTATGACAAAGTTCTACCTCACGTATCAGATTTGCTGAACACTCCTGATCACACATAAAAGTAATAACAAACATAGTCTGCTCAATATAAAACTGTAAACTTCGTACTTGTATAGCATACTTATACCCTGAGGCCTCTAGGTGCTGTACGCATACCGCTGTGGAACCCTTCCTGGCTTTTCCCTGTGAAGTGTCCACTCCTGGGCACCCCCAAGGTGAAGCCAGGCATCCCAGCGCTGTTGGGGCCGTTGTGGAGGTTAAACAAGCTATTGCCCAGAATTGCAGAGTGTGACCCATGATTAGATTAGGCACTGAGGCGAGAATTATCAGGTCCAAGGAAATTGAGTCCAAGACCCACCGATGTGAGAATTGAACCCTGGCCCCGGACCAGACCTCTGCATTAGGGTCTGCCGCTCTAACCATTGAGCCACACTTCTCCGCTATGCTGTTTTAAACTCTGAATAATCTTTTCTGACTCTTTTTAAACTGAGTATTCTATTTTTTTTAATTCACGAATGTATACACGATTCTACAGCTAAGACCATATGTAATATAAGATCATGTTTTACTGTCAGGATATGCATCCTATATATTCTAGAATTACATGTCTATGCTTTATATTCAATGCATTATATTGGTCACTCAATTTTTGCAGACTATCGAGATTCATCATCTTCTTATGCACAGCCTATACCCCCTATGATGTATCCATCCTTTCCGACTGTGTATTTATTTTGTTTACCATTGTATGCCTGTCTGTAAAAGTTTAATAAAATACCTTGAACAAAAAAAAATCACGACCCCGTTCAAAAGGGAGGGGGTAGTAGCATTCTTGCCCTGCTAATTTCTGGTGCTCCATGTATGCGTGAGAACATACAATGCCTTCATCTTCACTTAAACACCGAAAATCAAGCATCCATGTTTTTTTTTATTCTACACAGACACGTATACAGTTACGGCTGGAACACGCCAAATTAAAAGTGCCTTGAATTACTGGATGTTACGAGTTACGTAAGAATTATGGTACACACAATGCACGCGGTAAACAGCCCTTCTATATGAGCTATGGCGCTCTACATAAATATGCGATATTAGGCAGCGTCGGCGCAGGGGTTAACATATATACATACTCATTTACAGTGAACAGTCGGGGCTGATTGTTTCCTTTCAAGGCAGCAAAATTGGACCTCGGCTCACGGCAAATTGCTCAGCCCGCCTGCCCTCGAGCTCCCACCAGGAGATGGGATGCTGTGAAATGTCTCGAGGTCCTTCAGTGCCCCCCCACCACCACACACTTCCTGCATACATTCCGCGGGTTAAAAACCCCAGGAAACTGCGGTACTCAACTCAAGCTCCCACCAGGAGATGAGATGCTGTGAAATCTCTCGAGGTCCTTCGATGCCCGTCCAAGCATCCCCCCCCCCCCCACACACACACACACTTTCAGCATATAGTCCGCAGGTTAAACACCCCAGGAAACTGCGGTACTCAACCTCTCACCAGGATGAGATGCAGTTAAATATCTCGAGGTCCTTCGATGCCCGTCCAAACACCCCCCCCCCCCCCCCCACACACACACTTCCTGCAAACAGTCAGTTAAACACCCCAGCAGACTGCGGTACTCTGCACCATGGAGGCTGTGGGTCTGGCGGGATACATTTACAGGAGTGATATGCAAGTTGGAAGGTTTCCCCGCCAGTGATAAAGTGCGTCCTATGTATATTGCCTTGGACAACACGGATGGTGGACTTCAATGCTTACTTGCGTTTGCTTATTGTGAGCGCACATTAACATATACGCCACATTTCCCACAGATAACCATGAAATAAAAATGCACAAATATGTTAATTATTTCCATAGTCAAAATGTACTAGTGCCCCGTTTGGTTTCGTTCCCAAACAGTGCATGTTTTGGCAGAAAGTTTCTATTAGGAAACAAATGATTTCTTCTCGGTAGGTCCTGACGCGCACGACCCAAATGCGTACACGGAGCGGGGCATTTCTCATTCAGAAAAATCTTCGCCAGCGCGTATATAAATAACATCACACACCGAGCCCGTCTTTCGCGCATTTTTGTATTATTTTTAAATCCCGCCTGGTATTTGCGACAATGCATCTAACGGAGGATTGACGCGGACCACTTTCTCACTAATAACCCCCCACCCCGTCTCTTTGGTTTCCTCCACGGCGATGGGAGGGAGGCTCGGTTTCTATTTAAAATGCTTTACATTTCGCTGCCCCATGCTAGGTTTCAAGTCTACGATGTCCTCGGCGTCCAAACAATGGAGGCTGAATGTGGGCAGGGCTGAGACATATACATGCATGATTATGCTAATGTGAGTGCACCCCAGGGAAGCAGTGCCCAAGGGGGTGGAATTCCCCGGCCTGGGGTTTATGGACACAGCAGTGCCCACTCACAAAACAAATGCAGATGCCAGTGTGGGAATGGGGGAAGGGGGGGCTCTCAGGGTTATAAAAAAAAAGCCATGCATGTGAAGAACCAGACTTACGTTTCCCCGCTGAAATAAACTGCAGGGATACCCCCCACCCCCGCACATAAAATGCCTGTGAGGCAGCAAGACACCCCCCCCCCCTCTCATTTTCTTGGAAGCGTCACGAGGGGCTCCAGAGCCCCCTCCACTGAAGCTTTTATGAGGGAAAGTCCTGGTAGAAATGTTATTCCACCAATTAGCACGTGGTCCAGTGGCGGCAGACGGCATTTAGGTAGCTGCGAAAGCTGGAATCCAGTCCTCCGGTGACCGTAACATCGAGGAAATGCTACTGGCCGTTCAAAACCACCGCCCAACCTGAATTATGAACGTCTCGTGTGCTAAATGGGATGCTGTTATTTTATTTGTCCTGTCTGCAGGTATGCAGTTATGCATGAAATAAACACTGCATTTATGTAAAGGAGCGCAGCATCATTACATGTTTCAAGACGCAGCTGGCATTCATTCCCACAACAAAGTTCGCACCGCCTCTTGCTATTAATTGGCACTCCAGAGCTCCGTTTGACTAAAGCACCTCTCCAACTACCCCAAAATAGCCCCCAAATACCGAAAGCCCCCACAGGGCGCCCCCAGTTGATCATTCAGACAGGCTTTACCACCACATTGCTATCTTTTTAACACAAAAAAATGCAATCCGCAACATTTAATACACCTTCATAAACACTGTGTCAAATAAGCGGGGCACTTGAGGGGTGTGATGCGAAATAACCAAATCAGTACTGAAAAATAAATCTATTTTCTGCCCTTTTTAAGCTCAACAAAGTGCAATCGAAACAAAGTTCCCGGCACTACACAGAGCATCGGAACCCCACGCGGCTGTCTGTCATAAATCAGACACTAATGATATTAATAGGACGAGGGAACTGTGGCAGATGATGTCTTGTGTGTGCAAAATAGCATACGGAGGTAATCGTGTCCCGTACGTAGTCATAGCAGTCGGTACAAACATTCCTGTGGGAATACGACAGTACGTGGCATGGCAGTGTGTGGTCAACCTGTCCGCGTATGACGCATAGGCACTGACAGACGCGGAGGGTCGCACTTACATATTTAGCGACATTGGACATCACGCACCACAAAGCTCTACCGGCAGAAATGGACGGCTGTATCCATCCTGCTGACCGTGGGATATTTCCAATGGATGCATCTGAGGCGATTGTCGGTTTGCAGATACACCGCATGTCACCGCGCGCTCAGATTCTCCCACACAGCCGTCACAAAGCACAATATTTCCACGCACTTGCTTTGGAGAGCCACCCATATGCACGCACCAAAAAAGCACCACTGCGTTATTAAGCGACGCTGCAGTTAGTTTAACAGACGTGCTCGTGGCATGTTACATGATGTATGTCACGCTTCGAATGATTGACGTCTTGTTTGATAACAGATATTGCCCTTGCGTACCAGTGTTTTGACGCGTTGTGTAACATTGCTCACGGGGACTGACATTATGCCGTGTTTGCATTGATAACGGGACCTTATTGCTTGCACCCTTTGAGAGATAATTGCAATGGGCATACACGCGTTGTGTACGTCACTAGGAAAAGGTGCACCCATTGCAAATAGCGTTATGCTTGTGCTATAACGATGACTATAGTTTTTTATGCAATGTGACAAAGCCCACAGCGCTGTGCGTGATGATTATGCTGGGTTATTGCTTGCCCCCGTTGTCTGCAGTATCCGAGGTATCCTATGTAATACTTATCATATTGCACAGAGGGTCATAAAGTTATAAATTGTGTATGGCATTGTTCGCTGTGCCCTCATGGTGCGTCGCTGGGCGCTATGGTGTGGCGTTGCATAAGATGACAGTGCCATAGAATAGAGCTCTTGAACTCCAAAGGGGGGCGTGGGCTATGTGAATGTAGACATGTATGAAAAACAACATCCCTCAGATCGGAGCGGTGCAGCAGAACATGGTTGGATCACAGCATCTCACTCCCCCCCACCCCCACTGCTGAGCATCTGTTGGGGGGTCAGAGGCACAGTGACAGACAGGGGACACTTACAGTGCGTCGGAGAGAGCCTGCAGGGCTGCTTGCTATGTCCAGGCAGAGGCCACGGTCACATTTCTGCAGGAGGGGCTAGGTGTCTCCCGACCACCCGACTGTGTCCAGCAGATTCCGTGCCCGGAGCCCGCGGTGGGCTCTGGAGAATAGAGGAGGGTCGTAGATCCCTGCGACGACTGCTATTTGATTTCCAACCGTGTCCTTCCTTGGGTTGGGGTACTAAGCTCTGTGACTCCCCTCTCTGCAGCACGCAGAGCGTCCCCCGTGCCCACTGCGCTTAACCAGGCTCCCGGGGCTAGGAATAACTGGGACTCTGGGTTCAATCTCCGCTCTGCGGTGCGTCTGTCCCGAGCCCCGCCCCTGGCGTCTCTATTTCCCGCCCTCTCCCCTTGATGTCACGCCCACCCATGACGTTGTACCTGTCTGCTCCGCCCCTGCTTCCACAAGTCAGGATAATCCTGTCCTTGTACCGTAAAAGTCTGCTTTCGGGACCACCAGAAGGAGACCGCCATTTGAAAGAGCAAGGGAGGGTGTGCATTAAACAGTTGAAAAATTATTTTAAGTGCAGCTATATTTATTCAAGAGCACTGAAATTTCATGACAATGACAGATGCCCATAAATATTTTAGCATATTTTGGAGTTACATTTGTAACTACAAAATTTGATAACAAATATAATTTACTTTTTAATTGAGTTGTCTTTCATACATATTTGAAGCTAATATATGCAAATGTAATTTAGACTTTTAGTGAGTTTATATTTTGTTGTTTATGTGAACTCCAAAGCACAATTCGAAAGACGTTTTTAAAGATGGTCGCCTCACTAACCATCGCACCCCCTGGCGTCCGTCGAGCCCGCTGATGGGTTGGGCCTTCATCGGCGGCCACGCCTTTCTCATGAATATTTTCGCTTGTCCCCGCCCCTGTCTGAGTATGCTTTTTACTGCACGCGTGCTTCGGTGCCCTGAGCAGCGTTAGAGGTGGGAGAATGTTTCGCATGGAATCACAAGGAATATTTCTTTTCTATTGGGCGGTTCTTTGGATACCGTTAACCCCTTTTTTGCTCACCATTGTTTTAGTTTAAAAAAAAAATATTTTTATTTTGGTTTTCAAACGAGTAAACAAACAATGTGCATACATAGCAACAGTGTATGCAATTTGTGGCAATCAGCTGAAAACATCTGCGGCAGCACACTGCATCCATCTCTCACATTGGTCATTCTAATATACCATCTGCTAGAAAGGATCATGTTCCAAGTTACGTTGAAGTACGAGAGAATCATGCCTGTGGGGACACTTTTCCTCCATCTGCCGTATCCATTCCTTAGTATTTGCACCAAGGACCCAATATTTTGACGTGGTTTTTTGGGACAACCTCTAGCTTTAAATGCAATTTATTCGGCTGCCATATAGAGATGCATTCCCCTCCGCCAATCCCAGAGTAGGCGTCTCGGGAGCCTCCCAATTCTTGGTTATGCTATGATTACTTACCGGTAATCCCCATTACTCTTAGTCCTACTCGTCCTCGACCCAGTCATCACTAATGAGGTATTTCACTTGACAGGAAACGCTTTTAGGCTCCACCCACCGTCCTGGCAGGGGCTATAAGTACAAAGCCAACAGAAAGCACTTCCTGACATACCAAGCAACAAAGGCCTGAACAAGGAGGGTGGGTGAGAAGTATGACTGAGTCAAGGATGAGTAGGACTAAGAGTAATGGGGATTACTCGTAAGTAAGCATAGCATTACCTCTACGTCCCTCCACTGGCGTAACGAAAATTGAGGGGGCCTCCCTGCAAGGGATGTAGAGGGGCCCCCTCTGGGCTCAATTAGGAGCTCTCCGGACAGAGTGCAGTGCCGAGGGGTCCCCCTGGAGCTTCGCCCCCCCGCACCGCGTTGGCTGCGGGGGCCTGTGTTACGCCCCTGCGTCCCTCGTCCTCGGCCCAGTCATCACTAATGAGGCATACCAAAGCAACCAACAAGCAGGCCTTTGGTAAACCACACAGAGAACACAGACCGAACACAAAAGAGGAGTGCAGCAAGCAAAAAACTTTAATAATACACAGAATCAAGGGGGGGGGGGAAACCAGTGTTGGATTGGTAACGGGGGCATTCGGGCAATGCCCGAGGGGCCGCGGTCCGAGTTCCAGCTGAGGGCTGCTTTTGAGCAGCCTGGGGGCCGATTTGGGCGGCGTCTCTGTTGTTCGACTATACCGCCAGCGGCCCAGTGGGTGTCTGAGTGGCCTTTCTGGAGGGAGATGGGCACTCATTATCTGCCTTATAGCAGCAACAGGTAGAGGTGTCACCCCTTTTCTTTCGCTGAGCCTCCCATTAATGTAGGCATACAGAGCGGGGCAGGGGGCCTGAGCAGAAGTGGCCTCACTTGTTTTAAGGTGTGATTCACTAGTGTAAACTGATGCGTGCATTTTTTTACCGCCCCCCCCCCTTTTTATGTAAAATTACGCTGAAAGCAGTGATTTGAGGGAAGGCAAATATGGGCTGAGTTTTTTATGCGTGCCCGGGCCGATTTTTAATCCCAATCCAACCCTGGGGACAACCCCCACAGCACACAACACATCACAAACAAAATTGGTCCGGTCAGACAGAGCACAATTCAGACGATAGTGCTTCACAAAATCAGAAGCCCAAGTCCCAGCCCGGCAGATCTCATCAAGGGAAACCCCATGAAAAGCAGACCAGGAAGCAGAAACACCCCTAGTGGAACAGGCCTGAACCCCGAAGGGCAAGGCAAACTAGAGCCCTGATACGCTATAGAAATAACAGCCTTGATCCAGCGACCCAGAGTAAGACGGGAGGCAGCCTTACCTCGACCAGTCAGACCAAAGGTCACAAAGAGGGAGTCAGAAGAACAAAACCCTGCAGAGCGGGCAACATAAATTGACAACGCACATTTACATCCAGAGAGTGAAGCAACAATTCTGCAGACAAGGAAGGAGAAGGACAGAAAGTAGGAAGAATCCCAGCAGGGGAAGGAGCCTGGAGAGGCCAATCGTCCAAGTAGGGAAACACCGACACACCCAGGAGGTGAATATGGGCTACCAAGGGAGCCACGACCTTGGTGAACACGCGGGGAGCAGATCGGAGACCAAACAGAAGGACACAGAAGGACACAGAACTTCCATAATGACCCTCCAGGCAGAAGCGTAGGAACCTCTGATCCTCCAGAGCTACAGGCACATGAAAATAAGCTTCCTGGAGATCCAGCGTAGCCAACACCCAGCCGGCCTGAATCAAAGGTATCACCCATTGCAAGGTCTCCATCTTGAATGCGATCTACCGGACAAACAAGTTCAGACTTCGGAGATTGATGACAATCCTAAAACCCCCTGTGACTTTCAGAACAAGAAAGACAACCAAATAGGTCCCCACACTCCAACCGGGGAACCAGCACAATCTTCTTCTTCAAGAGCAAAGAGCGAACACCGCCCATCAAAGACCGACGTTGAGACTGGTTCAAGGGCGTTAGAGTCCGCACCACTCCAGAGGGAGGAGGAAAGGACAGAAACAGAATCTGATATCCCCGGACCAGGACATCCAGCACCCACTGATCGGAGGTCGTTAGACGCCAAGCAGGAAGGAACAACCTCAGCCTCCCACCAACCTCTGGTGGAACACCAGCATGACCAACCTTGGGGTGGCATAGTCAGGAACGCTGCAGACCCTGTCCAGCATCACGGGGGGCTTCTTCTGGAACTTCCGGGGAAAAACCCTACCAGCCACTTCCGGGTCCTTAAAAGAGGACTGCTGAAACCGGGAAGGCTGATGAAAGGTTTTGGCATGAGAGAAAGAAAAATTCTTACGAGAAGGCTGAACACCTTGTGAAGTTTATCCTCAAGAGCATACCCAAAAAGACGAGGGCCAGTAAAGGGCATCTGCAAAGCCATGGACCTCTGTGCGGCGTCTGTATTCCAATCCTTCAGCAACAAGTTCCCAAGAGCAGCAATAGAGGAACCACAGGACAAGGCAGAAGCGCGCACAGTATCAAAGGCAATGTCTGAGAGAAATTCGGCCTGGCGTTCCATGGATTCCAGCAAATCCGGACAACTGCCCCCTTCCTGCATTGTGGAAAACAAAGCCTTAAAGTCAGTCAACAGTGATTGAGCGACATAAGCCCCATAGACACCAGAACCAATAGCAAGGTGAGAGCCAGCATAAGATTTCCTCAGCGCAGAGTACATTTTCTTATCCACATCATCACGCACAATATTATAATCCACCATAGAAGGAGGACCCACCAAACTGGCGACAATGGAATCCACATGCACCAACTCAGGAAACGACTCCTCCATGTCCTGCAAAGGATACAGTTCGGACATAAAGCGTGGCATCATGATGTGATCCAGATCCTTCCATTCTTTCAAGAGGACATCCATCACAAAGGGATGGATAGGAAGAGAAGTAGTAACAGGCTTCGGAAAATGCATCATCAGGAAACCCCATGTTCTCAAGTACATGAGAAAGAAGGTCAGGCAACAACTCCTTGGAAACATATTTGGCTTTCAGATCCACCGCCCCCAAGGAAGAATCAGAGGAAGAAAAATCCAAATAGAGACCAACACCCCCAGCAGAACAACCCTCAACAGACTTCTTGGAGGACTTCAGATCTGACATAGTCTCCAAAATCAGGTGCTTCAACCTGCCATCATCCAACCTGGTCCGCTTCACCGCAAGGGCAGAATCCCCACTGTCAGCTAGGGAAGAGGAAGAGGAAACAGGAGACACATGCTTTTGCTTCTTTTGATGTTTCCCCATCATGAACACCAAACACAGGACCCAGCGCACACAACCAACAGAGGCAGAAACATTTACACAAAAAACAAGCTGGAAACTGTCCCCAAATCAACTGGCATATGAAAAGCAGACTGGTGCACTCGTAGCCCAACCTGAGTGCTCCGAAAAAAGACGCGCTGCACACGGAGCGTCCGGAACCCAACCCAGTAGCTCCACAAAGAAACAGGACACCATCTCAGGCTGCCAAGGCATAAAGAGCCCGAAAGAGGAATCAAAGCCCCAAGCGAGCAGCAGCGGTCGACAGGCGGGACCAAAATCACAGCACGAAGGACGTGTATCATGGGAGGACTCACCCAACAACAGGACTCCAGGAAACCAGCGCAGCCCAGCAGAACCGGTAACCAAGAACCTGAAGGAGTCAAGGAAGCCAAGCAGCCCGACTGAAGCAGCTCCCACGAAGGTCCATGAGCACCCCCACAGCCCAGCAAAGGAGGAAACCACAGGACAACACGAAGCAGGTGAGTGCCCAGCACCTACCCAAGCATCCACTGACAGGAAACAAAACAGGAAGTGCATTCTGTTGGCTATGTACTTATAGCTCCTGGCAGGAGGGTTGGTGGCGCCTAAAAAGGTTTCCTGTCAAGTGGAATACCTCATTAGTGATGACTGGTTCAAGGACGAGGGACGTAGAGGTAATGATCCTTTTCGCACCAATAGACTAAGGTTGCAAACGAGGAGCTGAGATCACGGGAGATCCACCTCCGTGGGGATGCCAAGGAGCACATGTTTGGGATCTGCCTAAAGGGGTGTATTCAGGATCTTACCCAGTCAGCTAGTATTGTGGACCAGTACTGGCGAATATTGAGGTCAGGGCTTTAAGTGGGATGAAAAATACTGGGGGGTATCTCAATGGGGGCAGTGGCCTACTTAATTAAGGGTGGGGCTTAAAAACACTTAAAATAAAAATCTGTGCTTGGCAAGTGTGCCCCTTACTGGTAAATTTGCTGCTTTGTAAGCAAGGACTGTTGGCGTTGTCAATGGTAGTTAGTTGCATAATATAAATAAGCAACAACTACGTCTTCATTGTATGTAACATTGAAAATGCTTCAGTTCTGACATAAAGAGACTGTGAAAGAACTATAACGAGCCTCTTTGAAGTTTCATCTAAGGCAGTGAAGGGTGGTACTGCTGCAGAGTTAAGATTTTTTTCACCCTAAGGGTGAGGACAAAAATGAAGAGCAAGATAGAGACCCGAGACTATGGGAAATAGGGAAACTGAAAGGCTTTAAGATTTAGGACCTCATCTAGATTTCAAGACTAGGGGACCTTCTAGAAGATGGGGACCTGGTCTCTTTTAACTTCCTCCAACAGGACTATCAACTTAATGCCATACAATATTACAAATATATACAACTGAAACTTGCATGGCAAGCTGAGAGAATAGATATGACGGACATCCCATAATATACCCCTTTAGAGGGGAGATTTCTCCAGCGGAAGATTTCAAAGAAGGCTATCTCCTACACTTATAAGACAATAAACAATATGCCAGACAAATTAAAGGGACTAAGGGCTAGATGTGGGTAATTCGTATTTACAGATTCATAAATACCGAATTTTACCGATTCGGTATTTATGAATTGGTAAATATGAAGGGGGGAGATGTAGGTATTTCTAGAAATTGAAATACCGAATCCTTAATATTCGGTATTTACCGATTCGGTAAATACCGAATCGGTATTTCCTATTGATTCCTATGGGCTGTGAAGCCCATAGGAATCAATGGTAAATACCGATTCGGTAATTACCGAATCGGTAAATACCGATTCCTGCCAGGGTGCAGGGGGTGCCACTTTGACACCCTCTAGCACCCCAAATACAGGCATGTGTGCCATGTGGCACACAGACATGCCTTAAGGGCATGTCTGTCTGTCACATGGCATAGGTGTGCATGCACACATGTGCATGCACACCTGGATTCGGTATTTTACCACCCACTTGAATTGGGTGGTAAAATACCGAATCTGTATGGCCTTTGGGACTCAGAAGAGTCCCACCTACATTTGGATTTACCGAATCGGTAAAATTACCGATTCGGTATTTTACAGAATCAGTAAATTTACCGATTCGGTAAATATACTGAATCTGTAAAATAAATGCCCCTAAATGCCAATTCTTAAATACCGGTCGGTAACGGCCAAAATCGGCCGTTACCGACCGGTATTTAGGCTCCTACATCTGGCCCTGAGAGATAAATGGGAAAGGGATCTTGGAGAGCTGGAGAATTCAGATTGGGAGGCAGCCCTAATACATCCGCGGGAGGTAACGATCAAATCACGTCTAAGATTTAAACAATTTAAAATCCTACATAGGGTACATCACGATCGAGCCCGACTACACAAATTTGTGAGGGCTGAGGCACTGAACTGTCTAAGATGTGGAGGTCAGGAGGTTTCATTCTTCCACACACTTTGGAACTACTCCAATCAGGGCTTTAAGTGGGCCAGGTCCTTCCGGTGCTCAGCTTCGGCAGTTCTAAAAAGCAGGTGCTTACTTTGATCCAAAAATACTGCTTTGATCCAAAGTTTCATACTAAGGTTGTTGTTGACGCTAGTCCCGTCAGGTTAGGCGCAATCCTTGTTCAGCACATCAGACACCCAAATGCTCGAAGACATATTGTGGCATATGCAAGCAAAATGTTGTCCCAAACTGAACGTGTTTATCCACATCCTGAGAAAGAAAGGTTAGCAGTGGTGTGAGCATGTGAACATTTCCAAGCCTTTCACGCTTGTGACAGATCATCAAGAATTGTTGACCATCTTTACCAATCTAAAGGCAAAGTTGCCTCCTCGCATTGAACGTTGGGTTCTCCGATTGCCCTTGTTTCTTAAAAGGAAAATGAAGGCCTACGCAGACAAGCACTGACATGCAAAAGACATTAGTTTCACTGGAGGAGATCGAGTGCTTGTCTGTCAGTCTAGGAAAAGAAAATCTGATGCTCCCTTCTGTAGTGACCTGACAGATGGGCGACTGGACAGGAGGGGACACTAGGACCCTGTGGGTCATGAGGGAGGTGACCAGGTCACCGGACACCACATCCTGTTAGGGAACAGGAAGGACACACACACCAGAGGACTGACCAAGGGGACAGGACGTGCTGAGGCTTGCTGCTGCAAATGTAATAAAGAAGATTGCGTGTACTCACCTGTGTCCTGTGTGTGATGTATCGGCAGCCCGGCTACCAGGACATGACAACTGGCGACGAGGGGAAACGAGCCGACGCGCAGATCGACGTGTAGATCGACGCGTGGATCGACGTTCGCATGCTGACCCTGCCATCAGGAGTAACCAGGTGCCCACCCTGGATAAGCTGCCATAAGAAGGAACGAGGAGAGAAGCGATATCGGAGCCCACCCGACCGCCTCTGAAGCAAGCAAAGAAACATCTGCGGTAAGCGCGAAGCTTCGAAATTAGACGCGCGAGCTCTCGCGAGAGGCTGAGAGTCTCGGCGGCCATTTTAGATCCAGGCGGTTGGACCAATAGGAGGTGAGAGCGTGGTGGGCGGCCATTTTAAAGGCAGGCGAGAGCGAGATTTCGAGCGCGAAATCTCGCGAGAAGAGCGGCGGCCATTTTAAAGAGGACATCAAAAGAGAAGGGCATTGGAAACGACAGAGCAGCCATAACAGGGTCAGGCAAAAGAAGAAAAAGAAGGAAAGGTGCTAAAAGACTGAAATAAGAGCAAGAGAAGCGAAAGAAAGGTTCAGAGAAAAGCCAAAAAGTGCCAACTTAAGCACAAATGGAGCCATAAAGCACAGGCAAAGGCAAAGGCAAAAAAAAAAAAAGGGGGAAACAACAAAGAGAAAAAGGTCAGAAGAGTGCCAGGAAGAACACAGGAAGCAACAAAAGAGTGCCAGGAGGAGCACCTAGAATAGAAGAGTGCCAGGAAGAGCACAAGAAACAATAAAAGAGTGCCTGGAAGAGCACGGAGAACAGAAGAGTGCCAGGAACAGCACGGGAAACAACAAAAGAGTGCGAGGAAGAGCACGGAGAACAGAAGAGTGCCAGGAAGAGCACGGGAAACAATAAAAGAGTGCCTGGAAGAGCACGGAGAACAGAAGAGTGCCAGGAAGAGCACGGGAAACAACAAAAGAGTGCCAGGAAGAGCACCTAGAACAGAAGAGTGCCAGGAAGAGCACGAGAAACAACAAAAGAGTGCCTGGAAGAGCACCTAGAACAGAAGAGTGCCAGGAAGAGCACGAGAAACAACAAAAGAGTGCCTGGAAAAGCACAGAGAACAGAAGAGTGCCAGGAAGAGCACACAAAAGAGTGCCAGGAAGAGCACAGAAAAAAAAAGAGATAGCACAGGAAACAAACAAAGAGTGCCAAGAAGAACACAGAGAACAAAAGAGTGCCAGGAAGAGCACGGGAAAAAACAAAAGAGTGCCAGGAAGAGCACATAGAATAGAAGAGATGGCAGAAACTAAACCAGAAAGACAAAGTGCACAATACAGAAGACCGCCACCGTTCAAGTTGTCTGCGCCACAAATAGGAATTAAAGAACCAACGTCACTAGAGAAGATCCCGTCGCTAGCAAGAGCGGAGGCAAGAGCGACAGCACACGCTAAGGAAATGGAGCGAGGAGAAGACAAACGAATGGAACAAGATCGCGCGGGCAGGTGGAAAAAAGACCGGAATAAACAGGCCACGTGGAAACACCATGAAGGAACATTTTGTCGAGACCCATGCCTAACATTTGGCCAGACATGCAAGAAATGGAACGGGGGAACTGAATATGCCAGTGCACGCCGAGGGGTGCAGCTCAGGAACAACAGAGGAAGACTATGGCGATCGCAAGTGTCAACAAATAGACATGTTGAAACAGGAACACGGAGCTCATCACTAGAATCGGAAGAAGAAGAAGAAGAAAGGACTGAACGACTGTATCTCATGACGGATGTTACCACAGAGTCAACGGATGAAGGTGAAAAAGGAAAAAGAGGGTGCCTGGTGGACAAAAGCAAAATGAAAAAGACAGAGCACGTGACTATAGGAGTAGGATCACACAAAACAACGTTTGTTTTGGACAGCGGTGAAACACATAACATCATGTGCATATCGGAATACGAAGAGATGAAGGGAAAGCAGACGTCGAGACTGTCCCGAGTTGAGGTTCTCCCTTGGGGGTCATGGAAACAAGTGACAAACATGGGGAAATTAACAGAAGAGCCGACACACGAAGACCAAAAGATCAAAGAGGACATTCATGTGCTGAAGGGTGACATCGCGGCGCCATGTTTGCTGAGCATCATCACAGCTCAAACAATGGGTCTCATGGCCATGCCAGAGAAAAGAAGCATCCTAAAAGAATACCCCAAGCAGCACACTGAACTGACTGTAAATGCCAGCCCAGTGGGACCGGGAGCAATATTGGCACAACACAAACCAGGAAAAGATTCCCCAAGATACATGGTGGCATATGGGAGCAAAAGCCTATCAAAAGTAGAAGAAGGATACTGCCAGCCGAGATACTCCCAGCCGAAAAAAGAGAGCTTGGCGGCATGGTGGGCGTGTGAACGCTACCACATGGTCATCCACAGAAAGCTGTTCACAATTATAACAGATCACCAAGCACTGATGACAACATACGGACACCCAAACGGAAAGAGACCGCCCAGGATAGAGAAGTGGGGGACAAGGCTGATGGATTATAACTTCAAAATGATACGCAAGCCGGGGAAGGAACACAACACAGCAGATGATATGTCAAAGCGAACACTACCACAAGTGTCCCAAGCGACAACAATGGCGGAGGAACATCTAAACTTTGCACTGAAGCATAACACACCGGCAACGATAACAATAAAGGAACTAGAACAAGAGACCAAACAAGACATCACCATGCAGACCATAATGAAGGTGACCAAACAGCAAAGGTGGAAGCACGACAACAACAACAGCAGCTGGGGGGAAAAAGTATTGAAGGAAGAGCTGCTGTTGGCGTTCAAAAAGATCAGCGAAGAACCATCAGAAAGCGAGAACGGAATAGTGATGAGAGGCACCCGGATAGTAATACCACGGACGCTGAGAAGAAGGACAGCAGAATTGGCGCATGAGTCACATAGAGGGACTGTGGCAACAAAACAAATGGTGCGGGAAAAAGTATGGTTCCCGGGACTTGACAACATGGGAGAAGAAAGTGTGATGTACTGTCACATCTGCCAAATAACGGGGCCCACATCAAAGCAGGAGCCACTGCAAATGTCCGCATTTCCAAAAGCAGCATGGACAGAGCTGGCAGCTGATTTCTACGGGCATTTGAAAGCAGGAAATGACCTACTGGTAGTAATAGATGAATTATCCAGATTACCCATAGTGAGACAAGTGGCATCAATATCAGCTAACTCAACTTTGCCAGCTCTGGATGACATATTGGCAGCATGGGTGTCACCGCAGACACAACAAACAGACAAAGGAACACCACACTCTAGTGACGAATGCAAAAGGTTCGTGGAGTACCTTGGGATCAACGATCGACGAATAGCGTCTCTGTGGCTGCAAGCAAACAGAATGGCCAAACGATCAATGGGAACGATCAAAAAGGCAATACAGAGCAACAAGCTAACACAGATCTCAATTGGACAAGCACTATGTCAGGTGCTGAGAGACCGCCGAAACACCGCTCACAGCCCCACAAGAAGGTGCCCTGCGGAGCTGGTGTTGGGGCGATCAAGTAGAACGAGGTTGCCCCAAGTGAAAGAAGTGGAAAGGGTAGAACAAAAAGACATAGCTGAAAGAGACAAAGAAGCGAAAGCAAGAATGAAGGCGTATGCTGATCGGAAGAGACCTGCAACAGATGCGAAAGCGAAAGAAGGAGACACTGCGCTAGTCCGACAAAGACAACAACGGAAGTCAGACAGCACTTTCGCAAAAGACCCACTGACGGTAACGGAAGTGAAAGGGCAAATGATAACGGTGTCAGCAGGACAATACCACATCACCAGGAATGGGTCATACTATAGAGAATTGAAGACAAAAGAAGAGGAGCGACCGAACAATGGATTGAAGAAAGACGCCAAAGGGGAAACAGCACAAGAGGATTTAATAGAACAAAGACCAAAAAGAGAAGGCAAGAAGCCCAAGAGACTGATTGAGGAGATGCAAGGAAACGGAGACCTGTGGACACACTTTTTCCGTATATCAATGTCTATCTCTCTCTCTCTCTCTCTCTCTCTCTCTCTCTCTCTCTCTCTCTCTCTCTCTCTCTCTCTCTCTCTCTCTCTCTCTCTCTCTCTCTCTCTCTCTCTCTCTCTCTCTCTCTCTCTCTCTCTCTCTCCATACCTCTCCAGTAGCATCAGCAAATACTGTCAACATAAAAGGGGGTGGCAATGTCTAGTGGAATGTACCAAAGATTTGTTGTATGTACCAAAGATTTGTTTGCGACAAGGGGGTAGGTGTAGTGACCTGACAGATGGGCGACTGGACAGGAGGGGACACTAGGACCCTGTGGGTCATGAGGGAGGTGACCAGGTCACCGGACACCACATCCTGTTAGGGAACAGGAAGGACACACACACCAGAGGACTGACCAAGGGGACAGGATGTGCTGAGGCTTGCTGCTGCAAATGTAATAAAGAAGATTGCGTGTACTCACCTGTGTCCTGTGTGTGATGTATCGGCAGCCCGGCTACCAGGACATGACACCTTCCATGCTGAGCCCTTTCATGCTGTGACCAGCAAAGGAGACATGGTGACTACCCAACGTCCTGGGAAGTCCATGATGCGAGATTCCTCGCACTTCTAACATGTGGCTCATCGTTCGTCAGGCATTTATGTCAATACAGAGACTGGGTCTGAAATGACAATTGAAAACCTCTTGATTGCTGTCATTCATACATCACCAACACAGATCACAGACACTTCTAGCGACTGTTCCCAGTTAACGACAACATGATCAGGACGTCTGATCAGAGTGCCACAAAGACTCATTGAAGAATTATGATTGTGTATTTGTTTGTAAATATTTTTAATTTTTTATTTCACAGAGGGTGAGATGTTGTGTAATGTGAGTTGACAATGACAGAACCCTTTTGGCTCCTGATGGACTCTGCGAGTAATAAAGCGTAGTGAACTGAATACATGTTTAGAATGTTGAGTTCACGGTTACATGCAGATGAATAAAGACATGTTATACTAAACTACATGTGTGGGGTAGTCACTGGCGAGTACCCAGGCTGAGAAAGACGCTGCAACATCCACCTGAAAATGTGAAACCAAAGAATGGAAGAAAGCCCAAGCTACACTTTTACAGGTATTGGACATCAACACCCCTTTACACTGTGCCTAGGAGGCTTTCATCTCCCTGGTAAAATAGAAGAACCCCATATGCTGCCCACACTGAAGCAATGGCTGATAGAATCCAATCGCAGACCGTAGCTGCAGTTTGATTATCACCCGTACGTACAAGGCTATAGAAAGCAACAAGAATATCTGTCTTACCGAATGCTTTTATTCCAAGCCAACTACTACTAACTGATCAGTTGCCAATGAAATGTACTGGACAGTCATACCAGAACCCAGCTGAGCAATTGTTAGTAACTCTAATCTGAAAAATTTGAAAACATGGCGTGATCTTAGGCCTGAAGGCAGTAGATGTCTCCAGTACCAACCACTCAGGAACAAAAAGTAAATACTGGCACAGAAAGTCCCAAACTCGGCAAGGTATCTGGCGGAGGCGATCACAACTAAAAATATCCACCTTCTATGTAAGAACTTGAGATGAACCTCCTCCAGTGGCTCAAAAGAGTGCATATTAATTACCAAAGGATCCAATGAAGATCCATTGAAGGCCCTACATGACAAACTGTAGGGTGTGCCAATTTAAATTCCTTCCTCAGACAAGAAGCATACTCCTCAATAGAAGGCACATGGAAAGAAGAGTTGGCCAAGCCCAAGTCAAAATCAACAGCTAGAAGGTCCTACATATATAAACAATTACAGACCAGCGCAAAAGACTTGGGAACCTTGCACCCGGAGTAGGAACCTCATTAATTCTGCATATGTACCTAAAGAGTAAACAGTTGTAAGGCAGCTGCCACCTCTCGGAGCATCCTCAAATGAAAGAGACCTAACCACGGACTTTCCAGGTCGTCCGTTGTAACCAGGACACCTGATTGACGAACAGGAATGGACAAAGAAACAGCACCAGGTACATAGGTCATTCGAGCCTCATTGTTATCAAGAGGCAAAAATCGAACTAAGAACTTTTAAAACCAGGAGAGAGTCACAGGAAGAGGAGGACTAAGCTGTATCTTGCGTAGAGATGGGACTTCACTAACAAGCACTGGAGAGAAACCCTCAAGCAAGGATGAGGACCTAGAATGATAAGATTATAGTCCTGTAGCCTGTGTCGGAGTAATACAGGATATGCTGTATTATATGCTGGAGACGGAATCCGTCCTAGACCACCACAAAGGCAGAGGATGTCATATCCCCTTGAGAGTGCAGCAATTGACGGATATGAATCCTCTCCAGAGTCATAAGTGCTCTTCACTTCCCTGGAAGGTAGTTGAAATACACAATGAATGAGATTGTGCTTCAGATTATTCTCTCTGACGGTAAAAAAATCATGTTATAGTTCTTCTGTTTCAGGATCCAAGTAAAAGCCTAAAGCACATGGCAAGCCCAGGTCGTGTGCGAGAGAGCAAGGGGAATACATGCAATGTTTCCCAGTCATTCATCCAGGTATGAATGTATCTGTACTCTCATATACAGCAGACTGCATAAGAGCTCTTAAAGCCTACTTCATTCTGATGTGATGGGCTTGGAACTGGAAGTGCCCTATAGGATTTGTAAATGTCATTCATTTTTTATTTCAACATGAATCAGTACATAAAAATAGGGATCCACTGGTACTTGGAAATCTGGATACATCAGATCGAAGGAAGGCTGGTAGTCACCTGGCTCAATTTATAGTCCGTTCATGGAGAGACACTATGAGAAGTGCCACATACCTGATGAATGAATTGACCCCTTTTAGAAAGATGATAGGGTAAAACGCACCCACAGACATGGAGACTTGGAAGAAACAGTACATTCCTCCATTTAAACTGGATGTGTCCCCTTTTTGAACAGGAGATAACCCATACACTTTTGTAAGACAGGTTTCTTGAGAGGGTCTGTTATGTGATGTGCATTTGTAAAGCACACTATCACCCGCTAGAGTATCCTAGCACTGAGCAGGTGTGTACGCCTATCCCAGCCTGTGGTAGGTTGGTTAATTGAAAAGCCAGGTTTTCAGCTATAGCAAAATTCAGGAAGAGAGAAGGAGGAGGCTCTGACGTGGAGTGGGAAGCCATTCCTACTTTAGGAGTGATGTAAAAGAACACTCATCCTCCTGATCTGGTTCTTTTTATGTGTGGCATGTGTTTGAGTAGAAGTGCTGCGGAGCAGATGTGGCTAGTACACGGACATGCAGCTGTTCTGGAAGGTGGGGCTTAAGTTGTTTAATGCTTCGAGTGTGTGTGTGAGGAGTTTAAAATAAACATGCCTGTGTATCAGGAGACAGTGGAGCTCCTTGAGGTCAGTGAGTTCTGCGTGGGAGGTTGAGAATGAGTCTGATTGCCAAGTCTGGATGGTTTGTAGACTTCTGGTGAGTTGCTAAGTGATCCTGGCACAGAGGGTGTTCCCCTAGTCCATCTTGCTGGTGACTAGGACGTGATTGACCATTTTTCTAGTGTTGCTTGGGAGCCATTTGAAGATCTTTGCCAACATCTTCAGGGTGTGGAAGTAGGATGCAGTGACAGCATTGACTAGTTTGGTTGAGAGGTGTAATTAGGTTAGGTCCCAGCTCTCTGAGGAAACATGTTGGCAGAATGAACCCTCTTTAAAGAAGCAATTACTACATTATTGTCTGGGTCTGAGGCAGTGGTATCCACATTCATGTATCTTACCAAATTGGCAAAAAATAAATCAATCTTAAAAAGTAACAGGAAATTCCTGCAAAGTCCAGCAGAGAGAACAGCTTTTTCCAACCACAGGTTTCTCTGACTCTGGGGCCATTCTTTAATTGTCAGTGAGTAAATGCTAAGCAGAAGACGTAAACTAGGCTCATCGAAAGGCTAGCAAAGTCGAAATGGATCTTGCACTTGTGCCCGAGCCTCAAAAGTAGAAGGAGCTCGAAGCAAAGTCACTAGTTGTCCTGGATATGAGACAGAACCTCAGTCAGCACTTCATCACTTTTATATATTTCCCTCAGAGTCAACTTCCTTTGCACTTGGAGGTCCAGATTTTCATTCCATTTTAAGGACCACAAGGACAGGCAGAAGAGGCACAGAACTGCTTGACAGGGTGCTTCAGAGTTGAAGCTGAGAAACAGATATAGGAGCCAATGACTGTTCCATCAGTTCAACTTCAAAGGGAATAGAGTCATCCACAGGCGGCATGACTCGTCCACAAAGGTGAAATGGAGCAAGAGGAGAAAAACTGTTATCCTTATGCCAATCCTAGAGATCTTGTGCTCAGAGCAATTTATTCTCGAATAAAAGGAACTAGATATGTGCACGGACCACAACTTCCATTGCAGTGCCAGCCACAAGCTCAGAAATGCTGAATCAATGAAATGAAGGGCAAACTCACCTATTAGTAAGAAGAGAAAAAACACAGCGACACACCCATGTAGATTCCAATTCATGAAGCCAGATGCAAATTCAACTTCTCTACTCTGGTCCATATTAACCTATATGCAGTCACCCAAACAAAAATGCAGCTGCACCCGTGTCAGTGGTTTCACCTTCTTCATGACACATATCAGGCGCATACCGACAGCCTACGGAGACGGCGTTATCCAGAGGGTAGCCCAAGAGCCGACCTGACATGTTACTGCACAGATGAGGCCCTCCTCAATGGAGAGTGAGTTCAGACAATCAAAAATGATTCTCGCCTCAGATATTTAATGATATTTCTATACACGTCTTTCAAATTTTAGGTGAAACACAGAAATACAAGCAGTCTTCGGGGGAACACCTGCATTTTTGCACTTTTTAACACAAGGCTTACCACTGTGACCTATCCAAACCCCTTCAGTTCAGGAGCAGCAAATAACTAGAGAAAGGCAACCTGCAAAAAACAAGAAAATAGAGACATTAGAAAGCACCCTACCTGCAAGTGACTGTCTATGAGGACAGTGAAAAAACATGAAATTGTTATGACTGCTCTCATTGGTGTCCATTGGGGGTGGAGTTTTCTGCCTTTTTAGTTTTTAGTCTCTCTGCTGGAGATTTGTCTCTATTGGAGGGTGGGGATTTAAACGGAGTTCGTGAGGTCTAGGACTCGGAACAGTGGACAAGGGGGCAATGAGCATTTATGCACCAGTTCGCTGAGTCAGAACTGGCAACTCATTATGCCAGAGGCCAGAGTCTCTTATATTTGGCTTACAAAGTCTAGCCCAGCTACGCAGGTGCAATAGACGTGATGTGTACCTACGTAATGATGGAATAGAACATCCCTCCTCACCTGGGATAAAGCACTCATGAGAATACAGCATATATGGTAAAGTTAAATATAAAGCTATATATATATATATTTATATATATATATATGTATATATATATATATATTGCACAAATCTCTTAAATTAAGAGAAGAAGTCCGCACTCACAAAGAGATTATTTCCCAAATCTTCTGATTTATTTAGTCAAATTTCAGCATATGAAGTTACAAACCAACGCGTTTCACAACCCACAGTTGCTTGTTCACGGTAAGTGTAATCTTGACTTGGACGAAATGAAGTTCCTATGCACTGAACATCCAAAAACAGCAAAAATTTATTTTCTCCCTAAGGTGCACAAGAACCCACTGAGACCACCAGGGAGACCGATTGTGTCATCAAAAGGATCTTTAATGGAACCGGTGGCCAATTATATAGACTTCTTCCTTATGCCGTTCGTAACCAACTTGAGCTCATATTTAAGAGACACAATGGACCTCCTTAAACATCTAGAGGTTCTACCTTGGCAACCTAATTTTCTATTGGTCACAATGGATGTTGTATCTTTGTATACAAATATTGATAATGACATCGGTCTGAATGCATGTGCATTTTTCTTGAAAGAGCGTGACATTCAATTCAATCGACACAATCAGATGTTAATTGACATGGTAGAGATGTGTTTAACACAAAATGTTTTCCTTTTTGGAGAAGAAATTTACCAGCAGATCCATGGATGCGCCATGGGTTTTTCCTTTAGCCCAGCATACGCCTGCCTCACCATGGGATGGTGGGAACAACAAGTCGCATGGCACACAGATAACGATTTCTTTGTGGAAAAAATTGCCAAATGGACAAGATACATAGACGATCTGTTGATAATATGGGAAGGAACAAGCCAGGAATTTGAAAATTACTTCCAAATCCTAAATTCCTCTACGTCAAACCTAAGGTTTACATATAAAATCAGTAAGGATAGAGCTATCTTCCTGGACACGGAGATATACATTCGAGACAACAAAGTGGAAACAACGTTGCATAGGAAGGAAACAGCAACTAACTCTATCTTACACTTTGAAAGTTTCCACAAACCATCTGTGAAAGAAAACATACCGTATGGGGAATTCCTCAGATTGAGAAGAATATGTTCTGAGGAAGAGGAATGGACAAAAACAAGTGAAGCAATGGCCCATAGATTCAAACACAGAGGGTATAACAAAAACGTCATAATGAAAGGATGGCAAAGAGCTAACAAGAAGAATCGGAAAGATGCCTTGATCACCAAAAAAGAAATAAGAAATACCCTGGGAGACAAACAACATGAGGAAAAAAAAGTAAGACTGGTGCTAGATTATACCAGGGAATCAAAACAAATTGTAAATATATTGAGGAAAAACTGGAAATTACTACAATTGGATCAAACAACTGGAAAACTAATGGGTAACCATCCTCTTGTCACATTCCGGAGAGCAAGAAATTTAAAAGACAGACTAATACAGAGTCATTTTCGAGACCATACGAAAAAGAAAAAAGGAATCCAATGGCTCAACACTAAAGGATTTATAAAATGTCAACATTGCAAGGTATGCCAAATTGCTATAAATAAAAAGGAAGTAATGTTACCCAACAAAAAGATGTGGCAAATACGACAATTAATTGACTGCATGAGCACACATGTGATATATGTGATTGAATGCCCGTGCTCTTTAAAGTACATTGGAAGCACGAAAAATGAATTCAAAAAACGCATTCTAGAGCACATCAGAGCGACTACAAACAAAGATAGGAGTAATGCAGTCGCGAAACACATGGAGATAGCTCACAACAGTGATTGGAAACTCCTAAAGACATATGCACTTGAATGTATATTGCCACATGAAAGGGGTGGAGATCAGGAGAAACAACTCAGATGCAGAAAATCGAGACAAATCTTGAATTTCCGAACAATGACCCCTTGGGGCTTAAATCAGAGTGAAGAACTTTATGTACATTTATAAACTTCTGCTTTTTCTTGGGTTTTTTGGAGGGTTTGTGTTCAAATGACGGACCTTTGGATGAGGAAATGAGACTACAGTGAACAACATTGGTTTTAAGAAAAATGTAAATAATTAAATGTAGTTTTTGAATATATGAAACACACAGAAAATTCTATTGTTACACACGGTCAAATATAGTATAATGATTTATTAGGTAGTCAATACGCGGACTAATCCAACACAGTGGTTAGAATATGCCATTTGCCTTTGCCTTAAAATTTGATTGGTAAAACAATGGAACCTCTTTTTGCTAAAGTGCTTTACATTGCTTAAGCCCACCGGAGGGCATGATCAAATACATTTAGAGTTTCCGATATGGTAGCCAAATTATTGTAACAATGTACGCAATAATGAAATTGCCCACCAGAGGGATTTTGAGCAAAATATCCTAATGTTTTAGGTATTTACAATATTATTTGGGATATTTACCTGTTGAAATGGAATGACATGAAGGTATTGACTAAATATATGAAGTAATATATTCGTTTATGTACTATGGCCGGTTTTTGTTTGGGTATGAACAAACTGTGTAAAAAGGTTTCATAGAATACGAAGAAATTATTATCAAACTACATTTCCCATCAAACTTCCTGTGAGTTCACAGGAAGTGAGATCAGCATCAGAGAATGTGGCGGGCCTTTCGAAAATATAGGAGGAGCCTGTACACTGATTACACTTACCGTGAACAAGCAACTGTGGGTTGTGAAACGCGTTGGTTTGTAACTTCATATGCTGAAATTTGACTAAATAAATCAGAAGATTTGGGAAATAATATCTTTGTGAGTGCGGACTTCTTCTCTTAATTTAAGAGATTTGTGCAATATTTACAAAGCAGGGCTCTGCTTAGTAGTCCGACACCGGTGGAGAGAGCGCCTTTGGACCACAGATTCTCGAGCCAAGCTGTTTGGATATATATATATATATATATATATATATATATATATATATATATATATATATATATGTGTATATATATTACCTACTGGCGGTCGCCAGTAGGTATATATAGTTAGGATTTTTTCTCTATGGGATTTTTGAAAATTCTATGTCTAATAACTTTGGCGTTTGTGGACGGAATTGGCTGAAATTTTCAGGAAAATGGCACATTTTGTTTCTGAGTAGCCCTTGGAAATTTGCGGGGGTTCGTCAAGGGGGGGCCGAGAAAAAAGGGGGGTCCCAAAACGTGTTTTTAACATTGAGTTTTCCATAGGGCGGTTGGCCTCACTTTTAGCCCGAACGGCTGAATGGATTTGCACGAAACTTGGCAAAATTGTAGGGACTGGTAGCCCGATGTGCCTTTGCTAGGTCTCAATATATGTGCTTCAGTGGATTTTGAGAAATTAACGTTCAAAAAAAGATATATATCTGTAACAGCGGACCGGGCAGCGCTCCGGTTCGCGGACTTTTCGCTGTACGGAGCTTTGTGAAGCGAAGCTGATTGGTTCTCCGGCGTCTGTGAACATTCCAAACAGTCCGTAGCGGCCGCCATCTTGTCTCTCGGTAGGATCGAGAGACAAGAGGAGGCCAAAGCGAAGGGGCAAATGACCATAAGGGGGCATAGTAGATCCTCGCTGACCCCCTAGGTTTGATGTGGAGGTTTTAAAAGGGCCCGCGGGGCAAAAAAAAATAATAATAATAATAATCGAACGGCTGAATGGATTTGCACGAAACTTGGTAAAATATTAGGGACTGGTAGCCCGATGTGCCTTTGCTAGGTCTCAATATATGTGCTCCAGTGGATTTTGAGAAATTAACGTTCAAAAAAAGATATATATCTGTAACAGCGCTCCGCTTCGCGTAACGGAGGTTTGCGAAGCTGATTGGTTCTCCGGCGTCTGTAAACATTGCAAACAGTCCGTAGCGGCCGCCATCTTGTCTCTCGGTAGGATCGAGAGACAAGAGGAGGCCAAAGCGAAGGGGCAAATGACCATAAGGGGGCATAGTAGATCCTCCTTGACCTCTTAGGTTTGATGTGGAGGTTTTAAAAGGGCCCCGCGGGGCAAAAAAAAAAATAATAATAATAATCGAACGGCTGAATGGATTTGCACGAAACTTGGCAAAATTGTAGGGACTGGTAGCTCGATGTGCCTTTGCTAGGTCTCAATATATGTGCTTCATTGGATTTTGAGAAATTAACGTTCAAAAAGAAGATATATATCTGTAACAGCGCTCCGCTTCGCGGAGATAAAATTATATCTGTATTACCTAGCTGTTGCTAACACCAGTTAGCGACGGCTAGTAGGAGATAGCGACCATCTTGGGCCCCACTTTGCATGTGAGTGATATTTATCACTAATGACATGCAAAGTGGGCATGCCAAGATGTTAGCGACTGGAAACAGTCGCTAACATCGCTATCTCCTATTATCAACTTTTGGAAATATTCGCGATAAGCGCGAATATCTCCAAAAGCTAGCACCTGCCCTGAGCAGTTCTTAGCCATGTTATCCAATGGGAGGTGGATAACATGGCTAAGAGCATTAGCTCGGTAATGCATGAATATCGCTGAGTTTTCAGCGATATTAATGCATTGCGGTCGTTTTTTATCGTATTTGCGATAAACCTTGATAATAGCAAGGTTTATCTGCGATAATTTCTGACGATGCTTAGCGGTAAAAAAATCGTTGCTAAGCATCGTTAGGGATAAATATCGCTTAACTTTGGTAATATGCCCCAACGTCTGTTAACGTTCGATTCGAAGGAAATCAGGAAGTGTTGAAAAACATTGTCTGCGCCATCTTGCCTTTTTTCAAATGCCACACTTTTGTCGTGCACGGCAGTCATTTTAGATGCCTTGACCAGACCCACTCTGTGCACGCTGTCGATCCTTAGTATGGCTCCCCACCCTCGCAAGCATCTCCCCCAGGCAGTGGTCACCCCCGATCTCTGTCTTATGCATGGGTAATAAACCACCCCCCATCTGCGCTGCTCTTCCCTGAGAATCACACCCTGTGCCCGCCCGACACCTCCCTTTCGCCCTATTCACTTCCGCACCCTCTGACACTCCTTTTCCTCTGTGTCCGATTGTCCAGGCCGGTCCTAGGGTATCAGCTAGCCCTGCAGATGTAGTTTATGGCCCCAGCTGTAAAGAATCACCCCTCTTCAAAGGAGTTATAGTAGATCAAGGCCCACACTCGATGAGATCCGTCACAGCAGACGCGTTCCTATTATCTGAAAACCATCCTGTATTGTGATTGGGGAGGGGACCGAGCCTGAAGCGGAAGATTCCAGGGATGACTCTTTGTACATCAAAGTTTTTACAATTATGTGTCACATTAAAAATATATAGCACTCCAACAAAGTAGTAAGATTATAAAACTTTAATAACTTATAAATATATACAAGAAAACAAAAACAGTAATAACATATAAACATTTTTAGGGAAAAACAACAAAGTAGCGGTCGGCTGTGCGAATAGTCCCAACGCAGCACAACGTCCAGATTTCTGGCGTGGGGCGTCGCGGGGGGTGGGTCATCAGTAGCAAACTGTTGTGCGAATAGTTCCAAGGCAGCAGAACGATGGCACCAAGGTGATGTCCAGTAAGTTGCCGCACTGGTTTTGGTATCCTACAATGCTGCTCCGAATAACGGCGTGGGGCGCCCCGGGGGAGGCGGCGTGAACGGGCCTCTCCAGGTGGAGTCTCGTCTGTTGTAGTGGGGCGCCCCTTTACCGTTTCAGTTGCCATTCCGTCCGCTTTTGGTCCACTGTGTCAAAAGCCGCAATTCAGCTGAGTTGCGCCCACTCTTGCGGTGCAGCGATAGGCGGCTGTCACAGGACTCTCAAAATGGCGGCAGGCTGTTTCCTTTTTGGGCCTGGTCCACTGAAATGGCCCTGGGACACCTTGGAAATCTGACGCTTGTCTGCTAGGTCTTGGACCCCATTCTAGAAAGCGTCCCCTCCGCCTTGAAGATTCTACAAAAGTCTTGGGGGCCCCCGACTCCTGCAGGTTTCCGGTGGGGAGCGGCTGCCATGATTGCTCGCGGAATGACCACGACGGAGCTACGAGATGGTGGTGCTCTCATGCTGACGCCAGCTTCAGTCTGAAACATCCAGAAACAAGGTGGGGCTTTCATTGTTTGGGAAAAAAAAAAGTTTTCATCCAATGAAAAGTGTTGTTTTTAGGTCATATGATCAAGCCTTCCATCATTAGGAAACCAAAAGTAAAATGAACCAATGAAAAGTTTTATAAACAAGTCACATGACCTGTTATGCGGCATAGGGTATAAAATGCGGAGAAAATACGTTGGCACGTGAGGCGGCGTCAGTAGCGGACCGATGTGCGAATAGGCCGAAGGCAACACAACGCGCCAAGATCCGGATGGCACCGAGGTGGTGTCCAGCAAGTTGCAGCACTGGTGTGGCCATCCTACAATGCTGAAAGTCGGCGTGGGGCGCCCCGTTGGCCTGTGAGTTTGCGTCAGTAGCGGACCGATGTGCGAATAGGCCGAAGGCAGCACAACGCGCCAAGATCCGGATGGCACCGAGGTGGTGTCTAGTAAGTTGCCGCACTGGTGTGGCCATCCTACAATGTTGAAAGTCGGAGTGGGGCGCCCCGTTGGCCTGTGAGATGGCGTCAGTAGCGGACCGATGTGCGAATGGGGCCAAAGGCAGCGCAACAATATTTTCTGACTAGAAGACACCACAAGGCGCTGAGATGCCAAGATTCGGATGGCACCGAGGTGGTGTCTAGCAAGTTGTGGCACTGGTGTGGCCATCCTACAATGGTAAAAGTCGGCGTGGGGCGCCCTGTTGGCCTGTGAGATGGTGTCAGTTGCGGACCGATGTGCGAATGGGGCCAAAGGCAGCGCAACAATATTTTCTGAATAGAAGACACCACAAGGCGCTGAGATGCCAAGATCCGGATGGCACCGAGGTGGTGTCTAGCAAGTTGTGGCACTGGTGTGGCCATCCTACAATGGTAAAAGTCGGCGTGGGGCGCCCTGTTGGCCTGTGAGATGGTGTCAGTAGCGGACCGATGTGCGAATGGGGCCAAAGGCAGCGCAACAATATTTTCTGTATGGAAGATACCACTAGGAGTTGAGATGCCAAGATCCGGATGGCACCGAGGTGATGTCTAGCAAGTTGCTGTACTGGTGTGGCCATCCTACAATGCTGAAACTCGGCGTGGGGCGCCCCGTTGGCCTGTGAGGTGGCGTCAGTAGCGGACCGATGTGTGAATAGGCCGGAACCAGCACAAGGCGCCAAGATCCGGATGTCACCGTGGTGGTTTCATAGTTGAGAGGCACTTCATCTGCAGTGGGGCGCCGAGATCCGGATGGCACCGAGGTGATGTCTAGCAAGTTGCTGTACTGGTGTGGTCATCCTACAATGCTGAAACTCGGCGTGGGGCGCCCCATTAGCCTGTGAGATGGCGTCAGTAGCGGACCGATGTGCGAATGGGGACAAAGGCAGCGCAACAATATTTTTGGAATAGAAGACACCACAAGGCGCTGAGATTCGGTTAGCACCGAGGTGGTGTCTAGCAAGCTATGCAGCTGAGTTGCGTGCGCACTTGCCGCGAATAGGTCGAAGGCAGCACAACAATGTTTTCTGAATAGAAGACACCACAAGGCGCTGAGATTCGGTTACCACCGAGGTGATGTCTAGCAAGTTGCCGCACTGGTGTGGCCATCCTACAATACTGCTCCGAATAACGGCGTGGGGTGCCCGAAGGGGGGGGGGGGGGGAAGCGGCGTGAACGGGCCTTCCTAGGTGGAGGCTCGTCTGCTGTAGTGGGGCGCCCCTTTACCGTTTCAGTTGCCATTCAGCTGAGTTTCGGCTGCTCTTGATGCTACAGCGACAGGCGGCTGCAACAGGACTCTCAAAATGGCGGCCTGTTCTTTGGATTTGGGCCTGGTCCACTAAAATGGCCCTGGGACACCTTAGAACTCGGACGCTCGATTTTTTTTTCCTTTCCTGTACATGCAAAAAAAGGTAAATGCCCGGTACGTTACACGCTTCATCTGCCACGATGAACTCTCCAGAGGAACCGAAAAAAAATATAGTTATGGTAACTATACCATGCATCGTCATATGGAGAGGTGGCACCAATTAATTATAGTGCTGCATAAAAGAGAGATTTGGAGGAGAACCCCTGACCTGCTAGTACATTCATCAAAGAAGTGGCACTGACAGCATCAGAGGCAAGGGAAACGGTCCCAAATATTTAGAAGAACTTTGGAAAGATTAAAATGACATGTTTAGATTGTGGCAAATTAATTTCATGTGGACAGATGAGTGTTACTCTAATAAATACAGCATATGAACATCATCATAGTCGATGGTTGGTAGAGACATTTTGACTATATCCTGGACCTGCCCGTCCTCGCCCAAAATGGCGCCGGAATAAATGGGACTCGTAACTCCTTGTTGTGTACTGGTTGCAGAACCTTGAAATCACGAGATACGTATGCAGTTTTGAAGCACATGGCGGGCGGGGACGAGAATTGATTGAATATTTCGACATCCCTATTGATATTAAGTTCTGATGTGTTATTGATTACTGTACTATTGAAAGTTCGAATTAACGTCACCCATGGTACTTGCCCGCAAATGTATATCTAGATAATTTTATTGTAACTGGCCCTGTCGTATTTTAATTATAAAATGTACGTCCACCGATTCCGTAACTGTTAGACACCTTAGTTCTTGCAACCTAATGGCCCGCCCGTTACGTTCCTCTACAGTGTAAATGTCTACTCATCATATACGATTACAGTTTGCTCCGTGGCCGGCCTACGTGGTTATAGGCTCGTATTTGTATAATGAAATTTTCACAATAAAGGTTTTAAAAGAAAACATGGTAGTAGTATATACATTGGTAAAGTTTTTAATAATAGTCACTGTTTTAGAATCATTAAAAGGCAAGTGAAATAAAGCAGACCAATTACATGAAGGGTAAAAGGTATAATACGAAGGAACGCAGTAAAGATAAATGGTCAAGGGCTGTTGTGTTTTCTACTCCTGCAACATAAAGTGATCGATAAGAATCTCATATTCAGGCGTATCGGCGACTAAGACAGCAGGTCGACCCTCTTTTGCTCAACGGCTCCGTCATGGGACGAAGAAACGCTCTTTTTCTCGAAAAAAGAATATATTTTACTTGCAGGACAGTTGTAAATTTTCCGGGAAAGTACATTAGCCTGGAACATTATAACATATATTTAAGAAAAAATAATGTTCGGAAGTAATAAAAAGCGTAATTTTTAGGTCATATGACCAAGCCTTTCATCATTAGAATAAGAAAAGTAAAATGAACCAATGAAAAGTTTTAACAAGTCACATGACTTGTTATGCTTACGTTACGCGCTGCGCGCCCCGGATGACTTCCGGATGCGCTAACGCGACGCGTCATATGACGCATTACGCGACAACGCAGGTCCAGAATATAGTCAAAATGTCTCCACCAACCAGCGGTCGGAACACAACCCCTTTCAGCAGGCTAAATAGTTCTGTTAAATGACAACAGAAGGGACAGGCAACAAGAACCATCAGTCAAAGAGGGGAGGGCTAGTTCTTCTCTACCGGGTTACATTGGGGCGCTACCGGAACTGATCGAATTGGTAGTCTACAGTGTTTCTGGATGTTTCAGACTGAAGCTGGGTTTAGCATGAGAGCAGCACCATTTCGTAGCTCCGTCGTGGCCATTCCGCAACCAATCATGGCAGCCGCTCTTTATCGTTATTTTGGGCGGGGTGGGTGGCGGAGCCGAGCTGTTTTGCAGCCATCATTGTGTGGAGTTCAGTTCATCTCACTAGTTTTGTATTTGTCATGAGGGATTGTTCCTAATGTTTCTATTTTAGCGAGGTCAAAAAGAGATCCCATTAGTGGCCTACTGATTTTGCTCGATTCCTTTTCTTTTTTTTTTACACGATTTTTCGTTTTCTGCAAAGACTAAACAGAGTATTGCGACTCTGTGTTTGTTTGTAAATAGAGAATGAACCAAAGAGAACCAATTCTAAAACAGTAAATACTTGGATAACAATCAATCAAATGGAGAGAGAAGCAGGCACGACGTATTACAACGGGGGTAAAGGCCTGCGTTAACTACCTTTCACTATCTGCAAAGAGAGAGTACTCCTAATAGAAATGAGGGGGGGGGGCACCATTCAAAGCAGATCAGTGTGCATAAACACGAAAATGTTTTCACTTACCACGTACTTGACATTCGACAGCTTATGATATTTGCTATTAAAAAACCATTGAAATTCACTGAAAAAACCATAGGTTATAGACCATATATAGTTAGGAATTAGCATTTACAAAACCTTGAAAATTCACTGAAAAAACCATAGGTTATAGACCATATATAGTTAGGAATTAGCATTTAAAAAACCTTATTTTACTCACACAAAACCATTGAAATTCCATATATAGTTAGTTGCACTAACTATATATCGCGCACCCGCAATCCACTGCTGATGATGTCACATATTACATCATTCATGACATGGTCAGTGACATCACTGATGACATCACTGATGACATCTCAAATGACATCACTGATGACATCACTGATGACATCTCATTTGACATCAATGACCACATCACTGATGATATCATTCATGTGACAATACAATGCATCTCCTCACATTTTAATATAACCTCTGTTTCACCCAGTGTTAAATACAGAGTATAATTTTTGAAACCATTGACACACCAATACTAGTTACTACATACGCACTCACTGATTCCTACGTCTACACACACATTCACTCATTCACCCATACAATCATTCATACATACAATCACTCATGTTTACAACACTATCATATGCACTCATACACCTATACAGACACTCACACTCTGCCACTCATCCATGGAGTTACTCACACACCTAGTCAGTCCTGTAAAGAATCAATCACACTTCCATTTTCTTGTCTATACAGTTAAACATAGAGCACCTTACATTTTCAAACATATACTAACACATACTTACTTTCTTATACAATCATTGATACAAGTACACATTGATCTGCACAGAGTCACACACCTCCCAGCCAGCCACACACACACTCAGTCTCCCATACAAATACTTGGACAATCAATCAATAACCCATATAGTTAATCATATAGCTACTGATCAACACATGCAGCAGTTTACAGAACAACAGACATAATGATGCACAAATTAAGACAGTTTAGTCACTAACCCATGCACTCAGTGAGACACATTTAATCACTCACTCATACATTCAGTCATGCACCTACTAAATCCTTCGTCCAGACACTTATACATCTACTCATTCTTCAATATGTAAAACATATTTAAACTTTACAGAAACACACAGTCACTGGATGATGTCATCAGTGATGTCATCAGTGATGTCATTTGAGATGTCATCAGTGATGTCATCAGTGATGTCACTGACCGTGTCATGAATGATGTAATATGTGACATCATCAGCAGTGGATTGCGGGTGCGCGATATATAGTTATTGCAACTAACTATATATGGAATTTCAATGGTTTTGTGTGAGTAAAATAAGGTTTTTTAAATGCTAATTCCTAACTATATATGGTCTATAACCTATGTTTTTTTCAGTGAATATATATATGTATATGTATATATATATATATATATATATATCATGCTCAAATTCTACGTTCCTCTTTTTTTCGCGCGCAGAAAACACATCACTCCAGAGGGATAAGACAGATCCACAGTTTCTTTATTTTGCAGGGACCTTACAACAAACGCGTTTCGGCGTTTTGCCTTCGTCAGTGTCAGAGACACTCTGCTCTTTGACATGTAAATAAAGTTTCTCAACCACAATGGATAATGACAAGGGACAAACCCCTCTGCAACAACACAGTCGCCATCTTGGAGTATATACTCTCGTCTTGCAATCTTATACATTTCATGCAACCATGAATAGATTACTGTGTGAAGTCGGAGGGTATATAACATTAAACTTTGGGGAATACCACAAAATCTAGCCGTGGATCGGCTATTGTCCCTCGTCAGTCTACCCAAATTGTTGGCAACTTTATCAATTCAGAACAGAACAAAAATTAACAAACAACATACACCACTATGATCGTCATAATATGCATTACACAAAATCAACATTAACATTGCACGGCCTACCGAAAAATTATATATAGAGAATTAGTTAATTACAGTTACCCAAACAATTTCATTCCTTTCACAGCTGTTTGGCCGCATCTTTTTATCCCTATGTCTAGGATCTACATTTCAGGGCAAGATCAGTAATACTCCATATATATCTAATTCATATCAAATCTAAATCTCAGCAAAGTCAGACAGCATGTCATTAAATTGTTTACCTTTTTTTTTTATTGTTTACTCTTCACTTCCCTAAATGAACTGCCATCTCCTCTCCGCTGTTCAGGCCCCTAGGATGTTTAGTAGACAGGTCTATAATATATCTTGACTCTAATCTACGGAGCCGTCTCAGCCGGTCCCCACTCCTGACATTCACTGGTACAGAGTCTAATCCGAAAAATTGCAGCTTACTCCTATCTCTCTCATGCAGTTCTGCAAAGTGGCGAGCCACCGGGTAGGCCAGATCTGCCTTGTCAATGGCTCGGAGATGTTCTAGTATTCGCATTTTCAGTTGGTTAATAGTGCTCCCGATGAAGCGTAAGCCACACGGGCAAACCAAACAATAAACTGCATAGGGGGTGCTGCAAGTGATGAATTTCTTTATTTTCATTATTTTCCCTGTGTCTGGTATATCATATGTGAGGACTCTTCTGCTAGCCGCACAGGCCTTGCAGCGGCCACAGGGATAGAAACCCTTCATTTCCCGTAAAGTGTTAGTTCTTGGGATCGGTTTCTCCAGATGGCTTCTCACCAGCATATCCCTTAATGACCTAGCTTTGCTAAAGGTCACTAGGGGGTGCACTGGTAGATCGTCCTTCAGCACACTATCCGTCCAGAGAATGTGCCAGTTCTTCCTCAACATAGCTCTCAGATCATTTGCCCCAGAAGAAAATGGGGTTACCATCCTGAATTTTCCCTTATTCTTATCACCCTTGCTCTTATAGGGTTTCACACGCAGGAGTTCTTTCCTCGGGATTCTCCTCACCTTGTTGAGAGCGCTTTGCAGCAGCTTCTCACCATACCCTCTGAGGTTGAATCGTGCAAGGCATTCCGAGGCAGCCGCCTCGAAATCCTGGTCCCTCGAGCTATTCCACCCGAGTCTTAATAATTCCCCGCAGGGTATGCTTTTGACCAACTGCGGTGGATGACTGCTGCTGGCAAAAAGAATGGAATTTCCTGCAGTTTCTTTTCTGAAAAGTGCAGTGTGTATGTGGCCATTGTCAATAAGCTCCCTTAGGTTCAAATAGTCCGCTGCCACCGAACTAATGGACCCTGTGAAGTGCAAATTGTAATCATTGTTATTTAGAATTTTGATGTAATTTTCTGCTGTATTCATTGCCCCTTTCCATACAATGAATAAATCGTCTATATAACGATGCAAACATACAACTTGTCCACTATCCTGTCCCACCTTGCACTCCTGGGCACCTGCTCCTCCCACCAGCCAATGAATAAATTCGCGTAGCTGGGGGCAAAGCAGGTGCCCATCGCCGTCCCAGATTTCTGTCTAAACAATTGTTCATCGAACAAAAAGATGTTATTAGTGAGGCAGAATTCTACAAATTCCAGAATCATCATGTTATGTTGCGCAAAGCGCATTTGTCGTTGGTCTAGATAGTGCCGGACCGCATTCAAGCCGTGTTTGTGTTCTATACACGTATAGAGACTAGTGATGTCCAGCACCATCAATAGGTAGTCAGAGACCCATACTATGTCCTCGATTTTATTTAGGAAGTCCTTTGTGTCCTGCACATAAGACTGTAAATTCACCACAAAAGGGAACAGGATGTTGTCCACGAATCTGGACTAATTCTCAGTGAGGCTATTGATCGAAGAAACTATCGGGCGACCAGGAGGACGAACACTGTTTTTATGAAGTTTAGGCAAGTGATAGAATGTGGGAGTCATCGGATGGTTATTTCGCAGGAAAAGGTGTTCATCCCTGCCCAGCATCGATAAGTCATACCACTTGCCAATCAAAGCGTCGTAGTCTCTGATGCTTTGTTGATATTCATCATTACTACTCACTGCATAGTATCTCTCGTCCGATAACTGCCTCATTGCTTCATTTATGTAATATTCTCTGCTGAGAAGGACGACTCATATATATATATATATGCGCGAAAACTCCACAGACAGACACTTCCAATCACAGGGACCGGCGAAGCAGGAGACGGACCACAGGATCTGGTGAAGATGTTTATTCCTTATTTTCAGGTAAAAACAGCAATGAGGCATTTCGGGCTCGAGAGCCCTTGTTCACATGCGGATCGGTTTAACCATGTTGTTATTTTATATCTATGCTTAGTAGTGCACACCCACAATCTATTGCATCATTGATCATGTGACAAAAGAAACTGAAGAAATACTGTCTTAGGAAATTGTTTTTCGCGCATAAATGCAAGACATATCAATGTCAGTTGTGTAAATCACTGTATGAATACAGGTTTTGCGCTATGGACAAATAAGAGGGATCAATCCCACACCCAACACATAGATAGTAAACGAATTCGTCAAGAATCATCAATAGTTCACTGTTCAGACAGTACAAAGTAGTAGATGTTAAAGTGCAAAATCTTATTGGTATCCTAACATTGTTTTATGGTTGATGTGCAAACTGTGCAAAAAGTTTGTGCAAATTTTATCTAAGGTGCAAACTGGATTATAAATATTTGATATATAAATGTCAATAACAATAAAATGAGTCAATGACAAATTTCATTATTAAAAATCATCATAAATAACAATCTTCCATCATCACAGTAAAAAGTGCTAAAATGTATTAAAAAGTGGAGTGAATTCGATGAAAAGAAAAAATCATTATAAGAAAAAAAAAAAAAAATGTTTTGGGGGGTATTTTTCACCTGGGATAAAGCACTCATGAGAATACAGCATATATGGTAAAGTTAAATATAAAGCTATATATATTAATATATATATCCATATCCATACTAATACTATAAAGAGAGAGCCCAAACCTTTGAGGCGGGTAATCTCAGTAACCACAGTACCAATCACAACACCCAATAAATCGTTGGAAATGGCAGTTGCAGCAGAAGGACATAGGCCACCATATACATTTAAAAGGTAAAAGAACCGTGCCAGCAAAGTAGTCCCTTGTGGGCGTGTCTCCGTTCTGCTGTGGGCGTGTGCTGGGGACGTGACAAATGCTAGGGGCGTGTGGTACGTTCCGCCCTTCATGCCAAGTGAGTCGTAAATGCGCCGCATCAAGAGGCACACTGGGGGCGTGACACGGTGGGGCCGTGACAAACGCTGTGGGCGTGTGTCCGCGCTGTGGGCGTGTGTCCGCCCTTCATGCCATGTGAAGCACCAATTACGCAACTGCGCCGCATCAAGGGGCACGCTGGGGGCGTGACAAACGCTGGGGGCGTGTGCTACGTTACGCACTTCATGCCATCTGGGTCGTACATTAATCAGATCGTCTGCTGTGGCCGTTTGCTGGGGGCGTCACAAAGGCGTTCACCTCGAAGCGTGGTAAGTAACCATTCGCAAGACTGTCTTGGGGGACTGCCTGTTGTCTCACACATACTGGGGGTGCCAAATGCAGTGTGTGCCTTGGCCTGGGTGTGTCTGAAAGGGCCGAACGCAGTGTGTGGCTTGGCCTGGGTGCATCTAAAAAGCACTCGGGCCGAAGAACGTCGGTGTGGGTCATAAAAAAATAAGAACAGCGGGAAACAATCATTCAAGACTCACACAATTCTAATTGTTAGACGGTCGCCTCTGGCCCTCAAGCAGGGGCACACGCGACTGAGCGTGTCTGCGGGGACAATTACTGCAGCCTCTCATGCGCGCTGTTACTGAACTATCACATTAAACCAAATTACATGCACCTGCTAACATCAGCCAGGGCTGTAGCCGGGCTCAGGCGGCGGATCACTACACTAATTACATGCGCCTGCTAACATGAACCAGGGCTGCAGCTGGGCCTCAAGTGGGGGGACACGCTCCTGCTAACATCAACCAGGGCTGCAGCTGGGCCTCAAGCGGGGGAACACGCGAATGACCGTATCTGAATACACACATTACACACATTCTATTTCATACCCGGACAACGTCGGGACGGGCTGCTAGTATATATATATATATTTCTTTACAAAGCCCTGGCGCTCAGGCGTGCACTCACAATGCTCCCACAATGAGTACCTCGAGGCCGCATACATCGCCAATGTCTGGAGATTAAAACCATGTCCGTCCGACGCGTTTCGAGGACAACGCCTCTTAATCATGGACTGCTCACAAAAGCATTGAAAGGCTCACCTATAATTTCACTCGTTTTTATTAACAACAAACTCCCACAGTGGGCGTGGCCCACATAAGCAGCCACATATGCATGCTGGTAGTTGCAGTTCGAGTAGGTGAGTATTAGTGTCCAACCTGTAGTAGGCTCCATGCTCCTGTGTGTTCTTTGTAGCTTTTAACATCCTTTAGTAGGAAAGAGACTTCTGGCTTTGTGTGCTTACGATTGCCTTAAAACATCGTCCATTAGGAAAAGAGTTTGTCTCCTCTCCAAACTTTCACCTAGGAAATGGTGCACTGGCCTGTTTTCGCGGCTCGGGCCGTGCACTATTTCTTTACAAAGCCCTGGCGCTCAGGCGTGCACTCACGATGCTCCCACAATGATTACCTCGAGGCCAGTGCACCATTTCCTAGGTGAAAGTTTGGAGAGGAGACGAACCAAGCCGTAACTGGCGAAACGCGTCGGTATGCAGCTTCCACTTTTTGCCTAATAAAATCTTACAAGCATCCGGAGGTATCCTGCGTCTTTTTCTTCAAGTAGGAAGAGAAATTGGGAGCAATACATAGGGTGACCGGTACCCGCGCAGGATCGCCACAATCAGATGCCAGGAGCAACCGGGAGAAGGGTGTACGCAATATATATATATATATATATATATAACTACTTTGTGATGGAGATACATATATATATATATATATATATATATATATATATATATATATATATATATATATATATATATATCCAGATAGCTGCTCAGGAACCGCTTTCCGTGTGGAACTTTGGCAGGCGGCAAACAAGCAGACACGGACCCAGATTGCGTGCAAAATCCTCAGCGTTTATTCAGTCGGCCATAACGCGTTTCACCACCGGAGTGGCTTGATCACATGACAACGCTAACCATATTGACGGACCATTTAAAAGACTGCACCTATAGCACGTGACCGTGAGGTAGGTGATAGACATAGAAAAAATGTAAATTGTTCCCGACATGTAGGTGTAATGCACAAACATTTCCAAATTTAAAGCAAATGAATACGTTTTAGGTAAGCTGCACAGAAATCATCACAGAAAGAGCAAAATAAACAGAATATGAAAATTGCTGTATAAATACATGTATGCTCAAATTCACAAACATAACCACCAAAGTGATGTTAAAAATGCAAAAGTATGCATGCATATGTAGTTGTTCAGCTGTCCAGTGTAAGAGTGGTTGGTCTGTAGATATATACATGTGATGTCTGAGATGGACCCTACAATATGTGCATTTATAGTAATAAAAAAGGACCAAGAGCCAGTTGGGTTACGAGACACTATGTGAGTTTTCATAAAGGCTTAAATGCAGTAATTGAGGGGTCCAAAATTGATTGTGGGGCCCCTATTTGAGAGGAAAGTTTATTCGTGCAATGGCTAGTGTATAGGCCTGGTTGGGAACAAGAATGTAAAAGTGCTGGAGGTGATAAAAAGTGTATTAAGGAAGAATTAAAAACCTAGAAATGGTGAGGGGAAGCAATGGGCAGTAACTGGGATGTGGGTAATAATTCATAAAGGAAATTTAGATGCTCATCATGACGGTGAGATAGTGAAGATAGCAACCAAATCTAAATTAGACAAGGAATGATGGTGCCAGGTAAAGGACTTTGGAAGAAAAGGATGCAGGGGGTTAGGCTCCGACGGTGGAATAAGGTATGAATGCCATGGAGGTTGACTGATACGAAAGGTTTACAGACAAGTGTGTAAGTCTTCGGTGTTGTTGAGACCGCCCAGATTTTTACTATTAAGGTTAAGAATATACCGGGTTTCTAATTTGCGCATTTTATGTTCTCTGTCTCCACCTTGTTTGGTTTTAGGGACTGTGTCAATGACATAATAATGGAGGTCCTGAAGGTTATTATTGTGGACCACATGAAAATGCCTGGCCACGGGGTAGGTGGGATCATGATTAGTAATCGCCCTCATGTGTTGGAGGACCCTCATGTTGGCTGGTAGCTTAGTGCTACCCACGTATCTTAAGGGACACGTGCATTCGAGAACATAAATGGCAAATTCTGTTTTGCAATGGAGATTTTGAGTGATTTTGACTTCTTTGTCACTGAAAGCCGTGCGGTAACTGGTTTTGTTAATGCCGTGTTTGCACGCTTTACAGGAGTGACACTTGGTAAAGCCGTTGGGTGCTTTAAACCATTCTTTAGATGGCTTAGATTCGGGGCAATTGGTAACAAGGCTATTGTGTAAGGATGTGGCCCTTTTGTATGTTATGCTGGGTTTAGCAGGCATATGTATCCCTATAATAGGGTCACTGCTTATGATGGACCAATTGTTATTGATGATTTTGACTATTGCGTTTTTTTGGGCACTGTATGGAACAATTAGTCTGACCCCTGTGGCATCCTTAGAGGGAGCACCCATGCTGTCATTGAGGTTTCTGTCTTTTTTTCGGAGTGAGGAGAAGATTTCTATCTAACTCCCTAGTATATATATATAAAGCTATATATCTAGCAGGTCTCTATGAAGTGCAGGGATGTGAACGAAGTACATTCTGGCCACACTCCATACCAGTATTGCAACTAATATCCCGCAAGTTCAGTTGCGAATTATGTTGGGAATTTACCTTGGTCTACATATTGGAGAGGACTGAGTGGGCAAAGGCTGCACCAACGTCCATCCTAGTCTAGACAGATATGAGAAGGTGTTCCTGGGTCCCTGGTGATGGTGCGTCTCATTGGAAATATTTGAACATCGACACATATTTGGTGACACACTCTCCACTGCATGCAGAAGTCACCACTATGCATTTTTTGTATGTGGGGCACATATGTATAGTATTCTTAATGCCCGCCCTGGGTGTCTGTGCTGTACTAACCTCTGACCCTCCAGTCTTAATGCAGAGGGTTGATCACCTTTCCTGGCATTGTTCGCTCATGGGCACAGTTCATTTATTTCCGGAGAGATTGTGGTCATTGTTCCCCATTGTGGTGTGAAAATGGCATAATTGACAACAAACCTAAATGAGATAGATGCAGATGGGTGGCATAGAGCAGAGTGTTTTGATGCATCTTGAGGAAATTATGTATGGACAACTTTAAGGCAGTCTGTTGTTCCAGTCCAGTGTGCATTATATTCTTGATCATGCAGTTTACACCTTCTTGCTCACCATAAGCGTGTGGACACCTTGGATAATCTTACCGTGATGAATATTAAGATTCTCCAGGTACTATAAAAACTCAGCACCTTGGAACGGAGGGCCAATGCCAGTCTTCACTTAATGTGGGATGTCATTTGTGGCCCAGATGCTTTCCAAGGTTTAGCAGCTCATTGTTGAAAGATGTAGAGTTGGTGAAACCTATTGCTAAGTGGTCATTGACAGGTGGAATTGTTGATAAACACTAATAAATATCATCCATCTGGCATAGTCAGACGTTTTTCTTGCTTCAATTCTATAAAGCTCAGAAATCTTCTCCTATGATTGCCAGGGCTGGGTCATCAGCATGATCAGCTGCCGGGCAAAGTGCTCAACCAATGACCATCTTCTCTATCTGTTTATCAAAATCGGGAACTAGACATTTCCTCAGAGTTAAGATTTTGTTTTCATCACATCCTTGTGTCCTCTTAGTACCATCTCTTCATTAAAAATGCAGTTTATGCTCATACGCCATATAGCTCTCAAGGTAGCTGCATTTTGATTATTGGTGACCCTCAAGAAAATTCTTTAGTGCAGTGGCCCCTTCTGTTTTGATTACAGCATTCCGCTGCTCATCCTCATTAGTGGCCTCTGCAATGTCAGTCAACGTTAATGCCTTGAGGCAGGCAACTTGTGTCACCAACTAAGCGTTCCATGGCTGAGCAAACGGATTGAAAAACATATTAATAACATCCTGGTTGAGTATTTGGAATCCAACAACTTGTTGGATGCTTCTCAAACAGGTTTCCGTCCTCAGCACGGGACGGATCAAGCCCTGCTGGCGGTGACGGAAGAAGCGAGGAGGCTGCTGGACCAAGGAGGAACGGCCGCCATCATCCTCTTGGACCTCAGCGCCGCGTTTGATATGGTCAATCATACCATCTTTGCCGACCGACTTAGAAACTTGGGAGTGTCGGGCGCGGCGCTGACCTGGTTCCTATCCTTCCTCAGCGACCGAGTTTTCAGGTCTTTGAGGGGGACGTGGTATCCTCCAAGCTACCTCTTAGCTGTGGGGTTCCACAGGGCTCCGTCCTAAGCCCTACGCTTTTTAATATCTACATGAGTCCTCTGGCGGGGATTGTCCATCCATTCGGCATTAAGATCATCAACTACGCAAACGACACTCAGCTAGTGGTATCCTTAAATCACGCTGAGGGGTCGTCTTGCACCCTTGGCCCTTGCCTAGAGGCAGTAGCCGAGTGGATGGAACTCTCAGGCCTCAGACTCAATGGGTACAAGACAGAAATCATGCTGCTGGGTAACCCCTCGTCCTCTGTCCCTGCCCCCCTATGGCCGGCCTGTCTGGGCCCTGCTCCACCCCCTAAGACACAGGTAAAAAGCCTTGGCATGTGGCTCGACAGTTCTCTTAATTTCACCCACCAGGCAACCAAGCTCGCAGCCTCCTGTTATAGACTAATAAGAATGCTGCGTAAAATCATCCCTCTCCTCCCATTCTAGGCGAGAAGGATTATGGTCCTGGCCCTTATACTCTCTCGCCTGGAATATGGGAATGCCTTATATCTTGGAGCCCCTCAGGCTACGATCAACAAACTGCAAGTAATACAGAACTGTGCAGCCCGTCTGCTCTTCCAGACCCCACGTTGGCAATCTGCAAGACCAGCACTGAGTAAACTTCATTGGCTCCCGATTTCATCTAGGATACAATTTAAAGCCATGTGTCTGGCTCATAAAGCCATCCGGAAGACTGGCCCGGCTATCATGCACCCTCTGGTCACCTCTTATCTCCCCCACAGAACCTTGCGCTCAAGCTCTTTGTGCCTGGCCACCACCAAGAAGATCTGTAAAGCGAGATGGGGCAGACGCTCTTTCTCGTATAATGCCGCTATGATGTGGAACGCTCTCCCCCTAGTTCTCCGAAAGAACTATAACCTCCTGGCCTTCAGAAAGCTCTTAAAGACCCATCTATTTAGATCGCTTGCATAGCATTGCTGGTCTGACCTTCTCTGCCATTCTATTAATCAGCGCTGCGAGGCCTCAGGGTAGTCATGCGCTATAGAAATAGAATTTCATTCATTCAAATGTCTTTATCTCTTCCTAGTGCACAACCTAAAATCCAATTTATAGCCTCTTCCATTCCTCCAGAGAAAGTTATCTTATTCCTTGCTATAGTTACGCCTCCATTTTGCACAGATCTTGATATCGGCACCTCTGCCTTTAACTTTTGGATTTATGATGCTTTTGATTAATCAATTACTGTTAAACTCATCGCTCAATACCATATTTGCCCTTCAACACCTTGGTTTTGTCCCTCCCTAAATTTCCAAACGTCCTTGTAAACACTTGGAATGCAAATGGTGGTCCTTCTATCAGTGTAGTGATCTACCAAAAGCACTGTGCCATTACAAAATCCTATATGTCCATCAGAGATACTTTCTGTGGCAACCACATTCACCCCAATAACAAAATATGGGAGGTTTTTACCATTCTTCTACATATAATTGTGGTCACTCCACTTTATTTTACTTTTCACTAAACTGAAATAGAGGAGTCACAATGATACCCCTTGAAAGTAGGATGGTCATCTTAAAGAACTTGTAGGTAATGTATACAGGTTATAGCCACCTCAAAGAGATAATTTCTAAATGGGCTAATGATCTATTTTTCCCGACCCCTTTCAAGGATTTTCACCAGCCCCCGTCCTACTGAGACCCCTAAAACAATTAAGGTCGAAATGCACAGACAGTTATATGAACAAGAAAACTGAAACTGAACAGCAAACTTTTAAATCCATCGCCTAAAAGGATCCATCTTAATAAGTGGAGCACATGCCTTATTTTGCTTTGTTCCTCATCTTCGTCAATGAAGCATTGTGGGACTAAATATCATAGATCTTATTACCATCTACAATTCTCTCATAATAATTGGGCTGCTCTTCAAATATTGATTTGCCCGCCTCTTTTCAAGTTTTTAATTTGATGCTTGAAAAAAAACTTTCACAAGAGCATTCCTTTCAATAGGGAGCACATATCGATTGACTCACTTTGCACTATTGGGATCAACGCGTGCGTGTCCCCAAGTCTCCAATAGTTTTTGATACATTGTTGTTATGTGTCTAAATAAATGTGAATGGGCTTGTACTTATTTGTAAATAATTAAGTGAATGATGTCGATAAAGAATGAATGAATTGTGATAGAACTTTCTTTCACAGTAATACAGTAGATTAAAGTGCGCTACATTTTATTAAAAAATCTAAGCTTTCGGGAAGGCATGTTGATTAGAAACAGGCCAATGATCGCTACTCTTAAAAGCTAAAACCTTAAAGTTGTCATAAAGTGCAAATTAGTACGCTAAAGCAATAGCATAATCAATTGACCATAACTGGCGGCCTGTGCGGAAGGTTTACCCACCTGAAGAATCTAAGACAAACTTTCTATTCAATAAACATCCTAGTTCTTTCCACTCAGCTACAATTTTGTTCATCACCTTGTGTAACCCAGCAACCAGGAAAATTAAATGGTAGATGGAATTTAATAGATTTTCAAAGCGTCTTCCAAAAATTAATCAGTGATACAAGCAGCTAATTGTTAGTCAAATTCACATGTAATTATAATTATTGTGTCTGGATAGACACCCTTAGTTCTCTCAATCACCCCATCAGTTTTTCAAAACTTATAACACGTTTAAAAGAACAAATGTAGACATGTAGACATTTATCAAAAGCACACTTTTCATTATTTCATATTGAACTTTTGATTTTACCATATAGGCTAACATCCAGTGGGTGTCCACCACCATTTTGGTTACATCAGAGGACATTTTTATATAAAACTAAAGTAAGCAGACCACCAGATATGTTGGCACCACACCCCTCAGGTGATCTGTACAATTTAGCTATGTAAACCATTTCACAATTGGGTTCTCTCGTAGCCAGGTTTCTTAGAACATAACAACATGGTTATCATTCAAAAATATATCTAAAGAATGATCTTTAAAAGAACATAAAGCCATGTATATTTCAACTTATTTTAAGTTTCGGAAAGAACTCCTGTCCCTAAGCATAATCATTTACAAGATGGAGTGAAGTTATTCCATCCAACAGTTCATATCTATTTAGAAGAAAAGCTGGAAATATCTGGCGTTTCCTGCCTTCTCTTTGATTATTCAGCACAATAATCTGAATATTGCCTGATTTTTTATAATGCTATGTTCTAGTCTACCTATCTCATGACCAGTTGGTTCTGTAGGAGTGCTGGTTTTATTAAAACTTTGGGTGCATTATTTCACATGACGTAACACTTGCTTGACCAGTAAGTTAGGACTTAATTTTCTCCTCAGCTACAGCAATATAGTTTTTAATGTAATTTTAAGTTTCAATTTCAGTCTAGTGAGAACTTGCATGGTGGCAGTCAGCCAGCCAGTCAGTAAAACTTAATTTTGCATTATTTCTGAAGCATAAAGAGTACATACATACAGGGATGGAGTGAGGATGCACCCGTCTCCCGCCCCATTCTATATAAAAGTTTTATGTTCACTCCCTCTCCCTGCCGAAACGTACACAGGCCATAGCCCTTGAATAAAGCTGCCTTATAAATAGGATAATAGGTGGGTCCACTCCTATGCTCTCCATAATTGCTCATCATTTACTATGGACAATGCAATAAAATGTGTCCGAGAGATCCATAAAGGCCATAAAATGTTGGCTTTTCTTGGCCACAGTATATTTTGCAATCACCATACTCAAATTTCAACATTGATTGACGTTCCCCTTGACTTTTCTAAAGCCGTACTGTGCTTCGGTTAAGGGTTTCCTTTCCACTACCCATTTCTCCAGTCTATTGAGTAATAGGCGTCCCATCAACTTGGCAGTGCTGACAATCAAAGAGAGTGACCTGTAATTTTTGGGATTTGTCTTATCCCCCCTTTTTTTTTTAGCTATGATTATTAATTGCTTCCAAGTTATGGGATGCCCATCTTTGCAATGGAGTTAAAACATTTGTCAGTAGTGGGTACTATAGTTCCTGTGGTACAAAAAAGATGTCTACAGGACCTTCAGGGAGCTACACTGAGCTAGTGCACTATTTATCTCTGTCACCTCAAATTCTATAATCTGATCATTTTGCACCGGGCCATAGCTCTCAATGCTGGTAGAGGGCTCATGAGGGTTTCGAATAATGATTTGAAAATATGCCACCCATCCTGCTTCCTCGATATGTACATCTAATGAGGGATGTATGGCCTCATGCAAGCACGGGGAAATCAACACCTTCCAAAACCCTCTAGTGTCCTTATTCTCAGTTGCTCTTATCAACTCCACCCAGGCTTTCTCCCTTAATTTACTTATCCTGAACTCTCTCGCCTCCTTGTATTCATCCACTAGGCTCTGCACCAAGGAGATATCTCTGGGAGCCTTACGTAATACCGTGTGCAGATTAGATAAAGCCTTTGTGCATGTTGTTTCAAACCACCTTACAGATGGAGGCTTCCTATTTGAGTATGACCGTGTCATATGCTCCCTGCATTTCGCCAAGAACTCCAAAAAGGCTGAAGTTACCTGAGTTGGAATTGCAGTAGGATCTATACAGGTCATAATATCTGCCTGTTTGTGTGTAAGCACTAAAGTGAGGAAAGTAGCTTTATCCACTCCATCCCATTTTAGAATACAGCCGTTGGATCTGGCTAAAATCGGCTTAGGGACTTTCCCCTCCGTCTTTTGGCGTTTCCTTCCCATTTAAAATCGCAGTCCAGGGAGGTATGATCGCTAAACCTCGAGAAGGTCACCTGCATGTTAGACAGTCGTGATGGTATGTCAGGCTCTTATATAATCTATTGTGGACCTTATGTCTACACTCCCATAAGTCCTGTACATGGAATTTGTGATAAGATTAATCTTATTCATTATTTCCAAGTTCCATCCACTCATCATCCTATTTAACACATTCCCATAATCACGATGGTCAATGTAGGTAATTGTGCCACCTTCCCAATTTGCTAACCCGCAAACCGCCTTCCCTATTTTTTGACAATAGCGCGCATTAAAATCTCCCACCCAAATAAAATGTAGGGCCTTTGGGTGATGGGAGCTAATATAATTTATCACCATCTTCAGTGATAATGCTACCTGTGACACATCACCGTCAAAACAGTTGTTATAGTAATTTATGATTATCATATTCTAATCTCTTTGCCCCTCACATACCAAATAATGGCAATATGGAGAGTTATTAACCCCTTGGACGCTCATGACGAGCTAAGCTCATCATGAGTTATGCCTCTTGTACGCTCATGATGAGCTGAGCTCGACATGAACCGCGAGTTTTTTAAAAAGTTAGCGCACAGCGGGAAAACCCGCAGCGCGCATGGGGTTAAAAAAGAATTCTGAGTTTAATGGTGTTAATTATCAATGTCAGAATCGCACATTTTGCTCTGCCAGTCCTCAATGGTATTGTGGGGTTTGGTAGGAACGGAAACCGTCCAGGGAGAAGGAGCCAATTTCCCAGGTTTCCTGGAAACATAAAATATCTGATTTAATTACCTCACTTAACCACTCCTAATTGCCCATTTTTCGCCTAAAGCCTGCTATATTCCATGATAGTATCTTGATCAAATCTGCCCCCACTTTCTCCTCACCCTTCTACCCTTCTGCAGGTTTCCTTACCCCTCCCCCCTGCCTCTACTGCTTTGTTACCACTATTAACCAGTCTGTCGCATTCCTCTAAACTCTGTAACGTGGCGAACCTGTTATTGGTCACAAGCCTAGCACTCCCCGTCTGGGGGGGAGGGAGGATACTATGGTATTAGAGGGGAACAGAATTACTGACTCTCCCTGACAGTGGGTTCTGACCATCTTGTAGTTTATAAAAGAATTCTAAGGGGATTGCAAATATGTGGAAACCTAAGGAGGGATCAAGAGGGAGCTGATGTAATACATCCCCCACTAGACCAAGGCTATCGAAATTAACCACAATACAATCCCAGCTATGTTTTTTGGAGCTGAACCCTCCCAGGAGATTCTTCTAGCCATGAGAATATGCCCAAGTGAGAGACCACCCTTGCAACCTTGCTCAGTGGATTCAGACTGAGACTGCCTTAGCTCGGGGAAATTAACCAGAATGAGAGCGTATGTTTGTCTCCCTTGTTTTGTTTGCCCCCTACATATGGCGTGGTCTTCTTTACCCCCCAAATCACTGCACTTAGCCCTCCTTTCCATACCTGAAGTCAAGGGGGAGTTTACACTAATGGGTATCGGTGTGCCTTCTAAATCCGTATTATTGGTTACACCTAAAGTTGCAGACATTTGAGCTGGACTTTTAGGCACACTGAGTGTCCAGATCTAAGTGGGTTGGACTCTCCCCTCTACCATGTTCAGACCATTTTTGCATATCAGGCCCCTTTTGCAAAATTATATGGTGGGAGTCTACAGGCCCTCCCCCGGCTCTGGCCTTGCCACCATGTATTAAATTTGGAACAAATGATTTTGAACGTGGGTTTAACCCAATACGTAGATTAGAGGCCAGAGTTTTTTTGTGTAGCACCATTTTGTTTATCAATTGAGCTAGGCGCTGGTCTATTTACTCTAACTGGGATAATAAGAGTTGTAAGTGAGATGACAGTACAGTTCCCAGTTTAAGGCAGAGTTCGTCCATATTTGCACTAGTGGTCACCTGGATCTGAGCCTCTATTTTGAGTATCTTCTTCGCTTTTGGGGCGTTTAGTTGCCTTAACCTTCCCATCTCTCCCTTTACTGGGGGTTCAGTTGGGGATATAGAAACACGCTCTTGTTCAATCTGATTGTCAAACGGTCTAGCGGGGAGTCACTTAAAACTCCTGTCCCTGGGCCTGGCGATACAGAGTCTCCCCTTGTTGGAGGGGTTGCAGTGTTAGTGATTTGCCCACCTCTTATCTCTTAGAGGGATAATTGCCATTCTGTCAGTTCAATTTCCTTGAATAAGACATTTGCGGCTCTCACAAGAAAGGAGTAACGTGTTGTTATGACTGTTATGATTTCTCCATCGAGCTCAGGTTGCTTTATCTTCCTTTCCCTCATGGCAACGAAAAACGGAATCACCGGATCCTAGAAGTTAGAGGGGAGGGATGGGCTCTTCTGGGCTCTGATGGGCGTGGACATTCCCACCCTTGACACAGGCTTTGCCCGGGTCCGACCCGGGCGCAGCCCGTGCCACAGGGCATAATCACACTTTTTAACATGCGGGCCTTACAGCAGGTGTAGATGGGGAATGTAGTCCCCCAGCGTTGCTTGACTCCTCTGGCATGGATTCCCCCTCCTCACTGTCAGCAGCATGACTGTTGGCAGTCACTTTCTTATCACCAAGGATATCTTGATTCCATTCCTCAGGCAGATGTCAGTGGAAAGGGAGTGGATTTCCCCACTGATACCATCTCTTGTGAGGGTTCTCCTTCATCAGTCTTCCACTCTCTAGAAGCTCATGGTGATGGCTTCTGTCTTGGATTTGTAGAACTGCAATGACTGGTGATTTGCAATACAGAATCCACTGAAGTCCAAAAAGATCGCAGGGAATCTACTTTGAAGGTTGACAGTGACCACTGGGCCTGCTTTCAGAACAATTCCGTGCAGGGGATCGTTTAGAGGCCCTGATTCTGCAATTTCTTTTGGATGGTTTTAACAAGGGTCTCTCTGTTTCTACTGTAGTAGTCCAGCGGTTGGCCATCAGGGTGCTGGAGCAAGGACTCGTGAAAAAGACACTTGCTTGGAAGCAATCTTCTCATGTAACCACTAACCCCATACTAACATTGTACTGTGGAAATAACATATATTACACAAAGATTTATGAAAAAGAATGAAGCTTGCCTATGTGTCTTATTAACCAGTAACTCGCGGGTGATTCTAAAATGGCCGCTAACCGAAATTCTTTAGTGCGCATGCGTCTACTGCATCTAAGTAGTATGACATATCTTTCGTTTGGAGGGAACTTTCTGCATTTGCGCAGTAGTTAACAAAATGGCCGCTTGAAACTCACATGCTTGCCACCTGCTTGCTGAAAAACGAAACCCAGCTATTCTATTAATGCTAATGCGGGGAGGATAATAATAAGTAAATTGGATTAGAGTAGAGATAGTTGGTATACAGTGAAACCATTTATTTTTTATTTTAACATTTGTCTTTTTAACTTTCTCAATAGTGCTTACTATGGGCCTAGAAATACAAACCACAGTCTATTCCCTCTTGTTCTACCGCACATGCGTAGTGCAACCAAGCTGGAAGACGCAATGTCAACCTGAACATCGTCCAAGGTTCCCCGATGGATGCATTCATAAGAACCGGAATGACAGTCCGCTGAAATGGATGGAAACTACTGTATATTTTCTAATATGTGACAATTACATTGTGAATACGGTTGGGAATAAAGATTGATGTATAAAACTTAAGGGGTGGGATTTTAAACATAGAGCTGAAAGAAATAATGGGAAATAAGCATGGTGTGATGATCACCTCCCCTTGCCTGTCCAATCAGAGTTAGAATTTCTATAAGTTTGAAACATTAATGGGTGGTACCAGCCTACAGAATGGTATAATTGAGGTAGTTTAGGTAGTTAGACTGGAGTTCCAGACGGAGATGCTGAAGTCCAGACGGGGATGCTGTCGGAGTGACAAGTGATGCTGAAGAAGAGTCGACTTACTGGGCCAATTAACTTAAGCAAATTAATTTAGAAGAAGATCGCAGAAGAATCTCGAGGAGGAAGAGAGTATCAGAGAAGGGTGCTAAGCAAGCGTCGGTGATAGAGAGGTTGTATGTCCTGTCCTGATTCATGTCCTAATTCCTGTCCTGAAGCCTTTGTTCGCCAGACCTTTATTGGGGGACCCTTACCAATTCCTAGGTCTGGGAGTTGGTTTTCACACCATTCTGGGTACATATAAATATATCTATGTATGTGCTTATGTGCTCTTCTCTCTATCCTCTCCCTTTCATGCAGTGTCATTGCAAAGTATAAATTAATGCATTTTGATTGAATATTTGAATCTTCCTTAATGTGAGAAACATAGTTTGATCTGTACTGTGTAAGTGGTTCACATAAATATGTTATGCTATGTTATGTTATGTTATGTACCTACTCTTTTATAGCGCACGGCTACCCAAACGGGTGTCCCGGCGCTTTAACCACAATACAATCCCAGCTATGTTTTTTGGAGCTGAACCCTCCCAGGAGATTCTTCTAGCCATGAGAATATGCCCAAGTGAGAGACCACCCTTGCAACCTTGCTCAGTGGATTCAGACTGAGACTGCCTTAGCTCGGGGAAATTAACCAGAATGAGAGCGTATGGCCTGGCTGCAGGCAGCAAGACAGGTGTTTGTCTCCCTTGTTTTGTTTGCCCCCTACGTATGGCGTGGTCTTCTTTACCCCCCAAATCACTGCACTTAGCCCTCCTTTCCATACCTGAAGTCAAGGGGGAGTTTACACTAATGGGTATCGGTGTGCCTTCTAAATCCGTATTAGTATAGAATGGTATATAATATATAATATAATCTGAGATCAAATTTTAAAAGACATCCCGACTCTGTGGTCATTTCCAGTAGGTAAGACTATTGAAATCTTATATCATTTCACCATCAACTAGTTCAACTAATGGCCCATTGACCAGAGGAAAGAACTTTTTGATCAGTGAAAGATTAGTTAGGGACTAGAGATAACTAATCTCGAGAATTACAAAAACATGACCCGAGCGGTTATTGCCAGTGTGCTGTGAATGAATTTATGGGCCCAGGTGAGTATGTGGTGTTAGATTACCTGTTGCTGGTATCCCGCTGGATCAAGGGCCTTTAGAGAATCCTGGGGTTGTCTGCTCTACAACTGCTTAACGGCTGGCCTGTGGCTAGGCCTCTATGAAAGTCATAGGTTCCCCTGAGATCTTGTCTGTTCTTCAGGTTTTACAGCTTTCTTGGTTTTAGCCTTCATTGGAGGCACCCTTGAAGATTCTGTCTCTCAATATTCTGTTTATCATAAACATTGAGAATTGTTACTCATTTGGCACCAGCACCATTGATTTGCTTTTGTTACCTGTAGTACCTAGCTGTATTTTTGTATCATCTTAAAGGGCAAATCTGCTCTTCCCCACATCTGCAACTGCAGTGTTCTTATTGTTTTGGTTTCGGTCACATTATTTACATTCACGTCTATGTGTGATGAACCTATACATTTGATCTGTGTTGTTTTTTTACGGAGTTTTATAAAGCGCAAACTTGACTCGGTATCAGGTATCAGACCGCTTTACATAGCACCAATTGCGTTACATGAGAATACATTCATTTTTGTTAGGCACAGGGAGATTAAGTGATTTGCCCAGAATCACAGGATGTTCAGCGTCATTGCCAAAACCCGGCCCCCCAGATTCGAGGTCGACCGCCCTAGCCTTTGGGCCAATTCCTCTCCCCAATAGAAGATCCAAGTGTGCATTAATGCTCATTGGATGCAGGAGGCACCTCTCATCACCAGATACTGAGATTCACAGACATCTGATTTGTGTTTTTAATAGACAAGTTCAGGTTTGAAGTAGGCATGAAAACATATTTTTCTTCAATAGGTTGATGCATCCGTAGTGAACGCCTGCCCACAGCTGAAGGCAGTAAACGTTAGCTCGACCAACTTCACACGATAATCTCAGGTGCTGAAGGTTGGAGAGATTCTTCAAGAGGGACTGGGCTGGAGAATGGCCAAATGCTCTACTTGGAAACCTTGGAAAAGACTGTGTCTGACTCCTTATTAATTGAGTGAATTCCGATCATATTTATTCATTGTCATAGTTTTTTAAGGAATTCGAGATAATCTTCTGGGTAGGTGATTACAGGGCAACTGGTTTGGGTAGGTATGGAGGAATCAATGGATATGAGGAGATAGAGGTTTGAATGAAATCCACAGTGCAGAGCAATGATAAGCAGGAATGCCAGGATCCTAGCACAGACCCTAGTGGATGAATATGTGAATGAGCAGTTGGGACGCTGATCCAGCCAAGCCAGGATCTCTGCCAGCCTTCACAGGCTACTACTGGAGAATTCCAAAGCAAGGAATGCAGCGAACAAAAGAACAGTTAGGAAAAACTGGTAGTCCCACCAATACCTATTTTCCTTTCCACTTCACCCCTTCCATGGGATGATCTGCAGCGCCAGGCTGTGAGACACCTTTAAGGTTTTCTGGTTGTGAATGAAGATACAGCAACATGGAAACATGGAAGTGGGCGAAGAAGTTGAAACAGAAGCAACCCCTAGCAAAAGGGACTCCTGCACATGGGATGTATCAGAAGTACAGAAAAAGAAATTTGGACTCACGAGGATGGGAAGAAAACCTTTTCGGTGGAAGATACATTTGACCTACTGCTCTTGAATAACCTAAGACTAAAAAGCCCAAGTGTCCAGTCTTCCTAAATTAGAATGAGGAAGCTAGCAAATGCAAACATGAGTTCTTAGGTGCGAGGGATTAAAGGTACCCATGAGAGACTCAAGTTCCAAGTTACCCATTTGAGGCACAGGGCTAGGGCAAGCACAACATTTGCTCTGCACCCTGCATATTTATTTCCCCAAATCACATTCAAATAGACAAAACAGGTAGAAGAAAAGGAGGGGGACTTACTAGATGTCTTGAGTTTCTCAATGCAGCAGCAGACTCAGACTCCAGAGATGCACCATTGGTAGCACTAGGAAATGCAGCTGCAGATGCCAATCAGCCAGTGGGACTGAGAGTGTGCATGCAACTGACTGCCGGAGATGCACCATTGGTAGCACTAGGAAATGCAGCTGCAGAGGCCAATCAGCCAGTGGGACTGAGAGTGTACATGCAACTGACTGCCAAGCGCTAGAGAACGATACAGTGCAGATGCAATATAAACTGAGACCCCACGCCACACAGTTCTTCTAGAACTCGCTACCACTCTGCATCCTATCGAGCCGATGCTAGGCAATGACAGAGCGGGGTATATAGTCCAACTATAATCCTGGATAGGCTAAGATGGATTGCTAGCAGAGGTGCAAGAGTACTTGAGACAAACCCTCAGAATGACAAATGCACCCTCTAATCTAGGGATATTTGTTGCGATAATCCCTAGGATGCCCTTTTCCCTTTCAGAGAATACCCAGGACCTTACATAGGGTGAAAACTTACCATTGACGTCCTTAGTCCCCAGCAGGGTGTTTGGACAAAATATTGAATGAAAAATGTGATGTACAAAATATCATGGACAGAAATATTGAAGTTAAGAATATTTTTTCATGTGTTAGTTTTAATATCGTTGTCAAAAATATATATTTTTTAAATATTGCTGCATATAATATAATTTTTATGGTTATTTTTTTAATAGTATTTAGTTTGTAAGACGTACATTTTATAATGTTGTTAACATTATTTATTAGAGTACGTTTTTTAATAAGATTTTTATGTCATATTAGTGGCTTGTTAGGTTTATAATGGAAAAGGGGAAGAATTTAAAAATATGTTTGTATCATTCTATTAAAAAATATTTGCTGTATGACTCATAATATGAGATTTTATAATTTAATTTGTAATTTCATACTTTATTTTTTAAGAGAAAATATTTGTATAAATATCAGGAAATGATTTTTATTTTAATAAATAGTTTTTTTGTTTTGTAATATTGATGTTTTCTTTTGTTTTGCTATTTTATTAATATTTTCGATACATTTGATATATAATTTTTTTATAAGCATTATAATTGTTTAAAATTTATGTTGCAAATATTTGAAACATTTGAATTTAATTGCTATATTAAATAATGTGATGTATAGTTTAATTGAAAATATTTTAATTGCTCTGGTTTATGGTTCAATATTACATTGTATTCACTATTGTTTTATGTAGTGTTTTTTACTTTTTATTAAATTGATTTTATTTCATTTTGTGAACAATATAATTATTAAAATGTTATTATTTATACTTGTATATATCAAGTATAGAACATTATGAATTTGTGTATGATGTTATTTAATAAGTCATGCTTTTTTAAATTTTATAAATTTGTAACCATAAAGTATTTAAATTAGCCTCTAAATAATCATACTTTATATGTTTAATTGATCAGTTCTCCTTTTAAGTGTGTTGCTGGAATAAATTAATTTATGAAATGATTTAGATAAACCGTTACTTGCAATATTTTTCAACAATACCATAATACATTCCAAAATACAAAAATACAAGATAATTCATATTGACTATCTTCCCAGTAATTCATATAGTTCTATGAGAAAAGCAATCCGTTTTCTTAAAATAACCCTCAGCCACCAAAGTGTCCCATGCTGGCATGCTTCGTCATCGGGTTCTGACCGCCTGCTGCAGGACGAGGCGTGCTATGACCGACGGAAACGTGGGAGCACTTTGTAGGGTATAGGTTACAGAGTTAATGGTAGTATAGGAGTGGAATGATCAGATTAGTGGGTTAAAAAATACCTGGTTATGTGGAAAGTTAAATGTGTATTTGATCCTATAGCTGGTATTGTTAAAAGGGGGGAGAGGAGAAACACACGTTAATGTGTGTGTTTTTCATGGTCAACATGTTTCAAGCCTATCCCTTAAGGCTTTTCATCAGGAAACCTATACCCTACAAAGTGCTGCCACGTCTCCTTTGGTCGTAGCACGCCTCATCCCGCAGCTGCGGCAGGAAGAACCCATGGATGAAGCATGCCACCATGGGACACTTTTGTGGGTGAGGATTATTTTCAGAAAACGTATTGCTTTTCTTAAAGAACTATATGAATTACTGGGAATATAGTAATTTTGAATACAGTGGTACTCCTCTTGGTTATTCAGTAAAGTAAAGAGGCTGAGTCATCTGTAACCCTGAGCTCTTTCTCCCCCTTTTGGTTTGTTTGCAAAAATCCAACATACACAGATCAAGATATCATATTTAAAAGAGTTTGGTCCATATAAAACTATGGATGCGTCACTTATACCACAAAGTACCTGGGATGTGTCAAAATCAAAGACGAAAACAGGCATAGGGGCGGTGACGCGCCAGAAAAGCAAAGCAATGCGTTGGGTTCTAACTCTCAGGGAGGGTGATGGGTCGGTTCTTTGCACGCTGGGAAGGTCATGCGTCAGTTCCTTGCTCCCAGGGGAGGTGAGGCATCGGTTCTTTACTGCTATGTGGAGGAGGCGATGCGTTTGTTCCTTACTGTGAGAGGAGGTGATGCGTCGGTTTATTACTGCAAGGGGAGATGATGTGCTGGTTTCTTACTGTAAGGGGAGGTGATGCGAATGTTGGTTGGTTCTCCCAGCTGCGAACAGGTGATGCGTCGATTTTTTGGTCGCACTGAGGCAATGCATTGGTTTTTCAACCTCTTGGCAAGCTTGCGGCGGGAAAATCAGGTGCTGAGGACTGGTGCGCGGATTTTCTTCCTTTCTTTCAGCAGAAGCCGCCTCAAAGGGCTCAGAACTGGAATTGGCACCACTTGGCAGGTCAGAACTCCCAGCAGAGGAGTTCAGGGGCTACAGATGAAGTCTTTGCTGACCCTGAGACTACTTAACCCAGAGTTCTTCATTCTGTGGGGCACACCGTCTTAGGGGGGGCACGCACTCTACCCTAAAATCTCCCCTTTGTCCTCAATTCTACTTCACCAGCAGGCAGAGGCGCACCGTCCTAGAGTCAAATTTCAGGGGGCTGATTCTTCAAGCAAATGGCAGAGTGGAGCGGCAGGGGCCCTAAGAAGGGGTCAAAACCATCAAAGCCTCGTGAACAAGTGCATGGTCTTTAAAAGACCTGTGAAGTGCTCGGTGCGGCTGTGTGTGTGCACGGGAAGCTGACTCAGCCCGGGCAGACACACACAACGGGGGGGGGGGTGAAAGCTGAAGCCCTTTGAGTCCTATTGATGTTTATGTTAATGTCGAAGTTTTCGTGTACTGGCAGTTGGCTCGATATGATTTACTATTGCAAAGGGTTCATCCCTGCTGGAAAGTCGGAACGTGTATGTGTACAATGAGTCATGCTGTATATTCGCAAACTGTATTTTATGAGGTTTGATGATACCTGTGAGTTACTTTTCTCACAGAGATCATTTTACTTGTGGAACTTGTACTTTTGTATAAATATCATGGGTTTAAAACTACCGGACAGTGGGGCTGAATTCCTTGTTTTCCACACGATTTCAGACAATAAAAATGCAAAGATAATTCTAGTGAATAATGTTTTTTTGTGGCCGAGATCAGCATTTAGTTTAGTGGCAGTTTTCTTGCAAATAAAGTAGCACAGAGGGTTCATACTGATTTCTGAAGGGGGCCATATTAAACAGAAAAAAGGATGGCAGGTTGCAACAATGTCCAAGAACCCTTAGCACGTGTGATTTATGTACATAGAAACTGGGCACTGAACACACAACGTTTCAACCCAAATTAAAAAGAGGAGAATGTTTACATTCTGTAGATGTCACTTCCAAGTTCATAAATTCAACGTGCTTGCACATTTATTATTCCCATTCATATGAGTGTTTCGAAGGTAGAAATGCATGTGAAGGGTATTGATTAGATGTTCGCACTCATAGGAGCATTCCTGCCACCCTCACAGCACAGAGGGTTAATGTGCCTGCTACAAAGAAGGTGTACCATGCAGATCAAACAACTGAGGAGCATAAGTTCAAGGAAGTTGCGGAGTGAGGCGTTAGCAGTAATGGGTTAAGGCCTCTCTCCGCCACTTCAGAAACGGAAGGCTGCACCCTATTTACAACAATATGGTGCAGCCTTGCCTTTCCCCCGCGCTGGCGCTACACTTAGCAGTGTAGCGCCAACACAGACACCATTGCACCATAGTGCAAGGGTGTCTGCATGCAGGGGAAAGATTTTTTATGTACAGGAGGGGGACCTTCCTGTACATAAACAATCTTTAAATGCCATTTGTCACACTTCCATGTATGCTGCTTAATGCAGCACACACGGAAATCACAACATTTGTTTTTAAAAAAGATTACAAATACAAGGCATTTTGCTTTTTCCATGTGTGCTGCACAAGGCAGCACACATGGATTAAGTAAAAATGAGGAGAAATAATGCATTTCTTATAGTTTCGCCAGCTTAAGACCAGGGGTTCCCTGTTCTTAATTTTAACGCTGCCTCCCTTTTACGCTGCCCTTGTAAATAGGGCGCAGCATCACAATCAGTGCCTGTTGCAGTGGAACGCCCACCGCAACACCCACTGCCCACCCTTTCGCGCTAAGCATAGCATGAAAGGGGGCCTTATTTACAAGGCAGGGTTAAGCCAAGTTAAGTGGCTTAACTATGCCTTGTAAATAGGGCAATGCCCCTATCGCCACCACAACATCGTAAAAAGTGACGGTGTGGTTTCTATAGGAGGTTGTGTCAGGTGGTGGGGGGGGCGACATTTAAAAAAATTCAGCTGGGGGGCTCAACCTTCAAAAGTTTGAAGACCTCTAACTTAACCACAGGCAAGAACACACAAGCCCTTGGAGAACCTTCATAAGCAGGATACAAAGCAAAGTCCAGTCCTTTAACTCCACAAAACAGAAGCAGCAAGCAGTAGGCCAGCACAACACAGAAACACACAGAGTGGCAGTTCCCCTCCTACAACTTCTCCAGCTCTTCTTCTTGGCAGAATCTCCTCTTAATCCAGAATTGCTCTAAAAATGTGGGGTCACAGCTCTAATACTGATACCCCTTTCGGCTTTTGAAGTGGGCAGAATTCAAAGGATAGTCTTTATGGTTTACAGATCTTGCCTTGCCCTGACCTGACACCAGACACACTACATGGGGTGGAGACAGCTTTGTGTGAGGACAGGCAGGGCCATTTCAGGTGTCAGTGACAACTCCTCCCACCACTGTAGATCAGGAAGGCCCATCAGCCTGGTGATGGGCAATCAGGATGCAGGGCACAACTCAGCTCCCTCTGTGTGACTGTGTAGAGTGAATGCACACACAGCCCAACTGTCACCTTAAATCAGATGTGGATTCCACAGGCAGGCAGAGGCCCAGAATGTGAAAAATCTTTATTGTATAGTTAATTAAAACCGTTACAATATTCCAAAACATAAAATGCATTTCCTTCACGTGCTATAATACATCAGATATAAGCTATTGATACCACATTTTAAAAACATGTTTTTTTTTTAAACCATGACAAACTTGCTGAGTTATAACTGTAATCTTATTGTCCTTTCAATAAATTCTCAAAATTTATTACAAATTTGATTATTTGACAAGTGAATTGTGGATCAGAACCAAGCATGAATTTGCTGAATTGTAACTGTAACCTATATTATCCTTTCAAAAGATTCTCAAAATTGGTTTCACATTTGATTATTTGACAAATGAATTGTGGATCAACTGAGTTCAAAGCTTTTAGTATTGCTGAGCGGCAGGTGCGAATGCCTTTTTAATTAAACTTCCTCCTGAGTAAACTCCGGCGATCACACTCTAACACCGGGCAGATACATATCAGGTGTATAAAATCTTGAACTGCTGCTTCACATAGGTTACAATCCTTTGGACCCGGGGTCCTCCAATTGGGTTGATCAGCATTTGTGGGCAATTTCCCCATGCGCAGCGTCCAGTACTTTGATTTTAGATGGGGTGGGGCAAAGCAAGGCCTAGGTCAGCTGCTGGCTCCTGCCTTGTCTACGATTGTAAAACCATCCATGCATGTGCACGTCGTCTTAAGGTTGTTTTATCTTCAATCAATGAGTGCGAGTTGGCTGCTTTTTTCACGATTTGTTTGAATGATGATACTGGTAGTTTCCTTTGCCAAACATCTGTCGTCTTGGTGATTTTCAGATAGGCATTTAGGTACTTTGCATAGTATGATTTAGAATCGTTTTCCAAGGCTCCCCAAAGTGCCGAGTTAATTTCTAAGTCATGATTGAGCCAGATGTTGTACCAGAATTTGATTGACTCGTACCTTTTGTGGAGCATTTGGTGCTGTAATCCAAAATCAAGACGTACCTGTGCTGGTAAGGCATCACACGGTAAACGAAATACTCGCTTATACACTCGCATTTGAATTTTATCTAGTATTGGTGCACTTCTTCCATGATGGACCACACTTCCTTAAGCTATCATTGGGAGTAATTTAGCTTTGATGACTGCCAGAAGAGGGGTAAATAAGGGGCCTTTAAGCTGTTGAAATATACTGCAGAATGCATGCAGTAAAGCAGTTCCCTTCTTTTCAGTTGTTTCAAAATGCATGGTGAATGTAAGCCTTCGATCCAGATGTATCCCCAAATATTTGTAGCTGTCAACTACTTCCAGCTTTATGTTGTTAATTGTAAATTTCGGCTGTTTGGGGCGACGGTGTGTTATGATCATGACCTTTTACTGTTTATTTCCATCAGGTTCACTTTGGAGAAATAAGCTAGCTCATGGATTAAACGTTGCAGGCCTAGTCTTGTCTGACTAAGAAGAACAACATCATCTGCATAAGATAAGTGTGTTAAAGGCAATGGGCGTGGCGGGTGTGCGTTGACCCCGTCTAGCCTTGGTGTCAAATCGGCCATGAATGGATTGAACAGGTGCAGGACCAGGACACAGCCTTGCTTTAACCCTTCGTTGGTTGGAATCTTCCTTGTGAGCCTTTGGCCATTGTCGATCTTAACCTGCATCCAGGTATTGGTGTAAAAGTCCATGATTGGATTTAAAATTGTGTTCGGTAAGCCCTGTTGTTTTAGTTTATCCCATAGTGTATGTCGTCTGACACGGTCGAAGGCCGCCTTAAAGTCCACAAAACATAGATGGAGTGCTTGTCGCTGTCATAGACTTTTCTCTGCAATTAGGCTTATTGTTAAAACGTTTGCAATCGTACCCGTGCCACGCCGAAATCCTGACTGATTTGTGGGGATTTTTTTACTCTCATCGGAACCAGTTTACAAGGTCGGTTAGAATCAACAAAGCATAATATTTGGCCTCCGCATCTATCAGCGCGATCAGGCGATAATTTGCTGGGTCCGTACGATCCCCGCCCTTGTATATCGGATTGATAATCGTGCCTCTCCAGCTTTCCAGAATGCGACTGGTAATGTTGATCGTCTGAAACAGACTGCTAAGCTTACGTGCCCAGTAGTGGGGGTCTTGCTTGTAAATTGCCTGTGGGACACCATTCGGTCCTGGTGCTCTATCAAGCCGACTTTTCCTTATGATTTGCAAGACTTCTACTTCAGTGTGGACAGGAGTAGTTTTAAGAGAATCTTCATTTTTCTTTTCATGCGCGGTAATTGCGGCTGATGGTGACTGTTCCAAGTTGTTTGTGGAATATGAGGAGGTTAAAAGCTGTAACTCTTCGTTTTTACTTTCCTGCACGGAGGTTGCAGCTAATGGCAGCTGTTCCAGGTTGTTCATAGAGAATGTGACGATTAGATGTTGTACCCATGCGTTCTCCGGGACGCAGGTCGTGCTTATGATGTTTGAGGTTCTGTTCATTGAGTTAACCTGAGCCCAGAATGCTCTGGGGTCAGATTTTTTTGCTTTATGAACTATTTTCGTCCAGAAGTTGTTCTCCTCGTTTTTTTGTCAATCCAAATTTGTTTCTTGTATTGTTTCTTTAAAGTACGTACTTTCTCCCATACTTTCGAATGTGGGCTATGATTTTGAGCCTTCCTGAGGGTCTTTCTCAGGCGCCTTCTTAAGCTTCGGGAAACCCGACTAAGGGCTTGATTAGGATCGCGGTTTTCCCGCATCCTCCGGGCTGGCGGAAGCCACCGCCGGCCCGGAGAATGCGGGAAAACCGCTGCGGAGGCACCAAAGGGATCACTGAAATAATATCGAGGGACAGAATATCGACCAACAAAAATATCGTTGACAAAATATCGAGAGACAAAATATCGAGTTTCTACCTACAAACAGGTAAGTACAAAAATATCGAGTTAAAAATATCGTTTACAAAAATATAGTTGTAAAAAATATCGACTTTAATAAAAAACAATGTTTAATTACATTAATATAAAAAATTAATTACTAAAATATACTTAACAATACTTAAAATAACTTCTAATAATTAAATAATTAATGAAAGTAAAAAAATAATATTTTTGTAATCATATTTCTTAAAACATATATATATAGTAACAAAATTGAATTAAATAATAGCCAATATTATTAACGTACAAATACAAAAGAGTAAAAATTACTATTCCCACTCCAGTGGGTGCAACAGTAGGGAAAGCGTTGGATAGCGTAGGGGTTAAAATTACTATTCCCACTCCAAAGAGTGCAACAGTGGATATATGACGTTACAACGCAACTTTTACAACGCACTACCATTACAACGTAAGTATCGGTAAGTATATAATAATTTTTATAATTTAAATTATTTAAAATTAATTTAATATAATTTAATTTAATTTAATTTCATTAAATTAAATTAATGTAAATTTAATTTTATTTTATTTTGACACTGTACCCCTGTACCCCAAAAACCCAAAACTGACCCTGAACCCTAAAAAAAACCCTTTACCCAAAAACCCAAAACTGACCCTGAACCCTAAAAATACCCCTTTACCCAAAAACTAAAAACTGACCCTGAACCCTAAAAATATAGAATATAGAAGCCGCACCCACCGCAATGGTCAAAATAGAGATGTGACCGCCAGGGTGGCGGTCACATCCTAATTGCACAGGAGGGAACTCGGCAGGCAATGCGGAGGTTCCCTCCTACGCTATGGTGGCGGGCGGACTCAGGTCCGTCCGCCATCATAATCGGCCCCTAAGATGGCTGTTGTTATCTCCGTTATATGTCATTTTGGTGGACACTCCTGCTTTGGGTAACTTTGCCAAGAAGGTGGTCCATGTTTCTATAGCCATTTGGTTTTCTGACTCAAGCGATAACATTACGTTTTTATCATTTTGAGCTATCTGTGGTAATGTGGTACATGCCCACCTTAAACGTTTCAAATTGATTGTTGATGTTTCCCCCCTCTATTATTGGCGCTTGTTGATGTTTTAATGGTGTTATATTTAGTTCAATGTGCTGGGCGGAATGATCACTATCAGGTGAACACTCAATTTGAAACCTCTTGGTTAGCCCTAGGAAGGGAAGAGTGACTATTGTATAGTCCAGGATCGAGTTTGAACAGGGACCAATATACGTGCAGTTGGCGGGTTTATCATGTTTTATTCTCCCGTTTAGTGCACGCATACCTAGCTGTTCGAGGTCCCGTATAAGTTGCCGGCCCACTTTGTCATTGCGAGATGCTACCGGAAACAACTGCGTTTCTACCGCCCAGATGTCGTTTGCTGTAATGATGTTTACTTCTTCTTCTTGGGGGTGTAATAGATTTGCATTGAAGTTTCCTGTAAGGATTATTTCCCAGGTTGGCTGTTCGACGCGAAATTCCGCAATGACGTCAGTAACGTTTTTGAAGAGCTCTTTTTTTATCTTAGCTTTTGGATGTGCATAGATATTAATAAGTATGATGGTGCGTACCCCTGAAGATGGTCCCATTTCCATTTTTATTATTTGCATGGCTGGGGTTGTTGATGTTAACTGTGAAGACTTGATTTTCAGTGCTGTAAAGATGTAAACAGCAAGGTCCCCCTTAGCTCGTCCATATTGCTGAGTTCGTGTTGCATTTACATGGTGGCCTATCCTACCTGGGACCTCAACTGGGGCTGTTAGCCACGTTTCTTGGAGTACGATTATTTCGTATCGATCCCAGAACTCTGTCTTTCCTTTATCTTGTAGGATACCTTTTGCTCCAGCGATGTTCCAGGATAGAATTTTTATGGGGGCAAGCTTTGTTTTGCCAACTATACTATAATTTCATTCCTCCCTCCTAATTCCTCATCCAGTATTTGTTCTGCACTGATGCTCTGTTTTTGTGCGTTCTGCCCCTTTGGTACCTCGCAACACCGAGTGAACAGTACATTTTTTTGTTAGGGTTTTTTCTTGGGGGACACTTAACATTAGGAATGGAGACATATAACGTGATATTACCTCTTTGGTGAGTGAGATTCCCCAATCCTCGAATTTGATGGTTTCTTGTAGAATGGCTTTGACTATTTCTTCATTCCTCCATGTTGCTAGGGTGCCTTCATTTCCTGTGTTGTTTCCAAGGTTAACGAACTCTATTGCTATTAGATCGGCAGACGTTAAATGTTGTAGTGTTGAAATTTCTGCCATTAGTCGTAAGATGTTTCCTCTGTTCAGATAGTCTTGCGGACCTTGTGACTGGTAATTTGGGGTGAATAGTATCCTTCTTATTGTGTTCGATGTGTTCTCTTTTTTTTGCATGCGAGAAGGTGATGTCTGCTCATTTGTCTGGTTTCTCCTTAACCCTTCATGGTCATTGTCATTTATATTGTTACACTGACTTTTTGCGTTCCTTCCTGCTGTTTTCTAGAGGCTCATTTACTTTCAAAATAACTTTCTGATTGGCTCTCTTTGTACTTCTAGGACTACTGTTCCGGCCTGGGTCATGTGATGTTATCAAATAACCTGGCCTTGGAGTTTTTTCCTTTTCAGCTTTTCTGTTGGTATGTACATCGTCACACTCCATATTTATGTTGACCAATAGCAAATCTCGTGTGCTCTTGTCTACCTTCACAATAACTTGCCTGGCTTGTTTGGTATCGGCTTTGCTGGAGTTGGGTCTGGGATTTATGTGTGAAGGGTCATTTTCTTCAGGGCTGATGGTCTGTTGCTGAGCAGGACTTACTATTCTTTTTGGGTTATTGAGTTTATTTGACATTTCTCCTGAGGATCCTTGTCTGCACACCCCTAGTTTTAGGTCTTTATTAGTATTGCTATCTGTGGGATCGTCATTGTCTTGTGCAATCAGAATCTGTCCATGTTGGAACTGTGTTGACTTGGTGGATTGTTTTGTTTTGTTTCCAATGCCCTTTAATTGTCCCGTTATGCTCCCCTCAGGTCTGTTTACTATGGGTGACTCAGGGTTGCTACTCTCGAGGCTCCAGTTTATACTGCTCCCCTTATGTGTTTTTATTGTAGATTGGTCATAGTTACTACCCTCGGTGTTCCGAGGTGCCACAACTGGATTGTTTACTCTTGGCACGGCTACTCTCAGACGGGGCAACACTTTTGTTGGAGTGGATTGGTTTTCTACCACTTCTCCTGGTTGTTTCTGGTGTTTCCATATGCCATTGAAGAGTTTAAAAATTGGATAGTTATTCGGGACATGTGTATTGGATGTTTTGCTGGTGTGTAGTCGATTTCTAGCTTTTCTAGCTCGTTTGTTTTGTCTTTTAGTCAAGGCGGGTTGTTGATTGTTTGTTGTGCACGTCTGCTTGTGCATTTGTGGATTTGCTTTGATGGTCAAAACTTGACTATAGTTAGTCAACTCTAACGATTGATTGTCTGGTGTTATTACTTCCTCAGTTAATTTTCCTGATTTTGACTTTTTTTCTATTCGTTGTGGAATGCTCAGTTCTTTTTTTCTTTGAGCAGTTTTTTGAGGTTTTTTTTCAGTCATCTTTCCCACTTTGTCTTTTTCATCATTATTTGTATCTTTTTGCGAGGTGATGTTTTTGATGTTTTTTTCTTCCGATGTGCAGTATTTACCGTGTGCTACCTTATTTTTAAATTCACAATTCACACGTTTGCATTCATAAAGGATGCTTTTTAATATAGTAGGTAGGTCACTTAGATTTTCGAGTATAGGGCTACAAGGGCAGATGGAAGGTTGAGCCCGCATTTCATTTGGATCCTGGGGGTTTGCAAATATATTCGTCCTTGTATCAAGTTTATTATTTATATCTGAGATATATTCAGCGATTAAGCTCATTAAATTTATTTGAATATCAAGTTTGTCTGACTGCATATTCAGAGTTTTAATTGATGTTTCTAGTGTTTTCACTAGAACACCATGTAGATTTATTAGAGATTCCAGATTGTAGTTTGGATCCTGTTTTCCATCTGATGGATATTGAATAAGGTTGTTATCTGCCAGATGGCCCCAGTTGATGTTCTGATTATGCGGGTTCACTGTGCTTTTTTCATTTTCCGCTGCGTTGTCCCTATCCATATGGGCCCTTTGTTCCAGGTTTGGTCGTTTTTATTGCTTGCTTTGTTAAGTGCTTCTGTGGGTACTTGGTCTGCCTGTTCCGATAAACTTGATATCTCAATTATTGTTTCCTGTCTAACTTTTGGTTCTGACATCAATTGTTTACTTTGTAGGCTCCCTGCTGGATTTTTTCCCAGTGCGTCTTTAGCAGGTGTTGTATTCTTGTTGAATAATTTAGTTTGCTGGGATTTTGTTTCTCCTTTTTTCTTAATTTTTATATTGGATTTAGATGTTGTTCTCAATGCTTGTAATATCTCTTTATTATTCAAAATTGATTGAGACTCCATCCATGAGTCGCAGAATTCATCCATATTACTGAATTCTTCCTTTTCATAGTGTAGTCTTGACTCTTGTCTTGGAGTAGAATGTTTATTGGGTTTTTCTTTACAGACGATGTCCATTTTGCTTTTAACCTTTCTACCTGTCTCACGTCCTGACTCACATCCTGAAACCTGGTATTAGAGGTATGAAGATGATATACTGCCCCTGGTTGGTCCATGTTAGTATCACTAATTAATAGTGATGGCAGTGTAGATGTTAATATTACTCTAGTTTGACTTAGCTTTGTAGTGGTGTTCTCCAGAATATTATCCGCAGTATGGTCCGTGATACTGTATGGACTTTTACACTGCGTTAATTCTTGCTCCTGGTCGTTATCTCCTGGTTTTGCGTGTACTTGCGCTTGTATATGAATTGTGTGCTTGTTGTTCCCCCAACTAAGCAACTTATCAGCCTCTTGCGGCGTTAGCTTGCTCATTTTTGGCCCTTCTGTTCCAATGGTGTGTAATATACCATTCACCGGTTGCGCCGGTATTATAGGTGTCAAATTGATTTTTTTATCATCCAACTGGTTGGTTACTTTGTACGGCATCAGTGGTTTTTGAAGTCCATTAATCTTTGCGGCATTGAGTAGATGGCTGCAACTGGGTCTCTTTTAAGAATGTAAATTTACCAGTTGGGTTCATTGAGCCATTGAATAGATAGGTGGTATTAATGGGGTTGCGTGGTTTCTTGGTGAATTAGTTGCACTACTCTGGGGAGAGGCTGTCCCTTTGTGATTTTCCGTTTCATGGGTTGTGGTGGATTCTTTCTTGTCCTACCTGACCTCATTATTCTGCTCAATATTATCCTCGTCTGTAATGGTATATGTTGGTGTGTAAATCGTGATGACACATATCGGGAATCTTATGGTGGTTATATGTTGTTGGTTGTTATTTAGTTCTTTAGCTTAGTTGAGTTAGGCCAGGGTAGGCTGCTTGATAACTACTTGACTGGCTTGGCTAGTGGTTATATGTTGTTGGTTGTTATTTAGTTCTTTGGTTGAGTTAGGCTAGGGTAGGCTGGTTGATAACTGCTTGACTGGCATGTCTGGCTGCTTAATTGACTGACTATATGTTGTTGGTTGTTATTTAGTTCTTTGGTTGAGTTAGGCTAGGGTAGGCTGCTTGATAACTGCTTGACTGGCATGGCTGGCTGCTTAATTGACTGACTATTTTTCTGAGCTGGAGATCAGAAGGACCTCGTGCTCACCACACTCGTAGCACACACACCCGCATCTGCGGCACCCGCACCCACAGGACTGGTGGTACTAACAGTTTCCCTCCGGTTTTCCAGCGGTTTGGGCTCACTGTATTCCTGCGTGTACCCGCTTGTGCGCTTGGTGTGCTTAATCCATCATGCAGGGGTACCAGAACCGAAACCAGAGCCTCATTCACGACTCCTTCACGACTCTCACAGCTCAGCACGGCACAGCACCGAAGCAGGACGGAACCAGAGTGGAAACTCTCCTTCACGGCGCTCAAGTTCTCACTCACGGTTCTCACTCACAGCAGTCATCGCAGGTTCTCCACTGTTCTGGACCGCCGCGGCACTCGTGAAACTCACGTCGCAGCTTCTCCGCTGTTATTGGCCGCCTGCGGCACTCGCGGCACCCGCGTTGCAGCTTCTCCACTGTAGCTGCTGTATTTGGCTGTATTTGGCTGTCTCGTGGCACTCTTGGCACCCGCGGCTTAGCGGGACAGCAGCACGGCTCGTGGTGCTTGGACCGGTGCTTAGACCGTCCACCAGAGCCAGAGCTGCCGCCTCTCTCCTCTAATACTGGTCAAGCCCGATGGCCTCAGCGGAGGGGGGGTGAAGGGACGAGTGAGGGAGGGCCAGCCACTCTATGACCTCGGCCCCCGAAGGTGGCAGCGGGTAACAATGGCCTCGATAATGCCACCAACGGCGGGGGGGTTTTTCCGCGGCACTCTGCGTTCGATCGCCGCTCTGTTCCACTCTGCTCCACTCTGCTCCCGCTCGCTCGCTGCACTCTCAGCCCAGAGGCAAAGAATTTAAAAACCACGTTCAGAGAAAGATGTGGTCATAAATCCTGAGTTTAGGGAACCCAAACTCCAAATCTCTATCTCTTCCCATTTGAAAGTTACACTTGAAGAGATTACAATGCAGCTCCAATGATAACCTTTGGGAGAGATATGCTTTGCAATAGTGAAAAACGATGTTGGCAGTGTTTCACTACCAGGACATGTAAAACACATCAGTACATGTCCTACCCTTCACATACACTGCACCCTGCCACGGGGCTCCCTTGGGCCTCCCTTAGGGATACCTTACATGTAATAAAAGGAAAGGTTTGGGCCTGGCAAGTACTTGCCATGTCAACATAGCAGTGTAAAACTGTACTCACAGACACTACAGTGGAAGGTCTGAGACATGGTTGCAGGGCTACTCATGTGGGTGGCACAATCATTGCTGCAAGGCCCACTAGTAGCATTTGATTTACAGGCCCTGGGCACACAGAGTACACTTTACTAGGGACGTATCAGTAAATCAAATATGCCAATCTTGGATAAACCAATCACCAATACAATGTATACAGAGAGCATAGGCACTTTAGAACTGATCAGCAGTGGTAAAGTGCCCAGAGTCCTAAAGCCAACAAAAACAGGACAGAACAAATAGGAGTGGTGCCTCCAATAGCCAAGTCTCCTGGAAGAGGCAAAGTTGGAACTGATCGACATACTTGTGCCATTCAGGGTCCTTTAGCTTGTGCCTTAATCCTGTTTAACATTTCACGACACTAGGCATATGGGTTCCAGGCCAGTCGTTCCCTGTGTGCTTAGTGTAATCTCTTGCCCGGCCTCAGTGCTAATGTTGTTATTGGGCTTCCATCTTTCTTCGCTCTATACTACCTGGTGTGTTATCCTTTCCGGACTTGTATCTGTGTTTCCCTTCAACTCTTGGCCCATATTGCAAGATAACGTTTTAGTGTGGGTACTAGCTAACTTGGACATGCTCAGTCAGTCTGCAGCCTCATGGATTGTCATGTTGTGTTTGTTGGCTGTTTGCAATTTGCTGGTTCCTCAGTAGTCAATCTTCGCCAATCATGGTCTATGTAACTTGAACTTTATTGTGGGTTCTAAGAATAGACTATAGCCTTATAGCCCGCCGTAGCGGGCTATACTGGCTATTAAAGGCCCGCTGAATCGTAAAAGGCCCGAGCCGAAGGCAAGGGACTTTAACGAAACAGCGGGACTTTAATAGCCGTATAGCCCTGCTACGAAGGGCTATAAGGCCATTAGAACATTCTGCCACTAGAGGGCAGAATGTTCTAACAAATTAAACAAAGGGAACTTCGAGAATCCTTTGTAGAACATTGGAATGTTGCTCTGCGGGCCTTTACCGGCCCGTAGAAGCAGGGAGCACTCCATTGTCTGCAATGGAGCTCCCAACATTCCAATGTTCTAATAGATCTTAATTCCATAGCAATCAGTATATCTACTACTTCTTTATTGCTAACAGTGAGGGTGATGGTGTCATTACTTTCATTCCCATTGGGTGGCAGCGCTGCTTTCACTATGTCTGAGCGTACAACCAACAAACATTGCTGGTTGTGTCTAATCCAGTGGATAATTATATTTTTGAGAGAATCTCCATCCTTAAAACTAGCGTGTCTTATCTTCAGGACATTTGATAAGTACACTCTGTGAGCCCTGGTTTTATTTACGTGCTCGCTAAAAGGCTGCATATTTTTGATTCACACTCCCTTCTATACTTGGTCATATTAAGTGGCATGCTCACATTTTCCATTGGCTGCATGGCAGCATTTAATTTACAGGCTGTGGGTACATGTAGTACCACTTTACTGGGGACTTACAAGTAAATTAAATGTGACAATTGGAGGTAAGCCAATGTTACCATCTTTGAAGGAGAGACCACAAGCACTTTAGCACTTGTTAGCAATGGTAAAGTGTGCAGAGACCTAAAGCCAGCAAAATTGAAGTCAGCAAAACAGAAGGAATGAAGGCAAAACTTTGGGGAAATAAACACACAAAGGAAGACAGGTACAACAGGTTATTTATTCGTATTTTAACATTTTAAAAATAAGTTCCTTTCAGCTATGTTAATTTAAATGGTTTACTTACTTTCCAAAGGTAGCTGTATATTTTCTACCAGTATATTTCTTTGATTTTCTGTTGCATTGCAGCTACGGTATTTATATGTTGAAAGTTCATTTTAATGTTATAATATTTAAATAATGTAGTTAGACAATTTATTTATTTATTTATGTTGAGTTTAATTTTATTTTCTGTTTAAAATAAAATTGAGTTATGGTATTTTGTTATATTTTGGTGATATTAGTGTTGTTGATATTGTGTATTTTGACATATTTGACATTTTTTATAGCTATTTTTATTTTTTAATTTCATTTAAATTTTCTCCCAGAGAAGAGCATAACATCAAATACATTATGGCAATACCAAATTACATTTAACACAAATAAGGGGAGAGGGTCAATTGTGTCTAAAGCTCTCACACCCCGAACCCCCTGAATAATAATTGTACACACGCAAAGGGGTGTAGAGGAAAATCAAGAAAAGGAAACAGGATTAGGGAAAACCCTAAGCATTTCACAAAACAAAAAAATTCTTTGTTTTGAGAATACTGCCCTCACTCACACACCGAAGTGTGTGACATGCTTCATCATCGGGTCTGCTTCAGTTCCAGGATCAAAGGGAGTGTCTTTCAGGAGGTTCAAAATGTCCAGGGTGTCTCTCAGGTTTGCGGGCAGCTTTTGAACAAGAGGTTTGAAGTAAAAGTCACAAAATTGTGATAGGGGTTCAAGTAAGGATCCCATCCCGGAGACAGTTGGTCTACCGGGAGGGGGTCTTACCCCTTTATGAATTTTTGGCAGGACATAGAAGTATGGAGTTTTGGGGTTTTTGTTAATAAGAAAATCCGCCTCATGTCCTGTAATCCGATCATTCATTTGGGCTTCCTCCACCATCATAGTGATCTCCCTGCTGATACTCTCAGTAGGATCTTCCTCCAGTCTCCGGTAGGTTCTGGAGTCAGAGAGTAAGTGAATACATTCATCATGGTAGGTCACTTGATCCAAAATCACAGTGGCACCACCTTTATCCGCTGGTTTAAGGATGATATCCCTGTTGTTTGATAATTCTTCAGGGCCTGTTTATCAGCATTGGACATATTTGAGAAATGATGATATTGTTCCAAGGCCGAGTTTTCCAGATCATGAATAACAGCCTGTTCAAAAGTCGCTATCTGGGGAGGTAGCAGCGATAATTGGGGAGTAAATTGAGATTTTGGTCGAAAGGTGGTATCTCCCCTAACAGGCTGCATAGGTTCCTGATTTTGAAAGAAAACTTTGAGCCTCAGATTGCGAAAGAAAGCTGCCAAATCTTGGCGGAGTTTGAATAAATCAGGGGGGCAGGTCGGGACAAAACCCAGTCCCTTGTTCAAAACCTGTTCCTGTAAGCTGGATAAGGTATAGGATGAAAGGTTAACAACTAGGGAGGTACTCTGCTGGTACTCGGTAGGCTGGTCTGTGCCATACTCCTGGTGATCCGTTGTGTGATCTCCTGGTTCGGATCTTCCCAGGACACTTGTTGTTGACCCTTCTGTTTCCCTCGTCCCCTGCTCCGGCCTCTCCCTAAAAAAGGCCCTTGGTGGTTCTGAAATTGTGGATTTTGGTATTGAAGATTCTGAAAACTAGGATTCTCAAACTGAGGGTTTTAAAAATGAGGATTCTGAAACGGTCCTGGAGGGACATAACCCATCCCAGACCAATTAAACTATTGGTTAGGGTATTGTTGAAATGGCTGATGGTATATGGGTGGTCTAGGCCCACGCCATTGACCACGACCCCTTCCTCTCCTTCTTTGTTGGAAACCTCCATCTCTGCCCTCACTAGAGCTGCTGGTGGTATACTGGCGAGGTCGGCCTTGTTGATTGTGCTTGTTGTTTTCAGCCAATTTCTGTTTGGCATATTCATCGTTGGTATAAGGATAAGCCTTCTCCCTGGAGAAGTTTTTCAAATCTTTTTGCAGTTTAGAGACTTTGGAATGTATTAAATGATCCCTATACTCAGCCAACTCTGTGTTGATCAGTTCTAGTTTGTGATCAAATGTAGCCATTACAATGTTGGTCTGTAGGCCAGATTCAGCAGTCTGGATCTGCACTAGGAGAGCATCTGACCAGACGTTTGGCCGTGCTTATTATCTAGACTAGCCAGTCCCTTGTGCACTTCCATGCCACAAGGGCCCAGTCACGTCTAAAAGCTGCAGCCTCCAAGAATATTAGTGGCTCATTAGTAACCAGGAGACCTCTGGGTGCAGCATTGACCCGTAAATACTCAGTAAGGATTGCCCCGTGTAAAATTGTCTTGACTTGAGATTTTTTTAGTTCCAAAAGTGTGTCCCAGCCTTCCCCTTGCGCCAAGACTTCAGTAACCCCTGTGTCCCCCAGCAGAGAGGGTCCTGCTAAAATATCGGATACAATGTCCTCACCAAAGGACAGGCCAGGAATTAAAGCCATTGCAGGGGATAAAGGATGAATCCCCAAGGACTGAGGGCAAAAATAATAAGAAGTGTAGGACGGACCAGTAACAAGAAAGAAAGATGCAGAAAATCAAAATAACATTGCAAGAGTGACCCAGATACGGAATCTATGTATGTCACAGGATCACTGGTAAGGATGACTCCTGCGGCTAAGCTGCCGCTCTAAATATCATTTAACACAAATAAGGGGAGAGGGTCAATTGTGTCTAAAGCTCTCACACCCCAAACCCCCTGAATAATAATTGTACACACGCAAAGGGGTGTAGAGGAAAATCAAGAAAAGGAAACAGGAATAGGGAAAACCCTAAGCATTCCAAAAACAAAAATGAGAATACTGCCCTCACTCACACACCGAAGTGTGTGACATGCTTCATCATCGGGTCTGCTTACAATACGCCCAGGTGTAGCCACACTCTGGACGGAGCACAAGGAGTGGGGGTTTAACATAAAAAGACCACAAGACAAATGTACGAGACTAAACAACATATAAACATATAAGTCAAATAATGATCAGTGGATATCACCCTGTGACTGGAAAAGGTCCACAACACGTGCAGTTAAAGGGAAAGTGTTTAAAACTAGTTTGTGGATACCAATTGAAAACTTTATTAACAGGCTCCACAACCAGGATTAAAAGAAATAAGAGGATGGGTAGTGTTTTTAGGAGAAACTCATGATTCTCAAAACAACCCTCCCAATACCGCCTTTGTCAACATGTTTCGACCGACTTACTGTGCCACGAAGATCACCCCGGTCTTCTTCAGGACATGTGTTGTTGCCCGTTCCAATATTGGTCACACCGTAATTCGGTCAATGTACCAATTTAACTGATCACATGCGATTCTAATTAAATCAGCATGTATGGAGGGATCCCAACAACATGGGAAACATATGCTGAAAATGTAAATAAACCCCCTGTGAGTATATTATTAGAACCCCAAGGGGGTAGAAAGCAGAATATGATCACATTTCTCACATCCCCTCCATCAGAATAGAAAATCTCTATCTTTTCTCCATGGTCTCTGGGGATGCCAAGTACAGCACCCACCGTTATCATATGTAATGAAGTAAAAAAGAATAAAAATCTTGTATGCAATGTTGTAAACGGAAGAACTCTGCATCTTTTACTGAATCCGCCCTCTGTCTCCGGACGTTATGTGTGATTAATCCTTGTGCCCCACAAACAGCTGTACTAGGAGCAACACAAACTCACTATCATGTGAATCACTCACCGAGTTTATTGAGAAAGTAAACTCGACATGGCGTCCTGCAGGAAGGTGTCTCAAGAACACAACCTGCAGTGGGGAAAGAAATAACAATGCGAAAAAAGGTTTCTCGCACCCTGTCTGTTGTTACGTTCTGCTAATAATATTCGCGGTTTGAGTCATCGTGAGTGAAAAATATATATATTTATTAGGCATTTTTTGGCGTCTACAAGAATAACGCCACATGCTCAGGGAGTAACACGTCATAATAGTCCTCTACACCCCTTTGCGTGTGTACACTACCAAAATACATACATAACACCATATCTTGAGCATAAATACAGCACTTCATCCATAGATTTCATATATATATTCATTATATACCACTTAAATATAAAGAAATCAGCATAAATGTGAGTTTAAGTATAAATAAGAATAAAAGAGGCCCTCTATTTCATATCCTCCCTAAATGTTTTGGCTATTAAATAATTAAGAATCTGCTATAAACCGGAAACAAGCCAATCTCTTGAGTTATTGTCACTACTCATCCAATCCGACATAGGGGACCAGTTCTTTTGTCCCCACCGCCTAGCCTGTCTACCCTTACAATTAGCGAAACTTTTTTCTTGATTTTATATAACTATCAATTGAGCGAGCCAGGCCTGTAATGAGGGAGGTTCTGGGTCCTTCCATCTTGCTGCAATTAGCAGTCTAGCGAATGCGACTGATATTAAGGCAAAGTTGGTCTGGGTTGTATCTCGTCTACTGCTATTGTCGTAGCCCAGTAACATCAAGGGAGGACTGAGACAGATCCTTCCCGAAAGTAATTTCTCTCAGAATGTCTTTAGACCATTTTTTAAAGGTGATAACTTATCGTAGCTATAAAACATATGAACCAACTCGGCAAGACCAGCACCACACCTGGGGCACTTATCATCTTCCCTTTTTGCCCACCCAAACAATATACCCGGGGTAAAGTATAAGTTAACCCCATCGCCGCGGGGCTAATTCCCCCAGCAGCGCGGGTGGAGGGGGGCTCGTCATGCAGTGGGTAATTATCCCTGCGTGCGCGTTCGCGGGGGCCATGACGTGCTGAGCTCATCACCAGCACACGGCCACCGTGCTGCATGACGAGCTGAGCTCGTCATCAGCATGCAAGGAGTTAAATATTGTCTTGTAATGCTGCGCCTTTAAACTGGCTGAGAGGAAGATTTTTGAGGCTAGCCCAGTGGCATAGCTAAATCAACATCTGCATTGTCAATTTTCCTTGCCCAGGTTGTTTCAGTCTTCTCAAGATCATAAGGCATACTGTCCAGCAAGATATTAGAGATGTTTCTTATCTTGCAGTCCGTATAATCGATTGCCTTCAGAAGTGGGATTTTTTTCTAAGGGCACAGCCACCCTACGTGTGTTGAAGAATTCATTTCTTGTAGATATTTGAAGTGTGAGCTATCAGGTATACAAACATTCTGCTGTAGATGTAAAAAAGAACATAATAGTTCTGATAAAAAATATATCCAATCCTCAGAACGACGATCGCCACAGAGGTGTATATCTGCTATAATTTGGGATCTTCAAATCATACTTTCTGAAAACAGCTTGGCTGTAGTTGTCAAAGCAAAAAGAACAATTGATGGACAGAATGAAGAACAATGTCATACATTCACCCCAGTACAGAGATCTGGGCCTAAATCCATCGTTATTTTGCTCACCACGCCATTCCAGTTTGGACCCAGCCATATGCAAATCAGTCTTGACCATGCGCTCAATGGGAACAGTCCAGCCTGAACTACCAGGCGAGGTCGTCCATGGACTGGAACAAGCATCCTAGGACCGGTTTCGGGCTTTTAGCCCTCAACAGCCAGGATAGCTTAACTCCAGTAGCATGGAGAGCACGGGACCCACGTCTGGGCATACCAGTCCCACTCGGGGTGACAAATGCAAAAAGAATAATTCATGGACAGAATACAGAACAATGTCATACATTCACCCCAGTACAGAGATCTGGGCCTAAAGCCATAGTTTTTTTGCTCACCATGCCATTCCAATTTGGACATACCCACATGCAAATCAGTCTTGACCCTGCGCCCAATGGGAACAGTCAAGCCTGAACTGCCAGGCCAGGTCCTCCCTAGACTGGAAACAAGCATCCTAGGACCGGTTTCGGGCTTTTAACCCTCAACAGCCAGGATAGCTTAACTCCAGTAGCATGGAGAGCACGGGACCCACGTCTGGGCATACCAGTCCCACTCGGGGTGACAAATGCAAAAAGAATAATTCATGGACAGAATACAGAACAATGTCATACATTCACCCCAGTACAGAGATCTGGGCCTAAAGCCATAGTTTTTTTGCTCACCATGCCATTCCAGTTTGGACCCAGCCATATGCAAATCAGTCTTCACCCTGCGCCGAAAGGGAACAGTCCAGCCCAAACTGCCAGACCAGGTCCTCCCAGGACTGGAAATAAGCATCTTAGGATCAGTTTAGGGCTTTCAGCCCTCATCAGGCAGGATAGCTTAACTCCAGTGGCATGGAGAGCACGGGACCCCTGTCTGGGTATACTCGTCCCACTTGGGGTGACAAATGCAAAAAGAACAATTGATGGACAGAATGCAGAACAATGTCATACAATCACCCCAGTACAGAAATCTGGGCCTAAATCCATCGTTTTTTTGCTCACAATGCCATTCAGTTTGGACCCAGCCATATGCAAATCAGTCTTGACCCTGTGCCCAATGGGAACTGTCTAGCCGAAAATGCCAGACCAGGTCCTCCGTGGACTGTAAACAAGCATCCTAGGATCGGTTTAGGGCTTTCAGCCCTCATCAGGCAGGATAGCTTGACTCCAGTGGCATGGAGAGCACGGGACCCCTGTCTGGGCATACTCGTCCCACTCGGGGTGACAAATGCAAAAAGAACAATTGATGGACAGAATGCAGAACAATGTCATACATTCACCACAGTACAGAAATCTGGGCCTAAATCCATCGTTTTTTTGCTCACAATGCCATTCAGTTTGGACCCAGCCATATGCAAATCAGTCTTGACCCTGTGCCCAATGGGAACAGTCTAGCCCGAACTGCCAGGCCAGGTCCTCCTCGGACTAGAAACAAGCATCCTAGGACCGGTTTAGGGCTTTCAGCCCTCATCAGCCAGGATAGCTTGACTGCAGTGGCATGGAGAGCACGGGACCTACGTCTGGGCATACCCGTCCCACTCGGGGTGACAAATGCAAAAAGAACAATTCATGGACAGCATTCCGTCCATCAATTGTTTCTTTGCGTATGTCACCCTAAGTGGGAAGGCTATGCCCATACGTGGGTCCCATGCTCACTACACCACTGGATTAAAACTAGCCTGGCTAATGAAGGGTGATGCCTTGAAACCGGTCCCAGGATGCTTGTTTCCGGTCCAGGGAGGACCTGGCTTGGCAGTTCGGCTGGACTGTTCCCACAAGGAACAGGGTCAGGACTGAATTGCATATGGCTGGGTTAAAACTGGGGTGGTGTGGTGAGCAAAAGATGATTGATTAAACCCAGATCCTTGTAACTGGGGGTGAATGTTTGCATTGTCCAGCATTCCGTCCATCAATTGTTTCTTTTGCATATGTTGCCCTAAGTGGGAAGGGTATGCCCAGACATGGGTCCCGTGCTCGCTACATTGGATTCAAGCTAGCCTGGCTGATGAAGGGTGATGCCCTGAAACCGGGCCCAGGATGTTTGTTTCCGGTCCAGGGAGGACCTGGCATTCCAATTCGGCTGGACTGTTCCCACAATGAACAGGGTCAAGACTGAATTGCATATGGCTGGGCCCAAACTGGGGTGGGGTGGTGAGCAAAAGAATGATGGATTAAACCCAGATTCTTGTAACTGGGGGTGAATGTTTGCATTGTCCAGCACTCTGTCCATCAATTGTTTCTTTTGCATATGTCGCCCTAAGTGGGAAGGGTATGCCCAGACGTGGGTCCCATGCTCACTAAACCACTGGATTCAAGATAGCCTGGCTGATGAAGGGTGCTGCCCTGAACCCGGGCCCAGGATGCTTGTTTCTGGTCCAGGGAGGACCTGACTTGGCAGTTCGGCTGGACTGTTCCCACAAGGAACAGGGTCAAGACTGAATTACATATGGCTGGGTCCAAACTGGGGTGGTTTGGTGAGCAAAAGAATGATGGATTAAATCCAGATCCTTGTGACTGGGGGTGAATGTTTGCATTGTTCAGTATTCCGTCCATCAATTGTTTCTTTTGGGTAGTTGTCGAAACAGCATTCCATTTGTCCTCTTCCCGGCTGCGAGCTCATAGATAGTTGGAGAAACCAAGGGGCATTCTAGAGGTTCCCTATCCTTCTTTTCAACTGAAAGCAGTGCATCTGCTCGAGTAAAACCGACCAGTAATAGAACGTGAGGCTGGGGAACGCCCAGCCACTCCGTTCATGAGGGAGAGTGAGGAACTTCAGGGGGCGCCTGACTTTCCTGTATTGCCATACGAAATTCATAAAGATGGATTCCGGTGTCTTCAATATGGATCCTACGATTTCTACGGGTAGAGATCTGAATAAATATAACATCTTTAGTAGCATTACCTTCCTAAGAATATTGCTCCTACCAATTATTGACAGGTGTAATCCATTCATACACCTTAGATCAGTGGAAACTTTACTAACTAGAGGGTTGAAATGAATCTGGGTGATTGTGTCTACCTTAGGAATAACTTCGACACCCAGATATGTGGCTGTACCCACTTGCCGTGTATCCAGATAACCAATGTTCTCTGTACATATTATCAGAGTTTTCTCTTTATTCAGTAAATATCCTGAACCACATCCGTATTCCCCAGCCATTGCTTCGACCTAGTTCATTGCACTTTCAGGGTCGGTTGTTACTATGGCAATGTTGTCTGCATATGCTAATACCTCCGTTGCGTGGCCATTTGTAATGACAGGTTTTATTTCCTGGTTATCTAGAATGTTCCTCCATGAATGGGTTAATGTAGAGGACAAATAAAATAGGATAGCAGGGACACCCCTGTTTTGTTCTTCTAGCCACCTTTATGCTTCCCAATTCTTCGCCCATTAATTGGAGTCTAGCATACAGGTCTACATACATTGCCTTAATAGTAGTGATCAATTCATGGGCCAAATCCCTTTGCTTCTAGTATACCCCATAGATAGTTTCATGCCACCCAATTGAATACCTTTTCAGCATCAAGGAGTATCATAGCCATCTGGCTCCCATTCGCTTCGGTAATATCAAACAACGATATTGCCTGCCTTATATGGTCGTTGTACATCTTCTCAATACAAAACCGTGCTGAAATGGTGAAGTAAATGAGCTATGACCCTCCATAAAGAAACCGCCAAACTTTTAGATTATATTTTGGCATCCGTATTTATCAGGAATATTGGTCGGTACGAGGTAGGGCTATCCGAAGGTTTGTCCTTCTTAGTGAAGATAACAATGTCCTTGCCTTTCCAAGACTCCGGAGGAAGCCCATTCTTTTGAACTTCTAGAAATAAATCTAATAGAAGAGGGGATAACTATATTTGGTGTACCTTATATAACTCCAGTGGCATTTTATCCGGCCCCCGCAGCTATCCCAGAGGCCAGTTGGTGTAATGCATTTAAAACCTCTTCGAGTGAGATGTCGGCTTCTAATTCCTCCCTGGCAGCTTGATTTAATTTTCCACACAAATCCGCCCCCTGAGGTACTCCAGTGCAACCTGGCAATCATCCTTCAATAAGTCCTGATAACATTCTTGGAATACACACACTATATCATTGACATCGGCAAAGATTGACCCATCTTTTTTAATCGTGGCAATCTTATGACAAGTTGCTTTCTGTCTTATACGTAAAGCTTGGAGTTTCCCAACGGATTCACCACATTCGTAGCTCTCATTCTTATGAGTCTGATACTCTTCCACGGTTTTCTGGGCATAGTAGCTGTTTATCTCTGCTTTTACCATTAAAATTTTAAGCTGAGTTTGTGTTACGATATGCCAACACAGTCTTTCGCCTTATTACTGAAACTGAGAGATGAGAAATTGATACCGTCATACCTCCAACCTGAAGAGGGGGAGTCCTGATCTCTACAGAAGCCTTGTCCGTGCTGAGTGGGGTTATCTTGCCATTCAATGCTTTAGGCTCTGCTGTTGCTGGTAACAATTTCTCTGATGTATCATCGAGCTGACTGTTTCCAAGCGCTTCTTGTTGCATTGAGTCTCCTTGCTTCCCTGCCTGATCTTGCAGCAACCCCAGCACTGTCGAGAAGGCCGGGTGCTGTCTAGAGCCTGCCCCACATCTCCCCCTTCTTTCCAGAGCAGTCTCCAATTTCGACGCCGGCAATGCGTGTCTCCCGTTCTGCCGCAGTATTGGCTCCCCCCAACCTCAGTTCCATGATCCATGGGACCTGGGCGGGGTCACCAAGGGAGGGGGGGGGGCACCCTTCCCCTTCTATGCGGCCCCTACCACTTTAGGGCCCATCCTTGCTGCCGCAGGGCGATCTCGCAAAGACCACAACCAGAGTGATCCAGCACAGCCGCGACCAGTTGTCCGAAAGCAAGCAAGCTTTCCTGGATCAGCACTACCCTGGAGCAGCCACCTGCAGCCTCAGCTGAAACGCCCACGGTCATAGTCGCATTATTAGGTAAGTTAGCTCTTTCATTCCTCCATGGATTGAGGTGCTGCAGCGACCAGCTCAGGCAGCCGCCATCTTGCTTCTCATCCCGCCCAATCTTCTGCAAAATTCTGCTTCAGAACTGCCTTCGGTATATATAGTTATTTAAAGGTCACAATATTTTTCTTGACAATATTTGTGGATTCGATATTAGTAGAAATAGATATTTTTAACAATGATATTTTGGCCATCGATATTTGTGTTTTTGTGAATTACGTATAGGATGGCAGTATCTTTGTGAATAATGTTGTTTGAGAGATTCTTGTCAATCTATATTGTTTTCAATGATATTATATTACTGACCCCCCTGCAGACCTTGTAAATATTAAAAAACAATTCCCCAACAACTGCGAAAATCCCATGAAGTTCTGTGAAGAGCTTCAAACTGTATTTGAGTGCTACAAACCTAATTGGGTCATTGTGAACAAACTGTTGCGACCTGTGGTATGAAGTGAAGCTAGAGACCTATGGAAGTTGAAAATAAAAGTGCTGCATTGTGTGATCATTGCAGCTTGAGCTACAGAGGAAGCAGCAATGATTGCAAAATATTTAAACTGTGGTGAAAGCAAAGAACAGAACACATTTTGTTGCTTTGCATGCTTGTAAAATAGTATTATGCAAGGCTGAGCAGAAATGGAGGTTGGCAATAGAACACAATCCCGTGAAAATTAGGTGAGAAAGGGGAGTTTGCGGGTGAACAGTAAGGCCCTTTAACAAGAAGCAGGCCTGTGACCTAGGACATGGGATTAGGTAGGATTTACTGGAATTTGATCAGTAGAGTGACACACTCATAACATAAATTGATACCACCAATGATAATCAGTATGACTTGTGATCAGTGTGTACACAGTGTATGTTGCAGTAATGCTTGTCCTACAAATGTCTTATAAAATATTGCATCAGGACTGCCTCTGATTGGCTGTGAAATAATAACACGTATTCCGTTGAGAGTGTATAAGAATGTAATCATTTATGTAACCTTGGAACTCCTTGGAACTTGTTGCCGGAATTCTCATGGGTCAGTGCCAATTTATTAAATGTTTCGTGCTGATACAAGATGTCCCCAAAATTACTCAGAAGTAGAAACATGTTTTTTTCTTCGTCAGACCAATTGATGGAAAAGTGAAATTGGCTACAACATATGCCGATAATGCTGCTGACCCCTTCATCACAAAAGATTAATGTTAAATGCTGTAATGTAGGTATGTCCAGTCATGACTGATTGGATTTAAAAAAATAAAATAAAGCAAAGAAGCCTGTACTGGTTATTTAGATAGACTGAAGGATGTGTTTGAAAGATACTCTGGTATTTCCCAACCTCCTGCGAGTGCTCAGAAAGCAGAAGTTGGTGCTGATTTTCAGGGTCAGTTGCCAACGGTCCAGAACCAACTTCAAACCATTTGTATTGTCAGCAAAGGAGAACGATTCTAGACTGATGTCTTTAATAATGCAATCATGTCAACAAACCGCAAAAGGGAGGAGTAAGGGAGAAATTATTAGAATGCGGGGGTAGACAAGGGGAAGAAAAAATGGGGCACAACCTGGTGAAGAGTTTGCGTAATGATGTCCTTCTAGGAGGTTCTTGCTTAAGTTGTGGACAGTGGTCACTTGAAAAGGGATTGTCTCAACCAAAATCCTGGTGCACCATCCCCAACTAATCAATCCGAGATTGCTTAACTTGCTTAGAGCCAATATCCGACTTTTGAGGGTAGCCCAACAGGTGCTGACTGCTCTGTAAATGCACTGATCCTTGTAGATCAAAGCAGCTCTAATGGGAACTTTGTGATGGGAAACCAGCCCCACCCCTTATCCCTACTGGTGATTGCCAATTGACCCTGAAAAGATCTGGGATCCATTCACTACCTCTCTCAGGCTTGTCCATAGATGGGACATTTCAAATATGAAAGTTCCACACCACATTACTGATTCCACTTCTACTATCCTAGGTCCCATTACTGATCAGGATGCCCTCTTTTTGAGCCCCACTCCACACACAAACTGATTGGGAAGGGAACGCCTATGTAAATTGAAATGTGCTGCTTATTGTACTAATGCAAGTGTTTATTGGAATGTGCCAAAAAGGAATCAAAATGAAGTCCTAGCTGTTTGATGTGGAACTGCTGATTGTACGGGTTCCTAAAATGTAAAACTGATTAACCTAAATCTGTTTCTGACATACTAGATCAAGTGCCTTCTTCTTTATGGTCCAAACATGCTAATGCCATTGGTTGTGTGCTATCAGCAGAGCTGGTAAAGACTAAAGTCAATGCTATGAAGAAATTTCCCTGTATTACTCAATACACATTATGCCTTGAAACAGTAGCAGGAACGTGACCTGCTATCTCTGCTCTAATAAACCAAGGGGTCCTAGTTCCCATAGTGAGAGTGTGCAATTCTCCCATTTTGCTGTCAAAAAAGCCTGGTAATGAGGTTGTCTGTCTAAGATGTTCAGGACTTCTGCCAAAAATGGCAGTGAAGCTGTAACCCAGATACACTGCTCTGGCCCTTCAACCCAGGCCTGTCGTCACTCGATGCACCTTAAGCCCCATAAATAACATGTTAAGTACTAAATAATTCCTGAGAAGTTATGAAATAGTGAAAAACACCACCATTCCTGTCAGAAAATGACAGATGAAGAAGGATTCTTGTGGCTAGCAGAAAGAGATGGAGAGGACCAGCACAGACTGGCGATGGAAGGGCTGTCCTGGAGATCAGTACAGGAAAATGGACCTGAGGCCCAGCCCACAGGTGTCTCTAACTTTATGCCACCACCGTCAGTTCTGAGTATTAGCCTGTTAGGGTATAGAATCATGCGGGAGCAAGGTTAATACACAGAGCCTGACTTCCAACTCTTCATCGACACTGTCTCTGCTCCTTGCCTTATCAGCACTTGAGATGGAGTCAGCCCTACGGAGGATGTAATGGGACAGAAAGAGAGAGACGGTGTGTTTGAATGCAAGTTCATCCACCATGACTGGTTTACCCTCAATTAAAGATGTCTCTCATGTGAAGTTTGACCGTCCTCTATGATGGCATGATGATTTGCGTCTGTGTTATCTGTGACAGAAATATAAAGATATGTTAGTGGATGGAAAGAACCTGCTACTCTCTTCTTAGCCCTGCCCTTCAGATTATGAGTGTAATTTTGACCTTACCTTTATATTCCCTTTCCTGCTTAAATGAATGTACTCCTCAACTATGGGTTGATGTGGTCTGCAGTGGCGGCTGCCACAAACAAAGGGTGGTGTGGCAGGTGGAGGGATGTTAATATAATTTACCATAAGCTGCTGGCCGCCTCCTGCGTCTCCTGTGCTCTTCTGGTTCCAGCAGCCTCTGGGACACACTCCGTGTACAATCCCCATGCTGCTCTCATGTGAGAGCAGCACGGAGATTGGCCTGAGCGGGCTGAAAAGACGCTCTGCTCAGGACAGGGAGTCTGTGGGGTTTATTCAGCCCGGCTGTTCAATGCAGCCAGTTTGGAGAAACCTAAGAGCGCATGTGTGTTTGGCCGGCCTGAGACAGATGGCCAAACACAGATGAGTACATACAAGTGCACATAGCACTCCTCCCCCCCCTCCCATGCCTAGGCCTGTCCCTCCCTGCACACGCTGGCTCATAGCTAGCAAATGAAAATTAAAACGATGAAATAGAAATATATGAAATAGATGATCCATGATAGAGCCATTGGCGTAATCAAGTTTAGATAGTAAAAGAGTGATAGTAGCCCTTGTGTGGAAATCCCAGGTGGGGTAAGATGCGTTGTTTGATCTTGCTAATTTGTTGACTTGGGCATTCATTGATAACTTGGAATCCATGGTAATTCCAAGGTTTCTTACTTTCTTTGATACTTTAGGAGGTGATCTCAGAACGTCATGTGCAGATTGGGTCATAATTTTTCCAATTGCCACATGAAGTATTTCAGTTTTGGAAGCATTCAAGTAAGGTAGGTGATGCCAACTGGGGACAAGACAATCAAACATGCACCCCTTCAAGGGCCAGAGCATATGCACCAAGCCCTGTCCAGCAGGGCTCAGGTGCACTCCAGAACCCCCACAACAGCACCTAGCAGTCAGTGGGTAGCCCTTTCAAAGAAGGAGCAAAATGTATAACTTCACAGAAAGGCAAAATGCTTTTACGTTATATGGGCTATTCATATACACAAGAAAAACAGCATGAATTGAAAGTGTTTTGGAAATGCAGCAAATATTACAGTGACAAATGTTATGGTCAAGCTATAACACACGAAACAACTGTCACCAATACAACAGAACATAACCACCCTCCCAATGTGACAGAAATAGAAATTAGACAAATGCTTGACTCAATAAAAGAGCGGTAATTGCAAACACAACAGTGATGGACAGAATGTGGATCAATGTCACACATTCACCCCAGTCCAAAGATCTGGGCCCAAATCCATCGTTTTTCCACTCCACACCACCCTGGGTTAGACAATGGCGATATGCAAATCAGCGCTGACCCTGTGCCCCATGGGAACAGTCCAGTCCGAACTACAAAAGCCATGTCCTTCCCAGAACGGAAACAAGCATCTGAGGACCGGCCCGGTTTCGAGGTAACACCTCTCATCAACCCGGCTAGCTTGATTCCAGTGGTGTGGAGTGCCTGGGACTCACGTCTGAGCATCCCCAGTACACTTAGAGCGGTAATTGCAAACACAACAGTGATGGACAGAATGTGGATCAATGTCACACATTCACCCCAGTCCAAAGATCTGGGCCCAAATCCATCGTTTTTCCACTTCACACCACCCTGGGTTAGACAATGGCGATATGCAAATCAGCGCTGACCCTGTGCCCCATGGGAACAGTCCAGTCCGAACTACAAAAGCCATGTCCTTCCCAGAACGGAAACAAGCATCCGAGGACCGGCCCGGTTTCGAGGTAACACCTCTCATCAGCCCGGCTAGCTTGATTCCAGTGGTGTGGAGTGCCTGGGACTCACGTCTGAGCATCCCCAGTACACTTAGAGCGGTAATTGCAAACACAACAGTGATGGACAGAATGTGGATCAATGTCACACATTCACCCCAGTCCAAAGATCTGGCCCAAATCCATCGTTTTTCCACTCCACATCACCCTGGGTTAGACAATGGCGATATGCAAATCAGCGCTGACCCTGTGCCCCATGGGAACAGTCCAGTCCAAACTACAAAAGCCATGTCCTTCCAAGAACGGAAACAAGCATCCGAGGACCGGCCCGGTTTCGAGGTAACACCTCTCATCAGCCCGGCTAGCTTGATTCCAGTGGTGTGGAGTGCCTGGGACTCACGTCTGAGCATCCCCAGTACACTTAGAGCGGTAATTGCAAACACAACAGTGATGGACAGAATGTGGATCAATGTCACACATTCACCCCAGTCCAAAGATCTGGGCCCAAATCCATCGTTTTTCCACTCCACACCACCCTGGGTTAGACAATGGCGATATGCAAATCAGCGCTGACCCTGTGCCCCATGGGAACAGTCCAGTCCGAACTACAAAAGCCATGTCCTTCCCAGAACGGAAACAAGCATCCGAGGACCGGCCCGGTTTCGAGGTAACACCTCTCATCAGCCCGGCTAGCTTGATTCCAGTGGTACGGAGTGCCTGGGACTCACGTCTGAGCATCCCCAGTACACTTAGAGCGGTAATTGCAAACACAACAGTGATGGACAGAATGTGGATCAATGTCACACATTCACCCCAGTCCAAAGATCTGGGCCCAAATCCATCGTTTTTCCACTCCACACCACCCTGGGTTAGACAATGGCGATATGCAAATCAGCGCTGACCCTGTGCCCCATGGGAACAGTCCAGTCCGAACTACAAAAGCCATGTCCTTCCCAGAACGGAAACAAGCATCCGAGGACCGGCCCGGTTTCGAGGTAACACCTCTCATCAGCCCGGCTAGCTTGATTCCAGTGGTGTGGAGTGGTTGTAGTAACCGGTCTAAGTGTACTGGGGATGCTCAGACGTGAGTCCCAGGCACTCCACACCACTGGAAGCAAGCTAGCCGGGCTGATGAGAGGTGTTACCTCGAAACCGGGCCGGTCCTCGGATGCTTGTTTCCGTTCTGGGAAGGACATGGCTTTTGTAGTTTGGACTGGACTGTTCCCATGGGGCACAGGGTCAGCGCTGATTTGCATATCGCCATTGTCTAACCCAGGGTGGTGTGGAGTGGAAAAACGATGGATTTGGGCCCAGATCTTTTGACTGGGGTGAATGTGTGACATTGATCCACATTCTGTCCATCATTGTTGTTTTTGTAGTAACCGGTCTAAGTGTACTGGGGATGCTCAGACGTGAGTCCCAGGCACTCCACACCACTGGAAGCAAGCTAGCCGGGCTGATGAGAGGTGTTACCTCGAAACCGGGCCGGTCCTCGGATGCTTGTTTCCGTTCTGGGAAGGACATGGCTTTTGTAGTTCGGACTGGACTGTTCCCATGGGGCACAGGGTCAGCGCTGATTTGCATATCGCCATTGTCTAACCCAGGGTGGTGTGGAGTGGAAAAACGATGGATTTGGGCCCAGATCTTTTGACTGGGGTGAATGTGTGACATTGATCCACATTCTGGCCATCATTGTTGTTTTTGTAGTAACCGGTCTAAGTGTACTGGGGATGCTCAGACGTGAGTCCCAGGCTTTCCACACCACTGGAAGCAAGCTAGCCGGGCTGATGAGAGGTGTTACCTCGAAACCGGGCCGGTCCTCGGATGCTTGTTTCCGTTCTGGGAAGGACATGGCTTTTGTAGTTCGGACTGGACTGTTCCCATGGGGCACAGGGTCAGCGCTGATTTGCATATCGCCATTGTCTAACCCAGGGTGGTGTGGAGTGGAAAAACGATGGATTTGAGCCCAGATCTTTTGACTGGGGTGAATGTGTGACATTGATCCACATTCTGTCCATCATTGTTGTTTTTGTAGTAACCGGTCTAAGTGTACTGGGGATGCTCAGACGTGAGTCCCAGGCACTCCACACCACTGGAAGCAAGCTAGCCGGGCTGATGAGAGGTGTTACCTCGAAACCGGGCCGGTCCTTGGATGCTTGTTTCCGTTCTGGGAAGGACATGGCTTTTGTAGTTCGGACTGGACTGTTCCCATGGGGCACAGGGTCAGCCCTGATTTGCATATCGCCATTGTCTAACCCAGGGTGGTGTGGAGTGGAAAAACGATGGATTTGGGCCCAGATCTTTTGACTGGGGTGAATGTGTGACATTGATCCACATTCTGTCCATCATTGTTGTTTTTGTAGTAACCGGTCTAAGTGTACTGGGGATGCTCAGACGTGAGTCCCAGGCACTCCACACCACTGGAAGCAAGCTAGACGGGCTGATGAGAGGTGTTACCTCGAAACCGGGCCGGTCCTCGGTTGCTTGTTTCCGTTCTGGGAAGGACATGGCTTTTGTAGTTCGGACTGGACTGTTCCCATGGGGCACAGGGTCAGCGCTGATTTGCATATCGCCATTGTCTAACCCAGGGTGGTGTGGAGTGGAAAAACGATGGATTTGGGCCCAGATCTTTTGACTGGGGTGAATGTGTGACATTGATCCACATTCTGTCCATCATTGTTGTTTTTGTAGTAACCGGTCTAAGTGTACTGGGGATGCTCAGACGTGAGTCCCAGGCACTCCACACCACTGGAAGCAAGCTAGCCGGGCTGATGAGAGGTGTTACCTCGAAACCGGGCCGGTCCTCGGATGCTTGTTTCCGTTCTGGGAAGGACATGGCTTTTGTAGTTCGGACTGGACTGTTCCCATGGGGCACAGGGTCAGCGCTGATTTGCATATCGCCATTGTCTAACCCAGGGTGGTGTGGAGTGGAAAAACGATGGATTTGGGCCCAGATCTTTTGACTGGGGTGAATGTGTGACATTGATTCACATTCTGTCCATCATTGCTGTTTTTGTAGTAACCGGTCTAAGTGTACTGGGGATGCTCAGACGTGAGTCCCAGGCACTCCACACCACTGGAAGCAAGCTAGCCGGGCTGATGAGAGGTGTTACCTCGAAACCGGGCCGGTCCTCGGATGCTTGTTTCCGTTCTGGGAAGGACATAGCTTTTGTAGTTCGGACTGGACTGTTCCCATGGGGCACAGGGTCAGCGCTGATTTGCATATCGCCATTGTCTAACCCAGGGTGGTGTGGAGTGGAAAAACGATGGATTTGGGCCCAGATCTTTTGACTGGGGTGAATGTGTGACATTGATCCACATTCTGTCCATCATTGTTGTTTTTGTAGTGACTCAATAAAAGAAGCAAGCACTAGCACAGACCTCTCTTCTATAACTATCCTTAAAGAACACTTAAAAGTTCTTCCCCAACATGCATCAAGCCAACTACCTTCCATCGAATCTCTAAAAAGGACAATAGCTAGGCAAAAAAACCCAACTTCCGCTACTCCACCTGCCCCAAAAACCTTTGACCAAGTCTAAATTCTCCCTGAACTGAGAATAACTCATAATGACGAACCTTCCATCCTATACGACAACGCATCTAATGAGAAAAGAATTATAATGTTTGCTACAGCAGACAATATGGTGAAATTACACCAATACGAAACATGAATGATGGATGGTACATTCTCAGTATGCCCAAAACCTTTCTATCAATTATACACCATCCATGGACACTATCATAACTGCAATATTCCCTTCATATATAGCCTACTACCCAACAAACAGCAAACAAACTATGTTGAGCTACTAAAAAATAAAATAAAAGAACAAACCAATAATTACTTCCCCCAAAACATTATCATTGACTTTGAAAAAGCAATGATAAACTCAGTTCTAAAAACCTACCCTCACACAGCAATCCAAGGTTGCTACTACCACTTTAACCAATGCATATGGAAACATATACAAAAAAGCTCCCAATACTGCAATGACAGCACTTTTGCCTACCAGGTAAAAAAATTAATAGCGCTAGCCTATGTTCCTGTTACAGACGTAGCAGAACATTACAACCTACTAATAGACAGCCCCTATTATAAAAAAACGAAACAAAATTAAGCCCTCTATTAGATTACTTTGAAGACACATGGATAGGAAGGCTACACAGATCAGGACACAGAAGACAACCAACATTTCAAATTCCCTGGTGGAACGTCTACCTAAGTACCCTAAATAAACAGGCTAAAACTAACAACTCTGTTGAAGGATGGCACAATGCTTTCCAAGCAACTACAGGCAGAGGTACCCCTACACTAAATAAACTACTCCAATCATTACAAAAGGAGCAAAGTTACCAACAACTTCGAATGGAGCAATCTGTAGCACTAATTTGCCCTAAGCTAACTAAACAAACTAAACAAATTTACAATACCTTACAAGACCAAGTAACCCTATACCCTACTACCAGAGGCCTACAATATCGGTCTATGATAGCAAAAAACAATTCTGTAAACATATCTAACATACCTACACTAAACAATATTAAACATAAAATATAGATATTAGATACATGTTAAAAACTGTAACAAAATTGTAATATATATTTAATAAAATATATTTAAATATATATAAACAATTTTGTTATAATTTCTAACATATAACATAAAATATTTAAACAAATAAAATGACAATCCCACCCAATAATTAGAAAAATAAAACTTACTCACTTTGTTGCCTAAGACAAACCTTTGTAATGAAAGAAATCCTTCCATAGTACGAATCCATCCAAACAATGCAAAGGAACCCATGAAAAAATGCAAAAATGCAAACAAATCAAAAAATATTCTTCTGGAATACCATCCAGACGAAAACCCTTAAAAACCCGAAGATAGTTATCGAAAATTAAAAAAAAACGCTCTGAGGAAACCAAGGGGCCCATTAGGATGGCGGGCGGATTACCCCCACCAGGCTGGCAGTAGCCTCTGCCAGCCTGGAGTTGGCAATCCGCCCGCCATCCACACCTACATTTTCCCCGCTATATTAGGATGGCGGAGGGACCGCGGCGGACGGAAAGACCGTCCGCCGCTTTTCCGCCCGGTCTCCTTGCGACCGGGGCGGAAAAGGTTTAATATGGTGGCGGTGTCTATCAGACACCGCCAGCCATATTATGATGTGCTTGTTTAGGTGCCTTTCTGCGGCGGAGATGCCGCCACGGAAAGGCATGTGGTCTTCACTCTGGGGCCCCCCTGCGGGCCCCCAGAGTGAAGGAGAGGTGGGGGGTGCACACGGGGGTACCTGTGGTACCCCCCTTCATTTGCATAGACAAAGCGACAGGCACCACGCGGTGCCTGCCGCTTTGTCTTTGCAAATGCATTGATGCATTTTTAGCATTGTTGCGGGGGTGCTGAGTGCAGCGCCCGCCACAATGCTAAAAATGCAGGATGTGCCCGCCACAGTGGCCCCCCCTTATGGCGGGTGGTTCCAATCCCAGGTAGGATGACGGGTGGACAAAGTCCGCCCGTCATCCTAATAGGCCCCCAAATGTTTAAATGAAAAATAAAAACACATCCATAACGATTCTTCTCCAAAATCGATCCAACGATAAACCATTAAAAACCCGAAAATAGTTTAAAAATGAAAGAAACGCTCCTTCAAAACGCGAAAATGTAAGAAAGTGTGTTTGAAAAAGAATAAATAATAAATAATAATCTACACACTTCTTACTAAAAAAAACCTGCAATCTTCTCCCAAAAACGACAAACACAAGAAGTACCTGAAAAATAGAAAGAAAACATACCCACCCACACAAAATGCACCCCAACATACATCTCCAAACATTATTAAACATTACACATATCATTTAATTAACATTTCTAACACTATTCCTACCTCAACATAGTACAACCAAAACGAGTAAACCGGAAGCAAACGAAAACCGTAACTACCGCCTAAAACACACACATCCTACAAGTACCCAACACTAGAAAACCTATACACACTACACAAACACTCAAACTATATATCTAACTTTAATAATATACTTAAAATTAAACGCACCCTTCCACACGCGAAGCAGCCTCCAACCGCGAGCTCGTCAAAGTCGAAATGACCCAAAATAACATAACGCGGTTACAAAATAGTCCCTCACAAACAAATAGTCCCATTCATATTAACATTAAATAACTTTCTAAAATTATTTAACAAATTTTTGAATCAATATTATCTAAGTATTAGATTTTATTTAATTAAAGGAAAATCTAAGAATGTTATAATTACAATGTCATATATGTGATTTTGAATTACTTTATATTATTAAAACATACATTTATTTTAATAAAAAATACTTACATGACTGTATGAATATGAAATACTGTAAAACATGTTACTATTATTTACTCTTTATATGTACAAAAAAATACCTAAAAACATTACCTGTGTAATAATTCTTTACCTTTGTTAAATGTATTATTATTAATATTTTATATCTTAATAATAATAGTTTCTTCAAAAAAATACAATTGTAAATTAAATATCAATGTCAACAATACTTACTTTTTTTGCAGATATACACATAAATATGTTTGCTTCAAAAAAAGTTTAAATATAAAAACACTATTATAAAATTATAAAAAAAATTGTTCTACATGACTTGTAAAATAATATTCAGTAATACATGTGAAATAAACAAACAAATGTACACTGAATAAATAATACTTTTCTTAAAAATCATTGTATTAAAAATGTGTTTACAATAAAAAAAAATTTGACCCATACACAACTGTAAGGGGTCGATTCCGATCCTGGAAAAAAACGTCTTTACGATTCGTATCCGGAGCCCTCGCCGTACGAATCGTAAACATGCCATATGACCCGACGAGTACGATCCGGACCGGGGTATGAGGACGCGATTCGTACGGTCCACGTCAGGTAAGGGCGATTCGTACGGAAAAGCACACAATCACATACACACCGTACGGTCCGTACACCCCATGATCGCAGGGGTACGGTGCGTAGCCCTGTGATCATGGGTGCTGCGCAGCCCTGCGCAGGGTGTGCACACCGTACACCCAGCGAACAATGGGTACACCCCATGATCGTGGGGTACGGTGCGTACACCCCATGATCGCAGGGGTACACACCGTACCCCTGCGATCATGGGGTGTACGCACCGTACCGGGGGGGGGGGCGTTCCGTACCTGTTTTGAGGCGAACTCTGCTTCTCCGGATGTTTTCAGCTCCCGTAGAAAAAGCGTTGTACGGTGCGTACCCGACACGAATCGTACTTGCTGGTTCGGAAAAACCAGCCGCGAACCATACGGATGTCGTGTACAGCGGGTTCCGAGGGAGATTCGTACGGGGATTACATTCATACGGTCTCTATACGATTCGCACGGAGTCCAGCTCCTGATACGAATCTTACTTCGTCGTACGTACGGGGGACGTTGCAGGATACGATTCGTACGGAAAAAATGCTCTGTACGGCCAATTTGAGCAGTTTTTCCCGAATCGGAATCGACCCCTATATATCTTCCAAATAAAAATGTATACTTAACACTAAAAAATGTCAAAAAAAATATTATCTCATTTTATTAGCCTCTTTTGAACATAATACAATCTTTAAAAGATGCTTTGAGTCTGATTATTTTAATTTCACTTACTGTCAATTATAATAATTAATTACTATTATTTATGTAAATTGTACTGTATAATATGTATTTAAACACTGTAAATATCACTGTATACACTCTAACAAAATGCTGGACAATCAACCCATATAAAATACTATTCCCACTCCACCAAGTATACAGTAAGGGAAGGTGCTGGACAATAAACCCATATAATTTACTATTCCCACTCCACCAAGTATGAAGTCAGGGAAGATGCTGGACAGTCAACCCATATAATTTACCATTCGCACTCCACCAAGTATAAAGTCAGGGAAGACGCTGGACAGTCAACCCATATAATTTACTATTCCCACTCCACCAAGTGTAAAGTCAGTGAAGGTGCTGGACAGTCAACCCATATAATTTACTATTCCCACTCCACCAAGTATAAAATCAGGGAAGGTGCTGGACAGTCAACCCATAAAATTTACGATTCCCACTCCACCAAGTATAAAGTCAGGGAAGGTGCTGGACAGTCAACCCATATAATTTACTATTCACACTCTACCAAGTATAAAGTCAGGGAAGGTGCTGGACAGTCAACCCATATAATGTACTATTCCATCCGCACCAAGTATAAAGTCAGGGAAGGTGCTGGATACTAAAGCAATATAATTTACTATTCCCACTTCACCAAGTATGACGTTAGGGAAGGTGCTGGACAGTCAACCCATAACATTTACTATTCCCTCTCCACCAAGTATGACGTTAGGGAAGGTGCTGGACAGTCAACCCATATAATTTACTATTCCCGCTCCACCTAGTATAAAGTCAGGGAAGGTGCTGGATAGTCAACCCATATAATTTACTATTCCCACTCCACCAAGTATAAAGTCAGGGAAGGTGCTGGACAGTTAACCCATATAATTTACTATTCCCCCTCCACCAAGTATACAATCAGGGAAGGTGCTGGACAGTCCAACCCATAAAATTTACTATTACCACTCCACCAAGTATAAAGTCAGGAAAGGTGCTGGATAGTCAACCAATATAATTTACTATTACCACTCCACCAAGTATAAAGTCAGGGAAGGTGCTGGACAGTCAACCCATAAAATTTACTATTCCCACTCCACCAAGTATAAAGTCAGGGAAGGTGCTGGACACTAAACCCATATAATTTACTATTCCCACTCCACCAAGTATGAAATCAGGGAAGGTGCTGGACAGTCAACCAATATAATTTACTATTCCCACTCCACCAAGTATACACTCAGGGATGGTGCTGGACAGTGAACCCATATAATTTACTATTCCCACTCCACCAAGTATAAAGTCAGGGAAGGTGCTGGACAGTCAACCCGTATAATTTACTATTCCCACTCCATCAAGTATAAAATCAGGGAAGGTGATGGACAGTCAACCCATAACATTTAATATTCTCACTCCACCAAGTATAAAGTCAGGGAAGGTGCTGGACAGTCAACCCATATAATTTACTATTCCCACTCCACCAAGTATAAAATCAGGGAAGGTGCTGGACAGTCCAACCATATAATTTACTATTCCCACTCCACCAAGTATAAAGTCAGGAAAGGGTCTGGACAGTCAACCCATATAATTTACTATTACCACTCCACTAAGTATAAAGTCAGGGAAGGTGCTGGACAGTCAACCCATATAATTTACTATTCCACCTCCACCAAGTATACAAGTATAAAGTCAGGGAAGGTGCTGGACAGTCAACCCATAACATTTACTATTCCCACTCCACCAATTATAAAGTTAGGGAAGGTGCTGGACAGTCAACCCATATAATTTACTATTCACACTCCACCAAGTATAAAGTCAGGGAAGGTGCTGGACAGTCAACCCATATAATGTACTATTCCAACTCCACCAAGTATAAAGTCAGGGAAGGTGCTGGATACTAAAGCAATATAATTTACTATTCCCACTCCACCAAGTATACAGTCAGGGAAGGTGCTGGACCCTAAACCCATAACATTTACTATTCCCTCTCCACCAAGTATGACGTTAGGGAAGGTGCTGGACAGTCAACCCATATAATTTACTATTCCCGCTCCACCTAGTATAAAGTCAGGGAAGGTGCTGGACAGTCAACCCATATAATTTACTATTCCCACTCCACCAAGTATAAAGTCAGGGAAGGTGCTGGACAGTTAACCCATATAATTTACTATTCCCCCTCCACCAAGTATAAAATCAGGGAAGGTGCTGGACAGTCCAACCCATATAATTTACTATTCCCACTCCACCAAGTATAAAGTCAGGAAAGGTGCTGGATAGTCAACCAATATAATTTACTATTACCACTCCACCAAGTATAAAGTCAGGGAAGGTGCTGGACAGTGAACCCATAAAATTTACTATTCCCACTCCACCAAGTATAAAGTCAGGGAAGGTGCTGGATACTAAAGCAATATAATTTACTATTCCCACTCCACCAAGTATACAGTCAGGGATGGTGCTGGACACTAAACCAATATAATTTACTATTCACACTCCACCAAGTATAAACTCAGGGATGGTGCTGGACAGTGAACCCACATAATTTACTATTCCCACTCCACCAAGTATAAAGTCAGGGAAGGTGCTGGACAGTCAACCCGTATAATTTACTATTCCCACTCCATCAAGTATAAAATCAGGGAAGGTGCTGGACAGTCAACCCATAACATTTACTATTCCCACTCCACCAAGTATAAAGTCAGGGAAGGTGCTGGACAGTCAACCCATATAATTTACTATTCCCACTCCACCAAGTATACAATCAGGAAAGATGCTGGACAGTCCAACCATATAATTTACTATTCCCACTCCACCAAGTATAAAGTCAGGAAAGGTTCTGGACAGTCAACCCATATAATTTACTATTACCACTCCACTAAGTATAAAGTCAGGGAAGGTGCTGGACAGTCAACCCATATAATTTACTATTCCACCTCCACCAAGTATACAAGTATAAAGTCAGGGAAGGTGCTGGATACTAAAGCAATATAATTTACTATTCCCACTCCACCAAGTATACAGTCAGGGAAGGTGCTTGACACTAAACCCCTATAATTTACTTATTCCCACTCCACCAAGTATGAAGTCAGGGAAGGTGCTGGACAGTCAACCAATATAATTTACTATTCCCACTCCACCAAGTATAAACTCAGGGAAGGTGCTGGACAGTGAACCCATATAATTTACTATTCCCACTCCACCAAGTATAAAGTCAAGGAAGGTGCTGGACAGTCAACCCATGATAATTTACTATTCCCACTCCATCAAGTATATACTCTAAGAAAATGCAGGACAATAAACCCATATAATTAACTTTCATAAATATTACATTCCTCTTACATCACACTATTTTTAAAAATATTAAACTTAATCAAAAATGTCAATAAAAAATAAATATTAACCATATTTTTCAAACTTTCTATCATTAATTTAAATATTTATATATTTTTTAATATATTTCAAATATTTCTTATATTTTTTAAATACTTTGTACCTCTTTATTTAATTTCAAACAATATTATACAATCTAATTACATTTTAAAATCATAATAACATTATTTTTCTCAAAACTTATCCCCCCAAAAATATTTTAGATTATTCAAAATTAAAACACAATTATTAAAAACATAATACTTTATTGACGCTAAAATGAATTTGTATATATCAGAATTTAACATTTTAAAATTTGTAAATTGAAATTTAATTTAAAAAACAGTATTACACAAAAAACGCACAAAACCACAAAAATAAATGTCACATTTTAATATTTTTAAATCTTTTTTAATTTTTTTTACAAAAACAATGTTTTTATAATTAAAATTCACATTTCCAATATTCATTTTTTTAATTAAAATTATTGATTTTAAGTAAATATTTTACAAAGTTATTTTCAAATATGAATAAAATAAACACCCTAAAAACATAAATAACACACCAAAAACAAACACAAATTTCAATTTTTCAAAAATTAAAAAAAATAATTAATTAAAAAAATTCACATAGTTTAACACACTCCCCACCCTATTCCCCTAAAACACACATCCCACTCCTAAAATGTATTATTCTTTTAAAAAAATAATTAACAGTTTTTAAAATATTAAAAAAAAAAAAAATTAAAACACTACCCACCATATTCCTCTAAAAACCCACATCCCGCTCCTAAAATATATTATATATTTTTATTAAATTTAAGAATTGACAAATTTTTATAAATAATAAAAAAAAAATCTAAATTTCAAATTTTTAAAACACTCCCCACCCTATTCCCCTAAAAACCCACATCCCGCTCCTAAAATGTATTATACATTTTTTTTAAAATAAAAAATTTCAATTTTGTATATATTTTTAAAATAAAAAAATTAAAAAATTCGAATTTCTAAAACACTACCCACCCTATTCCCCTAAAAACCCACATACTACTCCTAAAATGTATTATACATTTCTTTAAAATATTTCAACATTTAAATGTATTTAATATTTAAAAAACATACATTTTAAAATTCACATTTTTAAAACACTCCCTACTCTATTCCCCTAAAAAACCCTCATCCCGCTCCTAAAATTAATTATACATTGCTTTAAAATATTTCACATTTTAAAATTATTTATAAACATTTTAAAAAAAACAACTTAAAATTCACATTTTTAAAACACTTCCCACCCTATTCCCCTAAAAACCCACATCCCGCTCCTAAAATTTATTATACATTTTTTAAAGTATTTCATATTTTTTAAATATTTATACATTTTTAAATTAAAAAAAAATATATATTTAATTTTATAAATTAACAAACGTTTTTTTTTTTACAAACACCTACATTTTTCGACATTATTAACAGTCTATGGCCCTCATTAGGATGGCGGGCGGACTTTGTCCGCCCACCATCCCATCGGAAAAAGGGACCGCCCGCCATGAGGGTGGGGTCCAGATGGTGGCATTAGGATGCACCCGCCACAGTGGCGGGCGCATCCTGTATTTTTACTATTGCGGTGGGCGGTGCTGAAAGCTCTGCCCGCCGCAATGGTAAAAATGCATGTTGTGCATTTCAAAGCCCAACATGACAGGCACCGCGCGGTGTCTGCCATGTTGCACGTTGAAATGCGGGGGGGGGTACCATAGGTACCCCCCATGTGCACCTCCCCGCAGGGATTCTTCGCATGCCGCCACAGAAAGGCATTCAAATTGGCCCATCATAATATGGCTGGCGGTGTCTCATAGACACTGTCACCATATTATACCTTTTAGCGACTGGGGCGGAAAAGCGGCGGATGGTCTTACTGTCCGCCGCGGTCCCCCCGCCATCCTAATATGGCGGGGGGTTTTCAGAGCAAGGATGGTGGGCGGATTGCCCCCACCAGGCTGGCGGTGGCTACCGCCAGCCTGGCGGGGGCGATCCACCCGCCATCCTAATGGGCCCCTATATTTCTAACATTGATATTCTTACATTCTATATTTTGGCTATCGATATTCTAACACTCGATATTTTAAGTTTTGATATTTTTTACTAACAAAAAATAACGGTATTTTAAACAATCGATATTAACTACTCGATATTTCTAACATCGATATATATATATATTTTTTAATTACTAATTTGATATTCTGTCCAGTCGATAAAAATGACTCGATATTTAGACTGTACACCGCCAAAGGGCTTGAATGGTACCAGTACACAGTTTGTACTTAGGAAAACTTGTGTGGAAGTACAACGCCTTTCTGAAAGAAGTACAAATTCTTATTTTTGACCCCGCATGCTGATTCCCTTACCCTTTTACCTTATCAGATTCTTGTTCTTTTTGTAACTGGGTCATAAATTCTGCAATGGTCATAGCTCCTACAAACCTGTCAGCTGGTATTATTGGGGAAAAAATAGTGGGATATTCGGAGACCATCCATAGTGTGGCAACACATCCGTCTTGCCATTTTTCTTTCCTGGTTGGAACATTAAAATTAAATAAATGTAGGTTTTGGTGGTCTGTCAGGATTGTTACTGTGTGTTGAGAGCCTATGAGGTAGTGAAGCCACTCCTCTAAAGCCACCTTTGTAACCAACAGCTTCCTGTTGGCTACTGCCTCGTTGATTTCGGCTGGACATAACTAGCATGAAAAATGTGCTACATGATGCAATTGCCCTGTGGTTGGATCATGCTGTGACAAAAACATCCAAAATTATTTTTAGAAGGGTCCGCTTTAACTATAAAGGGACATGTAGGGTTTGAGTGACTAACAATCTGGACTGTGATGAATTTACTTCTTAAGTTTTCGAAGGCTTCTTTGGCCTCAGAGTTCCCTTTTTATGTAATCGTGTTATGGGAGTTACTGTGGTAGAAAACTGGTCGATGAAGCGTCGGTAAAATTAGTGAAGCCTAGTAGCCATTGCACTTCCTTCATGTTTAAAGGCGCCTTCCAGACTTGAGCACCTTCCACCTTCTTGGGATCCATTTGTATGCCAGTAGGTGTAATGATGAACCCTAGGAACTCTATACTGAAGGACACATTTTTCCAATTTTGTGAAAGGATGTTTTCTTTTGCAATTTCAGTAGAATTTACCTCACATGAGCAATATGATCAGCAACTAAGCTTGAATAGAAAAGTACGTTGTCGATGTAAATGATTGCACACACTTGATGAATTCATAAAGTACTTCATTAATAAAGAATGGAAGGTGGTCTGGACGTTATACAGCCCAAACATTGTGATGAGGTGTTCATAAAGATCAAATCTTGTTCTAAAAGTGGTCTTCCCTCATCACCTTCATGGACGCGCTCATGTGGTATGTACTTCGAAGAACCACCTTACTGTAAATCGTGGCCCCTTTAACTTAGTCTAGCAGTGAAGGAATTAAAGGCAGAGGGTACCTATTTTTGATAGTAACCCCATTGAGGGTCCTGAAATCTTTACATGTTCGAAGTTCCCTTCCCTTTGGGAACAAACTACAAACGGGAAAAAACTGGGGATTGCGATGGGCGAATGAAGCTTATTTCCACAATAAGATGTTGGTGTTCTTGCTCTGTTACCATGTAGATCAGACTGCAAGGGAGCTTAGGTTCTGGTTGCCGGTCTATCCGGCAATTAAAGAGATGGTGTGGTGTTAGGACGCTGGTCTTTCCTTTGTCAAAAACGTCAGAAGAATCTTGCTATTTCTTAGATAAAGAAGAATCTATTCCTTCTAGGGTACACTAACCGGAACTTGGTAGGACTAAGATGCTCTGTAACACATTTTCTTACAATTGGAGGATTGAAACATATGGAGTCTGCAAGTCAAGTCAATATTTGGGGTATGTTGAAGCAACCATGGGAGCCCTAGTCTAACTTTAAATTGTGGTGTTGTGAGTAAGACAAATTTTATCTTTTCCATATGACTCCCAAAAATGCATATAGTTACTTGGATAGTGTGGGTGGAGGAGGTCCTGGCACAATTTCTGTCTGTCAGTTGTACAAATTGTGTCCATGTTAGGTTTAAATAAATGTTTGTAAATCAAAAATGGACTAGCCAAATTATCAAAAGAAAATAAATAAATTGTTTTAATTTATCAAGGACTCAAGTATGTTTCGTCAACGGTTGGTGGCACCTGGTAGGTGTGCTCATAAAGCCCTCACCCACCAACCTAGTTGGTGGCATGCTTCATCATCGGGCCCACCCAGTGACACCTAGCGTGTCCCGGGTGTGCTTCGACGCCTGAAGACAGCGGAGCAGGTATGTCGCTGTGTGTGCGGTGAAGACTGTTATGGAATGTGAGTTTAAAACGGCTTGGCGGGGATCCCAGTGCCCAAGGGCAAACACACTTTATTGGCTGGGTCACCGTCAGCGGTTAAAAATAAGGCTATTGGATGTTAGAGGCGAGTTACGACCTCCCACATCCTGGGGTGTGTCAACATGTTTCAGCCAGTGCCTTATGATTATGCTGGCTTTCTTCAGGACGGGTAAAAAGGGTGTGTGCAGTTAAAACTAGTGGGTGTATATCCAGACTATGTGTATACACGCCCTAAAGTGTTTTTCTATGTGTGAGTGGGGGATTCCCATCTCAAGAAAACACCTTTACATGTAACATATAGGACAAGGACAAAACATACATGGAAAAAGGTTAGAGTCACTTGGCTGTATGGTTTATATACAGTTGGTTGCCGGCTCTATAGCGGTGTAGAGCCGGCAACCAACTGTATATAAACCATACAGCCAAGTGACTCTAACCTTTTTCCATGTATGTTTTGTCCTTGTCCTATATGTTACATGTAAAGGTGTTTTCTTGAGATGGGAATCCCCCACTCACACATAGAAAAACACTTTAGGGCGTGTATACACATAGTCTGGATATACACCCACTAGTTTTAACTGCACACACCCTTTTTACCCGTCCTGAAGAAAGCCAGCATAATCATAAGGCACTGGCTGAAACATGTTGACACACCCCAGGATGTGGGAGGTCGTAACTCGCCTCTAACATCCAATAGCCTTATTTTTAACCGCTGACGGTGACCCAGCCAATAAAGTGTGTTTGCCCTTGGGCACTGGGATCCCCGCCAAGCCGTTTTAAACTCACATTCCATAACAGTCTTCACCGCACACACAGCGACATACCTGCTCCGCTGTCTTCAGGCGTCGAAGCACACCCGGGACAAGCTAGGTGTCACTGGGTGGGCCCGATGATGAAGCATGCCACCAACTAGGTTGGTGGGTGAGGGCTTTATGAGCACACCTACCAGGTGCCACCAACCGTTGACGAAACATACTTGAGTCCTTGATAAATTAAAACAATTTATTTATTTTCTTTTGATAATTTGGCTAGTCCATTTTTGATTTACAAACATATAATCCGGGGGACAAGGACTAGCTTTCTGGTCCTCTCTCTCCATCTTGATACACGTATAGGTTTAAATAAATACCTAACTTGGGCAAAAGAAGATTCCATAAAGTTTCCTGTTGCCTCTGAGCCCAATAACATTTCCAATAGCATTTAATCAGGAACCTTTTAATTTGGTAACCACTCTAACTCTACTGGGATATATATGAAAATGCTGTAAAGAATCTCTTGGTTAGTACTGGGAGACCCTCAGACCCTGTTCACCCTAGAGGGTGGTCTCAAAAACTACTGGCCCCCTTAGTTTCCCTTCTCCTTTGGGGCAGTGACTCATTTTGGTTTTTCTTTGGTTTGTTGGGGCATTCTTTGAGGATATGACCAGCTTTACAACAGTATAAACAGTTTTTCTGATCACGCCACTTCTGTCTTTCCTCCTTGGTCAAAGGCTCTCATAAGACACCAATGTGCATTGGCTCACTGTCATCAGCTATCTTGGGCTTGGACTTCTTTTCTTTAATGACCATAACCTTTTCTTCAACTTTTTCACGGTTCAATTTTCGTTTGGCTAACTGATGGTCTAGCTTGACAACTAAGGGGGTCATTAGAATGGCAGGCGGACTTTGCCCGCCCACCATCCTCGCGGAAAACGGGACCGCCCGCGAGCTGTGCGGCGGTCCCGTCTAGCATATTATGATTAGCCCCCACAGTGGCGGGCGCATCATGCATTTATAACATTGCGGTGGGCGGTTTTCACACCAGCACCCGCCGCAATGCTATAAATGCTTGTGATGCATTTGCACACACAAAGCGGCAGGCACCACGCGGTGCCTGCCGCATTGTGTATGCAAATGCACATGGGGTACCACAGGTACCCCCCATGTGCACCCCCCCTCGCCTTCACCATGGGGGCCCAAGGCGTCCGGGCGGAAAAGCGGCGGATGGTGTTTACATCCGCCGCGGTCTCCCCGCGCCATTGTAATATGGCGGGGGAAATGGGTGGCGGCCGGTGACGGATGTTGGGCGGATCGCCACCACCTGCATTGCGGTGGCGATCCGCCCGACAACCTATTAGCTCTTCACAATCTACGGGGGGAGAGGTAGGGTTGATCACCCGACTCAACAAATCTTGGAGGCGATTGCATAACCCCCAGTAAAAGAGTGAAGCCTTTTTTCTTCTGCCAATTTAGATTTGATTACCAACTGATTGAAAGCTGTCAAATAAGGAAGAGGGTCTCTACCGCCTTGTTTCAAGTTCAGCAATTGTGTGTCCAACAAATGCACTATGTGCTTATTGAAGAGAATTTGTATATCTATTTTGAAATTTAGGTAGTTGTCCATGAGTGAATCATCCTTCCCCTCTAATAGTATTAACCATGGAGAAGCTGTTCCACTTAAATATAAGAGTACGAAACCGTCACGGGATTGATTATCTGGGAAATACATATGTCTGCACTTAAAGTGGAACTGATATTGGTTTAGAAAAGTTACAAACTGCACTGGCTCACAGTTAAAGAGTTCAGGGGTGCTAGAGGAACTGCGGGTGGAGATATCACATGAATTACTGCTCTCGGGTTAGATTCACCTCAAGCCACACCCGCTGCTTCAGGAATGGCATTGGAGCCTACAGTTTGTGTGAAGAAAGCTGAGTGGTTTTAGAATTGTCTAAGTTTTTGCACCCAAAAGAATTGTTGTTTACAACCCTAAAAGGCACTGCTAGGTTGGTTTTGGAGAGTGTTAAGACTTTGAGTCAACAGTCGTGTTTCTTCATGTGAATGTTGGAGAGCCAGACGTAAGTCTTTAGTATCATTCTGTAGGGTTAGTAGTAAGCTAATTACCTCAGACCACGACGGGCTCAGTGGATCCATCTAGTTTAGGCAGGGTCTTTATGATGGAGCGGTAATTTCTTCTGGTAGTTTCTCAATGCAAAACCCTCATGCTACCTCTAATTTACCGCTCAAAAGTTGTTGGGCCCTTCACACCATGTATTACCTTCAGGAGACTTACATAAACCTGAACAGTCAAAAATGCAATTTATTATTCAAGCCAATAAAGAGAGTTGTTGAGTATTTTAAAGGGTTTTATTTTCTAGTCAAAAGTTAATTTTTCTCTGACCCTTTATTCATTAGTAAAATATCAATCAGTTTACATAATTTGGAAAACAGGAAAAATATCAATAATACAGAACACATTACAGTCTGCATATAAGCATTACATGTAGTAATGAAAATGTGGCGCAAAATATCTGTCAAAATTCTTAAAGAGTTTCTAAGAAAAATAGTCTTGCAAAGCTAATCAATAATTAAATAGTTGGTAAAAATCTCCCATTAAGAGAAATAAATGCATAAAACAAATAAATCTTTTTAGACCTAATTAATTAGTCAAAACATAAACTTAAAGTTTAGCATCTAAATCTAAAGAGCCTTTCTATCTGTTGCTGCTCTGTGCATCTCTGTGTCTAAAGAGCAAAAAGGAGGGAGACAGCCCGCCCTTCACCAGACCTCAAAGGAATGTGGCCTGCAGTGCCAAGATATGACGTGGAAGCAAGAAACCTCCCCCTGACTCTCCTCGGACGCACCTCCCCTTCAGCAATCTCCCGGGACGTTTCGCGTACCTAACCCATAGAAGCCAGCTGAGCTGAGAAAGCCAGCCCCCATCCAGAGAGGACATTATTTTATACTCTAATTATTGGCAGACTACACAAAGATGTAGCATCTTTCAGGAAAACCTGTACGTGACTGGTCAGTCATGATGGCATGAGTTCTCACTACCCTGACTCATTCTAAAATCCTGATTTTACCAGTTTTAACAAAAGAAGCATACATGAATAACTACATTTATAAACATTTGCAACATTTACTAAGAAAAATGTTTCATTCTAATTCTCTTCCTTCCCTTCTCAGCGCAATCAGATGGATACTTTTAACTAACTGGTACATTGGCACAGTCACAAGAATCTACAGTTCAAGATGTCCTTCACTTCTTGTCATGAGGAAAGCTGTCACAGTCTGCGCATGCTCCCTTCTCATTAAATTGCAAGCCATAGCCTTGATGGATTCACAGGCAGCCATGTTTTGTGTAGGCCCCAAAAATAAAACAAACACAAAGATAATATTAATTTCATGTAAATCAGCCCATTATGTTTCCCTCCCTCATACTAATACCCCTTATAAATGTTTACCTAGCCAAGCTATTAGTGAAAAGCAGCTTTTCTATTATTTATGACAACATGCAAAATAAATGTGAAATGTGCAACATAGCATTTTCATGCTTTAGTGTAAAATTTAAAAGCACACATAGTTAATACAGCGCACACAGCAACATGCTTTAGTGTTTTAGATAGCTTTTCATACAAAAAGCATTTAGCCCCCTGTGTAGTGTTTGTGCATTATTAATTCACACACATTATAAAAAGAGGTGTTATTAATTGAAAATATTTATCAAAATATGCAACAAGTCAAAGTCTCTATTAAGACAGGAATAGTAAATTTAGATTATATGGGATGAGCTGGGAAAGAGAGAAACATATTCTATTAATCTTCAAAGCTAAAAAGGCCACTTTTCTCTACATTGCAAAAACACATGTTAATTCAGCAAAAGCATTTCAGACTGAATAGGCCTCACTTTCATGTTTTTCATGTGCCATGTTTTTAACTTGCACCAAAATGTGCGTGGCAATTTAAATGCAGTCTATCTGTAGCACAAAAAATAAAACAATGCCTGACTGCAGGTGAACTCTGCTCCATCAATCCACCCTTCTGATGATTCAAATCATAATAACATGATTTATAATTCATCACACATATTTATTTTCACTAGTGACATTTCTTATTGCAAAAGCTGAGCATACAACAATGTTACTTCTATTTCTAAGGCAAACACAAGTCTGGTCTGTAATCAGATCATATATAGCCAAGCTCAAATGTTTTAGTGCAGAGTTCTATAAGTAGGTTCTTGGAACAGTTAGTCTTCTTTAAAATAAGTAACTAAAATAATAAAATGAGAATTCAACAGGACAGTTTCAGCATTTCTTTGCTCTTTGTCATCAACTTGCCATCAGAAAGGCTCATACAGTGTGGCATTCTGTACTTTTTCTATGCATTTAGACTACTTAGGTGCTGAGAAACTCTGACAGAGCAGCATCAATCCTTTTGCACTTTTTCAACCAAGGCCTTTCACTCTTATTTTCACTTTGATCAGATTCAGATGTTTCACCACAGCATCTCTCAGATCAAAGCCGTTGCACCATCCATTATGCAGATCTTGTGTAGCAGCTGCAATCTGGTGAGAAACTGCACACTGTACATCAACCAGACCTACACAGCAATGGCTAGTGTTCTCCACAGTGTTTTCCACAAGTGCATTTGCATATGCATTTTCAAGCCACTTTAGTGTTGCTGAAACACAGTCTTTTGCAAAAGGTAACTCTGTGCTACCATTGTGTTGCTTTATTATGCTTGACACTTCAGGCAGATAGCTACAATCCATTCCTTGTCCAATCTGTTGTTCTGCACTCATTATCGTTGAGACCCCATTATGATCTGATTTCAGAGAAACTGGCAATCTATACCTGGGCATCAGTTTTTGCAATAACACATTTGACAATTTGCAGTTGTAATTTGTTTCAAAAATAGTTCTGATACAACCCTGTTGTGTTGCTTCAGAAACATTTTCTTGAGCCTCTTTTAATTCAACTGTGAAGATTCCATTGAATGTATATGCTAACAGAACACAAATTTGTGCAACTGAATTAGCATTTCTCTCTCCCATGACAACAGTGACTCTCAATTGAGCAGATATACTGCATGTTATGGTAAGGGCAAACAATTTTGAATTTTGGGCTGGGGTAACTACTGAGAGCCATGAAACTTTGACAACATAATGTATAAGGAGCACAACATGTGCTGCTTTTAATGTGTCACCTTTCAAACATGGGTCATCTACAAAATGGACATTGTTGGGCTGACTCAGACGTTGATCCTTAAAGTCTGAATTTGGCTTTATGCATATTTTCATGATATTTAGACACTCATATTCAGTTTCATCACAATCCAATTCATTTGCTGACATTTCTGTGAAGTTTGGGTCAAAGGTCATTGGGCAATACATCACAGACCTTTGAACACAGTAATCTTTTTCAATAGGCAATGAGAGAGCGCAGCCCTCCCTCTCACTGCAAATTAGTGTATTTTCTTTCAAATAAACTTTCATTCCTAGTGCTGGGGCGCGACATTTTTTTTCTTTCAACTCTAGGAATGCTTTTGTGCAGTTGTTGTCCAATAGAAGCGGATCAGACACACCTGAGTGTGTCAGCCTCAGTAAAGGCTTAGCCACTAGGGAAAGGTTTAGTAACCACTCTCTACAGCAGCTAACCATTCCCAAAAATGTCCTGACTTCTTTCTGAATTTGAGGTGTATTCATCTTGAAATTGATTTCCACCCTCTCTGGTGACACCTTTCCATCTCCCTTTCCAAATTTGTGTCCCAGACATTCATCTTCTTTTTGACAGTACTCCTGACTATTCTCATGCAATGGCGCTGTGACATGAACTTGGCAAAAATCACTAAAAGTAAGCCATTCTTCAGCACATGGAATGTGAAAAAATATATTGGCTGGATTCGGTACCACAGGACAACAAGGAAAAAATATGCTTTTAATCTCCTGCACTATTCTGTTCTTTTCATTTATTTTCTGTGAACCTGTGATCAGAAAGTTACATAAACTTCCAATCAATTCCATCAAAAATCCTTTTATTGGTAAAATGTATGCAACTGATTGTGTTCCTGAATACATGTCATCTGGTTCAAATTTTAATAAGACATGTTCTGCACAGTTTATTAATCTGGCATCCTTCTCTGTGAACTCTCTTATTTCTGTGTTTATTATTTTTTCCAAAGCAGAAGGTAATTTTTCAACTGTCTTTTCTGAAAATAATGCTACAGCTGTCTCTTTTTGGGCCATTTTAAAATGTACATCCTCATCAGGAATCTGAAAAATAACATTATCTGATGTACAGTAATCTGAGCTGCTTAATTTGCAAAATATTTGTTTTCTTGCTAGGCCAGAGTCACAGACAACAGTTTTGCAATTTTCCTCAAATGGGCCTATTTTTGGTGCAAATTCTTTTAAAACTGGGTTTGTAATTTCTTTGTTTAAAACACCTGCTACTGAATCTGGACTTTTCACTGCCTTCACAATGTAATTGGTAAATTCAGAATTGTGAGTGTTAAAACTCTCATTTGCAAACATAGTAACCTGTTTTTGTCTCTGGAAATAATTCACATTTGCTCTGGACACCTTATTTAAATTAACTTTAGCATTTTCCATATTTTGTGGGACCATCTGTGCTTGAAAAATTCCTGCCATAGGTACCTGTTTCTGAACTGGCATTTGCATTTGCTTAGCTGCCATAATTTGCACCTGCATTTCTCCATGTTTTTGTGCATCATGTTTAAAGTTATTTTTCTTCTTCCAATGCTCAAATCTGTTATAAAGATGGCAAAAGGACACGTTTTCCAGCAGTACAACATCCATAACTAAATGTGCACAAACCAAAACACCTTTACTTCCATCCTATGTTCTTTTAATCTGTACCCAATCAACATCCTTTGCTAGCACTCTGCCCTCTTGGAAATAAATCACTGCTATATTTTCCTCCATAACAACAGAAAATGATGGTGCATTCATGCAAACCCTTTTCATTGTCTCCTCACCAGGCCCTTGAACAACAACTTTAGATTCAAACCACAATTCTGTTTGCATGGCAATGTAAAAGAACATTTCCAAATAAATGCACAACTCCTTTAAAATTTCAACAAATCCATCAACTTGTGGGTACCACAGCATCATTTTGTCTCTCAATTGTGGGGATGTGTTCAGAAATGCTGCAAGTTCACTTTTATTCTGTGGCATATGAACATGCACTTCTCCCACCATTTCTCTCAATGAGTAAGCAAAAGATTCTCCCTCATTCTGCTTATTATTTTTCTCAATTATATCTGGTGGCTTCTTTTCCTTATCCATTTTCCTTGCTAGGTCTGGTGGTTTCTTTTTCTTCTCATGTTTTCTTGCCCACTTGTCTCCTAATTTCTCAAACCCATTGCATTTGAAAATATATTTTATTTCTGCAATGTGCAAATGCATTCCTGAAGAACACATTTTCTCATTTGCTTCATCATCCATGTGTACCCTAAAACTTTTCTGAGATGGAAAACTTTCTGAAACATCAGTTTCATATTTATGAGCCAAATCTGTCAGTCCATTATGTGTAGTTAATGCACATGCAGCTGTTTCCTCACTCAGGGAAGTTAATTCTTTTTCCTGACAATGGTTCACATTTTCATTATTTAAACAGCAAGGACTGTTAATTTCTTCATGTTCACATGTTGAATTTAAAACATTAAGCTGTTTTTCTTTTTCATGGCCTGTGTTAATATGTTCTCCCATGTTCTCTATATTTTTAATCACTGCTGCTTCCTCTGAGCAGGTTTGAAAAATCACATTTTCAAATATATGTATTTTATTCTGGGCTGCAGATGTTGTAAATACCATTTTCCCCTCACTTTTCAGTGCTTGGGGTAATTTCTGTGCAATAATCTGTGAATTCTGAGTTTTTGAAATAAACCCTGCCATAATCACTGATTCTGCAGCTTTTTGAACTTTTTCAGTAGGGACCGTATTAATTGGGACAGTCTTAATTTTTCTAGACATTTTCTGTGCATCTGCAGTTAACAATTCTTGGACTGAATCAGTCACATTTAAAGCAGTAACACCTGGAGGTATCACTGTCAGTACTGAATCAACAGGTAATGGGTCAATATAAAATATCTGCACAGTTCTCTCAGTCTGTTTTCTCTCTGTTCAACAGAAGCAGTAGCCCCTGTAGTATTTACTGGTGCACTATTTTCAGTATTTTTAATGGGAACCACATAAAGTGGTGGACACTCAGTTAACAATGCATCCATTTTGTCATCCCCTGAATTATTATTTATTTGAAGCTCTTTATCATCACTAATTCTCTTCTCCTGCATCTGGTGCTTTACCTTTTCATCCTCACTTGCTTTCTCTCTTGCTGTCTTTCCCCACAGGCTTAAGGCCTCAAATTGTGCAGCTTTAGATGGTGTCTTTATTTCACATAACACTTCCCTTAATTTGTCAATAATTTGCAATTCAAAAGTACCATCTTTTGGAAACCTCAAAGCACCCTCTTTTTCAGTAATCTTGCACCATTGGTGAACCCACATACATGTGTTTTGTCCCAAACTGGTAGACATAAAATGCACAGGTGTTCCTTCAGGAGCATCACCAATAAAAACCACATTTTTCACTTTACCTCCTAACAGCTTCTTTAAACCTTCAAACATTTTCATTTTTGCAATAGTTCAATGCAATGTCTTTTCTCCAAAGCTGTCAGTCTCAATTTTAGTCAGTTTTACTCCTACCACTGACCCTCCACAAAAACTTACTGCAATATTTCTCTTAATCAATAACTCTGTTAGTAACAACATAAATACATTCGCTACTCTGTCTATTGTGCTAAATAAAGGATAGATTTATATTCACTGCGAGTAACACATTCCGCTTACCCTTCACAAAGTAAGACTTTCCGTTTACTCTTCAAACACTACAGGTAAATCCCTTCCGCTTACCTTTCACTCAAGCTCAGAAGAACCTGCTACTCCTTTAGACTTATCCTTCAGGATATATCTTAGGCCAAAGTTTCACCAGCGAACCCGTTTGCTGTCACAAAAGCTCAGAAGAACCTGCTACTCCTTTGGACTTATCCTTCAGGATATATCTTAGGCCAAAGTTTCACCAGCGAACCCTTTTGCTGTCAATCAAGCTCAGAAGAACCTGCTACTCCTTTGGTGTGACCCTTTCTAGGTGATATCAGACCAAAGTTTCACCAGCGAACTCTTTGCTATTAATCACTCACATAGAAAATAGTCCCTAATTTAACACTGCCAGCCCTACCTAGCGTCTCAGTGTTATTACAACAGACGAGTAACCTCAGTGCAGTGTGGCTTCCATTTACAACCCGCTATTCCTTCCCGGGATTCCACAGGTGTGCATACCTGCGTGTTCCAGACAACATAGAACAAGACACTAACTTAACATGAAGAGTTAAAACATGTAATCAAGAACCAAAAAAGTATGTCCTATGAAATTACCAATATAATCAATAACACCATCAATTCAAAATGAGCAAAATTACACCAATAGCAAAAAAAAATTAATATTTTCAACACTTCAAAAATACATGCTATCCGGTCTTGTTATTATTTGGGCTAAATCCTGCGTATACGTTTTGGCGGGAGATCTCCCTCCACTGCCGCGTAGATTTCTGATTCACGTGACGGAGACCGGTTTCAAGTACTTGGGGATTTATGTTTCCTTGGACCCCTCTAGGCGCCACGGGCTTAATTTGTTACCCCCCCTTCAGCGGCTCACGCTCGTTGTGGCGCGCTGGCGTAGGTTGCCGCTGTCGCCCCTCGGTAGAGCGGCGCTTTTCAAAATGATGTCTCTGCCTCGATTTTTGTACGCGCTTCAGAATTCCTTTGACCCGATTGCCTCGGGTTATTTTTGTGAAGTGGAGAGCCTACAGAGACAACTGGTCTGGGACGGGCGTGCCCGTATTGCTCTTTCTAAACTCACGCTTCCGTGGTATGATGGCGGTATAGCCCTCCCGGACATCAGACGTTATTACTGGGCATCCCAGTTAAGTGCGATTAATCATGCGACCTACGCACCAGGCCCTGCCCCGGCGTTCTCCATGGATAAATTTATTCTGCCAGGGGGGACCTTCAGCAGAGCGTTGTACTCTGGAGGACTCCGTGGAACATTGACCGGTCCCACTAAGATTGCAGTGAGAGTGTGGCGTGATGCGAATGCGGCCTTGGGTTGGTGTGGCAGGTTCACTCGGGCCACCCCTTTGTATGATTCGGAATGTTTGGGCCATTTGTGGAAAACGAAAGGCTTTGATAAATGGGATATGATTGGTATCAGCAGAGTGGGCGATCTGTGGTCGAAGGGCATTGTCAAGTCCTTTGACGTGCTTCAAGTGGAGTATGAGTTTGGTGACAATGAATTCTTTAGGTACGCCCAGATCCGTCATGCTCTGTTGTCTGTGTTTGCTGCGGGTGATGATATTCGTGAGTCTTCCCCTCTGGAGGACCGCATTTTGGATGGTCATGTGCCCGACAGCACGATCTCATTGATTTATAAAATACTCATCAATAACAGAGCTGACTTGCTGGCTCGCCTCAGGGCCGCGTGGTGTGCGGACGGACTGGAATTGGATGATGAGGACTGGCAGTCTGCTTTGTCCTCGCCCAAGGAGGTCGCCATTCCTGCTCGTTTGAGGTTCGTCCAGCTTAAGATACTTCACCGAGTGTATGTCACTGGGCCTTGTCTGGTTCGAATGGGTTTTTCCTTGGATGGGTTATGTAAGCGTGGCTGTGGGATGTCTGGTACATTTCTCCACATATTGTGGGAATGCCCGGAGTTGGTTAAGTTCTGGTCCCGAGTACATGATGTCATGGAGAGTGTCACGGGTGTGTCCCTGCTGCCGAGGCCAGGTGTTGTTTGTTGAATGTTTGGGAGCCTAATGACTACGGCTCAGCACAGATTGTATGGGCGACCCTTGGAAATATGGTCGCGAAAGGGGACATTGCCCAGCTCTGGGGTTCACATAGACCGCCCAACTCATCCAAGTGGAAAGAAAACATGGACTGGTGCATGTTCCGAGAGAAGACTGTGTACCTTTCCCGGGGACGGCCCAAGAAATGGGTTAGAATCTGGTCCCAATGGAACGCCTATTGTGGTAATATATGTACTCCCCCGCAGGATGTAACCATTGATGTGACTTCGTCCCCCTAATTGACATCACTCTTCATCTATTGTCAATGATTCCGCTTGTTTCCTTGTCCGCCCCTATCCCCGTACTAGCCGATTGAAATGTATCCATCTATCCTTTGAGCTCTGCCCGCACAGACCCATGATAATGTACTATTATGTTTTTGCCTTGTGAGGTTTGGTTTGTTTACATGTATGTTTGTTTAATTTCAATAAAAACTTATGCTAGCATATTAACAACATTTCACAACCCTGTTGATACTCACACCACTTCTTGCATCACCTTCCAGTACTGCTTTGCCAGTCTTCAGGTTCTGAGCATTGGAGTCAGGAATCAGGACTTGGACATTTATCTAACTTGGGCAATTATTTTACTTCCCTCTTAAGGTCAATGATCCATTAGTTGAGTAGTTGATGGTGAAATCAATAGTCACTAATCACCAAACTAATCAATAATGACCATCCTCTGCTTACCAAAAACTGATGGGGCGGTAATTTCTTCTGGTAGTTTCTCAATGCAAAACCCTCATGCTACCTCTAATTTACCGCTCAAAAGGTGTTGGGCCCTTCACACCATGTATTACCTTCAGGAGACTTAAGTAAACCTGAACAGTCAAAAATGCAATTTATTATTCAAGCCAATAAAGAGAGTTGTTGAGTATTTTAAAGGGTTTTATTTTCTAGTCAAAAGTAAATTTTTCTCTGACCCTTTATTCATTAGTAAAATATCAATCAGGTTACATAATTTGGAAAACAGGAAAAATATCAATAATACAGAACACATTACAGTCTGCATATAAGCATTACATGTAGTTATGAAAATGTGGCGCAAAATATCAGTCAAAATTCTTAAAGAGTTTCTAAGAAAAATAGTCTTGCAAAGCTAATCAATGATTAAATAGTTGGCAAAAATCTCCCATTAAGAGAAATAAATGCATAAAACAAATAAATCTTTTTAGACCTAATTAATTAGTCAAAACATAAACTTAAAGTTTAGCATCTAAATCTAAAGAGCCTTTCTATCTGTTGCTGCTCTGTGCATCTCTGTGTCTAAAGAGCAAAAAGGAGGGAGACAGCCCGCCCTTCACCAGACCTCAAAGGAATGTGGCCTGCAGTGCCAAGATATGATGTGGAAGCAAGAAACCTCCCCCTGACTCTCCTCGACGCACCTCCCCTTCAGCAATCTCCCGGGACGTTTCGCGTACCTAACCCATAGAAGCCAGCTGAGCTGAGAAAGCCAGCCCCCATCCAGAGAGGACATTATTTTATAATCTAATTATTGGCAGACTACACAAAGATATAGCATCTTTCAGGAAAACCTGTACGTGATTGGTCAGTCATGATGGCATGAGTTCTCACTACCCTGACTCATTCTAAAATCCTGACTTTACCAATTTTAACAAAAGAAGCATACATGAATAACTACATTTATAAACATTTGCAACATTTACTAAGAAAAATGTTTCATTCTAATTCTCTTCCTTCCCTTCTCAGCGCAATCAGATGGATACTTTTAACTAACTGGTACATTGACACAGTCACAAGAATCTACAGTTCAAGATGTCCTTCACTTCTTGTCATGAGGAAAGCTGCCACAGTCTGCGCATGCTCCCTTCTCATTAAATTGCAAGCAATAGCCTTGATGGATTCACAGGCAGCCATGTTTTGTGTAGGCCCCAAAAATAAAACAAACACAAAGATAATATTAATTTCATGTAAATCAGCCCATTATGTTTCCCTCCCTCATACTAATACCCCTTATAAATGTTTACCTAGCCAAGCTATTAGTGAAAAGCAGCTTTTCTATTATTTATGACAACCTGCAAAATAAATGTGAAATGTGCAACATAGCATTTTCATGCTTTAGTGTAAAATTTAAAAGCACACATAGTTAATACAGCGCACACAGCAACATGCTTTAGTGTTTAATGCAAAAAGCATTTAGTCCCCTGTGTAGTGTTTGTGCATTATTAATTCACACACATTATAAAAAGAGGTGTTATTAGCTGAAAATATTTATCAAAATATGCAACAAGTCAAAGTCTATTAAGACAGGAATAGTAAATTTAGATTATATGGGATGAGCTGGGAAAGAGAGAAACATATTCTATTAATCTTCAAAGCTAAAAAGGCCACTTTTCTCTACATTGCAAAAACACATGTTAATTCAGCAAAAGCATTTCAGACTGAATAGGCCTCACTTTCATGTTTTTCATGTGCCATGTTTTTAACTTGCACCAAAATGTGCGTGGCAATTTAAATGCAGTCTGTCTGTAGCACAAAAAAATAAAACAATGCCTGACTGCAGATGAACTCTGCTCCATCAATTAAACTTGGGCCTGGTAATCTTTCAGGCCTGAGTACTAACCTGTAAGGGCTTATCCCATATGGGTGCGGTTGCTCCACAGAGGCTGACTTCTAACTCCTCTGTTACACTACCGCCACTTCAATGACTTATCAGTACTTGAAATCCAATCAGCTCCACATAGGAGAGGGGAATAAAATGTAGACAGAGAGAAGGCTTATTTGAATATGAGTTTGTCCACTAAGACTAGTTTATCGACAATGATAGATGTCTCTACTGTGAGGTTTGTTCAACCTCTATGAAGGAATGATGACTTGCATCTGTGTTATCCGTGACTGAAATGTAAAGAGAAGTTAGTGGATGTAAGGGTTCTGCTCCTCTCTTCTTAGCCTTTCCTTCCAGATTATGAGTATGATTCTGACCTTAGCTTTGCATTCCCTTTTTCCCGTTTTAATGAACAGACTTATTAACTCTGGTTGATCTGGCGTCTGTTTATGTGATTCTAAAATAAAAAAACAATACAGTTATCTCTACTTGATTAAGAGCAACCTTTAATTTTCTCCCCAAAGACTCTCCTTCTAAGTGCCTGGCTTTTCAAATGTGAAATTTCTTTCCCAGGTGTTCTTAAGCAGAAATGATCCTCATTCTTTTGAACCCATAATCCCTAATGATTTCAATTATAATTCACAGATTTCTACTCAGAGTTTGTTATTCAAACAATTGTTCACTTGACCTCAAGGTATTACAGTGTATAATGCTTTTCAGGTCTTTCAACATAACTTTAACATTTGTTTTTTCCTAACCTTGGATTTATTGCTTTTCTTTTTAGGACAGCCTGGACTCGTCGACTGAAGAGAGCCCTTTAAAACAGAATAGCAGAATGGGAAATATGTCTACACTACTGTGCAGCACATGTGCGTGTTACTGTATTATTAAATGCAGGCATGTGATGGTAAGTTCTTTGTTTTCTTTTTCGGGCATCAAAAGCTGGTGCTGCTGTGCCGCCGTTGAAGGACCGCCGAGCTCGGGAAGATTTGAGAACGAAGAACCAAAAGGATTCCCAATTCGAGGACCAGAACAGGCAGGATGTTTCTTTCGAGGCAAGTAAGTAATATCAGGCACAAGCTCAAAGTAACCGCTATGCTTGTGAGTGTTAGAAATCTCACAAGAGCGCAGCCCAGGGCTTTAAGTGGGATGAAAAAACTGGGGGGGTCTCTCAAAGGAGTGTGGCCGATGTAATTAAGGGCGTGGCTTAAAAACACTTAAGGTAAAAATCTGTGCTTAGCATAGTGTGCCATCCAAATTGTATTTTGCTGTTTCTGTCATTGCATCCAGATATGATACAAGTAACATCATACCTATAACAAATCTGGACCATTAGCTTTGTCAATGGTTGTTAGTTGCATAAGATAAATAAGCAGCAACTATGGCTTGCTGTATATAATATTGAAAAAGCTTCCACTTAAAGTCCTGGTGACACCACGACGGAGTTGCTGCTCCTACATTTCAAAACGAGAAGGGAAAACCAGAGAAAAAATGACTCTCTTCAGAGGACTTCCTTACCCCTACAACGCTCACCTGGCATGACGTCATGCCATAACTTCTCCACTAGTGAGAAGTGAGCAGTGTGAGCACCCGCACATGATGTGCCTACTGTCACTGCAGTCTGGAAACAAACGGACCGCCTGTGCCAAGGCACAAAACAGAGCCCGCTAGAGATGATGTAGCCTTACGGCTAGAGCTGCCGACTTTAAGCCTGGGGAATCGGGTTCGAGCCTTGGCATCGGCTCAGCATCCTGTGATTCTGGGTGAATCACATAATCTCACCGTGCCTACCAAAAAAGAATGTGTCCTTGTGTAACATAACCGTAGCTCATGTAAAGCGCTCCAATACCTTCGGGTCGCGTTAGCGGTATATAAAACTGCACAAAAATATAGAGACCCGTTTCTAGACCCTCTTTTAAAAACTGCTGGTGCTCAGCACCGTTGAGACCCGGCCCACTAAGAGCCCTTGCGCAGCCCGTTGCAGCTTCTAGAATATTCTAAGCAGGTTATAATGCACCAGTCCAAAAGCTTGCTCTTGGTCTGCCATGGTTTCAGATGGTGTGCCACCCTTCCTATAGGCACCCGTTGGGCAACCATGACACCCACCCTGGAGCGAGGGGAAGCCAACAGGTACATTGTGAGCCACCCTCACGCACTAACTGGAAGCCAGCTGGGCTCAGTTCTGTAGTGAATAGACAGCTGGATCAATTTGAGGAAAGAGGCCTGGCTTCTGACTGGGCGCCACATAAAACTTAATAAAGGGGAGTCTCATGTGCATCCCCTGACTAGGAGGGTAGAACACCTCCCCAATAAGATTTCAATCAGAGAAGCAGTAAGTTGATCATTTGGGGTGCACACTTTATAAGACTGATAACCGGGATGTGGCCTCTAGCCTTGCCACCTACCTTCTTATCCTATCCCCAGTAATGGGAGAAACAAAGCAGAAGTTGTGAACACTCTATGTGAATTAAGTAGGATGAGACTCCACCTCTGGAAATTTTCAAGGAGTGATAAGAGCTCTGCTTTGCTGGTGGGATGACAGCACCTAAGAGGACAGGGGGAAGGCAGATTGATGTATGCTCACAAGCTTGCAAAGAACTAGTCAGACGGGCTACTCCCCTCACCTTTATGTGAACACTCAGGCCCTAGATAGCCCTGATGGAAAGAACAAACTTTTGGAAGGAGTTGTCAAACTAGTAGATCAACACTCATAAACCCCAATAATAGCAGCACACTCGTAGAAGCCCATCCAAGCCCAAACAAGCACAATAGAGGAACACATAAGGAATCACCAAATATTTTTCATTAAGAATTCAAGACTCTGTGACTACCAAGCCTGGGAAATGACCTTACAAAAGCATAATATATTGACTAAATAAGACCTAAAGTCATGCCTGACGGACCCAAAGATAGATCTGGAGAAATCTATAGTGGAAGACCCCACCACTTTGAGAAGTGAACTGAGAAATGATATAGCAGACACCAGATCTGACATGCAATCATTGATTCAGAGACTATAATCAACAGAGAGTCAGCTTGAAGAGAACGCAGCCACAACTCAACTCTTTCACACTTCCTTAGCACACACTAAACAGCTACAAGACAAATGTGAAGACCTTGCAAATCGATTTTAAAGAGACAGTATTCACATTTGAAACTTAAAAGAAGGGACGGAAAGAGAGAACAGCCTATTGTGCGTAGAAAACATTTTCATGAAATACAAGTAAGTACTCAAAAATATAAACTAGACCTTAAGGGCCAGATGTATGAAAGTATTTTGCATTCAAAAACGGTGCGAATCGCAAAATCCAGCTGTTTCCGAATGCAAAATGGCCTTTCCTCATGTATGAAAGGCTTCAGGATTTGCAATTTAGGTAATCACAATTTGTAGTGATTACCTAAATTGCGAATGCAAATGGGGAATCGCAATTTGCGATTCCCAAATGCACATGTAAGAAGCCTGTCCTAAATGCGAACTGTGCATTTAGGGAACACTATTACCATTAACTTCAAGTTGATGGTAACTATGTGCGAATTTAGAAAAATGCACAAAAATGCATTTTTCAAAGTGCCTTGTTGCACACACACGCCCTAGGGCATGTGTGCACTTTACATGTGCACAATTTAAATGTTGGTGTTGCTTCAGGAGGGCCTTAGGCCCCTCGGTACCCTTGGGTTTGCATTCGCTAATTTGCGATTACAAATTAGGTAATCACAAATTAGCTAATGCAAAACCATTCGCACCTATGGGCCTTTCGGCCCATACAAATGAATAGAGTAATAAGTAATCAGTAACATTTTACTGATTCCTTAATACATTGCATTCTGCAATTACCAAATAGCGATTCGGTAAAAATCACAATTTGGTAATCGCAAAATCCTACTTTTATACATGAGGCCCCATGAGAGCTCACAGAGTAGGAAGGAAAACCACCAATGCCATGCCCCGACCCAGAGACATAGAGTGTTGAATATAGAACTGAGGAGGCAGTCATGAAAAGAGCCAGGTAATTAAGCCAAATTCAACATAAGAGCTCTAGAATTCTTTTTTTATCAATCCCTGCCATCCTCTAGTATTCAAAAGAAAAGAACCCTGTATCAAATTGTGCAATTTCTCACTAACAAAAATGCAAAATATCAATGGATTTATCGGACGACTCGACAATTCACCTGGAAAGACTCTGTGGAAACTGTTAGTGATTAGGACAAAGCTCTCAAGCAATTGACATCTAAGAGCCTGTTGACCTGTGGTGAGATTCAAAGAGGAATGAGGAGACCCCCAAATGGACAGGACAATGATTTGACTATATGTAGAGTTAGATTCACAAATGATGGGAGGCAATAACACATCGATGACTATATCAAATTCACCATTTGTATAACAGAGAATATTGGAGAAGCAGACTGTAAATGAAGACAAAGGAACTCAGGAGGAGATTAATGGGTTGAGGGAGCAATTTGAGGGTGACCACAATGAAGCATGGGTCAGATACACTAACCAAGTTTGTCTGGATCAAAGATGTTACCTTCTGGTTTAGTCCATTAAGTCCCAATCTACCACAGGAGTACACGTTTACAGACTCCCTGGACCTCAGAGGAGACAGAGACTCAAACGATGTCTAGCAGAAGCAAACAGAAGGGTCCAATCTAGGTCTGGTTGCCACTGGGCAGCTTGGCAGTTGCTGGAAAGGCCTCTTGTAGCTCGCTGTATCGCTGTATCCTGGAAAGGTGGTCAGCCTTATGACCCTTGGAGTACACTTTTTTTCCGCGGTAACAAGAGGTAGCAGGTCCAGTCCTTCAGGGTTCTTCTCAGGTCACAGACAGCAGGTTCTGCCCTCTTCGGATATTCTTCAGATATACAAGTGTTCTGAAGTGGGTTCTTAGAAGTGCCACATTTATGCCTGGCATGAGCTAGTGGGTGGGAATGACTCCTGGGCATGCCCTAACCAATGGGGAAAGTGTTTCTGAGGCTAACCCTACCCACTTTGGTCGTTTGAAAGATGGCGAACGTTTTCAGCCACACACAACTTGGGCTCTGAGAGCTGGGGCTGTGTGTGTGGAGTTTACTATGGTAATCCTAGTGTTCTCATACATCTAAAACTAAAATCCTGTCACAAACAGTCACTGTACCCACAATAAACTCAGAGACAGAAGTCAGGTAGAACAAATGTAGGGGTTTCCACCAAATAGACTGTAGATACACAAGAATTGTTTTGGCATGCTGTGTTCCTTCCTTTCAAGTGTGCCCCCAGTGTTACATGTAAAACATAGAAACAGATGTCTGTTAGAGCAAAAGGGGGGGGTTTCCAGCAACCAGACTATGGATACATAAGAATTGTATTGCCATCCATTTCTCTGCTTGTCAGGTGTGCCCCAAAGTGTAAACCTGTGTTATGGACAGAGGGGTCCCAGACTTGAGAGAGCAATTTATATACAATAGAATTATTCAATATAGATTGAAAAGTAAAGAAAAAGAAGAATAAATCACAGGTACGATGTTTTATTCACAACGCACTCAAATCAACCTTTATATGGTTAAACGTTATTCATCAAACTTTTTATATTTGCACAAATTATTTAGTGCCCACATAGGTGGAGGGGAGGGGAGTGCTGTGTGGGATTTTGTGAAACAGTTGAGATTCAGTATTCATATACAGCATAAACAGCATAAGTCAAAGTTAATGTATATATTCCTGGGATGGTCCCCATAAATTGGGGCCACACGAAAACATGCATATGTCAATATATTATGCACAATCAAACTCCTAAACAGCTGTATAAATCCTGCTGACGATAGGAGTTGATGGGGTAGGCAAGAGTAGTCGTCTACGTTTCGACCCTAAAGACATGTAGGGTGGATGGCCCTTACAGCGCGGGTCTTCATTTAATTTTGTAAATATTTTGGCTTTTTTTTAGCTATTAGAAAAATGGTAGACAAAGACATTATTACATACACTGAGGACTATATTCAACAACTTCTCCACGATCCAGCAAACAATTTTCTATCCCCCAATATACCGGCTATTGATTTCACACTTAATGACAAAATTAACAAACTAGAGCGCCTTGAGAAGAAGTTGATCAGAACAAAACTGCATGGTCATTTTCTGGCACAGTGCCTACAATCAAATATCATTCCAGTAGGCTTGCAAGTGAGAGTGGAACCAGCAATATTTGTGGATGTCCCGAAGTTCAGGGAAGGGTTCAGCTTTGTCGCTAACAACTGTTCAAGACATTGGATGGTATTGGGAATCGAGACGGCGGCAGAGCAAGTTTCAGCCCTAACCAAACAGATAGCCGATTTGAAAGCTGAAATTACCGGAGATTCAACACTTACTAACGCCAAAGAAGCCCTGACCAAATTGGTAGCGACACTCCAAGACTTTGAAACTACTACCATCAAGAAAAAACTAGAAAAGCTAGCTCGCGATTTGCGACTCTACGACAAGAAAAAACATACCCCTACTTACAAGAAGAATACTACCGTCAAGACCCACAAGGTCGATTTACAAATCGGGGACGGGGTGGCTTTAGCGGCAGACGAAATTTTACGACGTTCTTTGATTCATCTTACAGCTCCGGGGAAGATTCTTAGCAGGCAGGTCCCAGTGGAGCTTACGGATATCAAGAATCATACGGTCCAGCATTCCCACCTATGTGGGCACTAAATAATTTGTGAAAATATAAAAAGTTTGATGAATAACGTTTAACCATATAAAGGTTGATTTGAGTGCGTTGTGAATAAAACATCGTACCTGTGATTTATTCTTCTTTTTCTTTACTTTTCAATCTATATTGAATAATTCTATTGTATATAAATTGCTCTCTCAAGTCTGGGACCCCTCTGTCCATAACATATATCTACCCAGGTCCCTTTGACTTTATGGGTTCAACCCTGTTCTATGTAACCAAAGTGTAAACCCAGCAGACCTATCAATTAGGATTTAAAAAAAAAAAGTTGTTATTGTTTTTTCACATAGTAATACAATAACATGCCGAGCAGCCACAGTGGAGATATCCTGTGCCCTCCATCTCCCTCCCCTCCTCTTTCTCCTCCTCTCAAAGGTATCAATTAGTATCGTCACATTGACACAGCAGTCCCATTAGGTTCCAATTTTGTTTGTCGGAGTCACTGGGGCCAATTTCCTTTTTCAGGACACTGAGATTTTCTGTCTGGTTCGTACCTTTCCATCAGATATTGTCTCGCTACCTCGCCATTGCTAGCCTTTTCTAGGTCCCTTTGAACCATCCACCCCATACTTTTTCAAATTTGTGTGGGCAGCCCCTACCCCTATATGCCAATTTTTCTTGTATTCTGCAGATATTCATTACGATTACCCAATCTGTAAGGCGCAGAATGAGATTGCTACCTCATTCCTTGGCAATTTCTCTCTTCACTACTATGTATTCCAATTTAATCAGTAATTTATTGTAAGTTGTCACGTCTGATTCCATCCATATACTAAACAGTGCAAGGGGGGCATTCAGAGCAATAGCTCCTCCTGTGGCATCTTCTAGGCTGCTTGTTACTCCTTTCCAGAATGATCTGAGCGTTGGCCATTCCCATTACATATGCAGGAATGTACCCCGCTGTCCGCAGCATCAGAGGCATAGGTCATCCTGACTTCTGCCTATTTTATGTATGAGTGTTTGGGTTTAGTAAATTCTTTGTAAGATTTTTAGCTGGATTAGTCTAAAGCTTGCTTTTATGGCCACTTCCCGAGGGAACTTCAGGGCCTCCCTTCCAGTTGTCATCCCCTATTTCCCCCATGCATCTGTGTCAGTGGTCCCTTAATCAGGTTAATTCTCTTTGTGTGTTCCTCATCAACATTCCATAGGTGAGGGATATGGCTTTCAATGTCATGTGTCCATTTTTTAGATGGTTTTCCAGAGGGAGTCTTCCTTTGTTTCCTCCCCTCTTAGGAATCGAGATTGTAAAGCATGTCGTAATTGTAAATAGTTGAATATCTGCGTTATATTCACAACATATTCCTTAGGTGTTCAAATGGTCCCATGCCATTTGCATCCCACACATCGTGTAGCATGGAGAGAGCAATCGGATCCCATTGTTTGATAGTCTGGTAGTTCCATCTACTCAACTGCATAGTCTAGAGCCTAGCCATAAAGGAGTTCTGGGAGTTAGTCTCTTCTCCCACCCCATTTCTCTATTTAGTTTTTGCCCTATGATGTAACTGTTACAGTGGTGGGTGGAGCATCAATAGGAAGCTATACTCCATATAATACTTGGAGGTAACCCTTGGGCCCCAGTTACTCTCGATCCATCCAAAATGCTGGGTCCTAGAGCAGGGAATATGCCCACTCATTCACTATCTGGACCTGTGCTGCCTCATAGTATTGCGTACGTGGGGTAGCTCAATACCCCCCTCATAAAGAGATCTCTGGAGAGTGGCTAGAGCATTCGCCACAGTCCATTCAGCCATTATAGGGACTGTAGTAATCTATTTACTGTCTGAAAAAAGTTGTTGGGGATTGCATAGTGGCTGTTTTATAGTATGCAGATGAATCCTGGGAGCGTTATCATTTTAATGCTTGCCGCCATGCCCAGGGGTGTAACATAGGCCCCCGCAGCCCCTGCGGTGCGGGGGGCCCCAAGTTCCAGGGGGCACCCTCGGCACTGCACTCTGGCCGGAGAGCTCCTGATTGAGCTCGGAGGGGGCCCCTCTACATACCGTGCAGGGAGGCCCCCTCTGTTTTCGTTACGCCAGTGGCCATGCTAAGGATTGAAAATGTTAGGGTTCTCCAATGTGGAAGATTAGGAATTTCTCCATTTTATTTCCAAGCTCTATTAACTCCCATAGATTGTAAAGAGATCTCTAAGTCTTACTGGGACTGGGTCTGGTTCTGCAATATATAGTAGAATATCATTGGCATACAATAATATCCAGTCTTCCCAGGAGTAACTCCAGTACCATCCTCATATCTGGGCATCTACCCGGATTCACTCAGCTAGGGCCTCTATTGCCGGGACAAAAAGCATTGGCGGGAAAGGACACCCTTGTCTTGTGCCTCTCTGTACTGGGAATCCCTAAATAGGATTTCATTCACTTTACGTCTAGCTCTGGAGTTTGGTGTAAAGAAGCTGAGTTCATTAAAAAAATCTAGGGCCAAATCCCACGTTTTCCATAATGGCAAACAGGAAGTACCATTCTATCAAGTCAAATCCTTTATTCGCGTCCAGGAACGCGATCGCCGAGGTAACTTGATTGTATCCTCTGTTATAATATTATTGTAGAGGACTCACAAGTTCAATTTGGTGTATCTGTGGGGTATGCACCCATTCTGCTGAAGTTGCACCTGGTTGAGGATCACCTTCTGTAAGCTATTTGCTAATACCTTAGCTAAAACTTTGGTATCGCATTGGGTAGGGAAATCGGTCTGTAGGAATCCCACCTGCTCGCAGCTCTACCAGTGCATCTCAACCCGGGCTTGTAACTTCCTCCGACAGGGACGGCTCTAGGGCTAGCGATCGGTGGCACCGCACTAGGTGCTGACTTAGGGTGTGGGCGTCATTTTCCAAAGTATAATGCAATTTTAAAAGCACTTGCTGCTGTGTTCCTGGTCTTCAGCCATCTTCAGGCATCAATTAAAATGTCAAGGGAACTCCTGTGATTAATCGTCTTCCTGGAAAGAGACCAGAGGTTTGTCTAGTGGAAGTTTTGACTTGTCCTAAGTAATTGCCTGCTGCTAAGAACATGTACCATGCAGATAACAAAGTGTATATAATGTAAATAGGTCAGTGGTTACTCCTTTTGTAAGAGAGCTCCTTTTCGTTTATAAGTCAAAATCCTAATATAGAACATTGAGCTATTAACTGTCATCAAAGAGCTGCGTGCAAACTGCAAGTTATATGTTAGAGCTATATGTTTTTTGCCCAGTCTTTCATTATCCTAACCTTGCCAAAAGGGTTCGTTTGGTTAGAAAACAATTCTTATTATTAAAGAGAACCCCTAACAATGATGTTATATTTTACATTCTGAATTTGGACTTTACCAGAATACTATACTGCCTACCAGTATCGATGACATGTCACCCCTACACTACACCTTGTAGTCTTGTCTGATGTCACATTTCCTATACACTGATTGTCACACATATGATTGTCTCTGTGCAATGTGTGCGTGATGTACAGTGCTCTGACACCTTACGTATAAGCGGTGCTATAAAACGAAATTAATCTGAGAGTCAGTGGTTACGGTGACTTGAGGGGGCACTGTTAAAGGGTGCTAGTGAGGGAATCCGTGGCAGAGGTGGGCATGGGGGGCACCAAAAGACATTGTTGCACAGGGCGCCACCAGTGTTAAGGCCAGCCTTGCCCTCCGCTCCTACAGCTGTAAGCCACCCATCCCCGAATTAACATTCGTGCTAAGGTGACCAACCGTCCGTAAATTTCACGGACAGTCCGTAATTTCGGCCGTCTGTCTGTTGTCCGTGAAGGATTCTTTAACGGATGCCATTTGTCCGTAATTTTAACCGGCACCGGTCGTACCACCCTAAAGCCGGCACAGCTTCCACCCACCTCCCTTCTTGAATCCGATACTGTACCAAAGCTCAGATACCCATCAGCATTGGAGAGGCACAGTGGGATGGCAACCCTCACACCTTTAGTCTTTGATGAGCTGTTAGGAGGTGCTTGAAGGTGACTGAGAGGGAGGGGATGCAGCTTCAGGAGCTTGGGCATCTATTCAGATGCAAACAGCCCTGAATGCACCATGTCTCTGCAATTTAGAGGGGCTTCACACATTCCCTTTCTTTCTGCCCAGGGCCCCAAATATCCTAGAACCGGGCCTGATTACACCAAGGCAGCACGTGGTTCTCTTCACAGAGCTTAATTATTGTCACTAAATTGTAAGCAAACCTCGGTTCTTCAAACATGCAGTCTATAATATAATAAAATAAAGAAATGGCACAATCGCACCCACACTGATTAACAAAGTATGGAGGACAATCAGTTAAATCAGTTCTCTTGGAGTATCTCCTTTAAGTACTGTACATAACAGTGGGGGATGGCAAAACTAACATTTTGGACAGAAAGCCTGTCTTCTCGTTGTCTTGTCCAGGAGGGGGTGAGGAGCCCTACCCCACCCTGGAAGAGATCAAGATGATACTAGAATACTGGATACCCACCCCTGTGGCCATCCTGGTGGATCCTGTTCCACCTCCTGTGATGGCTACTGCCCCCCACACCCCCAGTGGTGGATCATGTCTCCGCCCTGTGTGGCTTCTGTCCCAGTCCTGGAATGGCTCCTGCAGCGAGGGTGAAGTTCTTGATGGGCCTCTTCTCAAAAAGGCTCAGCTCAAAATTAAATGAAAAGGTGAGCGAGTGAGTAAGTGAAGGGATGGGTGGATGGCTGGATGAATTAGTGAAAGGATGAATGGATGAATGAAAGATTGAATAGATGGATAATGAGAGAGGATGGATGGATTGATGAGTGAGTGGAAGGATGGCTGAGAGAAAAGGTTAATAGCTGGATGTATGGGTGGAAGGGTAGCTGGATGGGTAAATGGGATAATGGATGAGGTAAAGATTGGATGAGTGAAAGGATGGATGAGTGAAAAGGTGGATGATGATGAGTGAGTGGGTGGATGGATGAGTGAAATGATGGATGGAGTGATGAATTGATAAATGCAAGGGTGAATGAATGGACGTATGAGTGAAAGGGTGGATGTAAGGATGGATGAGTGAGTGAAAGGGAGGGTAGATGGACAAAAGGATGAATAGATGACTGAAGGAGTGGAAGGATAGATGGATGAGAGAAAGGATGGATGAGTGATAGGGTCAATGGATGGATTCGTGAGTGGATGAGTAGATGGATGGGTGGGTGGATGGATGGAAGGAAGGATGGCTAAGTGAAAGGGTTGATGGAGAGAGAAAGGGAGGATGGATGGGTGACTGAAAGGGTGGATGGGTGGAAGGATGAGTGACTGGGTGGAAGGATAAGTAAGTGAAAGGATGGCTGGATGGGTGAAAGGGTAAATGGCTGGATGGATGAATGGATGGATGGGAAGAAGAGTGGATGGATAAGTGCACAGATGGATGAGTGAAAGGATGGATGAAGGGATGGATGAGTGAAATGATAGATGGAAGGATACATGATGGATAGGTTTGCAAATGGTTGAATATGTTTGGATATGGCTGGGCTTACTTATATACTTTTGCGCGACCTCCTCTGATGTGTCTGTAAAATTTACCAATTGTCCTGAAGTTTTGTCCAGAATTTTTACCTCCTGTCCTGAATTTGTGTCCTGAATGTTGACCCTTTCTCCTGAATTTTTACACTCACCGTCCTGAATTTGCACCAATGCCAGTTGGTCACCTAAACTTGTGTGCCGCTCCGCCATTGCACGGCTCCACCACTGCACCTCTGTACAGCTTCGTCACTGCACCTCTTCACACCTCCGCCACTGCACCTCGGCCCTAGCCGTCTGTACCCCCAGAGCTCCACCAGTGCACCTCTGCACAACCTGGCGTTGCAATGAGCGGAAAAGACATTCCGCCCCCCACCCCTACCCCTGGAGTAGGCATATTAAGGAAGGAGGACCGGAATGTAACCTTTGCAGGCAGGGGCGTAACACAGGCCCCTCAGCCCCGCAGTGCGAGGGGCCCCTCACTTATTTCATCATGAATTGAATGGTGCACGGTGCGCAGTTTGCACCGCACCTTTAAAAATAAATGGTGCACAAGGCACGCATGGCTGGGCCCCACCGGGAGGCGGGCCTCAGAAGCTTGTAGTGTAGTTCCTATATTCCCAATAGGCTCTGCACATTGGAATAATATAAACAGCAGTGTAGACGTAGGACTGAGGTCGACTAGGTCTCCACTGACTATATTAGACTTAATTAGTTTTGCCAGCTAGCTCAGAGGTCACTAGAAACTTTCTCGAAAAAACAAGGAGGAGTTTAACTTCCCTGGATAGACAAGAAGGGATTAGCTTCTGACATCCATAAAACATGACAACTTTGCTCCCTCAGAATAAGAGTGTATCTCTAGAGTCGTGTGAAAACAATAGACAATTATTTCACTCAGTCAATCGTGCGTACTTAGTTTCACCAGAGTGCAGAGAAATAGAGAGACGGGCGTTTTCAATAAAAGGTGTTATTTATTGAGTAGTCTTCTTTCTCATGCAAGAGAAATGAATTGCCATAATTGCAATACTTATAGTACAGTAAAGTGCGTACAGTAAAAGGAGTATTATAAAATAATACTGTAAAAGCATTGATATGGTTTCTTAGCCATATGATACTTTAAAATAGATAAAATAAATACATACATAAATACATTGACTAACGTACTCAACTGGTGCTTCTAAATACTCCTACCCCGGTGTACCTGACCTAAGCCTAATACGTGGGAAGGAGTAAATAAGTAGCAGTTTAAGTTAAGTTGGTTTTGCCAAGAATCTGAATCAAGAATTTTCTTTAAGGGTTTAGTCAGCTCCGTACCTGGGTAATAGAAAGCAGGAGGTCTGGTAGCTCTTTCTCAGGACTCGATATACCAGCAACCCGCAAGGGTGGCTGAAAACACCGGAGCTGGATTTTCTCGGCTGGAGAAAAAGACAGCGTCTTTCTCAGTGCGTCAAAAGAGAGGGGCGGCGTCCGCGGGCTCTTGCATCAGCTGGGCTCTCGGGCAAGTAGATAGCTGCTCTGCTCCAAACCACTGTGTGTTTGCTTAAGGCTACGTTGGTATATTTATACCTGAAAGGTGCCGGGTTTGACGTAAGGTTGGACATAAGACGTCAATAAAGATGTCACTAAGAACTGGCCGTTCTTTCAGTGCTCACAGGAGTTCAAGGACAAATCAAAACAGAAGGATGGGGATTTCCCAGGTTGCTGGAGGTTTGCTTTGTTTAAAGAACGCGTTGTACTTTCTAGAAGTCTGGGGAAGTAGCCTTGCTTAATTTGGACTTCATGGGCTACGACTAAATATGGATATGATTCCTATGCCTTTATAAGGATATTATTTAATATAGCCATACAAGGGCATAAATTAGGAATATTGTTTAGGGTCCTAGATAGAAATACCCACTCCACGATCTATTGTCCCTCATTCATAAAACTAAGCAATAGTAAACATATAATGGTGCATGTGTTTTCCAACCCACCCCAAAATACATACTTTGCATCTGAAATGGTATATGGTAAATACACGAAAAATGAGTATTGGTACTGTACGCTTTCCAAGCAGTGGTATCATTCAGTTAAAATGTAAATATATATCAGCTGAACGATTTGCGAAAATTACACATGAAATGGCTCTGAATACAGAAAAGAAGGTCGAGACCATTTCATCACATATTAATACAAATGCTGTACGTGTGCTAGAGGCTGAGGTAAAATATTGTCTCTGGAGTTCCTAAAATAACATCTCTGTTCTCTAAGAATAGTTCTACTTTAAGCAGAGTACTCTGTGCCAAAAAAAGTAAATATTTTGGAAGTGAGAAAAAAATAATTTCGCTTTCAGGGGGAAAAGCAGTTCCACATGTTTTCAGTAGCTTTTGTTTATCAAAGCTGAAGGCTAAATTCAGAGTTCAGGGAACGCTGTGTGCTTGTTGCTTAAAAAGTTATTCTTTCTGTTCAGGGGAGAACATAATTTCAGACAGACTCGCAAAAAATTGGTCTACGACATCAGGTGAAATTTCGACCAAGTTTGAAAATGCAGAAACAGTGCATGTGTGAGAATGATTGCAATCATCGATGTCAGGATCAGCAATGCTCACAGAAGGTTGTAGCTGTGTGATGCTGCTCTCATCTCGTACTTCACTGCCACATACTCGTAGTGGTGAAGTCTCAACGAATGCCGTCATCAGAATGGGTAGCCGTTGGGGACAACACGATGCATGAGCCGTTACAGGACCTAGCAAGGTATCTATATCCATTGGTACTGCTGATGGTAGTGTAAGACAGACGTCCAACACACATTCTTCTCCGCATAGCATACATCGAAGCACAGGTAAGATGCAATTTTGCCAGATAGGTCTGAATGAAAGAAACCATGTCATATTCAGATCTCTTAGCCGGGCTAATCCGAGGACTTTAGTTATGCGGTCCCGATAGCGTATAGCTAGGATCGTTTCTTCCATCGATGCTGGAGTCTTGTCTGCGACTTGGCTTGCCATATCGGAGCAGAAGGCTCAAAAATAAAATTCCTGCTACGAGTCCCAAAAGTAGAGGTAGGCTGCCAAAGACAGAATGGACAAAATTGGGAAAAATGGCCAGAACTGTTTCGAAGGGTGTTAACCGTCCCGAAAAAATTGTCTTAAATACATGTGCGATGCCACTGGTATCTGACATGTTTAAGATTTGGCTTAACATTTCTACGAAATGCACGGGGCAATTTGTTGATAATAAGGAATGTATCTCTGCTGTTGTCCTTGCGACTTGCAGATCATACATTTCTTTAGACAAGGTCAAAGGCACAGTTGTTTGTAAAAGAATGGATTTCATTCTGCTTAAAGTATGAATTCGAATAGAAGAGATATTCAAATAAGGCCAAATTGCCGCCTCCATGTCTGGAGTGCTGTTTGGATACAATACTTGCATACAGCAAGTGACCATGGAACTAACGCTTACGAGATAGGCTTTCCCTGGCACCATGCCACAACAGCTGTGGTCATTTATTAGAATATAGCTCCCGTTAGAAAGCTGTCTAAAGAATGGCTCTATCTGTGTTGCAGGAGTGCCGTGCAGGTGACATGAAAGGTTATTTGAAGACCCTTCACAGGCCCCATGCAAGTTAATACCTTGACACAGAAGTGTACCGCTTAGTGATCTTTTACAATTTTTACCACTAAGAAATACATCCTTTTTCTTTTCACTGTACCATTTGTGTGTATAAGGTAATTTCCATGTTGACTTGATGTACCCTTTACCCAACCTTTCATACTGGCCCGCTGGTACATACTCTTGGCAATATTTAAACTGGAAAGTTGTTATCGGAAATGTAATTATCCCGTGTATTATCCATTCAATGACAGGTCTTTCTGACATTGTCAATGGTAATCTCTCAAGTTTTTCAATGCTCAGAATCGTATAGTCTGCTCCTTTTTGTGCCAAACTGATTTGTTTATCAGTAAGGTTAAAGATAGAGAATAATGACGTCGTGTTGATTAAACGCCATGGTACGTAGCCTGAACGCAGATTTTGCAATGTCCAGCCAAGCTGTACAATAGAACGTAATTGGGACTGACCATGTTGTAACATTAATAAGTCCTGCTCTATTATATCAATAGCAGATGATACGATACTGTCCAGTGAATATATTCTGGAGGACAGAGTCGTTAACCCATTGTCCACAACAGAAAGTGATTTTTCCAAATTAATACGATCAATTTCTCGTATTTTTTCTGCTGTCTCAATTTGCATTACTTTCCAAGCTTCGCTGCGTATATACCGGCCGCTATGAAACGTTTTTGACGCTGTTTGCGTGGTCCCAGAATGAAATCACGCAAGTCAGCACCGTCTTTAAGTAAAGTCAAGTGTTGCTTAATTTCTGCCAGTGTGGATTTTTGTAGCCATTCGAGGCATAGTTTCCCTACACTGTATGTTGTAACTATCCCTGGATGTTGTCTCTGGGATTATTTTGGGTCTGGCCTGGTCATTTTGAACCCCTGTATTTTGTTCAGGAATCTATCTTGACAGTTATTTGTTCTGTGGGCCAGATCAACCATTTCTTCCAATCAGGATGTGTTCTGTTTTGGTATAAAATATGGGATACGTCTATCTCCATATCAGTAGTGCTTTTACTATCAGGTATGGGCTTTGGAATAGACGGTTTGTTTAAGTCTTTAATTTTGGCTAGGCCAAGACAGGTAGTCTGTTGAATGGTGTCATTCAAGAATATTAATTGTTCTGGGATCATGCAGGCTCTAAATAATGCTTCTAAACCTTGGACCTGCCATTGTTTTGTACCCCAGATGGTTTTTGTTTCAATGTTGTTTTTCCAGAATTCAAAACCAAATGTAATAATTTTTTCATAAAATGTTTCAGAATAGATCAATTCAGTATTTGTCAGTATTGTTTTCGTTCCTGTCTTATTTAATATTTTAAAATAAAACGTTTCTGCATCACTTGTGTTAAACCCTGAGAAGTATGAGAATTTCTCAAAAAATGTTTTCGAGCTGACTTTAGGCGGTGTTGCACAATGTTCCCATTGGTTATAATTAAAAACATTTCTAGGCTGTGCAGATTTATGCAAATAGTGATGACCAAAATGATTATAGCAATACATTTCTTCATAATTTGATGAACCCTGTAAATAATCATGTTCTGTGAATTTTGCTGACATTACTAAATCTGACATCATATTATTAATATTTTCAAAGTCCCAATCATCAGAAAAAGTACTTGGTTTTACAAAGTCACTTAATGAAACCTTAAACTGGTGTGGATATTTCAAGAGCTCAATCGGGCCAAAAATGTCAAATTCAGTTCTGTCCCATGCTACCCCACCGGGTATTTGATTGGCTGTGACGTTCACTGATGATAGTTCTCTTTTCTCGATGTGAGATGACTTGTGAGGTTTTAGGACCAAATTGATGTTCTGACTTGCTGTGTCCATTGTACTGTATTTTCCTTCAATGAATTTTCCCAAACAAAGAACCATGATGAGCCAAAGCAGGAGGAAAAGTACACCTAACACAATCCAAAATTCAATCCATGGTGAAATCAGATAGGTTTCTTTGGGTTGATGAAAGAGTTCTGTTACTTTGTCTTTGAAAGTTTTTGTTGCTGGCGTTTCTTCATGTTCACTTGGATCATCAGAAAAGTCATCGAAATTAATGAAGTAGCCAGATGCAGTTCTGTCAATTGTTGGAATTGCTTCCGAATTTTCATTTGCTTGTGGATTTTTCTTTGTTTCATTAGCATAGTCTGTGGCTACATCGTTGTAGACTGGTGTTTCTTGACGAACTGTTGCAATTTGGGTTTCAAGAGGCATAAGTTCCATGGCTTTGTTGCATAGTCCTTTTTAGGTATCGCCTGTCGATGCGCATGCGCATCGAGCTTGCGAGACTATTGGGGCTTAAACAGTCTTTAACCAACTTGCAAGGAATCGTGGCGATTCCTTGCAGTGCCCGTGAAATTCAAGCTCAATGCGCATGCGCATTGAGCTTAAAAGCTCGTGCACATCAGTTCCCTCAGCCGGCTGCTTTAACACCCTCTCCTCGCTCCGCCCCCTCCCCTGCCCGCCGTGTCGCATTTCTCCTCCCCCCTCCCCTTCCCATGTGCTCCCACATATACACAAATTATACACACGATTATTGCTGTAATTATATGTAATTGTTATGCAATTCCCTGCTAAATACAAGAATATTGCTGTAACTGTATGTAATTGTTGTATAATCATGCCGGTTTTTATTTGTATGGTTTAGCTACATGTCAATACTTTATGCAGGAGCCACGGGCTAACCTGCACATCTGCACTCTTTTTAGCCTGTTCTTGTGCCTAATGTTTCTATATGCACTTGGATTGCTGCCTCCTCTCCTGGTACACGCCCAGCACACACAGCTAGCTCAGGTTCCCCTGTTCCCGCCACCCCACACGTCACGGCCTTTTCCCGCCCACCCCAGTCCCAGCCACTCCCCTCCAAGTACTTTTAACCTCCCACTGTTGCCGGCGTTTCCATGGCAACTTGGATTCACTCCACGAAAGACCCCGCTTAAGGTACGTGTTCCGTCTCTGCTCCCGATCACGAGATCGCTCCATGACACGATTATGTGTTCGCTAACTAGCCCCCTTTCCGCCTCCTGAATTACTCTCGATCCCCGGCCGATCACTCACGGATCGACGCCTTTACCACACCAGACAGGATTCCCTTGCAATTACGAACCTGTCCAACGGAACCGGAGCCTCAGCCTCCGCCAATACTGGTTTTCCCTTGCCTCCTCCCAGGTGAGCCTTTCCTTCCCCTTGCCCCGTCATGCCTCCTGCTCCGGTCGCAGAGCATATCTGTAACCCGTGCCGTTTTCCTCCCTCCCAGATTCATTTGTAGCCTGCCGATCCACGCTGGATAACTGCGCAGACTCACATCCAATGGATCTCCCCTGGATCGGACCACTCTGTCCACTAGATTCTTTCCTTTCTCCCCCCCCCGACTTAGAACGACCAGGTGAGCCTTAACTTCCCCTTGCCCCGTCATGCCTCCTGCTCCGGTCGCGGAGCACATCTGTAACCCATGCCGTTTTCCTCCCTCCCAGATTCATTTCCACCCTGCCGATCCACACTGGATAACTGCGCAGACTCACATCCAACGGATCCCCCTTGGATTGGACCACTCTTTCCACTCGATTATTCCCTTTCTCCCTCCCGACTTCGAACGACCAGGTGAGCCTAACTCGACCGGGTACCCACACCTGTTGACCAGCCCGATCCTCGCTGGCCACCTAGCACGCTCCCCACGCAGCCCAACTCATGACATGCGCTCCATTCCCCCTCCCACGTCAGTCCTCCCTCGCGCAGCCCCCTGCTGCTCTCCCGACATACCCAACACCTCATTGATCATTGCGCTGCTCCCTAGCTATTACCCCTACGCAACCTTCCTTGATTTCGCACCCCCAGCGCGATCATTCCGCTTCAGCTCTTCACCCGCGACTTCCAGGTCCTACCCCCTCCCATGGGCCATATCTACCAATCCCGGTTTGTGGGTGATCCACGCAACACCACTCACACATGCAACGCCACACACACGCAACGCCACTCAACCACGCAACGCCACTCAACCACGCAACGCCACTCAACCATGCAACGCCACTCACACACGCAACGCCACTCACACACACAACGCCACTCACACACGCAACGCCACTCAACCACGCAACGCCACTCACCCACGCAATGCCACTCACCCACGCAACGCCACTCAGCCACGCAATGCCACTCACACACGCAACGCCACTCACACACGCAACACCACTCACACACGCAACGCCACTCACACAGGCAACGCCACTCATCCACGCAACACCACTCACACATGCAACGCCACTCAACAACGCAACGCCACTCAACCACGCAACGCCACTCACACATGCAACGCCACTCACACACGCAACGCCACTGAAACAACAGCGCCACTCAAACAACAGCGCCACTCACACACGCAACGCCACTCACACACGCAACGCCACTCACACATGCAACGCCACTCACACACGCAACGCCACTCACACAAACAACGCCACTCATCCACGCAACTCCACTCATCCACGCAATGCCACTCATCCACGCAACGCCACTCATCCACGCAACGCCACTCATCCATTTGCAAAACGAAAAATGTTAAACTCTTCTATTGCGATACCTATTGCATTTTCAATGCTTGTTTATTCACTGCAGGTTTATCGAATGTGATTAGTCTCTCAGTTTGAACCTCTTGTATTGTATTTTTTTTTTGTTCCTCATCTCAACCATGGCTGGCCCAATAGTACCGTGGACTAGGAGAAGTGTGATTTTAGAAAAAGACATACTGTCTCAGTGCAAGGCTGGTAGGGGTCGATCGTAGTGAGAAAGCGCCAAGACCCTACAGCTAGGTCAGTTTCACAAAAAATCACAGACCCTTGTGTACTGTTTGGATGGTGCTTGCCATCAGCCAGATTCCACCATTGCTGTTACCACAAATTGAGTGATAGAGCGAAAAGAGTGCGTCATGGCTTCATAATCATTGGAACTGGGGAAAAAAAAAAAAAAAAAAAATAAGCTCTAGTTATTGAGACCAATCGAGTTTCAACCAAAAAGCTCTTTTTTCAGGTTTACCAGCCCTGGAAAGATCCAATTTTGATATATGAAGCATGGAAGAACTCCAGTCATGCAACGTCGGGGGAGAGGCCTCTTTCCAGCGCCTGCAGATCTCACGTCGGGCCACCAGCATTGAGTAGAACAAGAGGTTGTTATTAGCACTCCGTTTTTTGTCCGTTACTCCAAAAATTACAAGGCAGAGATCTATACTCACAATAGAGCCTATTGAAGAAGTTAATTTATTGCCTATTGATTGCCAGAAAGATGTTAAATGTGGGCATTCATAAAACATGTGAGCATCTGAGACTGCCACTTGACCACAACGGGGACAAGCCACTGGTGTACCCGTTGAGAATTTAGACAACCTCTGGGGAGAATAATAGGCCCTATGAAGGGTAAAGAAGTGGTTTCTGCGAAGCCAGGCAGGTTTAACAATGTCCCAGAGAACGTTGCAGGATGTTAACCAAAGTTCATTCATATTTAATGCAGGAAATAAGGAACCCCACAGCTGGTGCGGAAGTTGGAATACTCCGTCTATCTCCTCTAAGATTAATTTGTAAAAGTGGGAAACCTCTTTAGACTTTGGTGCGTTGTCAAGTAAGCAGGATTCTAGTTGACTACTTCCTCCTAAAACCTAAAAGTCGTTGTTGACGACGTGTGGGACCATATTTTTGTGCTTGTGCCCAACTTGAGATCTGCAGGAATTTAAGTCTAGAGAGATTGGGTCCTACCTTACTCACTAGATGTTCCCAGGAGAGCATTTCCCCTTCGAAGAACAGATCTCAGCATGTTAAAATTCCAGCATCTTTTAGTGGGCTTATCAATGCATCTTTAGTCCAGCCCGGAGGTACAGGAAGATCCCATATAGGAGAACCGTTAGAGTGGTAGCCTATTTTGGATTGTGGTTCTAAGGTTATACCAGGTTCTTGCTAGGCCCTGCAATACCTTCAGCTTGATTTTCTTAAAAAATTTGGGGTCTCCGAACTTAAATAAAAAACCCATCTGACCTAGACCTTCACATTGTAATAGTGTTGAAAACATTAAACCAATGCCCTGATCTGATGGAGTTTTAAGTAGCATTCGGGCGTGTGTCAACTGAAAGGCCCAAGCATAAATCTGGATGTCAGGACCAGCCAAACCACCCTTCTCCCTACGACGCCTTAATTTGTTCCAAGAAATTCTTGCAGTCTTGTTCCTCCATACAAATGAGGTGATGTCACTCTGCATCTTTGCTATCAATGTTTTATCAAAGTAGAGTGGTAAGCTATTAAAAATAAAGGTCAGCCTAGGTAAGATAGACATCTTAACTAAGTTTGATCGACCTAGGAGTGTTAATGGAAGATGTCTCCAAGAACTCATTAGTTTCCTACATTCTTTAGCCACCAGATTGAAATTTGTATGGGCGATCAGATTAATATCCTTTACAATTTTTATGCCTAGATATCTCATGTTGTCACAGGGTTGCACAGGGAGTCGCGCTGTTATGCTGTTCCATGCCATAACCTCAGTCTTTGTGGCGTTTACTTCATATCCAGAGATGTTGCCAAATTGTTGTGCTAGATTTATGACTGTCGGAAACGCTGTGCTGATATCTGAGGTTATGATCATAAGATCGTCAGCATACAAAGATACTTTTTTTCCCAGTCTCTATATCTAAATTGAACGATGTTAATATCTTCGCGAATTATTCGAGCAAATGGTTTTATATAGAGATCAAAGAGTAGGGGCGAAAGCGGGCAACCCTGCCGGGTGCCCCTTGTGATGGTAAATGGTTCAGACAGGCCGCCATTAACCAAGACCGAGGCCGAGGGGTTATGATACAGTAACTCCACCGCTCTGCGAAAGGCCCGACCCACGCCGAATTTTTCCAAGGCCCCTGACAAGTATACCCAATTGACCCTGTCGAAGGCCTTGGCTGCGTCCAGGGTGAAAATAGCCAAGGGTAGCGATGAACTAGTTGCCATGTCAATCGCTCCTATTAGGTCGTATATCAGCTCATAAAGTTGGCGACCTTTAACAAAGCCCTTTTGGTTAGAATGTAGGACTGAGGGGGCTACCTGCCCCAGTCTCTTGGCTAGTAGTGACGCGAAGATCTTATAGTCAGCGTTAAGAACTGAAATTGGGCGATACGATCCGCAGGCGGTGGATGGCTTCCCTGGTTTCAGAATAAGCGTGATGGAAGCTTTATTCCAAGATGTGGGCGGTAGATTGCCATCTATCAGAACCAGATTGAATAACTTGGTGAGAAAGGGAGCGATATCAGCTGCAATGTGTTTGTATATCTCTGCTGGTAGGCCATCCGGGCCCGCTGCCTTTCCAGATTTACTATTTAGTATGGCAGCCGATACCTCTTCTACCGTTATAGGATGATCTAAAAAAGCCACTTGTTCTGTAGAAAGTTCTGGTAGTGAAATTTTATTAAGCCAGTTTCCTACATTAATGGAGGTGATGTTATTGTCCTCTCGATATATAGCCTGGAAAAAATCTTTGAAGGCTGACCTTATTTCTGGGTCTGAAGATACTGTACCGGAGCCAGTGATTATGGAGTCAATATTATTTCGTGTTTGATCTGTTCTAGACTTCCAGGCTAGTAATTTGCCCGCCCCTTCACCAAATTCAAAATTGGCTAATTTACTGGCTTCCCACCTTTGCAAAATACGTTGGTTTAATAAAGAAGCCAGTTGCCCTTTAAGCTTCATCAGCTCCTCATGTTTAGCCTGTGCGACATGTTCGGCGGGATTGCTAAGATTATCTAATTCTGATTGGGCTGTTGATATATTAGCATCTATCAGTGTAACCGCTTGGGTATACTGTTTCTTACGAAACAAAGTTTTATTCTTAATAACCCCTCTCAAAGAGCATTTGAAAGAGTCCCATACTGTACTAGAGCACGCCGAACCAATGTTAATTTTAACAAATTCTTTCGTCTCCACTTTAACATACTCCAAATCTTCGGGGGATGTGAGAAAAGATCTGTCGATTGACCAAGACCTAATCGGGGGTTGAGGCTGCAGTTCGAAGTCTAAGAGTATCGCCGAATGATCGGACAGGTGAGATGGTAGATACGTTACACACCTAACCGATTTATCCAAAACCTTGTTTATCAAAATAAAATCGATCCTAGATCTATGACGGTACTTGTAATTTCTGAAGGAAAAGCCGGTTTTCTGACCCGACCTAGACCTCCAAATATCAATAAATCCATATTGATACATATATTTAATTAGGAGATCTCTAGATTTAGAGTGAGCAAGTTGTCGGCCAGAAGAAGACTTATCCAGGAGCGGATCGAGCACGATGTTAAAATCTCCCGCTATTATCATAGGTTCTGGAAAATGTAAAAGCTCAGAGAACAGCGTGGCCAGGGCAGCTGGGTCGTCACGGTTAGGCCCATAATAACCAACCAGCGCAACGCATGATCCCCCATCATGACAGCCGCTATTGCCCACCTACCAAAAGGGTCAACCTTCTGCTTCAAAAGCCTTGTTGCGATGGTTTTCTTAAAGAGTATGACAACCCCTCTAGTGTTAACTGTTTGAGATGTAGTGACTGATAAATCTATCCATCTGTTCTTTTTTACCAGGTCCAATACTTCAACTTCAACCAAGTGTGTCTCCTGGAGAATAATGACCTGCGCATCAAAGTCACGGATGTATTGTAAGATTGTGTTAGATCTAGATTTGGTGCGCAAGCCATTAACATTCCAGGAGAGAATCTTAATGGTACTCATATTAGACATATCTAATGATAAAGAGTCCAGCTAACTCACACCACTTAGTACTACTAACAAGAGCAAAATTCGTCCATTGTTCATTTATAAAACTATCGACCGCCATTTTAGAGATGAGAAGCATTTTATTTTTTATTTCCCTAACCCTTACCCACGTGAAAACCACCCCCCTCCCCTGAGGAACCCCTGGTTAACCAACCGGAACAGGTCCAGTTTGTGATACCCCTGATACTCTGTCCAGGCTCAGGCGAGGCGTTAATGATTAAAGTATTGGAGGACTAAATATGTCTAATTTCGGTCGAACCCTTTATGGTCAAACTCCAGTTTATTTAAGTAGCATTAACTGATATCTCTGTAAAGGTTTGTAGAGGTAGTATGCATATTTTCGTGCTCTTGTGATTTGCTATTGCTTTTTTGAATTTTTATTAATTTTTTTTAACAGAAATGTATGTGTTTTCTTGTTATTTCTTGTTATTTATACTTCCATTTTTTTCCACTCTCTTCTTTTCTGAATTAACTTACTTTCTATTTTATTTGTCTTCTATTAGGAAAGATCATGCCGAGCCAAGAATTTTATATATTCATTCATGGATAAACTCTATAGGCAACCATTTGAGGAAAGCACACAACGTTCACGGTCTGAAACTAAGCTACCGTCAATTTTTAGAGGTGCCAATGCTTAACAATAGTTCATCTGCAGCTTGGACTGTGCGGACATTAAACATTTTGTTATTAAGCATGATCTTCAGTGCTACAGGAAAAGTGAGCTGGACTGATGCTCCCAAGTTTCTGAATGCCTCCATTCTCTGACCCAGTTCCCACTGTCTATCAAGGGTCGCCCTTGACAAGTCAGATCGCACTTGAAAAAAAAAGCCTTCACCAGTCAAAGATTTTTGTTTAAGGGCCAGATTTAAAATGTGATCCTTCAGTTGAAACGTATGGAAGTTCATTAGAATCTTGCGGGGCTTTGCCCGCTGCGGATTACGCCTGAAGGGGTCCCTATGAATCCGTTGAATGTCTAGATTGAGCTCCTCCTCTGTATGTTTTAAATTTAAAGATTTTATTAGGAGTTGGATAATATGTGCCTTAATGTTGGAACCTACATTTGCTTCTGGTACATTCAGGATGCGAATGTTACAGCGCCTCGCATTATTTTCTAGGACCTCCATTCTTTCAGCCAGTAGAGTATCCTCTCTTTTAAGTTTTACTATTTCCTCCTTAGCATTGTCTAGCTCTATGGACATTACCGCTGTCGTTTCTTCCAAAGCCCCCGTTCTTGAAAAAAGCCCATCAATTTTGCTATCTAGTGATTCACAGTATGACCTAATCTCTCTCTGGATTTTAGATGACTCCTCAAAGCCTCGTTTAATGTCAGCTGTCAAATTGGAAAACATAGTTAGAACTGAAGAAAGATCTAAAGGTGCGGTAGAGACAGTGGCGTCTGGTGGTAGTTGTGTTTCAGAACTAAGAAGAGGGCTCTGAGCTAATTGCAATATAGTACTCTGAGTATTCTGGTCTGGAATTAAAGGAATTGAAGGAACCTCCCATAGTTGAAGTTGATTATGCGACTCTAAATCTACCAATGCCAGACTTGCGTTTTCTTCAAGATTGATACATCTACAAGAAAGACTAGAGTCTTCCGATCCTGTAATGTTGGAAGGAAAGGCAGGAATCTTGTTGAGAATTAAAGAGGTGATCACACTATCCCCTCCATTAATATTCTGTTGCGTTAGTAATTCTGATGTTAAGACTGCGTTTATATCTGCATTCTCGGGCATAGTGCCTGGCCGTGTGTTTTCCATGGGTAGACCCCTTCCCTTCTCATCGGTTTGATTTACATTACAAGACCCCCCATCCATGTTTAGAGAGACAGAGGCCATATCACCAGTTATTATTGGGCTATAGATTGTATCTGAGGATGCTCTGGTAGGGTAGTGGTTACTCTGTGAGAGGCTTAGAACCTGAGGTATGGCCTTAAAATAAGACCGCAAAGAGGGTGTTATCTTGGAGCCCGAATCCAAGACTGATTTTACTGATTTTACTGCCTTGGATTTCTTGGAGCGTTTAGGCTTAGCCTCTGCAGAGAGGTAAGAAGAGGACTTAGTGGGCGTATTATTGGTACCACAAATAACACCACTGGACTTAGTGGATACTGCACAAGTAGGATTAACTAATTTGAGACCTACAACAGTATTATCACAGTCCTCCTGCCCAGTGACCTGCGTGGATTCCAGAGCTGAGGCGGAAGACAGGTTAGATTTATCTGAATTTGCCTTCCCTCCTCGGTTTTGATGAAAACTCCCTATTTTAGCTGTTTTCCTTCCTCTACGACCCTTCCTAGATATTACTGGGGTCGATTTTGCAGTAAACTCAGGTTGAGTTGAGTTTCGACTTCTGAGGGAATATGGGTTTTTAGCACAGCCAGCACTCTGCTTTAAGGTCCCTACCCCAGGGTCTAAATCTTCCTTAAGTCCAGCGAAACCCACAAACTGTTTCTCTTGCGGCTCCACCAAAAGGTGAACAGCCACTGCCTCCTCCGCCAACGCCAATGTGCTCCCGGCCGTGGTCCCGCTTTCTGCCGCCACCGCCACCCGTCCTTCTCCGCCAGCAACCACAGGAAGAGTGTCTCTGCAAAGGGAGCGAGCTTGCCTCCGGCGACGGTGCTCCAGGGCGGCCCGGTGCCACTTCCAAGGTGCCGACGACGAGAGGATCCGTGCCTGCAGTATAGACCGAGCCGGCAGCGGGAGAGTAGTGCCCAGGCGAGTGGACGCCGAGTCAGAACCAAACACGCCCCCCGCGAGCACGAACATGGATGGCGAGAGGAGACCGAGCCTGATGGCCCCAAAGTCTGGAGAATAACCTCGGCTCAACAGAAAGTAGGTATATTACACAGAAAAAGGAGGCTATAGACGATGACAGCAAATGCAGATTAAGCTAATCGAGCTGGCGCATGAATGTAGCCCTCATCAGAACAAGAAAAGCCGAACGCTCCGCAAGAGCCCAGAGCGGGGTATCGCGGCAGCTAGCCTGCTGCCGCCATGTTCCTCCTAGGATTAAAAAGTGAACCTCTTGTATTGTAGCAAATTTTGGTGTTCTGCTATTTCTTGGGAGTCCACTGGGCCTACTACTTATTATTGGCCACATGATTGTGGTTTTACCAGGTCGATGGATACAACTCGGTTCTCCTTTTTACCAGCAAGGGGCGGTAGTACAACTGATCTTGTTCCGCTAACAGCTAAGACAGGTACTGCTTTTCTGTAAGAAGGCCCAAATTCCTTCTTTACCGCGATCTTCTCTCTGACCAGATCCCCAATCTTTGGAATCCAGACAGGTCTTGCTGGGACAGGTGGTTTTTCTTCAGTGGCTTTTGGCTATTGCTTTAACTTTATGTTGCTCAGGTTTCGTCTTGTTTCATTTAAGTCCTGTAAAACAGCCAAACGGTCTTTGATATCAAAGCATTTTTCTTCTACCACTGAAGTGTGACTATCAAGGTCCTGAATGTGCATTCTAGTACCGAACAATAGTTCGTACGGACTGAGACCTTTTAGAGAATTTCTTGGCAGATTATTAAGACTACGTTGGACACTTGTTAAATGTTGGACCCACCCATCACCCGAGCCTAATACCCTCGCCGTTATAGATTGCTTTATGTCCCGGTTTTTTCTTTCCACTACCGCATTTCCCTCAGGATGGAATGGACAAGAGTACCGCAATGCAATGCCCATGCTGGTCATGGCCTCCTTATAAGCCCGAGAGCTAAAAGCAGGACCCTGGTCAGAATGTAGCATGCCAATTGCGTATGTGCCGATAAAGACTCGCAAATCTTTTATAACAGTTCTGGCGTCAGCCGAGCGCTGGGGCCACATCCAAATGAATCCACTGCGACCATGATATATTTTTAATTGCCATCCCTTTGTAAGGGACCACAGAGGTCCAGGTAAACACATGCTAATGGTTTATCTGAGATTAGAAGGGGCGTCTGTGCTGGTCGTTTCACTGTTGATACTTTCATTCTTTGGCATATCTCGCATTCTAGAACATAGTTCCTAGTATGTTTTCTCATACGTGGCCACCAATATCTCTGTTTTAATAACGATATTGTGGCAGAAACGCCAGCATGTGCAGAAGCCAGCCCTTCGTGTGCCGCTGTAATTAGTCCTAACCTGTGTTCCATGTTTGGAATTGCCCTATCCCCCACTCCAGGGATTCGAGCAAAAGGAACATTATTCGCATCAGTTATGTATGAGTACTTTACTGGAAAGCCTTTCGGGAGTGTTTTTATATCATCTTTTACCGTAGCACTGACAGCTTGCATTATATCGCTGTCTATTTTTGTTTTTGACCGGGTGATAGCAGCTACGGAAGCCGTTTGCAAAGCTGCCTTCGCGGCCTCATCAGCCAATGAATTCCCCGCAACGTGAACGCCATCACGTTGATGACTCAGTGTATGGATCACGTGAGTCTTTTGTAGTTCCTTCTGTAAAAGAACTACTTGTTCCCAAAGCGTTTTATGCTTGATTGTGCCACCTTTTGCATCTTTAAAACCGTTTTGAACCCAGTTCTGCAAGTATTCATTGTAAGACTGAACGCAGTAATATGAATCGCACACTATTAGTGAGGGGAATTTGCGATCAGTATTTTCAAGCGCCATCTTAAATGCTAGTAGTTCAGCTCGCTGAGCTGTACAATCTCCTAGAGATTGGGTTTTAGCGACCAATGGTCTAAATTTTCCTTCGTGCCAACGACCTATAACAATCGCGCACGCATCACTGTAAGCTTGTTTACCCCCAATTGCGGGTTGTGCTGATCCGTCTGTATATATTATACAGCCGTAATGTGCCAGAGGCAGGATTTCGGTAGGCAGAGGACATTCATATTCATATTGTAGAAATTCTTGTGTTTTTAAATTAGGATCAAATTCGTATACGACGTCTGTTGCACCAAGAGAATTAACCCATTGTATCCATCTTGGATGTAGTGCTTTAGTATTTGGAATGCTTGCTTTTGTTACTGCTTCTAGAGCAGGTACTGGGGTAACGATTATTATTGGTTTACCTTGTCCTAGGGCTCTTTCTTTTGCTACAGCAGTCTGAACCGCAGTTAGAATTTTTTCGGTTGTACTGAATTTCATTTCAGCTTGTGTGTACAAGTGTGATTTGTAAGCTATTGGTACCGTTTCTCCCTCATTAGAGGTCAGGTACGTGAATCCGCATCTTCCTGGGATGACTCGGATTACAAGGTTGCGTATGTTTTCGCGTGTTTGCAATTTTGTTTTAGCTAACATGTCTGTTTGCAATGATCTTAAAATGTATGTGTGTTTCTGAGTCCAATTGATTGGTTTGAAATCAGGTTTTATTAATTCATAGAGAGGTTTAACCCTCTCTTCATAATTTAGAATGTATGTTCTTCCGAAATTCAGTAAACCTAGTATTGATTGTAAATTCTTCAGCGTTTTTGGTGCTTGGAGTACAGCGCACTTCTCTAAGAAGTTGTCTGCTAGGCTCTTGCCTTCACTTGATAATTCATATCCTAAAAATAGGACAGTTAGATGGGCAATTCGTGACTTTTTAAAGTTGAATTTGTAACCCTCAGCTGCGAACCCAAGTATTATGGTGTTCACTCTTTTCACGTGAGTATCCAGGTCATCATCTGTGAGATAGATGTCATCGACATACGATAATGCTTCATCATCATATATTTGTAGTAACTCTGTTACTCTTGCTGAGAATAATCCTGGGCTATTCTTGAATCCCTGTGGGAGTTGACAGAAGTGTTTTTGCGACCCCATTATTGAGAACGCGGTCAAATACCTGCTCTCAGGTGCAATGTTTTGACAAAAAAATCCATTAGAGATGTCTAATGTCGTTTTGTATTTTTTGCGCACAATGTTATTCATTAGTGCTGCACTGTGTGAGTTTTGTACTGCAAAAGTTTTGCAACATGAGTTTAGGTGTCTGTAGTCCAAAACTAGACGATATGAATCGTCTGGCTTGGAGACAGGAAACAAAGGATTGTTCATTTGTGAGGTGCATGTTTCAATCACCCCCTGATATTCAAGTTGATCTAAGATCTTCCTGACTTGCTTTTTAGCTTATTGTTTAACTGGGTACTGTCTTTGTGCAGTGGGTTGACATTTTAACTGGATTTTGTGAGGAGGAGAGTCCTCATCCCATCCTACATGATTTCTGTATAATGCAGGAGCTTGAGCTACTGCCCATTTTCTTGCACGTGTATATTTTCTGTGAATTGGAATATGATTTGAGAAGGCAGGCATAATCATTTCTTCGCCATGAGGGCACTCCCTGACAAACTCTGGTGGCCAGTCCTTCTCAGCTATAAGGATGTCATAGCCTTTCGAAAGGTTGTCCCAAAAAATACCCCTTACTTTCCTAGTCTTGTCCCCCTCTATACGTAATGTTATCTCGTATATTTTATAAGGTTTGCTAACTCTTGTATCTGCAGTTTCCACTTGAATGTATTCATTCGTGTCCACTGTCTCCAGAAGATTCATCACGATCTTGCGAGCTATGGTCACTTCTGCTGCGCTGTCTAGCATTGTCTGGGCCCACTCTCCGTTTTTCAGTTGTGTCCTCAGTATCCTCGGCATGTTTTAATATTTTAATACTAGCTACCTTCTTTCTTGGAAATTGTAATTTTTTATTTTGATGAGCAGGTTCCTTGTCTTTGGACTTGACGTGCTCTTCCCTGTGTTCTGACCATCCTCTTCTTTCCGATTTCTGTGAGGAAGTCTGAAAAGATCGAGAGGGACGTGTATCCATATCTTGATATCTGTCAGGTTTTCTCAATTTTTCCCTATCTCTAAGGTTGTATCTTTTCTCAGAGGGCTCCCTCTGGGGAGACTTGTCACCTTGTTCTGGAGATCTATCTCTTCGTTGAGGAGACCTTCCTCTGGACTGGAATCGTTTTTCTTTGGGAGTGGATTGTTTATTACCATCCCAACTATTTCTTGGAGTATTTATATTATTTTTAATAAATGTTTTTTCAGGATTTTCAGTTCGTTGGGGTTTTACTGGTTTCCCACCCAAACTATCTCTTCCTAGTTCTTCATAGGATTTTTCTATGATTCTGTCAAGTTCAAATGGTTGTTCTGCTATATCTGTTTCTTGCAATTTCTGGAGGTATGTTATGTCCTCCATTGCCAATTGAACTAATTCTCTATATGCCTTTGTTAATTCTTTTATTTTATCTAAAAGTTCTTCACTTGACATTTTTTCAATGTCGGTATGTGGTGTGTAGCTGGCTAGAACCGGCCACGTTGCTCCTGGTCTACCTAGTGGACCGAGCCTGGTGATGTGATTTTGATGTTTTAGGGCGCCTTTAAACCAGAGCAGGTGCTCTTGGTAATTTAGTGGGATTTCAACATCCTCGAAAGGAGTGTATTCATCCGGAGGTTCCTCTATTTTGTAATAGTGGAATTCGTGTGTTGCAGCGTTTGCTGCTGGAAAGTTTATCCATGAATAGAATACCTCTGTCTGCCGATATTCATGGGCCTCTACCACGAATATGACTGTACCACCTCGCGATGTCAGTCCGTTTTCTGTAAGTTTAATAGTTATAGTTTTCCTTACATTTACCGGAATGATTATAGCATTCGGGTCATTTTCTTGGGGACTTGTGTCATCCGCTAGGAGTTGAGCTGCTATTCTAGCTGCCTCCCTTTCGTCTTCACTTTCCGTAATTTTTACTAGCAGAAAGCTTTTTGTTGCAGATCAAGTTTCAAGGGAAACAAAGATTAGGTGTACAATATTTTGGAACACTGTATCCTTCAACGTTGACTAAACCAAAAACTATACATAGGATTCTTATCCTACTAAGTTCCGGCGGATATTAACCTTTTACCCACTCCAGACGTCTTTTGGAGTATTTACGGGAAAAAGTGTCTGTGTGAAAAAGCACGACTGAGTTACTCTAATGTCTTGCGTTAGATTATCGCCTTACCAAACGTTGGGCGCCATGTAGTGTAGTTCCTATATTCCCAATAGGCTCTGCGCATTGGAATAATATAAACAGCAGTGTAGACGTAGGACTGAGGTCGACTAGGTCTCTACTGACTTAATTAGTTTTGCCAGCTAGCTCAGAGGTCACTAGAAACTTTCTCGAATAAACAAGGAGGAGTTTAACTTCCCTGGATAGACAAGAAGGGATTAGCTTCTGACAACCATAAAACATGACAACTTTGCTCCCTCAGAATAAGAGTGTATCTCTAGAGTCGTGTGAAAACAATAGACAATTATTTCACTCAGTCAATCGTGCGTACTTAGTTTCACCAGAGTGCAGAGAAATAGAGAGACGGGCGTTTTCAATAAAAGGTGTTATTTATTGAGCAGTCTTCTTTCTCATGCAAGAGAAATGAATTGCCATAATTGCAATACTTATAGTAAAGTAAAGTGCATACAGTAAAAGGAGTATTATAAAATAATACTGTAAAAGCATTGATATGGTTTCTTAGCCATATGATACTTTAAAATAGATAAAATATATACATACACAAATACATTGACTAACGTACTCAACTGGTGCTTCTAAATACGCCTACCCTGGTGTACCTGACCTAAGCCTAATACGTGGGAAGGAGTAAATAAGTAGCAGTTTAAGTTAAGTTGGTTTTGCCAAGAATCTGAATCAAGAATTCTCTTTAAGGGTTTAGTCATCTCCGTACCTGGGTAATAGAAAGCAGGAGGTCTGGTATCTCTTTCTCAGGACTCGGTATCCCAGCAACCCGCAAGGGCGGCTGAAAACACCGGAGCTGGATTTTCTCGGCTGGAGAAAAAGACAGCGTCTTTCTCAGTGCGTCAAAACGGAAGGGCGGCGTCCGTGGGCTCTCGCATCAGCTGGGCTCTCGGGCAAGTAGATAGCCGCTCTGCTCCAAACCACCCTGTATTTGCTTAAGGCAACGTTGGTATATTTATACCTGAAAGGTGCCGGGTTTGACGTAAGGTTGGACATAAGACATCAATAAAGATGTCACTAAGAACTGGCCGTTCTTTCAGTGCTCACAGGAGTTCAAGGACAAATCAAAACAGAAGCATGGGGATTTCCCAGGTTGCTGGAGGTTTGCTTTGTTTAAGGAACGCGTTGTACTTTCTAGGAGTCTGGGGAAGTAGCCTTGCTTAATTTGGACTGCATGGGCTACGACTAAATATGGATATGATTCTTATGCCTTTATAAGGATATTATTTATTATAGCCATACAAGGGCATAAATTAGGAATATTGAATTAGGGTCCTAGATAGAAATACAACAAGCTAATCTCTAATTAAATGGTGCATGCGCAGAGGCTTGCCCCGGTCTGCATGAATTAAATGATGCACAACAACAACTGCTGCACAAGCGCGGGCCCTGGTCGAGGCCTCTGAGGCTCTTAAGAAATGGTGACCGGCCCTGGCCGGGGCAACTGAGGCTCTTAATAAATGGTGCCCGGGCCCGGCCGGGGCCTCTGAGGCTCTTTATATTAAACTGTTATAGTGGGTCAGGGTGGGTGTTCGCGGCGCACCATGTGCATTTTGCTTCCTGGAAGCATATGCACGTTATTCAGGGTGGGCAGGGCTGGTGCCCTGATTTGAATTTGTCCTGACATGCGCATTGAGCGCGCGCAATTAAAAGTGTGCATGAGGCTGAGGTGTGGTATCCATTCCCAAGAAGACCCAGCCACTCTCCTAAGCAGGGCTCACTGTCCAAAGTCTGTCACCGGGCCACAATTTAAATTCATGTATTACTAGTCCCCTTGCCCCTGCCTGGCTAGCCTTGCCCTGCCTGCCCCTGCCTTCTGCTGCCTGCCTGTCTCACTCGCACCTAACTCTGAAGCTGCAGGCTAGGCCAAACCCTCAGGTCAGGTGAGTCTGCTTCTGAGGCAGAGCCTAGTAGCAGCAGGGGAGTGTCCGTGGGTGGTGGCGAGGACCTTCAGAGTCTCAGTGGGTGGTAATCAGAATTATCAGATCATTTGGATTGGATTCAGGGAGGGCATCATGGTGGCAATAAAAGTAAAACAAACATAGTGCGTCTTATGCTGCTTAGCCTCACCTCCCTGTCCTTTGGCTTCTTAGCCTCCCTCGATCACCGCATCATTCGACTGCTACAGAAGGCTCCAGTCTTTGCAGCTATTTGTATCCGTGTGGGAGAGTGCAGTATGTGCTGCTGTGCCTGTGACAAGCTCACAGTCGAGAAAGGTTCTCAGAAAAGAACCACTTCGCTATGGGAACTTTCTAAACTGAAATATTGCAGGGCAGTACATCTTGTCCATGGGTTTCATGTCGATAGTAAACTAATTTGGGCCATAAGTATATTTCACACATTTAATAAGTGAAAGGAGGAGTACTCGTGACAACGACTTCGTCGATGCAGCCAGAGCAACGGGGCACCTGCAACATTTATTCAAAGACTATAGAAAGACCACTTAGGGTAGAGGGGCACAATGTTTAGTTAATGATGTTTCTCAAGAGCAGGGTGTACCGTGGGCTCGGGCAGGGCATGGGGTGAAAGGTCAGACACTGAATTCGCCCCTTATGGACAGGTGGCATGGATGCCGTGGGGGCGTCAGTGGTGATGGCAAAGCTATTTGCTTCAGAACCGAGGGCACCTCACACACAGCAGTATGTGGGGATCTGGCCCTGTCTGCGCTGGCTGCAGAGACAAGAAGAGGTGGGCAGACTCTGGGTGGGCTCCATTACAGCAGGGCAGGTGGGCAGTGGCTGTATTCGCTGCAGAGCCAAGGAAAGGTGGGCAGACTCTGGGTGGGCTCCATTGCAGTAAGGCAGGTGGGCAGTGTCTGTGTTGGGTGCAGAGTCCCAGGGGAGGTGGGCAGTGTCTGTGCTCGGTGCAGAGCCTCAGGGGAGGTGGGCAGTGTCTGTGTTGCCTGCAGATCCCCAGGGGAGGTAGGCAGGGTCTGTACTGGGTGCAGAGCCCCAGTGGAGGTGGGCAGTGAATGTACTGTGTGCAGAGCCCGAGGGGAGGTGGGCAGTGTATGTACTGTGTGCACAGTCCCAGGGAGGTGGGCAGTGTCTGTGTTGCCTGCAGAGCCCCAGGAGAGGTGGGCAGTGTCTGTGTTGCCTGCAGAGACCCAGGGGAGGTAGGCAGTGTCTGTGCTGGGTGCAGAGACCCAGGGGAGGTGGGCAGTGTCCGTGATCCCTGCAGAGCCCCAGGGGAGGTGGGCAGTGTCTGTGCTGGGTGCAGAGCTTCAGGGGAGGGGGGCAGTGTCTGTGTCGCCTGCGGAGCCCCAGGGAAGATGGACAGTGTCTGTGCTGGGTGCAGAGCCCCAGAGGAGGTGGACAGTGTCTGTGCTGGGTGAAGACCCTCAGGGGAGGTGGGCAGTGTCTGTGCTGGGTGCAGAGCCCCATGGGAGGTGGGCAGTGTCTGTGCTAGGTGCAGAGCCCCTGGGGAGGTGGGCAGTGTCTGTGCTGGGAGCAAAGCACCAGGGGAGGTGGGCAGTGTCTGTGTTGCCTGCAGAGCGCCAGGGGAGGTGGGCAGTGTCTGTGCTGGGTGCAGAGCCTCAGGGGAGGGGGGAAGCGTCTGTGTTGCCTGCAGAGCCCCAGGGGAGATGGGCAGTGCCTGTGCTGGATGCAGAGCCCCAGGGGAGGTGGGCAGTGTCTGTGCTGGGTGAAGAGCCTCAGGGGAGGTGGGCAGTGTCTATGTTGCCTGCAGAGCCTCAGGGGAGGTGGGCAGTGTATGTGCTGGTTGCTGAGCCCCAGGGGAGGTGGGCAGTGTCTGTGCTGGGTGAAGAGCCTCAGGGGAGGTGGGCAGTGTCTGTGTTGCCTGCAGAGCCCCAGGGGAGGTGAGCAGTGTCTGTGTTGCCTGCAGAGCCCCGGGGGAGGTGGACAGTGTCTGTGCTAGGTGCAGAGCCCAAGGGGAGGTGGGCAGTGTCTGTGCTGTGTGCAGAGCCCCAGGGGAGGTGGGCAGTGTATGTGTTGCCTGCAGAGCCCCAGGCAAGGTGGGCAGTGTCTGTATTGCCTGGAGAGCCTCGGGGGAGGTGGGCAGTGTCTGTGCTGGGTGTAGAGCCTCAGGGGAGGTGGGCAATGTCTGTGTTGGGTGCAGAGCCCAAGGGGAGGTGGGCAGTGTCTGTGCTGGGTACAGAGCCCCAGGGGAGATGGGCAGTGTCTGTGCTGGGTGCAGAGCCCCTGGGAAGGTAGGCAGTGTCCGTGCTGGGTGCAAAGCCCCAGGGGAGGTGGGCAGTGTCTGTGCTGTTTGCAGCACCTCAGGGGAGGCGGGCAGTCTGTGTTGCCTGCTGAGCCCCAGGGGAGGTGGGCAGTGTCTGTGTTGCCTGAAGAGCCCCAGGGGAGGTGAGCAGTGTCTGTGTTGCCTGCAGAGCCCCAGGGGAGGTGGGCAGTGTATGTGTTGCCTGCAGAGCCCCAGGGGAGGTGGGCAGTGTCTATGCTGGGTGCAGATCCCCAGGGGAGGCGGGCAGAGTCTGTGTTGCATGCAGAGGCCCAGGGAATGTGTCTGTGTTGCCTGCAGAGCCCCAGGGGAGGTGGGCAGTGTCTATGCTGGGTGCAGAGCCCCAGGGGAGGTGGGCAGTGTCCGTGTTGCCTGCAGAGGCCCAGGGAAGGTGGGTGGTACACTATACTAAGCAAATATTTTTAGCCTAGGTGTTTTAGCCAGGTCTGTCATTACATCCAACACACACTTTGGAGAGACCCTCCATATGTATCATCCCAATTAAAGCCCCAGAGACAACACCATGTCACTGTCACCTCATAGCCTGGCACTGTGTATCATGCATGGCTCATGACAAGTTTCCAGATTGCCTATGTGCAGAGGCATAGAGAACCCTCCCCCACCGAACCCGCCCCTTGCTTTAGGAACCATGGTGAAGTCCTTGATGAGCCTCTTCTGTCTGCAACACTGCAGACAAAGGTTCAGCTCATAATTAATATGAAAAGGTGGGCAAGTGAGTAGGTGAAGGGGTGGATGGCTGGATGGATTAGTGAAAGGGTGAATGGATGAATGAAAGGTTGAATAGATGGATAATGAGAGAAGATGGATGGATGAGTGAGTGGAAGTATGGATGAGAGAAAAGGTAAATAGGTGGATGTATGGGTGGAAGGGTAGATGGATGTGTAAAAGGGTGGACGGATGAGTGAAAGGATGGAAGGATGAGTGAAAGGATGGATGAATGAAAGGGTGGATGATGAGCGAGTGAGTGGGTGGATGGATGAGTGAAATGATGGATTGATGAATTGATAAGTTAAAGGGTGAATGGATGGATGGATGGATGAGTGAAAGGGTAGATGTAAGGATGGATGAGTGAGTGAAAGAGAGGGTAGATGGACAAAAGGATGGATAGATGAGTGAAGGAGTGAAAGGATATATGGATGAGAGAAAGGATGGATGAGCGATAGGGTCAATGGAGGGACTCATGAGTGGATGAGTAGATGGATGGGTGGGAGGAAGGATGGCTAAGTGAAGGGTCGTTGGAGAGAAAAAGTGAGGATGGATGGATGACTGAAAGGGTGAATGGGTGGAAGGTTGAGAGACTGGGTGGATGTATGAGTAAGTGAAAGGGCGGATGGATGGGTTAAAGGGTAAATGGCTGGATGGATGGGTGAATGGATGGGTGGAAGAGTGGATGGATGAGTGTACAGATGGATAGGGTGAAAGGGTGGATGGATAAATAATGGATGGATGAGTGAAAGGGTGGATGGACGGATGGATGAGTGAAATGATGGTTTGGAAGGATACATGATGGATAGGTTTGCAAATGGTTGAATATGTTTGGATATGGATGTGCTTACTTATATACTATTGCAGAACCTCCTCTGATGTGTCTGTAAAACTTAACTTTTGTCCCGAAGTTATGCCCTGAATTTTAACCTCCTGTCCTGAATTTTGACCCGTGGTAGGGCAAAGTGGTAGGTGGTGGGCTGGGCCGTCGGGGGCGGGGGGCGCCCTCCTTGTGCTTTGCAGGGGGGCCCCCTCAAGTTTTGTTACGCCACTGGATCTTACCCCACAGCTCATAACACCAATGGTATTCCAATAACGAGTGTCGGGTGATGATCGAAGACTCAAAACTGCCACTTATCTAGTTTACTTTTTCATTGAGTGTGCATTGTTCACCAAAGCCTGAAAATGTTTTAACACACGTGTGCCCATTTGAACAAGCATTGGAAATGCAATAGGTCTCGCAATAGAATAGTTAGACATTTTTCTTTTTGCAAATGGAAGAGTGGCGTTGCGTGGATGAGTGGCGTTGCGTGGATGAGTGGCGTTGCGTGGATGAGTGGCGTTGCGTGGATGAGTGGCGTGTGTGAGTGGCGTTGCGTGTGTGAGTGGCGTAGCGTGTGTGAGTGGCGTAGCGTGTGTGAGTGGCGTTGCGTGTGTGAGTGGCGTTGCGTGTGTGAGTGGCATTGCGTGTGTGAGTGGCGTTGCGTGTGTGAGTGGCGTTGCGTGGATGAGTGGGGTTGGAATGCAATAAGTATCGCATTAGAAAAGTTGTAGTTATTGGTGAGGGTGAGGGTGATTGAGGGTAAGGGGGTGAGGGTGATTGAGGGTAAGGGGGTGAGGGTGAGGGGTTTAGGGTGAGTGAGGGTGAGGTGTTGAGTGGGGGTGAGTGAGGGTGAGTGAGTGTGAGTGAGGGTGAGTGAGGGAGAGGGGTTGAGGGTGGGTGAGGGGTTGAGGGTGAGAGGGTGAGTGAGGGTGAGGGTGAGGAGTTGAGTGTGAGTGAGGGTGAGGGTGATTGAGGGTGAGGTGTTGAGGGAGGGTGAGGGTGAGTGAGGGTGAGGGTGAGGTGTTGAGGGTGAGTGAGGGTGAGGAGTTGAGGGTGAGGGGTTAGTGAGTGTGAGGGGTTGAGTGTGAGTGTGGGTGAGGGTGAGTGAGGGTGAGGGGTTGAGGGTGAGTGAGGGTGAGGGTGAGTAGATAGAGTGAGTGGCGATAGATAGATAGATAGATAGAGTGAGTGGCGATAGATAGATAGATAGATAGAGTGAGTGGCGATAGATAGATAGATAGATAGATAGATAGATAGATAGATAGATAGAGTGAGTGGCGATAGATAGATAGATAGATAGATAGAGTGAGTGGAGATAGATAGATAGATAGATAGAGTGAGTGGAGATAGATAGATAGATAGATAGATAGATAGATAGATAGATAGATAGATAGAGTGAGTGGCGATAGATAGATAGATAGATAGATAGATAGATAGATAGATAGATAGATAGATAGATAGATAGATAGAGTGAGTGGCGATAGATAGATAGATAGAGTGAGTGGCGATAGATAGATAGATAGAGTGAGTGGCGATAGATAGATAGATAGATAGAGTGAGTGGCAATAGATAGATAGATAGAGTGAGTGGCGATAGATAGATAGATAGATAGATAGAGTGAGGGTGATAGATAGATAGAGTGAGGGCGCTAGATAGATAGATAGATAGAGTGAGGGTGATAGATAGATAGAGTGAGGGAGATAGATAGATAGATAGAGTGAGGGCGATAGATAGAGTGAGGGCGATAGATAGATAGATAGAGTGAGGGCGATAGATAGATAGATAGAGTGAGGGCGATAGATAGACAGATAGAGTGAGGGCGATAGATAGATAGATAGATAGAGTGAGGGCGATAGATAGATAGATAGAGTGAGGGCGATAGAGTGAGGGCGATAGATAGATGTCTGTTGTTCCTGTCTGTGAGATGCGCCCCCTGTTGGTCCTGTGTGTGTGAGTTGTGCCCCCTGTTCCTGCCTGTGTGAGATGCGCCCCCTGTACCTGTCTATGTGAGATGCGCCCCCTGTTGTTCCTGTCTGTGAGATGCTCCCTCTGTTGCTCCTATCTGTGTGAGAAGCATCCTCTGTTCCTGTCTGTGTGAGATGTGGCCCCTGTTCCTGTCTGTGTGAGATGCGCGCTCTGTTGTACCTGTATGTAAGAAGCGCCCACTGTTGGTCCTGTCAAGTGTGGGAATGAGTGAGAGAAAAGAGAGCAAGAGGAAAAAGAATAAAGGTGATAGAGAGTGAATGAAGGGGAGTCAAAGAGAGAGAGGGAATAAGGGGAGATAGAGTAAATGAAGGGAAGGGAAGGGAAGGGAAGGAGAGAGAGAGAGAGAGAGAGTAAATGAAGGGAAGGGAAGGGAAGGAGAGAGAGAGAGAGAGAGAGAGAGAGAGAGAGAGAGAGAGAGAGAGAGAGAGAGAGAGAGAGAGAGAGAGAGAGAGAGAGAGAGAGAGAGAGAGAGAGAGAGAGAGAGAGAGAGAGAGAGAGAGAGAAACAAAAAACACAAGTGATAAAAAAAAGTAAGCCATGCACGAGTGATTAACGAATGCTGATATTTTTAAGCCCACAGCACATGTTACTTTGCCTAATGGGAGAATATAAAAAATTGACAGAGTGCGCAAACCACAGAGTTAATGGCCAATAAAAATAAATCCATGAGCGAGCCGTGCACGAGTGAATAAGTACTGATGATATTTTTAAGCACACATCTAATGGTACTTTGCCCAGTGGTAGAATAAAAAACAAATTGACAGAGTGTGCAAACCACAGTGTCAATGGGCAATAAGAAAGCAGGAGCAAAACTCCGAACTGTACTCTATTACCTGTCAGCCTCCTAAACACGATGTTTTGTGCGCAAATGATTCTGGAGGGATGTATGGTAATTAGCATTTCCTGTTCACGGCTGGGGCAAAAATTCCTTTAGATGATCGATTCTTGCTCTACACATTTTCTTCTCATTTAATACCTTAAAAAAAAAGAGAGAGAAGTCCACTGTGTCGTAGCCCATCACCCCCCAAAAAATGAACAGCAAACAATAACTACCAGATGGGAGAATTAATATATTCGTCCAGGCCACAAGCAGCAAGGAATCCAGGCGCCTGAGCTGAGTGTGCACCACGTATGTTCCTCGCTTGCATCACCCACCAGAAGGATTTCACAAGTGCTGCAAAACCAGTAGGCATAGAAACAAATGGAGAGGGAGGGGGTGGGCTGCCTACTGATGCGTGTGGCAAGAGATGGAGAGTGAGAGCAATTAGGGGGGAGGAGAAGTGAGGCCAGAGCGAGGCTGATGCCTTTGATGATGGAATGCGAGCTCCCAGAAGCTGTGCCAATGGAATTAACGTCTAGACTAATGGTACATTAGTACAACTGTAACAAGCGCTATTTAAAATGGAATTCTTTTTAATAAGGCAGAGTTATGTACGTAGCACATACATAATGTTTAGCAACTATTCTGTCTGCATCAAGAACGGATGGTGGGGCAGACGTAACGTAAAGTTACTTGTGCATGTGCTTAAACTGGTGGTTTCTTTTATCCTCTCCTGATTTGTCAAAAGTAACCTGAAGCAGCTGACAACTCCCTGCGGCGCTGTCAGAGGAAATGCAGCCGCATCACATACCGGCGAACAGTCTGTGTACTTAGCAGGCAGTGTTGTGGGAGGGGTTGCAGAGGTGGATGATGGTGCCGCGCTAGGCTAACTGTAGTGGCTAGAAGAAAAACACAATGAAAACTACAATAATATAATTCAAAAAGTGACTGGGGCATTTAGGACAGCCAACACCGACCTATGAACTCCAACATGGCGACAGCAGAGAGAGCGGCGTGGGCACTGCAGGAGGAATGAGAGGGGGGCAGGAGGAAAAGTGGCTTGTGAGACCGGCCCTTAGTGCGTCACTCAGTAAAGCCCAATGTGCTTGAATGTAGGAATGTAAATATACAGGAATAGGATTGGCCAGTATCATGACGGTCTTGCGACTTTAATTATATTTTTGCGAATGCCCTGCAGCCACCATTACAAATCATAATGGTAGCGATTTTCTCAAAAGATTGACCTGGCGCGTTGATATTTATGTAAACCATTGTAGTCATGATTCTCTTTTCGTGCTGGCAGGGGGCGGAAACAAGCACACTCCTACATCGCAAATGTAATGAGCGAAGCATATCGTTGACAGCCTTGCTGCAGACAGAGCGTTAAGAGCCGGCAGCTTAACAAGAGAGAAAGAAAGAGGGAGATGTATGGAGTTGGAGAGAAAGATCAGAGACAGAGCAGAGAGAGAGGAGAGAAATGGAAAGAGAGAGAGAGTTAGATAAATATATTCGTCCAGGCCACAAGCAGCAAGGAATCCAGGCGCCTGAGCTGAGTGTGCACCGGCGGCCGTGAAACTGAAAGTACGGCCGGCCGGCCGTGAATAATTAGGGGCTGAGAAGCTGCCTTTGATGTGGTAATGCGAGGCAGGCAGGCAGGCGGCTGATGGCATTGTGCACGCGCTTTTTAGGGCTTGCGCTTGCGCAATGACCTAATAAGCACATGCACTCAAAGAAATCGCCAGTGGAATCGCCAGTGGTGGTTAAAGACTGGATAAGCCCCTATAGAGCTTCCAGCTGTGCACATGTGCACAGCAGGCGAGCCCTAAAAAGTAGCTCGACAAAGAAGTACCTCCGGTTGATGAGCGGTGGCGAGGTTGCGTCTGAGGTATTTTTGACACAAGCTGTTATCCCACTGCTGGCATCCCACATCAGTAACATTCCTATGTTGTTGACACTTTTGTGAAGAAGGTTTTGGATTGTGCGCAGATATCAGCACCTGCACGGAAGGAACGCTCATTTACGACTTGTAAGCCTATACCGCTTAATGAAAAGAAACATTTCCAGGCCCAATATACAAGAAGCGACTGGTTTAATTGAAAAACACAAAAGGGTATATTTACAAGAATTGCCGCTATGCAGTTTTGGCGCTTCTTAGCGGCAATTTGTTTACTGCTATCTATCGCCGAACCCCATCGCTATGTTTGCGCTGTATTTACAATACGTCGCTACATGGCGATAGGATCAGCTAGCGGCAGGAAAAGTTGCCGCTAACCCTAGCATCATAGCAATAAACATTTTGACGCTAGCATGAAAAAAGTGACGTCTGACCAATTAGCATCAAGAAAACTCACGTTAGGCAGCCGGATGTCACTTTTTTTTGCATCTGGCAGGAAAAAATGAAAACACATCAAACACCCCCCCCCAAAAAAAAACTCAATGCATAATAGAGCAGCCTGGACCTAGTTCCCCAGCAGACAACATCCGGCAAGGACTACCAGACAGAGTCCCAGGGGAAGAGGATAAGGAAAACAAGATTCAGTCAGGAGGAAAATGAGATTTGATGTAGGAGGTGACAGGAATCAAGACCAGCTCTTCATCAGCGCCAAGGTGTCATTGGGGACCAAACATGCCATTTGGCAGCCCATTGTCAGCAAAGTGAACTATGAAGCAGAAGTCAAGAGGACAATGACCGAAGGACTGGCATGATGCCAAGCGCAAGACTAAGCAGAAACTGGCCAGCAATCGATAGGCAGCACTGCAGACCGAAGGTGGAGTCCAGTGCTGCAAGAGGAGCTTGATGCCTTTGTGGAACAGGTGCCCACAGTTATCTGTGAGGAGTCAGTGGTTAGAGTTGAGGGACAGGATAGTGCTGACTATGCAACCTACATCAGCAACAGGGTAAGTAGCAACCAGGGACGGGGTGGGCAGTAATGTTCTTTCCATCCATCTACCTATGTCTCAGTGTCCACCCACACTGTGTGCAGATCAAATGCCAGCTACATATGTACTTGGGGGTACATTCACATGCTCCTTGGGCTGCTGGCATCATAACAAATACATTGCAAGTCATATAATGGTGGTGTAAGGTACTTGTAATCAAGCACACATGCATCTATACAGTGTCAACTGAACAGTCATGTGTCTTCAAACTGGGGCATATTTACAAAAGTGCAGCTTCAGTTTCCTTGGCATAACGTAGTTCTCCGCAACTCTTAAAACGCAGGGCTGTGCCGAATGTACAACAAAACGGCCCAGTACTGTGTTTCACCATGAACTGGTGATAAATGTAGCTGCTCATCACCAGTGCAGGCACTCTCACACAATGGTGGAAGAGTAAATGCGTTTCCCCTCGGCAGCTACATTTTGTTGAAGCGCAGGGTGAAATGCCATGCTGCCCCTTGTTGTAAATATGGTTCAGACCTGCGTTCCACCATGCACTGCCGATAAATTTGGCTGCCTAGCACCAACACAGGCACTCTTGCACAATGGTACAACAGTGTCTGCGTTTGTCCTAGGCAGCTACATTTTGTTGCAGCGCGTGGTGAAATGCCATGCTGCATCTTATTGTTGTAAATTCGGTTCAGACCTGCGTTTCACCATGCACTGCCGATAAATGTAGCTGGCCAGCACCAACACAGTCACTCTTGCATAATGGTACAAGAGTGTCTGCGTTTGTCCTAGGCAGCTACATTTTGTTGCAGCGCGGGGTGAAATGCCATGCTGCATCGTATTTTTGTAAATTCGGTTCAGACCTGTGTTTCAGAAGTTGCAGAGCTTGGTGCCAAGCCAAGAAGGCTAACGCTGCGGTCTGTCATAGCCTTGTACATAGGCCCCCAAGTACAGTGTGAGAGTGTGCCACATTTATAAGGGTTTGCAAATCCACATCAGGTGGGTCAACACTGCCTAGTAAATATTGTGAAGCACAGTTTCATACAGTAAAGTCCAAAAAAGTGATAGTCACGTTGTGATAGTGGCTTTGAAATATGCCACAGTCAATATTAATTGCTTACCTCCTGGTCTGATGTGTGCAGGTGAATCCAACACATATCCACATTTCAAAATGTTGGATAGAACTATTTGAAGGTGACTCACCCTTTTTATTCACATGAAAAGCTGCACATCTCTTGCAAGCACCTTGCATAACCTATGGGCACATTTCATAATAATTATAAATTACATACTGGAGGTGCAAGGTGCTTTCAATGTTTCCACACATGTTCATATTGTTTACTGCCCAAGCATTGTAGGAATGGATTCATTTAAATATTTACATGCCTGTTGTGTATGCAATGCTCATTGAACCACACATTCCCCGTTCCTATCATAGTAAGTGAAGGGCCCTCATTCACAATGTTGCAATAATGCACGCTATTTGGCTACAGGCTGCCTTGCTATTATTCCTCAAAATGCATTTATCCACATGAAAACTGCTTAATGTGATGGTCAGTTGGCAGTATGTTATTGTATTCGTGGCCCACGCTTTGGTGGTCAATGAGACATATAGACATGTGTGGAACATGGGTCTTCGGTAAAGTCAGACGTGACTGGGAGAAAATGCATAGCTATTGATGTCTGTAATCGTTCATCCAGTAAAAAATGCATCGAAGTACTATGTACACTGCAGTACATATCATCCATGTGCTTACCTCTGTGCTGTTCAACAAAGGTCTGCTGTACAACCATGCACCATTCCCTGAAGCATGCCTCAAAGTCACAAGCCATCATTGTCACTGCTGTGGGAAACAGAAGGGGAGGGCATGCAGATCTTTACTCTGGCCCAGTCCTGTGTCTGTAGACACATTCTGGCTTGAACCCTTTAATATTTTGCGGAACCATCGTTAATCAAAATCTGGTCTAAGAGGTGTATGTGGTGAAATCACAACATCAACAAAAAATGCATCCCCTGGTGTGCTGCATTATACATGCCACCCTCTAACAGATTGCAAAATCTTCCTGTTGTGGCAAGCTACAAAATATGCAAGAGTAGTAGCCACATTATAAAATGCTCATCAACATGGTCACATAACTGTGTGGCAGTCAGTTGTTTGTCCTGATCTCAGTCTTACATACACAGAGGGATCAATGGATACATACCCATGGTCAGAAGACATACCTACGCTGACTGACATTCTGGTTAACACCTACACTCAAAACAATGCAATCCAAAGGATATCTGTGATTACCATTTGAAACATAGGTTAGGATGTAGCCACTTTGTAGTAGCTTAACCACAGAAAGGCAAAGTATGTATTTAAGTTCAAATTACTAACAACATGCTTCCCCATCATGAAAAATCTGGGTTGTGTAGATTTCCCACTTTAAGCGTCACCCCAGCATTTGCAATTGCACCTGTGGGTATCGAAGCCACCTTGCATCAACAAAGGCACCCTTGCACCAGAGTGCTAGGGGGTTTGGGTAGAGGGAATGATTGTTAATGAACAGGAAGGTGTTCCTTCCTGCACACAAACATCCCTTCCTTGGATTGACCTGTTTAAATGTATGCTGCACATTAAAACGCAGACACATCTTAGATTAGGACAATCTGAAAAAATCTCCTTGTATTTACAACCAGGAAATTTCTGTTTCCCTGTGCTCAAGTGCATGAGTAGTCTCATTCTTATGCTACACTTGGAAATAGGTGGCAGTGGCAACATCAAGGGGGGTTTCAGTGGAATGTCCACCTCAAAACTCAGTGACCAACACTTATACAGAAACTGGAGTATGGAAGGGTGCCTAATCCCCAGTGTGGTGTTAATCCACGTGGAATAGCGTAATGCTGCATAGTAAATAAGGTGAGGCAACAAGCACCACAGGAATGTCTGAATAGATGAAATAACAGTGGCAGTAGGGGGCTTATAAACATGACACTTACTGTTGGCATACAGGGAAACAGTTCAAATCAATGAACATCCTAAACATAACATTCATGGACTTGAAACATTGATACACAAAGCTGTGTGTCACAGTTGTACCATGTGACACAGGAGAATGGAACGTGTCAAGCACTCTGATTGTCATATGTAAAAATACATGGTAACATGTAACAAACACATACAACAGTATCTACCTTTACATTGCAGAGGATGAAACCACAACTCCTGCTCCTCAGCAGCCTGTACCACTCTTTCACGATGATGACGATGGAGAGGAAGAACTCACACCGTTGACCAGGACACTCGCCAAAACCTGCTCGACTCCATAGGCAGACTATCTCCGGACCCAGTGAGATCTAGCAGAGTTGTTGCATCTCCACATGCCCCGCCAAACATCCAGCAGGCACAATCTACCACCACAGCCACAAACCAGGACTCTGAGGACCCACTGATACAATTTCAGCGCAGTGCGGTAGGAGTCCAGCATGAGATGGCAGACCAGATGTGGGCAGGGTTGGAGAGCCTGTCAGCCAAACTTGAGGGGATCCATGGGTTCCTCAGTCCCAATAGGGACCACTCAGCTGCCACCAGAGGCACCTATAGTCTGCTTCATGGCCTCCAGCAGTCCCTGGCTGACATTTCTGGTGTCATGATGCAGAGGCAAGAACAACAGTCCTGCCAATGTGGCACCAGCGATGTGGTCAAAGAGTTGGGGGCAATGACGAAGGAAGATCTTGGAGAACATGGAGCGGAAGCAGGATTCCCACTTGGCTGGCTTTGGCTGCCTACCATGGTGACATTGCTGGAGTCCTGCAAGCCCTGCAGCTCCTCTTTGCTGCAGTGATGCCTCATCTGGTGACACAGATGAATGCTGCTGCACCTACAGCATCCACATATTCTGCCCCTGATGTGTCTGTGTCTCTCTGGGCTGCCGCTGAACTTCACCCTCACAGGAGACAACACACACATCAGAGGAGGAAGATGTGGATGAAACAACTCTCATAAGGAGAAGCCAGTGGGAGCATTCATCTGTGTCAAATGGACAGTTTCTGCGTAGCCCTGTGCTTACCATCATGCCTCAGAAAAGCACCTGCTACTGTCTTCATATTGACCATGCTACATTCACCTTGGACATTGTATGGACTGTCAATGTGACCAACGATCCTCAATGACACTGCAATCATCCTCCTGACTGAAGATTCCTGATTTCTCGACATGTGTCATGACATGTTCCCCTACAAGGACCTGTCCAGCCATCCTCTGGCTATGTACAAAATCGGGCGGTCGTTAGCAAAATAACTGGTCCAGTCTGACAATATCAAAATCAAACATGTAAATAAATGCACTTAATTTTCCTTGATGTGTGTTGTCTATGACCATCAAACTGGGGAGGTATTAACAATGCATAGGCAGTGTAGCCAGTACAACAAATACAGAGGACATAGCCTAAAATGCGGTCTGCTGAGTCTGTGTGCCTGATAGGCAGTGAGATAACAGAACATGTGTGAATGACACAATGGTTTTTTATTTACATTATATACCAACACAGTTCAAACTGCCCTGGTAGGGTCCACTATAGATGTCCTTTTTGTTAACTCATCTCCTGTCCCGATACTCCTCTATGCTGACGACGTGGTCCTGCTGGCACGCACTGGCAATGCACTACAGCGACTCATAGAGGAGTATGCTAAATTTCTGAACAATTTGGACTTGAAAATCAACCATGCCTAGTCTTTTGTCCATGTGGCTGGTTCAAGACCACAGTAACAAATTAGAATGCATATTTAAGGGCTAAAATTAGAGGTTGTGGATTCCTTTAATTAATTAGGGATTAAGTTTGACATGAAAAATAATTGGCGAAATATGGTGTCTCACAGAGCAAAACTTGGTACTAAGTCAATCGAAATAATAAACAAAATGTGTGAGGCAAAAACATTATCTTTTGCCTCTTATTGGGCAGCGGTTTGGGGTATATCTGATATTTCCTAACTTCAGTGTACCATGGACGGCTTTTTAAAAACTTGGCATCCCTCCCGCAATCCTGTTCTAATTATAACTGTCACTTCGCGTTGAGTGTTCCCTATATTTCAGACAAAATTCGTACTGCACCGATTCCCTGTGGCACTCAGTTTGGCGAAAAGAAACTTTAGCGCTAACTAGAGACATTATAAAGGATTGTTTGAACCTCGATTGTGTAGGCAAAATAAAATGGTTAATATATATTGAGACTAACCTTCAGACCTTTGGCCTACTCAATTTATATGAGGACCCAAAGCCATGTACGTTAATATGAAAAAAGGAACTGTAGGTTTGTCTACTAGGCCATTGTGACGAGAAGAGACACAAGTCTAAATATAATCTGTCCACAGTCAGACAATACCACACAGCTCCTAGTATAAATAAGATAAAGTTCTCTTATTTAACATTTCTTACGAACCTCCAACACAGATATATTACTGAGATTTCGCTTAAATTATATCTCCCTTATGTTAGGTCATCCGTCTAAAACATACGCAAACAATGCACTTCCTTTTTGTCCTCGTGATATACAATCTCCTCAGAATGACCTGCATTTGGTATTCTTTTGTAACTTGTACACAAAAGAAAGAAAAAGATATATCTCCATCTTATGCGAAAATAAAATGTTAGTCAATGTCGCCCAGCCCTATATTACATCCAGTCACTACCGGATCCCTTAGTTTGCTTCTGCTTGGCCTGGTTTTATCTATCTACTTTAAACAGGAGGAGGTTATTTCCTTAACTCGATCTCCAGGACGCAGCAATAGGGGGTTTGCTTTTCAAATCCTGTGTAATTATGTTTGCATTAATGTTTTTAGACTATGAATATTCTACATATAACAGCCTTAGCCTTCCTTTTTAAACATGTTTTAATCAGATATAATCTTATCTTGTAATTTTCTTTTAATTACTGACGAAATTATCTTTGTAAAATACTTTGTATGCTGGTATTGTATCTGCAAAATAAAGTTATTTGATTTGACATAATGGGTAAAATCTCAAAGGCACCATTGCCACTATAACATCACTTTCCCAATGTTCATGTGTTGATAGGGCCTTGGATCAATAATCAAGTCAGCGTAAAGCCACTTGAAGTGGCTTGACCTTGCTTTGCTAACAAGGCACACTTTTATCCTCTACTTAATGTCAATGTGTTGGACAATGGGTGTTGAGATGGGTGTTAAATCCAAACACATTTTAAGATTGATCCCAACATATGCCCAATTTGATGTACAAATGTTGCAGAACTTTTGATTATCTACGTAGTTGTGCAGCATTATGTTGGACAAATCCAGGCAGAAAAACACCATGACTGTCAGCGTATGTGGATGAAGGGGCACCTTACAGCACTGATCCTACATTTCCCCAACGCAGGCACCCTGGCATTATGGTGCAAGTGTGCCTGAATTTGCGACATGCATCGATATATTACACACGTCCATGGAGAAAAAGTGAGAAGCGCTGTAATGTCTGAACTACTGCACAGCCCTGTGCTTCCATAGTGAGGAAACACAGCAGTAGCCTTCTTGCCCTAATGCTGGCCTACACCACTGTAGTATGAAATATGCACAAATGGCTCACATACATTGACATAAAAAATAGTGGTACGCTACATTATTGAACGGTCACATTTTCATCAAAGTATATACACAAACCAGTCCAACACAAAATACAATGTTACATAATTTCAAACATTGATCTACTTAACTTTGTTGGTAGAGGCAAATGTAGTGATTCACATAGGTCAAGACGCAGGCAACTAAGTACCAACCAACATCCCTACATCAGGGAACAAATGCTGTGGGAGCACAATGCCTCCATTACCTGCATGGTTTTCTACTCAGAGAAATTTTGAGGATGGCAACTTATTCAGCACACTATCCCTATGCAATGGCCAAACTTACCTTTGCTACATATGTCTGCTAATCCCAAATATATACCAAAAAATACCAAACAGCAGTATGACAGTAGCCTGTCCCTTGAAGATCAAATAAATCAATTTTTTGATCTCAAAAACTTTTTTAATGTTTTAGGATCTAATGTCTCAAAATTCACACTCATTTAATTTAATTTCATTTCTTTTTTCGTTTTATATATATAAAACCTTAACAGTACATGCACATGGTGCTCCCCTCGCAAGTTCAAATCAATTCGCTCAATCAATCAGATATCATCATAGTCGGAGACACCAAAATCTATAAAAGAATCTTAAAATGTAATACATTTGTTTCAATTAAAAAAATGTTGGCTCATTTTCTCCTTTCATTAGTCAGAAGCTGCTAAAATGTATATGGATTAACTATATTTCTATCGAGAGCAACATATGATGGCCCTTTCTTTGCTCTAGATAAAGACATCCATATTGAGGTGGATAAATAGTCCACTGGTCTTTTAAAAAAAAAATCTTTTTATTGTAAAACAAGCTCCATATAATCGCACATTAGTCAGCAGCAATAATACATAGAAGACACCATAATATACATATTTCATGTTAACAATGCGGCCTGCATAAAAAGACCAAACCCCTGGTGTACATCCCGTCGCCAGCCGTGGGTACTCCTGGATTCTCCACCGGAGAAACAGTACTCATCAAACATTACGAATAGCACATTCTCAACATCGCATCCAAACCCATCCCCCCCACCACACGACCCACCGAACCACCGTCCCCCTCAAGGCAAGGGACATGAACCGGGGCGCACCATGACTGCTAATCAGACTCAGACACTGCCTGGGTATCCACTGATTCTCCTCTATACAGCCGCCATGCCGCCCAAATTTTCTCCCATTTCTTAGGGCACCCCCTACTTTTATATATGACTATCTCCGCTCTTTGGCACCAATCAAGGTCCCGTTCCCAGTCCTCCACTGTTGGCACAACCTCGCTCCCCCAGAGTCTCACTATGTTCCTCTTTGCCACCATGCTAGCTAGCGCCAGCCAAATCTTGTCCCCTTTTGGCCATGTGATATCACTCGTAACCCCTAGGATATGCCATCGAGCTTCTAGCGGGACCTCCGCCCCCACTTCATCCGCCATGATGTCAGATAGGCTGGACCAGTAGGCCCGGATCTTGGTGCAGTCCCACAATATGTGGAAAAACGAGCCCTCTTCCCCACACCCTCTCAAGCAAAATTTCGAATCTACATAACCTATCCGATATTGTGTCGTGCGTGGGGTGTAAGAGCGATGTAGAATACGAAGTTGGATTAGTCTGAACCTAGCTTGAATCGCCACCTCTCGCGGGCTTTGCAGTGCCTCCCTCCAGTCGTCGTCTTCCAATAACCCTATGTCTGCTTCCCATTTCTCCCTTAGAGGATCCAGGGGATCAGTCAGATTATTGATAAGTTTTTTGTACGTGAGGGAGATTGCCTTGTCTATCATTGGATCCATCAACAACCTGTCTTCCAATGGGGCATAGTCTGGTAGTTGCTCCCCAGTCTTCAAATGTTCATAGATGACATGTCTGAGCTGTTGGTAGTGTAGGAACTCTGCGTTCCTCATCTGAAATTACGCCTGTAGGGATACGAATCCCACCATATCCCCTCTCTTCCAGAGGTCCTCTAGCCTATCAATACCTATAAGGTTCCATGCGCGAAGGTCTTGTAACTTCGTCTCCGCCGGAAGAAGATTCCCGGCCTATACAGGGGTCTGAGCTGTGAGCTTCGCCTCCCACCCCAACAACTTCGTCGCTCGTTTCCACACCCCCACCACGGCAGCCGTTTGGGGTGGAAGAGACATGCTGCGTCTGCCTCTGCTGTACAAAGCAGCCAAATAGGTATCGCCCCAAAGACCATACGGTCCACCCGGTATGCCGGCTCCTCCATAGGAGCAAACACCCATCCATTAACGTTGACTAGCTGGATCGCCCAATAATACAGACGGACATGCGGGACCGTGAGCCCGCCGTCATATACCCCTCTCTGTAGTTTCTTAAGAGCAATCCTCGGGCAACCCCCGCTCCATAACAAAGAGCGTTGCTCCGATTCAATCGTTCGAAAAACCTACTCCGGTACCAGGAATGGCGCGCTCTGCAGCACATAGAGCAGACGGGGGAGGGCCATCATTTTAAATAGTTCACTGGTCTTGACTATATAATGTATGATAGAATTAAAAAGTTCTACCAGAAAGAGTCTTTCAATTGCCACGTTATGGGTATGGCTATTACCATCTTTAAAAATGTATAATGCGGCCTCATAGGTTAGAACTTCCAAGTGTGCAAGATTTTTCCTTCTACTAAGGGCTAATATAATGAATGAGATAACAGAGGAGCAAATGTCCACATTTTCAAATGCACATAACTAATTAAAAGCATCCTGATAGTAAATATATTTACCAGTTTTAAAAATCTGCGCTTGTAATTGTCATCTAACGTTCTTATAAAAGCTACAAAACAGAATAAAGTGCATTGTGCTTCGACCGGTTCTACCATCACATGGGCATTTTGGTAATATATCTGCCCACGCCCCTATTTTTGGAAAGGCGACCCTCAAGTGCAATGTTCCTAGGCGTAATCTGGTAAGGTAGAACCTATGTTGGGTGTTCTTCACCATTACCAGATAGTTTTGCAGGCCAACTTGTACCGGGCCTAGCAGGTATCTGCACACCATGGAATTTTTGTACTCACAATAATCTCTTTCTATCTCTCTCACTCCCCTGAATATGGATTTGACCTCAATTTTGCTGTATTGTAAGATTTTAACTGTATCCTTGGCTCCAATACTGTTATCCACTTTTCTTAGGTGACTGTCTATATAGGTCAGCCATCTTATTTTTCTCCATGCGTCTAAAGTTAGGCAATCTGATATTATATCCTTTGTAAACTCTGTCCCTACTTTGCTCAATATGTTGTGCCACAAAAGAACAGGGCTGGCATGTAGGTCATCCTCTAGAAAAGGAACTGCCACTTCCTTATGAGTAATGTAGGATGAACTAGTTTTTGGCACAAACAGCAATCAAGACAAAAAAGGGTTCTCTAAGTCTAAGGTATGTAAAGGGGCACAATTGATCCACTCCCACAATGCAGCACCGTAACCAGCACTTGGGAGGCATTTACTTTTATATAACTTCAGTATTTTCTGTTTATGGTCTACTTTACTCACAAATCTTTTTTTTAAAAATCAGTAAGGAAAAGCGAAACAAAAGTAGCATTCATCATGATCAGCCAGCAGTTACATCATTTACTGCACCCACACTAGTACTTCTGAAATACTAGCAATAGAGGGACTGTGTGAATGGCTGGCACGGGCAGTGTTATCGAAAACAGGGGCATATTATCAAGAATGGCTGTAAAATTATCGCCGCTTTAGCGTCAGGAAACTGCCGCTAAAGCGGCGATAATGGGCTTGATAATATGCTCTTGTGAATTTCCATAGCAGCTCAGGTTAACCCGGGCTGCTATGGGAATTCACAAGGGCATATTATCAAGCCCATTATCACCGCTTTAGCGGCAGTTTCCTGCCGCTAAAGCGGCGATAATTTTATCGCCGTTCTTGATAATATGCCCCACAGTTCCTGTCAGGGGGGAAGTATACTTTCGATAACATTACGGTACAAAAGGGGGTGGTGATGGACGGAGCATCCGAACCAATCAAACACTCTCACCCAGTCAAAAGATCTGGGTTGAATCCATCACCGTTCTTTAGCCCACTCTGCCACCCCAGTTCAGACATGGCTATATGCAAATCAGTCTGACCCTGTGCCTCATGGGAACAGTCCAGCCCGAACTGCCAAGCCATGCCTTCCCTGGACCGGAAACAAGCTTCCGAGGACCGGTTTCTGGCATTACAGCCGTCTTCAGCCCGGCTTGCTTGAATCCAGTGGCAAAGTGAGCAAGGGACTCACGTCTGAGCATACCCTGCCACACTTATGGTGGCCAAAAGCGGTACAAAAGGGGGAGGTGATGGACGGAGCATCCGAACCAATCAAACAGTCACACCCAGTCAAAAGATCTGGGTTGAATCCATCACCGTTCTTTAGCCCACTCTGCCACCCCAGTTCAGACATGGCTATATGCAAATCAGTCTGACCCTGTGCCTCATGGGAACAGTCCAGCCCGCACTGCCGAGCCATGCCTTCCCTGGACCGGAAACAAGCTTCCGAGGACAGGTTTCTGGCATTACAGCCGTCTTCAGCCCGGCTTGTTTGAATCCAGTGGCAAAGTGACCAAGGGACTCACGTCTGAGCATACCCTGCCACACTTATGGCGGCCAAAAGCGGTACAAAAGGGGGTGGTGATGGACGGAGCATCCGAACCAATCAAACAGTCACACCCAGTCAAAAGATCTGGGTTGAATCCATCACCGTTCTTTAGCCCACTCTGCCACCCCAGTTCAGACATGGCTACATGCAAATCAGTCTGACCCTGTGCCTCATGGGAACAGTCCAGCCCGCACTGCCGAGCCATGCCTTCCCTGGAACGGAAACAAGCTTCCGAGGACAGGTTTCTGGCATTACAGCCGTCTTCAGCCCGGCTTGCTTGAATCCAGTGGCAAAGTGAGCAAGGGACTCACGTCGGAGCATACCCTGCCACACTTATGGCGGCCAAAAGCGGTAAAAAAGGGGGTGGTGATGGACGGAGCATCTGAACCAATCAAACACTCACACCCAGTCAAAAGATCTGGGTTGAATCCATCACTGTTCTTTAGCCCACTCTGCCACGCCAGTTCAGACATGGCAATATGCAAATCAGTCTGACCCTGTGCCTCATGGGAACAGTCCAGCCCAAACTGCCAAGCCATGCCTTCCCTGGACCGGAAACAAGCTTCCGAGGACCGGTTTCTGGCATTACAGCCGTCTTCAGCCCGGCTTGCTTGAATCCAGTGGCAAAGTGAGAAAGGGACTCACGTCTGAGCATACCCTGCCACACTTATGGTGGCCAAAAGCGGTACAAAAGGGGGAGGTGATGGACGGAGCATCCGAACCAATCAAACAGTCACACCCAGTCAAAAGATCTGGGTTGAATCCATCACCGTTCTTTAGCCCACTCTGCCACCCCAGTTCAGACATGGCTATATGCAAATCAGTCTGACCCTGTGCCTCATGGGAACAGTCCAGCCCGCACTGCCGAGCCATGCCTTCCCTGGACCGGAAACAAGCTTCCGAGGACAGGTTTCTGGCATTACAGCCGTCTTCAGCCCGGCTTGCTTGAATCCAGTGGCAAAGTGACCAAGGGACTCACGTCTGAGCATACCCTGCCACACTTATGGCGGCCAAAAGCGGTACAAAAGGGGGTGGTGATGGACGGAGCATCCGAACCAATCAAACAGTCACACCCAGTCAAAAGATCTGGGTTGAATCCATCACCGTTCTTTAGCCCACTCTGCCACCCCAGTTCAGACATGGCTATATGCAAATCAGTCTGACCCTGTGCCTCATGGAAACAGTCCAGCCCGCACTGCCGAGCCATGCCTTCCCTGGAACGGAAACAAGCTTCCGAGGACAGGTTTCTGGCATTACAGCCGTCTTCAGCCCGGCTTGCTTGAATCCAGTGGCAAAGTGAGCAAGGGACTCACGTCGGAGCATACCCTGCCACACTTATGGCGGCCAAAAGCGGTAAAAAAGGGGATGGTGATGGACGGAGCATCTGAACCAATCAAACACTCACACCCAGTCAAAAGATCTGGGTTGAATCCATCACCGTTCTTTAGCCCACTCTGCCACGCCAGTTCAGACATGGCTATATCCATGTCTGAACTGGGGTGGCTGAGTGGGCTAAAGAATGGTGATGGATTAAACCCAGATCAGTTGACTGGGGGTGAGTGTTTGATTTGCTCAAACGCTCCGTCCATCATCCCCTTTTGTATCGCTATGTTCGCCCTAAGTGTGGCAGGGTATGCTCAGACGTGAGTCCCTTGCTCACTTGGCCACTGGATTCAAGATAGCCTGGCTGATGAGGATTATGAATCTGAAACCGGTCCCAGGATGCTTGTTTCCGGTCCAGGGAAGACATGGCTTGGCAGTTCGGGCTGGACTGTTCCCATGAGGCACAGGGTCAGACTGATTTGCATATGGCCATGTCTGAACTGGGGTGGCTGAGTGGGCTAAAGAATGGGGATGGATTAAACCCAGATCAGTTGACTGGGGGTGAGTGTTTGATTTGCTCAAATGCTCCGTCCATCATCCCCTTTTGTATCGCTTCGATAATATTACAGCATAGGTTACAATGGCATCGTGCCCTCCCACAACACTCCCTCCGACCCCAGCCCCCATCTGGCCTCAGAGGCCCGGCATCCAGATGTCAGTCCGCCACCTCAGGATGAAGCAATAAGTAAGAGCGAAGAGGTTGTCAAATATTCTTAGGCCTGGAGGAGGTGGGGGCAGTAGCATTGCATACACATCACTGGTGGTATCACAATATATGAGGTTCCTCATCCAGGTCTTAATAGTTGGTGCTGCCGGGCTGCCCCAATCTATGGAGATCTATAGACCCGCCGATTGGCCAGTAATAGAGCAATGGCTGTGAAGCGCCGAATCCCAGGACTCAAAGATTGGACATATCCCAGTAGTGCAAGCAACAGGGAGGGAACCAGTTCCAATTCAATCATTAGTGCTAGGTGTCGAAAGACTGTCCCCCAATATGCCAGGATGGTGGGACAGTACCACACCAGGTGTATAAAATTGGCATGGTCAGCTGCACATCTAGGGTAGCTATGGGATCTGGCAGGGTCCATTCTGGCCAGATGTTTTGGAGTGACATACGCTTTGTGTTAATATTTGAAATGGAGGAGTTTATGTCAGAAATTGTACGATATGTAGCGAGTTTGTTCACAGCAACATGTCCATATTTTATCCTACAAGGGGTGGTTTGTATCTCTCTCCATGCTGCTTGGGTCTTACCACCCACCACAGGACGCAGGGTCTGAGTCAACTGGAATAAACTGGAAATAAGATGGGTATTGTCAGGTGAGCTAATAACTGTAGAAAGTGGGGGGAATTCTTGCGGTTCTATTGTGAGTGCAGCATTGCAGCAACTACGGAAGCACGCGCTCTATACAGGAGATATCTGTCCAAAGAGGGCAAGACATGTCCCGCGGCGAAATGTGACACAGACCCACCTGAGTCTCGTGAAACAAGTCTCCCACAGTGTAGAGCCCGAAGGGGGACAGGGTCTGCCCTGTCAATGTTTCAGTGGTCGGGGATAGCCAGGGATGGTTTAGCAGTGGCAAATGCGGGGAGTTCAGGCGGTTGGCTTGCAAATATCGGCGGAGCCTTTCCCATGCCCAGTAGGCGGTATGAAGTGTTTGTATCTCATTAGATGCCTGGTGAGTCCGAGAGGGAGAATGGTGGCGAGGGGACAAGGGCAAGCCCGTGATCATTCAGGCTTTAAATATTGTAGCCCTGCGTCCAGATGATACCAAAAATACATGTCATGTGCTGGCGCTATTAAGTAATATAAAGAAAAATCTGGAACCCCAAAGTCCCCACTTGCAAAAATGCATTGTGAGCATCTGCCATCCTATGCAAGCCTGTCCCTCGGCCCAGACCAATCTAATTAGCATACTCCGAAGTGTCTCGAAAAACTAGGCCTTGAGGGGGATTGGAATGTTCAAGAAAAGGTTCAGGAAACGGGGCCGTACAACCATCTTAATAATGGCTATTCTGCCGGCAATCGATAATGGGAGCTTTACCCACCGGTCTATCTGCGTGGACAAGCAGTCGATCGCAGGGCCATAGTTTAGGCTGATAACTTAAGATCATGTGCAATGCAATATAATGCCCAGGTACAGAGGGGGTGGGGGGTCATCGCACCACCACTGCAGAAAGTCCATTGTGAAGGGGTGCACAGCATCCGTCAGTGGAAATATTTTGCACTTGGCCCAATTTATTGCCAGAAAAAACTCCAAATCGCACCACTTCTCTAAGGAGCGGGGGGAGATTAGTTGCAGGTTCGCGAACGAACAGCAGAACGTCGTTCGCATAAAGAGAGGCCAGGAAAGGGTCCCGTTGGAATCTGAGACTGCAGTGGAGGTGTCTCTCCTGGAAATGTCGCACTAGTGGGTCCATGGCTATTATAAATAGTAGAGGTGAAAGTAGGCAGCCCTGCCTAGTGCCTCTAGCCAAGGTGAACTGTTCTGTAAGTTCCTGTTCACCCGGAGTCGGGTCACAGGGCTGACATATAGGAGGCAGATGAGATCGCAAAAGCCGCATGGGAAACCAAGGCATAGATGCATCAAGCTAAAAACCGGTTGCAAACGGGCAGATTCTCAGAATCTGCCCCTTTGCGACCGGTATTTTTGCATTTGGGATGCATCATCCTAAATGCAAAAATCGCAATTTAAGAAATCGCAAAATTGCGATTACTTAAATTGCGATTGCATTTAAGGAATCTCAAATTGAGATTCCTTAAATGCAATGCATTAAAGTAAAAAAGTTAGCGATTTCGCTAATAGGGGGAGCAAATTACCATGAAGTTGAACTTCATGGTAATTTACTAAAACTTTAAAAAATGCACTAAAGTGCATTTTTCAAAGTTCCATTTTACACACAAACATGCCCTTAGGGCATGTGTGTGTGCAAGATGTACCCATATGCAGATTTCAGGGGTGCCACAGGGTGTCCTTTTGACACCATTCAGTGCGCCTTGCGACAGCAACCGATCCCCTTAAGCGGTGATCTAGATCAAGATGTGATGACTTTGGAGGGATGGCTACAGCAACAAGCCTTTCAGCTGGCTCCTCCCTCGGACGAATGTCAGCCCCTTGGTTCTCTGAGGCCTTAAGGGATAGTAAAAGGCATTGCAAACAACTTGAAAGAGAGTGGCGGAGGACCTACCATCTTCCAGACAAACTGACTTATAGACTGGCTTTAAAAACCCACTATAAGAAGGTCCGGGAGGAAAAGAAATCTTTCCTCTCAACAAAAATTGACTTGGCGGCTAATAAAAGTAAAACTTTGTTTAATGTTGTAAAAAACTTTTCCTCTCCGGCAGCGCTGAGTCAACCATTTAAACCTACAAAAGATTGGACGGAACAAATGGCCCTCTTTTTCTTTGAAAAAATTATACTGATCCAGGATTCTTTTGTAGCTCCTGTAGCAAGGTTGGAGGCTCCGGTTGATGACCACAAAGGGGTCGGCCCCATTTGAGTGCCTCCCTGAAGGAATTTCCAGAGTTGACTCTTGAACAATCTTTAGCGTTCATGAAAATTCTGAAATCAGGGTCGCCTACAGACTCCTGTCCGGCAAAAGTCTTATCCGCCTTGGCGGATGTGATTAATCCTTTGTAAACCCTATCTTGAATACCGCCTCGGGTGAAGGGATGATGCCACAATTATGGAAACATGCAAAAATCCTTCCATTACTCAAGAAACTACGGGCGGATCCGAAGGTAGTCTGTAATTACAGGCCTATATCCCTTCTGCCTTTCTTCTCGAAGGTTTTAGAAAAATTTGTAAATCAGGTTTTAACAAATTATGTGGAGACTGAGGCGCTGCTACGCCCTAGTCAATCGGGTTTCAGAGCTAATTTTAGCACTGAAACGGCCCTACTGGAGGTGGCAGAATCTGTTAAAGCTATGCTGGATAGAGGAGGCAATGCAGTTTTGGTGTTGTTACATCTCTCTGCAGCCTTTGACACCATGCCTCATTCAAAACTACTGCAAAGACTGGAAAACAGCGGTATTGGAGGCACGGTGTTGAGTTGGTTTACGTCCTTTCTCGCTAATCGCTCCCAAACCATCTGGACCCCCCCTTTCTCTGCTGAGATGTCTCCTTTGAATGTGGGGGTGCCTCAGGGTTCGATCCTGAGCCCCACATTATTTAACCTGTATATGGCCCCCTTGGCTACTCTTGCAGAGAAACTTGGGGCTAAGATAGTGTCCTACGCTATTGATACTCAGCTGTTGTTTACTTGCGAGAAAGGAGCAGAGTTTGATGGCAACTTGATTAACACCTGCCTCACTAAAGTCTTCTCTTGGCTGAGTTATAACCATCTTAAATGTAACTCAGAAAAGTCTGAGATCATCTTTTTTGGGCACCGACCACCGGACTTGTGGTCTGAATGGTGGCCCCAGGACATGTCACCCCCTGTGTCAGCTGCTTCCCAGGTGAAAAATTTAGGAATTAAGCTGGACTCAACCCTCTCCATGAAGGCGCAAATACATTCGGTAGCCGGGGTTTGCTTTGGGCTGTTGAGAATGTTGCGAAACTTCCTCCCTTTGCTGTCCATCCCTTACAGGAAGACAGTGGTGCAGGCCCTAATAATATCTAGACTAGATTATGTGAATTCCTTGTATCTCGGCCTGCCTGAATATCTTTTAGGCCAGCTACAAGTGATTCAGTATGCAGCTGCTAGAGCCATCTTTTTGGTAGGCTCTAGAACCCATACCACCCTACTTCTGTCATCACTACACTGGCTTCCAGTACGGAAAATAATTCAGTTCAAAGCCCTGGTCCTGGTTTTCAAAGCCTTTCATAAGATTGGAGCATCCTACCTCAGGGACAGATTTCAGCCCTATTTTCCTAAACGCAACCTGAGATCCTCATCACAACTTATGATTGTCACTCCTAGGGTGAGATTGTCTCAGACGGGTGGGAGATCTTTTCATGTGGTGGCCTCACGGCTGTGGAACAGCCTTCCCCTACCCATTAGACAGAGTCCAGATCTTCTGACCTTTAGGAAAAGTCTTAAAACGTGGGTTTTTCAGCAATAAACCGTTTGATCGTTGTCAGTGTGTTCTGATCTTAGGTGACGTATGTTTTGCCCTTAGCGCCGGGACACTCTAGGGAGTAGCCATGCGCTTTATAAATATGCACTAACATAACATAACATAACACCCTGGCACCCTTGAAATTGGAATCTCTATTTGCGATTCTCTAATTAAGAATCGCAAATTGAGAATGTCCTCCCATTCATTCCTATGGGCCTCTAGGCCCATAGGAATGAATGGGGAGGTATTCCTTAATTGCGACTCGCAATTTGCGAGTCGCAATTAAGGAATGTTAGGAAATCGCTATTTTTTTAGCGAGTTCTTCATGCATTGCCTTTTGCTATTCCTTATTAGCGAATCCTTATTTTCGCTAATAAGGAATCGCAGAATGGATGCTTGATGAATCTATAGGCAAGTTTATTGAGCACAGTGTATAAGAAAGGCCACTCTAGAGAATCGAATGTCTTTTTGGCATCCAATAGTATCACAACAGTGGGGAGAGTCGGTTCGATTTGATTGAGTACTGTGAACATCGTGCGTTAGTAAACAGACGTGGATCTATTCGGGAAGTAGCCAGTCTGGAGGGGAGAGATCATTTTATCTATTAAGAGTGAGATGCCCGTTGCTAGCACCTTTGCCAGAATCTTATCATCTTGGTTAAGAAGAGACAGGGGTTTGTAAGAGGCACTTCTTTATGGTGGCTTACCGGGCTTGAGAAGCAAGGAGATGGCGGATTCTCGCATCGGGGAGGGAGTACTCCCGAGTCTAGTGCCTCCACATAGACCTCCAGGAGGTGAGGAATTAGCAAAGTCTTATATATCTTATAGAATGCACCCATAAGCCCATCCATTCCAGGGGCACGGCCCCATTAAGGTTACCAATGACCTACAGTACTTATTCGGCACTTACAGGTGAGGCCAGGGACTAGCGCTGGCCCTCCTCGATCCAGACCATTGCCACTGCTGCCAAATATTTGGAAGGGGCTGCAGCTGCAGGCATGGAGCGAGTGTTATATAAGCGATAATAGTGGGAAAGGAAGGCAGATGAGAAATCTGAGCTCCGAGTAATGTGTGTGGCATCATCTAATTGCAACTGAGTGATGTAAGAGGATTGGTATCGGGGGCTGAGTTGGCTGGCCAAAGTCCGTCCCGGTCACTCTCCTTTCCCATATACCCGAGCTCGAGCATACTTCCCCAGGTAGGTAGCCTCATGGGTTGCAAGCTCCTGGAACTCCCAAAGGAGCTTAGCCTTTGATGCAGAGCAGGGGAGGGGGTCGCACGATAGGGCGTCCGCATCAAGATCTATCAGCAATTTTTCGGTAGCATCAGGATTGCACCGAATGATGTTTAAAACTCCCACCTGCTTAGCTATACAGATTCCTTGGATATTCACCTTGAAAGCTTCCCATAAGGTGGCATAGTGGGGCACTGATCCTGTGTTAAGTTGAAAGTATTCAGTAATGGCGTCCTTGATTTCACTTTTAAATACAGCATCGAGGAGGGCATCAGTTGGAAAGCGCCAGAGTCTATATGGCTGTGCGATGTAGGGTATTGTCAGTGATAGCAGCACCGGCGAATGATCTGATAAGGTTCGGGGTAGATAATTCGCCGAGAGTGCATGGAGCAGAAGGTTGGGGGTTAAGTACCAGTGGTCTATACAAGACCACGTGCCATGTGGCGGTGAATAGAAAGAGAAATGGCGATCGGCAGGGTGATGATGTCACCAGGCAACTGATAATAAGTGGGTCTTCAACAGGTCTGTGAGGTCTTGAGTGGAGTGGAGTTTAGTGACCTGCCCTGATCCTGTAGTGTCAAGGGTAGGTTGCAGTGTGAGTTTGAAGTCCCCTCCCAATATAATGGAGTCAATGGGAAACTGGCGCTACATGTGGAGATGCCAGAGAAAAAGCCATGTCGATCTACATTGGGGGCATATATGTTAATCAATAGAATCTGTTTCGTACCAAGAGTCCCCCAACTACTAAATAGCGCCCCTCTGGGTCTTTAACCACTGTATGTGCCTGTAATGGTATTGCTTTGTGAACTGGTATGCAGACCCCATGGGAGTAGGTGCTGTAACTGGCAAAAAAACGTGGTTGACTGCAAAGGGAGTATAATGGGTCTCCTGTAGGAAGGCCATATGCGCATTGTGCCTGGCAAGATAGGCCAGCACCTGTCTTTTTTTGCGGGGGTTCGATAGGCCTCTCACGTTACAAGGCATGCATCTCAACTCCAGTGCCCCCGAGCTCCCACCTGGCCGTGCGGTAACTTCCCTAGTTATGTGTGCGGGGAAATGTCAATATGTAACGTTGGATAGTACCAGACAAAATATGTTACCTCCTGCATACAACCAACAGTGGTTATACAATAGATCAGAACTCCCAACCCACCACCCCCCAGCCACATCGGCTATCTACTCAACCTGCATCCGGTGAATCACATCGTCCCCAACCAAACAGTAGGAGGTCTCCTTGGGGGCGGCAACGCTTGGAGGAGGCCGCATGGGTTCAGCTAGTATTAAAGAAAGGAGGACAGTTGTACAAACAAAGGATTTCCTATTGATGCATCAGATGGATGGCAATGAGTTTGAGTTCAGAGGGGCAGTCCAACAAAGGAATTGGCTTCAATATAACACTGTGAAAGTAGACTGTAGGGCGGCGGCATTATTTCCCAGGGGACGAGCTCGGAAGTGGTCTATGGTCAGCCGCCGCTGCTGCAGGTAAGAGTGGTGGGGCTGGGGGCCAGGTGAGGGGGATTTCGAGAGAGGACCACGAGGGAAAATTAATTATTTATTCAATCTTCCCTCGTGATCGTCTCTCGAAATCCCCCCTCATCTGGCCCCATGCCCCACCTCTCTTACCTGTAGCGGCCGCAGCTGTCTATGGTTTTTCCAGAAAAAAGCAGTATCTGAGGGTGAATTGAAAATGTGGTTCTTACCATTAGTTGGAGGTGCAGGCATGCCGAGTAGAGCATGGCGTATCGAACATTCACATCTCTCAGGGTTTGCTTTATGGGGCATTATCTCAAGGAGCTATCGCCGAGTTAACGGCACTTTATCGCAACCAAAGTTGCGATAAATTTATCGCCTCATTCACAAGCTGGTGCTAACAGTCCATAGCACCAGTTTACCTGCGATAGCAGCCGCAAAAAACACAATGAGATGCAGAATAGGCGTACCTGTGCCAAAAGCTGCAACAACACCACTCCCCACCATTCTCAATGACCAGCCAGATCGGCGAGAAGATCACAAAACATGTGATAAGGCACGTTAGCAGCAGGAAACTGAAACCTGCTCTGACCTGGTGTAAAGTCGGACCGCAGCCTGCACCACAAACGGGAGCCAAGGCCAGTGTCACACCTGAAGAACAACAAATGCCATGAAGCCACTGATTATGCAGCCCGGACACCCAAGAGGGCCACAACACCCACCGCCACCACCACAGGACCCCCCCTCCCCGCCCCCCCTGGATGAAGACATGCTACATCAGCTCCACGGAATCATGTACCAAATATTCCGCCTGATGTCGCTCAATCACATCTGGTTACATGCATGTGTCGACACAAAAAATGAGCATCACACATTCACCTTCGAAGTAACAAATGATTTATTAAAACAAACAGAACAGAAATGAAGGCACATGGCGGCACCCCTTTGGAAACTCCGTAGGTCACAGCCTGCAAGACAAAAATCACGATGAGAAGGTGTGTCCTGCACACATCAAGGGACAGAGTGAGAGCAAAGGAGTGAGAGAGAGAGAGGGAGAGATAGACGGACAGAGAGGGGGAGAGAGACACAGAGAAAAGAAGAGAGGGACAGGGAGAAAGAGTGCCGACACTGAACACCCAGGTCACACTGCTCACCTGCTGCCACCGGTGTGTCTCCAACCAGGTGCTGGTATGTAGTGCAGTTCACCAGGTCCCACATCTGAGACAGACCCGTCATCTGAAACAGAGTCCAGATACCTGAATGGCAAAGTACATACAATTGCATGCGACATCATCACCTGTCCGCCCCTGCGCACCCAGGCAACTGCACCCTAGCCCCTCCCACTGCCCAGCAGGGCATGCCCACCCCTGCGCACCCAGGCAGCTGCACCCCAGCCCCTCCCGCTGCCCAGCGGTGCATGCCCACCCCTGCACACCCAGGCAGCTGCACCCCAGCCCCTCCCACTGCCCAGTGGTGCATGCCCACCCCTGCGCACCAAGGCAGCTGCACCCCTGCCCCTCCGACCGCCCAGCGGTGCATGCCAGCCCCTGCGCACCCAGGCAGCTGCACCCCAGCCCCTCCCGAGGCCCAGCGGTACATGCCTGCCCCTACGCACCCAGACCTCACTGGTCACCCTCCGGCACCGGCATGTCGCAATGAGGGCCCACCATGTGCCGGTGCAAGCCCCAAGCCCGGGGCCCACGGACATGGCACTCTCGACATCATGCAGCTTTGCTCTGTGGGCTCCCAGGTCTCACATTTGGTTCTTGGTCTTGATTTCTCCATGGAAGAGGACATACCAGTGCCTCAGGCATCATCGCAGGCTACACACCCGCTCAGCCTCATAGGTGCCACTAGCTCTGTGATCCAGGAGGCGACGCCACGTGACTGTAGGCCCGAGCTGCCCGCTGGCTCATGCCTACACTGTAGTCCAGCAGGGCACACAAAGCCTGAGCCATCCAGACTGCCGGGACAGGGCATCATCGCATTCTGCACACCCGCTCAGCACTTAAGGTGCCCCTACCTCAGTGCACCGAAAGTCACCGTCCCATGGAGGTGTGCCTGTGCCGGCCGCAGTGCATCCAGTGCCACCAAGTCTGTGCCTCGCCAGTCATGGACCCTCTAAGATTGGGTATCGTGGTGCAGACACCATCATGTCACCTCCAGGCCTGCAGAATGTGATGTCACAGGCCCCTGGGCCTCCATGCCTACATGCACACGGATACACCCCAAGAGAGGTTGGAAATGGCATGGTGCACGCGCGCCCTGCCCTCTTTATTGGCAGGGTCACATGTGCTGTGACGCGGTGTGGTGTGGGTGTATACCAGCTGTGAAGGAGTGGCGGTGGCATGCTGCCAACTAGACCTGTGATCAGCAGATCACCACAGGGAAGCCCTGGCACATGTAGCGTTGTTGTCCCCCCTTGGAGCGTAAGCGTAGTGGGCTGACCTGACGTATGCCAGTCCAGCGTGAGGGTTTCAACAATGACCCTGGGGCTCTGGGTGGGGTTCCGTATCGGTTTGGACAAGGAAATAACTAATGTGTATGTCGCTGTTGTTCCATCGGCGCCACCCGGACAACATTTGGCAATGTGTCACCCGGTTACCCAAGTCCAACGACATGAGCCACATGGACTTAGGGGGAATACACTGACCCTACATTCATCAATACTACCATACATGAAAGACCATTGACACAACACATCTGTGTGATTCGGTATGTTTAATGCACATTCCGTGGAGTGTTGCATCTGGAGCAGTACAGGGCCATGCAAACCCTACTTTACAATGTTGGCCCATGGAGGGCCAGCCAGAGTCCTTCAGGGAATGGCAAGTCCAAAGGAAGAGGAAGAGTTCAGTTCGCAGTCTGTTTGCTGTGCCATTGGCGATCAAACAGAATATGGCAATCCATTGCGAGGTCCAAGGTGAGTGCCGCAGAGTGTATCAGGGGACCGTGGAAGGTGATGATGCAGAGGGCAGAACCAAGCTGAAACCGGCCATATGGCTGAGATGAATGCTACTGCCATGCGATCGAATCCCACCGCACCTGTTCAGCCAGCTGCTCTTGGCATCCCAACACACGGTGTTGGAAGGCCATGTGTTCTTCATAGGGGTTCTGGAAGGCAGCCATGGTGGTGGGTGCTGCCTGCTGTGTGGTCTGTGCAGGGGGTGGTGTGTTCTCATTGCAGCTGGGCTGCCCTGCTCCTGGAGGTGGGCTGCTGATGCCGTCAATGAACTCTTGGAGGGCGTCGGAGTCGAAGCTGTGGTGGTCCTCGTTGTCATCAGAGAAGAGAGGTTCGGGCTACTCTGCAGGAGGTGTTAATTGTCCCTCTGAAATGTGAAGAGGAGATGCAGTTTAACAATGTGTTGACATATGTGTTGTTACATTGTACATGTTTACATACAGACTGCATGACTGTGTACCTCGTGGCTGTTTGTGAGGAGCTGCCTATTTGATGGGGGACAGTGGACATTTCGACAACAGACATGTGTGTGTTTGTACTTTTACATAGTCATCTCACATTTCCCTGCAATGCCACTTGTGATTGTCCAGTGTCTACATTCAGTCGGCATCAGTTGTGTCCTGTGTTCTGTTGTGGACGTGTTGCGGTTTGTGCCACATTGTTGTCAGTGTTGCTTTGCTCTGCATGTCATGTGTGTGTGCTGCATTTCGGGGGTGTGGTGCCTGCTGCTATGTTTTGCTGCCCCTTATCCCTTTTCTGCGGTGTGCCTTTGACTTCTGTGCTTATACAGTGCTGAGATGTTTTATACTTGTGTACATTGGTCTCTTGGTGGGAGTTGGGGTCTGGGGCATGGTTTGTCCGCAGATGTGCTCAGCTCAATTTTGCATGTGTGCCAATGTGCCCATCCCCCCCATCGCCCCATTCCCTGGTTGTTACTCATCCTGTTGCTGTGTGTCCAGTCATGTTGAGCAGTGTCAGGTCCCCCGACTCCAGTCACCGTCTCCCCACTGATGACTGACGACACCATTTCCTCCATGTCGTCCAGCTCCTTCCACCTCCAGTCTGCATTGCTGCCTTCCGGCGGTTGGCGAGTTTCAGCTTGGTTTTGCTCTTGATGTCATTCCAGCGCCTCTTGACCTCTTCCGTTGTCCTCTTCAGCACTTCCACTGCATTTACCTTGTCCACGATGGACTGCCATAGTCCATTTTTGGTTGCCAATGACACAGTGGAGGTGATGAACAGTTGTTGATGGTGTTCGACCACCTCCATTATTAGGATCCTGTTTTCCTGCGGACTGCTTCCTACTCTTCTTCTCCTTGGCCTTCCTTGACCCCGTGGTCCCAGGCAGGCCCTCCGGGGGCTTGTGGGGTTCTGGTTCTCCGCCGTACTTGTTCCAGCAACATCCATTGTGCTTTGCTGTTGTTTGGCATTTGTTTGTCAGTTTTTTTTCTACTTTTATGGGGATTTTTCCCGCCTGACGCATGTGGATTGCAGGCCTGTTGCTGGTTTTTGCTGATTTTAGTATCGCGATTGGCCTCATTGCAGCTTTTTTTGCATTTGCTTTTCTCATTTTTTTGGGCGTGGCGTTGATTTTAACGCAGTCAGTTATCTGGAGTCTATCGCATAGTACCTCCCTGTTGAGAATGCTTGGTTAACAAGGCGTAATTTTCCAGCGATAGACTGCAATGTTGGAAGTTGTGTTAAGTAACTTTTGCGATGGTTATCACATGTTCTTGTGTCATATAGTTACTGCTTACCTATATACACTGTTAAGTTAGCATGAGCTTATTAAATGTTTAAACGCCATTTTTCCTTTTGCTGCTTTTGCACACGACACGTAATTGTTATTTTAGCTTTCAACCTAGAAGAGCGTTGTGATTTATATGAGAATAATATGTTATTGCTCTGATATCAGCTTTGTTTGGTAACATATGTCTGCACAGTGAGTGCTGAAGCCTCCAAGGATAACTCGACACAGTGTTGTTGTGGGGTCTGATCTTTGCACCTTTTTAGACATAACATGAATGCAGCTGCTTCCAAAATCTGGCTTTGCGTGCGTTTTATATTGCTTTGCCTAGAGCACACGAGACACACTTGATGGTGCTTCGCATGCAGAGAGATGGTGGAAGATGATGTGATCCTCTGCCACTGAGATTTTGAGGTATGGACCCGCCCTGCTAAAATTCAAAGAGACCTTCATAGATATAATGTCCTATGCTAGTTAGGGAGGGTGAGAATTAGGTGTTGTTAACTCCTATTCATTACAGCATTTTAGTATGCTGTCACCGTTTGCTTTCTATGGACTAGTAACTATGCTGATAACTTTGTTTCTTATAATATGTTTGCTTGTATTATATAAGATACTGCGTTTGAGAACCCTGCATTAGTAAATAAATATTTCAAATATGCACGTGTCCTCTTTTACTCCACGTTCTGGTTTGTAATGATTGTATAACGAAATAGTGTTCATGTGTTCCACAATACCTGAGGTATTCTAAGTTCATGTTCTGGTCTGTCTAAACATTGGGAGTTTGTTATGACCAATGAGACACTGTAGCTAGCTTGGTAAGGGGATTTCGGGTACTAAGGTGAGTTTTGGGCCACCCTAATTCACTGAGGTTCCAAATCTCTATGCACAGTTCTGTAGGAGAACGGAATTCCCGCTACACTTGAGAATATGCCCCTATGTCTTGGAATTTGCACTGGGCCTCCTGAACCATTGGAGCGAAGCCAGGAAAGAAAGAAAGGGACAAGCCCTGATGTTGAAGGTTGTTCTTTTCCCTGGCCATTCGTAAAGCGGTGTCTCGGTCATGGTAGATCAAAAGGCAGGCTATAATAAGTCACTGTGGAGCCTCAGGCCGACCTAGGGGTAAGTGATCTGGGAGCCCGTTCAATAGAGAATGTTGAGGAGAAGGATTCCCTTCCAAAGATTTCCTCAAGGAGCCGTTCCACATATGTTTCCATGGACCCAGTGTTGGTAGATTTGGCCACCCCGGCTATCGTATATTATTGTGCCACGATCTAGTCTCCAAAGCCTCCGCTTTGGTTGCTGTTACCTTGAGGAGCCGCTCCATACATTCCAGGCGCTTGATAATTGAAGATTGTGAATCTTCTACCTCCGAAATGTGGTGCTCCTCAGCGTCAATACAGGTCTCATCTTGTTCGATGCGGCCATGCATGCTATCTAGCTGGGCCGCCAAGGTGTCAAAGTGTGTGTATATTGCTCTGAAACCGGTGTACAGCTCAGCCTCAATTGCCGCTGTGCCATCTGTGGGGGCTGATCAGATTCAGGAGAACCTGTGGGACCAGTGGGGTCTCCGCGCAAGGGGTCAGTCTTGGTGGTCTCAAATGTAAGTTGTCGCCGCTTGTGGTCGCCACGACCCATGATGACCGAGGTGAACTGGAGGATGGCTGTGCCTCAAGGGGCAGTGGGTGAGACGCCAGTGAGGGAAGGGTGGCAATATCTGACAAGGGGGCAGTTTGTGCCTGGCACTGACCTACAAGTATATGGGCAAGACACTGTGCAAGCACAAGCCGTCGGCTCACGATCCAGTTGCCGGCTGCAGTCCTCTATATGAGAAAGACCCGCGTGCTCCTCCCAGCCACAATGCTGCTCAGCGATTTGGCGTTGTACACATTCTTGTGCCCATATTTGACCACAATGGGAAATGAGGCCCTCATAGGGCGTGGTATCAGGCCTGGTGGTCCCCAGCAATCTGCGGTCCCAGGGCCTGCCAGTATCCGCTCCCCATGCTGGTGATTGTGCCGGTGTTCGTGGCACGTGACTGGTTAAGGCAGACGGTGCAGCAGGGCAGCTGGAGGGGGGGGACTCACCGCTTTGTGCCTCCGATCAGTTGAGGCACACGGGGCCCAGGTGTTCACCACACTGCAATCCGGTTCGACATTCCCACCTCTCAGGCCTCGATTTATTGTGCGCTGATCGTTACCGCTGCAGCCCCGCCCTCAGGCTTGGCCGCAACCCCTGACATCTGGATGCATCCGGCCTCAGCCAGTGAGAGGCTCTGCTTCGGCGAAGGCTCTGCGCACATCGGCGCAGAAGGGCTCAGACTATTCCAGGGAGCAGTGGGCTGCTATGGAGGGGGTCGGTGCCGATCACCGCACCGATAGGAAGAGGTAAGGCTGCATTTATTGCGCGGCTGCTCCGGAGCTTCTAGGATAAGCTGCCATCTTGGTGCTCGAACAGGACACGCCCCCTACTCGCAAATCTAAAGATGGATTCTGTGGCTCTCAGGAATTTCATTTTGGAGGTATTTATTTGGCATTCCCAGCGCCCTGGTGCAGTAATTTGGACTCCTAAATCTGAAAACAGTTGGGTCTCAGGTAGTCTATCTCCTCTAATATGTTGTATCCTCTTTTTTGACCTTCCTTTTCCACTCAGCATGATAACTGTTTTCTCTAGATTTATTTTCATCTCTTTATTTTCCATAAAGGTAGCAAAGCTATCAATCTGGAGCTGCAACCCGTTTGCTGTTCTAGATAGTAGGACAGCATTGTCTGCATATAGTAGGATTTGAACTGGACGGGATCCAACCTTGGGGGCGTCGGCTTTCACTTTCTATAACATCTTGTCCACCCATCTATACTTTTGGTACATTCCCCTTTCAGTCAATAATGTACCCATGTAGTCAGATGGGAATACAATTGATAGAGATAACTAATGATACCCATCGGGCAAACATGTCCACAAGGGTTTTCCATAGGTTGTTATGGTTTACCAGATTAAGCGCACTACAGAGCATAAGTAGACATGCACCTCTTTTGCGACTGTATATTTACTAATAAGCAGATGTAAGTTAACACATTGTTCTATCATGCCAACATCCCTCCTGAACCCATACTGGGTATCAGTGAGGATATGTTTTTCCTCTATCCTCTGTTCAAGTCTGTCCAAGAGGATTCTACCCTTTAGCTTAGCACTGGAGTCCTGGAGATATATTGGGCGGTAGTATCTTGGGTCCCCTCTGTGTCCTTTTTTGAAAATTGGGACATTTGTGATTTCGGTCCAAGTAATAGGGAGGAAACCTTTAACTGTTGCGTTACACACTTGTGTTAGCAAAGGGCTCCATAAGGTGGGGTGGGCAGTCAAAATATTGAATATAAAATATCGACCTACATTAATATTGAGTTTTTAATATCGTTGGGACAGAATAGCGAAGTCAAGAATATCGTTGACCAGAATATCGACTCCAAGGTAAGTAATATTGATTTTTTAAATATCGAAGTAAGTAATATCGAAGTAAGTAATATCGTAAGCAAAAATATCGTTGTTAATAATATTGAATTTTCTTTAGTTATGTAGTTTAGTATGTATTTCATATGTATGTTAAACATTTTTTTTAATGTATTTGTATACATTTTAAAATAAAAGTTTAGAAATTAGTAATTTTGTTACAGTAAATTTTGTGTTTTAGTATCAGAGCGGGTTGTGGGTTTATAGGGGAATAGGGTGGAAAGTAATGTAATTATAATTTTTTAATAAATATGTTTTTATTAATTGGTATTGATGATTAAATAATTGTTAATTATTAATTAATTGTTATTAATTAGTTCATTATATTAATTAGAATTCATGTATTATTCATTATTGTTTATTGTTATTGTTAATTAATTTATTGTTAATTATTAATTAACTGGTGATTAATTTTAATTAAGTGATTAATTGATAATTAAATTAATTATGTCATTTTGTATGTGTAGTGGGTTGTGCGTTCAGAGGGGAATGGGGGGAAATAATTAAATTAAATTAATTAGTGAGATTGTTTTTATTTATTGGCATTTATTACCAATTAATTGTTAATTACTTATTAATTGGTAATTACTTTCTATTAATTAGTTAATTATAATAATTAGAATTAATGTATAAATAATTATTTATTGTTATTGTTAATTAATTTATTGTTAATTAATTATTAATTTGTGATTCATTAATAATTGGTAATTAATATTTATTAATTAGTTAATTTATAATTATATTAATTTATTATTAATTGTTATTAATGGATTAATTGATTGTTAAATTAATTGTGTTTTTATATGTGTGGTGTGTTGTGTGTTAAAGGGGGAGTAGTGTGGGCTGTAATTTAATGTTATTTCAGTAAATATTAATTTTAATTTGTTGGTATTTATTAATTTTTTTTGTAAATTAATTATGAATGTTATTTTTTTAATTAAAAAAATATGTAATTGATAAGTATGTTAATTTAACCCTTATGCTATCCAGCGCTTTCCCTACTGTTGCACTCTCTGGAGTGGGAATAGTAATTTTTACCCCAACTGTGGAAAAGTCAGCCCATAACACACCTGATGCCCAGGCTGCTGGCGCAGGACGCCTCTTAGTTCCCATCTTGAACAAATACCAAATAAAGAGACGGGCGCTGGAAGCAGGAAAACAAGAACAGAGTTTTATTTCTCATGAGGAGAGCCTGTCATTTCGGACACTCGCATAGTGTCTTCAGGAGGTGCTCTCTCCTCCCACCCTCCAGTTTCTCTGAGGCTTCGTCTTTTATACACATGTTTATGATGCACAAACATTCCTTATTACAATAAAGACACTTTGAAGTAGGAAAAAACATGCTTGGAATCCCAGCTTCAGGCCTATTCCCATACCAGTCGATCAGATGTCATCCTCCCCTCCTGAATGTAACAAGAGATTGTGATCTCTCAGCCGGACATTCCTACAGGACACGAGGGCAGGAGGGGATGATCAAATCAAAGGTTGGGCAGGCGATAAGATCGGGCACTTCGGCTGGTGTATCACGTTTTTTTTATGCTGGGCAGGAAAAGGGGGGGTGTACATTCACGAGGCTTGGTCTTAGGACTTGGGACCGGGTCGAGAGGCCAAGTGCAGCCGGGGGGGGCTCGTCAGCTGAGGGGAAGGGTGTTCTCGGGAGGAAATGGGGGGTGTGGGTCAAGCAGGAGGGTTACTTCTAGAGCAGGGTCACGCAGAGGGAGAGGGTCTTGTGGCCGATGCATGAGCAGTGCGCGCGGGGAGGGGTGCCGGGAACAAATGGGCAGAGAGGCCATGGTGCCTAAAATGGCTGTCGTGTACGTGTGTGCATGGGTCTATGCTGGCGGGATAATACAGTCAGGGTTTAGCGATATCCGTTCTGCTTACAACAAGGGGTACAGTGAACACAAATGAACGCCGCTTATGTGCATATACATTGCCATTTTCAACAGTCGCTGCTTTTTTACATAAGCTAGTTCATTTCTATACAGTCGATACGATTGGCGGAATGCGGTACATGTGATTTTACATTTGTTGGGTTATTCATACAAGTCTAGAGATCGGCATAATACTTAGTCGGGGTCAATCAAGGAAATGTTCCGACACATTATAGAATCAGGTTCTGACTTCCTCTCCGGTGACATCAAAATACAGTAAAAAGTGCTCTGATACCTTTGGGTCTTGTCAGTGCTATAAGAGACTTTTGGAAAACTAAATACATGAGTGACCGATGAAACATTTTTGAAAGCAACACAAAATCGTTGAGGGAGGAATTCAGTTCGATACAAGCAATTAGTGAAGGGGTGGGCAGAAAGTTCAGGAAGGGGGGGGTCTTTGTCACAGCGTCTTTTTAACAGAGTCCGTCTTCTTTCGTTGGCGCTGTTGAGCACCGGCGGTGGAGCTATAGGTCCAGCTCGGATTCATCCTTACGCGTTGCAGGGTGCGATCAGTCCTCTGCTGTTAGATCACAGTCCTGTTTCCTAACTGATCTTCTTAGGGGTGCCTCATGCTGGGCACCTGCGTGTCTTTCTTCTTCCGTGGCAAAACCTTATTCTATCTAAATGTTGCTCTTCTTTTCTGAGTCAAAAGTTATGCGAAAAGGGTGATGTTGTTGAATAATCGAGGGAAGAGAGGGCGGAGTGGGATCAGATCTTTGAACACACCAAGGGACCAAAGGAGCAAAGGATGACGAGCAGGCAGGCCCATCAGTCGGGCTCAAAAGGGACGGGGACTTCAGGCACGAGTGGGTCAGCAAATCAAGGGCTTCAAGGCAGCCCTTCATTCCTTCGTCTGCCGAGTTTGAGAGTGGTGCCTCGTCCCGCGTCTCGTTGCTCTGCGACTCCACCTTTGGTTGAGGTCACACGTGCGTCATGATCTGTGGCCAGGCTGTGCGTCACGTCCAGCTCCTCTCCTCCGGTAATTGTATCTTTGAATGGGTACAAAAACAAGTTTTAGAAAAACTGGCAGGAGAAGACATTTATACATCTCAATTCCGTCCCCAATCCTAAGTAGGCGGGGGGATAGGTTCATCGGTCACAGTCAGAAGTTATCACTTATGGAGTATGTAGGAGGGCATTTCCACTGAATTCGTAAGCCTATTTGGCGTTCATTCGTGACGTACGTGGACAGAAATCGGACTCCCATTGACAGTGTATTCTATCAAACTCGAAATCGAGTCCTTAGGTAGAGACTCGCCCTTTTTCCTAACCCAAGTACTGACAATCTTACATTTCCCTTCGGGGTCGGCTAACTCTTGTAAGCAGGGGTTATCATCATGAGGGGGGGGGCAGAGGTTAAACATGCTTTTCTTGGGGAGCGACGGCTAATCAAGGTCATCAATTACGCTTCGGGGATAGCTGATATGGAGCTGGGGTCAATCGAGGATGCTTTGGACGCTTTGGGCAGGGAGCTGGGGTCAATCGAGGGAAGCGAGGACGCTTTGGACATCCGCACTTAAGTGCAGAGGGGTGAGGCAATCTGGGCATTGGGGATTGTATTTCTAATGAATTGAAAAACAGAAGACCATTGACGTTATAGTCCCCCTATAAAAAGGCCAGATTAGGGGACATCAGTCGTCTTACCTGTCCTTTCTTTCATTACCAACTCGGGTTCTATCGTTTCGCAGAAAGGAGAGGTAGTAATATGGCAAGTTACAATCGATTTAGTTCCTGTCAATTTTGCCGAACACCTTTGTGTTCGAAGAGACCCAATTAGGTTTGTGCCGGTGGGGCACAACGTTACCATACAAGGGAGGAGGGAACAGGGGGATCCTCAGAGAGAGAGAGAGAGAGAGAGAGAGAGAGAGAGAGAGTGAGAGAGAGAAAGAGAGAGAGAGAGAGAGAGAGAGAGAGAGAGAGAGAGAGAGAGAGAGAGAGAGAGTCCGCACTCTAAACGAACCATTCGGTACACGTATGACATGGAGGGAGAGGGAGAGAGAGAGAGAGAAACGTGTACAATAATGGGCCATTCAGTGCGCACACAACACAGAACAGCAGGGGTCAAGTAATACGGAAACACAGGCAGAGGGACGACGTAGACCCATACATTACGTGCACACAAACTCAGGCGGGGGAGACAGTACATGTATTATGTACAAAAATCCAAGACAAAACATAGAACAGTGACTGGTATTATTACGCAACATGCTGACTATCCACCGCCCTATCAGAAACCTTAGATCTGCGGGAGCGATGCTCTTTCAACTCCCTCGCGTACGTAAGACCAGGAGGGAGGTAGCTCCTTTCGCTTTCTTGCAAGTAAGCACTGGAACAATCTCCCGCTAGATCTGCGCATGGAGCCCTCTGAAACAAGATTCAGGCTCAAACTTAAAACATACCTTTTCCCTAAGTAATATTGGTTTTGTACCCCTGCACCCGCGTGGGCTCCATACCTTGGCCTCGTTGATATACTGCAGCATTTCTCAGCGCGGGGACACACTGTCATAAGTGTAACCAGGCGCTTTATAAGTGTTTTTATTATTATTATTATTATTACAAAAATCCAAGACAAAACATAGAACAGTTATTGGCCAAAATGATCTCTGCCTGTATGCTGCGCATCCTTAGCATCCTAAGCTCTTTTTACCTTTTTCTTCTCTTTTATCGTCGGCTGCCTTCACCGGTGGCTTTAGTTATGTACACTTATATGCCTTTGGCAATTGGTCAAGAATTAACCTGGTCGGGCTAAGATGTTTCCAGGCTGAGGCAACAGTGGGTGTCAGTTGTGAGAACAATGGGGCAGCTTTGATTTTCATATCTGTGAGGGTGCGAAAGGAGGTAGTAGATTTTAAACACTGGCAACATTCCTAGTCCTCCGAACGGAGGGTACTTGGGTAAACCTCACCTCGGAATATTCCTTAAACTTTCCCTATTTAATTAAACGTAGGAATTTATTCATTAGTGCACGTCATTCTTGGTTGTATTATTCGGGGTGCCAAGCGAAGTCATATTTCGTAGTTTCCGCTTCAGGCTGTCCTCCCAAGCGCTAAGTTCAGGGAGAGAATTAGTCATGGTTCGCTCGTCGTGTGTAGGTACCATAATCGGACCCCTTTTTCCCATCTTTGTCCGCTAGATCACCATTTTCCTTTTCGTACTTTAGTCGACGTTCCGATGTGACCTGCAGAAAGAGGGAAAAAGAAAGGGGGGTGGCGGGGGCAGCATTTTTTAAAAACACATCAGCGCGCATAAACCCGAAAAGGCTTTTACTTACTACATACTCGGGCTATCTCCACTGGACGCAGTCCCTGCCAACTCGGCGTTTAAGCCCAGGTGGACCATTTCGTGTGGGAGAGATGATTATCGGAAGCCTGTGGATAGCATAGGTCGCCCAAGTGTGGTATTACGGATCGTGCGCAGGGGGGGGTCAGAACAAAGGGCAGTCGGTGCAACGTGGGGGGGGCGAGCTTGTGCTCTCCTTTGAGGAAAAGTGATAACCTACAGTGGCACGGGGTCGTTTGTCGTTCGTACCAGGGGGGGGGGGGTTAGGTGGCACTCCTTCGGGGCGACTTAGGGGCATTTTTTAAAAACAACTTTCCTGACACAGGTAGCATATAAAGTATACGCTAAATACCAGGATCTTTAGCAGTTGCTTTTAGGCTTGTACAAAAATGCAAAACACATACAACAAAAACCTGGACCATTCATATTGGCAATATTTCTGCGTACTATACTTTTTAACCCTTAACTAGTCGAGCTGAGCCATTTCACCTGTAATTTAGTTATATCGGAAATAGTTGTCATTTATTCGAAACTTACCAATTTACGCGTGACAACTACGTTTGCTTTTTCCCAAAATCTTTAATAAAAATGTTGGTGCATAAATACGGGCCTACAACCCCGTGGGCCGGCCACGGAGCAGGCTGGAACTGTACATGTGGGGATACTTATTAGTGGAAAACCTAATGGAGTCGGTGGTCATTGATTTCATAATAAAAAGTGCGACAGGTGCAATAAAATCATATCGAAACTTCAGTGTGAGCGAGTATCATAAGTGTTGAAATTCGAACTTTCAATAATCATGATGCGCCAAAACTTAACAACAATTCATTGTCCGAATGTTCAATCAGTACCCATCGCACTTCAATTCATTGTCCGAACACATAATCAGTACACATCCCATATCAATTCATTGTGTTTAAAAACTGCATACATATTTCATGACACCAAGGCTGAGCAATCGGGGTACAACAAGGAGTTGAAAGTTTCATTTGACCAGCGCCATTTTGGGGGCAGCCAGGCAGATCCAGGCATAGTCAAAATCTCCACCAACTCGTGGTTGGCCTAGAGCCTCTTTCGGCAGTCCAAAAGTTCCTTTAAAAGGGCAACAGAAAGGATCGGCAGTATGAACCATCAGTCAAAAAAAGGGGGGAGGGAGGCAAAAAAATTTCTACCGGGTCATACTGGGTTTTCACCGGAACTGATCCGAACTGTAGTCTGCAGGATTTTAGTCATTCAAACTGAGGCTGGCGTCAGCATGGGAGCGCCGACGTCTCGCGGCTACATTTTCACCGTTCCGCGGGCAATCATGGCAGTCATTCCCCATCGGGGGTGTCTGCGGGGGTCGGGGGCCCCCGTGGCTCTTATAGAATCTTCAAAGTCGAGGAGAACACTTATGATGGTGGGACTCATTTCTTAATCAACAAGCAACCGGGCCATCTCTCCACGCCGGGCCCGCTCCAGCAGGGTCGACCGCCATTTTACGAGTGGGCGAACCCTCGCCGGGTGAGTGGAGCGTCGGGGGTGCCGCTGGGGCCTCCACCTGGGGAGGTGGGAGAGGCTCGTTCGCGCCGCCTCTCCCTCCCAGCGCACCCTACGCTGTTTTTCTCGGCGCTAATATTCATGACGGCCGGACCAGGCGATGAGAGGGGGGGGGTCGGAGGCATAGGCAAGACATCCCCCCCCCCGGTGGCCTGCAAGGCGCCGCTTCAGGGCCGAACGGGGAGCTCATACCAAGCCGTGGCTGGACCAGGAGATGCGAGGGGGGGGGGTCGGTGGCATGAGCAAGACATCCCCCCCGTGTTGTCGCAGCGATTATTGAAGAAAGAAGAGGGGACACCCGGATCCCGTCGGCCTCGGCTCCTCTTTTGGCCCACCTTACTCGACGACCTCCGGCCGACGGCTGGCAGCAGGACCCGCCCTACACGTGCCGAAGATCTCGTCTTCCGGATGGGCGTAGCCGCGAACCTGTTGCACTTCGGGAGTTTCCAGAATGGGGGTAGGTATCTGTTGACTTGTATCTGTCTCATGTTACCGTTATTGGGGCGTGGCAGGCGGTGGGACAGACATGTTTGGAGCAGTGAGGGGTGGCGAAGCCTGGTTGCCTTGTGGCTGCCGTGATGTCAAGCTTGGCTTCTCTCACCATTTTCATGTTTCGTATTACGGACTTATTTCTTAACGTTTCTTATTTCTAGCGAAATCATGTGTTTTATCGTCAGCTATTTCTAACGTTTTTTTTTTTTTATTTGTAGCGAAATCAAAAACTCATCAGTGGCCTACTGATTTTGCTTTCTTATTTCTTTCTTCCCTTTTTTTTCCTAGCGTGTTTCATGCTAAAGTTTCTGTTAACAGGATACGGTTATTACTTCGTTATTGTTGCATATGTCCTTTTTATTAGGGGTGCCCTCTGGTCGAGCCAGATGACCTACCTCTAATAAATGGTCCGGGTGGAACTAGTTTACCAATCAGTGGGGAGTAGATAGGCCCGAGAGATTACAACGGGGGACAAAGGTCCGCATTACCTACCCTTCACTTCTTGCAAAGATTAGACAGAATATTTCTTTTCTTCGTTATTTGCAAACAGAGAATACCTCAAAAGAACTATTCCTTGAACAATAAATGTCCAGACAATCAATCAATCAGTGGGGAGAAAAACAGGCATGACGGATTACAACGGGGACAAAAATCTGCATTACCTATCCTTCACTATCTGCAAAGGGGGCAGAATATTTCTATTCTTCCCTGTTTGTAGACAGGGAATATCTCAAAGAGCAATAATCGATAAAAATCGATAACAAACAATCAGTGGGGAGAAAAATAGGCATGACGGATTACAATAGGGGACAAACGTCTGCATTACCTATCCTTAACTATTTGCAAAGAGAGAGGAACGTTCCTATTCATCGCTGTTTGCAAATAGAAAATGTCTCAAAGAGAACCAATACTTCAAGTACAATCAATCAATCAATCAGATGGATAAAGCCATCCTACCAATCGGACGTAAAGACGTCCTACTTAACCTTACCCGGACCGGACCGTGTGAGCAATTCTTCGCCTTCCCTTTTCCAGCACCCAATCGTTCTCTTTCTCCATGTTTTTACCGCAGCATTCCTGTGGGATTCCAGTCAGGACAGTAGGTCACTTGAGAGAGGTCCGTTCGGAATCGGTGAAGTTCATTCAATCGGCAGCCGGACGAGGGCCCTCTCAAGGCAGGTATACTCCAATCGTTTAGATGTTCACCCCATCGTCTGGACCTCTCTTACCGGACCTTATGTCGCTGATGGACCCCGCGTTGGGACGCCAATTGTGGAAAAGTCAGCCCATAACACACCTGATGCCCAGGCTGCTGGCGCAGGACGCCTCTTAGTTCCCATCTTGAACAATTACCAAATAAAGAGACGGGCGCTGGAAGCAGGAAAACAAGAACAGAGTTTTATTTCTCATGAGGAGAGCCTGTCATTTCGGACACTCGCATAGTGTCTTCAGGAGGTGCTCTCTCCTCCCACCCTCCAGTTTCTCTGAGGCTTTGTCTTTTATACACATGTTTATGATGCACAAACATTCCTTATTACAATAAAGACACTTTGAAGTAGGAAAAAACATGCTTGGAATCCCAGCTTCAGGCCTATTCCCATACCAGTCGATCAGATGTCATCCTCCCCTCCTGAATGTAACAAGAGATTGTGATCTCTCAGCCGGACATTCCTACAGGACACGAGGGCAGGAGGGGATGATCAAATCAAAGGTTGGGCAGGCGATAAGATCGGGCACTTCGGCTGGTGTATCACGGTTTTGTTATGCTGGGCAGGAAAAGGGGGGGTGTACATTCACGAGGCTTGGTCTTAGGACTTGGGACCGGGTCGAGAGGCCAAGTGCAGCCGGGGGGGGGGGGCTCGTCAGCTGAGGGGAAGGGTGTTCTCGGGAGGAAATGGGGGGTGTGGGTCAAGCAGGAGGGTTACTTCTAGAGTAGGGTCACGCAGAGGGAGAGGGTCTTGTGGGCGATGCATGAGCAGTGCGCGCGGGGAGGGGTGCCGGGAACAAATGGGCAGAGAGGCCATGGTGCCTAAAATGGCTGTCGTGTACGTGTGTGCATGGGTCTATGCTGGCGGGATAATACAGTCAGGGTTTAGCGATATCCGTTCTGCTTACAACAAGGGGTACAGTGAACACAAATGAACGCCGCTTATGTGCATATACATTGCCATTTTCAACACAACGCTATCCAGCGCTTTCCCTATTGTTGCACTCACTGGAGTGGGAATAGTAATTTTTACCCCCACGCTATCCAGCGCTTTCCCTACTGTTGCACTCTCTGGAGTGGGAATAGTAATTTTTACCCCTACGCTATCCAGTACTATCCTTTCTGTTGCACTCACTGAAGTGGGAATAGTAATTTTTACCCCTACGCTATCCAGCGCTTTCCCTACTGTTGCACTCTCTGGAGTGGGAATTGTAATTTTTACCCCTACGCTATCCAACGCTTTCCCTACTGTTGCACTCACTGGAGTGGGAATCGTAATTATTACCTCTCCGCTATCCAGCGCTTTCCCTACTGTTGCACTCTCTGGAGTGGGAATAGTAATTTTTACCCCTACGCTATCCAGCACTTTCCCTACTGTTCACTCTCTTGAGTGGGAATAGTAATTTTTACCCGACGCTATCCAACGCTTTCCCTACTGTTGCACTCACTGGGGTGGGAATAGTAATTTTTACCCCTACACTATCCAGCGCTTTCCCTACTGTTGCACTCTCTGGAGTTGGAATAGTAATTTTCACCCCTACGCTATCCAACGCTTTCCCTACTGTTGCACTCACTGGAGTGGGGAATAGTCATTTTACCCCTACGCTATCCAACGCTTTCCCTACTGTTGCAATATGTAAGTATATATATATTAATTTATATGTAGCTGTTTAAATAATTAAAAAAATATATGTATTAGTTATTATTTTTTAAATATGTTTTAATGTTTATATCTATAATTTTGTAAATTATATTAATTTTTTACTTATTTTGACATTATTATTAAAACATTTAAAAAAATGATATTTTTAACATCGATATTTTTTACAGCGATATTTTCCCCCCGATATTTTTGTACTTACCTTTATGTAGATAGGACTTCGATATTTTTGACGTTGATATTTCTGTGTCGATATTTTTGTAGGTCGATTTTCTGTCTTTCGATATATTGTCATACAATGTTTTCACATGTGGTTTACAGTACTTGTGAAGCCCATTGTCACATGTGGTTTACAATGCGTTACATAACCTAATGTCAACTCCACGCTGAAATATAACACGCCCACTGATAGAGCGCGCAGGTCACCTTACTCAGATTACCATACTCACCTGGGCCCATAAACAACATATGATGAGATTTAATCAGGTAACCTGTGCACTTACTCTAATCAGTGATTTATAAATTTGATTTAGGACCTATACCATTGACTTACCAATCCTCGTCATCTGTACCTAAAGTCCTAAGGGATCAAAGAAGTTAGAATAATAGGTAGAATAATAACATTTGCACTCATAAAATAACCACAACTCGGGAAAGGTTTAAACTCTTTATCTAAAATCTTTAAAATGTCATAATCCAAGCATTGAACAATAGAAAATTCTCAATTAGGAAAAAAACTATTAGAATTAAAATATGCAGAGTCTTTATAAAGCAGTCTTTACCCATTTGACATTAGGATGGGAAGAGAGAAGGAAACAATACAGTGACATACCCACATTGAATATTTACCTAGAATGGTGTGAAGAACTAACGCTGGCCACGGGTCAGTTTAAAGGAGAGAACCCCGAAAGTGTAGGCACCATAAAGGCAAGCAGGTGCAGATCAGAATCAGGACAGGTAAAGCCAAATTGGATCAGGACAGGACCACCACAGGCTAAGACCAGCAACCGCAGTTAAAATTGCAATACCTACGTTACTCCCTCTCTGCAGCTAACAGCCAGAACCCGGTAGGAGTTATCGATCTCTCCGACAAAGTGCTTCGCCAGCACTTCAGCTCTCAAACCCCGATCTGGGTTTTGAACCTTCTGACAGAGGGCTCTGCCAGCTCCTCTGCTCCCGATCACCTATTGAGTGCGTTGGGTCAGTGACAGGTCAGCTATTCGGACAAGTCGGACAAATTAGCTAACTAAGCCTACCATAGTTATACTATTTTCCAGGTCAGTGTACCACCCCCCAATGTTGCAAGTGTAAGGATCCCCAATTTCGATTGGACAAGAAGAGAGGAGAGGTCATCACACCATACCAAAGTGAAACTTTTCTTCATGATCTTAAAATTAACGTTCCCGCCCATAACTTTATTGTCCCATGCACTTTTATTCCACCCGGCAATGAATGTATCAATCAGTAACAATAGCGTTCAGTATTGTACAGTCCAGCTTCTTCTCCTGGGGTTGGAAGTTCACGCTCCCAGGCACATCCTCTAGTGTACTGTAAGCTTGGCTGTGGTTCAATGACGAATGACTTAATCTCCTTCTGGAGGTTGACATGCGCAGTGTGGGTTTTCAAGATGGAGTAATAGCACCTCCCAGGCCCAAAGATTTCGATACATGAAAAGTAGAAAAGAAACAGTTTTAGAACACAGAATAAATGAATGCACTGTATACCACTTATCTCTACTCTATTCCCATTACTTTATATTTAACTATTGCGTTAGAGTTAAGCAGAACGAACAGCTTGGCAAAAGCAGCAGTGCAAGCTTCATGCATGCTGTAACACAGAGCAGCCATCTTAGTTCTAGTGCGCATAAGCAAAAGATTCCCTCCAAAAGCAGAGAGTACGTCATGTCACGTGAGTGTGACAGACGCATGCGCAGTAAGAAATCCCGCATAGCAGCGGCTATATTAATGCAAGCGGATCATCGTTAGTAAAAGCACATATGCAAGCTTCACTTAGATGTCATGTAATGCAATATTAATAGAACAAACATGTGGATTAGTACATTAACCTTATGTCGAGAGGACTGAATTCAAGCAAGTCGCATTAAGTGCGAATCCTTGCTCCATCAATCCCCTCTTTGATGATATTTTAAATCATCACCAATTAAAGAAACAGATGCCAACTTTTACATTTCACCCAGCTCAATTTCTTCAAACTTTGTATTTTGTTTCTTTTCATTATTTGTGTGAAAGTTTTTCACTTTCTTGTATATATTTCCATTCAACTCTTCTAATTCAAGCACATCAATATTTCTCTTTTCCCTTTCTTATTTACTGTATATGTCTTTTTGTGCTTCCGACATTTGCAACAAATTATTATCCTGAAAATCAGTAGGCCTATTCCCATCATTGGCATCAGTATTCTACCTACAAACTTTTTTCCTACATTAGAAAGCCAACTACCAATAGAGGAGAGACCATGGGTAAGTCTCTTCCATGCACTATCAACCTCCAGTGGTTTAAGCTCTTTTTCCAAATTAGTAATTATTCTTACATACCTTTTAATTTCAACACTTTTGTCAGGTTTGTAAGTGCAACAATGTTGCGCTTTCAACATTCTACAGACTCCGCCCTCTTTTGCTAATAATGTATCAAGAGCAAGTCAATTTTGTAAAACCATTGATCTGATTGCAACCAATTCGGCATTGACCATTAAAAACCCTCCAGTAGTGTCAGTCGATCACCGATCCACTACTGTTGACAATTTGCAAATTCTTTCCTTATTCAGAGCCACTCCCACTGTAGGTAGTAATGCACTAAATATATTGCCTACTATTTCTCCCAAACTAGCTCTTTTGCTACATATTAATCCATTAGTTTCTTCATTGTTTCCAGTGATTTTGTTTACATGATATACCTTTGGGAATACTATTCCAAAATAGCAACTCCCATACCAGTGATCAGGCAATTTAAAATAAGCTTTGTTTCCACAAATAAAATAAATTCCAGGAAACACAGGTTCAGTTCCATCTTTAAATCCCCAACCCCCAATTACCTTATAATTGTGTTCACATTCACTGGAACCAATTAATATATTGTTATAATAACTAGTTATTTCCCTGTGGAGACAGAGTTTCCCTTTCTTTTCGAAATCCAGCAACATAGCAGCATGAGTCTTGCTATTTGGGGTGAACCCTATATTTTCAGCCAATTAAGGAATTTTATGATTGATTCTTATCATTTGCCTTTCTTTGGAAATTCTCTCTCCTTTTCTCAACCATATTCAAAAATATTTTATCTTTTTCACATAATAAGCATGTTAAATTATTCTTGTGTGCTTCAACTATATCTATTGTACCTATAGTTAGAAAGTATTCACCCATACAACGTGTTACATCACTCTTAGTATGTACAGGATTCAGGTTACTACGTATAGGAAGTTCAGAAAATTTCACATCTGAATTAGAATAGTAATACTACAAAGGTCCTTTCTTATAGAATAAACTAACTACAATACTACATGAAATACCATAGGTTAGTGGTAAATGATGGTAAGTCACACCTTCGGCTACCGAAGTAGGTAACTTCATACAGACATAGCAATCTTCTATTTCCATAGCTTATACATAGAGTACTAATAGGTTTGCAAATACATTTAAGTGAGTTCTGTTTTTAATTCCAGTATAATGTAGTCCTTCCTCATCTGATGCTTCTAAGTCTACCTTCTGTTGTTTTATGCTAAGTGCTTTCTCTTGTGTATCTATTTTTCTAGGTGTATCTATCATTTGTAGCTCATTAGTATTATTCTTCATGTCTCTACTCATTATGTAAGGAATGGGTATTGTCAGTCCTAACCATACTACGAGTACTATCACTATACTACATGTGCATATTCTACAGCATGTTTTCAAACAGTTTCTTTTCGGTCTTCCATTAACAGTATGATCAGCCATTTCTGACTAATGAGATTTTGCCCCTCTTTGTAGCCTTTACACAGTCTTTTAACCTGTGAAATTTTCAAGTGGGTCTCACTTCTCCGTCAGTCTGATCAGCAATCAATTTATCATCACTTCGTTAAGTTTTCGAGATCTTCAAGGACGATGTAAGTCCATTCAGGGCCTCTGAATTTGTTATTCAGTCTTTTCAATCGTGGACTTTTCCTTCTTGGTTGTACTGTAGTTTGTTCAGTTTGACTTGTCATTTCATTTACTTGTTCTGGTTCTTCATCTATTGTCTTTAGACGAAATCTCAGTCTTTTGACAAACCTAGGCCACTTGTCTCCTTTTCTGAGTCTTTTAGCTGGTACTGTGCTCTGGCCTTCTTCCAGTGCTCTCTTATTTTCATTCAGTTGTGGCACATTTATTTCAATGCTGTCTTCTGTATTACTCTCTATCTGACTAGGTCCAGGTCTTATTTCTGTTTCTTCTGCTGGTTACTAATCTGGCCTTGTTCAGGTATCTGCTGAATTTGACTTTGATTTGATTCATCTTCTTCTCCCTGAACACTTTTTTCTACACCTATCTGGTCCTGCTCAATCTCTTCGAACCCTTGATTTTCTTCTGCCTGTGCTCTCGCCCTATTACCTATCTGTCCCTCCTCACAATGACTACTGGCTTGGATTTCTGTAATCTGAGTACGTTCTTCCAGACTTATCTCATCCTCACTATCACTCTGACTGTATAGATAAGTCTGACTTCTGGTTCTCACCTATTCTGCAGGTATCTCAACTACTGGAATCCAATCATCTTGACTGGTGCTTGGTTGTTCCTCTTCAGCTACTTCAGGATCGATATCTTGAGACCCCTCAGCTGCACAACCTTCAGCTTCAGTTTCATCAGGTTCAGTCACTCTTTTTGTGTGACTTGCATGGATCCAGTGTTGAACTCCTTCGCACTTTACAGCTGTGGTGGTAACCAAAATGACTTGTCTGGGGTTTCCCCACCTCGGTGCAAGGCAAGACCTTCGAGTATGTTTCTTTAGCACTACCCAGTCACCTGGGTTCAGGTCATGTGCTGGAGTTGCTTGTCTGGCGACAGCGTCTTCGCCAACCTGGTGAGAGATAGAACGCACTTGGTCAGCCAGTTCTTTGCCGTACTCCAGTATTAAATCATCAGATATATTTATCAGCTTGTGTCCTGGCACCCATGCTTGCCTCATTGCTCTTCCCATTAGTATTTCATGAGGACTCAAGCCTGTGTTCCGATCTGGAATACTTCTGAGTCCCATCAGAACAAGAGGTAAAGCATCTGGCCACCCTAATCGGGTAGATTCATACATCTTTCCCAATCTTGACTTGATTGTGCCATTCAGTTGTTCTACCACTCCAGAAGCCTCTGGGCGGTATGCACAGTGCAGCTTTTGCTTAACGTTGAATGCTTCACAGATTAGGCCGATTATTTCATTATGACAGCCTCGGTCTGATTCAATTGTTACTGGAAAACCGAATCTAGGTATGAGTTCTCTGAGTAGGAGTTTGGCTACAGTGATGCTATCATTCCTATGTGTGGGGTAAGCTTCCACCCATTTTGAAAATAGGCAGACAATGACAAGAATGTATTTTAGTTCTAGACAAGGGGGTAACTGAATGAAATCAATCTGCAATCGTATGAAGGGACCCTCTGCCTTCCCAATTTTTCCTGGTAAGGCTACAGTTTTCTTTCAAGGATACATTTGTTGACAAATTACACATCTATGGCAAAGTGCTTCTGCTATGTTCCTGAATTTCACATTGAACCATGGCTGTCTGAACAAACGTATCATGGCATCTCTTCCCAAATGAGAATCTCCATGGAATATCCTAGCCATAGCCATAGGAGGAAGCAAACAGTCTGGTAACAAAGGCCTCCCATCAAGGTAAACAATGACACCATCTTCTTCAACCCTTCTCTGACAACCTATCTTCCTCCACTCTTACTTTTCTTTTGGTTCTGCTTCATTTTGCAAGTCTCTCACTTCTTCCCACATTCTCACACCTTCAAGCAACATAACTTGGCAGCTGTTTCCACCCACTTCAATTTTCTTGTTCATAGCCATTTTAAATTTGGCGCAATGTTGGGCTAACTGGTCAGCATATTGGTTACCAGCTGTCACTTTGTAATTTCCAGATTGGTGAGCAGCACACTTGACCACAGCCACTTCTTTTGGCAATTGGATTGCTTCAAGCAAGTCTTTTACATAATGACCATTTTAATAGGAGTACCTGAAGAAGTCAGAAACTCCCTTTATATCCATAATTGGCCAAAGTCGTGCACAACCCCATAACCATACTGGCTATCAGTGTAAATGGTTACTTTCCAATTTTTCCCACATTTGCAGGCTTTTGTTAATGCAACCAATTCGGAAACTTGTGCAGACTTGACTCCAGGTAATAGGATGCTTCAACTGGACCCCTCAATGTGCACACTGCATAGGCAGCACTCAAACCTCCTTCCTCATGTCTCATACATGAGCCATCTACAAATAGCTCATATTCAGAATCAATTAATGGCTCTTCTCTTATGTCAGGACGTGGCTTTGTACTGTATTCAGTCAGGTCGATACAATCTTGTTCGACTTCTCCCTTCACTTCTGCAAAGTGTGAATCAGGTAGCAGTGTTCAGAATATTACACCTAGCAATGGTTACATTTCCTGCACCTACAAGGATTCGCTCATGCTTAGTCAGCCGACTAGGAGTGCATGTGGAACATACACTGTCACTGGATGTCCCATAATAATGGACTCACTTTGCTCAAGGCTCATGCAGGTTGCAGCTACTGCTTTCAGACATCTTGGCAATGCAGATGCCACTGGGTCTAGTGTGGAAGAAAAATAAGCCACAGAACGTCTCGTCAAACCAGTGCACAATTATCTCGTGTATCACAGAATAGTGCAAAACCTTTTGAATAATCAGGCATCCCTAATGCTGGAGCTGTACACAGAGATTCTCGCAATTTCAAGAAAGCAGTCATGCTTTCGTCGTCCCATTCTACTGGGTCTTTTGCTCTTTTTTTTTTTAATTTGTTTTTATTGTTGCATCACAATATCATAATCAGTAGTGCAGGCATAACGAAGTGTGGCGTCAACATTCCGCCATCTTCTATCAGGACCGCAACATTTTCATTTTTGTAAATAAACAACAACAACATCCAGGTGTGTAACTTGGTTTGGCAGAAGCATGCTACGTACACATTACATTCTAGGCATTGCAGGCCATCAGCCAAATTTCCCCACCCACAGTTACTCTTATAATCTCTTACGCCTAAAGGGTGTTGGAAAACCGAGTTTGCCCACGTCCAATCCAACCTGTTCCCCCCGCTGTCCCATTCTTACTCTGCATCGTCCCCCTCTTCTGAACTATCTACCTCTTCGTCTTCCGGCAGTGGTTCACAGGGCTCCCCTCTGTATGTATTCCATGGCAGCCATATTTTGTTCCACTTACGTGGATTAGCCCTCTGTTGGTATATCGCCCGCTCTGTCATCATGATCATGTCCATATTTTTGCACCACTGTGTCAAAGTCGGTATCTCAGCCGCCCCCCATTTCTGTGCTATATCTCGTTTTGCTAGCATCATCCCTATAACCACCCATAATCGCCCTTGTGGCGTCAGGTCGGTCGGGCCCCACACATTCAGCAGACAAATTCTAGGATCTGGAGTGAACGGGAGTTGTAGCGTCTGGGCGACCGTACGTGCCACTCGCTTCCAGTATTCCAGTATGTTTGGACAGGACCACAGGGTATGAAACAATGTGCCCTCCTCCCCACAGTTTCGTAAACAATACGGGTGGTCTGCCCTTTGGAATTTGTGGAGTGTGGTGCGTGTGTAGTATACTCGGTGTAGTATCTTGAACTGTATCAAACGGAATCTTGCTGATATTCTCGCTTCTCTAGGCGATGCCATTGCGGCATTCCAATTTGCCTCATCCAAGTCGCCAACATCATCCTCCCATTTCTCTTTCAATTGTTGTAATGGGTCAGGCAAGTTATTGATTAGTTTGCGATATGTGAGGGAGGTGGCGCTAGCTTCCATGTAATCAGTGAGTAGTCGGTCTTCCAAAGGGGCCGATTCCGGGACAATGGTGCCCGGTGTCAGTGCAGCCAGTAATGCATGCCTAATCTGTATGTAGCGGTATGTCTCAGTGGTGCTCAACTCATACTGTTCTCTCAGGGTGTCAAACGGGACACTCCCTCCCGTGTCCATAGATCCCCCACCATGGATATTCCTATAGTGTCCCATTGATCAAATCCTTTACTGCGTCTCAAGTTGCCCAGTGCCCTAGAATCCCACAAGGGTGTGAGCTGTGTAATCACCCCCCCCCATTTCAGACGAGATTGAGCTTTATGCCATAAAGTTACAGTGTGCTTAGTCGGGCCGATCAGTTTCGCCATCAGGCCCTTGTTATAAAGCGGGGCAAGTAGTGTAGTAGTGCCAAGCTGCCGTCTGTCCGCTAAGTATGCCGGGTCCTCCTGCATGCACCCATTGGTTAATCACCTTGAGGTGTGCTGCCCAGTAGTATAGTTCCAGGTTTGGGAGCGCAATCCCCCCACTGTACCAATCCCTAATCAGCTTCACATGCGCTACCCTCGCCGGTCTATCCCCCCACAACAGGCCTGACAGTTGTCCCGCTATCTGTTTGAAAAAGGAAGGTGGGACCAGTGCCGGCGTATTTTCCAAAACATAGAGGAACCGGGGCAGCGCCATCATTTTGAAAAGTGCGGCTCTGCCCAGTAATGTCAACGGGAGTGTCTTCCAATGGCGCACGTCCGCCTTCAATCTGTCGAGCAGGGGCCTTAGGTTCAAATCCTGAAAGGTCACCTGATCTCGTGTGACCTGAATCCCTAGATAGCGAAAGGAGACTGTCTCCACCACCAAGGGGCAGTCCACCTCCAGACATGGCGGGGTCCCATGCAGCATGTAGAGCACCGATTTCATCCAATTAATCTTGTAACCTGAGGCTATTCCCTGCCGCTCACACAATGCCAGCAGCACTGGAATCCCCTCTGCCGGTTTCTCAAGGTATATTAGCATATCATCCGCATATAAGGACACTCTGTCCTCCCAGCCTTCACCCCAGGTAATGCCACGCAGTAGCGGCGTGGTCCTAATAATTGTGGCCAATGGCTCCAGTACCAGGGCGAATAGTAGCGGTGAGAGCGGGCAGCCTTGTCTCGTGCCCCTGGCCAATGTAATGATTCTCGAGAGGTGTCCATTAGCCGTCACCCGCGCCGTGGGATCACTATACAGGAGCCTGATCCATGCTATGAATTTTGGGCCGAAGCCCATATGTCGTAGGACTGCAAAAAGGTATCTCCATTCCACCAAGTCGAACGCCATCTTGGCGTCCAACGAGAGGATTGCTGCATCAGTTGTCAGCAACGGGGCCCTTGCCATAACACCGTGCAGGCGCCTGAGATTCAGCGCCGTACTTCTGTGCGGCATAAATCCCGATTGATCCGGATGGATAAGGTGACTAAGGTGAGGCAACAGCCTGTTGGCCAATAATTTCGCCAGGATTTTGCTTTCAGCATTGAGGAGGGAGATCGGTCGATAAGAGCCGCAGTCCTCAGGGGGCTTGCCAGGTTTCGGAATCGCCACAATGGTGGCCATGCATTGATCAGGCGGCAGGTGTCCTCGTTCTGAGCTATCTAAATACATGTTGAGTAGCGGTGTCGAAAGCGATTCCGACATGGTTTTATACCACTCAATCGGGATTCCATTGGGACCCACGGCTTTTCCTGGATGTAGTGCCGCTATAGCTGATTGCACCTCCTCGGCCGTCAAGTCTGCTTCCAGGTCCTCAGCATTGTCTGGCGTCAGGGCTCGGGTGGGCACTCCCACAAGCGCTACCTCCGCCATTTCCCGTGTAACCTCTATCTCAGAGGTATATACCATCTGGAAGTGATCAGCCAGGAGTTCGACTATCCGTGCGGGGCGGGTGTGCAGCGCCCCCGCAGCGTCTTTCAACTGTAAGATATTCCTCTGTCCCACCCGTTTTTTTTCTAGCCAGGCTAAGAGCTTACTTGCCTTATCCCCCACATCGTAAACCCTAGTCGTAGTGGCTGCTATGTTTTCAACCACTCTACGTCGGAGAAGATCAGCATGGCGTTGCTGACACAGTTGTAATGTGTGGAGCGTGTCCCCGGTCGGGTCAGCCATATGAACCTCATTCGCCTCGGCAAGTCTGTCCTCCAGGTCTAGCAGTTCTATTTTCTGGGTGCGCTTATAATTCGTTATAGTGGAGATGGCTTGGCCTCGGAGTACCGTTTTATAGGCTTCCCACAGAATCGACGGGGATGAGACCGACCCAATGTTTTCTGCTAGGTAACATCTTGTCGCTGTTTTAAGAGCTTTGGTCACCTGTGGGACCCTAAGGAAGCCCGGGAATATCGGGTATATGCGTTTTTGGGACCGCTCCGGGTTGGAGAGGGTCAGTGTCAACGGGGAATGGTCCGAGACACCCCTTGGTTTGATCTGTACTTCGTCGACAGTAAGGAGTCCTTGCCCCGGTGTAAGAAAATAGTCGATCCGCGACAGACTGTCGTGGACCGCTGAATGATAAGTGTAGTGACGGTCTGTCGGGTGTAGGCGCCTCCAAAGGTCTATCAGGCCTTGCGCCTCTAGGAAATCATGTAGCCGGGAGGGCCCTGGAGCCTGTGTTCGTGACGGGAACCTATCTAGTGTATTGTGCGCCACTGCGTTAAAATCCCCCCCTACTATGAGGTCACCTTCTGGAAGTTCCAACAGAAATTTACCCAATTCTGGGAGAACCGTCGTGTGCAGTGCCGGTGGAATGTATACTGAGACCACATTCAGCCGTCTCCCCTCCCACTGCCCAAGTGCCGCTGCGAAGCGCCCCTGTGTGTCTACCTTCGTGGATTGGAGTATGAATCTGGAGGATCGGTGCATTAATATTCCTGTCCCCCGGGATCCCCTCGTGAATTCCGAATGGGCAATCATCCGGTAGCCTTTCCTGTCTAAGGCATGTGTGGCTGTGCCTGTGAGGTGTGTCTCCTGCAGTAGGACCAGGGCCGGGCTGAACCTCTTTATACTGTGTAACACCAACCCTCGTTTGACCTTGTCTCCCAGACCTCTGACGTTCCAAGACATAAGCTGTAGAGGCGCCACGGGTCCTGTCTCAGGTTCTCCCCTCCCTATGTCATACCGTGTATTGTGTGCCATTGCTTCCGTGGTAGAGAAAATCTATGTACCATAGAAAGTGTGATTTAAAACCTTGACATGCGCTCGCCCTATGTAGTGTGTGTGCCCCGTGGTACCAATCTACACCTGGAAAACAATTTTAAAAAACCAAACCCCCCCCATCCCCAACTCCCCCCCTCCCTGCCCCCCTGCTTGACGGACCCAGAACTGCCCGCCCCCCCAACTTAGCAGAGTGCCTGACCCGAACCCCAAACACAGTACTTGCTCGTCGGGGTGAGGGACTCTCCGGAGTCGGCGGCCTCCCTCCATTTCCACGGAGGACCTCCGCCCGGTGTCCTTGACGGCCAGCCCAATCAACAGTACATTTGTTCTAGTTCATTAAGCCCGGGATGTCATTGTTCATCGTTGTTCTCAGTGTCATGGGCCTCACTCAGTGGGAGTGTGGATCCAGGTCTCCTCCGGAAGCTTGGGAGCCTGCGCGAGATCCATTTGCGCGGTATTTATTTGGTCGTGTGGAGCGGCGAGGTGGGCCCGTTTGTCTCCATCCTTCTAGCCAGTCATGTGCAGCCTCTGGAGTGTCAAAGAACTAAGTTTTGTTGTCTGCCACTACTCTCAACTTGGCTGGGAAGAGCATGGCATAGGGGAGTTCTCTCGCCCTCAGTTCCTTTTTGACTTCAAAGAATGTCCTCCTTCTGCGTGCGACCTCCGCCGTGTAGTCTGGAAAGAACGCCAAAGTTGAATTTTGGATCTTAACTGGAGGTGAGTTTCTAGCCGCTTGCAAGATCGCATCTCTGTCTCTGAAATTGAAGAGACGTGCAATGATCGGCCGCGGTGCTGCGCCTTGCTTCGGTCTTCCTCCCGGGACCTGATGTGCTCTTTCCACAGAGAAAAAGGCGGATAGGCCCTTGGGTTTGAGTTCTTGTTCGATCAAGTTTTCCACGTAGAGGTCCATCGCTCTCGTGTCCTCCGACTCCGGAACCCCTACAATGCGGATGTTGTTCCGTCTTGAGCGCCCTTCCTGCTCATCCAGCTTTGCACGTAGGTCTTTGTTTTCGTTCGAGATTCGCTCCACATTGATCTGGAGTTCCGAGACGTCCTCCACCAAAGATTTGGTCACCACCTCCATTGACGAAACTTTTTCGGACATCTTGTGGAAATCAGCTCTTATCAGGGTTATTTCCGTTGAGATCGATCCCACTGTAGCCTGCACTTGCGTCAAGGCACGCATAACGTCCTCAAGGGTTGCTTTTTTTTCCCCCTTCTGGTCGGTCGTCTTGCTCGCCTGTGCTTTGGCATCTGGTGGGGAGGCGGACGGCCTTTCAAACGCATACCTCTCAAGACGTGACTGTGCGTTGCCTCCCTTCGGACCTTTGCCCGCCATTGCCTCCGTAGTTGCCCTAAGATGATCGCTGTGAGCAGAGCAGTCAGGAAGCTATGTCTCCCCAGATGGAGTCCCGGTGGATGCCCACCGTAGTGACTGCAGCCCTCGGGTGCGGCCAGCCAAAGTAGCTACTGTCGACGGCCCAGGTCCCGGGTCCCCCGGTGAGGTTAGCTGATGAGGTTGTGTTGCTGCGTGGTCCGCCGGACCCGCAGACCTGTGCCACCGAGGGAGCTGAATTTGCTCGTGGTCTGGATGACGTGCGTGTCCGACGTCTCAGGATAATGTCCCAACTGACCCACTCCTTGGCCCCCCTCGGCTCTGTGTAGTTCTTAACGCCTCCCGGCCCCAGTTGGTGATGTGCCAGCCGTGTCTAGGGGCGCGCCCACCAGTCTGTGTATCAGAGAGGACTCACAGTGGATCAGGAGCCTCTTCCGTATTTTCGGCAGCCCCGCTGCTCCGCTTCTCAGCCGGTTAGTCGAGGGTGTGGGCGCTCAGGGTGGTCGGCGCAGATAGGCAGGTTATGGTGCCGCCTTCGTAGCGCGGCCCTTTTCCGGCGTCTCAATGGCCGCCCCCGTGTCCCCGCTCAAGACGCTGGTGTCCCCCGTGCCAGGCCCTCCGCTGTCCGAGTGACGGCTGTTTTCAAAGCCGGGTCGGCAAACTCAACACCCCTGCAAAGCCGATGCCAGGACCCTCCGGTGGTCGGTAGGCAAGATGGCTGCCCCGGGCTCCGACTGGACGGGTCCGACCGCCCCCGGGCCGAGGTCTAGCTCGCCCTTTCACTCACCGGGCTGCAGTAGATGTAAGGCACTCTCCCCCTTTCAGGCCACAGACGCGTCGATGGTCAGTCCGAGCTGCTCGCCGCTCGCGTCCCTGGTGCTCCGCTGCGAGCGACCGCTTCCGGCCCCTCCACGCCGAATCCGCAGCACTTCCTGTCGGCCCCGTCACGCCAGGCAGGACCCCGGCTCCTATGTCCTCCCAAGGCCAGAGCGGGCGAGTCGAGTAACTTGACTTCCCGCCGTCGGATTTTCGGTCTGGTTGCTGTCGGGCGTGCCGCCCGGTCCCGGGCTTCAGTCCCTGCCCGCAAGGTGAAATTCTGCTTCGGATTATTGCTCGGATAGGTCTGGAGGCCGCTTCAACCGCGGAGCTCGCCCTCTAAGCTGCCACCATCTTAGGCTGCTAGCCACGCCCCCAAGCTTTTTGCTCTTTTCTTTGTCATTTGTATTAATGGTTTTGCTAGGACTGCAAATCCCACAATCCATTGCCTGCAGTAACCTACAACTCCGAGAAACATTCTGATTTCTTTCTGAGTTTGAGTTAGATTCATGTTTTTGATTATTTTGATTCTTTCTGAGGTAACCCTTCTGACACCTCTTTCTATTTGGTGCCCCAGATATTTCACTTATGTGGTGCAAAATTGCAACTTTTCAGGTGAAACTTTATGTCCTCCTTCACCTAAATGATTCAGTAAAGCAATGGTATCAACAACACAGTCATTTCGAGTTTTAGACGCCACTAATAGGTCATCTATATACTGGACCAGGACTGACTGTCCAGGCAGCACTAAAGACTCAAGGCACTTTTTCAAAATTTGATTAAAAATCGATGGACTTTCTGTATACCCCTGAGGAACGCGGTTCCAGACGTACACATGACTGTCGAATTCAAAAGAAAAAAGAATCTGGGTGCAATGGAATCGAGAAAAATGTGTGACATAAATCGATTACGGTGAACCATCCAGCCTCCCACGGTATCTGATACAGAACCACTGCAGGATTTGGCATAACTGGACAGCATTGGACAACAATTTTATTGATTTTTCTGAGGTCCTGTAAGACCCTATACTTCCCACTTGGCTTCTTTATGCCAATTATGGGCGAATTACATGGACTGCTCATTATTTCTTGTAAAATGCCTGCTTCAACCAAACGCTTTATTTCTGCTGCAACACCTGCTTTTATTTCTGGGCTCATTTTGTACTGTCGAATATTTGGGTAAACTGCACCTTCTAATATTGTCACTTTTATTGGATCGACATTTGCCATTAATCCTACATCTTTTCCGGTAAAATCCCATACATTAGGATTTACATTATGTTGTAATTCTTCTGGTAGGTCTTCTACAGTTAACTTTTTATTCTCTATTTCTTGTTTTGCTAACAATAATTTATAGATTCCGTCTTCGTCTGGGGTCTGAATTTCAACACCACTTGGGGTGCAAAAGATGGTGCAATTCATTTTGAAAAACAAGTCTCCGCCTAACAGGTTCACTGGACTTGAATCACACACAACAAATCTATGCATTTCTGTAAAATTGCCTATTCTAACTTCCATTGGTTCAGTAACTGGGGTACTAATTTGTTTATTAGAAACGCTCACTACTTGGATCACTTCTCCCGAGAGGGGTAGGTTTGGAACGTCTGCTGTTCTCACAGTAGAACGGGTAGCACCAGTGTCCAATAGAAAGGTGACATCATTACCTTCAACCTTTCCTTCAATGTATGGACCTGACTGATCTACTGGCAAGGAGGTGCCAAGTACGCACTCTTCGTCCTCCCCTCGCAGGCACCGTCAGTATGTGTCCTCACTGAAGAACGTATCACTCAAAAGAAATTGTGATGTTGCTGTGTCTCTCCTCTCACTTCCCTCCCAATTTGTGGTATCCACACTTTAGTGTGCTTGCTCCTAAAATTTGGCATAGGGGCAAGGGGTAACTGGTTTTGTATTACCTGCTGCTGTTGTTTCCGTGGCACCTCATTCTACGTCTGTGGATTCAAATAATTAGTTAGCACGTTACTGTTTTGCACAGCCTTACTCATTCTTCCAGTGCCCCAATTTGCCGCACCCGTGACAAGGAAACTTCTTTTTGGCTTCTTCTCTATTGAATTTTCCCCTTGGCTTACCCCCATTACCATCACCCTGAGTCTGGTTATTGTTTATTTGGCTCAATTGAAGTTCCTCTTGCTCTGCTAATTTCACTTGTGCCCACATTACCTTTTCTTTTAATTATTTTCTTTTATTGTCAAGTTCATCTTCACAGCACTTTGCATATTTAAGAATTTCATCAATCCGCTTGGCCTGCCAGCAAATTTTATGATCTTTAATCCATTGTGAAATTTCTGGTCTTAATCCTGACACAAACCGAATGATGAAATGCGTCATGTCTTTCATATCGATATTATCCAATCCACTATACTGTTTGAATACTTGTAACAAGCGTTCATAATATGCATGCACAGATTCATCTTTATACTGAGTGGTTCTATCTATCCTAGTCCAATCTGTCTCTTTTGCAGGCACCTTCCCTTTGAGGTAGAGTATTACCTGGTTGTATTTTTTCATAACCTCATCAGAATGTGCCCCTGTCTTTGGATCTTTAGGGTACTCCTCACTAGGCCAATCAATAGCAATTTTACATTCTATCTACAAATCTACAGGAACAGCAATGTCAAATAATCCATCTAAATCTTTCAAAAGACATTTCAAAACCTTCACAAACCTCTCGACTTGTCTATACCACTCTACAGGTTTCTCGCGAAGTTTTGGGAAATCATTTGTGAATGACAAAATATCTTGTTGGGACCATGAGACATGAACATAACCTCCACCAGGTACCTCTCTCATGGGACATAACCTTTCCACCTTGTCTGCTTCTTTTACCACATATTTGGATGCAGTTTGTTTTGATCGGGCCTCTTCTTTTTTCTTTGCCCACCTAGTTTTCCATTTTTCTATGTCACCCCATTTTTGCAATAATGTCATAAGCTCCCTGATCTGTACCTTTCTACCTGACACATTCATATTTTCCAAATCTTTGTCAGAAAATTTAGCTCGATATGGTTTCTGTAATATTTTAGATTTGCCAATGTCAATTCCCATATTAGCTGCCATATCCATTAACCTTTCATGAAACACTCTTGTATTTCTAGTAATACTCTTGCATATGAACAACAATTCATCTTCACTAAATGTTTTTAATCTGTCCAATTCCACATTTCCAGCCTTCATTTCTTCTAATTCGAGTCTTAATTTAAATATATCCCATACTTTTGGCTGTAACTTTGGTTTCTCTATTTCTCGTGTCCATCCCTCTATTTCTTCTGGGGTTAATACTGTGGCACTTCTTGTACCTGAGGATGTCTCCAATTGTACTTCCCTAGAATTTATAGGAGTGGCTTTCCTGACCGAGTCACTCACTGGTTCTCTTATTGGCAAATCCATCAGGGAAATCACTGACTCACATTCACTCGCTTGATCATCAACTATTAAAGGTTCTTTTCTTGGCTGAACTACAGGTGTAGTCAGAACGAGAGTTTTAGGACGAGCCTGCTTATTTCCCTACAAAGGAACAACTGGGCCAATAGTTACCGGAATTGTTAGGCCTTCAGGACTTGTATTTAATTGGGAAATTTTCTGAATCAACTCACTTCTTTGTTTATTTAATGCTTCTCTTTCCCTGTCTTATAGTACTTTTTCTAATGAAGTCTCATGTACTATTTGGGGAATCAAAGGTGGTTTCAGGAACGGAGCATTTGGATTAACTGTGCTTGGCTCCTCATTATAAGGTGGTGCATTTTTCATTAATAAATCCTCCAAATAATCATCATCCGATTCACCACTAGTCATTAAATGTTTTGTTTTCTCAGTCCTTTTACTTCCAATGGGTTCTTCTAAAGTCAATACAGGATATAATCATTCCATTAACATGGACTGTCTCCATTGTTTCATTTGGTTGTCTCTTGTCTCTTTTGGAAATCGGGGATAAAACGTACTCCAATTCCTCTTACTTCTGGGTCTATCTCACTCAAAAGCCTCAGTTTCCCATTCCTCCAATGCCTCATACTGCGTTAATCTAGGTCTGGGATCAAATTCATTCATGCGTGTTCTTAAATTGTACAAAACTCTACCATTACACGTACCATTTTCTGGAAAGGCTAAAACACCATCATCTTTTGTGTACTCCATTCAATTTTCTAACCACACACAAGTGTGATAGTCCCTTTCGACCATCATGTATGATGCGGGCGTATTTGGTGGTGGAATAATAATCCCTTCTCTTGTTTTAATTGCTTTATCTTTCTTTAAATAATTCTTAATTCTTTTAATAAATGGCATTTTTCTTTTCTCTCCGCACATGATATAAGGTCTTCCTCTTATATACTGTTCTTGCGCAAACCCTAGATATTTCCTATTGGGTCTACCTCCTACAATCGGACCTATGTGCCACATATAATTTAAACACAAATCTTTAGGATAACTCTCAAATTGTTTAAAAATTATTTCCAATACCAGCGCGTCTTTTATTTTTCAGTGTCCAATCAAAATTTTGAATTAAAAATAAATCCAACCAATAGTTGCGCGGCATTTCTCGTGAGACTAGTTCTCACGCTCCTGTACTCACCCCTGCTTTACAATTACTATCTCAGCTACACACCCGCTGTCTCAACCAATACCAGCGCGACTCTGAGTGACATCAGCGCAGCTCTGCGATTGACTCCCTCCTTTGCAAGGTAATACAAAACTTAATTTCTTTCACTTTTAATGCCGATATTGTTATTTAACAAACGTAAAAACATTCGCAACTGTGCCTGAGTGACTAATTCAAAGAAAAGATAATTTTCCCTCACTACGAGTAAATCCTTTCCGCTTTCTCTTCACACACTACACGTAGATCCCTTCCGTCTACCCTTCACGCAAGCATTAGAGAACCTGCTACTTCTTCGGACTTATCCCTTTTGGGATATACTAAGGCCAAAGTTTCACCAGTGAACCCCTTTGCTATCAATCAAGCTCAGAAGAACCTGCTACTCCTTCAGTGTGACCCTTTTTAGGTGATATCACACAAAAAGTTTTGCTAGCGAACTCTTTGCTATCAATTAATAACACATTTATACAGAACATTCCCTAAAATAGTGCTTCCGGTTTTACCTAACCATGCACTTGCTTCCTACAGGCAAGTGACCTCACTGCAGTGTGTCTTCCATTTACCACCCGCTATTCTACCCCCGGGGATTCCAGACAAAACATATAACAGGTACGAACACATTTTTGGTTAATACATAAATCAATACAATCAATAATACGATTTCAAATATGCAAAAGTATTTTTCATTAACCAACTAACTACAACTAACTACCTATCTTAACTAAACCCTAACCATACTGCTGCTACCAATACTGATAGAGCGCGCCGGTCACCTGACTCAGATTACCATACTCACCTGGGCCCATAAACAATAGATGATGGGATTTAATCAGGTAGCCTGTGCACTTACTCGAATCAGTGATTTATAAATTTCATTTAGGACCTATACCATTGACTTACCAATCCTCGTCATCTGTACCTAAAGTCCTAAGAGATCAAAGGAGTTAGAATAATAGGTAGAATAATAACATTTGCACTCATAAAATAAAAACAACTCAGGAAAGGTTTAAACTCTTTATCTAAAATCTTTAAAATGTTATAATCGAAGCATTGAACAATAGAAAATTGCCAATTAGGAAAATAACGATTAGAATGAAAATATGCAGAGTCTTTATAAAGCAGTCTTTACGCATTTGACGTTAGGATGGGAAGAGAGAAGGAAACAATACAGTGATATACCCACATTGAATATTTACCTAGAATGGTGTGAAGAACTAACCCTGGCCACGGGTCACTTTAAAGGACAGAACCCCGAAAGTGCAGGCACCATAAAGGCAAGCAGGTGCAGATCAGAATCAGGACAGGTAAAGCCAAATTGGATCAGGCCAGGTCCACCACAGGCTATGACCAGCACCGGCAGTTAAAGTTGCAACGCCTGCGTTACTCCCTCTCTGCAGCTAACAGGCAGAACCCGGTAAGAGTTATCGATCTCTCCGACAAAATGCTTCGCCAGCACTTCATCTCTCAAACCCCGATCTGGGTTTTGAACCTTCTGACAGAAGGCTCTGCCAGCACCTCTGCTCCAGATCACCTATTGAGTGTGTTGGGTCAGTGACAGGTCAGCTATTCGGACAAGTCAGGCAAATTAGCTAACTAAGCCTACCCTAGTTATACTATTTTCCAGGTCAGTGTACCACCCCCCAATGTTGCATTGGACAAGAAGAGAGGAGAGGTCATCACACCATACCAAAGTGAAACTTTTCTTGATGATATTAAAATTAACGTTCCTGCCCATAACTTTATTTTCACATGCACTTTTATTCCACCTGTCAATGAATGTATCAATCAGTAACAATAGCGTTCAGTATTGTACAGTCCAGCTTCCTCTCCTGGGGTTGAAAGTTCACACTCCCAGGCACATCTTCTAGTGTACTGTAAGCTTGGCTGTGGCTCAATGACGAATGACTTAATCTCCTTCTGGAGGTTGACATGCGCAGTGTGGGTTTTCAAGATGGAGTAATAGCACCACCCAGGCCCAAAGATTTCGATACATGAAAAGTAGAAAAGAAACAGTTTTAGAACACAGAATAAATGAATGCACTGTATACCACTTATCTCTACTCTATTCCCATTACTTTATATTTAACTATTGCGTTAGAGTTAAGCAGAATGAACAGCTTGGCAAAAGGAGCAGTGCAAGCTTCATGCATGCTGTAACACAGAGCAGCCATCTTAGTTCTAGTGCGCATAAGCAAAAGATTCCCTCCAAAAGCAGAGAGTACGTCATGTCACGTGAGTGTGATAGACGCATGCGCAGTAAGAAATCCCGCGTAGCAGCGGCCATATTAATGCAAGCGGATTATCGTTAGTAAAAGCACATATGCAAGCTTCACTTAGATGTCATGTAATGCAATATTAATAGGACAAACATGTTGATTAGTACATTAACGTTATGTCGAGAGGACTGAATTCAAGCAAGTCGCGTTACGTGCGAATCCTTGCTCCAAATGCACCAATGGTTTCAGCTCAGTCATGCAAACTAGTCATTGATAAATTATGTTTGAGCATGAACAACATGGATGTTGTGTATGTCAGAGAAATCACATAACAACACTTTAATCTGCATTCATGTTAGCTCAGCCCTCTACACAATCATCAATGTGCAGTGGCACACCAAACATCATGATGAACCATGCGCACATCCATTGTCCCGGACATTTATGTAAGTCAGTTCATATTGCACAGCTACAGCTAGGCAATGAGAAAGCTATTCATTCCTGTTGTGAACACAGTGGCCCAGAAGGTGTCCCCATGGCCAAGAGGAGAGATGACATTACACACTTCTGTGAGTAAGCAAACAATTAACTGACACTAGTTCTGCAATAGTCCTGATAGACAATGCTGCTTCACAGGACACAAATAATCAAATAAATAGCAGGAATTGTAAACAACCAGAAAATATTTTAAAGAACGTTCTCATGCAAGGAACTAGACTGTGCAGCAAGTACGCGTCACATTGCATACACGCAACACATCTCCCATCACAACTAATAACTGCATCTACAAAGGCATTTTGTGTGTGTCACAGTGGTAAACAGCACTACAGGTACCAGCAAAAACACACAATAAATGGCTAACAATCATTGGCAAAGATAAGGTATACACTTGCACCAAGGTGACTTGCCTTGCAGTGTATACAGTATACTTGTTCCATTGTCAATGTTGAAACTCCATACACACATGATAAAGAATTTATGGTCTTCAAAAAATAGCCACATATCACTAACATGTGAAGATCAAAACTCACAGGGTCAAAAACATCTGCTTCTATGTCCATGCCTGACACATTGTAAGTTTTACATCCTGAAATTGTATTCTAAAAACATTTTTACACTGATGGACGTAACTCCTACAGCCATTTTCATGTGGCATGAGAGCATAAGGACGACGAGTGACACATTTGTGTAAAGGTACCCATACATCCTGACAATTACACTATGAAGGTATTTCAGAGTACCAGGCCAATGGCATTTTAGTGATGTGTATGCTGTAAACTATAGACAAGTTAATGGCATAGATTCAGTTCATTTTGTCGTACCACACCATGTGGAAGGTGAACATAGAATGCTGCACACTGGACACAAAGTATAAAAATGTAATCTGCTGACATTTCATGAAAAAAGACTCCTGTACCCTTTCTCCATTTTCTTTTACAGCTGACCGAGCCTATGCACAATTGCCATGGGTGATAACACCCATAAAAGTGACACACACACAGGCACATAGAGACTACAATGTGGCACTGGGCCGCAACATGTCCATAGTACAAAGGACATTTGGGGGCAGATTTACAAGCCTCTTACGCCACATTTGCGCCACCGTTGCGTCACTTTTGTGACGCAGTGGCAGCGCAAAGGCAGCACCATGCTGCGGGGTGTTTAAAACCTAACTCATCTAGGGAGATGCGTAACTTTGTAAACCCCTGCACCACATCTGGGCGTGCCAGCATGGGGGGCATTCCGGCGCAGGAAAGCCGCGCAAAAGTGGCTGAGTGAAATCTACTTTTGTTGCGTCAAACTCCTGCGCCTGCTTGAAGCAGGCGTACGGATTGCTCAGCATGTTAGGGATAGGTGCACCCCGAGCCTTGCTGGAGCTGCGTTACGCTTGTGATCCAACTCCAGCAATGCGCCGCATTTCCGTCGGGGGATGCGACACGCATCTGCCCATGTGTGTGCCACGGTGCGCCGCATTGTAAATGCGGTACAAAAGGGGGTGGTGATGGACGGAGCATCTGAACCAATCAAACACTCACACCGAGTCAAAAGATCTGGGTTTGATCCATCACCGTTCTGTAGCCCACTCTGCCACCCCAGTTCAGACATGGCTATATGCAAATCAGTCTAACCCTGTGCCTCATGGGAACAGTCCAGCCCGAACTGCCAAGCCATGCCTTCCCTGGACCGGAAACAAGCTTCCAAGGACCGGTTTCTGGCATTCCAGCCATCTTCAGCCCGGCTTGCTTGAATCCAGTGGCAAAGTGAGCAAGGGACTCACATCTGAGCATACCCTGCCACACTTATGGCGGCCAAAGCGGTACAAAAGGGGGTGCTGATGGACGGAGCATCTGAACCAATCAAACACTCACACCCAGTCAAAAGATCTGGGTTTGATCCATCACCGTTCTATAGCCCACTCTGCTACCCCAGTTCAGACATGGCTATATGCAAATCAGTCTGACCCTGTGCCTCATGGGAACAGTCCAGCCCGAACTGCCAAGCCATGCCTTCCCTGGACCGGAAACAAGCTTCCAAGGACCGGTTTCTGGCATTCCAGCCGTCTTCAGCCCGGCTTTCTTGAATCCAGTGGCAAAGTGAGCAAGGGACTCACATCTGAGCATACCCTGCCACACTTATGGCGGCCAAAGTGGTATAAAAGGAGGTGGTGATGGACGGAGCACCTGAACCCATCAGACACTCACACCCAGTCAAAAGATCTGGGTTTGATCCATCACCGTTCTTTAGCCCACTCTGCCACCCCAGTTCAGACATTGTAAATGCAGCGCATCAGTGGTGGCGCACGGGTGGGCAGATGCGTCGCAACTATTTTGGTGCATCCCTGCTGATTAGCAGAGATGTGCCAGAAGTAGTAAATCTGCCCCTTGAAGTCCTCAAATCAAGGTTTTGGTGCCTGGACATTTCAGGTGGAAGGCTCCTTTATAGCCCAATCCATGGTCTGCACGATTATACTTGCTTGTTGCATACTACACAACATTTGTGTAAGGACAAATACACCTCTGTCTGAAGACCAAGAAGAGATGGAAAATTGTGAGGATGGGCAAGAAGAAGAAGTGGATCCGAGCCAACCTTCCACTTCTGCAGCTGCAACATTGAGGAGGGATGCCATCATCAAAACTTTTTCACATAATGTCACCTCACTGTTATATTTCTTATGTACAGCGTGGCACCTATATGTTCACATCATGATGTAGAACAATAAACAATCACTTCACTAAAATATTGTATGCTTGCTTTGTGACTTCAGAAGGTAAACAGTCTGGAAAACGTATGTGTTACAACCAAAAGTGTAAGACAGAGCAATCACCTAGCAGGGTACATGACACCAACTAAACCATGACCAGGATTGCTAAAAATGTGTAGTGCATTGGAAGGACAGAATGCATATGGCCCATCATTGTGATATGCAATGTGCTAGTTGTGTTGTGCCCTAAGCACCATCAGGTACATCTTTTCAAAAGAGTTTAGCAGTCAAGACAATGTGTGTATGTTGCATCGATGTAGCTGGGGCCACATTGCTCCAATCTATTCCAAAGTTTAGACCAAAAATCTCTCTGTGTAAACTGTGCCACTGTAAACATGTTTTCTAACAAAACTCACAAAGATACATGACGATGGTGATCAGGATCAACTTGACGCGGGCGGCTGAAGAATCAAAGGATAGTTGAGCCAGACTAACGGATAATTGAATACAGTGCAGGGACTGTATTTTACATCGCTTGTACACATACCTACATAGCTGACACGTGTCAGTGTAATGACGAATTTGGAAATGTCTTAGATCACAAACACTGTGCATTACTCATCTTTCAACACTGCAATGACGTTATATTGATATAGTTTAAGCAGCAAAAACACTGACACATAAGTAAGTCATGGGACAACAATGAAAGCATCAGCATTCACTATTGTGTACATAGGCCAATTGAGATGTCAATGCAATGACAATAATGTGTGGATGTCCCATGTCCACCAAAATGAGTGTGGCCTGGCAATTAATGGTGAGAACTGCAACTATCCTCATCCTATCACACTTACTGTGCGTTGACAACACAATTAAAAAATCTTACAGACACATGAGTAAAGTTCATCAGGGATACCCACAAGTATGTCCAAAACATGCAAGTAACATACACAAAAATCACAGCATCAAATGCTAATGTATTTGTGCAAGTCGTACCACAAAAAGCATGGTAGCACAATGAAGTAGCATCTCCTCCCTTTGGAATACCACAACAACATTTAAAATGCAGATGGCGTAATGCGTGTAATCTAGGTATTTATTACAACTACACAAGTCAAAGCACAGTTGAAATAGTCATGTCACATATGGTTGCATCTCTCCAGGAATTTACACAATACTCATGAACAGACCCCAAACTTTTACTTGTGTGTCTCATCATCCTAACCCTCCATCTACTCACACATCGCACAGACTCATAGTGGGACATGACCCAAAAATAGCTAAAATTTCAAAAAACACAGTTGATGGACAGAATGTAGAACATTGTCATACATTCACCCCAGTACAAGGATCTGGGCCTAAATCCATCGTTTGTTTGCACTCCACACCACCCTGGGTTAGACACTGGCTATATGCAAATCAGCTCTGACCCTGTGCCTCATGGGAACAGTCCAGTCCGAACTACCAAGCCATGTCTTTCCCAGACCGGAATCAAGCATCCAAGGACCGGTTTCTGGCTATCAGCCTTCTTCAGCCTGGATAGCTTGACTCCAGTGGTGTGGAGAGCCTGGGACTCACGTCTGAGCATACCCAGCCCACTCAGGGTGAAAATTGCAAAAAACACAGTTGATGGACAGAATGTAGAACATTGTCATACATTCACCCCAGTACAAGGATCTGGGCCTAAATCCATCGTTTATTTGCACTCCACACCACCCTGGGTTAGACACTGGCTATATGCAAATCAGCTCTGACCCTGTGCCTCATGGGAACAGTCCAGTCCGAACTACCAAGCCATGTCTTTCCCAGACCGGAATCAAGCATTCAAGGACCGGTTTCTGGCTATCAGCCTTCTTCAGCCTGGATAGCTTGACTCCAGTGGTGTGGAGAGCCTGGGACTCACGTCTGAGCATACCCAGCCCACTCAGGGTGAAAATTGCAAAAAACACAGTTGATGGACAGAATGTAGAACATTGTCATACATTCACCCCAGTACAAGGATCTGGGCCTAAATCCATCGTTTTTTTGCACTCCACACCACCCTGGGTTAGACACTGGCTATATGCAAATCAGCTCTGACCCTGGGCCTCATGGGAACAGTCCAGTCCGAACTACCAAGCCATGTCTTTCCCAGACCGGAATCAAGCATCCAAGGACCGGTTTCTGGCTATCAGCCTTCTTCAGCCTGGATAGCTTGACTCCAGTGGTGTGGAGAGCCTGGGACTCACGTCTGAGCATACCCAGCCCACTAGCTATGTGTGCTGCACAACGCAGCACACATGGAAAGAGCCAAACGGGATGGAATTAATCAGCTATCCTCGTTGCACAAGTGTAAAACCAGGTTTTCACTGTTCTTAATCTAGGCGCTGGCCCATATTTACATCACCCTTGTAAATATGGGCCAGCGTAAAATCCAATGGGTGTTGTGGTGAAACACCCACCACAACAACCATTTCCCACACGCTTCATGCTAATTATAGTGTGAAAGGGTGCCTTATTCACAAGGAAGTGTTAAGCCATGTCAAGTGGCTTAAAGCAGTCTTGTGAATAAGGCGAAGCCCCTATTGATATCACATCAAGAAAAGTGACGTTGTGGAGGCAATAGGGCCTTGTGAATACGTACCTCAAATTGTAGTCACAACATTATCTTGTATTGTTGCAAGAACGTCTCGTAGTCCACAAGCCTGCATTGGTCATGTGTTGTGTGTCAGACAGTCAATTCACATCCCTTCATGTAGGCAACATGAACCGAAACATGAATGTAATAGTTTAAAATGTGTATGTAGATGACTTCAATATTGAACAACACACTTTACACCACATGACTGGTAAATACTCTTTTATTGTGTCACAACCGGACGACCATTATTCATTCAGAGTGACATTGATGCCTTCAGGGACCCACATGCCACTGGTGAGTGCCTTAGTCCATGTATCTTGCTTTCCAAATAAAGATTGATTGTGATGAATGCTCCGGTATGTTGTTGAACACAGTCTGGGTGTCCATGACATGGATATCACCTCTACCATGATGAGGCAACATCATGAGAAGATTTGGGGCCATAATTATGAGGTGATGGAGCACAGCATTAGCCTTCTTGGCCTTACGTAGCTCATCTCCAGTTTGGAAATGCACCCCTGCACCGTACTTACAAAAATACAGCTCATTTCAGTGTTTTGCTCTGTGCTGGTGCATATTTCACTGCCTCTTGATAATGTAGGCACTCTTGCACCATTGTGCAAGGGTGCCTGCGTTGATGCTAGCCAGCAAAGATGGCACAGTTGTCTTGGAAAACTTCTGGGTACACCCTAATATGGCACGTTCCTTGCACCCATGTATTTCCCACATGTTGGAGCCGATTGTCAACCAATTTGATATGACACCACCCTACACCAGTCTTCTCAAAGGTTGCCCACATGTATTCTTTTTATTTGATGTTCTGTCCTATGGTATCCTGCCAATTTACAATTGACATAGTTAGTGCTTCTACCAACCTTAATACTGTGTGAAGTTGTTACAACATCTACCTGAAATGTGCTTAGTATTGTGGTCAACTGCAACTTCGTATTCACCTCACTTAGGGAGTACGCCTTCTTGGTAGAGGAGCATGTGCATGTGGTAACATTATTACATGTTACATGGTTACAGAAACATAAGATAAAAATTGGGTAGGCTGTAGGTTACTTCAGCGGATGCATCTGAGTTTCACAGTGTACATACAGACAAGAAAAATTTGAGGGATGTTGGTGATGTGTATGACCAGACATGGAATCCATGTACACAATGGCATGATGTAGCAGTCACCGAGGATCAGAGCGTTGGAGCAACACTTGTCAGTGACAAGTATCATTGCAGTGAGGCAGTCTCATACACAAGCTGAGATCTAGTGTATGTGACAATGTTGTATGAGTGGACTAACCCAGACCTACAACAGGCTAGAATAAGTAAATACAAGCTTGATACATTGTGATGTGCCCAACAACACTTTCAACCATTATTTCCTGTCTTACTTCCAATGTGCTAAATATATGACATGAAGTGTTTCAAATAGCTGAGTTGTTACATATGATTACTCAGATGCTTCAAGTAGATGTATACAGCATGAATCCTGGATGCGTATCTTTGGTGCTTAGTGGTCTGCCACTATTTCAAACAGTGCATCCTATGTCTTTGGGTAAATGTCATGCCCTGGGTCTGCAATGGGCCTGTAAATCAGTCTCCTTGGGTACATTCCACTGGCACACTCCGAATGAATTTGTGTCAACATCATCATTCAACTCAGCTAACCATCCACTGTTGTTCCTGAACTCTGTCATTGCTATGTCCCATACTATATATGACCATGTCGGTATCAATGTCAGGTTGTGATAAGAGTTTTGCTTCTCATGTAACTTGCCAGATCATGATAGAAGTAGCAAACAGTTGATCATAATGTAACGTTCCTGTGTTTGTACACTTGTGTGTGGGAGATACATGCTGGACCTTGTTCTTTGCCTTGGTTCTAACATCTTTTCCAGTGTGTCTTTCATCACAGACAACATGTCACCTGAGGCATCCAGGGTGTTTAAGCAGTGGAAGGACCGTTACAAACACATCTGTAGAGTTGCAACAGGTGCCAGGCTATGGAGAGGACGTATAATGAGGAGAGGGCGGCAGGACGATGGAAGGTCATTGCAGATGGTGCCCAAAAAGCCACAAGACAGAGTGGTGTGCTGCCTGCCACTTCAGTGCACCAGAGTGACAGTCAAAAGCTGCTAAGCCCTTCCGGCGTCCAACGTGGAAGCACACAATCAGTGCCATCTGCAGCTGAACAACATCTGGCACCTGCCCCACAGACTTAATTGGCTGCACCAGCACAACCTGCCCCGCCAACCACAGCACCTCAATTGGCTGCAGCAGCACCACCAGCCCACCCAGACAGGCTATCTTGTACACCCAGGAGGACCGCAGGTTACTGTTGGACTTAAATGTTTGGGTGGCATCAGTTGAGATAGACATTGCGGAGGTGTTGACCCATTTACAGGACATTACGGGTGCCTTGAGGCTCCCTTTCTGAGCCACACCTGCTTGGACAATGCCCCTTGTACAGACCCCCAATAGTTGTTTTTCACTTTTATCTTGTTTATACATGTATAGTATTATGTAGTGTTAAGTGTAGGTGTAGAGTAGGTTTAGTTTAGTATGAGGTGTAGGTAAGGTTTAACATTATTTTTCAGATTTACATAGTGTTTGGGTTAAGTTTCATTTTCCTTGGCATGGGAGGGTTAATGTTTTTGTACTTGTTTAATAATTTTCTTTAAAATATATATATTTGTTTAGGAAATATGCTTAGTTAGTGTATGTTTATGTTAAGTTGTATTTGTCCCTTATCCAGATGTGCCTTAAGGGGATAGGTGGGTTAATGTTTAGATATGTTGTTATGAGTATAGGTTAACCTAATTTTTTTAGGTCATTGTTTATTATAATTAGCATAAGTTAGAATAGTGAAGCTTAGGACAGTTTTTTACATGTCGTTTTAGCTTCAATACTAGAATTTTTAAAATACAGGTATAGTGTTTATTGATTTGTGTTGTGAATGATGTTTAATGCGAATCAAAGTACATTTGAGTACGGATTTCCTTTGAAGAACTGCCGGAGTACTGAGTACTCACCTGACTCCTGATTCCTGCTGGCAGCTGACTGGGGTGGGACTCGGTCCTCCAGCATTCCATCTGTGGCACGGCTTTCCTGCACTCCCGCAGCGGGTGCCCGCCCTGGCCAAGGGCAGGCCCATCTGCGACGGTCTGTGGCCGGACGAGGCTGGGCCGGGCCCCCTACTTAGTTCTGTTTTTCCTTGGGATTATCTTGGACCCTGAACCAAGTTTTTGAAGATAGAAGACCAGGTAGGTTAGTGCTTATTTGTTTATCCCTTTTTAGCACCTAGAAATTAAATCATTGAGCGTGGGCAAGCATAAATTAGCCCAGGCATCTGGGAAGGGGGCTTAAAGCCAGTAGCTTCTACCAAAGCAATTATCCGATATTGAACCAATGCTATGGGTTTATTGAACAACGAGATTACCGACCCAGAGGAGAGACTGGCTGCAACCAAATCTGCCCTACACCATGCAATGGACAAAACCACAGAGGAAAATATCTTATTAGAACCAATGATCCCACCCCAAAAAGAAACACTTGCAGCACCATGTGTTTATAAAAATCCCCTCCTGATTAGCGAAGATTCCCCCATAAGCAAGCTATCCTCCCCTCAAGCAAAGAAATGCTGTCAGCCAGCAGACCCATCAGACTCATCAGCCTCAAACCTAAAAAAGGGGAGGACAACTACAGGGGATACGGAAACACCACCACCGCCAAGGTACCCAGGGCCATTCATAAAGAAAAGACGTTAAACTCCACCAAAGCATCAGACTTGACATTAAAGAATCTACACAGTAGATTGATAACACTGGAGAACTCGCTAAAGAAGGAACTAGATGTTATTAAACTTGGAATATCCAAATTAGGGCTAACCATAAAAGAAGTGCTTGCCCATACAAAACGCAAACTGGGTACATTGCTCCAAAGAAAGTGGCGCAAATTGACCTACGAGTAGCCACTATATCTCACGTTGACCCTAGATATTCACTTGCAGAACCCACCAAAAGTAAACCCTCCACGAATTTAGAGACACATGTAAACACGACTCTGCACCTTCCACCGAAAGCAATGCAATATGTAATCATACTGAGAAATGTCCCTAAATGAATGCCCTGTATAAAAGAAACATGGACTGAACAGAAAAAACAAGTGATACACTGGCTGGCCAAACAGTTTTGAGGTACAAACTCCCTTTTCCAAGAAGTAATACTGGGCAGAAGAGTTGATTGGCTAGGCACCTCCAGGAAAGTTGCTGAAGGTGATTGTATTGTTGTGAAATTTCGATCCCCTAAGATGGTAAAAACGTAACTTTTTGGTTTGAGTTGTAGGCTACGTTCCGAGAATGCTACAGGGAACATTTTAGCTGAACCCCTTGGCTTTTTTTATAGACCAGAAATGTATTCTAATAAAGGTAGTACTCCTGTCCAAATAGGGTATCAGCGAATCAGATCACTTCCCAACAGCACATAAAATCAAACCACAGACCATCAATGACAGTCCCAACTACAAACAGGTTCTCCCCCTTCTCCAACTAGGAAGAACAAGATTGGCAACCGGGTGGTGAGGAGAGGAAGGGTAGTAACCCAATTGATACACACAATGCAGATTGCAAATCACAGAATATAGGGGTATTTTGACCTATACAAAAAATGAAAGCAGTAACTTCAAAATTAAGACTTGGAATGTTGCAGGAGTAAACAGGCGGGAAGGTTGGATAAGGATTGTACCCAGTCTAACAGAAAACTGAGGAAAGCCTTATGGGATACCCTGAGAGATAGGGATAATATTAGCAGATTAAGAGCTACGTATAAATCTGCCCTGGATAAAAGGAAAAGAGAGATTAAAGATAAGATCTGGGATGATCTACTACAGGCTGCAGAGTTAAATGATAATATCCTTTTCTGGAAGACAATAAATCAGCCCTTTTTGAAAGATATAGTGGATCCTAGGGTAGAGGAATTTGTACAGCAGGGGGACTGCATGGAACATTTTGGCACTATTTTTAATCCTGACAATGGCTCTATAGAGCTACCCAGCTCAACTGTATATTCCATTCATGCTCCCACCAATAAGATTACAAGCGGTCATTAATGCCCTAAATAGATTGTATGACAAAATATCGAAAGACAGAAAATCGACCTACAAAAATATCGACACAGAAATATCGACGTCAAAAATATTGAAGTCCTATCTACATAAAGGTAAGTACAAACATATCGGAAAAAATATATAATAGTAAAAAATATCTATGTTAAAAATATTGTTTTTTAAAATCTTTTAATAATAATGTAAAAATAAGTAAAAAATTAATGTGATTTACAAAATTATAGATATAAACATTAAAACATATTTCAAAAAGAATAACTAATACATATAATTTTTAAATTAATTATACATCTACATATAGATTAATATGCAAACACTTCCTGACCGCCCAATGCACGGCAGAACCACTCAGGCAAGGACCTCTTCGAAGATTCTCCCACAGAATTACGGACTCCCACACGAATTGAAGTGTGCAAGCAGTGCAGTCTTTATTTCGGCATGTAGATAAAAAGACAAGTGTCCTCCATGACTTGTCTTTTTATAAAAGAATACGGGGATGCCTCCGCGCAGCCGAAGATGCGCCAAAGGTAAGCCCGTCTGCGCCCGTCCGCGGCAGGACGAGGCTAGGGCCCGGGACCCCCTCTTCACCTTTGGCATGCACAACTCAGCGTAAAAACATAAGTTATTCCTCAGCGGAACTCCATAACTTTCGGAGGATTGCATCCGGCTCTGGGGAAGTTATGATAATCTGTCCATTAAAATTCCCGGCCCAGTTAGAAGGCCCGGTGGCCTGTAGCAGGTGCACTTTCCAGGGCGACAAACCCATTTGCCATAGGGAGGTTAAACACACCCTGGAGTCCATTAGGGAGGAGGCCCCTACCTTTATGTTATGTAATGTCAGGTTCCTTCCCAGACATCAGTTTGAAATCTAGGATTTGCTCAACACCTATTCCCCTGAAGTTTGTTTTATGACAGAAACCTGGTTGAATGATACAAATCATCCGTCTATTAACATGGCCATCCCAGAAAATTATAAACGTATTCACCTTGACAGGACGGTTAAAACGGGGGGGGGGATTGCTATAGCCTACAGACAGCATATTAACATTTCCTGGACTAACTCCCAACTGGATGAGAGTTTGGAAATCGGGATTTTTAAAATAATCTTTTCAGCGTTGGAGTGCTGGACGGGAGCACTAGTTTATCGGCCTCCTGGCCCAAAAACCGACTTCACGGACACACTTGTAGACCTGATAGCCACGCACGCTCTTGCGGCAAACACATTTTTGGTATTAGGTGACTTTAATTTCCATGGTGAACTAGGTCCCCTACCTGAAGTTAGGAAACTCCTTACTGATATGGAGCAGTTGGGTCTCCATCAAAGAATACAAGGGCCCACGCATAGTGGTGGTCACACTCTTGACCTAGTTTTTTCCAATGTAGAGGCGTTTAAATTTGATACTCCACTGCCTCTTGTATGGACAGATCACTCGATGATCAAGTTTACATATTTGTTGCCTACGCGGCCTCAAAGGGATCAGGCTGTTGGCCGGTGTCCTACCGCATATAGACCGTGGAATAAACTTACCCCACAGACTTTCGAGGAAGCCTACCGGCCACCGTCACAGTTAGAAGCCCAGGGGGCAGATAACATGTTGACTGAATTTAATGCAGGTTTGGAAAAAGCATTTGATGCTATCATACCTAGGAAATACAATCTCAGGCCTACTCCCAGCCGGGTCTCAGCTAAATGGTTTACCCCAGAACTGAGCCAGGAAAAGGCCGCATGTAAAAAATTGGAACGAGCGTGGCGATATAACAAAACGGTGAAATCAACACACCTTTATTAAACAGCTCTGGCGGCCTACCACCGGAATTTGAAGGTTGCACGCGTGTGTTCATTGCCAACCAAATTGAGCATTCTAAGAACTCAGCCAAGGCCCTTTTCGATATTGTGAAGGAGTTTGTGGAACTGATGGTGTGTAAACAACCTGCTATTGAGACAATGGACCTCTGTAATTCCTTAGCAGAGTTTTTCTCTGAAAAAAGTGATAAAATCTCTGCGAATTTCTCCACTGTTAAGCTGGAGACCGCAACTGGTGACAGTCACCCAGAAGATGATGTTAAAAGAGCGGAATGCTCTTTAGACTGTTTTGAGCCAGTCACCCTTGCAGAGACACAGATGGCTTTGGCCTCTGCTAAATCAGGCTCACCAACAGACCTCTGCCCACCCAAAATCATGTCGCTTTTATCTCACAGCCTGGCCCCCACAGTCCAAGGGATGTTTAATCTCTCTATTAGGGAAGGAGTAATCCCAGTATCGTGGAAGAAGGCTTAAGTTCGCCCTATTCTAAAAAAATCCACGGCTGACCCGAAAGAGTTGAGCAATTATCGCCCGATATCCTTGCTCCCACTTCTTAGGAAAATATTAGAAAGTCTGATTAATAGGCAATTAAATAGTTATTTGGAGGCGAACAACATCCTGGACGCCTCTCAGTCCGGTTTCCGGCGGGGTTTCAGCACTGAAATGGCCCTTCTAGCGGTGACTGATTCCCTCCGAACAACAGTGGACGTAGGAGGTTCAGCTATTTTGATACTGTTGGACCTCTCCGCGGCCTTTGATACCATCTCTCACCATAGGCTTGTGGAGAGGTTAAGCTCCTGTGGTATCAAGGGCTTTGCCCTTAAATGGCTACGGAATTTCCTGGTAGACCATTCACAATCTGTCCAAATGGGCCCTTATCAATCTGAGAGACATCGTTGGATAAGGGGGTCTCCCAGGGCTCCTGCCTTAGCCCCACCCTTTTTAATATCTATATGGCCCCGATGGCCAGGGTGGCGGAGGCCCTGGGGATCGAAATAATATCGTACTCCGATGACACCCAGTTACTATTTAACATCGGACAACATGCTGAGGCGGACAGGTTTTGCTTTGCTACGGGGTTATCGGTGATCTCTAACTGGATGACCAATAACTGTCTCCAGTTGAACCCGAGCAAGACGGAGTTGATGCTCCTAGTAAAAGCCTCAGAAATCTGAAATAGTGACTGGCGGCCGGCACAATTGGGCTCGCCCCCCATGCCTAAATCTTGTGTCAACAACCTGGGCATTAAACTAAATCAGTCTTTAAACATGCAGGACCATGTGGCCGCAGTGTCTGGCGCATGCTATTATAGGCTCAGACTACTTAGAAAGATCCTCCCTTTCATTCCCCTAGAACACCGCAGAACAGTCACGCAAGCCCTTGTCATGAGCCGCATCGATTACGGGAACGCGCTGCTGGCTGAAGTGGGAACCACATCCCTAAAGAAGTTACAGGTCATTCAAAATACGGCAGCAAGGCTGGTCATGAACTTGCCATCTGGCACCCCTTCGCAACCTCTATTGAGAAGGCTTCACTGGCTCCCAATAAAACAGAGGTCTTTTTTTAAGATCTGCTGCCTCACCTACTGTGCGCTGCAGGGGCAAGGCCCAGAGTACCTTCAGAAGAAACTGGGAAGATATGTCCCCTCACGCCCTTTGAGATCGAGTTCCCAACAGCTATTGGTGGTCCCACGTACCAGACTCCGCAGATATGGGGGCATGGCATTTTCATGCCTTGCACCTAAATACTGGAATATCTGCCATTGTCCCTGCGAGAAACCCCCTCCTACCTGATGTTCAGGAAACATTTAAAGGCTCTACTGTTCTAATTCTCTCTTCTACCTTCTGTGCTGCTTGCTCTTCGGGTTGTCCTAGAGTTAAGCGCCGAGATGCCCCCAGGTGATTCGTGCGCTATATAAGAGAGAGTAACATAACATAACATAACATCTACATGCCGAAATAAAGACTGCCCTGCACTGCCTTGGACAGAATTGTCTCTTTGATTCGGACATCAGAAAAGTTGAAAAGAATTGTGCAGGGGAGTGTGGAATTTGGAAACGGCTGGGCTGGGACCCTATGGGCACGAGTAATCATTAAGTCACCCTTGAACTCTGGAACCACTTTCTGCTGTAAAAAAATGGTGACCCAATGGACCATATTGGATCCCTCCCTTCCTTCTGGAACCCCCACTATTCTGAGATTAGATTTCGATTGTAGTTTTCTAGATCATCCAATTTCGTTTCCAGTGTCCTTGAGGTTTTAAACATAATTTTGACATCTTTCTTGACCGCTATCATTTGGTCTTCCAAATTAGAAATTCTGCCCTCAGCCTCTTGAAGACAAGCAGGGATACTAAGGGCCTCATTAGGATGGCGGCGGGCACCCTATCGGAAAATGGGACCGCCCGCCTTAAAGGGCGGGGGTCCCGGGGGTGCCATTAGGATGTGCCTGCCACAGTGGCGGGCACATCCTGTATTTTCAGCATTGTGTCGGGCGGTGCTCTCTGCACCGCCCGCCACAATGCTGAAAATGCATTGCTATTTACAACAAGGGGTGGTGATGGACAGAGTCTCTGAATTAAGCAGAGTACTCTCACCCAGTCAAAAGATCAGGGCTAGATCCAACACCGTTTTTTAGCTCATTGCACCATCCCAGTTTCAGAACCTGGCTGTATGCAAATTAGTCTGTCCCTGGGCCAGTGCATCATGGGAACAGGGCAGACCAGACTACAAAAGCCAATTCTTACACTGGGAAGGAAACAAGCTTCCGGGGACCGGTTTCTGGCATTACAGCCGTCTTCGGCCCGGCTTGCTTGAATCCTGATGGTGCAATGAGCAAGGGACTCACATCTGAGTATACCCTTCCACGCTTAGGGTGGACAAAATTATTTACAACAAGGGGTGGTGATGGACAGAGTCTCTGAATTAAGCAGAGTACTCTCACCCAGTCAAAAGATCAGGGCTAGATCCAACACCGTTTTTTAGCTCATATAGCCAGGTTCTGAACTGGGATGGTGCAGTGAGCTAAAAAACGGTGATGGATCAAGCCCTGATCTGTTGACTGGGTAGGAGTGTTCTGATTAACTCAGATACTCTGTCCATCACCACCCCCTTTTTGAAATTATTTTGGCCACCATGAGTGTGGAAGGGTATGCTCAGACATGAGTCCCTTGCTCATTGCACCATCAGGATTCAAGCAAGCCGGGCCGAAGACGGCTGTAATGCCAGAAACCGGTCCCCGGAAGCTTGTTTCCTTTCCAGTGAAGAATTGGCTTGGTAGTTTGGTCTGCCCTGTTCCCATGATGCACTGGGCCAGGGACAGACTAATTTGCATATAGCCAGGTTCTGAACTGGGATGGTGCAGTGAGCTAAAAAACGGTGATGGATCAAGCCCTGATCTGTTGACTGGGTAGGAGTGTTCTGATTAACTCAGATACTCTGTCCATCACCACCCCCTTTTTGAAATTATTTTGGCCACCATGAGTGTGGAAGGGTATGCTCAGACATGAGTCCCTTGCTCATTGCACCATCAGGATTCAAGCAAGCCGGGCCGAAGACGGCTGTAATGCCAGAAACCGGTCCCCGGAAGCTTGTTTCCTTTCCAGGGAAGAATTGGCTTGGTAGTTTGGTCTGCCCTGTTCCCATGATGCACTGGGCTAGGGACAGACTAATTTGCATATAGCCAGGTTCTGAACTGGGATGGTGCAGTGAGCTAAAAAACGGTGATGGATCAAGCCCTGATCTGTTGACTGGGTAGGAGTGTTCTGATTAACTCAGATACTCTGTCCATCACCACCCCCTTTTTGAAATTATTTTGGCCACCATGAGTGTGGAAGGGTATGCTCAGACATGAGTCCCTTGCTCATTGCACCATCAGGATTCAAGCAAGCCGGGCCGAAGACGGCTGTAATGCCAGAAACCGGTCCCCGGAAGCTTGTTTCCTTTCCAGTGAAGAATTGGCTTGGTAGTTTGGTCTGCCCTGTTCCCATGATGCACTGGGCCAGGGACAGACTAATTTGCATATAGCCAGGTTCTGAACTGGGATGGTGCAGTGAGCTAAAAAACGGTGATGGATCAAGCCCTGATCTGTTGACTGGGTAGGAGTGTTCTGATTAACTCAGATACTCTGTCCATCACCACCCCCTTTTTGAAATTATTTTGGCCACTATGAGTGTGGAAGGGTATGCTCAGACATGAGTCCCTTGCTCATTGCACCATCAGGATTCAAGCAAGCCGGGCCGAAGACGGCTGTAATGCCAGAAACCGGTCCCCGGAAGCTTGTTTCCTTTCCAGTGAAGAATTGGCTTGGTAGTTTGGTCTGCCCTGTTCCCATGATGCACTGGGCCAGGGACAGACTAATTTGCATATAGCCAGGTTCTGAACTGGGATGGTGCAGTGAGCTAAAAAACGGTGATGGATCAAGCCCTGATCTGTTGACTGGGTAGGAGTGTTCTGATTAACTCAGATACTCTGTCCATCACCACCCCCTTTTTGAAATTAAAATGCATTGCAGCATACCTGCTGCTTTCATTATGCAAATGCAGGGGGGTACCATAGGTACCCCACCGTGTGCACCCCCCTACTGTGCCTCACTCTGGGGGCCCGCAGGGGACCCCCAGAGTGAAGTCCGCCTGCCTTTCCGTGGTGGCATTGCTGCCACGGAAAGGCATTGAAAAATGGCCATTATAATATGGCTGGCGGTGTCTGATAGACACCGCCACCATGTTATCCCTTTTCCGCCCCGGCCGCAAGGCAACTGGGGCGGAAGACAGGCGGGCGGTGTTTCCCACCGCTGCGTTCCCCTCCGCCATCGTAATATGGCGGGGGGAATGCAGGGAAGGATGTCGGGCGGATTGCCTCCGCAAGACTGGCGGTAGCCACCGTCAGCCTGGCGGAGGCAATCCGCCCGACATCCTAATGACCCCCTAAATCTTCAATCTTATCCAACCGCTGATGTATTGCCACCAACTCAGCCTTTTGGAACCTTTTCATTTCCCGGATCTCGTCTAGAATCAAATTAAGCATGTCTTTGACTGACATCAACAACTCCCCCACAGTCTCGGTTTCCATATCAAGAATAGGGCTGGAAGGGCCTGCAGGGCCTGTCGATCTAAGATCGCCGGACAACACTGCGGCATTTACCAATTCATCCCCTCTTTGACCTACCAAGGGTGGGCTTTTTTTGCCATGCGGAGAAATGGAAACAGACATTGTATTAGCTGCCATATTTAAAAGTGGATCCAAAATTGTAGCAGCTGATGCTTCCAGAGAATGGCTTAAACCCAAAAGTCCCGGAAAACCAATGGGCTGAACCACAGGCTGAACCACAGGCTGAGCCAGACTTCCAGCAGAGATTGAAGTAGGCTTTATCTCGAACAGAGGAAATTGCTTCGGAACTTTGAGGGCCTCCGATGCCTTAACTTTTTTAGCATCCTTCATATCCTCTTGAATAGGTTGCCCTGTCTGAACCACTTCCAAGCTGGTGTACCATTCCCCTGTGTCCACTGTCTCCACTGGCGCCAAATTGCCACCTGGGCTACTTTGAGTAGGTATATCTGTAAGGGACCCCTCCAACTCGTCCAAACTCTCAGAGGATGTCTCCCCCTTACCATCATCTTTACCAGTTAATTTGGTGGCGGCCTCTTTAGCCTGCTGTCGGCGGGCTTTCGCCTTAATTCGGGCATTCAAAAGTTTACCCATCTTTTTAACTTTCCCGCAGTTAGCTGAAAAATAAATGTGTGGAGAGAAGCAGAGAAGTCCAAAGCAGAAAGCTTACTGACACCAGAAACGAAAAGGCTTCTTCAGTAATGCCTGCGCCCTAAGCTTGAGCCTGCCACTGCTACCGCGGAGCACAGACTGTGCGAAGATGTGTGTCACTCACCCAGCACCACTTCCATCACGGGGAATAGAAAGTCTGTTCAAAGCAAGGAGCAAACCTGCTAGTCTGCAATCCGCTTCTCTATCTGCAGGTCAATCTGGAGGTCTGCAAGTACGGCAAACACAAAATCACTGCTTTGTCGCCTTCACTGCGTTCTGCCGACACAAAACTCAAGATGAAAAGCTGCCCGTCGCCGTCATGGAAACCGCGCCAGGGAGCCCGAAATCCATCAGATGAAGCACAGCCAAAAACGCCGCTACCTGCCGCCACCATCAACCTCGTGGGGGGGAGCAAGGAGCAAGGTGCACAGGTGCTACATGGAGGCGTGGAACTCCACCGTAGCGGTCAGCCTGTCATGGAGGACACTTGTCTTCGCACTTAATGAAACTATTAAATGTCGAATCTTTTCCGACATCTCTGCAGCCGCAGCCCACAGAAGGAAAGAGTTCGTGAAAATTCTCCACTTGTTCAAAGCCAAGGGGACTCAAGCCACTATCGCTCAGCAGTCGAAACTGAAAGTTTTGGTTAAGGGCAAATTCTTTATCTTGTCAGATGTAGATGAAGCGCAGGAGCTGCTTAGGGAAATTTCGCATGGCGAGAAGGGCTAGATATTTTTATGCTATCTCAATTTTTTCTTCGCTACTAGAAATACTTAAGATGTGTTCTTAGAGGCTCGGGGGGTAGAAGGGGTGAGGAGCGAGAGGTTCAGGGGGTTAAGGGGTGTAATAACACGACACCTCATGGTAGGGGTTAAGGCTCTGTGGCCAGCGTGGGGTAAGGGATCAGGAGTAGGAGGAGGGCCACAGGATGGGGGGGGTGTTGGGGATTCGGAGCACTGGTGGGTGGGGTGGAAAAAAAGACAAAAAATGAAGTCCTTTGTGCTACTGTTTGTTAACTTTCTAATTTTAGGCTGTGGGTTTTTCAAGATGGGTGTAACTGATAAAGGAAAAAAGGGGCGGACAGACAGAGATTGTGCAATGTTTTTGAGATGTTTTTCTTTCAGGTTTACGATTTTGATTCTTTATTAGAATGGGTCTGAAAATTATTTCTTTTAATGTTAATGGTTTAAACAATAAGAAAAAAATGTGAGCCATAGAAATGTGGATCAAGACTGAAAATCCTGCTGTAATTTTGTTACAGGAGACTCATATTCCAGTTATTAAAATTGAGGAGTTCCCTATGTTCAAATCATGGGCTTCATATCGAGGTTTTTCCTCGTTCTCTGAGTCCCAGCGGGGGTTGCGCTTTTTTTAAATAAGAATTTATATGCGGAAATTATACAGACAGAACAGGGTGGTTCAGGCCGTTGGTGCTGAGCCACATGTAAAATTATTAATAGACAAAGACCCATTACTTTTGTTAGTTTTTATGCCCCAGTTGATGATAATTCTGGGATTTATGAGGATCTATTTCAATCTTTATTGATGGTGGGAGGGGATATGGGTATTGGAGGTGATTTTAATATTCTGATGAATTTAAACTTGGATTTTTTTTTTTTTTTTTACTTATATGAAAAAACAGCTTAAACCTAAATCATTCAGATCCATTGTCAATAACATGACAATGCTTGATCTTTCCGATCCATGGCGTACACAAAACCCATTAAAAAAAGAATATACTTGCTGGACCTGCAGATTTAGGTCTTTCTCCCGTATTGATTTTTTTCTTGTCTCCAGACAGCTTAATTTTTGCTATCAGAAGATTTTGCATAATGGGTTCTCCGATCATGCAATGCTAGGTATTGAATTAGCATTGGTGGAAAATACAAGAGCTCCCAAGCGATGGGTGTTCAATAAAACGTATTTGCATGATGAAGCATGGGTGGCATCACTCAAACTAGAAATTTCTGATTTTATTGCCCTCAACATTGAAACGGCTCCCCTTAATTTTGTTTGGGATTCCTTGAAGGCTTTTATTCGGGGCATAATTATTGGGAAAGATGCAGCAGAATTGTCTGCTGCCAAGAATATAAAGAATTCGCTCCAACAAAAGATACAGGTTCTAACTGAACTAAGGCAGCAGAATCCCGCTGGAAGTGTGCAAAATCAATTAAACGAAGCCAAGAGGGAACTTAGCCATTTTTTTTTGCTCAAAGCGAAAAGATATTTCTCAGGCAATCGCAAAAAATTTACGAATAAAGCAATTTTACCGGGAAATTTTTGGCCTGGCAGGCTAGAGAACAAGCTGCTGCAAATCTGATTCGTTCCTTAAAATGCCCCGTCGCTCATACAGAGACATCTGAGTCGGCTGAGATAGGGAGGATAATGCTCTCTCACTACAATAAGATCTATAGTAGACAACTTAATATAGATCAACAAAAGCTATTTGATTTTTAGGTAAATATGCACTGCCTACTCTTTCCCCAATAGATCAACGGATAATGGTCAATCCATTTACTAGGGAAGAAGTAGAGCTGGTGGTGAAAGATCTTCTAATTGGTAAGGCTTGTGGGCCTGATGGGTTTCCTGCCGAGTTTTTCAAGGTATTTTTTAGCTCCTTTTCCAATCTTTTTTTGCAATTATTAAATTCTATGCTGGATGGCGGTCTAATCCCAGACTCTTTCCGGGAAGGAACTGTGGTGAGCTTTTTGAAGAAGGGAAAAGAAGCTAAAGACCCGAATTCATACAGACCCATTACATTATTAAATTTGGATTATAAAATTACCACAAAATTATTATCCACACGTTTTAATTCCATTTCTGCAGACTTGATTCATCCTGATCAAAATGGTTTTATAGCCGGTCGACAATTGATAACTAATACACATTTTTTGATTGAGGCATTAGATTATTTTGAAACACGAGGGGTACCTGCGTTAATTTTGTTATTAGATACGGAAAAGGCTTTTGATTTGGTGGTTTGGGAGACACTTTTTATTATTTTACAACATTTGGGGATTCCAGAGAAAATCACAAATCTGATTCAGAATCTTTACACGGGTGCCCAAGCCAATGTCATTATTAATACAGCTACAGTGGGATCAGTGTTAGTTAAGCGGGGCACCAGGCAGGGTTGCCCATTGTCACCTGTTGTAAATATCTCTTCCCCCGTCACCTCCATGGCCAAGATTAAATTATATGCTGACGACATTATGTTGTTAATCAAACCTGATATTCAATCTCAAACACAGGCTTTGAAGATTTTTGAAGAATTTGAGGCTCTGGGGAATATCGGATTAATAAAAAGAAAACGGAAATTCTGTTCTGTGGTGGAATAGACCCAGAACTTCATTCTGATATAGGTAGCTGCATCAATAATAGACCCAAAAGATATCTAGGGGTCTTTTTTCTGCCTCAGTTAAAGATCTGTATATACTTAATTTTGATCCTCTTCTTCAGAAGGTTCGTACAATGTTCGCACGCTGAAATCCATTGCCATTATCTATTCTTGGCTGGGTTGCGCTAATAAAAATGTCTGTCCTTCCCTTATTCAATTTTTTGTTTTCCACTATCTCCTGTTTTTTGTCGGGGTCGTTTTTTTCTAAAGCCAAATCTTTGTTTTCAGCCTTTGCCTGGGCTAAAAAGACACCTCAAATCGCAATAGGAACTCTTTATGAGGATACGGAGCAAGGTGGCCTTGCCCTACCAAATCTTAAGGAGTATTATAATGCATACTTTGCACAGTACTTGGCAAGATTTAAAAATCAAATTTTTGGTCAGAAGTTATTTATAAATTTCTTCTAGGATTTAATTTGTCTTGAGATTCAGATACCCTCCCCGCTTCAGGTACTTAAATCACCCAAATTTGTTCATTATAAGACATTGAATTGGTTTTATAAGAGATGCTCTGCGATGCTTAAAAGATATTCCCTTCCCTTTTTTAATTTAACAACCCCCCTGAAGAGTGTATTTCCACTCATAGGGATTGAAATACGCCCTGAGATAGTGGAAAACTGGCGGCGGGCAGGGTTTACTATGTTAAGGGATTTGGTTAGGAATGAATCATGGATAACCCTGACAGAGATGGCATGTCTAATCCATGGGAATGTTTTACTGATAGGTTCGTATAATTTGATTTATAGAATTTTGGGGCAAATGGACCCTACACAGATTAGTCAACCTACCCAATTGACTAATGATCTTTTTGTGGATTCAAAGGGTGAGGAAACCTGGGGAGGTGGAAACGCTGCTTAATTCTGAGTAGGGAGGGGGATTTAAGCTTAAAAGCAATTAGTAAATGGCAGGGACAAGAAAATCATGCGTTATCCCCGAATATCTGGAAGACCATTAATACATTTAATTTTACCGTATTAAGGGGAGCTAAATGGTGCAGAATGCTATTTTTAAGCAAATGGCTTCTGTATCGTACACCGGCGGTTATCGCCAAAAAGTATATTAATAACTCATCCAATTGCTTTAGGTGTTTACATTACGCTCCGGCCAATTGGTCGCATATAATGGTTCACTGTTCAAAAATTAAGGCATTTTGGGATGGAATTTTTGTTTTTCTTCAAAATCATTATAATATTATGATTCTCTCGAATGTTAAATTAATGTTGTATGGTTTCGATCCAGATCTCAAGCTTTCAGAACAGTTGGCAAAACTTGTTTACATCGCAATGGCGGTGGCTAGATCGCTGCTATTACAGAACTGGTGCTCAGAGCAGTGCCCCTTGGTACATGAATGGCTTCATAAAATGGAAAGAGTCAGAAAAAGCAAGCAAATCTATGCTCAGAGGATTGGAGGGGTGAGAAAATTTGAAAAAATATGGGGATCTTACTTTGATTAATTGCTTCTCAAGATTTGGTAGAGAAAAATCAATGCTTATGTATGTTTTGCATTTATGGCCTGATTATGCTTTACGATATGATTATCCTGTTTTTGTGTTATGATTTATGGTGATTTTATGGTGTCACTAAAGGACTTCAATAAAATTTTTTTTTTTTTTTAAAGTGTCTTCCATGATGCGTTTCACTCCACGAAGAAGCTTGATCACAATTAATATGATTTACAAATTTTTAGATGTAAACATTAAAAGATATTCCAAAAAGAATAACTAATACATATAATTTTTAAATTAATTATACATCTACATATAAATTAATATATATATACTTACTCTACATATTGCAACAGTAGGGAAAGCATTGGATAGCGTAGGGGTAACAATTACTATTCCAACTCTAGTGAGTGCAACAGTAGGGTAAGCATTGGATAGCGTGGGGGTAAAAATTACTATACCCACTCCAGAGAGTGCAACAGTAGGGAAAGCGCTGAATAGCGTAGGGGTAACAATTACTATTCCCACTACAGAGAGTGCAACAGTAGGGAAAGTGCAGGATAGCGCTGGGGTAAAGATTACTATTCCTACTCCAGTGAGTGCAACAGTAGGGAAAGCGTTGGTTAGCATAGGGGTAAAAATGACTATTCCCACTCCAGAGAGTGAAACAGTAGGGAAAGCGCTGGATAGCGTAGGGGTAAAAATTACTATTCCCACTCCAGAGAGTGCAACAGTAGGGAAAGCGCTGAATAGCGTAGGGGTAACAATTACTATTCCCACTACAGAGAGTGCAACAGTAGGGAAAGTGCAGGATAGCGCAGGGGTAAAGATTACTATTCCTACTCCATTGAGTGCAACAGTAGGGAAAGCGTTGGTTAGTGTAGGGGTAAAAATTACTATTCCCACTCCAGAGAGTGAAACAGAAGGGAAAGCGCTGAATAGCGTATGGGTAAAAATGGCTATTCCCACTCCAGTGAGTGCAACAGTAGGGAAAGCGCTGGATAGCGTAGGGGTAAAAATTACTAGTCCCACTCCAGAGAGTGCCACAGTAGGGAAAGCGCTGGATAGCGTAAGGGTTAAATTAACATACTTATCAATTACAGATTTCTTAATAAAAAAATAACATATTAATAAAGAGTTTACAAAAACATTATTAATAAATTAAATACCAATACATTATAATTAATATTTAATTAAATAACATTAAATTACATCCCACACTATTCCCCCTTTAACACACAACACACTACACATACAAAAACCACAATTAATTTAACTATCAATTAATCAATTAATAACAATTAATAATACATTAATATAATTATAAATTAACTAATTAAGAAATAATAATTACCAATTAATAATTAATCACAAATTAATAATTAACAATACATTAACTAATGATACCAATAAATAATAATTATGATTACATTAATTCTAATTAATATAATTAACTAATGAATACAAATTAATTACCAATAAATAAGTTTTAGCAATTAATTAATAATAAACACAAATAAATAGAAACAATCTCACTAATTAATTTAATTTAATTATTTCCCACCCTATTCCCCTGTAACCAACCCACTACGCATAACAAAATCACATAATTAATTTAATTATCAATTAATCACTTAATTAAAATGAATCACCAATTAAATATTACCAATAAATTAATTAACAATAACAATAAATAATAATTATTAATAAATTAATTCTAATTAATATAATTAACTAATTAATAGAAATTATTTCCCAATTAATAATTAACAATTAATTAATCATCAATACTAATTAATAAAAATGTATGATTTTATTAATTATACACTCTGTTCCGCTATAAACCCAGAACCCGCTCTGATACTAAAAGACAAAATTTACTGTAACAAAATTACTAATTTCTAAACATTTATTTTAAAATTTATAAAAATACATAAAAAATTTTTTAACATACATATGAAATACAAACTAAAATACATAACACTAAAAAAAATCGATATTATTAACAACAATCTTTTTGCTTACGATAGTACTTCGATATTACTTACTTTGATATTTAAAAAATCAATATTACTTATCTTGGAGTCGATATTCTGGTCAACAATATACTTGACTTCAATATTCTGTCCTTAACATATTAAATACTCGATGTTATTGTAGGTCGATATTTTAAATTCGATATTTTGACTGCCCACCCCACCTTATGGGGCCCTTTGCTAACACAAGTGTGTAACGCAACAGTTAAAGGTTTCCTCCCTATTACTTGGACAGAAATCACAAATGTCCCAACTTTCAAAAAAGGACACAGAGGGGACCCAAGATGCTACAGCCCAATATATCTCCTGGACTCCAGTGCTAAGCTAATGGGTAGAATCCTCTTGGACAGACTTGAACAGTGGATAGAGGAGAAACATATCCTCACTGATACCCAGTATGGATTCAGGAGGGATGTTGGCACGATAGAACAATGTGTTAACTTACATCTGCTTACATATGGAAGACCGATTGTGTCTGGGATAGGGTCGGTCCTTGAACCCCTCTCAAAATACATAGATATCTTTTTGCGTCCACTTTTATCTAAGATCAAATCATACGTGAGGGATAATAAACATATTCTTAACATGCTGACTGAAGTTGAATATGACCCGTCAAAAGAAACAATGTTATGCTTGGACGTTGAAGCTCTATATACTAGTATACCACAAGAGGAGAGCATTCAAGCCATAGAGACTATATTGAGATGCCAATATTGGCCCTGGGAAGCACCAGTTACATTCATCATCGACCTCATGCGGATTGACCTCAAGGAGAACTTTTTCAGATTTGAGGACCAACTGTATTTACAAGTCCACTGAACATCCATGGGCAGTACTTTTGCCCCCAGTATTGCCTGTGTCTATATGGGCCACGTAGAGGATGAACACATCTGGTCCAACAATCCCTTCTCTGACAAGATACAGAAGTGGCTGAGATATATAGATGACATTTTTGTCATCTGGCATAGGGATCAAGACAGCACCATTGAATTTATGACCTGGATTAACAACGTGAACCCCTGTCTGAGATTTACCATGTCCTCCAACAACATGAGGGTCTCTTTCTTGGACATCAATACAGTAAACAGTTAAAATTCTCTTGGGCATTACGTCAGTGATCACACAACTTTGCAGTTATTAATACGATCCAGAATACAGTCTTAGTACATGTTTAAACATCCACTTTTTAACACATGTATGGGTATGCCCTTACCCAATTTGAGGGAAGAAAATTTCTCATGTTTACTGTTTAAAGAGAGTGTGTGTGTGGTTTACTATGGGATAAGGTATTTTGTTACTTACGAGAATAAATGGAGTGTGATTTAATATACGCATGTTGCCAATGAGGCAAGTTGAGATCAATGAGAATCTAGTTTAGCTCTTCTTTGAGATCACCAACTATTGATCATGGAGTGATGGGAATATGAGCACCCGTGCTTGATGGGTGTAATTATACACTAGGGCTATAATTATTGGACTGCATAATTGTATGTCTTTTGTCGCCTTTCACATTCCTTACAGGTGGAATTTTACATACATATTGAAGGGAGATAAGTATACTCCCCATTATTTTCACGAAGTGGCACCTTTCTGTACCTTCAATAAATATATCTAGGATATTTTTCAACCAACACCAGGGAGGGAATGTTTGTTATGCCCGGATGAAAGCCCAAGACCGATCTGGCCATCTTTACACGCTGAAACATGTTGGTAGATTATTAGGGTCATAGGACCATAACCTGTAAAAGACCAGTATTTGACATTTTTTAATATCCGCTACGTCCCCATGAATAAAAGGGATACCTGGGGAACGGAGTAGGATTTTTATCTTTAAGACCCCCTGGCCTACATCTCCTAAGAGTTCCCTGAAATACGGTTGAGCCCACCCTGACCTTTAGGAGTCAGGGTAAACCCGATGATGAAGCATGGCACCAATAGGGTGTGTGAGAGTTAAATAACAAAAAGGAATGGCTTCCTTCCCACATTTTGCGGTGTACACCACATAAGGATTAGTTTAGTTCCTAGATCCTGAGCTTCGATTGTTCCGGATACATTTTTGGTAGTGATTATGCATATCTAACAAACCTTAAAATGTAAGCTGAGTTACTCCCTCTTTTTTATGTGATACAGGTTACAGGAACTATTCTTGGTGCTTATGAGGATGAACCCTATGCTTCTGTATCCTCAGTTGGGATTCTGGAGGGTGGCCCACCACTTGAACACAGTGAAATGGATGCAATACATTGGAGGGGTTTGTTGAGGTTGTAGTCTCACAATATCTTGGGTGCTGCAGGCTAACTAACTGTCCATGGAAGACTATGTTGGTATTTGTAGAGTGTGTGATGTTCTTTCTAGTGGTTTGGCTTATTGATTATCCAGTGGTATTTTAAACAGTAATCATTATTGCTTCACATGACCAGGTGGTGGGACAATGGTCATGTCCTCCACCAAAGCATTATACAGGCTGACAGTCCCTCATCCCATGAGACTTGTTGCTGTGGCCCACAATGTCTTATTGAATGACAACATGACCAACATCTAGGCATAGGGTGGCACATGCTATACATGATTGAGCATGGGAGATTGTGACAGATGTGTTTGACATCCCAATCTTAAGAAATGTTGACTGTGTACAATGAGCCATGCCGAAAGGTAGAAGGTGAGCACTATGTTGAGGGAATGCCCAAGTTGAGTTATGACTTGAAAGAACATTATGATGACACCACATATTTACAGTGAAAACTGATCCTTTTTTTGCAAAGTGCCTAGCTATAGATTTTGAACCCTAGCTCTGACATAAACTAGGGAAACCTAGCAAACCTATACATTTTTTTAAACTAGACACCCAGGGGAATCCAGGATGGGTTGACTTGTGTGGCTCTCACCAGGTTCTCTTACCCAGAATCCCTTGCAAACCTCAAACTTTGTCAAAATAAAAAATTCCTCACATTGTTGTGATGGAAAGTTTGGAATCTGCATTCCCCAAAGTTTTCTGATAAAAATGATACCTCACTTGTGTGGGTAGGCCTGGTGCCCGCGACAGAAAACGGCACAAAATGCAACATGAACGCACCATATTTTCACAGTGAAAATGTACCCTTTTTTTGCAAAGTGTCTAGCTGTAGAATTTGAAACCTAGCTCTGCCGGCACCAAGGGAAACATAGCACGCACACCTATACATTTTTGAAAACTAGACACCCAGGGGACTCCAGGATGGGATGACTTGTGTGGCTCTCAGTTGGTTCTGTTACCCAGAATCCCCAGCAAACATTAAACTTTGTAAAAAAGCACATTTTCCTCACATTTCTGTGTTGGAAAGTTCTGGAATCTGCGCGCATCCACAAATTTCCACCTACCCTGCATTTACCAAATTTGTCCAATAAACATAACTCACTTGTGTTGGTAGGTCTAGTGCCCGCAACAGGAAATGGCTTGTGTGGATCACCTAATGTATTCTATCACACAATAAAGTCCAGTGATACTGTGTGCCGCAGTCTTGGCGGCACCAGAATGGTTTAGAGCAATCTGGTTCAAGCTGGATGGGAAGCTTTTCCCTGGGCACATATAAGGTTTTTTGCATCACATGCCTTGTTTTCCCCTAGATGACTGCTAAAGGGCTTGAATGGGACCAGTACACGGTTTTGCTTGAGAAAACTTGTGGAGAAGTACAACTCTTTCTGAACAGAGTACAAATCCTTATTTTTAACCTTCCATGCTGAGTCACTTCCCCTTTTACCTTGTCAGAATCTTGTTCTTTTTGTAACTGGATCTTGAATGCTGCAATTGTCATAGTTCCTACCAACCCGTCAGCTGGGGAACAATTAGTGGGTTGCTCTGTTGGAGAGCATGCATAGTGTGACAACCAACTGTCTTGCCATGCTTCTTTCCTGGTTGGTTCATAATCATAAAATCGAAATCACCAAAGTATTGCGTGTTGTCCAGCAGAAAGGGCACAAGCCAAAATAAATAATTGTAGATTTTGGTGGCCTGTCAGGATTGTTACTGTGTGTTGAGTGCCTTTTGGGTAGTGAAGCCACTCCTCAAAAGCCACCTTTGTAACTAACAGCTTCCTGTTAGCTACTGCCTAGTTGACTTCAGCTAGACTTAATTAGCATGAAAAATGTGCTACACGATGCAATTGCACTGTGGCTGGATCCCGCTGTGAAAAAACCCTCCAAAATCATTTTGAGAAGCGTTTGCTTGAACTATAAAGAGGCATGTAGGGTTTTTGTGCCTAATAATCTATCTGGGCTGTGATGAATTTACTCTTTAAGTTTTGGAAGGCTTCTTTGGCCTCAGAGTTCCCTTTTTATGTAATCGTGTTATGGGAGTTACTGTGGTAGAAAACTGGTCTATGAAGCACCTGTAAAATTAGCTAAGCCTAATAAACATTGCACTTCCTTCATGTTTAGCGGGGCCTTCCAAGCTTCAATTAGTTCCACCTTCTTGGGATCCATTTATATGCCAGTAGGGGTAAGGATGAACCATAGGAACTCCATACTGAAGGACACATTTTTCCAATTTTGTGAATTTGTTTTACTTTTTTTTGCAATTTCAGTATAATTTAACTCACATGAGCAATATGATCAGCAACTAAGATTGAACAGATTAGTATGTCATTGATGTAAAGGACTGCACACATATCAATGAATTCATAAAGTACTTCATTAATAAAGTATAAGAGGCGGTCGGGACGTTATACAGCCCAAACAGTGTGATGAGGTATTCATAAATATCAAATCTTGTTCTAAAATTGGTCTTCCCTCATCACCCTCATGGACGTGCACATGTGGTATGTCCGTTGAAGAAGTAACTTACTGTAAATCGTGGCCCCTTTAACTTAGTCTGGAAGAGAGAGAATAAAAGGCAAAAGGTACCCATTTGTTATAGTAACCTGATTGAGGGCCATGAAATCTATTCTTTTTCGAAATTCCCCTCCCTTTCTGGGAACAAACTACAAAAGGGATGAAACTGGGGATTGCGATGGCCGAATGAATTCTATTTCCCAATGTTCACCCAGATATTCTCTGAGATGTTGATTTTCATACTCTGTAAGTATGTAAATCAGACTACACAGGAGCAGAGGTTCTGGTTGCAGGTCTATCCTGCAATCAAAGACGTGGTGTGGTGGTAGGACGCTGGTCTTTCTTTTATCAAAAATGTCAGCTGAATATTGGTATTTCTTAGGTAAAGAAGAATCTATTCCTTCTAGGGTACTTTAACCTGAACTTGGTAGGTCTACGTTGCTCTGTAACACAGTTTCTTACAATGGAGGATAGAAAAATATGGAGTTTGCAACTCAAGTCAATATTTGGGCTATGTTGAAGCAGCCATGGGATCCCTAGTATGGCTTTAAATTGTGGTGCTGTGATTAATTCAAATTGTATCTTTTCCAAATGACTCCTAAAAATGCACATAGTTTCCTGGATAGTGTGGGCGGAGGCGGTCCTGGCACAATTTCTGTCCATCAGTCGTACAAATTGTGTCCACGTTGGGATTAAATAAATACCTAACTTGGGCAAAAGAAGACTCCATAAAGTTTATTGTTGCCTCTGAGCCTAATAACCTTTCCAATAACATTTCATTAGGAACCTTTTAATTAGGTAACCAGCCAACTCTACTGGGATATAAAAATGCTGTAAAGAATCATGTTGGTTAATACTGGGAGACCCTCAGACCCTGCTCACACTGAAGGGAGGTCTCAAAAACTACTGGGCCCCTTAGTTTTCCTACTCCTTGGTGACCGTGACTAATTTTGTTTTTTCCTTTGGTTTGTTGAGGCCGTCTTTGAGTAAATGGGCAGCTTTACCACAATACAAACAGTGTTCCTGATCACGCTGCGTCTGTCTCTCTTCCTTGGTCAAAGGCTCTCATAAGACACCACTTTGCAAAGGATCACTGTCATTAGCTACCTTGGGCTGGACTTCTTTTCGTTAATGACCATAACCTTTTCTGCAACTTTTCCACTGTCCAATTTTCGTATGGCTAACTGATGGCCTTGACAACTAAGTCTATTAGCCCTTAACAATCTTTGGGGGGAGAGGGAGGGCTGACCACCTGAGCCAACAAATCTTGGAGGCCATTGCATAACCCCCAGTAAAAGATTGAGGCTTGTGTTACCAACTGATTCAAAGCTGTCAAATAAGTAAGAGGGTCTCTACCCCCTTGTTTCAAGTTTAGCAATTGTGTGTCCGACAAATTCATCAACGTGTGCTTACTAAAGAGATTTTGCATCTCTATTTTGAAATTTAGGTCGTTTTACACGAGTAGCTCGTCCCTCCCCTCTAATATATTATCCATGAAGAAGCTGTTCCACTTACATATAAAAATATGAAACTGTCACAATATTGATCATCTGGGAAGTACGTAAGTCAGCACATAAAGTTGAACTGACATTGGTTTAAGAAGGTTACAAAGTACACTGGCTAACAATAAAAGCATTCAGGGGTGCTAGAGGAACTGCAGGTAGAGTTACCACATGAATTACTGCTCTCGCATTAGATTCACCTCTAGCCACACCCATTACTCCAGGATTGGCATTGGAGCCCACAGTTTGTGTGAAGAAAGCTGGTGGTTTTAGAATTGGTAAAGTTTTTGCACCCAAAGAAATTGTTGTCTACAACCATAAAAGGCACTGCTAGGTTGGTTTCGGAAAGTGTAAGGTCTTTGAGTCAACAGTCATGTTTCTTCTTGTGAATGTTGGAGAGCCTGACGTAAGTGTTTAGTATCATTCTGTAGGGTTAGTAGTAAGCTAACTACCTCATAGATTCCATCTATATACTGAACTGTGCAAGGGGGGCACTCAGAGCAATAGCTTCTCCTGTGGTATCTTCTAGGCTGCTTGCTACTCCGTTCCAGAATGAGCAGAGAGTTGGGCTTTCCCATAACAAATGTAGGAATGTACCCCACTGCCTGCAGCGTCAGAGGCATAGGTCATGACAGCCTTGAATTGCCCTACTTGTTACGAGTGATGAGGCGTTTTGGGTTGGGATCTGACTTTGTGACTTGGACGGCATTATTGTATGCGGACTTTACAGCAAGAGTCAGAACGGGCAAGCTTGTATCGGATAGTTATCGGGTGGAGAGGGGGACACGCGAAGGATGCCCTCTGTTGCCACGGCTATTTCCTCTGGCTATGGAACCGCTAGCGGCGAGAGCTAGACAAGGGCACTTCTATCAGGAATTTGAGGTCGTTGGCTGCACACATCATATTGCACTGTATGCTGATGATCTGCTCTTGTTTCTGGGTAATGTGAGTGAGGAATTGCAGGAAGCTAAAGACTTGCTTGCAGCATTGGAAAAAGTGACAGGCCTTAAAGTGAACTGGATGAAATCATGCCTTTTCCCTGCTAAGGAGGGCAGAGAGGGGCCTCCCGAGGTAGAAGGGCTTCAATGGGAATATAGATCTTTATCTTACTTGGGAACACAGATATATCATGGTCAAGGGGACCTCTTAGAGGGCAATGTGGGTAGAGCGCTCAGAGGGGTGAAGCCCAGCTTCGAATTTTGGGAGACCCTTCCTCTATCTGTGGCAGGCAGAGTAGCATTATTGAAGATGGTGACATTACAGAGACTCCTATATCTCTTTGGAGTGCTTCTGGTATGGATCCCGGTGGGGATGTTTAAGCAATTGCAGAGCCAAATAACGGAATTACTATGGGGAGCGGGTAGGCGTAGAGTGGCCCTCTCAACGCTGACAAGACCTAGAACAATGGGGGGTATGGCTGTCCGGGACTTCGAATATTATTACATAGCACCCTAGTTACACTGGCTCACGAAATGGGTAGTGAGTCGGATGCGGGGAACGGTGCAACAGGGAGACATGACACCCAGCATGGAACTCCTCTCCCGAGTAATATTAAGACTTCCCATGCGGGAGCGCGAATTGTCTGTTGAACTAAAAGTGGTTCGCATGTGTTGAAATAGAGGTCTACAAAGGGTAAGGACTGGGCGTCCATATGCTCCTGAGATTCCGCTAACCTTATGAGAAATGCTTCCACATGGGGGAACTGAAGACGTTTAGAAGACTGGAAGGATGTAGGAGAGGCCACAGTGGGAGATTTATACGACGAGGGAGGCTTAATCACTCAAGAAATATATGACATTCCTGGGGTAGATTTCCTGTTACACACTGCCCTCACAGCTGCAACACTGGAGAGAGAGGCTTGTAGAACCCACCATGTCGGAGAGTTGTCAGTGTGTAGTGACAGCGGCAGGAACACACAAAGCGGTTACTTGCCTCCATGGGAGATTTCGATGTGAGAATCTTCCTGCCCTGAACAAAATACACCAGAAGTGGAGAGAGGATTTGGGGGAGCCGATTCCAGAGAAAGCGTGGCGAGAGCTAGTGCACAGAGCGAATAAGAGTACGAGAAATGCTAGATTTCAGTTAGCAGACTTCTATGTTTTACATAGAGCATACCTCATGCCGAGCTATATTAATAGGTATTTCCATATAGAAATGGCGACATGCCCACGCTGTAATACAGAGGAAGCAGAGTTTATTCATATGTTCTGGACTTGCCCAGAATTGAGTGAGTTCTGGAGACGAGTAACTACACTACTAGCGGAGATGACAGAAAAGGAGGTAGAAACAACACAGGGTCACTGCTTGCTACATTGGTTCCCCCACACATCTAAAAATAAAGTGACAAGTAAATTCCAAGCCTTGGTGTTGGCAAAGAGGGAAATCACTAGTCACTGGAAATTGCAGCAGGCCCTAATATACACAGGTGGAGGAAAGAATTATTGAAAATGGCAGAATGCGAAGGGGTGATCAGAGAATACACGAAAAAGAATGGCAGTGACAAAACACTAGAGGCAGCGAGAGCATGGATGGCACTGGTGGACCTGTTAAAAAATCCTGAGATTGAGGAGGAGGAGGTCATAGAACAACTTAATGGCGAGAGTGGCCTTTTGGAGAAAGAACAGCGATGGGTGTTCAGAGTTGGTACCCACACGGTGAGTCTCAATGATGACATACTGTGGGGCTAATTCACCTGATACCATTGGTGTAAGGCACGGTCCGTTTCTTTTGAACAAGGGGCTACTCATTATTGAGGTTACATCAGAGTATATGCCCTTTCGAATATATAGTTAGGCCCCTCTCTGATTGGGGTTGCTGTAGAAGCTGGCATTCGCCAAAAGCTATGGGGTGTTTTCATCACAAGAGCTATATGAAATCACACATTCCTCGACCATAAGAATGCTGCATCCAGTATAATCCATTAGTACCCTGTGGTGCTTGAGTGTGTGTTTTATGTTCAGTGTTTGTATGTCTTGTATGGTCATTTCACTTGCAGGACACAGCACCAGTGCTTACCACATAAATATGGCTAAGGAGAAGATTTATCACTATATATCAACTTCCTTACAGGTCACCGATAAAAAAGCTGGATGAAGTATGTCTTGCAATTTTTAATTTTGTGTTTCTCTTTCAGATTACTGCATAAAATACCTAGTAGGTATTGTATCTTGTGCATGACGTTTTAGCATGCCTATCACGTAGTAGCACTACTTGTACATCTATCACTTTTAAACATTTATTCATTTTGGAATATCTTTTCGACATCTGCTCGATATTAGAATGAGTACAGAAGGGATCTTGCTTGGTCCTGAAGAAGAAGCCTGAGCGCTTCAAAACATGTTGACGTATACAGGAGGGATTGCCCATTAAATCCATATACCTCCAACCCACCTTTTTAACAGTACCAGAACCCCGTGATGAAGCATGACACCAATGGCCCTTTTGGTGAGTGAGGGGTATTTAAACAAACACTGTGTGCTTCCAACCACTGTAGGAGACACACACTACCTGTGAGTGTGAGAAGTTGGCCTGATATGTGATGTCCACTATTGTAGTGGGCACCCTGTATCAGTCCAAACAACCCTTATGGTGATGGTTGTAAAGTCAACCTTATAGACCAGCTATCCTAGTGGTAGCATGGACAAAGCAGTCTTAGGCCAAACTCAAGAGGGCATGTAAAGCCAGCTGTTTTACCATATGTAATCCCTTTAATACCAAGTGAAAGGACACCACACAGGTTATATATAAAACATATATGTATTTATTACTAACACAACCCCTCTGAACTCTTTATGAGGTCAGAGGCACAAGCACATAACAAGATACTTAATTATCATACAATAAGTTGCACAAAATACAGTAGTGCCCTAGGGGCACGTCAAACCATATACTAAAATAGTGGTATAAGAATCACGTCACGAACAAAGGAAAGGCCTAGGGCCTAGGGAATCACTGGGGCTATGCTGTACTACCAAAGAATAGGAAGCAGGAGGTCCACGGGAGGCGTGTGCAGTGTCTTTTACACACACAGGAGTTACCATAGAGTTAGAATGGGAACGAAAGAAATGGAAACTAGTTCTTTTAGGTCACTTCCGGATGGACTAGGAGACAGCTACTGAAAACTAGGACATTAGGATAGTCAATACCCACAGGAGCACCAGAGTACTCACGTTACCTCACCCACAGGAAGCGGGTGCATAGGTGTCAAAGTGTGTCGGGTTTCGTCGCTGAATCCTATGGAGCCTTGAAGAAAGATGCTGCAGGCGACCAGGAGAGAAGTGTCCAGGTGGATCCAAGGGCGGATCGAGGATGAAGAGTACCTGAAAGCAGAGGGGACAGAGTCTGGGTCACTAGCCAGGGACCAGGAAGAAACCAGGAAGGAACCAGGCGATGTCGCGAAGCAATCAGATGATGTTGTGAAGCTTGTCTCTGCAGCCACGTGGACCAGGAGGTGTCGACGAAGGCCAGGAGCAGGGCACGGACTGTTCCACAAAGGATCTCGCTGTCGGCAGTGTCGGCTTCCGGATTGGAGCCAACAAGCCTTGGCAAAGGCAACCCACGCAGGAATCGAAGATCAAACCACCAAGGTCTGATGGGATTCTCCTTTTCAGGGAAGCAGAGGCCAACCTGGAGCAACCAGGCCAGTGGTGTAGATTCAAAGGTTCGTCACCACAGAGGCCACTAGCCAACGGGCAAGTGACCGGACAGACGCATCAAGCAGGAAAATGCAGAAGGGCCCCACACGGCACTCGTGGAGTGTGGAGGGCTGATCTTCGGTGCAGATGATGCGCGGGGCTGGGGCTTCTCAGTCCCCAATGCCCAATTTCGAGGGAGCCTCAGAAGTTGCACGGAAAGCAATTCGCAGGCTTTCCAAGATGGCCGGTCCCACGTCTCTCGTCGCGTCCACGGGTCTCAGCTTTGCTGTGGCTGTGGATCGGGCTGAAGGAAGTCTGGAAGTCCAGGTCTTGTCAGGCTCTGTGCTCAGGCTCCGTCGGGAGCATCGACAAAGCAAACTGTTGATCGCTTAATGGTGCCTGCTTACACAGGGTGGTCACTCCTTGACCACAAGAGAGATTATTCAGTCTTCTATCTTCAAGTAGAACATCGAAGGTCCAGAGTTTCATTTCAAGTTTCAGTTCAGGATAAATCTAAAGTCTCTTGACTCAGCTCCTACCTATATACTAATCTGAGGGCTGGATTACCTGCTAGGTCCCTCCTATGGGTGGAACCAGGGAAGGGGGTGGTTACACCCCTTTCCCTTTGTCCAGTTTTGCGCCAGAGCTGGGGCTGGAGTGCCCCAGCAACTGGTTTCAACCGGACTATGCATGGGACACCTTGTGTGCCCCAGGCAGTGTCTCATTTCATTCAGCCCTCCCTGCCCCAATACACTATGGCCTGTCTGGGGTGGTGCTAGCACCTCCCAAGACAGGAAACCTATTATCCAAGCCTCCCTCGCTGGAAGGACTCCAAGCAGCAGGAGGTCAGACTTGTGTCTGTGGCAGCAGCATCCATTTTGTGATGCTGAGGCTCTGGTTAACTTTAACCGTGTTTACTAGGAACAACATGTCTTCTCCCTCTAGAAGGGTGGAATGCTACCCCCATTGCCAGAACTGACAAGGGGGTAGTATTTCAAAGCATATGACACCTTACACAATATGTTTTGATAAAGCCAAACCAAAGTTAGCATTCAACCGCGAGGATGATAATGCACTTAAGAGTATATGGTATGGCTATATCATAGAACAGCTATAAGGACATGGTTCTGAAAGCCGCAGACAGGCTCAGCTCACGCCAGAGCCTCATCTCACATAAAACCAAGCACTCTGCCTCCAGGATTGTTAAGGCCTGCCATAGGAGTGACTTATAGGTATATATGTGTCTATATGTAAAGGTAGGTATTGGGATACTACACCTAAGCAAGGGGTGATACACGACCTTGCCACAGCTGAGGGATCAGCCAGTTGTGTCAATGTGAGTGGCCAGCCAGGGGTGGCATAATACATGCTGCAGCCCCTGGTAGGCCTTGGATGCACCTATGCCCTGGGTACCTAAAGTACACTATACAGGGGCTCATAAGGTGACCCAATTCCCAATTGGAGATGTACCTAAAGTACATGGAGTCCATTTTACAGTGAGAGCAGATAGCCTGGGGCCCTGATTAGCAGGATCCCAGGCCAACTAAGTCGAAAACCAGCTAAACACTAGGCAAAAGATCTGGGGTAACCATAGTCAGGTATCCACCTTCCTACACCCCCCCCCCCCAAACGAAAGGAGATAAGGCTATCCTTGACCAGGTAAGCCTATATTGCCTAAGTGGCCCTATAAGGAAGTACCTGTACTAGCATGGTTACCCCCTGTCTCATGGTCCACTAAGCAATCCCTTACCCTAAGGGTATCATAGGGTCTCCACCATAGGGAATCTCTACCTGTGGTGTGTTTTGGCAAAGTAAAAGTCTGGTGTTGAGATGGAGTACTGAAGTGAGGCTCCTCTAATGTAGGGCTCAGCTTCCTCCAATCATCTTCCACCATGTATGCCTTTCTTACCAGGACTGAGTTGCAGTGTGCTCTCAGGGTCAACTTCTGGCTACCTACAGCTGAAGGCTGGGTCCCGTTTGTTGGCTTACTGGAGGGACAGGTCAGGTCTCGGGCCAACAGGTCCCATGTTTGGCTGTACCCAACAGTGTCCATCTGGGGGAGGTTGCTAACTAGGTGTAAGGGAGATCCCTCAGGAGTTTTTTAAATTTTCACCTTGCTAGGGCTGTTAGCTCTGGTGCCCCTAATCTGCTGATGGGGGTGTTTCTGTGGACAGGGGGCCCTTTGGGGTCCACTGGCCTCCCTGGCCTCTACAGCCCTGGGCTGACTGAGGCAGGGTAGAGAGGGGCAGGTTACCTGCTCCAGACTGGGTCCCACCTTGGAATGGTCCACTGACATCAGAGGCTCTGTCAGGCTAGGCCTCACTACCTCTGGGGCAGTTCCTTCACAAGGGGTAGGGTCAGTTCCCTGAGGAGGCTGACTCTCACCTAATGTCTGGTGGGAGGGAGAATTTTCTTCCTCACCAATACTCTCTGTCTGAGTGGAGTGATCCATAGTTTCAGGCTTCACAACACTAAAATCTGTTTGAGTTTGGGCTGTGACCATCACAGCCCTACCAACCTTTTCAGGAAGGAACTCTATTTGTGTATGGGCTGTGACCATCACAGCCCTGCCAACCTTTTCAGGGAAGTCTGCTTGAGCTTGGGCTGTGACCATCACAGCCCTTCCAACCTCTCTAGGAAGGAATTCTGCTTGAGCTGGGGCTGTGGCCATCACAGCCCCACTAACCTTTTCTGGAAGGCCTACCATTTTGGAATGGGTTTCTTGTTCTACCCCAGCCCAGGCTGAGATCTCTAGATCATTTCCCAGTAGACAATCTACAGGCAAGTTTGTAGACACTGCCACTCTCTTTAGGCCAGTGACACCTCCCCAGCTGAGATTAACTACTGCCATGGGATGATATTTCTGCACTCCATCAATGTTGGTCACCTGATAGGTGAACCCAGGTAAAAGTTGTCCTGAGGGGACTAGACTGTTAGTCACCATAGTGATGCTAGCCCCTGTGTCTCTGTAGGCTTCAACTTTCTGTCCATTGATGATGGGCTCCTGTCTGTACCTGCCCAAAGTGTTGGGACAATCATTGAAGTTGGAAAACCCCATGTTATTTTCACAGACAAGAGTAGCTATGGAAGGGGACCTGGTTAGGCCAGAGTCCACATGAGTTCCCAAAGTAAACCCAGCCAAATTCTTGGGGGCACTCCCACCACCTGGGGATTACTACTCATAGTAACAGGAGGCCTGGGAGTATTACTTGGGGGAATGTTTTCCTTATTGTTGGCCCTTGGGCAACTGCTGTCAGTCTTCCAGTGGCCAGGTTGTTTACAGACATGGCAATAAGGTTTCTTTTGGTTAGAGGAAGTGTTTTGGGACCCACCCCCACCATTGGAATTTTGGGGCCCTGTGGAGGACTTGTCTTTTGATTTATCCCCACCCTTCTCTTGAGGCTTGGTAGAATCTTTCTTCTGGTCACCACCCTGATTTTTAGGCTTAATCCTGGTTCTGACCCATTTGTCTGCCCTCTTACCCAATTCTTGTGGAGAGGTCAGATCTGAGTCCACCAGGTGCTGGTGTAGAAGATGGTTTTGACAATTACTAAGGATCTGCTCCCTCATAATCAAATTATACAATCCTGTATAGTCATGTACTTTGCTGCCCAATAACCAGCCCTCCAGAGCCTTAGTAGCACAATCTACAAAATCAGTCCAGTCCTGAGTCTGTGTCTTCTGGGTATCCCTGAACAACAACCTATATTGCTTAGTGGTTAAGCCAAACCCATCAATTAGAGCACTCTTCAGGGCTAAGTAGTTTTTAGCATCCTCATCACTAACTGTGAGGAGCTTATCTCTACCTTTTTCTGAAAAGGAGAGCCACAAGATTGCTGCCCACTGACTTTGGGGTACCTGCTGTACTGTGCAGGCCCTCTCCAAAGCAGTTATCCATTTGGGGATGTCATCCCCATCTTTGTAGGGGGGCACAATCTTACTTAGGTTTCTATGATCAGAGGACCTATCTTTATCCTTAGGGATATTGCTGCCACCAGTGGAATCTAATCCACTTAACTTTTGCTCTCTTGCAAGAGCAAGTTTCTCTTTAGCTAGGGCAAGTTCCTCTCTCTCAATTCTGAGGTTGACCTCCCTCATCCTAGCCTGGTGTTCTCTTCTGTGAGGGGAGGTAATTCCTCTCTGAGAACCCCTTGAAGCATTGGAGAGGAGAGATTCCCCTGAGTGGGATCTGTCCCTCCTATACCTCTGGTTAAGTCTACTGATAGGTCTGTATGGGGCTAGCCCATCTGCAGCCCCATGTAGGCTTAGGTTAGCCTGGCTAAGTCTCCTAATTTGGACCTGGCTGTTTACCTCTTCCCCAGAATCTTCTCCATCCACGTCTTCCTCATCATCTATGATTGCAGGATCAGTGGCATCTTCTGCTGAGGGTAGGACCTCATCTGCATTACCTGTAGGGCCTGTGCTAGAGGCCTTAAGAACATCAAATTCTTCTAGGAGTTCTATCAGGTGCTGAAGGGTAGGGTTAGAACCCTGTTTCAACTTCCTTGTGGTACACAAGTGTCTCAGCTCTCTGAAGTTGAGTATATCATATCTGGAAGGTGCCCTTGTACGGTCACCTCCCACAGGTAAAGACACAATAGGCTCACCTGTGGCAGACATGATCTAGTGAGGTGTGGTGTGTGCGCCTACCTACACTAAGTGTTTCCTACTAAACCGCTCTAGGAGTTGTAGTCAGGGTGTGCTAGGCCCTTTGGTCTACAACCACTAAGTTCAGAAGAACTTAAGTATTATAAGTCTTGTTATATGTACCTATAGGTACCTAATGTGATATTTCAAATGATATCTCAAAGATTACAATTGGTAAAACAACAGCAAGCTCTTATCCCAACCGCTGCACACCAATGTGAGAAGTTGGCCTGATATGTGGTGTCCACTATTCTAGTGGGCACCCTGTATCAGTCCAAACAACCCTTATGGTGATGGTTGTAAAGTCAACCTTATAGATCAGCTATCCTAGTGGTAGCATGGACAAAGCAGTCTTAGGCTAAACTCAAGAGGGCATGTAAAGCCAGCTGTTTTACCATATGTAATCCCTTTAATACCAAGTGAAAGGACACCACACAGGTTATATATAAAATATATATGTATTTATTACTAACACAACCCCTCTGAACTCTTTATGAGGTCAGAGGCACAAGCACATAACAAGATACTTAATTATCAAACGATAAGTTGCACAAAATACAGTAGTGCCCTAGGGGCACGTCAAACCATATACTAAAATAGTGGTATAAGAACCACGTCACAAACAAAGGATAGGCCTAGGACCTAGGGAATCACTGGGGCTACGCTGTGCTACCAAAGGATAGGAAGCAGGAGGCCAACGGGAGGCGTGTGCAGTGTCTTTACACACACACGAGTTACCATAGAGTTAGAATGGTAACAAAAGAAATGGAAACTAGTTCTTTTAGGTCACTTCCGGATGGACTAGGAGAAAGCTACTGAAAACTAGGACACTAGGTTAGTCAATACCCACAGGAGCACCAGAGTACTCGCGTTACCTCACCCACAGGAAGCGGGTGCATAGGTGTCAAAGTGTGTCGGGTTTCGTCGCTGAATCCTATGGAGCCTTGAAGAAAGATCCTGCAGGCGACCAGGAGAGAAGTGTCCGGGTGGATCCAAGGGCGGATCGAGGATGAAGAGTACCTGAAAGCAGAGGGGACAGAGTCTGGGTCACTAGCCAGCGACCAGGAAGGAACCAGGAAGGAACCAGGCGATGTCACGAAGCAATCAGGTGATGTTGTGAAGCTTGTCTCTGCAGCCACGTGGACCAGGAAGTGTCGACGACAACCAGGAGCTGAGCACGGACTGTCCCATGAAGGATCTCGCTGTCGGCGGTGTCGGCTTCCGGATTGGAGTCAACAAGCCTTGGCAAAGGCAACCCATGCAGGAATCAAAGATGGCTTCTTGATCAGACCAGCAAGGTTTGATGGGCTTCTCCTTTTCAAGGAAGCAAGGGCCACCCTGGAGTAACCAGGCCAGCAGTGTAGATTCAAAGGTTCGTTGTCACAGAGGTCACGAGCCAACGGGCAAGTGACCGGACAGATGCATCAAGCAGGAAAATGCAGAAGGGCCCCACGCGACACTCGTGGAGTATGGAGGGCTGATCTTCGGTGCAGATGATGCTCGGGCTGAGGCTTCTCAGTCCCCAATGCACAACTTCGAGGAATCCTCAGAAGTTGCACGGAAAGCAATTCGCAGGCTTTCCAAGATGGCCGGTCCCACGTCTCTCGTCGCCTCCCGGGTCTCAGCTTTGCTGTGGCTGTGGATCGGGCTGAAGGAAGTCTGGAAGTCTGGGTCTTGTCTTGTCTGGCGGGAGCATCGACAAAGCAAACTGTTGATCGCTTGATGGTGCCTGCTTACACAGGGTGGTCACTCCTTGACAACAAGGGAGATTATTCAGTCTTCGATCTTCAAGTAGAACATCGAAGGTCCAGAGTTTCATTTGAAGTTTCAGTTCAGGATAAATCTAAAGTCTCTTGACTCAGCTCCTACCTATATACTAATCTGAGGGGCTGGATTACCTGCTAGGTCCCTCCTATGGGTGGAACCAGGGAAGGAGGTGGTTACACCCCTTTCCCTTTGTCCAGTTTCGCGCCAGAGCTGAGGCTGGAGTGCCCCAGCAGCTGGTTTCAACCGGACTATGCATGGGACACCTTGTGTGCCCCAGGCAGTGTCTCATTTCATTCAGCCCTCCCTGCCCCAATACACTATGGCCTGTCTGGGGTGGTGCTAGCCCCTCCCAAGACAGGAAACCTATTGTCCAAGCCTCCCTCGCTGGAAGGACTCCCAGCAGCAGGAGGTCAGACTTGTGTCTGTGGCAGCAGCATCCATTTTGTGATGCTGAGGCTCTGGTTAACTTTAACCGGGTTTACTAGGAACAATTTGTCTTATCCCTCTAGAAGGGGGGAATGCTACCCCGTCACTAGAACTGGCGAGGGGGTAGTATTCCAAAGCGTATGACACCTTACACGATATGTTTTGATAAAGCCAAACCAAAGTTAGCATTCAACCGCGAGGATGATAATGCACTTAAGAGTATATGGTATGGCTATATCATAGAACAGCTATAAGGACATGGTTCTGAAAGCTGCAGACAGGCTCAGATCATGCTAGAGCCTCATCTCACATAAAACCAAGCACTCTGCCTCCAGGATTGTTAAGGCCTGCCATAGGAATGACTTATAGGTATATGTGTGTCTATATGTAAAGGTAGGTATAGGGATACTACACCTAAGCAAGGGGTGATTACACAACCTTGCCCCAGCTGAGGGATCAGCCTGTTGTGTCAATGTGAGTGGCCAGCCAGGGGTGGCATAATACATGCTGCAGCCCCTGGTAGGCCTTGAATGCACCTATGCCCTGGGTACCTAAAGTACACTATACAGGGGCTCATAAGGTGACCCAATTCCCAATTGGAGATGTACCTAAAGTACATGGAGTCCATTGTACAGTGCGAGCAGATAGCCTGGGGCCCTGATTAGCAGGATCCCAGGCCAACTAAGTCGAAAACCAGCTAAACACTAGGCAAAAAATCTGGGGTAACCATAGTCAGGTATCCACCTTCCTACAGTGAGTACATGATTTTGAATCGTCTGAAGGTGGATCTTTGTGTTTCTAAAATGTTTCAAGAGGAGGACTTATCAACCTCCAGTGCCCCTTTGTGGACACTACCTCTTCACTCCCCATTTTGTTTTTGTCGCTATGAAGACAGCGTGCAGTTGTGGGAGTTTACCAGTATTTCTGGCATTAAAAGACGTTGGTCAATATACCGATTCTGTTGAGTGGTCACTGAGCAGTCCCTTAGGCTTTTCTTGACTCTACTGAACATATACATACACACACTCCCTTTTTCTTCATCTTGACAGACACTTCACATGTAACATGGTCGAATCGGTAGGCCTCACCTTCGCGGAAGAAGAGGTTGATAAGATTCTAGCAGCCATCAACCCTTTTGAGCAGCTTAACAGAACTGACCCGGGTCGCAGCAATGCTGACTGGGATCCATTGGCCAATCTAAGGAGAACCCAGATTAAAACAGCTCTCCATGGGTTACTGATGACCGAATATCTTAGGGCCAATGCAGCGCCACAGGGCTTGATAGTCCGAAAACAAACCATTTGTATTCCAGCACAACAAATCATTAAAAAATGACTGGTCACTGATATTGTAGCACTGTACCCGCGACTCGCTGATCTTGATCATACAAAATAGCCATGTGACTTGCACAAGAACTCAAGATTGATATCCAAAAACTGGAAGTACAACTGAAAAGCTACCAGTCTACCAGTGTTCTTAAAAAGCGACTGGAAGAACAAAACCAACAGATGAATAAGTTTGATATCACACTAAAGCAGAGCAAATATAACAAATTAAAGAAGGACACGGCTTGCTTTAGCCATGAGAAGTTGTACCCATATATACGGGACGACTATACAACAAGGAACCCAAACACAGACCAGAGTTCAGACAGTAAAACATCTGACACGGGTTCAACAGCTCAAATTCCAATCAGAGGGAGTGTCCCCCGAAACCAATGAGGTGGGGGCCAGTATCAACGGAGATACAACCCGAGGTGGAGAGGATGGGGCAACTATCAAGGACCTCATTCTTTCCGCCCTTACCACTATGGACCACCGCCTATGGGAGGACCCTATCAGCACTGGGTCCCTACACCGCAGGAATATAACTACAGTTACTATGGACCACTGTCTTTTTTAGGAGCGCGCCCAGGAACACAGAGAGGTAGGAACCGGAAGGGCAACAATGTCCACTGGTCCACCGAAGAGGAAGAGACACCACAGGTGTCCACGAGGAGTATGACGGGCACATCGAGCAACCAACCGTCGACCAGCAGGAGGGGCACTGAGTAGTCAACCTGACGGAGTACAAACTGACACATTCATAGAAACGTGTCTTGGAGAGAGGATTAGGATTTGTACCCACCATCAGAATGGACAAATTCAAATTATGCGCAGAAATGAAGGAGTTCATCCGCAAACTTAAACTACGAGCTCTCTTCGAGGAGAAGGAAACACCAGAGGGAGACGACTCTGATACTGGACTACGAGTCAAGTCCACCTTCACCCCCCCGGATTCCACACTACTGGTAGAAATACTAGCTTCTCAGAAGACAGTAATGGAAGAAATGGGGAATATATCCATACAGTGGAAGATCACTTTCCAGAAAACATCCAAGGAGGAGAAGGAAGCAATACACCAGTTGTCTTCTAATAGAAACATCATCATAAAACCAGCGGATAAAGGTGGGGCAATAGTTATCCAGACCACCTCAGCCTATGATAATGAATGTAGAAGACTCCTGATGACCGAACAGAGGAGATATGTATCTGGATTATTTGGATTGTGGAAGAAGCCATGCCACACGATTGGGTGTCCAAGAAGGAAGCTGAATTTCTAATCCAGAAATCCCTGCGAACACCGTACTTCTACACCGTACCCAAATTTCACAAAAACCTTGAACAACCACCAGGCTGTCCGATTGTTTGCTAGCGCCTTCCTCCGCCCCTTGGTCCAGAAAACCGAGACATACCTAAAAGACACTAAAGCAGTCCTACAGCTACTTCAAGGCATTGAATTGGAAACTAATCAACATCTCCTCTTAGGACTCGACATGGAGAGTTTATACACAAGTCTGCCTCATGATGAAATGCTGTCCATAATTGAGAAAATCCTTTTCACCACCACATGAGAATACCAGACTCCACGGAATGTGTTCATGGAGTGTGAATCTCTGGCCCTAACCAGGAACTTCTTTTTATACAAGGATACATTTTACCTACAGAAACATGGGACCAGCATGGGGAGCACCTTCGCTCCCAGCATAGCTGGTCTCTATGTGAACCATCTGGAAACCAGTAAGATCTTGCACCTCGACAACCCATTCTTTCACAACATAAAAACTTGGAAACGTTCTATTGACGACATTTTAGTGATATGGGAAGGCGACGTTCGTTCTACAGAAGGCTTCATGGTCTGGCTCAACTAACAGAATGCCTTCCTCAAATTCACAAATTCAACTTCAAGGGACACCTTGGTCTTCCTGGATCTCAATATTTATCCTGATAGTGGCACCCTGAAGACCACAATGCATTTCAAGGCAACTGCCAAGAACTGTTTATTGTTGTACAATAGTTTCCACCCCGCCACCTCCGGGGCAATCTCCCTTATGGACAATTACTCCGTCTCCGGACAGAGTTAAAGGATTTTAAAAAACAAGCCTCTGATCTCAAAACTAAATTAGAGAAATGCAACTACTCTCCAGTGATCATAACTAAAGCTATGAATAGGGCAAGGAACAATAACAGGGATGCCTTACTGGAAGACAGAATATCTAGGGAACAAGAGGAGAGACCAATATGTGTCACCACATTTAACACCCACTCGAACCAGGTATCTAAGATTGTTAATAAACACTGGAGAATCATCAACTGCGGTAACCTTAACCTCCCAAAACCCAGGTTTGCACACAAAAGGGGAAGGAATCTGATGGACATACTGGTCCACACGAGACCACGTACGAGACTACCCGTGACCATTGGGAAACCACTTCTCCCCCATACAAGGGCACCACCGATGCGGGTGTTGCAGTGAGTGCCACCTCACTAAGAAAAGCAGTAACAAAAAATTCAGGAATGGAACCAAGTGGGAAGAAAGGAGATTCACCAATTGCAATAGTAGAAACGTTGTGTACATGATCACATGCCCATGCGGCTTGGAGTATATTGGTATGACAACGAGACCAGTTAAGATCAGTATTGGTAAACACAAGAGCAACAGTCGCTGCAAGACGAGTACAACTAAGATGGCAACGCACTACCTAACCACCGGACACACCGTGGAGGATCTGGTATGGACGGTCATAGAACAACTTAATGGCGAGGGTGGCCTTTTGGAGGAAGATCAGCGATGGGTGTTCAGAGTCAGTACCCACATTGTGGGTCTCAATGATGACATACTGTGGGGCCAATTCACCTGATATCTTTGGAGTAAGGCATGGTCCATTTCTTTTGAACAAGGGGCTACTCATTATTGAGGACAGATCAGAGTATTGACCACTATATGCCCTCTTGAATATACAGAAACTGAGGCCCCATTCTGATTGGGGTTGCTGTTGAAGCTGGCATTCGCCAAAAACTAAGGGGTAACTTCATCATATGAGCTATATGAAATCACACATTCCTCGACCATAAGAAAGCTGCATCCAGTATAATCCATTAGTACCCTGTGGTGTTTGATAACATTACAAACGCTAGGCAGTGTGTTAACTAATGAGATGAGCACTGCCTTCGATCTTAAACTCTCACATTAGTCCCACTTTATTACTTAATAACACACGGTTAATACTGCATAAGAAAGCACCAGTTATATAAGGTGCTTGAGGCATCACCACTGTGCTCATTCGCAGGGTGAGCTGTCTAGTTGATGCACGTAGTAATATCCGCACTACGCAACCGTCGTCCAACAGGAGCAAATCCATACCCCTGGAGGCAGGATTTCGGCATATGGCGGGGTCACTGCAGGAGATGGCTCTTATTAACTACATCCGAGGCACAAGGGGCTCATATCCTTCCTGCTACTTTGCTTTAGCAGACTAGCCTGAAGGATCACTTTTTCTATTCTTTATGTTGAGGTCAGCTAACAGGAAGCGACTTGGGCGAACAACATCTGTAGTGCATGGAGAAATTCAGTATTGCTCCGTTCCGAAGACTTTTTTGGTGGCGATTAGGCCAATTAAGAACACTATTTAAGGACCACACACCGTGGTCTCAGAGTTCAACGGAACCGCGGTGTGGCGAGGCAGTGTCCTTGATGTAGTAAGTTTGGCATAGCCGAGGCAAACGTGAGGATGGGTCAGACATGATTATCCTTTGGGTTTACAAGCTTTCCCTAACATAACTCTGTTTTCCACCCACTGAGTGTGACTATAGGCATCCTTCCCACCCATTCTAAGGCTCATGGGGCCTTACCTTCATTGAGAACAAGTATGCACTTATGTTTCTTACATTCCCAAGACACAAATATTCGTCTATGACTACCATGGTCACTTCTAGTGTTCAGAAGCCATTTATACTCAGATGTTACAACAAATGGATTTCACAGTATAGAGTGTGTGTTTTATGTTCAGTGTTTGTGTGTCTTGTATGGTCATTTCACTTGCAGGACACAGCACCAGTGTTTACCACATAATTAAGGCTAGGGAGAATATTTATCACTATATATCACCTTCCTTACAGGTCACTGATAAAAATGCTGGATGAAGTATATGTCTTGCAATTTTTTATTTTGTGTTTCTCTTTCAGGTTACTGGATAAAATACCTAGTGGGTATTGTATCTTGTGCATGACTATTTAGCATGCCTATCACGTAGTAGCAATACTTGTACATATATCACTTTTAAAAATGTATTCATTTTGAAATATCTTTTCGACATCTGCTCGATATTAGAGTGAGTACAGAAGGGATCTGGCTTGGTCCTGAAGAAGAAGCTTGAGCGCTTCGAAACATGTTGACGTACACAGGAGGGATTGCCCATTAAAGCAAAATACCTCCAACCCACCTTTTTAACAGTATCAGCTCCCAGGAATATTAAAGTTTTTTAGTCCATCAGAGCCAGGTACGTTTTAGTTCACTACTCCACTCACTCCTGACCCTTCCACTCACTTTCTTACACGACACATAGTTTTCTGAAAATCTGTGCTTCGCGTAGTCGTAGGTCGTAGCACGCACCGTCCGTCAGCGGGGCGGGAAGACCCCAATGATGAAGCATGACACCAAGGACCCTTTTGGTGTGTAGGGGCTATTTAAACAAACACTGTGTGCTTCCAACTACTGTAGGAGAAACACACTACCTGTGAGTACATGATTTTGAATTGTCTGAAGGAGGATCTTTGTGTTTCTAAAAAGTTTCAAGAGAAGGACGTATCCACCTCAAGTGCCCCTTTGTGGACACTACCTCTTCACTCCTCATTTTGTTTTTGTGGTCTCATGGGAACAGTACAGCCCGAACTGCCTAGCCATGTCTTCCCTGGACCAGAAACAAGCATCCTGGGGCCAGGTTTGGGCTAACAGCCCTCATCAGCCAGGCTAGCTTCAATCCAGTGGCAAAATAAGCAAGGGACCCACATCTGGTCATACCCTGCCAACTTAGGGCAAACAAAGCAAACACAAGGAGATAAAACTTTCCAGACACTCACCCCCAGCCACAGATCTGGGTTGAATTCATCATCGTTCTTTAGTTCACTTTGCCACCCCTGTTCAGACACAGCTATATGCAAATCAGGCTAGATCCTGTGCCTCATGGGAACAGTCCAGCCCGAACTGCCAAACCATGTCTTCCTTGGATCAGAAACAAGCCTCCTGGGACCGTTTTTGAGCTAACAGCCCTCATCAGCCAGGCTAGCTTCAATCCAGTTACAAATTGAGCAAGGGACCCACGTCTGGGCATACCCTGCCAACTTAGGGTGAACAAAGCAAACACAAGGAGATGATGGACGGAGCGCTGAAACTTTTCAGACACTCACCCCTAGTCACAGATCTGGGTTGAATCCATCATCGTTCTTTAGTTCACTTCGCCACCCCTGTTCAAACAAAGCTATATAAAATCAGTCTTGACCCTGTGCCTCATGGGAACAGTCCAGCGAAACTGCCAAGCCATGTCTTCCCAGGACCGGAAACAAGTTTCCTGGGACTGGTTTCAGGCTAACAGCCTTCATCAGCCAGGCTAGCTTTAATCCAGTGGCAAAGTGAGCAAGCAACTCACGTCTGGGCATAGCCTGCCAACTTAGGGTAAATAAAGCAAACAAGAGATGATGGACGGAGCGCTGGAACTTTTCAGACACTCACCCCCAGACACAGATCGGGGTTGAACCCATCATCTTTCTTTAGCTCACTTTACCACCCCAGTTCAGACACAGCTATAAGCAAATCAGTCTTGACCCAGTGCCTCATGGGAACAGTCCAGCCTGAACTGCCAAGCCATGTCTTCCCTGGACTGAAACAAGCATCCTGAGACCGGTTTCGGGCTAACGGCCTTCATCAGCCAGGCTAGCTTTAATCCAGTGGCAAATCGAGCAAGCGCCCCACGTCTGGGCATAGCCTGCCAACTTAGGGCGAAAAAAGCAAACAAGAGATGATGGACGGAGTGCTGAAACTTTTCAGACACTCACCCCCAGTCACAGATCTGAATTGAAACCATCATTGTTCTTTAGCTCACTTTGCCACTCCAGTTCAAACACAGCTATATCAAATAAGTCTTGACCCTGTGCCTCATGGGAACCGTCCAACCCGAACTGCCAAGCCATGTCTTCCCTGGACCGGAAACAAGCATCCTGGGATCGGTTTCGGGCTAACAGCCCTCATCAGCCAGGCTAGCTTGAATCCAGTGGCAAAGTGAGCAAGGGACCCACGTCTGGGCATACCCTACCAACCTAGGGTGAACAAAACAAACACAAGAAGATGTAGATGCAGCGCTGATACTTTTCACTCACCCCCAGTCACAGATCTTGGTTGAATCCATCATCGTACTTTGGCTCACTTCACCACCCCAGTTCAGACACAGCTATATGCAAATCAGTCTTGACCCTGTACCTCATGGGAACAGTTCAGCCCGAACTGCCAAGACATGTCTTTCCTGGACCGGAAACAAGCATCCTGGGACTGGTTTCGGGCTAATAGCCCTCATCATTCAAGGCTAGCTTGAATCCAGTGGCAAAGTGAGTAAAGGACCGACGTCTGGGCATACCCTGCCAACTTAGGGGGAACAAAGCAAACACAAGGAGATGATGGACGGAGCGCTGTTACTTTTCAAACACTCACCCCCAGTCACAGATCTGGGTTGAATCCATCATCATTCTTTAGCTCACTTTGCCACCCCAGTTCAGACACAGCTATATGCAAATCAGTCTTGATCCTGTGCCTCATGGGAACAGTCCAGCCTGAACTGCCAAGCCATGTCTTCTCTGGACAGGAAACAAGTATCCTGGGACCGGTTTTGGGCTAACAGCCCTCATCAGCCAGGCTAGCTTGATTCCCGTGGCAAAATGAGCAAGGGACCCACGTCTGGGCATAGCCTGCCAACTTAGGGTGAATAAAGCAAACACAAGGAGATGATGGACAGAGCGGTGAAACTTTTCAGACACTCGCCCCCAGTCACAGATCTGGGTTGATTCCATCATTGTTCTTTAGCTCACTTTGCCACCCCAGTTCAGACACAGCTATATGCAAATCAGTCTTGACCCTGTGCCTCATGGAAACAGTCCAGCTCAAACTGCCAAGCCATGTATTCCCTGGAACAGAAACAAGCATCCTGGGACCGGTTTCGGGCTAACAGCCCTCATCAGCCAGGCTAGCTTGAGTCCAGAGGCAAAGTGAGCACCGTTTTCGGGCTAACAACCCTCATCAGCCAGACTAGCTTGAATCCAGAGGCAAAGTGTGCAAGGGACCCACTTCTGGGCATACCCTGCCAACTTAGGGCAAACAAAGCAAACACAAGGAGATGATGGATGGAGAGCTGAAACTTTTTAGACACTCACCCCCAGACACAGATCGGGGTTGAATCCATCATCTTTCTTTAGCTCACTTTACCACCCCAGTTCAGACACAGCTATAAGCAAATCAGTCTTGACCCTGCGCCTCATGGGAAAAGTCGAGCTCGAACTCCCAAGCCATGTCTTCCCTGGACTGGCGTTATGTACGAATCTAGGACTCTAGTGTAATTTTCTCGATTCATGCCCATATATAGGTATAAATTACCCGATCCTTATATAGGCATAGAAATCATAACCATATTTAAACTGAGCCTATGCAGCCCAACTACGGCATGGCTACTTCCACTAAGTTCCGAGAATCCACAACAATTTCTTGGAAAAACCCGCCTTCAGCAGCTTCCCCTTGCCTGAATAATAATTTATCTAGGAAATCATGGAGTTTTCAAAGAACTGAGTCTTTGATGATGTTATTATGTCCAATCATACGTCAAACTCGGCACCTTCAAGGTATAAATATGCCTACATTTGCCCAGACAAACACACGGTGGTTTGCAGCAGATCGACTATCTACTTGCCCGACGCGCCCTGCTGCAGCAAGTGCCGAAGGAAGCCGACCCTCCAGCTGACGCACTGAGAGACGCTGTCTTTTCTCCTGCCGAGAAATCCAGCTCCAGTGTTTCCAGGCTACCCTTGCGATTTGCTGGGAAATCGAGTCCTGAGAGAGAGATACAAGACCTCCTTCATTCTAGAACCAAGGTATGGAGCTGATTAGACCCTTAGAAAATTCTTAGATAGATTCTTGGCAGAAGAAATACTAAACCTAAGCTACTCCTCACTTACTTCTTCCCTTGTACTAGACTTAGGTTAGGTACACCGGGGTAGGCGTATTTTAGAAGCACCAGTTGAGTACTTTTAGTCAATTATTTTATCACTGTATGTATTTTATATATTTTAGGTATTTTATGGCTTAGAAACCATATCATGCTCTTACAGTACAATTTATAATACTCTTCGTATTATATGCCTTGTACTTTATAACCAGTATTATGATTGTAGCAGTACATTTCTTATGCTTGAGAAAGAAGACTGTTTAATAAATACTTTTTATTGAAAACGCCCGTCTCTCTATTTTCTCAGCACCTCTGGTTAAACGAAGCATGCATGATTGACTGAGTAAAATAGCTATCTATTGTTTCCGCGACTCTAGAGATTGATTTCTTATTCTTGGGAAACAAAGTTGTCATGTTTATGCGGTTGTCAGAAACTAATCCCTTCTTGTGAATTCGAGAAAGTTTCTAGTGACCTCTGAGCTAGCTGGCACTCACAATTAAGTCTTTTTTTTTAAGTTTGATTTTATTGACGAAATAAAGAAAGGGAGGAGAGGGGGAGGAAGAGAAAAAACAGGAAATGGATACAACAATATAATATATCAGAATGAGGAATACTAGTTAAAGTAAATACAAAAAGAAAATCAGTAATATAATAAAACTTCATAAGAGGCATATATAACAAGCATGAGGATTGAGTGAACATAACATGAGTATAATAAAGTAGAAAAACAGTATAATACATGAAATGCAAAATCGTAATATAAAGGCAAGAGGGAAATCATGGAGGTTTACGCACCTCGACAGTATCAAGATCTGGGGAGGCATGTGCTGGGGCAGAGGAAGAAAGATATGTAACCAAAGGAAGCCAAATCAGGTCACGTTTGATTGCCAGGGAAATGGGGGATACATAGTTGGTTCTAGTCGATGGTGAAAGCAAACTGTATTCCACCAGGAATGATAGGAAACATTTGCAGCTTGTTTCCAATTAGAGGTAATGGTATGGATAGCCACAGCAATCAAAAGGTCAAGGAGAAGGTAATGACGAGGAGACTGGGGAAGTTCCGGTGATAGGGAACCTAGAAAAATTACTGAGGGGGAAAAGGGGACTTGAAATTGAAAAATCTTCTGGATTTTCTTCCAGATTAGTTGCCAAAATTTGGAGATAGAGGAGCATTCTAACAGCATGTGTTTGAGATCAGCAGAGGGACATGAGCATGACCAACAATTAGAAGGGGTGTCTTAAGAAAAATGGGACAGGGTAAGTGGGGTAAATAAAGTCCTGTGATAAATAAAATATAAGGTTTGGTTAGTATTAGCAGCTCTAGAGGTCTTATGAAGTTTATTCCAAAGTTTATCCCAGATAAGTACCGACCAATCCTGAGAGAGATCAGATTCCCAGTCAATTTCGATCTTAGATTTTACTCTGGCAGTAGAAAAACGAAAAGAATTATAAAGAGCAGAGGCGGAAGGAGTAGCCTCTAGAAGTAAGGAAGTAGATTTGCGGTCCAGAGGAACGTCAGTTGAAGAGGGTAAAGAGCGGAGGTAAGTGAATAGGACTGGATAGAGAGCAGTGTATTGTGAACGAGTAGAGGAGAGTAGCAGGAAAGAGGACTGAAGATCCGTGAAGGAGCGAGGAGAGCCGTGTGCAAGTAATTGAGAGACCCAACACAATCCCCGAGAGTGCCAGTACTTCCAAAAGATAGTGCGGTTACGGATTCTTGTTAGTGAATTATTCCAGATCGGTTGTTCATGAGTAGAAGTAAGAGAGGGATAAGAGGAGGTCAAGTAGGGTAAAAGCAGATTGCGAGAGAAAGAGATAACAGGAGTAAGAAGACGGGCTGGGGAGGATGAGAAAGACATAAATTTGCGAACATTAAAAGGGGAGATAAAGGAGGATTCCATAGTTAACCAGACGGGGGTAATAAGGAAGATCTTGAGAGAACCAGCGGGTAGTTTGTTTCATAGAAAAAGCGCGATGATATTCCTTAAAATCCAGAAAGCGCACCCCAGAATGAGTTTTGTCTCTACGTAAGGAGGCAAGAGCTATCCGAGGACGCTTACCATTCCATAGAAATTTTAGTAATAAAGAATCAATCTTTTTGAAGAAAGAAATCGGAACGCGTAGAGGGAGCATAGAAATGGTATAAAGAAGAAGGGGAGATAACATAATTTTTATGGAATTAAGCCTACCCCACCAGGACAGAAAAAGAGGATGCCTACGTGAAATAGCGGTGTCCATTTTCTTATAAATGTAATCAAAGTTTAGTTTAAGGGTGTCAGATATGAGAGGAGCAAACCAAACACCCAGGTATTTAATTTTGGAAGGCTGCCAGGAGAAACCAGTTTGAGAAAAAAGATGTTTCTGGCACGTAGAGTTTAGGGGGAGGATTTCGCATTTATCGGCATTGAGGCGGTAACCAGAAACTGTGGAGAAGGAAGAGACTTGCTGAAGAAAAGAAGGAATAGAGAAGACAGGATCAGAACAATAAAAAAGGATATCGTCAGCATAAACTGAGAGTTTGACCTGATGAGAACCGAATTGAAAACCTTTTATACTGTCACCCAAACGGATCTTAGTAAGAAAGGGCTCCAAGGCTAAAACAAAAAGCAAGGGGGATAAAGGGCAACCTTGTCGAACACCCCTGTGTAAGGAGAAATAATCCGATGTCATCCCGTTAACAAAAATGGAAGCCTGAGGATGAGAGTAGAGTAAAGAGATGATAGAGATGAATTTGGGAGGGATGCCAATCCAACGCAAAGCCTGAAACATGAAGCCCCATCCAATCCTGTCAAAGGCTTTTTCCGCATCCAAGGATATGGCTGCAAAGGGGAGATCCAGAGAAGAAGATTTACTAAGAATGTTAAGGAAGACACGTGAATTGTCTGAAGAAAGGCAACCCTTGCCAAACCTGATTGTTCAGGACCAATTAGATCGGGTAAGAGGGGATCCATACGTAATGCTAGAATCTTAGCTAGTATCTTGTAGTCGGTATTGACCAAGGATATCGGCCTATAATTTTTGCATAAAGAGTGATCTTTGTCCTCTTTGGGGATAAGGCAAATTAAAGCTTGTTGGAAAGAACCATGCGAAGAACCTGCTGAAAGAAAGGATTGAAATAAGAGTAGAAGTTTAGGAAGAAGGAAAGAGGCGAAATGGCTGTAAAATTCAATAGTGAATCCGTCAGGACCCGGAGCCTTACCGTGCCGTAGCTTAGAGACAGCGAGAGAAAGTTCAGAAAGTGTAATGTCCTGTTCCAGAGAAGAGAAATCAATATGAGAAACCGGAGGAGAGGGAAGAGAGTGAAAGTAGGAGAGAAGATTCGAAGATTCCGGGACCCGTTCGGGAGTGTAAAGAGTATCATAAAATTTAACAAACTCAGTGAGGATGTCTTTATCTTTAAACCTAGATTCTCCAGAGGAGGTCTTAATGGATTCAATCTTTGTACGTTCCTTTCTTATTTTCAAATAATTGGCTAGAAGTTTACCCATTTTATTTTTACCACCATAATATCGGGAATTACATTTTAACAAAAGGTTAGAGGCAGCATCGGTAGTGAATTTATTAAATGAGATTTTCGCGTCAATACGTTTTTTTAGGGAGACCTCAGATTTAGAAGAATAGTAGACTTGTTCTAAGCGTTTAATATCTGTTACAATTTGATTAGATTTGAGCTCCCTGAGTTTCTTCCTTCGAGCCACAAAATTGATAATAAAACCTCTAGAAGCTGCTTTAAAAGAGTCCCAAACTATAACAAAATAGGATTCAGGGGTGTGATTAAGGAGAAAAAATTCAGTAGCAAAGGCAGAAAATTCAGAACAAAAAGTAGTAAGTAAGTAAGTAAGTAAAAGATTTTATTGCACAATTATTTAAAATCATTGCAATATGCACATACAAAAAATGACAGTTTGAGTAAAAAAGAATTCAAATCTGTTAAAATAGGCTGTCGGATTGATGGGTAGGGAAAAGGGAAGGGAAAACAGAAAAACCAAAGAAATATCACCTAACGGGGCTTAAAATTCAAGCTTAATCAAATGGTTGAGTCCAGGAATTAATTTCTATACAAGAATGACTGTTTAAATAAAGAGAGAGTTCCAGACTATTAAAAGAAACTATAGGATTAATGGGTAGGGAAAAAGGAAGGGAGGGCAGAGAGGCCACAGGAATGTCATTTAGAGGGGATTGAAATTCAAGCTTGATCAGATGGTAGAGTCAATGAATTGATTTCTGTGATGAATTTTACAAAGCGAGTCGCCATCTGTGGCGAATCCCCCCTCATACAGGCCGCGAGTGCTTCTTGACATGTCCTGACGCCTAGAAGAAGCCAAATTGGTCTCAGCCAGAATATTTTTTGTACTCAAAGGCGATGACAAATACACAAAACGTGGATCAGGCTTTCCCTTCCCTGATTGCAGAAACGGCACTGACAAGAAGCTTCTTTCATATATCCTTGGCCAAACTTGTATGGCTTCAGCGGAATTAAGCCGAAACGAAATCTCATTAATTGATGCTTAATATACGGCTTCATTGCTGATGTGAGGTAAGATGGTAGGGTTTTCGGGGCATACAGTTTGGCAGCCCAAGTGCCATGAGAAAGCTGAAGTACACGTTGCGTATCCGATTCATTTGATAGAATTTTAGCTTGCTTAGTTAGAAGCTTTGATTTCGTTTAGTTGGACAAAGGGGAGGACCAAATATCCTCCGCTTCGAGGGATTTGAGGCAGAATGTCAGATATTTATTCCACGATGTAGTTGGATTACTGAGCAGGGGCCATATGCAGCTCTTTAGCGTATGAGGTTCGGCTTGTTTCGCTTTTAGGCAATATGAGACGTATCTTGCGCCCATAATCCAGTGCATGGAGGATAAAGAAAACTCTTTCCGGATCTGGGCGTGGGAAGTCGAGTTTGGCATTCGAAAAACTCTACGATAGCACGATGATTGTGCTCTATCTAGCCAGTTATTCATTTTATCTTTGAAGATGATTGCTCCAAAGGAAATTGTAGGGAGAAATTTTGCGTTGATCAATTTTATCACTGGGACAAAGTCCTGGGAATGCAGAGCACTCTTCGATCGCATGAAGGCCCCCTCTAGGCTACGAGCCACTGCCTGCATCTCAGTTGTATGCACCGAGCATCTCCCTTTATGATCAATCCAGACGCCCAGATACTTATATGCAGCGACAGTCTCCAGTGGTTTCCCTTCTATGAACCACGTGATCTTTTTAGTTTTCGCGGATGAGATTGCCATCGCTTTGGTTTTACTAACGTTTATCTCAAGCATATTGTTGTTACAGTACTGAGCCAGGGAATTGAGCAGTCTTTGCAGCCCCACCTGAGTTTGATCTAAAAGAATGGTATCATCTGCGTATTGCAGGATTTGGATTTTTCTTTGACCAATTCCTGGGGGAAAAGCTCTGGATCGGCACAACCATTCCGGTAGGTCTGGGAGGTATAGGTTAAACAGTAGTGGTGCAAGAATGCACCCTTGCTTTAGGCCTCTATTTGTATAGATTTTATTGGAGGTAGACCATTTCGATGTTACTCTGACTTTAACCCAGGTGTCCGTGTGTAGGACTATTAGTGCATTTAGTAGCACCCGTGAAATACCCCATGTAGCCAGTTTTTCCCACAGTTTTGGCCGGCTGACGCTGTCGAAGGCTTTACGAAAATCGATGAATCCCATGTACATTGACTTGCCTTTTGCAGCAAGGGTTGTTTCCATCAGGTGGACTATGGAAATCAAGTTATCCTCGATGTGGCAGCCTTTTCGGAAACCAGTTTGGGTGGAGGGGATTAAGTTTTCCGCTTCCACCCATTTTGTAAGTTCTTTGAAGAGTATACTTGCGTATGCCTTCCCATCCACATCAAGTAGGGCTATCATCCGATAATTATCGGGGTTGGAACGCGAGCCTTTTTTGTGGAAAGGGACAAGGAGGGAACCTTGCCAGGAGGTCGGGATGGTGTGTCCCAGTATTGCATCCTCAAAAAGAGGGGTCAGTATCAGAGCCCATTTTTGTACGCAGGCTTTGAGCACCTGCGTGGGGATACCATTGGGTCCAGGAGCACCAACTGAGCGCATTTTCTTTATGACTCCTACTATTTCTTCTGGTGTTATCTTGATGGTGGTGGTTGTGTCATCCTTAGTGGTTAGCTGGTCAAATGTAAGTAGGGAGCTGCTGCTACTATTTAATGTATACGATGCTGTGTACAGTGTTTTAACATAGTTCTCCCAGGCAGCGGGGGAGATATTAGTTGCGATAGGTGGTTTAATGGCTTTGGTTGCCTCATTTATCCACTTCCAAAATTTCCTTTGGTCCTTAGTTTTGATTATCTCAAAGACTGTCGCCCAACGGCGCTCTTCTTCCTGTCTTTTTAAGGTGAATCTGGCCTTCCTGTAGTCTTTTCTGGCAGCTGATATATCATTCTTCAAGGATTTAAATTCGCTTTCGTTGTTTGCATGGGCACGTAGCAGCTTATTTAGTTTACTCTTTGCGAAAATTATAAGTTGTTTTTGCTCTAGCAAAGTAGTTGGGACCGGGGGGCCTTCGGAGGGTTATTTGTTAGTTTTAATATTAGTTGGTCTCTAAATTCGATTAGTGTTGCTTCCCAGGAGAATCCTGTCGCGTAATCAGTACCAACCGGATGCCGTTCGAAGAGAAGTTTATCAACTTCCGCTTCTATCATTTCGCGATTCCCTTCAGACCATCTCAGTTTTCTTACATTCTGGAGGTTAGATTCCCTTCCAATCAAGGGAGTTATCGGGCGATGATTCTGCCTGAGGGCAATCTTGCATGCAAGAATGGCGTGGTCGTGTCTAAAGTTGGGATTATCGAGAGCTGGCGCACCAGGTGAAAGGCAGTAAGTGATATCCATATATAATCTAAGGTAGCCATACGGGATGGAGATATATGGGTGTATGCAGCTGGTTGATCAGAGGCTAACCTTCCGTTCAAGGTACGCAAGCCAAAATGATTTAATTTTGTTGCCAATTTTATTCCATTGGCTTCCTTCCATTGGTACTGGGATTTAATCTCCGGGATTGCCCACTCGTCATTTACTGATAATATTTGAGAAGATTGGGTAGAATCAGTGTCCATTAAATTTGAGTTGAAGTCACCCATTATCAGCCACAGATCATTTGGGAATAGAGCTTCAAGGTTATTTATTATAGGGAGCAAATTGCTTAAAGTAGTCTCCCGTCAAATTTTTACGGGATGTAGGTAGACACAGCCGAGAATGATTTTTTGCTTTGACTTTCCCTTATTGTAGCTCTCGGTCTCAACGCTGATAAAAATGTAGTCACCTTCGCCGTTATAAAGTGTTGAAGCGCCATCTGCCAGAATGAGGGGAGAATGGAAGTAGGTCGAGGTCTACAAAAACCGGAGCATGATCGGAAAGTAGAATGGAGCCAATTTCAGAGCGAATGGCATGTTGGGACAGGGATTTACTAAGGAAAATATGATCAATGCGGGATTGTGATTGATGAGGAGGGGAGAAAAAAATGTATTCTCTAAGGTCTGGATTGCACAGTCTCCATATATCTACCATAGCATTGTTGTGAAAAGCATTAACAAATTGGGTGTGCATTCTGGATGGAACAAATTTGACTTTTGAGTGTCGATCAATGAAGGGATCCACGACTTGGTTGCAATCCCCTCCGAGAAGGATGTAATCACCGGAGAGGGAGGACAACTTGTCAGAGATAGAGGGCCAAAAGGATCGGTCAATCCCGGTAGGGGCATACACATTAAAAAGGGTGAGGGGAATGTTGTCAATAAGAAGTGTAACAATAACCCAACGGCCATCAACATCACATTCGTGAGAAATTGAGGAAACATTTAACTTTTTATGCAACAAAATCACAACACCATTTTTCCTATTAATCGTGGGTGAGCAAAGAGCATGACCCACCCAACAACGCTTAAGCTTCAAAGCTTCTGACTCTGAGAGATGAGTCTCCTGTAGGAGGGCAACATATGTCTTGAGCCTTGCCGAATGTGACAAAACCCTTTGCCTTTTAATAGGATTATTTAATCCTTTAACGTTCCATGACGTAACACGGAAGGAAACGGCATGGAGAAACAACTAACAGCACAATGCAATAAAATAAGCTGAGACAACTGAGAAGAAGTGTGAACATAGTAATGGGAGAGAAAGGATATGAGAAGAAAAGAAGAATGAAAAGATAGAGGAGTCTAGAATAGGAACAATACTAAGCCCGAAAAAGAAAAAGGAGGAGCAGAGGAGAAGAAAAGAAAGAGGAAGAGAAGACAAAGAAAAGAATAGTTGAAAAGAGTCCAAGAAAAGAGGATTAGGAAAGAGGACAGAAACAATAACGAACAAGAAGACAGTACATGTCCAAAACGAACGACTGAGAGACATACTTACGAAAAACGAAAAAACCCAAAACAGGAATGGGGAGTGATGGTGGCAGGAGATGACGACGACAACATCCAGAGCGAATACCAAACCTCAATTACCATGACATCAAAGGGCAGCACGAAGAAACAGTAAGATAAAACAGGGTGGCCAGGAGAAGGGAAATACCTGTAAAAGGGAGAGAAACATTAGGATAAATGCATGGGTCTGAAATAAACAAGAAGAAAGATGGGTTGAAAAGTAGGTATACAAAAGAGGAAAAGACAACCAAAATGACAACATCATCTCTGAACCAGTGGGCAACCGTGAGCACGAACGGGCTGATTGGACTCACCTGATCGAACCTGAGAGCGGCGCGAGAGGTGCGAGAGGTGCGGGAGCTGCCAGAGCCGGGGCCGGAGCCGGCGCGGTTCCCTAGTCCAGCTTCTGTATTCTTTTGATTTCTTCACGGGGCTCCTCGAGGTAGCAGGGGTTCAACGGAGGTGCAGTGGCGTCATCGTGGCCGGTGCTGCTGCCGGTGCAGTTTTCGGAACTCCTTGTGGCCGCGTGGGGCTGCCCTAGGCTGCCCGGGACTGCAGAGGCTCAGCAGGGCGGTAGCGGTGTTGAGGAGGAAAACTCGATAGCGGTAGGAGCCGCGGAAACGCCTCTCACAAAAAAAAAAAAAGGTTTGGTGTCAGTGTGGTTGCCGTGTGAGGCTTGGACTGCTGATACAGCACCTCACTCCTGATTGCTCCCATCTGTAAAACCAAGTGAATACCTGTGAATACCTGCAATACCTGCAAACCCTGAAAAACCCCGAAAAAACTGTGCGTGCGGGCTGAGTTGGAGCTGGGGCGGGGGAAGAGCAGGGTTGGAAACTGGAGCTGGAGTGGGAGTAGCATGGCAAGAGGATAGCTGGTACCAATACACTTGGGTAAGGCTTCCACATAGTTATAGTTAGTTGCAACTATTATTGTGGTCATTTTAATCTACTTTGACATTTCTATTGACAATAACATAAGGCCCTATATCATAAGGTACTTGCGTACTTGACAACAACTGACAGCACAAACAGCAGGCGTGCACAGCTGGAGCTGGAACTGAGATGCTGGAGCGGGGGTTGTAATAGTGGAATGGGAAGGAGGCACAGAGGAATAGAGGTATAATACGTTCTCCTGCCTGCTTTGCCGCATTTGCCTCGTTTGCCTACGGCACCAAAATCACCATCGGGATTGCGCTTGGTTAACAGGTTTGCTGCAGATGTGAATAGACTGCCGCTCGTACTCCAAAAACCTTTGCCCCTGGATGTTTGTTGGGACGCTTTTCCTTAGTGCTCACGCAGGGATCCAGTGCTGCTGAAACTTTCCCTGTTCTTGCCGCTGCTGCTCGCGGAACCCGCTTCGCGGGTCCCGCTTCGTGTGGGGGCTTTGATCAACATCAACATCAGCGAAGCCTGCTTGTGGAGTCTGTCGCCCCTCGCCCTGAGGCTGTGACTGTGGGTGTTTGTATTGTGCAGGGCTGCGAGCGAGTTGCGGGCGCAGGACTCCAAGTCCCAGGAGCGCCCGCCAGACCCAATTGCTAGCACCTGGGCCACTCTCCCTGCATGCTCCTCCCCTCTCACACTGAACATATAAATACAACCATCTAGTCCCGCTGCGCGGGAGAAGCCCGGGACAAGGGCGGGACCGACAGAGGCCGATTGAGGCCGGGCTGGGCCATTCCCCTTTATTTCCCTTCATTTCGAGTTACTAGGCACTTCAGTTTACAGTTATTTGCCTGTGGGACTTACTGTCTGTATCCTAGTTTATTACGTGTTACTTTCTATTTTTCTTCTAGCTAATAATGACGACAAAAAAATTAAGATCGGGAAGAGTATTAGTTGGTAGAGCTTGCTCCAAGACTAAATCTAATCCCCTGCGGAATAAAGATGGGTCAGCTTTACAATTAAAAAGTAAATGTCAACTTTACTCTCTATGGGACAAGGGAAAGGATAAAATAGTGCGGTAGGGGCCCTTCGTTGAAGACATTAACAGCAAAGGGCAGGTGAGGGACCATGTTGTTTCTAAAGGTGATAATACCTTATCGGGTATAGCTGCCCCATCCCTAACTGAAGATCTATCTCTCAAGAACCAAGGGGGAGACTCTGTTTATGTGTTTGAAACCCAAGCGAAAGCAGGAAGTACTGCAGACTTGGGTAACATCTCTGCTTCTCTTGCTGCATCTGTAGTAGATAACTTTTCTTCTCCTTTTAAGGCAGACCAAAAAACTACGAGATAAAGATCCCCTAACTCCTACTCACGTGATGATAACATAATATCTAAATCCTTATCCTCTCTTGAGCGGCTCATCTCGTCTATTTTACAGCTTCTGGAAAAATTAGTTAGTGGGTCGGACAGTGTATCTGATACAGTAACTCTGATTTTAAAGGCGCTATTGAGTCATAAAGGATCAGAAGTTGTCACATCTTCAAAAATAACTATTCCAACAAAAAATGCTAGTAAGGAAGTAAATGAGGAAATGAGCATTAAAACAAATCTTGAGGTACCCTTATCTGCCACAGTTTCTGACCCTCTGGTTAAAATAGCTATTTCTTCAAAAATACCCAGTAAGGAAGTAAATGAGGAAATGAGCACTAAAACAAATCTTGAGGTACCCTTATCTGCCACAGTTTTAGATCCTTTAGTTAAAATCAATACTCACACGGTGGTTACTTCCGAAAATAGGAATGTGAATCCAATCAATGGTAATTGTGTGGCATTGATTGACCAAGAGATTGAGGCTCTGACGATTCCAGACGAGAATTCGACTAGGACTCTACCTTCCATCTTTCCTATTTTTATTTCCCAAACAAATAAAGAAACTTCAACCTCTTCTGTTTTTCTGAACAAGGTTTCTCCGATAAAGGAGGAAAAATCTGTAACAGCAGTACCAAAAAAACAAAGAGGTAAAAAAAGAAAACCATACCGTAGATTTTATAAAAAAAGGAAAATCACCTTTGAAGGTGATCAAGAGCCCTCTTTGGAAAATTCTAACCTGGAGGTCTCTGAATCTAATTTGCTACATGACCCAGTGGAAATCACGAAGTTGGTCCCAACAGAGTCACACTGTGAACCTGTAATTCACTCAAGCCAGCCATGTTCTGATGAGCAGATCAAAATCAAAATGGTGAATGATCTAAAATCAAAACCAATTCCTGATCCAAAATTAAAATTAATACTTAATCCTTTGGCTATCCCCTTTTCAGATGTGGTCGCAACTGAATATGAATCCAAGAAGGTGCCTAAGAATAGAGAAAATGTGGACACTCTTTTCTTGGATTTCATACCTCTTTTTGACCCAGATCTTATTTTAAATAGATCCGTATTGGTTAATTGTTTTCGTGAAATAGAGAGCTTAAAATTAATCCAAACTGTAGATCTAGATGTAATAACACTAATAAATGTAGAGAGTGGAAAGATTGCACGGGTAAAATTTTACTCCAAATTGATAACAAATTATGTATTACAATGGGCCGAGGAATTTCAAATAAGGGGGGTTGATGTCGTTCCCTTTTTTCCGGCCAATATAGGAAGCCGAAGAGCCCAAAAAATGTTAACATTTCAGGGAATAAATTCCGGTCCTTCAAATGGATCCTCTGGAGTGCCTGAGGAATTAAAAATACGTGTATTAAATAATGAGCGACAGGTGATCATAAATAAACCCCAGCCAATAAAACAAACTATAGTAAAGGACGCCGATCTGGAGTGGAGTTGGTTACCCTCTATTCTATCAAATAAATCTGGTTGTACATCTAGAATGAATTCCCATTTTTAACGTTGATTTAAAAATAATATCATGGAATATCGCTGGTCTATCACAGAGTCCAGAAAAGATATTATTTTTGCAATCCTTAGAGGCAGATGTGATCTGTTTGCAGGAAACTTGGTTGGCGGGAAAATTCCCGGTGGGAAAAGATTTTTATATATTAGAAGGTAGTGCCACCCCTTCCACGAGAGGGCGTGCGAAGGGAGGACTAGCCTGTCTATTATCCAATAAAATTAATTGGAATTATTCCCATTATCTGGATCCGAATAAATTATTTCAGGCAATAACTTTGACGAATCTAGCTATGGACGCCCCTCAGAATTCACTCGTACTAATAAATGCTTACATACCTCCAGATGCATGTTATAACGCCGGTATAAAGACGATCTGTTCCTTTATACAGAATCTTCAGGAATCTTTGTCTCCCCCTCACATTCTTTTATTAGGAGATTTAAATGGTAAAATATCCAATAGTGCCCTGGATTTATTCAGGAATAAGTTAAAGGAGGAAACTCTCCAGATACCTGAAGCCATATTTCCAGAGAACATTAAAACTAACAAAAGAGGGAAACTAATCTTGGAGAGTTTATCCGAAGTAGATTGCATTATAGTTAATGGTAGGCTTCCTTCGGATAGTCCCGCTCATTGAACTCATAAATCAAGGAATGGTGGCTCGATCCTTGATTATATGATAGTAGATAGCTCTTTTTTTAGTTCTCTGATGGATTTGTCCGTACTTATCACTGATCTTAGTGACCATAATGTTCTGTCTGTTAAATTAAATGTAACACCATTCCAAAGGGAAGCATGGAATATCGGGGATGACTTATTGAATTTTAATATTAACCAAGGGAAATGTTATTGGAACCCAGGGGTTAGTAAAAGGTTGCTCAGTATATTGGAACACACAGTAGAGAACTTACACCTGTGGGAAGGGAGTGAGCTATAGTGTTTTGCTTCCTTTTTACATACCTTACAATCAAAAGTAAAAAAGTCTACCCCTAGGAAGATAACCCCAAAAATCCCTTTTGCCCTCTATTACTTAAATATAGTAATAAATAAACTGGTTAGGGCTCAGTACCTTTTCTTTATCCCCGAACGCAAACAAAGGATAGCTCTTTTGAGAAGAAGGAGAAATAGGATAAAGGCCAGATTAAAACGGGAGAAAGAAGACGCCCTATGGGTTAAACTCCGAGAGGCATCCAGAAGTGGGCAGGCTAAAACCTTCTGGTCATTAATCGGAGAAGGATGCGGGCTAAGATCTAGACCCTTACCGATATCGATTAACGAGCAGTCCTGGGTCGATTTCATTCAGCATTTATATAGTGGCAATGATGTGATGTTTGACTCCGGTAAGCTACAAGAGGATTTGTTACCTTATGGTCCTCCATCTGAATTGGAAATTGTTTCCGCCATTAAGGGTCTACGCACATCTGGTGCAATGGGCCCAGATGAAGTTCCTATTTCTGTTTTAAAATCTCATTGTATTTTATGGGGAAATATTTTATATCCAGTTTTTAAATTTTGCTTTACCAAAGGCATTGTCCCGTATTCCTGGAAAGGGAGTATATTGGTTCCTCTCTTTAAAAAGGGGGCAAGAGATTTACCTCAAAATTACCGACAAATTGCCCTCCTAGATGCCATTGGTAAGGTTTTTGCTAAATGCCTACTAAATTATTTAAACGACTGGGTATCTTTGATACAAATACTACCACTCGAGCAGACCGGCTTTAGGAAACAACATGGTACTCTAGACAATCTCACTGCTCTCCAGGTTTTGACAGAAAAATATGTCATAGTCCGTGGAGGAGGTATATACGGTGCTTTTATTGACTTCTCCACGGCTTTTGATAAGGTGGACAGATCTTTGTTGTGGAGTAAATTATGTGATCTAGGGATGCCCTCTAGTTTATTAAGGTTAGTTATTGCCTTACATACAGATACTTGGTGCAGAGTATTAATGGGAGGTGAGAGAGGACTATCTAGGGTTATTCCCTCGACTAATGGACTTAAACAGGGTTGCTTACTGGCTCCTCTGCTGTTCTCCTTATACATAGCTGATCTCCCCCAGGCTTTATTATCATCTAGTAATGGCATTGCTCCAGTTTTAGGGGGAACTTCAATAGTGTGCCTAATGTATGCGGATGATATCTTAATTTTGGACCTCACCCCAAAAGGTTTGAATGGTCGCCTACACACCCTGTACACCTATGCCGAGGCCCATTATTTAAAAATAAATATTGCTAAAAGCAAAATAATATGTTTCCGGGGAAGGAAAAAATCCAAATATGACAATTACTACTGGTCTGTTGGGGGCGAAAGACTAGAAGTAGTCAAATCTTATCCCTTCCTCGGAAAGATTGTCACGAGTAGCCTAAGTGACACAGCTCATATTGAGAACAATAGCAGGAAAGCTCTTGCTCATGGGTAGAGCCTTGTCTCTCTTTACAAGGCAACAGGTAGAAGGCATTTTTCTATATTACTCGAGGTATTCCGAGCAAAAATCCCTGCATCCCTTATGTATGGTCTAGAAACAGTAGATATGTCAAGTTGGAAATTTTTGGATTCCACTGAAGGAAAAATACTACGTAACCTAACATCGGTAAGCACTGCAAATTCCACGTCCTCTCTGAGACAGGAATTCTGTTTGCGTAGTTCCTGGGCTCAGGCAGTTGCGAGTGTGGTGCGTTGGGTTTTCAATATAGCTAAAGGAACGCCGGGTACGCTGAGGCATCTCATAAAAAATTAGCTGTTGGGTACTTTTAATGCTTATTCTTCAATTGTAAAGAATTTTCGACAGGCAGTTACATTATTACAGATGGATGAATTAGGTATTTTTTCACTATCCGCGGCCCAACTAAAGTCGGTTTTAAAGTCGGCTTCTTGGGAGCTGGGATATAGAGTAGATAGCGGGGCATGTAAATTAAAGAGAGGAATCCCTATTAGTAGTTTTTTCCAAATGAAAAAACCTCAGCCATACATATTATGGAATCTCCCTCATGGAGTTCGGCGATTTACCCTTTTGTTAAGGCATAATTTACTTCCTTTAAATTGTCTTTTGTCAAAATGGTACGGCCGTTCCGACATTTGTGATTTTTGTAATTCTAATTCCCAGGACGTGTATCATGTCATTTTTGTCTGTCCTGCACTTATGGCATATAGACGTAAATGGTTAAGACCTATGTGTTTCCAAATGGGTATCCTTACAGCCTCTGATTTTATTGAAGCAATGCTTAACCCGCCAAATGAAATGTTCTGTTTTAAATTGTTTTATTATTTTAAATGTTTTCTGCCGTTATATTGACAGATTGATACATGTATTTTTTTTCTCTTAAGGTTTTGTTTTTATCATTTGTTTGTAATTATGTGGACCTCAATAGAGTTCCGTTATCATAAAATAAATAAACTTGAAACTTGACAACATTAGGTACTTCATAACATCATTAGTGTCAACGAGGAGAACACCAGAGCCATATTATAATTAGGGCAACCGGTTTTAATGGTATTTATTTTGTTGCCATTTCCGTCTGTATTTATCCATAATTATAGTTTGGGCATTTTATCTGTATTTATCCACATTTATTTTTCCCACAAGAAAAGTTGACACTGCAGCTAGTATTTTTCCACATTTATTTAAATTGACAAGAAGTGTATTTGTGAGGGGGTGGGGCAAATTTTACATTTTTCGTTGGTGCATTGAAAACGACTTTTCTTGAGAAGCTATCACCAACAGGTGTGTGTGTGTGGGGGGGGGGGCAGTTCATGGGACTTAATTTCTTGTTTACTTATTTAAAAATGTATCTTTATAGAAATTATATTGACTGTATAATTGTAATTTTAAGTTTGTTTTGCCATGTCGGCATAATATCCAACTTAATTAACTAAACTGACACAATGCACGCTCAATAAAACATTAATAAATCCTGCTGTAGTGTGTGAAAAAATACTAGGGAAAACTTATTGGTTTTTCTAGACAAAGTATATATGAGAAAAATAATTGTATGTAAAGGTTCAGTGTGCATTTGAGATGTAATACATTCCTGCACTGCAATGCAAGTGATGTATAGGAGATGGAATTATACAAAATAACAGCCTATGGCCAGAGGTGAGAAGGAAATGGTCTTCTGTGAGCAGCCAGACCCCACTCTGTCTGTCACTGTTAAGCCGGGCCTAAAAAGAGCATATCTGTGCTTATTAACTGCATAATGTCTTCTGTACATTGGTAAGGGTGTCATAGCATAAGCACTAACAGGGATCAGCGTTCATACTTAGAACAAGTACTGCGAACAGAATGATAATGATAGCTAGGGGTGTCCTTCCCTCAGAACACCTCATATCAGTAGAAAGAAGAGACTTTGGTACTAATACCGGCTCCCCAACTAGGCCGTATTTCCGTGCTCCTGGGCAAGTCACTACGGCGCCAACCACCACTGACGAAAGTCAGTTAATCTATTGTAAAGTGAACTTAAAAAAATATTTTCCTTTTGGATAATTTGGTAAATGCAATAGGTTTTTTGCCTATGTGATTAATATTAATTATATATTTTTTGTAGGTTTTAGCTTGGTGAGAAGTTGTGGAATATAATATTAAGAAACTCCGTAAAAGTGTTATTACTTGTGCTTTGTGAAAGTAAATATATTGCGCAGTGCCAGGTGATAATATAAAGTGTTCCTGTACCTACATACAATGTTGGCGCTATAGAAAAGCTATAGAAAAGCTCCCCAAAAACAAATTAAATAAAAAACATGCTACATAGCAGCACTATGTATGAAGTAATATGTCTCTGTTTGTAGGTTGGATGTCTCTGTACACATGGGATAAAGAGCACAGCAGCCTGGCAGTTCTTTTCTGGCAGCGTAAGGTATGGCCTCGGGTGGGAGAGTTACAGTTGAAGCACTGTAAAACACTTTATAACTAGCAAGGGCCAACATTATATTTTTGTGCATTAGTTTGCATAAGGTAGTTGTATTAGGGTGGGCAGCACTTTAACCTCTCGGTAAGGGTTCCACGCAAGTCTTTTAGCAAATGTTATTAAGGCAGAATAATTATGTGGGAAAAATAAATAAAGGAAATACTTTTAAGAGAATCTGTCATCAAGTGAAGACCCTCACTTGTGTAAGGAATGAGACGTGGGAGTCCAGTGTTGATGTAATGAGCATTACTGGTAAGTAATATAGCCACGTGCACCAGGTTGACACATGTAAAAAGGTCATGCACTTTAGCCTCCAAAGTCCCTATATAGTTACACTTCACACGCTGTACTGTTTTTTTTCTCTCTAAAAGTGAAATCTCTCGTGTATAGTCAAAGATTCACAATTTTAGAAAAAAGGGACATAGAGATATCTTGGGCGAATTATGTGGTTTTTATTGCAGCAAACACGATTTAATAGCTCTGCTACGTGTTGGGAAAATGTCTTACTTTATTGTAGGCATATGATTATTAGCCTATCTTTGTAACTCAATAGAGTGGCAGGAAGCCAGCAACAAAGTGGACCACATTTAAAGTTCTCCCTCCAACGACAAGCGGTTTCTCTGTCTTGTTTATATATTATGGCTAAGACGGTCTAGTGTTTGTGAAAGTCGTTGTTCTGAGGAGCTTGAAAACAGGAACAGGGGACGCTGAAACGGACAGGCAGAGGCTTACTTTATTTTCCAAGGAATCCAAGGGCAGTTCCGCCCTCACGGCTTGCCGCTCCCGCTTTGCGGGAGCCGCTGCGCACAGGAGTGCGTTTCTAATCTACAGCACCTGGTCACTGGAGGCGGAGGCAGGGGCGCGAGGTAAGGCGTGGGCTGCGAGTGTGCAGGGACTCCGACATCCAGGAGTCCCTGCGAAGACCACGGACTGAACATCCGGTCCGCTCTCCCCGCCGGCCCGCCCCCCGCCCACCTGTGAGTGTAAAAGGCGCTTTCCCCTGCTATTCCCTGGGACGCTGAAACGGACAGGCAGAGGCTTACTTTATTTTCCAAGGAATCCAAGGGCAGTTCCGCCCTCACGGCTTGCCGCTCCCGCTTTGCGGGAGCCGCTGCGCACAGGAGTGAGTTTCTAATCTACAGCACCTGGTCACTGGAGGCGGAGGCAGGGGCGCGAGGTAAGGCGTGGGCTGCGAGTGTGCAGGGACTCCGACATCCAGGAGTCCCTGCGAAGACCACGGACTGAACATCCGGTCCGCTCTCCCCGCCGGCCCGCCCCCCGCCTATTACGCCCATTATATCTTGGCCCAACACTCCCGCAGCGCCGGGGCGAAGACAGGGCAAAGACTGGGCCGTTTGAGGCCGTTCGAGGACTAAGAGGGCTGGGCTGGGCCACCCCCCTTTTTTTTTTTTTTTTTATCCTAGTCTTATTGTCACATCTTACAGTTTTATTGTTGTGTGCATATTTATTTATTGACTTGTACTCTGTAATATGTGTTCACGGGGTAGCCGGAGCAAAACCCTCATGGCGGCTAGCAACTCTAATAGATCCATAGATGATTTCCTAGTCAAAACCAATTTGGCGATTGACGAGGAAATCAGCAAAATGCAGCACAAGGTCTCTTTAGAACTTGACGCTGCACGTAGGCTGTCGGCGCATATTGCTAGCTCCAAAAAATCTTCCTTGGGGAACATTGCATCTGCCCGTACCCCTGATCGTTCTGCTGCCCCACGGCCTCTGATAACAACGGCAGTTATGCATCCTGCTCCCTCTACTATTCCTGTACATTCCCCTCCAATTTCCCAACCTGATCCAGTGCTACAGAGTACTGGCCCTGCCCCTCTATTTAGTATCGCGGGTTCCTTTCCCCCTCCTAAAATAAGTCAAGCTGCCAGCCATTGTAGTGCTAAGAAAGCCGCAGCATATAAAAAGAAATGTCTGGCGAGAACTATACACGCTAGGAAAAAAGCCAGAATAGCAAGGTTAAAGTTTTTTAATAATAGAAGGGCCATGGGTTCCCCTGGGATGAAAGATGTTAACCCTAAACCGACTCACAGTGTTCTTAATGGGGAAGTTATTCCGGAAATACCTAGCCTGGTCGAAGATGATATTCTTAGCATCCCTCCTAGTCAGAACAGTATAAACATTTTGGATGGTCGGGTGAGCGGACCCGTGCATGACAGGGAGGGTGACAGCGAATTCCTCCAACTAGTCTGGGGTACGTTAAAGCAGCTACTTTCACCCCTGGAATTGAGGCTTTCTCGTATAGAGAATAACCTCCTTGAAATGGATAGGACCATAGTCACTCTAGCCAGCTTGAATCTTAAGGAAATGGATGCTAAGCTCACACGTGTAACTGAACCCACTCCCCAGCCCAAAGAAACAGAATCCGTTCAATCTCTTTCACAATCAGTTCAAAGCATCCCTGTGACCCTACCCAAACCTATTCCAAAACCCCGCACCACTATTGTAAATACTACTGTACCTACCCCGAGCCCAGCAGTACTCAAACCCTTCTACCCGCAGAAACCAGCACATAGGTCGAACACAGTCTCCAGGGCACCAGTTAACCCCCCCCCTAGGCCACCCTTGGTGTATAACCTAACACGTCAGGCGAGTCGTCACAACTTCCGCGGAGGGTTTATTGACCTCCCGCCAGAAGCAGGGTCGTACGTCATTATTCTAGCCGGTGTTCCAGAGTTGGATCAACAATCACAGGAGAATGATTTCTCTCTAAAAAATAAAGTCATCCACTGGCTTAATTCCAATAAACAACTCCCCGACCATCAAAGAAGTAATATACTTATGGTTCGGAGAGTTCCCTGGATTGGTCGTACGCACAAGTCCATAGCCGGCGACTGTGTGGTGGTATCATTTTCTGATCCCCACACAGCGCAGTGTCTATGTGCAGGGCCATCTTTTGAGGCCAATTCCACAATAGTGGTGAGGCCTCTCACCTTTTTCTACCCTCCTAGACAACAACTAGTGAGTGAGGGGTCATGGTCCACTGTCAGAAACCCTAGTCGATTGACACATAGTTTTGTTGGACAAAATCAACTTAATTGGTGGCAAGGGGTCCCCACTTCCAACAGGTTTGGCTGCCTGGAGGAGGTGGATTGACTCGGGAGGTCTGGAGACTTATCTCCCCTCAAGATTATTCCCCACCAACGGAGCCCTTCACCCCTAAATTCATTTCATAGGATGAAGGATACATTGACAACAAGCTTAGACGAACCGATCCAGATGCCAGCCATGACGAATCCTTCCCCACCAATTGTTACCAGCCCATCGGGCTCCACACATCCCTCTCCAACTTATACGGCCTATCAGGAACCCAATGATATGGCTGCGAGCCCGTCTCGCGCTCAAGTACCACATATAACTGTAATTTCATGGAATGTGGCTGGGCTCTCCAGTAAATTAGACTGCCCAGAGTGGGGCTTTTATGTTAGTTCCAAAAACTTAATACTCTTACAGGAAACCTGGGCGCGAGAAGCAGTAGACCTACCTGGCTTTGCTTCTTTCACCAAAACAGCCAAGTGGGAGGGAAAGGGGAGACCATCTGGGGGATTAATGATAGGGATAGCAACGGATCTAGGCTGCCAAGCCTCCGCTTTGGAGACCGCTTCCGACGATCTGTTGGCCGTCCTACTAGAGTGGCCTGACGCATTGAAGCTTCTAGTTATTAATATCTACTCTAGGCCGACCAAAATGCATAACGAGTCGCCCACTATAGATGAGTTAGCTAGGTTTCTAGAGGGCATCCCGTGTGATCTCCCCTGTCTAGTTGGGGGCGATTTCAACTCCCACTATGAACCTCTGCCCGGACTACGCGATGGTCCGTCCCTAGATGAAGACTCCAGCTGGCTGATACCTGAGTCGGCGGCACCACCTCCAAAGGTTTGGACTCCCCTGGCCCTACAAATAAATGCCCTTACTCTTAATCTTGCTCTTAGGGCATGTAATGGGCGCTGTAATTCGGACATACCAAGTAATCCGACTTACAACAAACCCGGTAGTGAATCCCGACTAGATTACATTATGGTTAAAACCTTCATGTGGCCAGCAATAATTGACTTTAAAGTATGCCCAAGAACGGACAGTGACCATAATTCACTGGAATTGACTTATTCCCTCCCTAGGAACCAGGACCTATTACAGGGATCTGGTAGTGACAAGTCTGGCCTCCTACTTGAAAATAATCGTAGGAAAGTCAAGTGGGAGAAGCTGGCTAGTAGTATAGACAAAATACCCTGCCTCTATGAAAGGATAATTCCATTTTTAGAGTGTGCCTTCGACCTAGGCACCAAAGACCTAGATGAAGTAACTAGAGGAGAACTAGCAATAATACATAAAAACATTACAGACTCCCTTGAACAAGACTTGTTCACATCCTCTACGAAAAGGAAGGGCTTTAAGCCAAAGACCTCGTGGTATAATGCCACGTGTAGGAAGGCTAAGGCCCATTTGATATCTGCCATTAAGGGACGCCTTGGCAGGGAAGAAATTTGGGATAGGAGAAATAAGTATAAGTCCCTTCTAGTGAACGCCAAGGCGGAATGGGACCACGATTATTGGGAGAACCTCACGAAAGCACTATCAACCAGAGATTCACGCAAATTCTGGCGGGTAGTAGCGAATGGCACGACGGAGTTATCTCCAGCATTAGAGCCCAATATAGCCCCCTCAGTATGGCAGGCCCACTTTGAAGCGCTGTATGCAGAGGGTGGTGGGGATCCTAGTAGCGAGAGATTCTTGATTAGACCTACCCCTTCGGGGGCCTCATTCACTGAAAAAGAAGTGAGGGAGGCCATCAAAGGCCTAGCTGCTGGAAAAGCACCGGGATTGGACGGGGTCCCGGGGGACCTGTTTAAACAGGAACCAGGGATTTGGGCACCATACCTCACACTTATATTTAATGCTATTCAGGGGGGAATGACTGTGCCCGATACTTGGATGGGAGCAGAGGTAGTCCCAATTTATAAAAAGGGATCCCCTCTGCTCCCATCCAACTATCGTCCTATCAGTCTGATAGATATATCCCAAAAACTCTTTGGCAGACTGATCTTAAATCGTTTGCAGGTGTGGATTCATGAAACGGATATCCTGTCCCCATACCAGGCAGGATTTCGGGAGGGTGTATCTACTACAGACCAAATATTCAGGCTACAACTGCTCTATTGGAGAACAGCGGTAATCGAGGGCGGCAGTCTATATACCATCTTTGTAGACCTACGTGCCGCCTTCGATTTAGTTCCTAGAGCAAGGCTGTGGAGCGTCATGAAAGAGCTGAAAGTCCCAGAGGACATTTTGGCAATCCTGATGAGACTCCATTCCAACAATTATGCCCGCGTTAGGTGTGGCAAAGGTGGCAAACTAACCGAAAGGTTCCCCGTTCGCAGAGGTGTAAGACAGGGTTGTGTGCTCGCACCTACCCTGTTTTGTATCTTTGTGAACGGGGTAGTTGCCCACCTCAACAGGATTGCTAACTCTGATGCCCCAAAGTTGACTGGCAACAGGGTGCCTGCAATTATGTTTGCGGACGACACCCTGTTGCTGTCTAAATCCCCGATGGGGATCCAACGCATTCTGGGTGGCTTCCTAGACTTCTGCTCTGAGCGGGGATTGGAAGTTAATCCCCAAAAAACTAAATTCATGATTTTAAATCCTAACGCCCGAAATAGAGCCCCTCCAAAGCTAGGAATGGTCCAACTAGAACGGGTCCACAATATTGAATACTTGGGCATTACTATAAATGAACATTTAACTTGGTCATCCCACCAGGCCAAAGTGACCATCAAACTGGCACAGTTGGCGGGTGGCACTTTGCGCCTGGCAAACAAATCAAGCTATCGACCACTTACCCCAATTATTCATATATACAAAACACAAGCGAGGGCAGGGGTTACTCACGGGGGTGAGCTGTGGGGCTACATTCAACATCCGAAGTTACAGGCCACGGAGAACAAATTTTTGAGACAGGTAGCTGCCCTTCCCCAGAGTACCCCACTACTTCCACTCAGATTAGATCTGGGTATTAAACCCATAACAGAGGAGTTGGGACTCAAACCCCTAAAATTTTGGAGGCGTTTGTGGTCCAGCCAGATCTTGTAACTTATAGAGAGGAACTACAGGAATTCCTGGAACTAGGGAACATAAAGAAGATTCCTTGGTTGACCTATGTCAAGGGAAGGTTCGAGGAAATGGGGTTCCCAGAACTATGGACAGATCCTATTAATTCATGTACGAAGATATCAAAGAAGGTACTTGCGAGTGCCTACAACGACATGATGCTCACCAGAGCCTCCAACAACTCCCGTGAGGGGTCCCTGACAAAATCATTCCTGAAAATAAAAGACACCTACTCTCTCGAAAAAACACTGGACAATATTTCCCCTGCACTAACAAGGAAATTGTTCTTACAATGGCGCTACGGATGTCTTCCTCTAGCCTCGTTTACAGCGTCCTGGACAGCGTGCTTCACCATGCCATCTTGCCCAATGTGCGCCCACCCGAAGGAGGACGACATGCACGTGGTCTTCTTCTGCAAGGGTTATGAGCGAAGCAGAAAATATTGGCTAGTTCCGATGCTCAGGAACCTGGGATTTAGATCTTTCCAAACTGCTTATAGAGTTCTAAAATCTGACCTCTCCCCTTATGTAGTTTTTGCACTTTCAAAATTTTTAACTGCATTGTGGGTTACCCGAACTCGAATGATGAAAAGATTGGTATAATGGACTCCTCCAGCGGTTCTTCTTACTGTTTTACCCAACTTTTAAATGAATTTTATCATACTGGATCACACTATGTTTAATAAGTTTTTAATTGTATGTTCATGTTGCATCTTTTATGATCTGTGATCGAAATAAAGATTTTTGAAATGAAATGAAATATTATGCTCCATTACTGCTGCTGCTCAGACAGGAGCTGTCTGAGCATCCTTAAATCATACAGACTTGCACCCGAATAAACAGGTGCGAGGTGTATGTCACAGGTACCGGATGTCTTTAGGAATAAGCCAAGCTTACAGGGGGGATCAGAGATAATTTGGATATGGGAACTGGAGTACGGAGGAAAAGAACGCTATGTCTGTCATGATGTCACTGGACCTGTAAGTAATTAAGCATCTGTTTTTTCAAAACTCCCCATGAGGCTGAATGCATGCTTCGCAGCACGTCTTAGGCATGGCGACTTCTCTCTTTCTCAGTACCTCCCCCCTACCTCGTGTGGCAGCCCGGGCTGCGACAGCTTTCCAGCCAAACACCAACAGTTTTTGTGCCCCCAGCCGCACCCGAGAACTTCACAGGTCGTTAAAAGACCATTCACTTGTTAACGAGTCTTTGTTTGAACACCAGAGGTGATTGCTCTGTGAGCAATCACCATACCATCCTGTTTTTCAACACTGCTGGAGCAGGGCAGCGCCGCAAAATGTGCCAGTGTTTTCCCGTTTTTACATGTAAATACAGATAAAGGAAACTTGTTTTCCGTCTGTATTTATATGTAAAAATCCGTTTAAACGGAAAACCGGGAGCCCTAATTATAATGAGATCAAAAAAGTTAACAAGAGCAGTCAACCGGGCCTGGATACATCCATGACATCAGGAACATGTTGGCGAATAAAAGCTTGTAGGGCCGCAGGATCCTCGTAGGTGGTTGTTCTGTCTTTATAAGTAACCTTAAAGAGACAAGGGTGCAAGAGACCATATCTAGCATTAAGGGCTCTGAGCTGCGGCCTCATGTCCAAGAACTTCTTCCTCCGTTCCGCTGTGGCCTTGGAGACATCCTGCGATAGATAGAGACGATGACCCTCCCATATGATCTGCTTCTTGAGTTTGGCGGCTGAAAGGACCTGTAGGAGGTCAGTATATTGCAGGAACAGCATGATGACACGTCTAGGCTTGTTAGCGATCTTAGGACCAAGACGATGAGCTCGTTGGATGTTGATGGAGGATAGGCCCGGAGCGTCTAAGATCTTGGCAAGAAAGGACTGGAAGAAGGTGGTAGGGTTAGACCCTTCTGAAAGTTCCGGAAGGCCATATAAGCGTAGGTTGTTCCTTCGGTTCCTGTTTTCCAAATCCTCCGTCTGTCGTTTGAGTAGTAGTATCTCCGCCTCCATGGACGGAATACGGGAACAAGAGGACTGCAAAGAATCTGTGGATTATTGCAAGGTGAGGACACGCGTATCCAGAGAAGACCATTTCTCCTGCATAGCCTGCATATTTTTGGTGGTGGCTTCCATAAATGGCTTGAATGCACGCAACTCCTCCAATATGAGATCCATAGAGGAGGGAGAAGAATTACTCCCAGGAGACGGCGGGTCCTTCTTTAGGCGCTTAGAAGAAACCAAAGAGGATTGCGCTTTGCTTCCGGAGGGAGCCTTAGGAATGGCTCCGTGCACGGATTCAGATTTTGATGGCCGACCCTCTTCCATATCTTGAATAGGTGAGTCAGAGTCTGAACCGACCGGCACTTTAGAAGTGGAATTAAGCTTCAAATGCGAAGTTTCCCCATTGAAGACCAGAGAAACAATTGAGAGGAAACAAAGAGTCAATGGGGAATAAGCAGGTGTCTTGGCACAGTATAGAAAAAGTAAAGGTTGGCAATTTAGTAGAACCAAAAAGATAAGGTTTAGCAATGCTCCATGGATAACTGAGAGGAAGGCATGTCCCGCAATATCATGTGGTAATCAATAGAGGGCAGTGTCTCATCCAGGAAGACGAAGCTGAGAGAGCCATAACATAAATGAGAAGTTGCCGTGAGAGATCCTTGTGATGAGTTAATAGTATAACAGCTCTAGGGTCGAGCCGCAACAGGCAGAGAACTACGTGGTCATAGAAAGGTGCTCCAGTGAACTCTCTGGTAGGACGCGCAGGAAAGGAGCAGAGAAGAGTTAGAGAAGACACTCTGTAAGCTCCTATGGGCGCTCCTGAAGAGATAAATCCAGGCAACGTGACGCTCCAAAAACACAGGACAGCAAGAGGGCAAGGATACAGGTTGTAAGTTGCGCCGAGAGGAACTGCATCAAAAGTTCAAAGCTCGTATAAACAAAGAAATCCACATAAGCATGTTGAGGAAGAGAGAGCAACAACGACAAAATGGCGCCCGGAGCAGGAAGGATGAGAGCCCTGAGGAGAGAAGTCCAGTAAAATACAGCATACACAACGTTGGGCTCACCAGCTGTGATAGATGAGGATGAAGCCTTGTTGAGGTCGAATAGGCATCTCGAGGACTGTAGGAGCTGGCCGTTTGCAAACTCCGCGGCCGGCGTACAAAATGGCGGTTGCACTCGCCGAAGATGAGAGCCCTGAAGCGGCTGATATAAAAGTCCGTGAAAACCGGGAAACAATGAGGGCGTTAGGCTCTCCTCATGTTCTGGTTCACGGATCAGTGTACATTGCGTTGAAAAACGCGAAGAGGCTGCCGGAATCTTGTGGTGATAGGAGGTCGGCGTCGGAGCCTCCGGGTTACGCCGCCATCTTGGCCGGCGTCCAAGCCACGCCCCCCACAATTAAGTCTAATAGATTCGGTAGAGGCCTAGTCGACCTCAGTCCTACGTCTAAACTACAGGATATATTATTCCAATGCGCAGAGCCTGTTGGGAATATAGGAACTACACCATCCTGGAACCGGTTTCAGGCTAACGGCCTTCATGAGCCAGGCTAGCTTGAATCCAGTGGCAAAGTGAGCAAGCGACCCACGTCTGGGCATAGCCTGCCAACTTAGGGCAAATAAAGCAAACAAGAGATGATGGACGGAGGGCTGAAACTTTTCAGACACTCACCCCCAGTCATAGATCTGAGTTGAAGCCATCATCATTCTTTAGCTTACTTCGCCACCCCAGTTCAGATACAGCTATATGCAAATGAGTCTTGACCCTGTGCCTCATGGGAACAGTCCAGTCGAAACTGCCAAGCCATGTATTCCCTGGACGGGAAACAAGTTTCCTGGGACCAGTTTCAGGCTAACAGCCATCATCATCCAGGCTAGCTTGAATCTAGTAGCATTACTTTTTGTATAGAACAAACTCAATGTGAAGGTTTTGAAGCGTTAGCATGAGCACATACCTGCCAACTCATTCAGTGCCACAGTGTGACACGCGATATCGGCTCCCATCAATCACACTGTGGTAGGAAAACAGTGGTTTTCCAGCACATTCGAGAGGCTTTGAACTGCCGACGTCCATTAAGGGGTGTAAAAACACCCCAGGAGATCGGCACCAGCCTTGGTAAGCTTTTTTTGGGGGGAGAGGGAGCATGGGGGGACGGTGGGGTTCAAAAGTGCCTCCTGGGTACTTCTCGGCACCAGACCCCGCCCCACCGCTCACACTGTGAAATTGTTCTTCAAGTTGGCAGGTATGCGAGCACCAGTTACACTAGTGTACGTCTCGTTCGTTAGTAAAGATAGGACTATGTGAAATTCGTGTAATTTGTTTTTGTGCAATCAAGTGAAATTACACGAAACCATGCAGAATGGGACACCAGCATTTCGCGCTATATTTTGTAGTCTAATTGCGTCCTTGCCTCTGTTTTGAATGCACTGCAAGCTTTAAGAATAAAAAAAAATACAAAAAACACAAGTGCAGCTAACATCAGATACTCAAGATCTGGTCATTTGCGTTGTTCCCATGCTCCTGTGGCAAACGGGCACACGGCGTAATTATGTCACATGACCTAATGGCGTAATTTCGGGACTTTCATGAGAAGAGTGTAACATGAAACTTGCTAAATTATATGAGATTACATCGTTTTAACAGAAATTTCGCCAGGGCCTAGTAAAGATGCGTCTGGTTTGAAACAATTGACTCTAGTTTGGAAGTTTTCCCTATGGTTTGCAGTAACACAGTCTGCACATCAGCTGCAGATGACAAACAGTATATCTCCTATATCTAGTTTTACAAGAAAGTTGCTCGGTCCTTTAAAACGAGGAGAGAATTTTGGGACAACATTTTTTTGCGTTGGATTTGTCAACTAGGTTCAATGTATGTGGAAAGGTTAAGTGGTTCGATTTATAATATCATTTTGGAGTTATATAAGCACATCATTTACAGTGTTTTAGGCTGTTTATTGGTGCCTGGTTTCCACGTAATCCAATATATGCGTGACATCATCAGCAGGTTGCATTCTGGGGCTTGTAGTCACACTTCAGCTATGTGAGCATAGGCTCGAATATCCCTCCAGGCATAGTACTGTTTGCTGAAAGCCAGGATAGGATGAAGGCTTCGCAGAAGGACTTGTGGCTACCAGACAGCTATGCGGGCATCTTTGGGCCCGCCTATTCCAGTGAAGTGTATTGGAAGTGTGCCACAACACCGTCTATACTCCGTTTTTTTTAAAAACACCAATCAGCCTTTGTTTTCCCCGGTCGTCAACCAGTGACGACCAATAAGACCTAGGTATGTATGGAATGTTCAGAACCTGCTTCGAATAGGGCGTGGCGAGCCGAGGGGTGACAATGTGCCCCGTCAAGTAAGACTACTAGAAGAAGCGAGCGAGCTGTTGTGGGGACCCCGCCTCATTTGGGGTAAAAGCGGTTCTGAAGGGGAAACGACGCTCTGCGAAGCGGTAAGCGTGCACACCACTGCCGGGGCTGATCGATGTGTTAATAAAAGACAGTAAGTCCGGATCCTTGTAGCCCTTTGGGTTACAGCCCACGCTTCTGAGTTACAGGTGGGTGATCTTGATGGGGCTGACTCATTCGGTTGTCATTCCGAGGCCGTTGAGCTCGGTAATAGTAACACCCTTTTATTGATTGTGAAGATGCTAAAATATTGAGGTGGGAAGCAATAATTCTAAGGCGGTTCAATTTTATTGAAAGTATAATAGAAGTGAGCACTTTCACCTTTCAGATAAAAGGTGATTGTTTGAGAAGGAGGGTTGGTGGATTAAAAATCGGACCGGGCACCGGGACACGCTAAAAAAAAGTGGCCCACATTTGCATATTGCCTTTCTGCAAAACACTGTTTCTGCGAAATGTTATTTAAAAAAAAAGAAGGGGGGGGGGGGGGGGTTAAAAAAATGCACAGATTCGTTTACACAGGTGAAACACACCTGAAAAAATGTGAGGCCACTTTGGCTCCGGACCCCTGCTCAATATGCATACATTAATTGGCCGGCAAAGCGCATGAAAGGGAGTGACACCTCGGCCGTTGATAAAAGGGAGGTCATGGACGCACATCTGCCTCCAGAAAGGCCATTCAGGCACCCACTGGGCTGCTGGCGGCATCGAACAACGGAGAACCCGCCCGAATCCGTCCCCCCAGACTGCTAAAAAAAAAGCAGCCTACAGCTGGAACTGGACACCGACCCCTCGGCATTGCCCGAGTGACCGCATTACCAATCTGACGCTGTTGAGAAGGCAGCGGCTGGCCCTGGGGCATCATAACTGCTGCATTTCCTCCTACAGGTATTTTCCTATGGATTCAAGATAATAGGACAACAGCACAGCACGAGGAGAGTTCCCGTATAAAATGCAAAATAAGGAATAACTAGGAACACCTCGGGAACACGCGTGCTTGGAATCAACAGGGCCTCCTAATTTAAGGTAGGCAATTGTGACGGGCATTTCAGTGCTTTAGTTCAGCCACGGGTTGTAGGTGGGGCCCACTGGCGCTCCTTTTAGGAGACCAGCCGTCAGTGGTTGCCTAAACTTATGGCAGGGAGGGGGCGGACGGGACAGATGTGCACACTGACTCACACCCATGTATGTGTGTGTATATATATATATATATATATACTGTAGTGTTACCTTGGGTGAACGGACGACACCAACACGCATATGAGATAAGGAGCTTTATTAGTTTACAACATTTCACCTTACTTCCCTGCTCCCAACTGAACTTATACACCCCCCTTCCCCCACAACTAAATCGAGTTCACTTTTAACGACTCTTTAAATTTATTTTGGTCTATTTCGTTATCTTTTATAAATGTTTTGATTTATTACATTAGATAATATTGACTGATATTAACATTTTCAAAATAAACATTTTAATTATAGAAATATTGAATCCACCTCTAATCCCATAATGCTTTCGCATTGCTGCCATGAGCAAGCCAAGACACAGCTCAACTCGCTTAGTGTGTGATGCGCACTATATAAATACAAAGTCAGTATGGGACAGGAAATAAGCCCGGGCATAAAAATAAAAGTGGCCTCCATTAGTGAGTTAGGGTGGCAAAAACGTGGTCATGTTTGCAAATTGGGGCAGTTTTGAATTTGTAAAGACCCTCTGTTTTGTAAGGTAAGGAAGACTGTATGGATTTGAGTTAGCTGCAGCAACGTTTTCTTTAATATCAGGAAAATCGGCAGCAAATCCAGTCCAGCAGACCTTAAAAACAGCCAAAAACTGGCCCACACACTGACCTGTCAGACCAGTCGGTCAGGAACTGCTTGATTGTCCTAAAGGCCAGTTTGACAACTTACAAATGTATGTCATAGTTCTCAAAGTGCCCAATTTTATGTCTCACTGGTTTAGCCAGCTGAAGTGTTTTTTTTATCTACATTCTGGTACTCTGTGCTTAATTTGTAAAAAAAATAAAAATTGTGCCATGGCCATTTTCAGGAGGCCACTGTAGCTTGCACCACCCATTGCCCCAGCCAGCGCTGCCAATGACAGTACCAATAGAACTACTAACCATCACACACTTACATGTGTGACAGTTAAGACTATTCCAGGCCACCCACAACTATAAAAGTGACTTGGGCAACAGAGACTAGTCTTTATATTTATGAAACAACTGTTCTTGTGCTCATCTGAAAATTAAACAGACACCGTCGCCATGAGGCGGACTGTCATAGGTACCGATATTGACATTTAAGTGCTGGTACAGAGCATCAGAAAACATTACTCAAATTAAGCATTGTGGTGTGTGTAATTTATAATTGTAACAGAAGGCTACATGCAATCAGTCCGCAGATCTGTTTAGCCGAAGAGCCAGGTCTTGAGAGTCTTCCGGAAGGTGTTCAGGGAGGGGGCGTGTCTGATGTCTGCCGGTAGCTAGTTCCAGGTCTTGGCTGCAATGTGAGAGAAGGATCTTCTGCCTGCTCTGGCTCTATGGATGCACAGGGTTTCGGCTAGTGCGAGGTTGGAACACCGGAGGTTTCTTTTGGGTATGTGGAAGTTAACGCTGTCGTTGAGGTATTTGGGTCCGTTGTTTTGTAGGCGTGAGTGAGGATTTTGAAAGTGACTCTTTTCTCCACGGGGAGCCAGTGGAGGCTTCGTAGGTGTTGGCTGATGTGTTCGTGTCAGGGGATGCCGAGGACGAGTCTGGCGGCGGTGTTCTGTATTGTCTGGAGTTTGCGGAGTACGGACTTGTTGATGCCGGTATAGAGTGCGTTTTCATAGTCCAGTCTTCTGGTGATTAGTGCATGGGTGACTGTCTTCTTTGACTCAGGGGGAATCCACTTGAAGGTCTGGCGGAGGATGCAGAAGGTTTTGAAGCAGCATGGAGGCGATGGCGTTGACCTGTCGGTTCATGGTGAGTGATGAGTCGAGTACAATGTCAAGGTTCTTGGCATGGTCTGAGGGGGTTTTTTGTCTCGAGGGCGATCGGCCACCAGGTGCTGTGCCATGCAGAAGGTGTGGTACAGACGACTAGGACTTCTATCTTCTCGGCTTTGAGCTTCAGGCGGCTGTTGGTCATCCAGACTGCAATGTCTTGCATTTCTTTCTGGAAGTTGAGTTTGGCGGTGGTGGGGTCTTTGGTGAGGGAGAGGATGAGCTGGGTGTCTTCTGCGTAGGATATGATGTTGAGCCATGTAGATGTTGAAGAGGGTGCGGCTCAGGGATGAACCCTGTGGGACTCCGCCGGTGATTTTCATGGGGTCAGAGAGGAAGGGTGATAGTCTGTTCCTTTGGCTTCTTCCAGGGAGGAATGATCGGATCCAGTCAAGGGCTGTTCCTTGTATGCCTGCATCGTGTAGTCTGGCGACTAGTTTGCGTTGGAAGACGGCATTGAAGGCCCCTGATAGGTTGAGTAGGATGAGGGCTGCGGAGTGGCATTGGTCCAGGAGGGTGCAGATGTCGTCTGTGGCGGCGAGTAGGGCGGTCTCTGTGCTGTGGTTGCTTCGGAATCCGGATTGGGACTGGTCGAGGACCTCGTTCTCTTCAATGAATCGTGTCAGTTTCCTGTTGACTGTTTTCTCTGCAACTTTGGCTGTGAAGGGGAGGAGGGAGATGGGCCGATAGTTCTTGAGGTCAGTGGGGTCAGCTCTGGGCTTCTAGAGCAGGGGTCTGACTTCTGCGCGCTTCCAGTCATCTGGGAAGGTGCCTGTTTTGAAGGTGGTGTTGATGGTGCATTGTAGTTCAGGTGAGATGGCGGCGGTGGCTCTGTGGTAGATGTGAGGGGGTCGTTGGGGGCCCCCGAATGGATGTTTTTCATGATTGAGGTGGTGTCTTCGGCCATGATCGGTGTCCAGTTGGAGATGGTGGGCTGGCTGGTGTTTCTAGGGGCGGGGGGGGGGCATCTGTGGAGCCTGGTGAATGGTCTATGTAGTGGTCGTAAAGGTTTTTGATCTTGGGGTGGAAATAGGTTCCAAGCTTGTTGCCTAGGTCTTGGGATGGGGTGATGTCTGTGGCTTCGCTGCGAGGGTTGGTGAATTATTGAATGACACTGAAAAGTTTCTTGTAGTTGGTGGAGTTGGCCAGGATTTTATTGTGGATGAAGTTCCTCTTGTTGGCTCTGATCTGGTTGTGGTAGTCCGTCATGGCGTTCTTGTAGGTGGTATGGTTTTTGGTTGTCTTGGTGTTTCCCCAGTTTGTCTCCAGGCATCTGCAGGTGCATCTGGCTTCTTGGAGAGTGATGGTGAACCAGGTAGCTTTCCTGGGGGGTTGTTTGTTGGGGTTGCGTAGCTGGGCGAGCTCGTCTGCACAGTTCGAGATCCAGGTGTGGAGTTCTCTGGCTGCGTTGTTTGCCTCGGGTGCCCTGGTGTGGTTGTCTCGGGTGTAGGTGGACTTAAGTTGCTTGTTGGTAACCTTGCTTCAGTTCCTTCGTGGTGGGCGTGGGGCTGGTTTGGGTGCCTTGGGTTTGTTGATGGCGAAGTGTACGCAGTGATGGTCGGTCGATGGCAGCTGCGTTGTGTGGCTGAATTGAATGCTGTTTCCTGCTATGAAGATGGGGTCGAGGGTGTGTCCTGCTCTGTGGGTCGGTGTGTTGACAAGTTGTTTAAGTCCGATGCTGGCGAGGTTGTCACAAAGGAAAGTGGAGTTGGGCTAGCTGGAGTTGTCGAGGTGGATGTTCAGGTCTCCAATGAGTATGTAGTTTATTCAGACGAGGGCGTGGGGTGCGATGAAGTCGGTGATGGTGGTGGTAAAGGTTGTTCGGGGGCTGAGGGGTCTGTAGACAAGGGCTCCCCGGAGTGTGGCTTTGGGGGGTGGTCTGGATCTGTAAGTGCAGGTGTTCGGCGAAGGGGAAGGTTTAGCTGGAGGTGGTGAGGCAGACGGCACTCTTGTGGGCGATGGCGAGGCCCCCTCCTGGGTGGTTGGGGTGGTCTTTCCTCTGGATCTTGTATCCGTCTGATGTCGGGTGCTCAGTATGCGTTGGTCCAGGTCTCTATGAAGAAGGCGATGTCGGGCGAGAGAGAGAGTCGAGTAGGTTCCAGATTTCCATGGCATGTTTATGTACGGAGCGTATGTTGAGGAGGATGCATTTTAGGTTGTCGCCGGCAGTGTTGGAGGCCGGGGTGGCGGTGAGGGTCTGGCGGCAGTTGAGGCAGGAGAACTGGCCATGGGCCGTGTTCGGCGAGGCCTGTTGGCATTCTCTAAGTCTTCCAGGGTTGAGTGCGAGGAGGGCGGTGGTGTTGTAGAGATGGGTAGTGGGAGGTCCAGGGTTCCTGGCGCTGGCCGCGGTTGGGTCGGCCAGTATGGAGTTAAAAAACTGAGTTTAATAATCTACTCGTGTGGAATTTGAAAACTGAGAGGTCTGTCTAAAATATATGTATATATTCACTGAAAAAAACAGGTTTCAGGGACTTTATAGTAAGGAATTAGCATTTTAAAAACCTTAGAAATTCACTGAAAAAATCAAAGGTAAGAGGGCAGCTATAGTTAGTCTGACATTTCAGTCGTACAAAACCAGAGAAATTCAGCCGTTGAAGTTAGCTGAGCTACTATAACTCGTGCCCCAGTAATGCACTGCTTATGACCTCCCATATTACATAACTCATAACCATGTCAGTGACATCACTGATGACATCACAAATGACATCTCAAATGACATCACTGATGACATCAGTGACAACATCATATAGTAACTGAGAGTGTTTTTTAAAAGTTTGAGTGTTAAATATATATACACCAAGGTGTGTTGAAGAATCAGTGGGTGCGTGACTGACTGTATAACTGAGTGATTAGGTGTTCTTTTTTATTTTCTTATTTTTAATTTTAACGTGCGGCATATGCCCAGAGACATCTTGGTGCTGCTTGTAAGAAGAAAGGAGAGATAGAAACAGGGATTAGAGCGGGAGAGTTAATAGCCAGGTTTTGAGAGGCTTTCTAAAGGCCAAGAAGTTGGTGGAATTCTTCAGAGAGACATTGGGGTCGATTCCGATCCGGTAAAAAGCGATCCGAATTGCCGTTCGGAGCGTTTTTCCCGTACGAATCATACCCTGCAACGTCCCCCGTACGTACGATGAAGTACAATTCGTACCAGGAGCTGGACTCCGTACGAATCGTACAGGGACCGTATGAATCAAATCCCCGTACGAATATCCCTCGGAACCTGCTGTACACGACATCTGTACGGTTAGCGGCTGCTTTTTCCGAACCGGCAAGTATGATTCGTGTTGGGTATGCACCGTACGACCCTTTTTCTACGGGAGCTGAAAACAGCCGTAAAAGCAGAGTTCGCCCCAAAACAGGTACGGAACGCCCTCCCCACCCTGCGATCACTGGGTGTACGCACCGTACCCCGCGATCTTGGGGTGTACGGTGCGTACCCCATGTCCGCTGGGTGTACGGTGCATACCCTCCATGATCGCAGGGGTACGGTGCATGCCCCTGCGATCATGGGTGTGAATGTGCGCTTTTCCATACGAATCGCCCTTACCTGACGTGGACCGTACGAATCGCGTCCTGATACCCCGGTCCGGATTGTACTCGTCGAGTCGTACGGTGTGTGTACGAGTCGTACGGAGACGGCTCCGGATGCGAATCGCACGGACGAGAATTTTACCTAATCGGAATCGGCCCCATTGTGTTCCAAAGGTGTGATGTGGAGAGAGAGAGACTTCTCCATCCCCAATTAACTTTAAGAAAGCTGTAAACTGACTAAGTCATGGAATTCATAGACTGCAATATTCTGTTTGGAATATACCATGTCAGTTTTTTCCTGAGGACTTTGGGACCATGAGAGTACACAGCTTTATGAGCTATGCACGGGGCGTTTAGCTCCACTTTTAGAAAGAGGATAATTTTTTGCAGAATTTTCAGTGTATAGAAACAATATGATTTAAGATGCTTGACATGATATCTAAAAGACCACTTAGTTTCAAATATTGTTCTGAGATTCTTAGATTTAGCCACTGGGCTAGGAACAGAACCCAAATCCCCAGGCCACCGGGATTGATTCCACAAAAAAATGTTGAATCTGAAGAGGAGAACTTCGGTCTTTGCTGCATTCAATTTCATGCAATGCCTTCCCATCCATTGAACTACAGCAATCATGCATTTTCTGAAGCGCATGGCTGTTTCCTTGATGTTATTGGTTATGGGAACAACAATTTCAGTGTTGTCCGCATACAAGATCGTGAAAAAGCCGAAGGATCTGATCAGGATAATAAGAGGGGCCACATAAATGTAAAATAAGGTGGGGCTTATGGAGGAGCCCTGTGGGACTCCAAAGGGTAGGCAAAATGTTTCTGACCTGAAGTCCCCTAAACTAACAGACTGTTCTCTTCTATTCAGAAAAGAACAGCGCAGTTTGAAGGCTGCACCATTGACACCTATGTCAAGGAGTCACTGCTTCAGAATTGCCTGGCTTACTATGTCAAAAGCCATAGATAGGTCCAATAGGACCACTGCAGCTCTATCCCCACGGCCCAACATCACCCTAACCTCTTCAGCCACAATAAGCAAAGCAGTTTCCGGTGTCTCAGTGAATGTTTGGGTGAGTGACTGGTTTCTGTGAATGTGTGCATCTGTCTGTTAGTTAATGTCTAAGTGAGTGTATGAGAGTGTTAGTGGGCACTTGAATGGCTATATGGGAGATTGACTGCTTGTCTGACTATGCCTATAGTTGTCTGAGTGTCTGTGTTTGTGGGTGAGGAGGTGTGTGACTGCTTGTATGGATCAGTGAGTAGGTCAGTCATTGGCTGTATGGGGTACTGTTGCTTTTGTGAGAAGCTGTATGGGTGAGTGAGTGTATGGCTGTGTCGGTAATTGAGTGCATGTGTCAGTATGGGTGAGTACCTGAGTATGTGAAAGGCAGTATACGTGAATGATGGGGTATAAGAGTGACTGTATGCGTGAGTGAGTGAGTGAACGTGACAGTGGCTAAATAGATGAGTACATGCTTCTGTCAGTGACTGTATAGCTGAGCGAGTATGTGTTCCTATATGTATGACTAAGAAAGTGGGTGGGTGTGCACCTGTTTGGGTGAGTAAGTGGTTGTTTGACTTTATGGGTTAGTTCCTACGTGTGAGTAGTTTTATGGGTGGCTCACTCACTGTGTCAGCCCCTGTATGCCTGTGTGAGTGGATATGTCAATGGCTGTATTAGTGAGTGAGTTGGTCTATGAGTGGCAGTATGGGTAAGTGAGTAGATGTGCATATAGATCACTGAATAAGTGAGTGGGTGTGTAAGTACTGGTATGGCTCTGTGAATGGGTTTGTGAATGGTTGTGTGGAAGCGGCAGTGGGAATATAAAAGATTGTACAGTGGTGTGAGTGGACGTGTCAGAGATGTTTTGGATGATGTCATCAGTGATGTCATTTGACTTGTCATCAGTGATGTCATCAGCGATGTTACTGACCATGCCATGAGTGATGTAATATGTGAGATCATAAGCAGTGCATTGTGGGGTGTGATTATAGTGAGCTCAGCTAACTATAACAGTTGAATTTCTCTGGTTTGGTATGAGTGAAATGTTAGACGAACTAGAACGTCCCTCTAACCTTTGGTTTTATCCATGAATTTCTAAAGTTTTTAAAATGCTAATTCCTAACTAGAACGTCCCTGTAACCTTAGTTTTTTCAGTGTATTTCTAAGGTTTTTAAAATGCTAATTCCTAACTATAATGTCCCTGAAACCTGTGTTTTTTTCAGTGAATTTCTAAGGTTTTTTAACTACCAGTCACGTTTGCAGAGTGGTGGAGAAAGGGTGCCGGGCCTCGTCCAGCTCTCAGGAATTTCACTTTGTAGGACTTGCAGGAAGGCTTCTTGGCTCTTAAAGTCCCTCTGGAGCCAAGGGGACTTTGTCCCCTAACCAAGAGCGTTCCCGGAGGCGCATTTGCAGAGTGGTGGAGAAAGGGGTCGTGGACTGCTAAATGAACTCAGCAATTCTTCCTGTTTCGCTCTAGGTTGGGGAATGCAGTCCCCTTCACTGCTTGGGGTCCTTTGGGGCCAACTAGCCTACCTGTTACCACCAGTAAGCCCCACACAGTGGGATTGCTGAGAGGTGGTCACAGGCCATGCCCCCTTTAACCACTACTCTGTAAGCACGCCTCCTGATGCACTCTTGGTAGGGGGATGAAGTCCCCATGCCTCTTGAGGGTCCCTTGGGGCCAACTAGCCTTCCTGGTACCTCCTGTAAGCCCTACACAGCTGGATTGCTAGGAGGTGGTCCTAGCTATGCCCCTTTCTCCACCAGTCTACAAACGCGCCTCCTGGCGCACTGCTGCTTGGAGGCTGAAGTCCACTTTAGTCCTGAGGTCCTCAGGACACAGGGGGACCTCATCCTCCCACCAGCAGTGTGCCAAGAGGTGAGTTTACAGAGTGTTGTAAAAAGGGGCATGACCTCAGACCACCTCTCAGCAATCCCACTGTTTGGGGCTTACTGGAGGTACCTGGTTGGCTAGTTGGCCACAAAGGGTCCTCAGTAGTGGCGGGGACTTTATCCCCAACATAGAGCACACCAGGAGGTGCTTTTGCAGAGTAGTGGTGAAAGGGGGCGAAGCTTCTGGTGAGTTGCCGGTTCCTCTATTTGTTTTTATTATAAGAAAGGGGGCTGTGTGGCCCTCCAGCTCTTTGTGCTTTTGTGCCCTGGGGACCCCATTCCCCGGGGCCCGACCTATATATTTATTTTTAATTAAACACACAGGGAGGGGGCCACATGTCCCCCCTCCCGAGGCCGATTGGGAAGGGGCCCCTGCAACCCCTCTCCTCAGGCCGATTTCAGCCCCGGGTACCCCATCCCCCAAGGCCCGGGCATTTTTGTTTACATTTAGTTTTTTTAACTGGAGGGTGGCGGAGCGTCCTCCCCTCCCCTCCCCAGGCCATTTTCAGCCCCAGGGGCCCCTTCCCTCAGGACATGGCTGTTTATTTTAACATTGTTTAAAAAAAAATGAAAAGGAGGGGGTCGTGTCCCCACTTTTAGCCCCGTGGACCCCATCCCCTGGGACATGGCCACATTGTTCGGGGACCGAGGTGGGTGCCACAAGGCCCCCACGGTCCATGCCGGATTCATGCCTCCTACTGGAGCCAGCATTGCTTTTGGGCAAAGGGAGCTGCTAACATGCAGCTCCCTTTATTTAAAAGCAATTCTGCTTCACTTCATGGAAGTGAGAGCATTTTTCATGCTCTTGCTTCCATGAAGTGAAGCACAGTTTGCTATGGCTTGCTCCCGCCATGCCACAGCAAACTTCAATGTCCCAGGGGTAGGCACCCTGGGACATTTTTGGGGCCGGCCCTGGGGGGTGGCGGTATCCAGGGTGATAGTGTACTTTAACCCCGGGGAGGTAGTGTCCCCAGGGCTGGAGGTCTGCAACAGACCCCCGCATTTTCTTAATTGGTGCCCCAGGGAGGTGGTGGTCCACAGGGCTGGGGGTTTGCAACAGACCCCCACATTTTCTGAATTGGTGCCCCAGGGAGGTGGTGGTCCACAGGGCTGGGAGTTTGCAACTGATGTCTGCAACTGATCTCTGCATTTTCTCAATTGGTGTCCCGGGGAGGTAGGTGTCCCGGGGCTGTGAGGGGGGTGCTCAAGCCCTCCCACACTTCATTTTTAAAAATGGCCCCGGGGAGGTGGGGAGGGGCTGCATGCCCCCACATTAAATGACTATATCCCTGGGAAGGTGGCGGACCCCCACATCATGTGATGCTGCTCTTCTTTACCTCATTGTGTGCCCTGCTTCGTAGCCCGCTATATACCTGTTTATTGTATTACTCTCCTTAAATCATTTGTCTTGTAATTATGCAATTATTCCTATTTTGTATTCTTACTTGATGTCGATATTGTATTTATGTCCTTCCTTCCATCCTTTTGTAAAGCACTCTGATATCCTCTGGTATCTAGTTTGCGCTATATAAAACTTTATGAATAAATAAATAAATATCTATTTCCAATTTCCACTGGGATGTGGCCCACCCGGGGGGCTTTAAAAAGCAAAGCGCGGGAGACCACGCTGCGCTTTAAAAAGAAATGTCTGCCGGATTCGCACACCAAGTGCGAATCTCGCAGTTTTTTTTTTTTAAATTGCTTTTTTGAGCCATCGGAGTCCCTGTGGGATCCCCTGAGCAGTCCTAGGGGGTCAGGGTGTTTCTACCCTGCCCCCATTTCTTTATTTGTAATGTTTTTGAACCTTTTTCTTTGTGATTCGGTTCACCCGAGTAACAAGCTGGCTGCCAACACTACCTAGTTGGAACTGTTGGCAGCCAATCAGATTGCAGGCTCGAGATCGGGAGGGTTTGCCTATCCTCTGCGGCATATTTGTATATCTGAGACATGGTTAAATGTCTCAGGAACTACTGAACAGATTAACACCATTTAACAAAAAGAGTGCTTTCTGAACCAAGCGCTACCTTTTTGCCAAATTTGGTGTAATTTCGTTCAGCAGTTCGGGCTGTAGTTGTGTCAAAAGTTTCCTATGGAAATTAACATAGAGAAAACGCGTTTTGGTACACCCCCTTTTTCTTAGCTCCGCTTGATGAATCACCCCAAAACGTTTAACACAGCAGCTGAAGTAAGTGGGCCATTGGTTTTGAAAATTTCTCAAAGATTCATCAAATGGAGCCAAAGATATTGGCAAAAGAAAAAATGCTTTTTGAATAGAAACAAGGTCTTAACTATAACTACCTAGTGGCGGCCGCTACTCTCTGGGGAAAAAAGTGAACTTATGATTACCTTTGTCTTTATCACCATAACATATTTTGGAAAAACTCTGAAATTATTTTAATAGACCACATTTGAATACAGACAGGGTTATGAATGAAAATTGAAAAGACACTGAAATTCACAGGTGCTTTTGTTTTTTTAAACAATTTCTTTTAGGCAGTGTTAGAAAAGGGGAGCTCTAGTTGGCAGTGGCTTGCACTCTGTCTAAGGAGGGACCCTTCCTTCTAGTCAGGGTAAGGGGATTACACACCCAAGATAACCCTGTGGCATGAGCAGTCAGGCTTATCTTAGAGGCAATGTGTAAAGCATCTGTACAAACACAAACATTAGCACAGTGAAAATACTACAAATGGATACCAAACCAATTTAGAAAAATAGCCAATTTTTATCTAAGTAAGACAAGATCAAAACGACAAAAATCCAACATACACCAGTAAAGATATTACTGTTAAAAGGTTCAAAACAGTTCAGTTCATAGAAAACTATGAATGCATCACTTTTAGCACAAAGAACCTGGGATACATCAAAATCAAAGATGAAAACAGGCACATGGAGTGGGGTCAGGCACCGGAAGAGCAACACAATGTATCAGTTCCTTACTCCCAGGGGAAGTGATGTGTGGGTTTCTTACCCCCCGGGGAGGTGAGGCATTGGTTCCTTACTGCAGTGCAGGGGAGGTGTTGTGTTGGTTCCTTACTGTCAGGAGAGGTGAGGCCTCGGTTTCTTACTGCTGGGCTGCGTCGCAGGACCCACATCAAAGAGGAGCCTCGGACGTCGGAGACACGTGCTCAGGACTCCGCTGCAGCGATCTTTCAGCCGCATGGCAGGCACTGCGCCGATTCTTTGGCCTTTTTGATACATTTGTTTTTCACCCGCACAGCTATGCTGCATCAGGAAAAACAGGTGCTGAAGGTTGATGCGTGGATTTCCTTTTCGTTTTTGCTGCAAAACCAACTCCACAGGCCCAGAACTGGAATTGGCACCACTTGTCAGGTCAGAACTTCCAGCAGAGGAGTTCAGAGGCTGCAGATGAAGTCTTTGATGGCCCTGAGACGACTTAACACACAAGCCTTTGGAGAACCTTGGCAAACAGGATACAAAAAGCAAAGTCAAGTCCTGTTACTGCCCAAGACAGAAGCAGCAAACAATAGGCCAGCACAACACAGCAACAAGCGGAGTGGCAGTTCCCCTCCCTGCTTCTTCAGCTCTTCTTCTGGGCAGAATCTCCTTTTGGTCCAGAAGTGTTCTAAAAATATGGAGTCACAGCTCCAGTACTTATACAAGTTTCTGCCATTGAAGTAAGAAATTTTTTAAATGATAGTCTTTGTAGTGCACAAGATCCTGCCTTTCCCTGACCTGGCTCCAGACACACAACAGGGCGGTTAGCAAGAACATGCCCACTTTCTAAAAGTGGCATTTTTAAACACACAATTTAAACGCCAACTTCACTAAAAAATATTTTAAAATTCTGAGTTAAGGGAACCCAAACCCAAACCTCTATCTCTTCCAGTTTGAAAGTTACACTTGTAAGATGGCACAAGGCAGCTCCAATGATTACCTATTGGAGAGATAGTCCCTGCAAAAGTAAAAAATGAAATGGGCAATATTTCACTATAAGGACACATAAAACACACCAGTACATCTCCTACCATACACATACACTTCACCCTGCCCATGGGGCTAACTTGGGCCTACCTTAGGGGTGCCTTACATGTAGAAAAGGGGAAGGTTTGGGCCTGGCAAGTGGGTGCACTTGCCTGATTGACATGGTAGTTTAAAACTGAACACCCAGACACTGCAGTGGCAGGTCTGAGACATGCTTACGTGGCTACTCATGTGGGTGGCACAATCAGTGCTGCAGGCCCACTGATAGCATTTGAATTACAGGTCCTGGGCAAACACAGTGTACTTTACTAGGGACGTACCAGAAAATCTAATATGCCAAATCCTGGTTAACCAATAGCAATCGCTGATCAACAGTGACAAAATGCCGAGAGTTCTAAAACCAGCAAAAATTAAATGCAGCACACAGTCAAAAACAGAAGGTCAGAAGCAAAAAAGAGAGGAAAACACGCCAAAGATGCCAGGTCTAACACACATTTTAATATCAATAATAATAACGTTCAAAATTACCTGTAAAGCTCATGGCTACTTCGAACTGAAGTGTCCCAGCACTAGGGAAAGGCAACCAGATCTCCAACACAGCAAGATATGGTAAAAACATGACCCATTAGGCTGACCTAACCAGCCAGGTTTTTAGCTTTTTGGGGAACAGTAGTTCTGAAGATCACTGTCTGATTGAAAGAGGCATGGAGTTCCATCCTTTGGCTGCTAAAAATCTAAAGGAGCATCCTCCAATCCTCACCCTTTTGATGATGGGGACTGATGCCAGCAAAGACCCTGCCGATTTCAACCTTCTAGTAGAACATAAAGAAAGGGCGCAGATAGAGGGGACCCACGTTTCTAAGGATCTTGTGGAGTAACACATTGCTTTGAAGGTAAGCCGTTTCTCAAGTGGTAGCCAATGCAATTTTGAAATATCAGATCCCAGAGAGGACCTCCTAGGCAGGTTCAGTACCAGACAAGCCTCAGCATTTTGTACGCTCTGAAGTCGCATCAACCGAGACTGCGTAACTCCTGACTAAAGACCATTACGTTAATCCAGCTTTAAAATACCCAAGGCCTCAGGGAGGAAGCCAAGAATCTTGCTAAGGCCCTTTAGAATCCAGAAGCACTTGACTGCTATGGCTTTGATCTGACTGTCGAAGGAAAGCTTGGTATCAAACCATATGCCAAGATTCTTGACTTTCAGCTTAGGAGATGGCAAAGGGCCGAGCACGCCTGGCCACCAGGCCGAGGACCAAATGGATGGCTGGTTCCTTTAAGATAAGGACCTCAGTTTTTCCTGCATTTAATTTAAGATTACTGAGGTCCATCCATTGAGCAACCTCCGACATACAGGCCCTTAACAGCGCAGCAGTGTCAGTTGCATTTTGTGACAGGGTGATCACCAATTGCGTATCGTCGGCGTATAAAAACTGCAATGCTCTACGATATCAGCCAGGGGCACATTGTTGGAAGGATGGTCGGAAATGAAAGCTAGGAGGCCGTATAGGTTGAGCAATGGTGGCAAAGGTTTTATTGTTATTCTCAGAATATAGGGGAACAGACCTCCTATAGCAGAAAGGATTCTCGCTACAGCTTTGACTAATCCTCCCCACGACCCTCAGTCATCCATTATTGCTCTACCCCTTGGATTCTTTTACAAACCAGAGACATTAGGCCGGAACCATCTGTCTAATACCATCAGAACCCTGGTGAACAGGCAGACCCCATCATATCCAGCGTAGCCATCCCCCAGGTACACACATTTTAACTCTAATTTAAATCCTACACATTGGTCATCACAAGGTGGACACCAGCCAGTTTTACCTCTAGTGGAGTTATCAAACCGTTTTGCACCCCTGGATGCCATGACCATGTGCGATTGTCTTAGCAGGCCTGTTCCTACGGACTTGGAGACTCTTATTACTCAACAGGAATCTTCATGGCAAAACAATGGAACCCTGGGTGAAATTGATTGCAATTTTTATATCCTGGAACATTGCAGGCTTAGCTAATAAGCTTCTTGACCCCTTGTGGATTCTATTTATAAAGCAGTTCAGTGATTTGTTTACAGGAAACATGGTGGTCCGAAAGCAGTTTACCATTGGAGGGCTATAAGTCATTCTTTGTTCCGGCTTCCCCCTCACCTGCAGGAAGATCTAGTGGAGGTCTTGTTATTAATATCTCCTTGGCAGTAGAGTGTAAGATATCGGTCCATGTTTAGTCTTTGGTATTGTGCACGGGGTGTCACAAATTGGGTCTTATTAACTCTTATAACTCAAAGTCCTGTGCAAAGGGTGTGTGTAATATTTCCTTGTTGGGCTCCTTTTTAAGGAAACAGCTTAATGTGGCTTTTAAAAAGTTTATGATTGCCGGGGATTATAATATTCACCCATGTGGTGATGCTAGGACTTCTAGGCTGGCAGATTTGGGTTGCCCACATGTGAGGTGAATTAATTTTGAACTCACCACACAAGGTGATAGGCTGAACAGCTTTTTACATGAATTTGATTATCGTCCCTTATGTGCTTAATTGATCCCCACAGTAAGACCCTCATACCATCCTTTAATGGACAGGGAGGTGGGTCATTCATTGACTTCATATTGGTATCTACATCTCTACTTGAATTATTTAAGGGATTAATCATTCAAGCCAGTGCATACAGTGACCACAACCCATTGTGTGTTTATCTCAGCGGTCCCTTACTTACACATGGAGGGGGGGTGGGCAGAGTGGGGTGGTGAGACCAACAGATGGTGGAAGGTGGCTAAAATGGGCCCAGATATCCCCAGATCTGTTCTATGAGTCAATAACCGTCACGTGTACCAACGTGTTAGCCCTGTGCACCACACCATCATTGGCCCCAGGAGAGGTCATCAGCGCCTTTAAAACTATTTCTGCTAAAATAAGTCAATCAATCACGGCATTTATATAGCGCGCTACTCACCTGGGAGGGTCTCAAGGCGCTGGGGGAGAGGGGTGTGTCACTGCTCGAACAGCCAGGTCTTGAGTTGCTTCCTGAAGGAGAGATGGTCTTGGGTACGTCGAAGGTGAATGGGGAGGGAGTTCCAAGTCTTGGCTGCCAGGTAGGAGAAGGATCTTCCTCCGGCGGTGGCTCTGCGGATGCGTGGTACGGTGGCGAGGGCGTGGCTGGTCGATCGTAGCTGGCGGGTGGGCGTGTAGAAGGTCATGAGGTCGTTGAGGTACTTGGGGCCCAGGTCGTGTAGAGCCTTGTGTGCGTGGGTGAGGAGTCTGAACGTGATTCTCTTGCTGACGGGGATCCAGTGCAGTTCTCTCAGGTGTCCGGTGATGTGGCTGTGTCGGGGGATGCCCAGGATGAGTCGTGCGGAGGCGTTTTGGATGCGTTGGAGTCTTCTCTGGAGCTTGGCTGTGGTTACGGCGTAGAGGGCGTTCCCGTAGTCCAGTCGGCTGGTGACGAGTGCCTGGGTGACCGTCTTCCTGGTTTCGTTGGGGATCCATTTGAAGATCTTGCGGAGCATGCGCAGGGTGTTGAAGCACGAGGAAGAAACGGCGTTGACTTGTCTGCTCATTGACAGGGAGGAGTCCAGGATGAAGCCCAGGTTGCGTGCGTGGTCCGTTGGTTTGGGGGCGGTGCCCAGGGCCGGGGGCCACCAGGAGTCGTCCCAGGCGGAGGGTGATGATCCCAGGATGAGGACTTCCGTCTTGTCTGAGTTCAGTTTAAGGCGGCTGTTCCTCATCCAGTCGGCGACATCTTTCATCCCTTCGTGTAGGTTGGCTCTGGCGGTGGTGGGATCGTTGGTGAGGGAGAGGATCAGTTGGGTGTCGTCGGCGTAGGAGATGATGTTGAGGTGGTGTTGGCGTGCGATGGCTGCGAGGGGGCTCATGTAGACGTTGAAGAAGGTCGGGCTGAGAGAAGATCCTTGTGGTACGCCACAGATGACTTCGGTGGCCTCGGATCTGAACGGAGGAAGGCGGACTCTCTGGGTTCTTCCGGTGAGGAACGAGATGATCCACTCCAGTGCTTCCTCTCGGATTCCGATGTTGCTGAGGCGCTTCACTAGGGTGCGGTGGCAGACCGCGTCGAACGCTGCGGAGAGGTCCAGGAGGACGAGGGCCGCTGTTTCCCCGTTGTCGATCAGGGTTCTGATGTCGTCGGTGGCTGCGATCAGGGCGGTCTAGGTGCTGTGGTTGGCCCGAAATCCGGACTGCGAGTGGTCGAGGGATCTGTTCTTCTCGAGGAAGGCGGCAAGCTGTTTGTTGACGGTCTTCTTGATGACTTTGGCCGGAAAAGGAAGGAGCGAGATGGGACGGTAGTTCTTGAGGTCGGTGGGGTCCGCCGTTGGTTTTTTCAGAAGGGCGTCAGTTCGGCATGCTTCCAGCTCTCCGGGAAGGTGGCGGTGCGGAAGGAGGAGTTGATGGTGTCTCGGAGATGGGGTGCGATGGTGGCGGCGGCTTTGTTGAAGACGTGGTGTGGGCACGGGTCGGTAGGTGATCCTGAGTGGATGGAGTTCATTGTGCGGGTGGTGTCTTCAGTGCTGATCGGGGTCCAGTTGCAGAGGGTGGTGGTGGCGGGCGTTGGTTCGGTGGTAGGGTGCGTGGTCTGTGAGTCGAAGCTGTTGTGTATGTCGGCGATCTTGCGGTGGAAGAACGAGGCGAGGGAGTCGCAGAGGTCTTGCGTGGGAGTGATGTCGTTGGTTCCGGCGCTGGGGTTGGAGAACTCTTTGACAATGCTGAAGAGCTCCTTACTGTTGTGGGCGTTGTTGTCCAGTCGTTCATTGAGTGCCATCTTCTTGGTGGCGCGGATCAGTTGATGGTGTTTGCGGTATACAACCTTTACCACGCATTTTTTACCACGCATACTTTTACAACGCAAGTACTTTTACAACGCATATACTTTTACAACACAATATATTTATTAGTATGTTTAATGATAAATAAGGAATTAATAAATCATTTTTTTTTTCATTTATCAATTTTAATTATAATTTTAATTTATTAAGTTATTAATAGTGTTGTGTATTTTTTATAATTACAGTTTTATATTAGAATATTTTTTTGATTTTTTTATTAATATTACTAGATATTATTTGTTAGTATTAAATAATTATTAATTATTTAAAACATATTAGGAATTTTTTTTAATTAAATATATATTAAAAAAAATATAATAGAGACTTTTTAGATATTTATTTTAGATATTTCTTTTTTATTAATAATAATACTAGAGTATTATTTGTTAGTATTAAATAATTAATAATTTTAAAACATGAAAATTTTGATTGTTTTTTGGAAAACTTAGGACAGAAGGACAGAGGTAACAGAGGTTATTTTATTGTTGAAAAAAGCTTCGAGAAAACAAGTAGATGTATTTCTAACAAAAGGAAGTTAATTATTGGAAATGATGTATTGGTGTTTAATATTATGAATTGATATGTGGTTTAAAAGTGAATGGTTTGTTTGTTCAGATTATGGTAATAAAAAAAAATTGGTTGACGGAATATATTTAGATGAGTTACGAGACATGGTTGAGGAAAAATTTAAACTATATTGTTTCTTTGTTTTTAAACAAAGTTTTGGCAGCACAAAAACATTGATAAATTAAAGAAGATACATATGGGATTGTGTGTCTGAATTAATATCGCAAATGAAATTGAAAATGTTTTTTATATCTGATTCTGTTAACATGTATTTTTTAGAGAAAAAAAACCAGAAGATAGTAATGGAATGTCTTTTCAAAATTTAAAATAAATAGAAGTTTTGAGCTTTTAGAATATATAAAAAGAGATGATCGCATTTAAAAAATCACCAAATAGAAAAATAAAGGGTCATTTTTTTAAGGAAAAAAAATATTCATTTAAAATAAAACTTTTGATAAATTTCGTGAATGTTTTCATGAAGCTTTTTGATCACAATTTTTAGAAAAGAGCAGTAAAGATTTTTTAAGAAATTTGTCAAAAATGCATTATTTTATTATTTTTATAGCTATTCATTGAAAGTGGAAAAGTCTATAAAAAGTTTCAAAAAAATAAGTTTATCTAGTTAGAAAAAATTGGATTGTTTAAAAAATAAGGAAGTTATAAACAATCACAATTTTTTTTATAGCAAAAAAAATTCAAAATACACCTGACTTTATTTAATTTTATGTTTAATTTTGAAAAATGTTTTAGCCAATTAAATTAAAAATTTGGAAAAAATTTAGAGCAAAGCAGGAAAGTAATGTGAAGATGATGTTTAAAAACTTAAAATGTTAGCTAGATTTTCCAGGTAATCTAAAGCCACACACAACGAAAACTGTTGTAAAAGTGCCAATAGTCTCTTGGACATTTCCTTTGTTTTATGGGTTATTTGTGGGTTTAGACTACCTGTAAGAGTTTGAGAAATTCTCATTTCCTGAAAACTTTGCTCCTTCTTCAAAGTTTCCAGAAAAGAGTAGAAATTAGGGTGGGGTTTTCCAATTGTATGATTGAAGGAGTTAAGCCATCCCTCAATGGCATTATTTGTTTTAGCCTCTCCCTCTAAGCAAGTTGAATAACAGTTCCACCACTCCACATGGAAACGTGGCTTCCTACTGCGACCCGATCTGCTTAGGTGTCCAATCCATGTGTCTTCCATATAATTTAGAATGGGTGCCAATTTTTCTTCATTTGCTATGTAATAATCAGACTCTGTAATGGCAGTGTAGTACTCCTCTACACTTTCGGGAGGGACAAAACAAAGAGCTGTTAGTTTTTTTAATTCTACCTGTAATTTGCTGTCTGAGGAGTATTCTGTAACTAGGGGTGTTTTTTGTAGTTTACGCCAGAATGCCTGGGAAAAATGGGAAAAACACCCTTGAATTTGGGTATCCGTGTACGTTTTTGTAATTACATTAATCATGCTCAATTCAAAATCAATGATAATTTTCCTAGGGCTTTGGTTTGTGGTTGATTTTATAACTGATAATAGTTCGGTGTAGGTTGCAGAAGTCTTATCAGGCAGCAAACTATAAACTAAGGGAATAACATTATTATTAATTTTTTGCATGTATAGTATAATTTTGGGTGAATGGATGGGGTGTACTTTTAAACGTCCCATCCATCATCCAAATTTCACTATTTTCAAGTTTAACAAGATTTCTAGGTGTACTAAAAATTAATATACGTTTCTGAGGGTTTTCATTATCATGCAGAAGGAAAGGTTCATCAGAAAAAGAAAGTGTGTTCGTGAGGAATAACTATATCAGAAAAGGTATGGGGTGTATTTATTTGTGTATTACTTGCCTGCTTTTGACATTGAATAATTCTTCTCAAATTGTGTATGGTAGGCATATAACTAGCTATATGATCTGGGACATGCTGAGCAACCTCTCGTAAAATATTTCCTGTGGAATCATTGGAGATGCTTGCAAGTTCCTTCATTTCATTCACAATTTCTCTGACATCAACATCCATTGCAGAGGCAGAGTGGTTATGGTCAGTTGTTTTTACAATAATATCAACCGTAACGGCTCTGCCGCTGCAACGGGTTGTGAAGTATTGCACGCATCTCCAATGATTTCTTGGGAAACTTATCCTTTCCTTACAATATATGTAACCCATATGATTTAAAAGATTGTTTCCTTTTCTGGATTTGATGTACTTTGCTGTTGGTTGAGTAGACATTATCTGAAAAGGAAAAAGGAAAAGGTTAGGTTTGTGTTATTTTTTATCTTTATCTACTGCAGCACTTTCCAGGAATAAAAATAAAATTTTTGATCATTGTCATTGTACTTTTTATTTGATTTACCTTCTTACTTTGGTGTGTTTTCCTTGTTTGGTTGTTAGATTGGCTTGGATTTGATTTTCTTTTGGTATTGGAAGAGTTGCTTGGTAATCTATGAAAAGAAAAAAATATGATTTTGTATGTTTCTGGTTTTAAATGTTTTATGGAAAATGTCTACATTTCAGTTCAAAAGTTTAATGTTTAAAAAATTGTGCCTTTACACCAACCCAAACTTTCACAAATACAGAACTTTCTAGGAGTTAGATTAGTAACTGATTCATCTACAATATCCAGCAATTTCCCTAATGCAGCACTTACCTGGAGTAAGAATAGTCATTGATACCTCTACACTAACCGGCACTTTTACTAATGCAGCACTTAACTGGAGTTAAAATAGTAATTGAAACCCCTCCACTATCCAGCACTTTCCCTAATGCAGCATTTACCTGGAGTTAGATTAATAATTGAAACTCCTACACTATCCAGCACTTTCCCTAATGCAGCACTTACCTGGAGTTAGATTAGTATTTGAAACCCCTACACTATCCAGCACTTTACCTAATGCAGCACTTACCTGGAGTTAGATTAGTAATTGAAACCCCTCCACTATCCAGCACTTTCCCTAATGCAGCACTTAACTGGAGTTAAAATAGTAATTGAAGCCCCTCCACTATCCAACACTTTCCCTAATGCAGTACTTACCTGGAGTTAGATTAGTAATTGAAACCCTTACACTATCCAGCACTTTCCCTAATGCAGCACTTACCTGGAGTTAGATTAGTAATTGAAACCTCTCCACTATCCAACACTTTCCCTAATGCAGCACTTACCTGGAGTTAGATTAGTAATTGATACCCCTACACTATCCAGCACTTTCCATAATGCAGCACCTTCCTGGAGTGAGAATAGTAATTAATAACCACACAATATCCAGCACTTTATCTACTGCAGCACTTTAAAGGCGTAAAAATAAAAAATGTAATCACTGTCATTGTACTTTTTATTTGATTTACCTTCTTATTTTGGTCTGTTTTTATTGTTTGGTTGTTAGATTGGCTTGGATTTGATTTTCTTTTGGTACTTCAAGAGTTGATTGGTAATCTATGAAAAGAAAAAAATATGATTTTGTATGTTTTTGGTTTTAAATGTTTTATGAAAAGTGGAAAATATCTACATTTCAGTTGAAAAGTTTAATGTTTCAAAAATTGTGCATTTACACCAACCAACACTTTCACTACTACAGCAGTTTCAAGGAGTTAGAATAGTAACTGATACCCCTACAATATCCAGCAATTTCCCTATTGCAGCACATACCTGGAGTAAGAATAGACATTGATACTTCTACACTATCCAACACTTTTCCTAATGCAGCACTTAACAGGAGTTACAATAGTAATTGAAACCCATACATTTCCAGCACTTTCTCTAATGCAGCACTTACCTGGAGTTATATTAGTAATTGAAACCTTTACACTATCCAACACTTTCCCTAATGCAGCACTTATCTGGAGCTAGATTAATAATTGATACCCCTACACTATCCAGCACTTTCCCTAATGCAGCACTTACCTGGAGTTAGATTAGTAATTGATACCCCTACACTATCCTGCACTTTCCTTAAAGCATCACTTAACTGGAGTTAAAATAGTAATTGAAACCCCTCCACTATCCAGCACTTTCACTAATGCAGCACTTAACTGGAGTTAAAATAGTAATTGAAAACACTCCACTATCCAGCACTTTCCCTAATACAGCACTACCTGGAGTTAGATTAGTAATTGAAACCTCTACACTATCCAACACTTTCCCTTATGCAGCACTTACCTGGATTTAGATTAGTAATTGTTACCCCTACACTATCCAACACTTTCCCTAATGCAGCAGTTACCTGGAGTTAGAATAGTAATTCATACCCATACACTATCCAGCACTTTCCCCTAATGCAGCACTTATCTGGAGTTAAAATAGTAATTGAAACCCTTACCCTATCCAGCACTTTCCCTAATGCAGCACTTACCTGGAGTTAGAATAGTAATTGATACCCATACACTATCCAGCACTTTCTCTACTGCAGCACTTTCCAGGAATAAAAATAACAAATTTGATCACTGTTATTGTACTTTTTATTTGATTTACCTTCTTAGTTTGGTGTGTTTTCCTTCTTTGGTTGTTAGATTGGCTTGGATTTGATTTTCTTTTGGTATTTGAAGAGTTGCTTGGTAATCTATGAACAGAAAAAAATATGATTTTGTATATTTTTGGTTTTAAATGTTTTATGAAAAGTGGAAAATGTCTACATTTCAGTTGAAAAGTTTACTACTGAGACTACTGAGGTATGTTAATTGGGAATAAACGTACTTTGAAATACTTTTTAATGTTGATGTATTCTGTTTTTTATTGAATCAGGACGATTTTCAGGTATTTAGATGGCTTTCTTTGTTATCAGGATTGTTGGGATGTATGCTTTGGTCAGAGGGCTGTTAAAATATTAAAAAAAATATGTAATGTCATTATTTATTTAAATGTTTGTGAAGCAAGTTTTTGAAAAATCTAATACATTACAGTTTTGCGTTATCTGAACTTTGTTGGTGTAAGAAATATCTGATATTTGTATATCGTTTAACACTTTACTTACTGCTGAAAAATGATGGAGTTACAACAGTAATACAATACCATTTAAAAAAAATAGTTTCACTTATCACATATCTATTTATGTAATGCCAAAAAATATTTACCGTGTTTTTAACTAGATGTTTGTTTTCAATATAGTAAATTGTTTCTTCAATCCTCCTTTTAATCTGTTGATAAATATGATACAAAAGTTATGCTTTGTTACATGTTTTCATGGTATAAAAAATATTTTATTATTTTTTTTAAAAAGTATACATTTACCTGTAAATAAATGTTCAAGAGGAATGTGGCTATTTCAACAAAATCATTTATTTGGAGATGTTGTTTTATCGACAGTTTATTGGAGTTGTTCTTAAAAAAGAAAATAATTACTAAATCTCAACGAAAATTGATTTAAAATATTGTGTAGATTTCAATTTAAATGTTAAGAATAATTAATTAAATAATTTACGAATTAAAATGTTTTAGGCATTGTTACTGATATATGTAGGTTTCTTGTTACAAAGGTTAAATTTTAATTTTAACCTTTAAAAAAACATTAAGTTAATATTTCGGTTAATCGTTTCAGAAACTTACTTGTATATATGTAAAAAATGTTCCAAAATACACTACTGCTATTATCCAGTTGAAGGGTCAGAGGGTCAGCTTTTGACGTCTGCTACTCTGGGAGTTGTCAACCAACTGAATATAAAATGGTGTCTGGCTTGTATTTATAAGTTTTTCACAGGTATATCGTTTATTTAAAAGAAATACCTCGTTAGTAACCTAATTTAATTATCTTTTTAATAATGTGGAAACTAATAATTTAATTTCTCGTTTAAAAAAGTGTTTAGTGATATTTCATGACTTTCGTTCCGTTTTGGCATCCATTTTGAATGTATTGTTGTAGTTTGATTTCATGAAAAGAGTTGAAGGACAAATAAAATAACAGAATAGGTTTAAATGGTTTAAAATGGCTGCTGTGTGTTTGTATAATTTTAGTTTTATCGTAAATATAATGTTATGTTTGTAAAATACATTTTTATTTCATCGTCGACTAGGTAAAATATGTAAATTTTATACTAATATTAGTATTAATTTTAATACTCGAGTATTAATTTTAATACTCTAGTATTACTTTTTAGAAAACTGTAGTATTTCGTAATATAACGTTTAGATTTTTACCACATTTTAATACACTTCCCCACCCAAAACCCCTATTTTCCCTGGATCCCGTGCCAGGTTTTATTTGAAAAATAAAAAAAAAAAATTATATATTTGCGTTGTAATGGTATGCGTTTTAAAAGATATCGTTGTAATGGTAGTTTTTCAATAAATACACGATATTGCGTTGTAACAGTATTCGTTGTAAAATACTGCGTTGTAATAGTATTTGCGTTGTAAAAAATGCGTTGTAAAAGTATGCGTTGTAACGCCATACATCCGGTGTTTGCGGGTGTCGTGCTTGAGGGCGGTCCAGTTGTCTGTGGTGTGGTCAAGCCGCCAGGCTTTCTCGAGGATGCGGCAGTTCTTCTTGGATTCCTTGAGTTCGTTGGTGAACCAGGGGGTTTTCTTGCTGCCGGGTCTGCTGGGAGGGTTCTTTAGTGGTGCGAGGTCGTCGGCGCAGGCGGTCAGCCACTTGGTGAGGTTGCTGGCTGCTACGTTGGGGTCCGTTGTGCTGGTGGGAGTGTTCTGGCTGAGGGAGGCGGTGAGTTGCTCGGCGGTGATCTTGCTCCAGCTGCAGCGGGGGACCCGTTGCGGGTGGTGGTGGGTCGTAGTTCTACTGAAGCTGAAGTGGACGCAGCTGTGATCTGTCCAGTGGAGTCCGGTGGCGTGGCTGAAGGAGACGTGCTTGCTGGATGAGAAGACGGGGTCAAGCGTGTGTCCGGCGTAGTGGGTGGGGGTGTCCACCAGTTGCTTGAGTCCGAGGTTGTCTAGCAGGGCGGTGGTGTTTCTGTCGTAGTTGTTCTCCAGGTGGAAGTTGAGGTCCCCTAGGAGGATGTAGTCGGCGGAGGGAAGGGCGTGCAGGCTGATGAAGTCTGCGATGTCTTCGCTGAACTGCGTGCTCGGTCCCAGTGGTCTGTAGATGAGGGTGCCTCGGAGGGTAGTCTGGGGGTCGGTGTGTATCTGGAAGTGCAGGTGCTCGGCCTCGGAGAAGGTTTTGTCGGAGTTAGTCGAGATGCGGATGGTGTTCTTGTGTACGATGGCGATGCCTCCTCCCGTCTGGTTGACGCGGTCCTTCTGGGTGATCTTGTATCCGTCCGGGATGGCCGTGGCGATGTCGGGTGCAGAGGAGGCGTTCATCCAGGTTTCGGTGAGGAAGGCGACATCCGGTGCAGTTGCGTCGAGCAGGTCCCAGAGTTCCACGGCGTGCCTGTGGACGGAGCGGGTGTTCAGCAGGATGCACTTCAGGTGGTTGCTGTTAGTGTTGGTGTCGGCGGGGGCGGTGCAGGTCCGGTAGCAGGTGAAGCGGCAGGCTTTGCAGGCGAAGGGTCCGTTGGTGCGTCTCGAGGTGGCTCGGTAGCAGGCAGGGTTCCGGCCGGCATTGAGTACGTTGAGGGTGGCGGCGTCGTAGGTATGTCGTGAAGTCTTGCATCGGCGGTGGGGACCAGGGGACCTGGCGCTGGGCCATTTTCACTATAGTGCCAATCTTTAAAAAGGGTAACCAAGATAGCACTCACTGCTACAGACCTATCTAATTGCTGGACTGGGTAGTAAAGGAGGTAGGCCGAGTAATCTTAGATAGGTTGACTAGCTGGGCAGAGGAGCACGTAATTCTACTGTGGCACATTGTCTGAATCTATCTATGATTCTTAGTAAATATACAGTTGCCCGCCCCAGTTCTATTTATCTAGCTTTCATGGATCTGTCATCCGCGTTTGAGCGCATGAATAGGGCTATACTCTGGCAGGTTATGATGGCTATTGGGGTAGTTAAAAACATCGTTCATTTTTTGGAAGACCTCCACCAATCCGCCAAAGTGCAAGTTAGGTTTTCCCAAGATTTAAGGGTTTGCTCTAATTTTGCAATAAGAAGAGGAGTACGCCAAGGGTGTATTTTAGCCCCCTTGCTGTTTAATTTATATATTAATAATTTGGATAAAGTTTTAACGAAGACAAGGGTAGACCTTCCGCAGGTAGGTAGACGTGGGCTGCCTGTTTTATTATATGCAGATGGCGCAGTCCTTTGATCTAGGACCGCAAGGGGGTTACAAGCATTGCTTAATTACTTCTCCTCCTTTATGCCAAGTCTGGACCTTTCAATAAACTATTCTAAATCTTATGCGATGCAGCCTTTTCAATTTATGGTTGGATCCACTCAAGTTCCCTGCACATATGTATTTTCGTACTTGGGGGTCCTAATGGACGAGCAAATGAAATGGGGCCCGCTTAAACAGAGAAAAAGGGGTGACGTAGTGCGTGCAAATACAGCCGTTCTAAACTTTGCTTCTAAATTAGGCAGGAGACAGATTGCGGCTCTTTTAAAGATATATCCGACCAAATGTGTCGCTAAAGCCGCTTACGGTAGCGAAACATCGGGTTACGTCTTCATGAATGAGTTACGTCTCCATGAATGAGTTACAAGTAGTTGAGAACTCATTCTTGAAACGTTTGTTAGGTGTGCCTCGGGGAATGTCTAATATGTTGGTACACAAAGAATTGGGGTTGTCCTATCTCTGCGATTTATTGGCTCCATGCCGCTTAACATTTTGGCTAAAAACCTGGCTGAATGAAGGATTGATTTTGAGTCATCTGATCATGAAGGAGTACATGACCCCTGACTGCGCCCATCACGTTCCCTGGTTTAGATATATCAAGAGAAGCTTTGAAAGATTGGGAAGATATGAACTATTTACAAACCCAGAATCGGCAACCAAGAATGATCTGGGGTGGGTCAGGGAGTCTTTTTGCAGTTGAAGGAAATTGGGGGTGTCCTATTTCTGGGAATTATTGGCTCTACGGCCCTTAACATTTTGGCTAGAAATCTGGCTGAATGAAGAATTGATTTTGAGTCGTCTGATCCTGAAGTAGTACATGACCCTTGACTGCACCCATCACATTCCCTTGCTTAGATATATCAAGAGCAGTTTTGAAAGATTGGGAAGTGTTGAACTATTTACAAACCCAGAATCCGCGACCAAGAATGATCTGGGGTGGGTCTTTTTGCAGTTTAAGGAAATTGAAGAGGGAAGAGCTGGAACGGAGGAAACCCAGTGTTTGCAATTTTTTTGAAAACAACACAAATGTCTACTGGGACCTTTTAGCACCTATGAACGTTTTTTATTGACCAGGTTCCAATTGGATCTGTTTTACCTCCTTTTGGCCTCTCCTCAGGGTAGTAGTACAAGCCAGTTTTTAGAATCCTGTGGCTGAGACGGTGAGTCTCCACAGGATATGCTTCATTCTTAAAAATATTGTAAGCATTATGCGATCCCCGGAAAACCTTCATTATCCCTATTTTAAGGAGGTTGGAATTCAAGCAGGTGCATACAGCCTTCATTTATATACAGCTGTTGCATGGAGAATCTGTTTTAGTTGTTCTTAATTTCCTAAAATCAGCAGCGAAGCTTAGAGCTTGCCTGGATTAAATGACTGTAGCTATAAGGGCATGCTGTTTACTCTAGTTATCTCGATGATACATATAGTTTAGAGGAGATCCTTGAAATTATCCTTCTAACTGTCTTTTTATGCCTTATGATCTAGGGTATAGGCACTTTATATCTTATTTTATGTACTGTATGAGATTTGTAGGGTAGCTTTGTCTTTTATGTGACGTTTGTAAAAATATTTTATTCTTATTTTATTTTATTTTTTTAGAGCACTTTTATGGTTTCATATGTAAAAACCGAATAAAGTTTGTTTGATTGATTGAACTTGATAATAAGGACGTGGTTGTTTTAGCTCAACTTATATGATGGTAGGGGATGTAAATTTGGAGAAAGAGTTTGGTGATGAACATATTACTCTGTTTCCCCTGATATAAATCCTGTGAGTTATGAGCCTCCAAAATTGATGTTTTGGGCTATTCTGTTATGATGATTACATACATGGACAAGGAGATGGTAGGGAAAGTGTATGTGACAAAGAAAGGGGATAATTTGTTAGATTGGTGTCTCCAACGTGACATGGGAATTATGTTTATGCTATGCAACCGGTTAAGTCTTTGTCAGCAGAACAAGAACATGGAGATATATTGTTGCAATTTCCAAGTGTGTTCCGTGGTGAACTGGGTCGCCCTCAAACAGAAAACTATTTTGAAGGTAAATACTGTTTCCTGCATTCATAAAATCAGAAAAGTTCCCAACTGCATGTTAAAACCATCTAAGGGGGGAATCAAACGGTTAATTGAGGATAGTGTATTTGAGTAGACTGAATCTTCAGAATGGCTTGCCCCAATTGTATTAGCATCATAGGGTAGTGGCAAACAAATTATGATGTGCATTGACCATAGAGATTTAAATAACCATATCTGAATTGATTGTCAACCTCTCCCTAACATCTCCGAGGCTTTAGCCATGATGGAAGGTGCCAAAATATTCAGTGTCATGGACCTCTCACCTACGTATCATCAAGTTAAATTGCATGATGAGTCCAGATACTTGACATCATTTGTTATACCTTTGGGAGCTTACCACCTTATTAGGATGCGTTGGCATCTGCAGTGGCATGTTTTCAGAGGATCATGAAAAAAGTATTGGATGGGGTACCAGGCTTTTCAGGATGACTTCCAGATTGATGGGAAAGAACTGGAGGAACATGCCAATATGCTTGTAAAGGTGGTGGAGATATTGGTAGAAGCAGGTTTCACCCCTAAGAAAGAAAACTTTAAATTTCGAGTTGGTGCTGCTTTATATTTGGACCATACTATCTCTGTTGAAGTGATTAAACCCAAGTTGGATTTGGTTGATTCTATTCTTAAAGCACCGGCACAGTGGGACAAAGATCATTTGTGATCTTTCCTTGGACAGGCAGAGTTTGACTCCAAATTTATACCACTTTTTCAGGGTTGGACTAGCCTATCTGGGCTTTGTTGAACAAATGCTTGAGATTAGAGTGGTCTGATGCGTGTGGAGAGGCTTTTGAGGCTATCAAAAGTGCATTGGTGGAATGCCTACTCTGGGACACTTTGATGTTTCCAAAAAGACTATTCTAACCACAGATGCTAGCCTTAAGGGCTAGGAGCAATGCTCTCACAGAATGATAGGGGAGGAGAGGGTGGTAGCATTTGCATCCCATTTACTCAAAGATGCAGAAGAAATGTATTCCGTTATCGAGTGGGAAGCTTTGGCCTGTGCATTTTAAATCCTATTTAGGTCTTATCATAGACCGTTACTGCATGTATTTTCCACCAAGAAAGATGACTACCTTATGCCTAGGATTAAGAGGTGAGTGAAGGGGTTGAGTGAATCCAATTTTCAGGTAGATTATGTCACCGGTTTCAGGAACATGGTGGCGGATTGTCCGTCCTAGTTGCCATTGGGCAGGAAAGTGATGTTGACGGATGTTGACCACATCAGCTGAGTCTTTGAGAGTGCGTTACCTAAAGACAGGTGGCAGTTGGCAAGAGAGGGATGATGAAACTAAAGAACTCCAAGAGTTCATAGTTAAGGGTTGGCCAGAGTTTAGGATCCTCTCAGAGGAGATGAATGGGTTTTGGAATGTAAGTGAAGAGTTGAGTTAGAATCGAAGGGAATTGTTCAGAGGCCCACGGTTCATTCCATGAGACGACTCTAGAGAAAAAACTGCGAACTTGAGGCATTTGGGCCACTTGGAGAGGAATCTCACTAAATCATGAGCGAGGGAGTTGTACTGGTGGCCACGATCAAATCGGCACATTGAGAGTACAGTTAAGGAATGTGTTTCGTGTACCAAGAGAGATATGAGTAAAGCAGTATCTAAAACTCTGTTGTCTGCTTTAGAGATTCTGGAAGAACCATGAAAGAAGTTGGGACTGGATTTTGCTGGTCCTTTCCATTTTCTGCCTCCAAGTGAAAGATATGTAATATTATTGATAGATTACATGTCCAGGTGGGTAGTGTCTAAGTGTGTGAGCTCAGTTGATACTTGGGTTGCGATTAGCTTCATGAAAGAGGAGTTTGTTCGTGAAGGTTTGCCCCGTGAAATTGGTGTCCAGCTGACATCTCATAAAATGCAGGAATTTTTAGGAGACCTGTCTATAGTTCACCTTAAGATGGGGCTGTATTCTCCACAAGTGAACAGTCTTGCCGAGTGCATGAATCAAGTGGTGAAATAGTGTGTATAAAAATGCAGTAGAAATGAGAAGGCCTTTGCCGGAGATGTTGAATGAAGTGTGCAGGCTCATTGCAGCACTCCTAGTCCAGTAACGTCCAACTCATCTTTTTTCTGTATGAGGGGTAGAGTTGGAAACACTTAATTGAATTTTGCATGGATAAGTGGAGAAGTGCAAGGGTTAATGCGGTTGAATGGAGAAGTTGAATGAACAAGTGGACATGAGTGAACCCAAAAATTAGTACCAGTGGCTGTGAGGTATGTGTCAGAAGATAAACAAGGAAAAATATGACCAGAGAAACTGCACCAAGTCTCTACTGCGGTTAGTGGGTAAAAACGTACTAGTGAAGAGGCCAGGATTTGTGAGTAAGGGTGAACCAGGGTACATGGGTCCTTTCAAAATTAAGACAGTCATGAGGAATGTTGTTAAGCTGGATAATGGTGATGTGTGGAGTATGTCTAGGCTGGTGAAATGGAATGAAACAAATCCCGACAGCAGCAATGCCAAATCCTAGTTCGAAGGAAAATGTTAGGTCTGGTACTTGAAGGGCCGGCTTTAAGGCGACGCGACCAATGTGTTGTGACCTCACTGGGCGCTGACTTGAAGTGGGGGCACTGTGTTTGGCAATAACTTATGATTGAAAAGCACTGGCTGAAGAGTTCCTTGTGCGTCCAGCTTTCAGGCAGCAATACAAATGTCAAGATAACTCCTGATTAATGTTCCTACTAGAGAGAGAAACTGGAGTTTTGTTTAGTGGCAGTTTTGACTCACCATAAAGTAGCGCAGGGGGCTAAAATCCATGCTGCCAAGATCACATCTGTATTTTATGTGGATAGCTAAGTGGATTAGTAAAGCCAGCATTTACCAGCACTTTAAAACAAATGAAATGTATGTGAGAGAAGGGTTATGGAGAGATGAAGGGCACTTTTGCTGGGGGGGTAGGGGGGAATCCATGGAGGAGGTCATGGGGGTGAGGGAGGGGTCCCAAAAAAGATTGTTCCACTGGGCACTACCAGCTCTAAAGCTGGCCATGGGTACTTGTGAGCGAAGTGTTCCACAGGATAATCACTGTGGTGGTTATGCTTTTTAATTGATTCCCAGACATACCGAGAGATCTTCTGCCAGACCCAAAGGTGGAAAGATTATGTGGTATCTTAGTTATGCTTGTGTGGTAGCAGCAGTATATTTGCTGCTAAGGTGTTGTAGTCACATGATACTTTGAGCTTTTAGTTTCAGGATATAATGTTTTTCCTTGTTATGTATAGTTTGTCTATTAATTATTTTGTGATTTCTGCAGTTGCAGATATATTTTTTTGTGGTACTTGTGATTTTAATTTGTGTACTCATTTGCATCCCAGGTTGTATTGTTTTTTGCATTTATTATTTGTATTGCTGTGAATGGTTTCCTATGTTATTGTGGGAATGGATATGTTTTGAGCTTGGAATGCAAATATGTAAACTGTTTCCTAAGGGTACTTGTCATCCTGGAATGATGGGTCGAGAGGATTCCAGGATGACAGTTGGAGCTGTGGACTGAAGGAGTGTGGCATCTAACTCTTTGTTGGTGCAGGCATTTCCAATATAGTTCTGTAAGGCACTTGCCTCATTTGTCTCTTCTTCGTGTGAACTTTTCAACAGATATACTTCAAAGAAGTATTTTCAGACAAAGTGAAAAAATATTTCAGTAGGAAATAAACCATCTTTCTCTATATTTGTTGAACATTGGAACTCTCTGTAGTTGATCAGACCTTAGTGAAGACACATGACCACTGAGATACCAACAACCAAATCTTTAATACTCAGAGTGAGAGTCTAAGACCTTAATCCTTTGCCCACAAGTAATTCAGTCCTATGTTGGATCAAACCACAACCATTCAGCGCTTTTTCGCTGTAATTGGTTACCATAAATGTACTTTTAACTGTGTGTTTTAAGAGTTTTTTTTAAAACATACATTACAGTCCTATAACCAATTATACTCATAGCTTCACTTCAACACTTTTTTTCAGACAATTTCTGTGTTTTTCACAACATGCTCCTTTGAGATTTCAACCTCTGGATGGACAACCTCTGCTGTGCATTACCTTCGGCTGTGCCAGAGTTATCTCCTTAGTTCTCATCCGCAGCCTCGTCTCCCCTTGCTTCTTTCTATGCGTACACTTTTTGGCTAGACAGTGACCTCCAATTTTGCAAAGGAAACAAATTGAAGGGGCAAAGACAGCAGGAGGACAGAGAGGTCAAAAGAATGAAATAGCATGAAAAGTGAAGTTGAGGCAGACGGGAGATAGAAATGAGGTGGAGAAATACGTGAGATACTTCCAGTAATTCCTCCTCATTGAGAACGATGGAAAAAAACAGACTAATGTGAGCCAAGTATACCACGGGTACCACCACTACAAAGTTGTAAATCTTTATCCAGTAAACATGGTTGTACTGAGCCCAGGAAAGTGACTACCCACTGTGTTTGGTGAACCACAGAAGTAAACTTTGCATGGCGAGGCCCAGCAGTGAATAGTCTCCTCATCACTACTCTTCTGTCTAAATATCCACCTTCATTCCAAGTTTTCGGAAGGATCCTCTCCCAATTATATGATCCAGCAGAGGAGTTTGGCACTGGCAGAGGCTGGGGCACATCTGTAGGAGGTATGCCCATGTGTAGATATAGTCTGCCTGCAGCATGATAGTGGGGCACCTGTGAGCAGGGCACAGTCCCTATAAGTATGAAAAACCCCATTAATGTGTGCAGTTGTAACCTTCCAGCTATTCTTACCTTTGTTTCAAAAGCTCCCTTGCATTTATAACTTTTTGGTAACAAATTGTGGGATTCCTGATCATAAGAGTGACCCCTCAAACTGCTGCTCTGCTGCTCAGAGAAGCCGTTGGTGTGCCTAGGATATGACGGATGCCTTCCATTGGGTCGTTCCAATTTCTAGTCTGAAGGGGGTTAGCCCATGCCCTTTCTACAGAAACTAGATGGTTCTGGTTTTATTAGTTTTAAGGTGCATTAGCCCCCCTTTTAAATTAAGTGTAGTGGACCTGAGCAGATGGAAAGCCTTTATTGATTTATGAGTATAAATGCTCTCAAACATGAGAATAGAATGTTCAATATTGATTACAAATATTGGAACTTGTGTGCACAGCTGGTAGTTTGCCATCACTAGTGGTGTGCCTGTCATGAGATCACAAACATCTTTGGGCCTGATTCCAATTTCTGACTGACCGAAGTCTGTATGACATCGGTCAGGAACTGTAAAGAAACGACCTCCTGTCATTGGTTACAGACCTGCAAGTAGGATGCAACCAAACCCTGTACGGTTGTATGCCTATACCTATCAATGCACGCATGCATTCCGAACAGAATGCATGCTCTCATTGAAAGAGCAGGGGTGCAGTTCATCGCCGCACTCCGTGGCAGGCAGGCTCAAGGTACCTGCTACCGGGTGCAGGGATTAACAGGGTGAAACCATAGGTGCCCCCTAGGCTACCATTCAGTGGCCTCGCACCCATGCATTTTTGTGCCGGAAAGACAGACACAAAAAGGCAGTGGGAAACTGCCATCGTACAACCTCGACCAGAAAGAGCCGGCTGGGGGAGCACTGAAGGTTTTTTTCGGATGGTGGATGGACTATCCAAGCCCGTCGTAAGCCATCTGGTAACCGAGTCAGATTCCTTTCTGACTGAGCCCGTCAGAATGGCTCGGTCGGAAAGGAATCTGAACAGCACATTCCGTTGCGGGCAGAAGGGCTCCGACTGTCTGTCAGAGCCCTCCTGCCCGCAACGGAATTGGCCCATTTGTTGAGTCTGGAAGTTGGTCTCAAGATGAATGGAAACGGTCCACTCCTTCTATTTTGTCTTGAGGACCCCTTTGAGTGAAATAAACAAAGTTTCTTATCAGAGCAAGGCCATGGTGAATATTTACATAGGAAATTGGATTTAAGCAGAGGACCAACACAGGGCATTCTGGGAAGAGTGCAATACATGCTCTTCTCAGATGGTCCTCTGAAAAGGAAAACTCTGTCCTCAACTCGTTTAAAATTCTGTACTACAGAGGATGCACTGACCCGCATTGGCAATAATATTGCCTAATAAACAGGTCTAGAACATATAAGCTGGAGCTCACCTCCAGCATGTTGAACACCTTCTTAAAACATTTTCTAAATATTGTTTACAAAAATATTGTTCTAATGGGTGTAGATTTTCTATGATTAATTGGACAATAATATCGCTCCAATATTCTGGTACCACTTCCTTCCTTGATGATGTTGCATTGCACATTTTCACTTTGGCCTTAATCATCATTTTTAGCAAGCTTTGTTGAACAGCTGTAGAAGGCTCTTATTGTGAGGCAGTTCTCAATATTGTTTAGTCAGACCTGCTGAATTCGGGGCCTTCTAGTTTTTGCTGAAATGCTTCAATCATTCGGTCATCAGACTGTTTTCATCTCTTCTTCACCAACTACAGGCACGGTCTGAGACTCCAAGATGCTGCTGTACCTGACTGCACTACTGGGCCTGTACTTTCTCTTTCGCTGGTACAGAGAGAGGCAGAGGGTCCCCAATCTCACTGATAAGTATGTGCTGATCACTGGCTGCGACTCTGGCTTTGGGAACGAGCTGGCGCGGCAGCTCGACGAGCGAGGACTGCGGGTGCTGGCAGCGTGCCTGACGCAGAAGGGGGCGGAGCAGCTTAAGGAAGCCACCTCCCAGCGGTTGCAAACAGTGATATTGGATGTCACCAACAACACGAGTGTAGCTGCCATGGCACAATGGGTCAAGGAGCAAGTGGGAGACCGAGGTGAGGACAGAAAATTAAATTACTCTTTCATTATTAAAGAGTCTTTGTACCTTTTTTAAAATCACAAAGTCAGCAATATTGTTTTAGCCAGAGTTGTTAACATGCTATGAGAATATTTAGCAATTAACAGTTTCATTGGTAATACCAGAGAAGAGCTGATAAAAATGGCAGTAATTCACCAATATGATAGGGCTAAGACAAACGGCATCACTTGACATTCGACCGTATCCCTGAATTACATCACAGGAAGAGACATCATATTACATGTGTCCATGAAAACGTTGTAAAAAGTGATGTCACAAGATCTCAGAACACAATGGCATGACAGATATAGAAAAGTATATACATACCTGTCAAATTAATAAATGACACTCAAGAAAATAGGCCAATTTATCTTTTAGTTATCTATTTATTAACAAATAGTGCAGCCCGGAGATGTGAAATGTGCAACCATGAGATGACCATGCACTGCCATCAAAAGCCAGGAACGGCCTTCATGTGTCCGGGTACAGCCATCAAATCATCCTATATCGTAGTGCGATGTTCTGACAGAATATTAAGAATTAAATATCGAGATGCAGAAATATTGAGTTGTAAATAATGTGATGCACAAATATCATGTGCAAGAATATTTTTGACCCGATTATCAATTTTCTAAGGTAAGTAATATTGATGTTAAAAAATATCTGTTAATATAGTTTACAAAAATATCTATGTTGTTAAGATTGATGTTAAAAATACCTATGTTGATTTTTGCTGGCAAAACTATCATTAATAATATCATTTTTTAATTATTTGTATGTATTTTAGGAAATATTTTATTTGTTTGTTATACATTATTTGTATAACTATTAATGTTTTTTAATATAGTTTGTAAATTTGTTGTTTTTATATGTAATTTAATAGTTTATAGTAATTTGTAGTGCTGTAGGGGTTGTGGGATTTATAGGGGTGCAAGGTGGGAAGTAAATTAATTTTAAATAATATTAATAATTTAATTGATAATTATGTAAAATATGTAAATCATTTTTTTAAAGTACGTTTTAGGTACGGGTTGTGGGGTTTGTAGGGGTATAGGGTGGGGAGTAATTTATTTATAATTAATTAATTAATGATTAACTTTTAATTATTAATTATCTTAATGATAATTCATTATGTAAATTGAATATTTAATTGAATTTTTTATTTATATATTTGGTGCGTGTTGTGGTTTTTGTAGGGGTAAAGGGTGGGAAGGAAATTGATTGTAATCATTAATTAATGCTAACTATTAGTTATTTCATAATTAGATATGTAAATTGTGTAACTGAGATGTTTTTAAGTTGTATATCAGGTGCAGTTTATTGGATTTGTAGGGGTGAAGGGTGGAATGTTAAATATATTTAATATATTATCAGATAATTATTAGTTGTTTAATTGGCAATTAATTACTTAAATTGTGTAATTAAGATATTTTTTAAGTTGTACATCAGGTGTGGGTTGTTGGGTTTGTAGGAGGTATAGGCTAGGATGTTAAATAGAATTACTGTATTTTTAATTCTTAGAATAAGTTGTTATGGAAATTATGTAATTAAGATATTTATAAAGTTGTGTATTAGGTGTGGGTTATTAGGTTTGTATGGGTTAAGGATGGGAAGTTAAATATAACTAATTTATTATTAGTTAATTAATATTCATTGTATTTGATAATTATCTAACATATGTAAATAATATATTTTTAAAGATATGTTTTTAGTATGTGTCATTTATTTTGTAGCAGTATCGGTTGGTCAGTTAACACCTTGCCTGCTAGGGCTTTTCCCGCTGGGTGCTGAGGTCCTTGGATTCCCATTGTTCATGACAAGGTCAGCTCGTCATAAGCACAGCTCCAGTAAACTGCATGACGAGCTGACCTTGTCATTAGCATGGAAGTGGTTAAGTAATACATGTAAAACTAGTAATTCATTAATTGAAAATTGTGTTATTTATTTGTTATGTATTAACTGTGTTATGTTTTTTAATTGTAAATAACATTATATTGGTTGGTTGTTATGATTGTGTGAATATAGTGTGGTATTTTAATTATATTGATATTTGTTATAATTTTAACATGTTATTAAATATTGTAATGTTATTTGTTTACCTTTCTTAAAATGTACATATCATTTTTATATTTAAATATTTATATTTCTTGTTATTTATTATAGATGTTAAAAAGTTTAATTGTTTGAAGTGAACCACTCTCTCACTACTGTTGCACATACTAGAGTGGAAAATAGTACATTTTACCCTCCGCAATCCAAAACTTTCCTACTGTTGCCCTGACTAAAGTGGGAATAGTACATTTTACTGCTTCCGAGTCCAGTGTTTGCCTTAATGTTGCACAGACTGGAGTGGGAATAGTAAATTGTACCCCTCTGCAATCCAACACTTTCCCTACTGTTGCAGTGAGTGGCATGGGAACAGTAATTTTTACCCCTCCTGAGATTAACGCTTTACCGACTGGAATTTATATATCCGTTTGATATTTAGATATTTATATTTCTTATTATTTCATATAGTTGTTAAAATGTTTTATTTGTTTGAAGTAAACTACTCTCTCTCTACTGTTGCACATACTAGAGTGGAAAATAGTACATTTTACCCCTCCGCAATCCAACACTCTCCCTACTGTTGCCCTGACTGAAGTGGTAATAGTACACTTTACCCTTCCTGAGTCCAACACTTTCCCTATGGTTGCGCAGACTGGAGTGGGAAAAGTGTATGTACTATTCCTACAATTGTATTGTTTTGTTTATTTTATTTAAATTTATATTACTATGACATTTCTGTGTATTTAAAATGACATCATTTTTAATTAGTTATATTTGTAAAATGTAATATTTTTTAGTAACATTTATTTATATTGTTCACTTGTTATGTGTAATAAATTGATCTGTTTAAAAAGAAATTCTAGTTTATTTGTTACAATTTTTTATTCATTGTGTATAAATGTGTGTGCATGTATATTTGTTTGTTATATTAAAGTTTGCAAAATATTAGTAACTTGTAATATAAATTAAAATTATTATATATAATCGTTTTAAATTATATATGTCTAAATATAGACACATACATACATATACATGAATTTATGTTTTTTTAAACTAAGTGTAACATGTATATATATCATTCAAATATATTTAATTTGCATTATATTATTGTTACATGTTTATATATTTACTATTTTTAAATATATATATCTTAAAAAACAATATTTTTGCAATTGATATTAGTGCGCTATGATATTTTTCCCCACATTTTTGTCATTTACTTTATAAGTATAGAAAAACACTATTTCTGTCGTCAATAGTTGAAATACCACGATATTTAGGGTTTTGATATTTTGGCAGTAAACCTCCTAGTGCAGCTACTATGTGCCCAGGCACAACTTCCATATGCCCAGAGTGGTCTCTTCATGCTCCAGGAATGCCTCACATGCCCAAGTAACGGATCATATTCTCAGGCACATACATACTAAGGCAGGTGGAATCAAAACATGCCCTGGTATAGCCTCATGTGCCCATATGTAGCCATCACAAGTCCAGATTCAGCCGTAATAAGACAGGTACAGCCATTACATGCCCCGGTGTAAATTCAAGTGCCCATGCATAGCCATGATAAATCCAGATACAGGTAATATAAGGCCAGTGCAACCATTACATGCACTGTTATAGCCTCATTTTCCCATGTATACCCACCATAGGTTCTGAATCAGCCACAATAAGACTGGTGCAGCTTCTTTTCACCACATACTGGCACAAAATATCAGGTACGTTCTGTCCAAATTCAGTCTCACATGTGTAAGTTCTAGCTCATATATCAGAAAACAGCTTCATTTCCCAAGGATCTGGATCACATGCCTAGATACTAGCATGATCAGGTCTGGATTGGCTGTAGCGGGCCCCCGGAGTTTACCCGGTGGGCTGCCAAGGTGGGGGCCTGTTTTAGACCCCTGGGGGGCCGTTTTTGTTACTGGGGGCCAGTTATAGACCCCTGGGGGGCCGTTTCTGTTACTGGGGCCAGTTTTGCAACATAGGTGCAATATCGGCCCCCAGCAACAAAAGCGGTACAAATATTTTCTTCCACCCCGCCACCCCCGTGGTCGGCCGAGCTCTTTGCCAGGGTCGGTTTCTGTTCCTAGTACGGCCCTGAGCATGATATAGTAAGTACAACCTTAAATGCCCAAACCAAGCCTACTATAACCCAGTACAGGCTATCATACAAACCTAATTCCATCTTATGGCAATGGCAAATACACGAGCCTAGGTGTAGCCATCATAACCCCAGCAAATCCTAATATGCAAATGTACAGCCCCTGGTATACCTCATGCGCACAAGCAGTATCTTCACATAGCAAAATGCAGCCTTAGTTGCTCAGGCTGTTATCATGTGCGAAGTATAGCCTCATATACCTAGTTATGTGGCAAATGCAGGCTCATACTCCTTTTGAACTCATTTATTCCTAAGGTGCTGCATTCATGTGCCCTTGAAAAGCATAAAGGTTGACACTAATGCCATGCCCTAGTGGACCAGGCCATATTGCAAATGGACCTAGTATGCATTTTATTTAACTAATATATTTAGTATCCTGTGTTCTGGCAAGTTGCTCCAAAGCCTTTGGTTAGTGATGAAAAAGCCAGACCTCCTGCTTTAGTCCCCCTTAATTAGAACAAGGAGCTCTTTCCCGGGTGAACACAAAACCCTACATGAGTGGTCTAGAGGGATGCTCTTTCTTATATGGCAAATCACCAGAAATTACCTTATATATTGAGGTTTAAACTTTTAATTGGACCATTCCTGAATTGGTCACCAATGCAAAGACTGTACCATACAGGAGAGATTTTTCTAGCGGTGAAAATTACTCCCATGTGGAGCTTTACATTGTTGTTTTTGTTGTTACAATTGTTAAGATACTTCTACTAGATAATATTCTCCTTGTTCAAGCTTAGCTAGTTTATGCACTCAAAGATCAGATTATGTTGATCAGGCTTAACATTTCGTGTGTGTGCTGGTGAAGAATTAGGGCTGATTACTACTTTGGCGGTGCGGCACCGGGTCCTCCCCGCTTCAGCTCTGCCAAAGCTGTAGTCAGGGCACCAGCTTGCCAGATTAGGCGTTTCCTCCTGTCTGGAGAGCTTTGTTTTTGACATTACAATGGCAGTGCCCTGGAAATGGGCACCGCAATGGGAATGCCAAAAACAGTTCCTCTATGTATGACAGGACGCAGAGACATAAGGGGGCCCTGTTCCCTCTGTGCCATGGTTTTCACAGTGGTGGAACTGCCATGAAAACTACGGTGGAAAGGAAACTTGTAATATTCTTGGTGGGATTGTCTGTTCCCTGGCGGCTCTGGCATGGCAATGGCCGTCTGACCGCCCTAATTTTAATAGGGCGGCCTGGAGACCTCCATAGCTCACCCCTGCGAGTTTAGTGACCCATGGAACTCCAGACTCATAATTAAGGCCCCAGTGTTTCATCAGTATAATTATGAAGTGACACACCAATTTCACAGAGAATCTCATTAAGTGGGCTGAATATATATAATAATTAATGATGAAGAAGTACATGGCCCTGGTGGAATCCATAATGACATGGGCAAACCATTGACTTCCTTCCCGTTTGCACCGGAGTATAATTATCCAATAGGACAAGGAGGAAAAAGGTTTTGTAGCCAACTCATATGCTTTTGACACCTATGTGAGAAGCTGGCCTGATATGTGATGTCCACTCTTCTAGTGGGCACCCTGTATCAGTTCAAACAACCCTTATGGTGATGGTTGTAAAGTCAACCTTATAGACCAGCTATCCTAGTGGTAGCATGGACAGAGCAATCTTAGGCTAAACTCAAGAGGGCATGTGAAGCCAGCTGTTTTACCATATGTAACCCCTTTAATATCAAATGAAAAGACACCACACAGGTTATATATAAAATATATATATTTATTTACTAACACAACCCCTCTGAACTCTTTATGAGGTCAGAGGCACAAGCACATAACAAGATACTTAATTATCATACAATAAGTTGCACAATATACAGTAGAGCCCTAGGGGCACGTGTAACCATATACTAAAATAGTGGTATAAGAACCACGTCGCAAACAAGGAATAGGCCTAGGGCCTAGGGAATCGCTGGGGCTACGCTGTACTACCAAAGGTTAGGAAGCAGGAGGCCCACTGGAGGCGTGTGCAGTGTCTTAACACATACACGCGAGTTACCATATAGTTATAATGGGAACAAAAGAATTGGAAACTAGTTCTTTTAGGACACTTCCGGATGGACTAGGAGAAAGTTACTAAAAACTAGGACACTAGGATAGTTAATACCCACAGGAGCAGTCAGACGCGGTCGCTCCCTGGCTTCAGCTTCCTGCATCTGGTATCGTAGCCTGCTTTCACTGTGATACTGCTGCCACATTGCGTCCTTTGGTGCCTGCGCTCTTTCGTGAACTCATTAATTTGCCGCATTGCCGAATATAGCGTAACATTGTGCCACTTGGAGAATACTGCTTACTGTGACGATTGTGTGGGCTCGCTTTGCACTGTGTAATTGTCTGTGCCTGATTGTGCCTGCGCCTCTGCAAACCCCATTTACATTGTGTTTCCTTAGTTGTTACCGCCATCTTGTTTGTTGTGCCTTCCAGCCCGCCCCTACACCCAGCGCCCGCCTCCCAGCTGACCCTCCCTCACACAGGATAGATATTGACGACCTCTCTCACCGCAGCGCCGTGACCGTCCTGACTCCGTCAGACGCGGTCGCTCCCTGGCTTCAGCTTCCTGCATCTGGCATCGTAGCCCGCCAAAGGTAAGCCCGTCTACGCCCGTCCGCGCCTGGACCGCGCCCAGCGCCAAACCCCCTGGTCCCCGCGAACCCCTCTCCACCCGCATAACGTACGACTTCGCCACCCTCCTAGCCCTTAACACCGGACGCACATCACAATGCTACGAGGCTGCCCCAGGACATACCCACGGCCCATTCGCCTGCCACTCCTGCAAGTTCGCCTGCAACAAGACCCCCACCAAATCCACTAACCCCACACACAGACCCGACCCTAACAACCTGAAGTGCATCCTGCAGAACACTCGCTCGATCCACAGACACGCCACTGAACTCTGGGACCTACTCGACACTGCTTCACCGGACGTCGCCTTCCTTACAGAAACCTGGATGAACGCCTCTTCAGCGCCCGACATCGCCGTAGCCATCCCAGACGGCTACAAGATCATCCGAAAAGACCGCAACAACCAAACAGGAGGAGGCATCGCCATCGTCCATAAGAACACCATCAGAATCACGACCAGCTCCGACGATAACCTTACAACCGCCGAACACCTCCACTTTCAGATCCACACCAACCCCAGGACCACACTTAGAGGCACCCTCATCTACAGACCACCAGGAACCTGTAAACAATTCAGCGAAGACATCACTGACTTCATCAGCCCACATGCTCTCGCCTCCGAAAACTACATTCTACTGGAAGACCTCAACTTCCACCTGGAAAAGAAAAACAACAGCAACACCACCACCCTTCTGGACAACCTGGCCAATCTTTGTCTCAAGCAACTTGTTGACACCCCCACCCATTTAGCCGGACATACGCTCGACCCAATCTTCACCGCCAGCAAGCACATCTCCTTCGATCACACCACAGCTCTCCATTGGACGGACCACAGTTGTGTTCACTTCAGCTACAGAACTACCTCGACCCACAACCCCCCACAACCTATTCCACGAAGAAACTGGAACAAAATCAACACCGACCAACTGCTCACATCGCTCAATCAAAACACGCCCGCCCTCCCATTGGACCCAAACCAAGCGGCCACCAAACTCAAACAATGGATCACTCACAGCGCTGACGAACTAGCACCCTTGAAAAACCACCAAACCAAACAGGGCAGCAAAAGAGCGTCCTGGTTCAACGAAGACCTTAAGAAATCCAAGAAACTATGCCGTACTCTCAAGAAAACATGGAGAAAAAACCCAACCACTGACAACCTGACCACCCTCAAGACAGCCACGCGCAAACACCACCAACTGATCCGATGCACCAAGAAGTCAGCATTCAAGGATCGACTCGACAACAGCGCCCAAAACAGCAAGGAACTATTCAACATCGTCAAAGAATTTACCAACCCCACCACAGCCTCAAACGACATCACTCTCTCCCAAGAACTCTGCGACTCCTTATCCTCTTTCTTCTATAACAAAATCGCCAACATACATAACAGCTTTGAGAACACTTCCAAAGAACAGTCCACTCCACCCACCTCCGAACCTAAACCGCCCCCTAACATCCTTAACGCCTGGAACCCAATCACCACTGAAGACACCATCCGCCTAATGAACTCCATCCATTCAGGCTCTCCAACCGACCCCTGTCCCCACCACATCTTCAACAAAGCAGACTCCATCATCGCACCCCATCTCCGTGATATCATCAACTGCTCCTTCAACTCCGCTACCTTCCCAGAAAGCTGGAAACACGCCAAACTCAGCGCACTCTTGAAGAAACCCACAGCGGACCCCTCTGAACTCAAGAACTACCGCCCCATTTCCCTCCTCCCTTTCCCTGCCAAAGTCATTGAGAAAGCTGTCAATAGACAGCTCGCTGCCTTCCTTGAATCCAACAACTCCCTCGACTCCTCACAGTCCGGCTTTCGAGCCAAACACAACACCGAAACCGCCCTTATTGCAGCGACAGACGACATCCGAACACTACTGGACAACAGAGAAACAGTTGCCCTCATCCTACTTGACCTCTCCGCCGCCTTCGACACGGTCTGTCATAGCACCCTCATACAACGCCTAAGCAACATCGGCATACAAGGAAAAGCCTTAGATTGGATCATCTCGTTCCTCTCCGGGAGGACCCAGAGAGTCCGACTCCCCCCATTCAAATCAGAGGCCACCGAAGTCATCTGCCGAGTACCACAAGGATCATCACTTAGTCCCACCCTCTTCAACGTTTACATAAGTCCCCTCGCTTCCATCGCGCGACATCACAACCTCAACATCATCTCCTACGCTGACGACACCCAACTGATCCTTTCCCTTACCAAAGACCCTAACCCCGCCAAAACCAACCTCCACGAAGGCATGAAAGAAGTAGCCGAATGAATGAAAAACAGCCGCCTAAAACTTAACTCAGACAAAACGGATGTCCTCATCCTAGGATCATCCCCCTCTGCCTGGGATGACTCATGGTGGCCATCGGCCCTGGGCACGGCACCCATACCCACAGACCACGCACGTAACCTGGGCTTCATCCTAGACTCCTCCCTCTCGATGTCCAGACAAGTCAACGCCGTCCTATCCTCCTGCTTTAACGTACTTCGTATGCTCAAAAAAATCTTTTGCTGGATCCCCACCGAAACAAGAAAAACTGTCACCCACGCTCTGGTCACTAGCCGACTGGACTATGGAAACACCCTCTACGCCGGAACCACTTCCAAATTACAGAAAAAACTCCAACGCATCCAAAACGCCTCAGCCAGACTCATACTGGACATCCCCCGTCAAACTCACGTTACCGGTCACCTGAAAGACCTCCACTGGCTTCCCGTCAACAAGAGAATAACGTTCCGTCTCCTCACACATGCACACAAGTCCCTCTACAATCTTGGACCCGAATGCCTCAACACACGACTTTCCTTCTACACACCGACCCGCCAACTAAGATCCTCCAATCAAGCCCTCGCTGCAGTCCCACGCATTCAAAGATCCACCATGGGAGGAAGATCCTTCTCCTACCTGGCGGCCAAAACCTGGAATTGTCTCCCCACACACCTCCGCCTCACCCAGAACCACATTTCCTTCAGGAAGGAACATAAAACCTGGCTATTCGTTAAATAATGCACCCCCTTCCCCCAAGCGCCTTGAGACCCTCTGGGTGAGTAGTGCACTATACAAATCCCTGAACTTGAACTTGAGCACCGGAGTACTCGCGTTACCTCACCCACAGGAAGCGGGAGCATAGGTGTCAAAGTGTGTCGGGTTTCGTTGCTGAATCCTATGGAGCCTTGAAGAAAGATGCTGCAGGCGACCAGGAAAGAAGTGTCCGGGTGGATCCAAGGGCGGATCGAGGATGAAGAGTACCTGAAAGCCGAAGGGGCAGAGTCTGGGTCTCTAGCCAGTGACCAGGAAGGAACCAGGAAGGAACCAGGCGATGTCGTGAAGCAATCAGGTGATGTTGTGAAGCTTGTCTCTGCAGCCATGTGGTCCAGGAGGTGTCGAAGACAACCAGGAGCTTGGCACGGACTGTCCCATAAAGGATCTAGCTGTCGGCGGTGTCGGCTTCTGGATTGGAGTCAACAAGCCTTGGCAAAGGCAACCCACGCAGGAATCAAAGATGGCTTCTGGTGCAGACCGGCAAGGTCTGCAGGGCTTCTCCTTTTCAGGGAAGCAAGGGCCAGCCTGGAGAAACCAGGCCAGTGGTGTAGATTTGTAGGTTCATCGTCACAGAGGCCACTAACCAACGGGCAAGTGACCAGACAGACGCCTCAAGCACAAAAACACTAGCAGGCCCCACGCGGCACTCGTGAAGTGTGGAGGGATGTGCGTTGGTGTAGAAGGTGCCCGGGGCTAGGGCTTCTCAATCCCCAATGCACGGCTTCGAGGGTGCCTCGGGAGCTGCACAAGTAGCAAGGTGCATGTTTTTCAAGATGGCCAGTCCCACATCTCTCGTCGCCTCCACGGGTCTCAGCTTTGCTGTGGCTGTGGATCGGGCTCAAGGAAGTCTGGAAGTCTCGTTCTTGTCAGGCTCTATGATTGGACCACAAGGGAGATTCCTCAGTCTTCTATGTTCAGTAGAATGTCGAAGGTCCAGAGTTTCATTTCAAGTTTCAGTTCAGGATAAATCTAAAGTCTCTTGACTCAGCTCCTACCTATATACCAATCTGAGGGGCTGGATTACCTGCTAGGTCCCTTCTATTTGTCCAGTTTCGCGCCAGAGCTGGGGCTGGGGTGGGGCTGGGGTGCTGGAGTGCCCCAGCAACTGGTTTCAACCGGACTATGCATGGAGCACCTTGTGTGCCCCAGGCAGTGTCTCATTTCTTTCAGCCCTCCCTATCCCAATACACTATGGCCTGCCTGGGGTGGTGCTAGAACCTCCCAAGACAGGAAACCTATTGTCCAAGCCTCCCTCGCTGGAAGGACTCCCAGCAGCAGGAGGTCAGACTTGTGTCTGTGGCAGCAGCATCCATTTTGTGATGCTGAGGCTCTGGTTAACTTTAACCTGGATTAGTAGGAACAACATGTCTTCTCCCTCTAGAAGGGTGGAATGCTACCCCCGTTGCCAGAACTGGCGAGGGGGTAGTGTTCCAAAGCGCATGACACCTTACACGGCATGTTTTGATAAAGCCAAACCAAAGTTAGCATTCAACCGCGAGGATGATAATGCACTTAAGAGTATATGGTATGGCTATATCATAGAACCGCTAGCAGGACATGGTTCCGAAAGCTGCAGACAGGCTCAGCTCATGCTAGAGCCTCATCTCACATAAAACCAAGGACTCTGCCTCCAGGATTGTTAAGGCCTGCCGTAGGAGTGACTTATAGGTGCATATGTGTCTATATATAATGTTAGATATAGGGATACTATATTTAAGCAAGGGGTGATTACAAGACCTTGCCCCAGCTGAGGGATCAGCCAGTTGTGTCAATGTGGAGGGCCAGCCCGGGGTGGCATAATACATGCTGCAGCCCCTGGTAGGCCTTGGATTCACCTATGCCCTGGGTACCTAAGGTACACTGTACAGGGGCTCACAAAGGTGACCCAATTCCCAATTGGATATGTACCTAAAGTACATGGTATGAATTTAGAGAGAGAACAGAGAACAGCTGGGCTGTGGGTCTGATTAGCAGGCCCAAAGCCACATTAAGTCGAAAACCAGTAAAGCAAAAAGCAAAAAGTGGAGTGACCATAGGAAAGCAGACCCTACTCTCCTACAACCAACGCAGCCTGTGCAATAAGGTGATGTGGTCAAGGGTTATGTAGGCCATAACTGTATCTAATAACATGAGCAGGCCTCACATTTTTGTCCATTACCTCAAGAACGGTGTTTTCTACAACTAATAAGGTTGTGTATGTTCCTCAAATTAGTAGTTTTTATCACCATGTAGATTGAAACTAGGGACAGATTTACCAAGAACTTGTGTTATCCGTGCGCCACGCAAGTCGACACAAGGCAACACAAGTGCTTAAGTGAGATTAATAAAGCTATGCAAATTGATATTTGTGCAGCATTGCTTCACTTTCAACCCACAAATGAATGCAATATAGTGCCTTGCACAGCCTAGCGTAACCGTGCGCTGAGAAGGAGTTATATAGGTGGAGCATGGGCATTCCTGTGCATTTACCCATATATTTTGAGGTAAATCCAGATTCAGTAAAGTCAGTAAATCTGGGTTTGTGTCAAACAGGAGCTCCTTAGTGACCTTTCTGTAACGAGAGACACATCTGTATTGCTTCTTGTTGCTTTCTTGCATGTGTGCTGCGATCTGTATCATTCTGTAGCACACATACACAAATGAATGTACCTCCAAGTAGTTGTTTTTGTGCAGGAAGACCTTCCTGTACAAAAACCACCTTGATCACAACACTGGTACCTTGCGGCATGGCGCAAGGGTGCCTGCATTCGTGCCAGGCTAACAGAAAAGCGCCAGTGCACAGACAAAGACGTTTGCCTTATCTTAGTAAATATTGTGTCCCTTTCATGCGACACAGCGCAATAAGTTCCCTTGCTGTGTTTCATTGCCTGAAAGTATAGTAAATCTGAGCCTAGGTTTTTGTTCGACGATGTGTGATCGAAGATGTGTGATCCGAGATCTTTTAAGTTCTTTTTATACATCACTTGTTCGAAATGACTCATTAAAAAAAAAGTGCAAGGCAGGAGACAGTTGCAGGATGTAACAATACTTAGTAATTGGACTCCAAATTACATAGCTGGATTCATATTTTGAACTATTTGTTTCATTTCATCCATAAATACCCACCTTAAGAGAAACTGGTCTTGAACCATTACCAACTCCCCCAGGTCTTGATCTGAGACAATAGTTTTTGCGTTGAAGTCTCCTGCAGTAAAACACAGCTATTAGTTCCACTGTGGCAGTGGTTAATTGGAGCTGGTGGTTTCTGATGCCGACCAATGGCACTTAATTGTCACCCCTGGCATTTATAACAATATGCCACATGGAGACGCTGTTTGTCTAATTTAGTGTTGTGCACAACAGCGGTTTATTAATTAACATGCATTTAAAATGACTAATATCTGCCTTCCAAGCCATTCCTATAGCTTTGGGGGCCTGGAATAGTCTGAATTGTCATACTTGTGTGAGTGTGATGGTTATTAGTTATGTTGGTACTGTCATTGGCAGCTCTGGCAGCGGCAATGGGTGGTGGAAACTGCAATGGCCTCCTAATGAGGGCCCTAGCACTTTTTCTTTTTTTTTTTACAAACTAAGCATTGCATTGTGAGTGTTGTCTCTTGTAGGCCTGGGGAGGTCCAGTGCATTATTTATGAACTCTCAGACCACTGGAGGTCTTACATGTTGTACTTTTTTCTTCTTTTCTGTGCAGGGCTTTGGGGCCTGGTAAACAATGCTGGGGTTGCGTGCCCAGTAGCTCTCAATGAGTGGCTGTCGGTGGACGACTTCAGGCGGGTGATAAATGTGAACTTGATCGGTATGATAGACGTGACACTTGCCTTACTTCCTCATGTGAGGAAGGCTTGTGGAAGGATCGTCAATATGTCCAGTATAGCAGGCAGGCTGTCTCTTTTGGGAGGAGGATACAGCATTTCCAAATTTGGAGTGGAAGCTTTCTCTGACAGCCTGAGGTGAGTGTCTTAAAAATTGCAATTTATCTTTTGCTAATTATTGCCTTGGACTATCAACTATGGCCTATATCTAGATTATAAATGTGGTTCTCCAGAATGTAAGCATCGAGAGTGGACCGCCATGTCTACTAAAGAGGATGGCATCAGTGGCGGCTGGTGACATTTGAAAGTGGGAGGGTAAACTTTCCAGATGTACGCAAAATGAAAACATGCATATCTTTACATTATTCTGCTTTTGATACTCCCATCTGAGCTTAGATTGCCCATTAAAACAGCATCCGGCTGGTTTTACGTTTTCTTGTGAGTGCGTAATTTTCATTTAAAGTAAATGACTGAAGCAACTATAAACCAACAATCAAATTGTGGTGTGCTTGTTTCTGTAGTCATGGGTAGTTTACATTTACTGGATTAGCAGTGTGTGATGAAGACACTAGTTCATTCAGTTGAGATAATGGGTTGTTTTAAAAGTAAATACATTGATGATAAATAATAATATTCAGTGCTTAATTTGTTAAAACAAAATTAGTATAGATGCCTAGTTCTTTTATTAAACAGCCGTCACTAAAATCTACCACTAGCCCCCCTGCTTTTGTCTCTGGCACTACCCACTTAAACCCCTGGCACACCCCAAATATGGATTGCAGTGAAAGAGCAATCCCATCTAACTACAAGAAGGTAGCTTTGATGAATTCTGCTTACCATAAAGGTCCAGTGTTTTAGGATGATCAAGCAAGGGAAAAGTTAATGGGAAGAGAACAGCAAGGAGCGAGGCTTGTATGAAAAGAACTGAAAAAATTATCACTAATAAAAATCCCTATACAGATTGTTTCTAGTAGGTATGGAAAAGTCAATAGGTACCTAATATCACGCAGTACTCTTTTTAAGAGTCATAAATGACCCACTACGCAATGTCTGTGCTAAAGGTTCTTTAAAGGTTCTTTGACAGTGCATGAATCTTAAAAGATAAAAAAGCAAAGAGAAAATATTACCATCCACACTTTCTTCCTTGATGCAGATATGCTTTCTTGACTATACGCACAGAAACTCTCATACATACCACAGTATAGTATAGTATGTGCCTAAATAAATACTTTATCCAAGAACCATTAGTCAAGTATCTGATGATTCTCAGAACTCTGTGAGGGAAAGTGTACAGCATCAATGCTGAGAAAGGATCTTGATTATTTATAGACAAATGTCAATGCCTTTGAAGAGGTGCCATATAATAATACACAATGTTTCTTCGAGCAAGGCAATCCGTTGTAAAAGAGTAAACAAAACATATGTCATGTACTTGATTCCAAGCTATATTCCAAGGTTAATCCACAAGATAAGCAACAAAGTCAATGTTCCATGAGAATCCAGGAAATATCACCACCAATCAGCATTTTATAACTCTCAAAAAATTGCAGGCAAAGTACTGGAGAAAATAAGCTGAAATATAAACAGCATCCTCCTAGGTGCTGAATATAGACTCTAAAGTTATGGAGCTAGCACGCTTGTGCGTCTCCGACCCCCACCTCAAAGAGAGCAGCCATTCGTCCATCGTGCTAAAGCTACAAAAGTTCAAAGAGCTCCCAGCGCCATCTACTCTTTCTAGAGGGGCGGGGGGGGGGCGAGGGGTAGAGTAGAGGACACAAATACAGCCTCTGGAAGCTGCCAAATAGCCAAAGTTGTCCTATATTATGGCAGCTTGTGCTTCAAATGGAAAACACCCCTTGAAAACAGCTGAGAGTAGGGCGTGTCTCCTGTGAACGAAGCGGACAAGACCACTTCAAACACTCTCACCACCAGTGCCTCAGTCCTATGCTTCTCTACTTAAACAAATCAGACGAAAGGAATTACGCACAGAGGCCGGCGTGCCGGAAAGACTTTTTATCCCAAAATTCCACCCATCAGCTGGGGAGTATTTAGCCCTCAGAATCATAGGATGCTTAGTTTGCGTGGCCTTCTAAGGAAAGGATAGCATATAATATGTGTACATTGCCGGTGCTTTAAATGGAAAAATAGAAGTCCAGGGACTCAGTAACAGAGTACCTGCTTGTTTCTGAGAAGTGCTGGTACTCTCCAATTAAAAGTATTACATTTCCCTCGAAGTGCCGGTACTCTTCCGCTCAAAAAAAAATAGTGCTGTTACTCAGTACTGGACAGTACCTTTCTTGGGAAAGGATAGGATACTAATATGTGTACATTGGCATTGCCAATAGCCTTACACATCACTATGTATCCTCTTTAATCTGAGGATTATGCAGCTGGCAGCCTTTGCAGAAAAGTCCAGGAATGTCATCATGGGTAACAAAAGAAGGTCTTTTTTGATGGCAAGAGATATTGGATTCACATATGCTGTGTCAAGCCTGTGATTATTGCAGACACCATCCCACCAGGCTTGAAAAGACATAGTAGAAGAGTCTTTCCATGCTTTGGTGAATTGCTGAAACACAACTGCAAGAAATAAATCCAGTACATCAACATTGTCTGAATGAGAAGAGCAGTCCTCTAAAATGCTTCCAAGAAAAATGTTGTTGAAAGTAAAAGGGATGTGTGTGTGAAAAATATAATCTATCTGCTTCCGGACTTTTAACCAAGATTGATATGTGGAAAGACATTCAAATAGGTCACAGGGGGTGGTATTGCAGGACCAACAGGAGGAGGTAGGATATATTCTATGTAGAGCAGCTGGAGAGATAGAGTCTATTGTAAATAAAAAATAACGTTTAGATTGCATTAGCTGCCCTATAGGAATTGAAAAAGAGGTATATAGGTCAGGTTATCTTAAAGAACACTCATCTTAAAGATAAGAAATCGTCCCTTCGGCGCGCTGAAAGACTCTGGAGAAGGGAATACTGCCCCCTTCTGAAAATTCGCTACTTAACTCTACGGCAGGACTATAAGAAAGCTATCATTGAAACTAAATCCACCTATTTCTCATCAAAAATCTTAGCAGCTGAGAATCAACCACGAGAAATTTTCTCGATAGTTAAGGAGTTAGCTTTCTCAGACAGGAGTACATCCAAACCCCTTCCTACACAAACCCTCTGTGACTCAATAAATTCTTATTTTTTGGATAAGGTGCTTAACATTAAAAATAACATTCCCCCTCCCTCCGCTTCTTATGCCGACCCCTGCCCACCAGCCCTGCCGCTCAGTCTAATATCAATTCCTTCCATCACGGAAACTAGGTTCCGGGAAATTCTGCTAAAAGTTAAGTCGGGATCACCTGCTGACATTTGCCCGGCTCGTATCTTGCAGCAGATCTTCTCGGTCTGCACACAGCCCCCGATTATCTTTTTAAACAGTTCCCTCTCACAGGGAATTGTGACCCCGGCCCTTAAAGTAGCTTCTATTGTGCCCATCTTAAAAAAACCAGGGGCCGACTCAGCTATTTCTTCCAACTACCGGCCCATTTCTTTGCTGCCTTACCTGGGCAAAGTGCTTGAGCGGCATGTTGCCGCGGTGCTTGGCTCCCATGTTGAGGCTACGGGTGGCCTGGCATCTTGCCAGGCTGGTTTCCGCCCCAAACACTCTACCGAGTCTGTGGTGGTGTCGGTCCTAAACACCCTCAGGGAGGGTCGGGACCAAAATAAACATCAAGCCCTGGTGCTCCTCGACCTCTCCGCCGCTTTCGATACGGTGGACCATTCCATCTTGCTTTCACGTATCGGAGCGGCGGGAATCGGAGGGTCAGTACTAGTGTGGCTCTCGTCCTTCCTGCGGGATCGCACACAGGCGGTCCGGCTGGGAGAGTTCACGGCAGACCCTGTGAAGATCACTTGTGGTGTTCCCCAAGGTTCCTCTCTTTCCCCTTTATTGTTTAATCTTTACATCTACCCTCTGATCTTTGCACTCCAGCAGCGGGAGGTCGCGGTGTACAACTATGCGGACGACCTCCAGCTGGTTTTTGACCTTTCTTCTTCTCCCCACGCTATCTCTAATTTTCAGTCTATTATGATTTTTATCAGGGACTGGATGAGCCACAACCATCTGAAGCTCAACCCGGATAAAACCGAGTTGGTGCTTACTGGTGGCTCCCCCAGTCCCTGGAACTCTTCCTTTTGGCCCCTCACTCTCGGTACCTCCCCCCTTCCTTCTTCTACGGTAAAAACATTGGGCATAAAAATTAACCACCAGCTCACTCTTCACTCACAGGTTGGTGCTGTTGTTTCTTCTTGTTTTCTTATGCTTCGAACTATCCGCACTGTTTCCCGTTTCTTTTCCCCTCTGGCACTCAAACTCATTATGTCTGCCTTGGTCATCTCCCGGCTAGACTATGCCAATGCCCTTTACAACGGCATTCCGGCATACAGCCTTCGTAAACTCCAGCTTGTGCAGAACCAAGCAGCTCGGCTGGTGTATGGCCTCCCCCGGTTCCATCATGCTACACCTCTGTTGAAGGAACTGCACTGGCTGCCGGTCCGGCAGCGTTCGCTTTTCAAGATGGGGTGCATGGTCTTTCAGGCACGACAAGGAATGGCCCCGGCCTTCATTTCCTCTCTCCTAACCAACTACGTTCCTGTCAGACACCTTCGTTCGTCGGATCGGGCCCTACTGCAAGTCCCCCGTTTTACCAGAAAAAAATGGGGAGGTTCCAACTTCTCCTTTCTGGCTCCGGTATTCTGGAACTCCCTGCCGGACCACCTGCGAAATTTAAAACAATATTCCCTTTTTCGTAAGGGACTGAAAACTTTTCTGTTTACTCAGGCCTTCCCACTTTAAATGTCCCATTCCTGATTTATTGCATGCCGCTAAAGCGCCAAGAAACCGTAATGGTGTACGATGCGCTATACAAGCCTTTTAAATTCAAATTAAATTCAAATTCAGGTTTCCATTGCAGTTCCACATCTGCTTCATCTCGGATCTTCTGGAAAAAGTAGTTAGTTTATTAAATATTTGTGATGCTGAGGGAGAGTTTAACAAAGGGCAGGAGAAGTAAAAGGGATATTATCTGGGAGATGATCATATACCACAGATATTAATTATATATATATATATATATATATATATATATATATATTATACTATGAGGATGGCAAGGAAAAGTATGATTGAGCTAATGGAAAAATAAGGCAAGAATCAATATCAAAGAGTTGATGAATCATCTTAGACCTTTTTCATGCCAAGACTTATTAAAATAAATAATGAAACTATTTTGTGTATGTTTAATGCCAAATTGAGGATTGAAGAAATTGTTCTCTGATATTCTGATGGGAGACAAAAATAAGGCAGAGAATTTTACATGCATTTTTTAGAATAGAGGAAGATAAGGATTGACATTTCTGATTAAAAGATAAACATTCTCGAACAGAAAAAGGGTGAAGAATGTTTTATTCCATATCGTCCCAGAGGGGAGGAATAATAGATTCCTCTTCGATAAGTGAAAAAGAGGCTTGTTTAAGGAAAAATGCTGTGTGGTAAGAATGGAAATTGGAAAAATTAACTACCATATGTTTGGAGCATTTAAGTTTTTGAAGAGACATGCAAGATTTTTTGTTGTTCCATAAAAATTTGGGAAAAATTGAATACATTCTTTTAAAATTAAGGCAGGGAATATTTAAAGGAAATTTAGAAAGATAGAAAAGCATTATAGGTAGTAGTATCATCTTTATCATATCCTAACGTCCCCACCAAGATAAGAATAGAAAATTCCATCTAGATGTAAGAGATGTTAGGGTTGTGAAAACCCCTTTCAGATTCAGATAAACTGTCTCTTTTAAAGAAACATTAAACCATAAACCAAGGTATTTGATTTTATCGTGATAGCAAAGAAAATGAGAAGAAGCTAAATCAGCATGAAAGCATAGTTTATTTAAAGGGAGAATTTCACATTTGTCCGCATTGAGTTTATATCCTGAAAGAGAAGCAAAGTTTGTAACTTCATTCAAAAATACTGGTAGAGACATTTGTGGATGTGAAATGAAGTAAAGAATATTATCTGCATATAATAAAGTTTAGCTGTCTTCCCCGTATTAAAAACCCTTAATGCCTGCGTTCATACAAATTGTTAGCAAAAAGGGCTCTAGGGAAAAAATAAATAATAGGGACGAGAGAGGGCATCCTTGATGAACACAGCAATAAAGTGAAAAGGACAGAGAAGTAAGACATTTGACAATGATGGAGGCCTTGGGAGAAGAATATAGAAAGGAGATAAGATTAATCAATTTAGGACTAAAGTCAAACCAAGAGAGTACAAAAAAATAAAAGGCCAACTAACTCAGTCAAACACCTTTTGGCATCCAGAAAAATAGCTGCTAAAGAATATTTATATGATTTGGACTTCATAAAAACATTAAAAAATAATCTAGTGTTAACGGAAATACGTCAACCTTCAATAAAGCCAGACTGTTACCTTCCTATTAATTTAAGCAGTAAAAAGTGAAGACTTGGAAAATGGGTCTGTAATTTTTACCTAGTGTTGGATCTTTGTTTCGTGAAAGAAACCTCCAGCAGAGTTAGAGGATATAAAGTGAGCAGAATGCTGATATAATTTAGAAATTAGAGGTTTGGAGAAACACAGATACAATTCTGTAGTGAATCCATCAGGTCCTTGGGCTTTTCCCTTTTTGATAGACTGATAGCAATGAGAATGGCAGCAATAAGAATGTCTTCATCTAGTGAGGAAAAATATATATCAGGATCTGGGGGTAGTTAGATAGATGATAAACATCGAAAAATAGCTTTCTGATTAACATGATATTCTGGAGTATATAAATTCAGGCAGAAGTTAGTAAGTTCAGATAGTATATCTTCATTTTTATGAACCGTGCGGTTAGTGGTGGACAAATTGGAGTCTACTTTAGTCCAATCTTTTTTAATTTTGAGACAATTAGCAAGACGTTTCTCAGCTTTATTTTATCCTCCAAAATACTTGGTGCCGGATTTTTGGGAGATATGAAGTAGCATTCTCTGTGGAAATATTATTAAAGGCAAATTTAGTTTGACTCCATTCCTCCAGACAGGTTTTAGATTTAGAAAGGTAATAAGTGTGTTCTAATTGTTCAATATGATTCAGAATTTGAATTACCTTCTTGGAAGAAGATTTCTTCTTGTGGGCTACAAAAGAAAAGATTACATCTCTTGAGTCAGCTTTAAAGGTATCCCAGATAGTCTGAGGGGAATATCCAGTATCTCATTATCAATAAAAAAATATTTTGTAAATCTCTCAAAGTTTTGTGTAAAATTAGGATCCTTGAGAAGAGAATTGTTAAATCTCCATCGTTTAGTGCCAGGAGTAACGGGATAAGATCTAAATCTAGTGTGAAAAGGGCATAATCAGAAATTAATATTGAACCAATTTCTGAGTGCATAATATGTTGTGCAAGAGACTTTGAGACAAATAGATAGGCAATTCTTGATTATGAGAAATGGGCAGGGGACATAAAGTGTATTCTTGTAGGGATAGGTTACAGGGTATCAAAGCATTGATTAGAGTGATATCTTGTTTACAGTAGATGTAAATTGTGAATCCATGGGTGATTGGATACATTTGGAATTTGAGTGACGATCAGTGAAGGAGACCATAACCAAGTTGCAATCCCCATCAAAAATTAAATAGTTGGCATTTAAAGACATCAATTTAGATGAAACATCAGGCCAGAAATATCTATCTAAATGTGTGAAGGCATAGACATTGAAAATGGTTACAGGTATTTGATTTATAGTCATGGATGCAATAACCCATCTGTCCATGGAATCTAAGTCCTTGGAGATAACTTGAATATCTAAGGATTTATTTCATATTAGAACATTGGAACGTTGGAAGCTCCATTGAAAACAATAGAGTGCTCCGGGCTTATAATGGCTGGTATAAGCCCAGAGCTCCAATATTCCGATGTTTCTTTGTTCACAGCTCTGGCTGTGAACAAAAGCTTCACGGAGCCTGAGGGAATTTCAATCCCCTCTCGCTCCCTGAAGGCTTTGTTTTATTTGTTAGAACATTCTGCCCTCTAGTGGCAGAATGTTCTAATAGCCTTATAGCCCGTCGTAGCAGGGCTATACCGGCTTTTAAAGTCCCTCTTCTTTGTTAAAGTTCGTCGCCTTCGGCTCGGGCCATTAACGCTGCAGCAAGCCTATAAGGCTATAATATTCTATGAAACAATACTTAAGGCCATTTAGGAAATATCAAGAATCTTGTAACATTTGATATATAACGATAACTGTGAAAAAGCAATGAGATATAGATAAATAATTCAAAAAGTTCAAAAAGTAAGCAATGAAACAACAGCATAAAAGGATAATATAAGAAAAGCTTAATGTGATCATGAGAAGAGAAAGAATGAAGAATAGAAAAAGAAGAATTAGGAAGAAAAGAAAGTAGACTGCAAACATACAAACATTTGAGGATTTTAGGGCCATGCAAATGTGGGTTACACAACCAAACTGACCGGCTGGCAAAGGAGGGAAGACCAAACCACACAAAACAACATTCGTGTAATTTTGAAGAGATATGGAACATACCTAAAAGAAGGAATACAAGTAACAACACATAAGAACATATATGATGCGAGAAACATTGAGCATAATAGATAAATGCCATTTAAAAGTTTGATTGCAAGGAAGGTATTAGAATATTTCAAATTCCATAAAATCAGGTAACAGTAGATTTGGGAGAATCGCCTCTCCCCTGCAGCTAGCAATTCATTTTTGTAGAAGGGAGGGGTGTTTATGAGTGATAGTTTTGCTATTGTATGTAACTTTGAATAAATAAGGGTGGAATAAAACAAATTTGACATGGAGAGCTGGTCTGATATTGAGAAATTTCTTCTGTCTGTCGGTTATAGATTTGGTAAAGTCCTGTGCCAAAAAACGGTTGGATCTAGACAATGAAATACGACCTTTGGCTCTTTTGATAACTTTGAGTAGTTCCAAATATTATAAAAAATAAATGATTACTCCCCTAGGTTTCTGTGTAGTTGAGGCAGAGTGAGGAGAATGCCCAAGTCTGTGTTCCCTTTGTATATTCAAAAGAGGGGAGGTAGGCAGGTCTAAGACTTTGAGAACAAAGGATTGCAGGAAAGATATGGACCCGAAGACCTCCACTCCTTCAGCCAAACAATGAATGCATATATTAATTTTCCTGTTTCGATTTCCTATGTCTTATGCATGCGTTTTAAGGACTAGACTTAAGATTGCAACATCTTTTCAATGAGCACAGTATCCTAGTGTACCTTAACCCTTCATTCCATCTGATTAACTCTCCCTCCACGTAAGTCCATTGTTCATGCAGTGTTTGAAGTTGCATGTTAATTTCCTCCATGTAAGGTTTGAGCGCCCAGATTTCCTCAAGCAGAAGCTCTATTGAGATTATAATAGGGTATTGTTTGGGCGAGGGAGTGTCCTTTTGAACTCTTTTATGAGTTGAGATATTAGAAGTTGTACGCAGGTTAGAGGACATTTTGGTCATAGAGGTGGAGTGAGAGCCCGTCAAGCTAGAGGACTATGAGGAAGATTCTTGATACGCACTTCCAATGTCTTCCATATCCTCCAGAACAGAGAAAGGATTAAGAGTAGTAACTTTGGTGCTATTCTTGGTAGTCGGGTGTTTACTGGTGCTGAGATGAAGGTTCCTGGTCCTACACTTATGTCGTTCAAATAGTCAGTTAACGAAAGGGGCACAGTAGCAAATAAAAGGTGGCCGGCAGATATAGTGAAAAAATATTGTCAGAATCTCTGCCAAAATCGAGAAGTATTATTGAAGACACCAGAAGAATTATAGGGGAATTATTACTGCAGTTGCCCCATTGTATTTATATGAAAAGCAGCGGTATTCTGAGGCAGCAGAAAATGAGCATGGTGTTATGAGGCATAAAAGGAAAAACAAAATGGCAGACACAACTTTCTCGTCAGCACGGCCACCGAATTCTGTTAAAATTAGGCTTTAACGACGCAGAGTGAACCTGCCGCGATGTGAGGTTCCCCAGCAAGCCAGTAAAGGAATGTGTTCCATCAAGAATGCTACCCGTCTCCCTACCGCGGCCATCACTGAACTCACGGAACGGCAACCCTCCTATATCAGCAGCAAGTTATGCCCCATGTCTGTGGCTAGGTTAATGCAACTGATCTACAGAGGGCGGAGAATATTTATTAAAACTCTTTTGGCTGTTCATGTCAGTAGCTGACATGAACAGATTGGATTCCAGATTGAAATGCGGGAATGTACTGTATCTGGGCACTGATAAAGTCTTGATTTATTGCTTGTAGATCATCCAGACCGTGGCCGCCCGACTTCTTTTTCGGCTGCCGAGATATGCTTCCATCTCTCCCTTGCTCCACAAATTACATTGGCTGAATGTTGATAAACGGATTAAATTCAAGGCCTTATGTTACATGTTTTGTGCTAGACACTGTCTTGCCCCTTCTTATATCCAAGATCTGGTGTCTCCGGATGTCCCTTCCCGATCTCTGAGATCAGCTAACCTTGCACTGTACATCAAGCCTAGGTTTCGTAGAGCTCATATTAAGGGACTCAACTTCTCCTTTTTTGGGTTAAAAACTTTGGAATTCTCTTCTGGTAGCTCTTAGGAACTGTAACTCATTGCTTACCTTCTGTAAGAACCTAAAAACCAGGTTCTTCACCTGCACTGACTGAGCCCTTTTGTCAAATGGTTATGTTGCTGTGTCTCTTGCTTGATTTAGCATCTCTGCTTACTGTCTGCCTCTAGCGCTGGGAGATCCTTTTGGGTAGCTGCACGCTCTATAAGCTTCTTAAATAAATGAATAATAAATAGGCCTAGATTCAGCAAGAGATATCCAATTGCTGGAGTACATCAAGAAGGTTTGCAGAGAGATGGGTGTGAGCAAGCGTTTTGATGACCCAATCCCCTCCATTCAATTAGCAGTCATACTTTTAAAGCTCTTTTTACCCAATATAAAAGTAATACAAAAATTACCTGTGAGGACAAAAAGTCGGCTGTCCTCAGCCACACTGGACTGTTAACCGGCTGTTGCATTCACTGTTTCTCAACTTGATAACAAACCAGCAGCATAGGTTTCTCTTACCACAATGTACTGTTAACATTTTTCATTTTCTTGTTTCTTTTCCTTTGAAACAAACTGGTCAGTATCTTTACCCCCTCTTCCTTTGTGATCATGTCTCCAAATTTAGGCACCTTACATGTAGTATTTTTTTGTAGGTAGTATGCTATTCATGTGAAGTGTTTCATTTTACCTTTGATAAAAGGTTTGAACTTTTTACAATGTTTTCTAGCTCTTAGATATTTACAATTACTCCAAACTGAGATGATCTGTGTTTCTATTGCCAGATTCATGGGAAAGTTAGAATGATGAGAAATGTTGAACCTTGGGCATATTTGAATGTTTGTAAACTGTGTTCTACCTTGTTTTTTGTGCTTTTTGATTAACTGGATTATTGTATTTTTATCCACTTTTGTATGTATATTTGCTAATTGATATCTTTTTACACTGATGAATAATTGATTTGATGTATCATTGTGTATTCTCTGTCATATGAAAGCATCACACAAGGTTTCTACGAACAGTACCAATTTGTGATCCACAGTAAAGCAGACTCTGGCAAAGTTACCAGCATTGCATGGATCAGCCACTCCCTGCTGCACAGTTTTGTAACACCTAAAAACAAACTTGACAGTGTCTTAAGTTAATGAAAGTACTACACCTTCCCTTCTTTTACATCAGTTTCTCACTAGAGTTATTTGTATAATCTGTATAACACTTCTATAGAGCAGTGAAATTAGAGCCCTGCAATCTAGACTAGAGTTTCTTAAATATGTAGAGTGACATCCTTCTAGGTTAGTCTATCATGGGACTTGTTGGTGGGGCCAGGTCAGTCAATAAATGTATTATACATCGTGCAAATTAACTTCAAATTTTTGTACATTTGAATAGTGGGATCTCTCCATTAGCAGACTGGTTATCATAAAAACTAGGGTCACATCAATTAAAAAGTTTACATACATGTTCCAAGGCACTTTGATGATCTGTGCCAGAGTCTCCAGACCCCACAGGATGGTTGACACATGCTAAAATATAATTTTGAACAGCTTTTTAAATAATTAAAAGAATGTTTGATGGCCCCTGGAGGTAAAGCATCCTCAATGTTACATTTCCAGCTGTGCCATTCCTTGGGAGAAATGTGGTTGACGCTGATACTAATTGTGTTGATGCAGGCGTGAACTGTCTTCTTTTGGAGTGAAAGTGTCCATCATCGAACCTGGGGCCTTCAAAACTGAAATTTTAAATGTAGAGGTCTTCAAAAAGGGGCTAGAAAATATTTGGAGCGGTCTTCCATCTGAGGTGAAGGAGAGCTACGGCGAGGGCTGCTACCAGAAGCGTGAGTTCTTGACTCTTTCATGCAACTTGTTCTGCCAGCATTAGTTCTTTTAGGTTTCCTGGGAGCAGACCAGTGTTTGCTAGACTAGTGTGAGCAATTACTTGTGATGATGTATCTAATATTATCTGCATCCAAACAGCAGTGCCAAGATTCTATTTCAGGTCCTTGTTCTATCATCTAGGGTCATACTGGCATATAGTACAATCAGGCAGTTACCCATTTGCTGGTATGAGAGGTAAGTCTGTTGGCTGTTTTTGTTTAGCAAATTGTGGGCCTGTCTTATTTCCAGGTGGGCCAGGTTTACAGTTTTTCCCTGATGTTACTTCAAACATTGTTTGCAACAAACACAAGAGCATGTAGTCTCCAATACTTTGCAGAGTACCTATTCAGTGTACCTTTACAAGTCCTAAACTGGCCTGATTTGCAATTGTCGGCCACTTTTATAGATATTTAAATCCCTAGGGGGAGCCAGTTTTATTTTGGACCCAGACCGATTTTTTTGTCCCCAGTCTGACACTGCTGTTATCCCGTCTTCTCTCTCAGCTCCCTGCTCTGTCAACCCATCTCTTTTTTTACCAGTGTCCTGCTATCACATCCCCTTGTTTCTCTAATTATGTCCCATTTCTTTGACTAATCCTGTATTCCGTTTTTAGGTTGCACTTCTGAAAGGGGGGACTTCATTTTACCAACACTTTAAAAAAAGTACCCGTAAGAAGTAGCTCAGAGAGGGAACACTAGGTCAGCCAATGCCTGCCATTGGTTTTCGTGAATTTGTCATAGTTTGCAATTGTTTGGCTGGATTGTCAATCAAGGCCATGGCATTTTGAGGATGGCTACATTGCCCCATTTGTTTTCCAATTGTTGATTGTGTTCAAGTAGTCCTTATGCAAGTCTTCAGAGGCAGCATAATGAAATTGGGCTATTAGTTCTACTGGATGTGAGTCCTGCATAAGTAAAAGGTGCACAATTGTCTCCTAACTAGAAATCCAGTGCAACATTGCAGCACTTGATTTTTCGGGGTAACAAAACAGAGCATTACAAGGCATACTCAGTGAAGGTGATGTGGGATAGTAATCTCCATCCGCTGGTACGCAATAACAACACTCAATAAATTAATGTCCAGTCAGTGTGTTTTCTTTGAAAACGAAAACGTACACTTATTACATAAACACGTGCTCACACACGCAGTGAAATTCTATGTATTAATTTATAAATATATATAGTAGTTAGATGAAAATATGTTTGGTAACACCTTTATATAATGTCATCCCTGGTGGGTGTTCACCCTAATCACAATACCCCCCCCACCTATAACAGATGCAACATCACAATATAAATATGACCTATTGGCTTTGTCAAGGGGGTCCGCATATCAGTATATAAGACAAGCATTTTGGCTTTGTCGAGGGGTCACCAAATCATAATATACGGCAAGCCTTTTGACTTTGCCAAGGGGTCACCATATTATAATGGCAATATTCGCAGGTTAAAAATCACTATCATATCAATGGAATCAATAACCACAATTCGATGCAATCATTATCATTATTAAAACCTTTTCTATATTTCTCAATAATCCTACTCAATAACATATGCTAAATAAAGCATTTCAAATCAAATTGACGTGTGTCAGCATCTTTACTGTACTCAGGCCACGTGTGCAGCCATAGGACCAACCACATGTGGTCCCTGCACTCCTGAGCTGCAGAATAATAGCTCCAGCTCCAGGAGTACTTAAAAGTCAATGAAACTTCACCTGGGGTCATGAATTTAATGACTAACGAGACTTTGAGTTGCTGTTTAAATAACATACCTGGCGCTCTGCTGCATTCCCTACGGCACCCCACAACACTTTGCCAGTATAATGGTGGCACCCCTGCCTTTTCTCAGGGCACCATGAAAAGAAAAAAATATGAAAATGGAGGCCTACAGAGCATTTTGCCATGCCCCCCTGCTGGGAAAATGAATAGGTAAGTAGCAGCTCTCCTGCCGTGTTCATGCTCCGTCATACAGTGTTTTATTTTTATGATTTGGGGGCCAGGTCCTCCCTGGGACACCCAGACACTGCATGGGAAGACTGGATGGGGGAGAGCCCCAAGGCTTCTGTGTCCTTAGCTGGCTCCCTTGCTCCTGGCCAATCCCTCTAGCCAGCGTAAAATCAACCACTCCTCTTTCCGTTCATGTGGAGCATGGGCTGGTTGTTGACTGTGGTAAGCCTGCTGTCTCCCCCAGACATGGGCACTGGGTGGCACACCTCATCGCTCCATTCTTGTCCCTAGGATGGGGTCCTGTGGCACATCAAATGTTGCACCTCCTCTGCAGTTCTTTTTGTGTCCGCTCCCCAGACAGATGGTGCATGGGGCCAGCACATAACATACAATGAAAAGAAATCAGTATTGTATAATTTACATGATGAATATCAATCAAATAATTGAATAAAATGTATTCCATAATTCGCAATTATTTCTAAATTCATTTCCCACACTATCCCCCTACAAGCCCAAAAACCCACTATGACACGATGAATTGCTATTAAAAATTGAATAAACACTTCTCAATCACTTAAAAGTAAAATAAATATTTAAAAAAATCAGTTACACAAACAATAGCAACACATAACATAAATATATCAATTGTAACACCTTCAAATAATTAAAAAAACAATATTTATTTTCACCACTATATTAGTGAAAGCGATATTAAAATCATCACTGTTATGTAAAACAATGGGGTATCATTACGATGCCTGTCGTGGGACCAGCACCGTAGCAGTAGAGGGGCCGCTCAACAGGGAGTCAGCGGGTCCCGCTGCCTTCATTACAATACGACCGCCTTCGAGGCGGTCGCAAAGTGTATATTTTCTATTGTGACTTGTGCGGTGGGCTGCAGGACAAGCCACAATATAAAATATACAGTTTTAAAGCATCCCTGCACCGTATGGCAGGCACCATGCTGTTCCTGCCACACGGTGCAGGGATGTTTAAGGGGCACCATAGGTGCACACCAGGCCCCATAGCGGAGGGCCAAGGGGGTGGGCCAGCTAGGGACCCCCAAAGTCCCTTTTTGCCTGCCTTTTCATGGTTGGCAAACCGCCATGAAAGGGCAGGCGGAAAGGGTAATTGTAATCCATACAGCGTTGCCTGAGAAGGCAACTGCCCTATTTTAGGGATTGTTGACGATGGTCTGACGGGTAGCATCTGACTGTCCCTCCCCCTGCTGTCTCCGACCGCATGCATTGTAATGCGTCGGTCGGACCGCAGCAGCAGATGACCGTCAAACCACATCTGATGAGCCATCGGATGCAGTCCGACAGCCATCAGAATGACCCCCTTAATCTTTTACCTCAAAAAACGATATTCTTGTCAACAATATTGGTGTGTCACAATATTTAATTTCCGATATTTCTTTCTCTCAATATTTTTGTTTGTTACATCATTTTTATTAGAGATAAAGAACACAGAAATACAAATATACTATTTCGTTCAGATGAAGATATGAGTATACAATTATACAGTAACAACATCTGAAAGTGAGTGAACTAAAGATATGAGAACAGAGATTGCATGAACTTGTACTGAAACATCTAATACATAGTACATAATAATTATAAGACTGAACTTAAAACTAAAATACTGTGTACCTGTGTAAATATGGGAAGGTATAGTTTTCAGAAGATTGTATTATAAAAAAAGAAAGAGGGGAAAGAGTATGAAAAAGAAAGGGATAGAAGAGAGGAAGATAGAGAGAAGAAAAGAAAAAGAGAAAGTAGTGATTATAAAAGAGGAGAAAGTTATGGAGAAGGTGAGTTTGAGGACATATAAGTAGTGAACAGTAGCAATAGTTGATCAGATTTAATCTGTAGATGAATTGAAGCATGCGATACCAAAGCAATTCTATGTGCATCACATATTAAATTCCACCAGAGTAAAAAAGATAACTTAGAATTCTCTTTCCAGCATGTTAATATAACCTTAGAAGCAACAGCAATACATACATCAAATAAAATTGATTTGGAGGTAATTTGGTCAAAGACAGGAGACAGAGTACATAAAAATACATTATGAATATTAAATTGAATTATAAAGGAAAAATTCAATAGACATTTTGACCAAACAGCTTTCCAAAAATCATGAACCTTACAACAATAGTAAAGTAAGTGTATGAGAAAGAGCCTTTAGCAGTGAGACATGACCAACAAGCTGGTGATACTGATTGGTTGAATTTATGCAAAAGGAGGGGAGTGATAACAACTCTATTATAAATAAAATATAGGGATTGTGTGATATTTGCAGCTTTGGATGTCTTGAAGAGTTTTTTGCCATAAGTTGTCCCAGTGAGAAATCCACAATGTTTGGTATAAATCGTGTTCCCATTCTAGCTCAATATTAGATTTATTCCGTGTGCAATTAACTATAGATAACATTTTATATATGAACGGTGCACTTGGAATAATATCGGGAGAAACTTGGTACAATGGTGTATCTGGTGTGAATGAAATTGGAACTGGCTGAGAAATTAAATTCTGTATACAACTCTGAAGTACTGAAACTAAAATGTTATTGTTGAATACATGAATCAGGTAGATTAAAGTTCTATTGCAATTGATGGAAAGGCAAAATCAAATTATTAACAATCATTTGATTGACATAAAAAAGGCCCTTTTCTTTCCAATGTTTGTAATAAAATGATTTGTGACGAAATCTGATGTATTTGTTATACCATAGTGAGGAAGCTAGGAAAGATTGATATTTGTCAAAATGCTTAAAGAAAAGTGTATGTAAAAGGTATTGAGAATATTTCAAAATTGGATACTTAAAACTGAAAGTACAATTGGTCATGAATACAACATCCTGTAATGAGAAATCATTTAACAATGAGCATTCAACAGTGACCCAAGATGGTTTGGGTAAATCTTGATAACCTTTGGACATAGCATAAAATTGACGAATCAAAAAAGCAGTATGATATAGTTTAAAGTCAGGAAACCGAACACCCCCCTCGGTTTTGGGGCGAATTAATTTGATAGGGCAATACGTGCATGCTTATTATGCCATAAAAACTTAGTACATATAGAATTAATCTGTGTAAAATAATATTTGGGAATTTTGAATGGTAACATTGACAATGTGAATAATACCTGGGGAACAATCCTCATTTTAATCGTATTTACTCTGCCCCACCAAGATAGAAATAGAGGAGACCAAGAGGTCAACAAATTGGTAATTTTAAGTTTTAGAGCAGTAAAGTTGTGGGATAATGTATCACGAATATTAGAGGAGAACCATGTTCCTAAATATAAAAATTTTTGAGGGCACCATGTAAACTTGGTGGAATCAAACATGTGTTGATAACATGAAGAATTTAAAGGTAAAATCTCAGTCTTGGAGAAATTTAGTTTATAGCCAGATACAGCAGAGAATAATGAGATTTCATGTAAAAAGGGGGGTAGGGAAGTAACAGGGTTGGACATATAAGTAAGAATATAATCTGCATAATCAGAAAGTTTAATTTGGTGGGATTTCAGTGTAAAACCAGTAATAAAGGGGTTATTTCTAAGTCGTTCAAGGAAGGGTTCCAAACATAACAAAAAAAGTAATGTGGACAGGGGGCACCCCTGACGTGTACCTCTTTGCATGCAAAAATATGGGGAAAAAGACCATTAACAAAAAAACATGTTTTTGGATCTGTATATACTAGTTTGACATATAAAATAAACTTTGGACCAAATCCAAACCATTGTGAAGTGTGAATCATGAATTCCCAATTTATTCGATCAAAAGCTTTTTCCGCATCTAAAGATAATGCGGCTAAGGGAGAGGGATATTTTCCACTAAGAGTGAGAATATTGGAAAACATTCTGGCATTATCAGAAGCTAAACCAGCCTGATCAGGGTTAATAAGGAAAGGAATAGTTTTCTGCAAGCGGGAAGCCAAAATCTTTGCAAAAATGTTACAATCAAAATTGATTAGTCATGTGGGATGAAAGTTTTTACAAAAGAATGGGTCTTTGTCTGGTTTAGGGATGACAATAATAAGGGCTTCTAAAAACGAGCCACAGGCCTTAGAATTGGATAGGAAGGAGTTAAGAAGTTCAAATAATTTAGGGGTGAAAATTGAAGAAAAGTCTAAAAATAATTCAACTGAAAAGCCATCAGGGCCAGGAGCCTTAGATTTTTTCAGGGATTTGAGAGCATCGGGTATTTCTTGAAGCGCGATATCCTCCTCCAGTGGTGAGAAGATATCTGGAAGAGCTTTAGGTTTAGGAATATCTTGGAAGAAAGATACAAAATCTTTTTCAGAGGGATTAGTAGTTTCTATGTATAAGAGATTATAATACAATTGAAACATATCAATGATATCGGAATCGGACGTAAAAAGTTTATTGTTTGTTTGAGTGGATAGGGCCAATATTTGTACGTTCTGATTTAATTTTTAAATAATTCGCTTTTCCTGCTTTGTTTTGGCCTCCGTGATATTTCAATTTAACCTTAAGAAGGATATTACAGGCGTCCACAGTGGCAATTTTTTTTAGGGTGGATTTAGCTTTAATTAACTCCTGTAGTGATAAGGAGGATTTGGATGAAAAATATTTATGTTCCAAAGTTTTGATTAGTGTTAGGGTTTCTTTATATTTAGCACTCATTAGCTTTTTTTCTTGGAGGAATAAGCAATAGTGAAGGCTCTAAACGATGCTTTGAATGCATTCCAATTATTGTGAATCGAGAAATCTAAAGAATTGTTAAATTCAAAACATTCTCTCATAAAAGAGGTCGCTTCTGAAATAAAAGTGTGATCTGAAAAAAGGTGATTGTTAAAACGCCAGTGACCTTGTTTGCATGTAGTGATGGATATATCAATAGAGGTAAAACAAGAGCATAGTCACAAATAAAAATAATATGTATAAATATGAATTTCGGGTGAGTGGAGATAGGGTAATAATGATTTGAAAATTAAAATATAATCAATACGAGACCTTGTATGGTGTACAGGAGAAAAAAAGTAAACTCTGAGGCATCTGGATAACATTTTTCCATTTATCAAATAAAGGACTAGATGAAATGGCAGATTGGAATGATCTGTGGGTTTTATCTGGTTTAAATTTAGATTTTGATTTTCTGTCTGAAAAAGGATCAACCAATTATTAAAATCGCCACCAACCACTACATTAGATTAGATATAGATAGTAGTTTCATTTTTATAGAATGCCAAAATTCCGTATCTGGTTTAACCGGACCATAAATATTGAAAAAAGTCATTTGCATTTTGTTGAGGATAGTGTCAACCAGCACCCAACGACCATTGGAATCACATTCTGATGATAATATTTGGGCATTAGTAGACCTATGAAACAATATAGCAACACCACCATGACGTTCAGAAGCAGGAGAACAAACAATTTGATTGACCCGTTGGCGTTTGTGCTTAAGAGATTCTACATCATTGCAATGGGTTTCCTGTAAAAAAGCAACTTGGGCGTTAAGTTTAGCTAAATGAGACAATACCTTTTGACGTTTGACAGGATGACTTAGACCACACATATTCCACAAGACCACATTAACCATGTTGTTGGATTAGGGGGAACATGAGGAAACAGGTACACCAAACGGCATAATCAACAAAAAGAAGAGAGAAAGAAAGACATTGTTTGATATGTGATGAAGAAAGGGCATTGTTAGAAATAATAAAATTACCATAAAACATAACTGAAAGTGAGAAAAAATGAAAAGAGTGGAAAGAAGAAAAGGAGAAGAGAAAGGAAAGAAATAGAAGGAAGAGATAAGTAAACAGATCAAGGAGTAACATCCAGATCTGTAAAGAGAAGGATGATCGAAAAAAGAGGAGCATAGAGACACAGAATGACACAGACCATAGTGATAGATACAAAGAAATAGAGAAAATGAGAACCTCATGAAGAAAAAAAAAAGGAGAACAAATAGTCAGAAAATCCAGATCTGAAAAGAGAAGGATGTTCAACAAGAGAGGAGCATAGTGACGTTAAAGGATAAGGACCACAGTAATAGATGAGAAAAAATAGAGGAAGCGAGAGCTTCACAAATAAGAGGAGAACAAATAATCAGATAATATTAAATAAGTAAACTTTTAGAATCGAATTGACAGTCCTGAAATTTAAGAAAAGTCAAGTATTAGTATCCATGCTACGAGGAGAAAGGATATGAAGAAAAAGTTTATCAGGATCATCAAAGGAATGTGACCGACCATCCTGTGTAATTTCACAAAGGCATGGATGCAGAATTCCATATTGGATGTTGAAATGTCTCATCTGAGGATGAAGAGCAAGAAATTAATTGCGTCGGGCATTTGTTGCAGTGGAAACATCTTGAGATATGACGATATTATGGCCTGACCAGATAAGACGACGTTTAAGTCTTACAGCTTTCAAGACGTGCATAAGTTTGGTGAATTCCAAAACAAGCATTATAATTCCATGTGGTTTATTTGTGGTAGGATGCAAACGACCCAGACGATGTGTTCTTTGTATATTGAAGGGAGTTGATGATGACTGAAAATCCAAGAGTTCTGGAAGGAATTCCTGTAGAAATGCTACCATGTCAGGACCTTCAATATTCTCCAAGTCCATAAAGGCGCATATTATTTCTACGATTTTGATTTTCAAGATCCTCAGTGTGGATTTTTAACTTGTGAATCTCTTGTTCTGGTAATGGAATCCTTGCAGAAACATCCTGTATGTCGCTAACCCGTTGTTCAAACTCCAGTACTTTTCCCTCCATAATAATCTATCTCTCCTCAATCTGTTTTAGTTTTTCACTTGTAGTGGACAAAAAAGGTTGAAGACCACGAACTTCACCTAATATAGAGTCCAGTACTGGACTCTGCGAGAAAAGAATAGGAGAAGGTGGATCATTTTTATGCCTTTTCGGTTTTGTACCAGATGAGGAATATCTAGCAATATGGAGATCGTTAGCAATTGTTAATTAACAAGGAGAACAACTTGAAAGCTGTAATAAAAGTCAAGAATTTCTGAAAAAATGCAGTGAAAAACAAATTATTATTTATGTTGATGAAACAAGCATAGCATTATATCCTTCAATAAGTGACAGATAATTAAAGTACCACCATTGAGCGAAAGTAACAGATGTCCATCAACTAGAGCTCATCAAATATGCAATCATAGAGTCACTTGAGAAGGAATACTTTCATTGCCACAAAAGGATAACATGAATGGGCAAAAAGCGATATATTTAGGAATATTCAGTGCCCAGAGGAGAGTATAATTGAAGAGTTTCTGAAAGAATGCCGTGAAAAACAAATTATTCCTTATATTGATGAAGAAAACATAGTCTCATATCCATTCAACATGTGACAAATAGTTATAGTTCCCCCAGTGAGCAGGAGCAACAGACAACCATCCTCTTGAGCTCATCAGATATGCATGTATAAAGTCACTTGAGCAGAAAAGACTGATTCCTTGTCACAATAGAATAACATGTATGGGCCACAAATTGCATTGTTATGAAAAGTTCAATGCCCAGAGGAGACTTTATATGAATTGAGCATTGGAGTTCTTTACCGGAGAAAAGACTGATTCCTTGTCATAATAGAATAACATGTATGGGCAAAAAATGTCAATTTTATGAAAAATGAAGTGCCCAGAGGAGACTGTTTGTGAAGGAGTTGTTGGCATGCATTACTTTAGCCCCGCCGTAAATATAAAATGGCAAAAAAAGAAAGACGTGAGTGTCGCGATTAAAAATGGTGGCCGCTCGCTACTTATGAGGTAAAAACTGTCACTGCAGAATACGGGCTCAAAAATAGATAAATATCGTGGCAAAGGCGGCGTAGAGACTCACCGCATCTTCAGCAAGCCTGAACTGTCACCCACACCTGGGAAAACAGGCAAATGAGGCTCAAACCGCGCAAAAGAGTCCCGAGTCGATTCGGAGCTCACATCGAGTCCGCCATTACACCTTGGTGTGCAAGCCACGCCCCGTCTCTCAATATTTTTAACTCTATATTTTGTCCAAACATCCTTCATCCCTGTATCCGGCCTGTACTCCATCATGGTGGGCATGAGCTTGTGACTTTGTCCAGGTATAAGTGCAACCAGATAACAACAGTTGGTGCTTTGTGCTTCTAGGCACTATTTTCACCTACATTTTTTTAATTACTTCTCTCCAGATATAGTTTTAGTTTTGCATACTTTATTACATTTCACTCTATTTTTCTAAATTTGTATGGGATTTTTCTTGTGTTGTGTTTCCACTTTATTAGTGTTTGAAGTGCGGTAAAAAATGCTTCACACATTGTCTCTACGTTAAGCCTAAGGGCTTTGTGCCAAGCTACCAGAGAGTTAAGCATGGGTTAATTAGGGGCTTGCTTTGGTTTCACCCTGATAGAGATTGTGTCTGCTGCTTGCATAGGGGTTCCCCTCCCTCAATAGGTAACTCAATCTCCTACATAGCCAAACTGCTATATATATATATATACCAAACGTTAGATGCTATGGAAAAAGGGCAACACAACATATGGCCTACAGAACAGTCTAAAACCGCAGATGGTGAGGTATTACCAGCGCATAGTCCATGTAGCAAATGGTAAGGAGAGAATTATTTTTGAGTGGCATCAAGGGAACCAAAGACAGCTACCACCTAACGCTGTCAGAAAACAGCAATTACACAGTAATTGCAGACACAATAGAACAAACACAAGGGGTTCCCTGAGCACAAAGTACACGTATCTGTGAGTATTACAGATAATATCTATTCACAAATAATTGTCCATATCAGCGCATCCAAAGTATGAAAAAACCTTATTTTTATTCTCAGTCCATGGGTGTTCATGAAGACTTGTAGATACAGCAGTACAGTCTTGATACAGTACACAACAGCCAAACGCCAACACGTGTTTCGTCAGGGGACATTACCCAATGACTTCTTCAGGGCCTAAATTGTTCTCACTTTTAGTATCATACAGTCAGGATCATATCAAAGACCTTTATTTTTAATTCTCCTTCAATCGGTTTATCAGCTATCCCAAAATCACTGTCTTCCTTATTATAGTTTTGGTAAATAACGCCAGGCAATATCAGCCTTCACACTGTGGAACCACCATTAGTATCTCTGGTTCTCCGAGCAAAAGCGTGTGTCCGATCCTGTTTCCAATCCGGCGTGTAACACGCCGAGATACTAATGGTGGTTCCACAGTGTGAAGGCTGATATTGCCTGGCGTTATTTACCAAAACTATAATAAGGAAGACAGTGATTTTGGGATAGCTGATAAACCGATTGAAGGAGAATTAAAAATAAAGGTCTTTGATATGATCCTGACTGTATGACACTAAAAGTGAGAACAATTTAGGCCCTGAAGAAGTCATTGGGTAATGTCCCCTGACGACACACGTGTTGGCGTTTGGCTGTTGTGTACTGTATCAAGACTGTACTGCTGTATCTACAAGTTTTCATGAACACCCATGGACTGAGAATAAAAATAAGGATTTTTCATACTTTGGATGCGCTGATATGGACAATTATTTGTGAATAGATATTATCTGTAATACTCACAGATACGTGTACTTTGTGCTCAGGGAACCCCTTGTGTTTGTTATATGGCCTACAGAACCACCAATAAAGTTAAGTAACGTGAAAGCACTTCAAAAGATAAACCAAACCTTAAATGTAAAAATTAAAAACCCTCAACCTCTGCAAACTACCTAAAAATAAATGTTTAAAAGATAACTAATACAACTACCTCCCCGCCATACCAGAAACCATATCATTGGGTAGGGGAGCCCTACGCACATGCCCGCTTCCCCAGGGAAACAATATATGAATTCTATGCCGACTCTGAGACTCTGACCCACCCCTTTGTTTATTAAGAACCTCGTTGGAGCACCAAATGCTTGGATTCATGAAGATCAATGGTCAAAATATTCAAATCAACATATCTTGGGCCCCAATGGAACGATTTGGATGATCTTGGGCTTGGTTTGCTCCTGTTGGCCAGCTCCAGTCACCTGAAGCATTTCTAACAGGAATCTAAAGGGTGAACTTTGCAGGGAGGTGGTTTTATTGACTCCCTGTATCATTCCATTCTTTAGCTCTCCTTGTTCCTGGTACTTCTCTTCTGCTGGTGGGAGAACCTTGTGCAATCCTTCTCCTATTAGCCCACTGAGCACCCTCCTGCTCACACCCCACACCACAGAGCCTCCTGGCTATCTTGCAAGGCACTTGTAGTGGCAATGGAGTCTAGATCTTCCTCCAACTGATCCCAAAGGTCATAAGGGGGAGAGTGCCACTTGCCTTGGAAAGACCCATGTAGTCATGAGGTAAGCTGCAGACAGAGTCCTCAGTCCATCAACGGCATCAAATGGCTTCTACATCCAATTGTGGATGATTTTGCTGTTGCTCTCTTCCAGGGTCTTGTTCTCGGTCTCTCCCTTGTGCAGTTTGTTTTTAAGTATGGTTGGAAAGTTCTAGATGCCAGGTATCCCTGGCCAATCCTAGGATGCCACGTCATCCCTCCAACCCTGTCCCAACTCGCCAGCATTGCATTCTGGGAGAATCTACTATGGCAGATCCCTTAATACCCTGTGCAGAATGCCTGTACTCACCCTAAGGTATGGCCATTTAAATGAGAAGCCCTCCTCTGTGGTCACTATAAACCAGTGCTGGGACAGCTCCATCACCCACTGGGAATGGAGCGAGCCTAACTAGAAGGACAATAGAGGGGCCAGGCTTAGGTGTTAGCTGCCTCTGTCTATGACAGAGAAGACCCCTTTGAACTTAATCAAGTTACTGCATAGATCCCCCAGGCCATCCTGTTAAGGAAAAGCCAACTCCACTTACACACCAAAGACCCGTTGTTCCCTTTCCTGGGATCAATTCACACCCCAGTACAGGGATCCATTTACCTGCCAGGTGACGGTTGATAGCTTACAGAAAGTCCTCCAGTGGCTTTAGACAGGAAAATTGTGACTTTTTAAAAGTTCTTGTTGCTTAATAGTTAGACAAAATGTGATTTTACCATTAAATTTGATTGTGAATAACTATAAAAATGAGTCCTTGAATTTCACTAGGTGCTACCAACCCACATTTAGCATTGATTAAATCTAACAGCGTAGTCCGGTGTTTCCCTATAGAAGCAGCCAGCCTTGTTACAGTGGTACAAAAGGGGGTGGTGATGGACGGAGCATCTGAACCAATCAAACCCTCACACCCAGTCAAAAGATCTGGGTTTGACCCATCACCGTTCTTTAGCCCACTCTGCCACCCCAGTTCAGACATGGCTATATGCAAATCAGTCTGACCCTGTGCCTCATGGGAACAGTCCAGCCCGAACTGCCAAGCCATGCCTTCCCTGGACCGGAAACAAGCTTCCGAGGACCGGTTTCTGGCATTACAGCCGTCTTCAGCCCGGCTTGCTTGAATCCAGTGGCAAAGTGAGCAAAGGACTCGCGTCTGAGCATACCCTGCCACACTTATGGCGGCCAAAAGCGGTACAAAAGGGGGTGGTGATGGACGGAGCATCTGAACCAATCAAACACTCACACCCAGTCAAAATGTGATGTATTCCTATAGGTTCTGTATCGATCCCCCTATTCCTGACCCTGTTCTGGTTAATAATTAACTAGCAGCCATCCCACGGTGCAAAAACCGTTATCTGATTAAGCCACACCACGGCACAGGAACGCGTTATCTGATTAGGTCATAACGCTTGCCATCTAATTAGGCAAGCACTATTCCTCCAGCCCCTGATAAGGCATACGGAGTTCTCAAAACAAATCAAACCTATGACAACCTGGGAAAATCCCTACAGCCATTGTTTTGATTTCACCGAGAACTTCAGTAAAGAATGTGCTAACGACCAGTTTGTATGACATCCTTATTGACGTATCTATGTCCATCCTTACGTCAATCTCGGCACCTTACAGGTATAAATATTACCGACATTGCCTTAAGCAAACACACGCGGTGGTGACGAGATCGGAGCAGCGAGACTTGCCGAAGAGCCCAGCACAGAGCGAAGCCCACTGGTGCTGCCCCGCCTTCCTGACGGGCTGAGAAGGACACGCTGCCGTTCTCCTGCCGAGAAAATCCAGCTCCGGCGCTTCCAAGCAGCCCTTGCAGGCAGCTGGAATATCAAGACCAAAGACGAGAGATACCAGCCCTCAACCATTCTAGATCTCATGTACAGAACTGAATAACCCCTTGCAGAGAATTCTTGAGTCAGTCACTTGGCAAAACAAACTTAACTTAAACTGCTACTTATCTACTCCCTCCCATGTATTAGGCTTAGGTCAGGTACACCGGGGTAGGCGTAGTTAGAAGCACCAGTTGAGTACGATTAGTCAAATGTATATATGTATGTATCTATTTTATCCATTTTAAATATCTTATGGCTTAGAAACCATATCAATGTTTTTACAGTATTATTTTATAATTCTGCTTTTATTGTATGCACTTTACTTAACCATAAGTATTGCAATAATATCGATTCATTTCTCTTGTACGAGAAAAGAGACTGATCAATAAATAACATCTTTTATTGAACACGCCCTTCTCTTCCTTTTCTCTACAATCTGGTGAAACTAAGAATGCACTGAACTGACTGAGTAAAATAAGTTGTCTTTTGTTTTCACACGACTCTAGAGATACATTCTTGATTAGGGGAGAGCAAAGTTGTCATGTTCTATGGTTGTCAGAAACTAAATCCCTTCTTGTCTATCCAGGGAGGTTAAACTCCTCCTTGTCTATTCGAGAAAGTTTCTAGTGAACTCTGAGCTAGCTGGCAAACCCAAAACTTTAAGTCTAATATCGTCAGTAGAATTGTATTGCGACTTATATAGCGCACGTATCACCCGAAGGCATCAAGGCGCTTGCTTAGGGAACCCGTCCTGGTATTCCCCTGTGAGATACCCAGGCAGGGTATCCACAAGGTGAAAGCCAGGCATCCCGCCGCGAGGGGCCGTAGTGGAGATTAAGCAAGCTATTGCCCAGAGTCGCAGAGTGTGACCCCGTGAGTCGAGTAGGCACCGGAGCGAGAATTGTCGAGTCTGTGGAATTTTTGAGCCCGAGACCCGCCGAGGCGGGGAATCAAACCCAGGTCCACGGCCGATCTCAGCTTCCGGGTCTGCCGCCTCTAACCACTGAGCCACGAACCTCGGCCCTAGGTCTATACTATTGAAGGTATTATTCCAATGCGCAGAGCCTATTGGGATAATAGGAACTACACTACATGGCGCCCAAACGTTTGGATAGGCGATAAAACTAACGCAAGACATTAGAGTAACTCAGTCGTGCTTTTTCACACAGAACCCCTTTTTTCCCATAATACTCCAAAGACGTCTGGAGTGGGTGAAAGGTCATATCCGCCAAACCTCGCAGGAGGAGACTCCTATGTATGGTTCTTGGTTTAGTCAACGTTGAAGGATACACTGTTCCAAAATATTGTGCATCTAATCTTTGTTTCCATAAGAAACCTGATCTGCAAACAAACAGAATAACCTTCCTGTCGGTAAAATGGTAGACAGTGAAGAAGAAAGAGAGACAGCTAGAATAACAGCTGAACTCATAGCAGCTGATACTACTATGCAGGAAAATGACCCGGATATAATACTCATCCCGGTCAACATAAGAAAATCTATAACTTTAAAACTTATAGAAAATGGACTGACATCGAGAGGTGGTACAGTCATATTCGTAATTGAGGCACACGAATATCGGCAGACAGAGGTATTCTATTCATGGATACACTTTCCAGCAGCAAACGCTGTAACAAAGGACTTCCACTATTACAAAACAGAGGAACCTCCTAATGAGTACACTCCTTTCGAGGAGGTGGAAGTAACACTTAAATTCCAAGAGCACCTGCTCTTGTTTAATGGCGCCCTAAAACATAATAATCACATCACCAGGCTCGGTCCACTAGGTAGACCAGGAGCAACGTGGCCGGTCCTAGCCGGATACACACCCCATCCAGACATTGACGAAATGCCTGCACCAGAACTTTTAATACAACTAAAACAGTTAATCAAAATACATAGACAATTAGTCCAATATGTAATGCGGACTTCAACAGTCCAACCAGCAATTACAATTCCACAGCTGACCCCTCATCAGGGGAACACAAATAAAATTACACCACAGAACATACAGTCCTGTCTAGGTAAAGTACCCGCAAAACGGGAACAAATACCTTTCTGGCTAGCACAAAAAATCACTCAAATAGAGGCGGTGTTTCCAGATACCACCCTTGTTGAGAAACACAGGATTCTGACTATCTGTCTTCCAATGGGAATCGCACCACATGTGGAGGACTGTGACACTTGGGGCACCGTCTTTGCTTCCATTTACACAAAAACACATGGTGTTCCATCCATGTCAGTAATACCAGATGTGCTAAAACAAATTCAAGATGAATACGGTCCAGAACCCGCTTTAACTCTTGGTATGAAATTACTGAAAAACTTCAAGCAGGTATCGGCAATATTACTAGCCAACATAAAGGGAGAAGCAGCGAATGTGGCAATCCGCCAGAGGTTGAAAGAGGCAAATATAGCAGACCAACCAGCTGAAATTGCCAGAATTATAGAAAAATCCTATGAAGAACTAGGTAGAGATAGTTTGGGTGGAATACCGGTAAAACCCCAACTAATTGAAAGTCCAGAAAAAATATTTATTAAAAATACTCTATTCACTCAAAAAAAGAACTGGGATGGAAACAAACAATCCAATCCTAAAGAAAAAAGATTCCAGACCAGAGGAAGGTCTCCTCGGCGGAGAGAAAGATCTCCTGACCAAGGACGCAAGTCTCCCCAAAGGGAGCCCTCTGTGAAAAAATACAACCTTAGAAATAGGGATAATATAAAGAAACCTGATAGATATCAAGATCATGATACACGTCCCTCTCAATCTTTTCAGACTTCCTCGCAGAAATCGGAAAGAAGAGGACGATCAGAACACAGGGAAGAGCACGTCAAGTCCAAAGACAAGGAACCTGCTCATCGAAATAAAAAGTTACAATTTCCAAAAAAGAAGGTAGCCAGTATTAAAGTAATCAACAATGCCGAGAATACTGAGGACACAGCTGAAAAACGGAGAATGGGCTCAGACAATGCTAGACAGCGCAGCAGAAGTGAGCATAGCTCGCAAAGTCCTTATGAATCATCTGGAGACAGTGGACACGAATGAATACATTCAGGTGGAAACTGCCGATACCAGAGTGAGCAAACCTCACAAAATATATGAAATAACATTACGTATAGAGGGGGATAAGACTAGAAAAATAAGGGGTCTATTTTGGGATAATCTCTCCGAGGGCTATGACATCCTTCTAGCTGAACGAGACTGGCCACCCGAGTTTGTCAGGGAGTGCCCTCATGGCGAAGAAATAATTATGCCTGCCTTCTCAAATCATATTCCAATTCATAAAAAATATACACTTGCAAGAAAGTGGGCAGTAGCTCTAGCTCCTGCTTTATATAAAAATCATGTAGGATGGGATAAGAACTCTCCTCCTCATAAAATCCAGTTAAAATCACAACCTACTGCAAAGAGACAGTACCCAATTAAGCAAGAAGCTAAAAAACAGGTAAAAGAGATCCTAGATCAACTTGAATACCAGGGGGTGATTGAAACTTGCACCTCACAAATGAACAACCCTTTGTTTCCTGTCTCCAAACCAGACAATTCATATCGTCTTGTTTTGGATTACAGACACCTTAACTCATGTTGCAAAACTTTTGCAGTGCAAAGCTCGCATAGTGCTGCACTAATGAATAACATAGTGCGCAAAAAATACAAAACAACATTAGACATCTCTAATGGATTCTTTTGTCAAAATATAGCACCAGAGAGCAGATATTTGACTGCGTTCTTCTACAAAAAGAACAGCGCTGGATTTACCGCCTGGCCACACACATCCATGGCCTGAACGATGCCATTCCATGGAATAGCCTAACAGTATAACCATATCATGCCCTCCTATACAACTTGGGCTGTGAGCCAGTAATAACTTCCCCGGTCCTACTCAGTAGCACCTAGCACTTCATGTGAGACACTTGTGCCCCTGTCCCCTGCATGAGCGTCCTCCCTGACCCCTTCTCTCCAACTAGTGATCCCCCCTCTCTACTTAGTATTTCCTAAGCCTGATGGGCATTACCCATTCTCAACATAGTGGCCCAATACTTCGTTTATAATGACCCTCTGGGTAGCACATAGTCAGCGCTACACACACCTGTTAACTCACAGGTTATTCTCTTTGCCCAGTGCTTGTGTTTCTTTACATGTGCCAGAGCTTAATACTTTGTCTATTATAACGCTTGGGCTAGCGCACATCCAGCGCTACCCACACAGGCTGCTCATACAGCCCAGCGCTTGCAGCGCTCACCCGGCGATGCTCCGCGCATGCGCATCAGAGCCCCGTTCCTTGCGCATGCGCATTGACGCGCCCTGCCTTCCGCGCATGCGCGAGTCCACGCGCTGCTCCCCTGCACATGTGCAGTTGGTTGCAGCATGATAGGGCGTTTTACGCGCATACCGCCTTCTCTTTCTACTCTAACCAGGTGAAATAGATTACGATTAGAGCATAAAAAGACAAACATTGCGGCCCAGTCACTGCATTTCGGGCGCCGCGGATGGATGAATAGGTCCTAGGAGGAACCAGACCGAACTACTCGTGAGTAACCCTCTAATCCTGCAAATGGGGTAAGAACTTTCTCTCCCTACAGGTTAGAAAGCCTTGTATGTCTCATTTTTATCCCTACAGGGTCTCTTTCTCTGCCAGGCGACCCATGAGGCTTTTTACATTGAAATAACAGAGTGAGGACTTAGTACTATTACTTCCCTGTACCTCACCTTGTGATTTCGTTTTTAGCCCACCACCCCTCACTAACGGTTGAATATACCCTCACTAGCTCTATGGAGTCCCCAATGAGCTCACCTTAGCCGCATATAGGTCGAACACCACCTTACAAGTCGGCTAAAAGTGGTTCTTTTACTTAATGTAAACCTAATATGACTCTTCCTTGTACGTCTTGTCTTTGTCCTATGTGTTCTGTGTAGAAAAGCTTGAGGGAATCCCCCTCTAACAGCTACAGCGCCTTAGCGTGCGCGACACATAGAGAAAATAACAACACTCACTTAATATAGTTTATTATTATTTGCACTTTTCACCCCTTTTTGGTCCTGAGGAAAGCCAGCTTATAACAAAGGCACTGGCAGAAACATGTAGACCACACTGGACGCTGGAGGTCATTGTAACTCTCCCTTAAAACGTCCTATTGCCTTTTTAACCTGCTAACAGAGGCCCAGTTCATTAAATATTGCTAATACCCTCGGGTGCTGGGACCTCCTGGATAGCATTTTAATTTCTCACCTTCACACCCCTTCACTGCACACTCAGCAACATACCAGCTCCGCAGTCACCTGGCGTTGAAGCACACCCGGGGCACATTCGGTGCCACTGTGGTGGGCCCGATGATGAAGCATGCCACCGACTAGGTCGGTGGGTGAGGGCTTTCAAAGGAAAACAGTGTTTTTCCCACATATTGTCACTGCTGACGTACCAAAGTCTCCCTAATATTTCCCTTAAACTAGCTAGCCTTTATTGATTTATATAGAAGAAATAATTATGCCTGCCTTCTCAAATCATATTCCAATTCATAAAAAATATACACTTGCAAGAAAGTGGGCAGTAGCTCTAGCTCCTGCTTTATATAAAAATCATGTAGGATGGGATAAGAACTCTCCTCCTCATAAAATCCAGTTAAAATCACAACCTACTGCAAAGAGACAGTACCCAATTAAGCAAGAAGCTAAAAAACAGGTAAAAGAGATCCTAGATCAACTTGAATACCAGGGGGTGATTGAAACTTGCACCTCACAAATGAACAACCCTTTGTTTCCTGTCTCCAAACCAGACAATTCATATCGTCTTGTTTTGGATTACAGACACCTTAACTCATGTTGCAAAACTTTTGCAGTGCAAAGCTCGCATAGTGCTGCACTAATGAATAACATAGTGCGCAAAAAATACAAAACAACATTAGACATCTCTAATGGATTCTTTTGTCAAAATATAGCACCAGAGAGCAGATATTTGACTGCGTTCTCGGTAAATGGCTCGCAAAAAAGTTTCTGCCGTTTACCCCAGGGGTACAAGAACAGCCCAGGATTATTCTCAGCGAGAGTAACAGAGTTACTACAAACATATGATGACGAGGCATTATCCTATGTCGACGACATTTACCTAAGAGATGATGACTTGGATACTCACTTGAAGAGAGTGAACACCATAATACTTGGGTTCGCAGCAGAGGGTTACAAATTCAACTTTAAAAAGTCAAGAATTGCCCATCTGACAGTCCTGTTTTTAGGATATGAATTATCAAGTGAAGGCAAAAGCCTGGCTGACAATTTCCTAGAGAAATGTGCTGTAATCCAAAAACCTAAAACATTAAAAAACTTACAATCAATTCTAGGCTTCCTAAATTTCGGAAGAACTTACATTATAAATTACGCAGAAAGGGTCAAACCCCTTTATGATCTAATAAAACCAGATTTAAAAAAAATCAATTGGACTCAAAAACACACAGAAACTTTGAGATCTTTACAAACAGACATGTTAATTAAAACAAAATTAGAAACACGTGATAACACACGCAATCTAGTGATTCGAGTCATCCCAGGAAGATGCGGATTCACATACCTGACCTCTAATGAGGGAGAAAAGGTACCAATTGCATACAAATCACACTTGTACACAAAAGCTGAAATGAAATTTAGCCCAACGGAAAAAATTCTGACCGCGGTACAGACTGCTGTAGCAAAGGAGCGGGCCCTAGCACAAGGTAAACGAATAATCATCGTGACACCGATACCAGCCCTGGAGGTGGTAACAAAGGCAAGCATTTCGAATGCTAAAGCACTCCATCCAAGATGGATACAATGGGCTAATTCTCTTGCTGCAACAGACGTGGCATACGAATTTGACCCCAACTTAAAAACACAAGAATTTCTCCAATATGAATTCGAATGTCCTCCGCCGACCGAAATTCTGCCTCTAGAACATTACGGCTGTATAATATATACAGACGGATCAGCACAACCCGCAGTGGGGGGTAAACAAGCTTACAGTGCTGCGTGCGCGATTGTTAAAGGTCACTGGCACGAAGGAAAATTTAAACCACTGGTCACTAAAACGCAATCTCTAAGAGATTGTACAGCTCAACGAGCGGAACTACTCGCATTTAAGATGGCGCTTGAAAATACCAATCGCGAATTCCCCACACTCATAGTGTGTGATTCGAATTACTGCGTTCAGTCTTACAACGAATACTTGCAGATCTGGGTTCAGAATGGTTTTAAGGATGCAAAAGGAGGCACAATCAAGCATAAAATGCTTTGGGAACAAGTAGTTCTTTTACAAAAAGAACTACCAAAGACTCACGTGATACATACACTGAGTCATCAACCTGATGGCGTTCACGTTGCAGGGAATTCATTGGCTGATGAGGCCGCGAAGGCAGCTGTGCAAACGGCTTCCGGAGCCGCCATAACCCGGTCAAAAACAAAAATAGACAGCAAAATTTTACAGGCTGTTAGCGCTACAGTAAAAGATGCGATAGAAACACTCCCGAAAGGCTTTCCAGTAAAGTACTCATACATAACTGATGCAAATAATGTTCCTTTTGCTCGAATCCCTGGAGTGGGGGATAGGGCAATTCCAAACATGGAACATAGGTTAGGACTAATCATAGCGGCACACGAAGGGCTTGCTTCTGTACATGCTGGCGTCTCAGCCACAGTATCGTTATTAAAACAGAGATACTGGTGGCCACAAATGAGAAGAAAAACACAGAACTATGTTCTAGAATGTGAAATATGTCAAAAAATGAAAGTATCAACAGTGAGACGACCAGCGCAGACGCCCCTTCTAATCTCGGATAAACCATTAGCCTGTGTTTACCTGGACCACTGTGGTCCCTTACAAAGGGATGGTAACTATAAATATATCTTGGTTGCAGTGGATTCATGCACGAGATTCATATGGATGTGGCCCCAGCGATCGGCGGACGCCAGAACTGTTATAAAAGATTTGCGAGTCTTTATCGGCACATACGCAATTGGCATGCTACGTTCTGACCAGGGTCCTGCCTTTAGCTCTCGAGCTTATAAGGAGGCCATGACCAGCATGGGCATTGCATTGCGGTATTCTTGTCCATTTCATCCTGAGGGAAACGGAATTGTAGAAAGAAAAAAAAACGTGACATAAAGCAATCTATAACAGCGAAGGTATTAGGTTCGGGAGCTGGGTGGGTCAAACATCTAATAAGTGTCCAACGTAGTCTAAACAACCTGCCAAGAAATTCTCTGAGGGGATTCAGTCCGTACGAATTATTGTTTGGGACTAGAATGATGATCTTAGATCTTGACAGTCAGACTTCAGTGGTTAAAGAAAAAAGCTTTGATATCAAAGATAGTTTGGCTATTTTGCAGGACTTAAACGAAACAAGGAAAGACCTGAGCAACATAAAGTTGAAACAACAGCCAACAACCACTGAAGAAAAACCACCTGTCCCAGCATGACCTGTTTGGATTCCAAAAGTCGGGGATCTAGTCAGAGAAAAGATCGCGGTAAAGAAGGAATTTGGGCCTCCTTACAGAAAAGCAGTCCCTGTCTTGTCTATCAACGGGACAAGATCAGTAGTACTACCGCCTCTTGCTGGTAAAAAGGAGAACAGAGTTGTATCCATCGACCTGATAAAACCACAATCATGTGGCCGATAACAAACAGTAGGCCAAGTGGACTCCCGATAAGTAGTAGAACACCAAGGTTTGCTACAAACACAGAGGTTCAAACTAAGAGGCTAATCACATTCGAAATGCCTACAGAACATCAACAAGGACTATGCAACAAAGCAATTGAACTTAAACCTCTAAAAACCCAAATAAAAACATTTAGTCGAGACACACCAACCTACAATGAAGTACCATATGACTATGCTGATGAAACGAAGGAAACTTCTAGAACAAAAACTAATCCAGAAGCAATTGGAACAATAGACAGAACGGCATCCGGCTACTTCATCAACTTCAATGATTCATCTGAAGATCTGAGTGAATCAAAGAAACAGACATCAACAAAAACTTTTAAAGATAAAGCTAAGGAACTTTTTCAACATCTGAAAGAAACCTATCTAATTTCTCCATGGATTGAATTTTGGGTGGCCTTAGGTGCATTCATCCTCATACTTTGGCTCATCATGGTACTATGTTTGGGACATTTCATTGAGGGAAAATATGTTAAAATGGACACAGCAAGCCAGAAAATCAACTTAGTCCTCAAACCACACACATCTTCACACGTCGAGAAAAGAGAACTTTCTTCAGTCAACTTCACAGCCAATCCTATACCCGGTGGGGTAGCATGGGACAATACTGATTATGAAATCTATGGTCCGGTTGAAATCCTGAAGTATCCACATCAAATTAACCACTTGGGAGCTAGTAAACAAACCTCCCCAGTGCTGCGCTGTCCATTATCCGGTGCTGAACTGGACGTCCAGCGGTCGCACGCAGCACTGGGGAGGTAGTGCCCGTGACGACCGACGGCAGCACTTAAGGGGTTAAGATCTCATTGAGTGACTTTGTAAAACCAAGCTCATTTGCTGATGATTGGGACTTTGAAAGTATTAATGATATGATGTCTGACCTAGTGATGTCTGCTAAATTTACAAAACATGATTATTTGCAGGGTTCGTCTAATTATGATCAGATGTTCTGCTATAATCACTTTGGTAACCATTATCTGCATAAATCTGCACAACCTAGAAATGTTTTAAATTATAATCAATGGGAACACTGTGCAACCCCTCCAAAAGGTAGCTCAAGAACTTTTTATGACAAATATTCATATTTTTCAGGGTTCAACACGAGTAATGCAGAAACATTTTATTTCAAATTGTCAAACAAGACAGGTACGAAGACCATGCTTACAAACACTAAATTAATATATTCAGACTCATTTTTTGAGCAAATGAGTACATTTGGTTTTGATTACTGGGACAAAAATGTTGAAGTAAAAAGTGTTTGGGGTACAAAAGAATGGCAAGTACAAGGTATGGAATCATTGTTTAGAGCCTGCATGATCCCAGAACAAATTATATTTTTAAATGACACTATTCAACAAACTACCTGTCTTGGGCTAGCGAAAATCAAAGATTTAAACAAACCGTCTATTCCAAAGCCAACAATGAACAGTAATAGCTCTATAGATGAGGAGATAGACGTAAACCATATATTAAGCCAAAACAGAACACATCCTGATTGGAAACAATGGTTGATCTGGCCCACAGATACTAATAACTGTCAAGACAGATTCCTGAACAAAATACAGGGGTTCACATTGACCAGGCCAGACCCTAGATATTCCCAAAGACAACACCCAGGGATAATTACCACGTACAGTGTGGGCAAACTCTGCCTTCAATGGCTACAAACATCCACACTGGCAGAAATGAAGCAACACCTAACTTTACTTACTGATGGTGCTGACTTGCGTGACTTCATTAAGGGACCGCGCAAACAGCGTCAAAAACGCTTCATAGCAGCCTCTGTATATGCAGCTTATAACGAAGCCTGGAAAATAACTCAAATTGAGACAGCAGAGAGAATACGGGAAATTGACCGTATTAATTTGGAAAAATCACTCTGTAGTGGACAATGGGTTAATGACTCTGTCCTCCAGAATATACTCTTTGGACAGCATTGTGTCTTCAGCAATCGACATAATATCGCAAGACTTACTGTTGTTACAACACGGTCATTCCCAATTGCGTTCTAGTGTACAGCTTGGCTGGACGTTACAAAATCTGCGTTCAGGCTATGTGCCTTGGCGTTTAATCAACACGACGTCACTATTCAATATCTTTAACCTTACTGATAAACAAATCAGTATGGCACAGAAGGGTGCTGATTATACAATCCGGAGCATTGAGAAACTCGAGAGATTACCATTGACAATGTCAGAACGACCTGTCATTGAATGGATAATACATGGGATAATTAATATTCCAATATCTACTTTCAGGTTTCAATACTGCCAAAAATATATACAGGCTGGCATGTACGAGAAATTGGGAAAAGGGTACATTAAGTCAACATGGAACTTGCCCTATTCACATGCATGTGTCAGTAATAAAGGCCAGAAAGTGTTTCTTAGTGGCAATAATTGTGCGATGTCACTAAGCGGTACACTTCTGTGTAATGGTATTAGTTTACACGGAGCCTGTGAAGGGTCCTCAAATAACCTTTCATGTCACCAGCTAGGCACACCTGCAACACAAATAGAACCATTCTTTAGGAGACTATCGAACGGGAGTTACATTATGATTGTAGACCGCAGATGTTGTAGTTTGCTGCCCGGAATACCTTATCTCATAACTACGACTGCGAAGGTCATGTGCTGTGAACGGGTATTGTTCCCCAGCGCTTCACCAGACAGGGAGGCAAGGTTATGGCCCAAATTGAAAATTACTTCTATTCGAATTGATACTTTAAGCAGAATGAAGACAGTGCTCCTTCAGACGCCGACCAGGCTTACGTCATCAAAAGAAACGTATGATCTCCAAGTTGCAAGGACAACGGCAGAGATTTATTCATTGTTATCAACTAATTCCCCCATACATTTCGCAGAAATCCTGAACGAAATCTTAAATATTTCTGATACCAGTGGAGTCTCAAATGTATTTAAGACAGTGTTTTCGGGGGCTTTAACACCATTCAAAGCCATTCTGGGTATTTTTCCAGACTTCGTGCATTCCATCTTTGGCGGACTTCCTCTCCTTTTGGGACTAGTGGCAGGAATCCTATTTTTGATCCTGTTATTTCGCTATGGCAAACCGTGTCACAGACAAAACACCTGCGACAAGGGAAGAAACAATCCTAGCCATTGGATACCGGGACCGGATATCTAAAATCCTTGGACTATCCCGGCTTAGAGACCTAAACATGTCTTGGTTTCTTTCATTTAGACCGATGTGGCAACGATGTGTTTTACCTGTATTAAGGTGCTTGCTATGCGGAGAAGAATGCGTGTTGGACACCTGTCTGACACTACAATCGGATGTGCCAATGGACGCAGAAGCCTTGTTGGGTCCGGTAACGGCTCATGCATTGTGCTGTCCCCAGCGGCTACCAATCCTGATGACGGCATTCGTGGAGACTTCACCACTACGATTGAGGGGTAGTGAAGTTCAAGATGAAAGCAGCATCGATCAGGTACGACCTTCTGTCAGCTATGCTGATCGAAACATCAATGAAGGCAATCATGCTCATGAATGCATGGTAACCACCTTTTCCGAGTTAGTGGAACTTTCACAGGAAGCTGTTGACAGTTTTTTCGACAGTCTAAATGATATGATGTTCTCACCAGAGCAGAAATAATGACTTTTGAGCAAGCTAGCACACGGCGTTCCCAACACCCTGAATTTGGCCTTCAACTTTGATAATAAAGTATCATGAACAATTTTTTCTCCAGTTTACGGACAGCGAAACATAATTTTTTCAGCGGCCCCAAAATATTTTGCAATTTTTCGGGACACTTATCTTCTGCTTAAAGTAGAAACTATTCTTAGAGAACTAAAATTCTATTTTAGGTACTTTAGAGACATTAGCTGCCCACTGGCATGTTCGTAAATATTTGATTTTTGTGATGAAATGGACTCGCACCTTTTCTTCTGTATTAAGAGCCATTTCATGTGTTATTTTCATATCTTATTAATAATGATGTATGAATATGCGTAATTAATTTAGCATTACTATACTGCTTGAGTGCATATGATGCATATAATTATCTTTTTGTATATTTCATGGTTTCAAAATGCATATGAATGTATTTTGGGGTGGTACGGTATACACGTGCTCTACTAGTATATTTACTATGCCTAGATTTGTAAAAATGGACATAGTCTGCGTGGAGTGGGTGTGATGTATTCCTATAGGTTCTGTATCGATTCCTGACCCTGTTCTGGTTAATAATTAACTAGCAGCCATCCCACGGTGCAAAAACCGTTATCTGATTAAGCCACACCACGGCACAGGAACGCGTTATCTGATTAGGTCATAACGCTTGCCATCTAATTAGGCAAGCACTATTCCTCCAGCCCCTGATAAGGCATACGGAGTTCTCAAAACAAATCAAACCTATGACAACCTGGGAAAATCCCTACAGCCATTGTTTTGATTTCACCGAGAACTTCAGTAAAGAATGTGCTAACGACCAGTTCGTATGACATCCTTATTGACGTATCTATGTCCATCCTTACGTCAATCTCGGCACCTTACAGGTATAAATATTACCGACATTGCCTTAAGCAAACACACGCGGTGGTGATGAGATCGGAGCAGCGAGACTTGCCGAATAGCCCAGCACAGAGCGAAGCCCACTGGCGCTGCCCCGCCTTCCTGATGCGCTGAGAAGGACACGCTGCCTTTCTCCTGCCGAGAAAATCCAGCTCCCGCGCTTCCAAGCAGCCCTTGCAGGCAGCTGGAATATCAAGACCAAAGACGAGAGATACCAGCCCTCAACCATTCTAGTTCTCAGGTACAGAACTGAATAACCCCTTGCAGAGAATTCTTGAGTCAGTCACTTGGCAAAACAAACTTAACTTAAACTGCTACTTATTTACTCCCTCCCACGTATTAGGCTTAGGTCAGGTACACCGGGGTAGGCGTAGTTAGAAGCACCAGTTGAGTACGATTAGTCAAATGTATATATGTATGTATCTATTTTATCCATTTTAAATATCTTATGGCTTAGAAACCATATCAATGTTTTTACAGTATTATTTTATAATTCTGCTTTTATTGTATGCACTTTACTTAACCATAAGTATTGCAATAATATCGATTCATTTCTCTTGTACGAGAAAAGAGACTGATCAATAAATAACATCTTTTATTGAACACGCCCATCTCTTCCTTTTCTCTACAATCTGGTGAAACTAAGAATGCACTGAACTGACTGAGTAAAATAAGTTGTCTTTTGTTTTCACACGACTCTAGAGATACACTCTTCATTAGGGGAGAGCAAAGTTGTCATGTTCTATGGTTGTCAGAAACTAAATCCCTTCTTGTCTATCCAGGGAGGTTAAACTCCTCCTTGTCTATTCGAGAAAGTTTCTAGTGAACTCTGAGCTAGCTGGCAAACCCAAAACTTTAAGTCTAATATCGTCAGTAGAAGACCTAGTTAACCTCGGCCCTAGGTCTATACTATTGAAGGTATTATTCCAATGCGCAGAGCCTATTGGGATAATAGGAACTACACTACAAAAAGATCTGGGTTTGACCCATCACCGTTCTTTAGCCCACTGTTACTGTGGGCATAGCTTTTGGGGAAATTTAACTGCACGGACATGTTCAACATTAACGTTTACATGTCCTACTTTTAAATACAATGCACCCTGACTTTAAGGACAATAAGGTCTACTTAGGGGCGACATTAATAAGAAAAAGGTAGATTTTGGTCTGTCAAAAAGGGGTTATTTTGGCATGTTACCTGCGTGTAGCGCCCAGGCTGTGCATAATGGTAGCCTTTTGTGTGCAGCCTACACCAGTGCGCACAGGCGTGCACATGTATAACCAGCCCAGTGTCTAGCAGTGCTGTAGCAGCCTTATTTTAAAAGGCAGACGGTAAACATGCCCTGTCCAATAACCATGCAATTACTTTGAGGGAGACTCACTAAGTGAGGCTCACCCATAGTAAAGGTCTAAAAACTGACTGGGTAATCGAAAGCAAAAAATCTCTGCAGACTAAATAGGTGGAACCCATTTCCAACAATATGTAGCTTGTAATTCAATAAAACACAATTGATTGGAGGAATTCTTGAAATACGTCCACCCATGTGTATCCAGCAGCTCAATTGCGAGGTACCAGTAGCTTGCAGACTTCCTTTGAGTTGTTAGCACATAACTGTCTGTCACATGAATTGATAATATGCAGGTGTAATGTGATTTCAGTGGAACAGTAGACATAGGACCCATGTGTGGGCGTACAGATACTGACCGATACCTCACAATACCAGACTAAAAACACCTGCACCCAACTGCTTCTTAGATTATACATTTATTCGGGGGGTAACTACGCCCCTGAGTGTACGCCCACACATGGGTCCTATGCCTACTGTTCCACTGAAATCACATTACACCTGACTGTTGAGCCTCAAAAAGGGTGAAACCAGTCTTTGGTTGCTTATGTTCTGGTTCAGGGAAGACCTGGCCTACAGCTCAGACTGGGCTGGTCCTATTTGAGCAGGGTTAGGACTGAATTGTATATGGCTGGGACAAAACTGAGGGAGCATAGTTCTCATGAGAAACAGAGCTCCGTGCAGCTCCGTACGATTGATGCAACAATCGTAGGGGCCATTCATTTTATGTTGAGGCTCACATGAGGAGCCAGCATATACCTTCCTCTTCAGCTGGTACTAGAAAAATTGGCTGGAAGAGGTCCCAGAGTACAAGGTGTCCAACATTGGTGCGGTGACAAAGTCTCAAGCCCTGAAGAATCTGCCGGGAGTTTCAGTGGCAGTGAAACATGTTTGCTGTAGGTAATGGTATGCAGAGTTAGCTACCAGCCTTTTTTTAGTTCAACAGAACACACCTAATTTCAAAATAAAGTTGTGCGAAAGGTGTGCCTGTTGATTTTAAGCACTTTTGGTCACAGAAGGGAGTGAATGCTTATTACTCCTTTGCACTTTACACATCTCCTTGGTTTGTTTTGGACACTTTTCTTTCTTTTTCTTTTGAATTGAATGACTACCTATGATGAGAAAAGGGGCATAATCTGGTGAACACCTGCCAGTTGCCCCGAGGGTGGTGCGCCCGTGAGGTGTCATTCTTTTCTCCACACATTTTTTCACACGTAGTAAGTGTAGTCGGATGTCCTGTGTACATGACTGATGCAGACATCGTTCAGTGCTCTGTTCTGACTGTCTTTTTGAAGTTTACTAGGAATTTCCCTTATTTGTATGTTGAGACTTTTTTTGGCAAAATACATTAAACACAGCAACCAAAAAATTTAAAAAAATTGGTGGTGCAGCATTGGACTTTGACCGTTTGTCTCTCCATTGCATTAATAGGAGTTTTGATATTGAACGCCCTGCGGACAAGGTTTTTTAACTGGGATTTTGACATAAACACACAGACAAAAACACAGACATGCACGCACTCTCTGGTCTCCGTTTTGAAGGTCTTAAAATATTGCTTATTTTCCAGAATATTGTGTTTTAAATAAGCATGAGCGTAAAATCCGTTCCGCTCGCGGATTTTGCGGATTTTCGGCAAATTCGCAGTCCGCGAACTCTCGCAAATTTGCCGAAAATTCGTAAATCCGCGCGAAGCGGATTTTTTGCTTGGTCGCACTTGCCAAATAGAATCCTATACAATTTTGCGGCGTGCAGCGTTCACTTACCGTCATTCAGCGTTTGAAGAGTTGTTTTTCTCCATGTTTGTGTGCTGCGCCATTTTGGATCTTGCTGCGGGATCCCGCGGGAGTTTGTCAACGTCATCGCGGCTTGCCACCTTGCACAGCGAGAGTTTGGCAACGCGAGTACGTCATAAAGGCCCGTGATCACGCATCGCGAGAGTAAACACTTGCGAACACGCAGATGCGGCGGGCAGCGACAATCTCGCAATTGCGAGATTGCAAAATTTGCATTTCGCACAAGAAATCCACCAGCAGGCAGCATAAACCTTGAAAATTATGATTTTTATCAGAATAACTCCTCAGGTTGACATTTGCCTGCACTTTTTTTTTTGCAAGGAGTCCATTTTGGGGGGGAGGAAGGAAGTGCCCCACAGTCTCCAACTTCCTGTTCCTGTCCAGCAGGCTCCTCCCAGTGCTTTCTTCATGTGCTGGTCACTTTGATTTGGATCTTGACCTGAAAGGATTACTTTTTGTGGATGCTGCTGGATATTTGGATTTTTGCAAAACTGAAAGCACTCAGCAGGTGCAAAAGTTCAATCTTATTATTAGTAACCATTCCCTGTAGTGCTTCCTGAGGGGCCCCTTCAGCGTTCAGTTGCCTACTTGCAACTATTCTATGACCCTGCTCTGACCCTCACAGCAGGCTCAGAGAATAGCTACAAGTATACAACAAAGGTCCTGTTAAAAAAATTACACTGCAACAGAAAGCAATTACAGATAAGGAAGCAGGTGCAAGCCTGTAAGTTCAAATTCAGTGACACATTAATCAGCCCCTAATTCATTCATGTCAGTTGAGGCAGGGCAGGTGTGCTTTTCCCCCCCTAATCTACAGTGATGAACTAGAGGGTGGCATGGGAGAGCCAGAGGGTGGCAGTGGTGAAACAGAGGGTGGCAGTGGTGAAACAGAGGGTGCTGTGATGAACCAGATGTAGAAACAACATGGTCGCGACCGTTGCTACCCGACAAGTAAGTTCGCGTTTGCGAACTGGTAAAAAACCCTTGCAAAATGGCAGAAACACTTGCGAACACAAAAAAAAAAAGGAATCCGCAAAATTCGCGAGAGTTCGCTGATTTTACGGATTGCAAATCCGTAAATACGCAATTTCGCAGATTGCCAATTCGCAAAATCCACCCATGCTTAGTTTTAAATACCATACTCCTGTCCCTCTTCTCTGCCTCTTAAGCCGCCCTCATTCCCTGCTTCTCATATGATAGGCTAGCATGATAGTTGGAAAATCTGACGTTCACACCCTCCCAATCTTACTGACTAAGCTACGCATTTGCATACACCTGGCCACTGTAGTGTGTGGGACACTGATTGGCATGGGTGTTTTCATTGTGTACTGTCTTCTTGCAGCCCCACAGGTAGGTACTCTGAGCAGTAAACACTGCTTTCTAAGCTGCAAATCTGATATTTTATGAAGACATCGTTAGAGGCCCCGTTTTTCTGTTACTACTATTGAATGTGTATTGATCATTGCCTAATGTATGTTTTTCCATAACTGATCGAATTGCTACTGTTCCACATGGAGCCTTTGTTGCTCATACTGCTACAGAACATTGTCAATCGGATGAGAAAGATTTGGAAAACCAGAGACAGTGGTCACGAAATGTGGTCAGGCCCATAACAATGGATGAGTGACCCACAAATGTTGATCCTCCATCGAGTAGGGTCAGAGCAGGTGCAAGAAAGATAACCAGGAATTTCTGTGATTTGGTCCTGTGATTACAAGATGATCTGTCTGTCTGTGTGTCTGTTTTATATTTTTTTTAATGGATGCAGGTTTAAATTAGCAGACAAAAGGCAATACAATTAAAAGTTGTTCTAGAGTTGGGGCCTAAACATCTGTCTGGACTAGGTCTCCAAAAATTCTCATGATGTCAATGACCACGCAGACTTATCTATTGGCCATACCATGCTGTGCATCTAAACATACCCTCAGCAGGACAGGATATAGGTAGCTAGACTATATTGCTGGTTGGCAGGAATTATTATTACTGTAAGGATGGTGGTGAAATACTGTTCAAGAGTAATTCAGGGAAACATTCACACATGATGGAAAGAAATCTCCTCACCTTCAATGGCTTACTTAAGTGCAACATTTCATTTCCTAGCGCTGCCAATCTGAGGTTGTGCTGGGCTTCACTGTGCAGCCTCTTTCCCAGGCAACCACGTGCATCCTCTCCCCATCTTCAAGCCAGATTGAAACACAACATGTAAATTAATGGAAAGTAATAGATCCAGTCTCTCATTCCTAATATGCTGAAGTAGTCTTCCAAAGACCAACAATTTCCACACAGTGTGTTACAATGGGGAAAATGTGAAGTGTAAAATAGAAACCAAAAGCATGTCTGTAATCTAATTTGATGCATATGTTTATTTTTTATTCTTGCAGTTTACAATAGATTCGATGCCATAGAAAAGGTGACTACCAACCTCTCACTGGTCACAGACTGCATGGAGCACGGGTTGACAGCTGTCTACCCACGAACCCGCTACACAGCTGGCTGGGACGCCAAACTTTTCTATGTGCCACTCTCTTACTTTCCCACTATATTGGTGGATACCATTTTTGCCAAACTTAAATAGATTGACATTTTAGAGGGTCAGCAGGAGAAAGTTAGTATTTCAGTGCCAGACCTCACTCTATCATGGGACTGGCTAAGGTGCGGGTCATTCCTTTCTCTCTCTTTCACTATGTACACAGTGGTGCTAGAACAATTTTGACAATGTGGTGGGTGCTGCCATTAATGTTAGATCACTGAAGTCATAGCGATTGTAAAAACTCGAAGTATCACACAATAAAAACGAGTGTAGCAAATGTGCCACACCATGCAGCTCGAGAGTGGTAAGGGCATTGTATGCAGCTAGTCGTGCATTTTGGAGCACTGGTGAGGTAGAGTACTGTCATTCACAGAAACACACATTTTCTTTTTAAAAGGCCATTACATTTACATAGAATGTTACTGGTAAAAACTATACAGCGCACAAACGAAAATGCATGGAAATTGGGTTTCAGAAAATATGTGTCATATGTGCATCAGCAAATAAAGTGTGTTGATTTGGTTTTATCCTAATAAAATGTGCTTCATTTGTCCTTTCCCAATTGCTAATATATGTTTAATTATTTGTGTAGATCATTGACGGGTATTTTACTGCTGTTGATACTGTGTAGAACGCTTCACATACGTTGATCTTGATATATAATGGCTATCTTATCTTTATTCAGGACTTCATGTAACACACAATGTGATCAAAGCTATTTCATAACTCTCCACGCCACATTCCCTAAAACCTAACCTATCCAAGCCTTTATTTAACAGTGGATTGTAAGGTCAAAGAAATATGCCTACCTAGAGAAAAAATTTGTTTCAAATTATCGATAACAAAAGAATCCGGAGTAAAATTAAGAGTCACCTTTTTGAGAAATTGTCTTTTTGTGGAACTCTCTTCTGTGGGGTACTAATCCGTTGCCATCTGGATACTGCTGTCAAATTGATAGTGGTCGGGATATCTGAGGTGACAGGAAGAATTTTCCTCATCTCTATTCCTTCCTTATTTACAAGTCATATGCTTTACCCGCTTAACCCTCGTATACCTTACTTCAGTTGCCAGGTAACTAGTTAAAAATGCACTTTTTTTTAAAGGAAACAATGTTTAAGATTACTTGAATCAAACATGATTTTTCCTTAAATTATTAAGTGAAGGCTATTTCCCAAACTCTGATTATTGCAAAAATCAATTACTGACCCTAGTCTGTTCTTTCTTTCTCTCCCAAGGTGACCTAATCCTTTCCTTTAAAGTCTCTCTCGTTCCTTTGCCATCGAAAATAACATTCGCTCTATTTATTCCTTAAACTGAAATACACACATGAAGACTTCAATGTCTCTCCTAAGCTATTCATGTATCACTCTAAAGAAGTTAGGGGCAGATTTACAAGCCCCTTGCGCCACTTTTGCGTAATTTTTAACACGTTCGGTCAGGCACGTTCAAGTTATTCTACAGAGCCACTTTATTTTAGAAAAATATCTTATTGCTCAGTTTGCAATCATACCTTTTGTTAAGTTCTTTTACGGTGTTTATCTCTTAAAAGCATGTGATTTTAATATTTTCTATGACTATCAACTGAGCCAACACACTTTGGCTAAGTTGACTCTAGAATCCCAGTGAGGTTGACTTCACCTTGCATCCTTCTGAAGGTCAGTAAAGTGAGTACCATGAGTACCATGAGTAGGTGAGTGAGTGAGGTATTTACAGGCTTTGAAACTGCAGAACCCTGGTATGGACCACTATATAAAAACAAGCTATTGCTATTAATATGGTGACCAATTTAGCCTTGTACTTAATCTCACTCTCCTTTTGACAATCTCCCTCCTTGTTGGGTAACATTGTTTTGCTTGGTTCCCTCAGCTGTTTCCTTGTTAAACCAGTTTTATTCTTCAACAAGTATTCTTCCCTTTCATTGACCAATCTTCTACCATTTTAACTAGTCTTCCCTGTTATCATACACTCCTTTATTGAACTACATATTCTATTTGCTCACACATTCTTCTATTTCTTGTCTTATATTTTTCAACCAGACCTTTTCTTTGTTCAACCATTATACATTTTAGTACACAGTTCTTGGTTTAATCAATATGTCCAACCTAGTTTTGCTCAACCTAAATTCCCTTTGTTCAAACTGGCTTCTCATCCATGAAGCATGTCTTTATTTGACCAATGAACTATCTAGTTGATTGGGTATTTGTATCTCTGACTTTATTAAAGGGAGCAAGCATATTAAAAATGTATTATTGATTAATCAATTTGTCCAACCAATTCCTCATATTAAGCAACGTTCTCTTTGCTCAATACATCATCTCTTTAATCATCCAGCATTCACTTTGATAAACAAGTATCTTTGTTTGACAGTGACCCCTTTGTTCAGCCAGTCTCACCTTTGTTCAGCCAGTCTCATGTTTGTTCAACCAGTACTATGTTTGTTCAGCCAGACTTATCCTTGTTCTGTTAGCCTTTTTGTGGTTCAGTCAGAGTAATCTTTTTTGTAATAATTCTTCTTCCTTTTGTTCAAACAATCTTCACTTTGACCAACCCCTCTCATCTTTCTCTCCCAACCCTTCTATTCTACTTGTTCCCCAACTTTTCTTTTTGTTCCAACTGCCTTCTCTTGTTAAACACACATTCTTTTGAATCAGTCCCTGTCTGCTTTGTTCAGCGAGTCTTCTCTTTGTAAACCAATATTCCACTTTGTTCAACCCGTCTTTGCTCTTTCAACCCATCTTTGCTTTGTTCAACCCATCTCTGCTTTGTTCAACATGTTAATGTCTTGTTCAAAATGTCTTCCCTTTGTTATTCAGAATTATCTTTGTTCACTCTGCCTTCTATTTGATCAACCAGTCTGGTTCCTGTCTTTGTTCTACCTATTTCTCTTTGTTAATCAAGCTTCTCTTTGCTAAATAATATTTTTATTTTTTCCGAAGTTCTTCACTGCATGCAGCAGGCTTTCTCTTTGACCAGCTTCATGTATCTTTGAATAGTGTTATCCTGTATGAGCAACCTATTGTTCATTGTCCTTAAAGGAGAACACTGAGAGTACATGTTGAATGAGAGGGATGGGATATTAATCTAATTGTCCAGGTAGAAAGTACCATAATTACTTTTTTTTTGGGACTTTTCTTTAACCTCTTTAAATGGATTAAATCAGGGTCTTCAACCTTTTCTATGATGCGAGTTACTTCTGATCAATGAAAATAGTCATGATCTGCTAATGACTTTAATCAGTGTTACAGTAGTGACTATATCAGATACGACCACAGTTGTGACCACAACTTGCTGGATTATAATAGGGAGTATCCAGATGTATGTCCCAATTGACCCAAAATCGTCAACCAGAATGCTGATTACATATGATTAGCTCCATATGTGTGTATATATATATATATATATATATATATATATATAAAACAAAGGTTTGCTCACGCAAATGAAGAGACCCACACGGCGTCTGTTTTCACCTATATTTATTGGGAGGCAGCAGCAGGCATAAGCAGGTCCTCGTAAAGTAAATGTCGCCATTCATTGCCATACATATATATAATATTCTACTGGCGATTCCCAGTAGGGAGTTATGGTTTGGACCTAGTTTCCATAGGAAGAGCGTTTTTTGTTTTGCTGATAACTTTGGCGCTGTTTTAAGAATCTTCACAAAACTTTCAAAACTAGTTTGGCAGTAACTTCAACTGCTTTCAGGAAAGTTTTGGTGTGTGAAGCTGGGGCCAAGAAAAAGGGGGGGTTCAGAAACATGTTTTCCCCGTGCAATTTCCGTAGGTATTTTAGACATAACTACAGCCTGAACCGCTGAACAAAATTGCACCAAACTTAGCAGAAAAGCTAGATCTGGGGCCAGAAAATCAGCTTTTTTTTGTAATTTTGTGTAAATCTGTTCAGTAGTTTTGGAGTTATTAAAGTAAAAAGATGTATGTATATCTAGAGACATGGATGCACCCCGGGAAATCTGCAGAGCCACGTGCCAACAGCAATGCCATGATTGGCTGGCCGCAACCTGAGAGAATAATTGGAGGCTCCATGTTGTGCATCGGGACTCGGCTGCCAGGGATGTAAATAAAATCTAAAAGTGATAGAAGGGGCAGTGTAGAGGTACCCTGGCTCCATGGGACTGGTGGAGGGGTCTGTGAGGGATCCCTCATAGGTAAGAAATTGTCCAAAAATGTTTTTGGAACCTGTGAGAACCCGGCTGTCAGCGCAACCCCCTGTGTGCTCTGCCGTGGATCCGTGAATTCAGACCTCAATTACAAAAACTCGTATACCCACTTGCAGATCCACATACCCACTCACACATTCACCCACACACCATCTTATACACCCACACAACCCCTCACACACCAAATCACACACCCATGCAGTCATTAACCCGCTCACAGAATCTCAAGACCACTCATACACACGCCCACTGACTCACACAGCCACTCACATACCTACTCACACACTGACGTTCAAACCCACACAACCACTTATACACTCGTACAGTCACTCACACACCCACTTGCAGACCTACAAAACCACTCAAAAACCCACCCACAGAGTCACACAGCCACTCACACACCCACACAACCACTCACACACCCACGCAATCACTCACACACCCACGCAGCCACTCACACACCCATGCAGCCACTCACACACCCATGCAGCCACTCACACACCCACTGACAGAGCCACAAAACCACTCACACCCCCACTAACAGACCCACATAGCCACTCACACATGCCCTCATGCACCCACTCACACACCCACTTACACACCCACATAACCACTCACACACCCACTGATAGACCCACAAAACTACTCACACACCCACTGACAGACCCACAAAACCACTCACACACCCATACACCCGCTCACACATCCACACTGCCACTCCCAAACACACAGCCATTCACACACCCATACAGCTGCTCACACACCCACGCAGACACTCACACAACCACACACAGGCAGTGATACACTTATATAAATTGTAATTGCATATGTTTGTATTAAATGTGCTGTTGTTTTAGTATTGAATGTGTGTAATATAACCGGCAGACCCCATATTTGTCTGATTGTATGAGACAGATCTGCAGATCCAGAAAAAGAATTTAAAAGAAAGAAATACTTTGTGCATTGCATTTATAGAAGGACTACATAAGTCACCTTACCTTCATTTTTGAGGTTTCAGTTGTAAAATATATAACAAGAATGAATGAGTGAATAAAATGTATTTATAAACTTGTGAAAATATATATTAATAAATTGAACTTATGGTTCAAATTACAGTACAATTTATAATAAAAAAGTAAAGGTTACAGGGATGTTATAGTTAGGAAATAGCAACAAAACAACTTAGAAACTCACTGAAAAGCCCAAAGTTACAGGGATATTGTAGCTAGGAAATAGAATTTAAAAAAAACATAGAAATTCATTGAAAAAAACAAAGGTTACAGGAACTTTACAGTTGGGTTGAGATTTTACACACACAAAACCATAGAAATTCAGCAGTAGTAGTTATAGTTATCTCAAGTAAACATGGCTCGTGCCCTAAGGTAACTATAACTCATGGCTTCGCCTTTGCACTGCTAATTTTCCCACACTTTAAATCACTCATGACGTCTTCCATGGCATCATTGATAATATCACTGTAATATTTGCAGTAAAAGTATTGATTAGAAAACTGTGCATGGTGGGGGCGCAATATATAGTTGCCATACAAGAGATTGTATGGGGTTGTGAGTGGGGGTGTCAGTGGTTTTGTGGATAATGTCATGAGTGGTGCCATCAGTGATGTCGCTGACCATGTCATGAGTGCTGTAATATGTGAGGTCATAAGCAGTGCATTGCAGGGGTGTAACTAAGGGGAGAGGAGTTGGCCTAACGGCTAGGGCGCTCGACCTCGGACCTGGGGATCTGGGTTCGAGTCTCGGTAACGACGCCAAAACCTCCTGTGATTCTGGGCAAATCACTTAAACTCCCCGTGCCTAAAATGAAAGTGTGTCCTCATGTAACGTAACTGGAAAATATGAAAAAGCGCTCTGGTACCTGATTCGGTTCGGGTCTAGTTCGCGCTATATAAAACTCTGCAAAAAAAAAAAACTTATAGTTAGCTTATGTAACTAGAACTGCTGAATTTCACTGGTTTTGTGCGAGTGAAATCTGAGCCTAACTATAATGTCCCTGTAACCCTTGTTTTTTTCAGTGAATATGGATATATATTCAAGATAAATTGATGTGGAGTTAACAATGTCTGGATGTTTTTGCGTCCTTGCACCCTAGCGTGCACCATTCCCAGACAATGCATAAGTCAGGGTTGCCAACAATAATGAAGCACCACAAAATAAATTATTAATAGCTATAAATCTCCCACTCAAACCATGAATTATAATTCAAAGAGCCACTTCAAATATGTTGGATTTTCAATGCTTTGTTTACAACCTTTCGCATTTTCACTTTCACAAAATACACATTTTTCTACCATTATGACCTCTTCATGTTAAATAAAAAAACTCCAAAAGGAACTTGACTTTTACACATACACTGTATGACATATAGAGTAGGGCTTGAAAAGTTACAGTTAAAAATTCATCTTTACTAAATTGAGAGTGGAGAGAGTTGGTCATGTTGCAAGTCCCTCAGGTTTTCACAGTATTTATTTGTGTGTAAGCATGTGGCCCTGCCATTAGTTTGACTATCTGCCACTCTAATGGTCCAGAGCTGTGTTGCCTTCTTCAAGTGACTAGCTAAATCCTCTGAATTACATACTATAGTGGTCTGCACTTTAGCGTGCTACTTTTAGGTTACTGTTGAGCTACTAGTAGCTCCTGAGCTAACTGTTGGAGACCCTTTGTTTGAACCCTTTGTTTATCACTACTTATCTAGGCCTTTTTCTCACCTGTGCTAAGCCTTTTTTGGCTATTTGGGGCAGTTCGCACTTAGGCCCCTGTAACCTTTTGACCACATAAGGTATCCACGCCAAATTTGTGTCCTTTTCTTCCAACATCATGGAGATTTTAAAGATACCCAGGGTGTGTTGAGTCCCTTGGAGGGGACCCAGAAATTACCCAAAATACCCCCAAATTTATTTTTGGGGGGGATTTTTAAAAAAAAAATGTGCTGAAGATGAAAGAGTCTGTTTTTTCCCTAGAAATGGTATCAACAAAGGGTTTGTGCTGCTGAAATCACCATCTTCCCAGCTTTCAGGGACAGACTGACTTTTGTCAGAAAACCAAATTGTTTTACACACTTTTGACATTTTACTGGGACATAGCCTATTTTTGCCATTTTTTGTGCTTTCAACCTCCTTCCAGTTAATGGTAGAAATGGGTATGAAAGCAATAATGGATTCTGGAAAACTATACATTTCAAAAAGGTAGACACAATCCTGAATTCAGCAAGGGGTCATTTGTGTAGATCCTTCAAGGTTTTCTTTATAGAAACTAACAGTTGAACATAGGAAAAATTGACAATTAGTTGAAAAAGACAGCCATTTGTGACCATGTTTTCACCTGTAACTTCTTCTAAGTATGACAGATTTTTTAAAGCAACATATGGTGTATTGTGTACCGGGTATATAGCAATTCATTTGGGAAAATATAAACAGTAAAAATCAGTATGAAAGACACTTATGTATTTATGAAATGGGAACAAAATATAAAGTTTAGAAACAGTGGCTATTTGCACATCTCCAAAATTGTGGGTACCCATACTAGCATGTGAATTACAGGACATCTTTCAAACTTATTTCTTTTTTACACTTTATTTAACATTTGGAAAGCAGAAATGCATCAAAAGTCATTAGGTAATAACAGTTGCTCTACAATTCTGTGTTCCCCTAAGTCTCCCGATACAAATGGTACCTCATTTGTGTGGGTAGGCCTAGTACCTGTGACAGGGAATGGTCTAAAACGCGACATGGAAGGTGCCTAGCTGTAGATTTTGAACCCTAGCTCTGCTGGCACCAAGAGAAACCTAGCAAACCTATATTTTTTTTTAAACTAAACACCCAGGGGAATCCAGGATGAAGTGATGTGTCTGGCTCTCACCAGGTCTGTTACCCAGAATCCCTTGCAAATCACAACCTTTGTAAAAAAAAAAACACATTTTCCTCACATTTATGTGATGGAAAGTTCTGGAATCTGTGTGGATCCACAAAATTCTACCCACTCTTCATTCCCCAAAGTTTCCCGCTAAAAATGATATCTCACTTGTTTGGGTAGGCTTGGTGCCCGCGACAGGAAACTGCGCAAAATGCAACATGAACACACCACATAATTACAGTGAAAACTGACTCTTTTTTTGCAAAGTGCCTAGCTGTAGATTTTGAAACCTAGCTCTGCCGGCACCAAGGGAAACATAGGACACCTATACATATTTGAAAACTAGACACATAGGGGACTCCAGGATGGGGTGACTTGTGTGGCTCTCACCAGGTTCTCTTACCCAGAATCCCTTGCAAACCTCAAACTTTGTAAAATAAAAACCACATTTTCCTCACATTTCTGTGATGAAAAGTTCTGGAATCTGCATTGATCCACAAAATTCCACCCACCCCGTATTTCCTAAAGCCTTCCAATAAAAATGATACCTCACTTATGCGGGTAGGCCTATTGTCCGCGACAGGCTACGGTACAAAACGCAACATGGACACACCACATTTTTACAGTGAAAACTGACCCTTTTTTTTGCAAAGTGCCTAGCTATAGATTTTGAACACTAGCTCTGCTGGCACCTAGGGAAACCTAGCAAACCTATCATTTTTAAAAACTAGACACCCAGGGAACTCTAGGATGGGGTGCCTTGTGTGGCTCTCACCAGGTTCTCTTACCCAGAATCCATTGCAAACCTCAAACTTTGTAAAAAGAAAACATTCCTCACATTTCTGTGATGGAAAGTTCTGGAATCAGTGTGGATCCACAAAAGTCTTCTGTAAAAATGATACCTCACTTGTGCGGGTAGGCCAGGTGCCCGCCACAGGAAACGGCTCAAAATGCAACATGGACACACCACATTTTTACAGTGAGAATTAAACCTTTTTTTGCAAAGTGCCTAGCTGTAGATTTTGAAACCTAGCTCTGCCGGCACCAAGGGAAACATAGCATACCTATACATTTTTGAAAACTAGACACCCAGGGGACTCCAGGATGGGGTGACTTTTGTGGCTCTCAGTCGGATCTGTTTCCCAGAATCCCTTGCAAACCTCAAACTTTGAAAAAGAAATCCTCACATTTCTGTGGTGGAAAGTTCTGGAATTTGCGTGGATCCACAAAATTCCACCCACCCCGCATTTACCAAATTCTTCCAATAAAAATGATAACTCACTTGTGTGGGTAGGCCTAGTGCCTACGACAGGAAATTACCCAAAACGCAATTTGGACACACCACATTTTTACAGTGAAAACTGACCCTTTCTTGGCAAAGTGTCTAGCTGCAGCTTTTGAACCCTAGCTCTTCCTGCACCTAGGGAAACCTAGCAAACCTATACATTTTTGAAAACTAGACACCCAGAGGAATCCAGGATCTGCAACTTGTGTGCCTCTCACCAGGTTCTCTTACCCAGAATATCTTGTAAACCTCAAACTTTGTTTAAAAAAAACACATTTTCCTCACATTTCTGTGATGGAAAGGTCTGGAATCTGCATGGATCCACAAAATACCACACACTCTGCATTCCCCAAAGTCTTCTGATAAAAAGGACACCTCACTTATGTGGGTAGGTCAAGTACCTGCGACAGGCAAGGGCCCAAAATGTATTGTGGAAACATCAATATCACCTATCACAAAACAACCTGGTTTTACAAGGGGGGCACCTGGGTTTTCTTCCCCGGGCTTAGCGGCCATCTACGGAAACCTACCAAACCTACACATTTCTAAAAACTAGACACCCTGATGAGTCCAGTGAGGTATGGCTTGTGTGGATCCCCCAATGTTTCCCTACCCATAACCCTCTGCAAACCTCCAATTTAGCTGAAAGAAATCAAATGTTCCTCACTTTTCTGTGTGGGAATGTTGTGAGACCACCGGGCTGATATGAATTTCATACCAGATAGCATTCCCCCAGGTCTCCTAATAACAATGGTACATCACATGTGTGGGTAGATGTAGTGTCTGCAACAGAAAATGGCCCTAATAGTACTGTGGAGACTTTAAAATTCTCTAGCCTAAAACTACCTGGTTTTGCAGGGGCGGGCCCCTGTTTTTTTGGCCCCAGGCTCGCGGCCATCTAGGGAAACCTACCAAACCAACACATTTTTGATCTGAGAACTAGACACCCTGGGGAGTCCAGTGAGGTATGACTTGCGTGCATCACCTAATGTATTCTATCACACAATAAAGTCCAGTGATACTGTGTGCCTCGGGCTTGGTGGCACCATAATGGTTTAGAGCAATCTGGCACAAGCTGGATGGGAAGTTTTTCCCTGAGCACATATAAAGTTTTTTGCATCACATGCCTTGTTTTGCCCTGGATGACCGCTAAAGGGCTTAAATGGGACCAGTACAGGGTTTTGCTTGGGAAAACCTGTGGAGAAGTACAACCCTTCTGAACAGAGTACAAATCCTTATTTTTACCTTCCATGCTGAGTCACTTCCCCTTTTACCTGTCAACTGGGGAACAATTAGTGGGATGCTCTGTCGAAGAGCATGCATAGTGTGACAACGCAACTGTCTTGCCATGCTTCTTTCCTAGTTGGTTCATAATCATAAAATCATAATCACAAAAGAATTGCGTGCAACGTAGTTATCCAGCAGAAAGGGCACAAGCCAAATTAAATAATTGTAGATTTTGGTTGTCTGTCAGGATTGCTACTGTGTGTTGAGTGCCTTCGAGGTATTAAAGCCACTCCTCAAAAGCCACCTTTGTAACCAACAGCTTCCTGTTAGCTAGTGCCTAGTTGACTTCAGCTGGACTTAACTAGCATTAAAAATGTGCTACTCAATGCAATTGCATCGTGGTTTGATCCCGCTGTGAAAAAACCCTCCAAAATCATTTTGAGAAGCGTCTGCTTGAACTATAAAGGGCCATGTAGGGTTTGGGTGCCTAATAATCTGGGCTGTGATGTATTTACTCTTTACGTTTTGGAAGGCTTCTTTGGCCTCAGAGTTCCCTTTCTATGTAATTGTGTTATGAGAGTTGCTGTGGTAGAAAACTGGTCGATGAAGCACCTGTAAAATTAGCGAAGCCCAGTAACCATTGCATTTCCTTTATGTTTAGCGAGCCTTCCAGGCTTCAATTACCTCCACCTTCTTGGGATCCATTTGTATGCCATTAGCGGTAAGGATGAACCATAGGAACTCCAACCTGAAGGACACATTTTTCCAATTTTGTGATTTCTTTTTCATTTTTTGCAATTTCAGTAGAATTTAACTAACATGAGCAAAGTGATTAGCAGCTAAGATTGAACAGATTAGGATATCATTGATGTAAAGGACTGCACATATATCAATGCATTCATAAAGTACTTCATTAATAAAGTATGGGAGGTAGTCGGGACATTATACAACCCAAACAGTGTCTTGAGGTATTCATAAATATCAAATCTTGTTCTAAAATTTGTCTTCCCTCATCACCCTCATGGACGTGCACATGTGGTATCTCTGTCAAGAACCAACTTACTGTAAATCATGGCCTCCTTTAACTTAATCTGGAAGAGAGAGAATAAAAGGTAGAGGGTACCCATTTTTTATAGTAACCTGATTGAGTGCCCTGAAATCTATACTTTTTGAAATTCCCCTCCCTTTTTGGGAACAAACTATAAAAGGGATTACACTGGGGATTGCAGATGCATTCTATTTCCAAATGTTCACCCAGATATTCTCTGAGATGTTGATTTTCATACTCTGTAAGCATGTAGATCAGACTGCAAAGGAGGAGAGATTCTGGTTGCAGGTCTATCCTACAATCAAAGATGTGGTTTGGTGGTAGGACGTGGTCTTTCCTCTATCAAAAATGTCAGCAGAATATTGGTATTTCTTAGGTAAAGAAGAATCTATTCCTTCTAGGGTACATTAACCTGAACTTGGTAGGTCTAAGTTGCTCTGTAACACGTTGCCTTACAATTGGAGGATAGAAACATATGGAGTCTGCAAGTCAAGTCAATATTAGGGCTATGTTGAAGCAGTCATGGGATCCCTAGTATGGCTTTAAATTGTGGTGCTGTGATTAATTCAAATCTTATCTTTTCCAAATACCTCCCAAAAATGCACATAGTTACTTGGATAGTGTGGGTGGAGGCGGTCCTGGCACAATTTCTGTCCATCAATCATACAAATTGTGTCCACGTTGAGATTAAATAAATACCTAACTTGGGCAAAAGAAAACTCCATAAAGTTTCTTGTTGCCTCTGAGCTCAATAACCTTTCCAATAACATTTAATTGGGAACCTTTTAATTAGGTAACCACCCAACTCTACTGGGACATAAAAATACTGTAAAGAATCTTCTTGGTTAATACTGGGAGACCCTCATACCCTGCTCACCCTGAAGGGAGGTCTCAAAAACTACTGGGCCCCTTAGTTTTCCTACTCCTTGGTTACAGGGGCTAATTTTGGTTTTTCCTTTGGTTTGTTGAGGCCGTCTTTGAGGAAATGGCCAGCTTTACCACAATATAAACAGTGTTTCTGATCACGCTGTGTCTGTCTATCTTCCTTGGTCAAAGGCTCTCATAAGACACCAATTTGCATGGGATCACTGTCATCAGCTACCTTGGGCTTGGACTTCTTTTCTTTAATGACCATAACCTTTTCTGTAACGTTTCCACTGTCCAATTTTCGTATGGCTAACTGATGGCCTTGACAACTAAGTTTATTATCCCTTCACAATCTTCAGGGGAAGGGGGAGGGCTGACCACCTGAGCCAACAAATCTTGGAGGCCATTGCATAACCCCCAGTAAAAGATCAAAGCTTTTTATTCTTCTGCCCATTTAGATTCAGTTACCAACTGATTCAAAGCTGTCAAATAAGTAAGAGGGTCTCTACTGCCTTGTTTCAAGTTTAGCAACTGTGTGTCCAACAAATGGATCAACGTGTGCTTATTAGAGAGATTTTACGTCTCTACTTCCAAATGTAGGTAGTTGTACACAAGTAGATCATCCCTCCCCTCTAATATATTAACCATGAAGAAACTGTTCCACTTAAATATAAAAGTATGAAACTGTCGCAGGATTGATCATCTGGGGAGTACGTAGGTCTGCACATAAAGTTGAACTGACATTGGTTTAAAAAGGTTACAAACTGCACTGGCTCACAATAAAAGCATTCAGGGGTCCTAGAGGAATTGTGGGTGGAGTTACCACATGAATTACTGCTCTTGCTTTAGATTCACCACTAGCCACACCCATTACTTTAGGAATGGCATTGGAGCCTACAGTTTGTCTGAGGAAAGCTGGTGGTTTTAGAATTGTTTAGGTTTTTGCACCCAAAGAAATTGTTGTCTACAACCCTAAAAGGCACTGCTGCTAGGTTTGTTTTGGAAAGTGTAAAGTCTTGATGTTAGTGTTTAGTATCATTCTATAGGATTAGTAGTAAGCTAACTACCTCAGACCGTGAGGGATAATGGATCCATCTTGTTGAGGCAGGTCCCTTTGACCCATCCACCCCATATCTTTTCAAATTTGTGTGGGCAGCCCCTACACAACTTTTTTCTTGTATTCTGCAGATATCCATTCCGGTTGCCCAATCTGTGAGGCACAGGCAGAGATTGCTGCCCCATTCCTGGGCAATGTCTCTATTCAGTACTATGTATCCCAAGTTAATCAGCAATTTATTGTAAGTCGTCGCGCCTGATTCCATCCATATACTAAACAGTGCAAGGAGGGCATTCAGGGCAATGGCTTCTCCTGTGGCATCTTCTATGTTGCTTGTCACTCCGTTGCAAAATGAGCAGAGCTTTTGGCTTTCCCATAACATATGTAGGAATGTACCCCACTGTCTGCAGCATCAGAGGCATAGGTCATGACAGCCTTGAATTGCCCTACTTGTTCCGAGTGATGAGGCGTTTTGGGTTGGGATCTGACTTTGTGACTTGGACAGCATTATTGTATGCAGACTTTAAAGCAAGAGTCAGAACGGGCAAGCTTGTATCAGATAGTTATCATGTGGAGAGGGGGACATGCCAAGGATGCCCTCTGTCACTACTGCTATTTGCTCTGGCTATGGAACCGCTAGCGGCGAGAGATAGACAAGGGCACTTCCATTGAGGATTGGAGGTCACTGGTTGCACGCATCATATTGCACTGTATGCTGATGATCTGCTCTTGTTTCTGGGTAATGTGAGCAGGGAATTGCAGGGAGCTAAAGACTTGCTTGCAGCATTGGAAAAAGTGGCAGGCCTTAAAGTGAACTGGATGAAATCATGCCTTTTCCCTGCTAAGGAGGGCAGAGAGGGGCCTCCCGAGGTAGAAGGGATACAATGGGAATATAGAGCTTTATCTTACTTGGAAACACAGATATATCATGGTCAAGGGGACCTCTTGGAGGGCAATGTGGGTAGAGCGCTAAGAGGGGTGAAGGTCAGCTTTGAATTTTTGGAGACCCTTCCTCTATCTGTGGCAGGCAGAGTAGCAATATTGAAGATGGTGACATTACCGAGCTCCTATATCTCCTTGGAGTGCTCCCGGTGTGGATCCCGGCGAGGATGCTTAAGCAATTACAGAGCCAAGTAAGGGAATTCTTATAGGGAGCGGATAGGCGTAGAGTGGCCCTCTCAATGCTGACGAGACCTAAAACAATGGGGGGGTATGGCTGTACGGGACATCGAGTATTATTAAATAGCGGCCCTGTTACAATGGCTCACAAAATGGGTAGTGAGTCGGATGTGGAGAACGGCGCAACAGGGAGACATGACACCCAGCATGGAACTCCTCTACCCGAGTAATATTAAGCCTTCCCATGCGGGAGCGTGAATTGTCTATTGAACTAAAAGTGGTACGCAGGTGTTGGAATAGAGGTCTACAAAGGGTAGGGACCGGGCGTCCATATGCCCCTGAGATTCCGCTAACCGGATGTGAAATGCTTCCACATGGGGGGGACTGAAGACGTTTAGAAGTCTGGAAGGATGTAGGAGAGGCCACAGTGGGAGATTTATACGAGGAGGGAGGCTTAATCCCTCAAGAAAAATATGACATTCCTGGGGGAGATTTCCTGTTACACACTGCCCTCACAGCTGAAATAAGCAAACACTGGAGAGGGGGTTTGAAGAACCCACCATGTTGGAGAGATGCATGTATGTAGTGACAGCGGCAGGAACACACAAAGTGGTTGCTTGCCTCCATGGGTGACTTCGGTGTGAGAATCTTCCTGCCCTGAACAAAATACACCAGAAGTGGGCAGAAGATTTGGGGGAGCCAATTCCAGAGAAAGCGTGGGGAGAGCTAGTGCAGAGAGTGAATAAGAGTACAAGAAATGGTAGCTTTCAGTTAGTAGATTTCTATGTTTTACATAGAGCATACCTCACGCTGAGCTGTATTAATAGGTATTTCCATATAGAAACGGCGGCATGCACATGCTATAATACAGAGGGAGCAGAGTTTATTCATATGTTCTGGACGTGCCCAGAATTGAGTGAGTTCTGGAAACGAGTAACTACACTACTAGCGAAGATGACAGAAAAGGAGGTAGCAACAACACAGGGTCACTTCTGGCTGCATTGGTTCCCCCACACCTCAAAAAAAAAGTGACAAGTAAATTCCAAGCCTTGGTGTTGGCAAGGAGGGAAATCACTAGCCACTGGAAATCACAGCGGGCCCTAATATACATAGGTGGAGGAAAGAATTCTTGAAATGGGCAGAATGCGAGGGGGTGATCAGAGAACACACGAAAAAGAATGGCAGTGACAAAACACTAGAGGCAGCGAGAGCATGGCTGGCGCTGTTGGACCTGTTAAAGAATCCTGAGATTGGGGAGGAGGAGGTCTTAGAACAACTTAATGGTGAGAGTGGCCTTTTGGAGAATGAACAGCGATGAGTGTTCAGTTGGTACCCACATGGTGGGCCTCAATGATGACATACCCTGGGGCCAATTCACCTGATACCTTTGGAGTAAGGCCCAGTCCGTTTCTTTTGAACAAGGGGCTGCTCATTATTGAGGTTACATCAGAGTATTGACCACTATATGCCCTCTTGAATATACAGAACGTGAGGCCCTTCTCTGTTTGGGGTCGCTGTAGAAGCTAGCATCTGCCAAAAACTATGGGGTGTTATCATCATATGAGCTATATGAAATCACACATTCCTCGACCATAAGAATGCTGCATCCAGTATAACCCATTAGTACCCTGTGGTGCTTGATAACATCACAAACGCTAGGCAGTGTGTTAACAAATGAGATGAGCACTGCCTTCGATCTTAAACTCTCACATTGGTCCCACTTTACTTACTAATAACATGCTGATAATACTGCATAAGAAAGCACCAGTTATATAAGACACATGAGGCATCACCACCGTGCTCACATGCAAGGTGCGGTCTAGTTGGCACATGTAGTAATACACGCACTACGCTGCCGTCATCCAACAGGAGCGAATCCATACCCCTGGAGGCAGGATTTCGGCATATGGCGGAGTCCCTACAGGAGATAACTCTTATTAACGACTTCCGAGGCACAAGGGGCTCATATCCTTCCCACTACTTTGGTTTAGTGGTCTAGCCTGAAGGATCACTTTTTCTATTCTTTGTGATGAGGTCACCTAACAGGAAGCGACTCGGACGAACAACATCCGTAGCGCATGGAGCAATTCAGTACTGCTCCGTTCCGAAGAATTTTTTGGTGGCAATTACGGCCAATTAAGAACACTATTTAAGGACCACACACCGCAGTCTCAGTGTTCGACGGAGCCGCGGTGTGGCGATATCCTGGCGAGACCGTGTCCTTGATGTAGTAAGTACGGCATAGCTGAGGCAAACGTGAGGATCGGTCAAACATGATTATCCTTTGGGTATACAAACTTTCCCTAACATAACTCTGTTTTCCACCCACAGAGTGTGACTATAGGCACCCTTCCCACCCGTTCTTAGGCTCATGGGGCATTATCTTCTTTGAGAACAAGTATGTACTTATGTTTCTTACATTGCCAAGGCACAAATATTTGTCTATGACTAAGATGGACACTTCTAGTGTTCAGAAGCCATTTATTCTCAGATATTACAACAACTGGATTTCACAATATAGAGAGTGTGTTTTATGTTCAGTGTTTGTGTCATGTAGGGTCATTTCACTTGCAGGACACAGCACCAGTGTTTACCACATAATTAAGGATAAGGAGAATATTTATCACTATATATCACCTTCCTTACAGGTCACCGATAAAAAAGCTGGATGAAGTATATGTCTTGTAATTTTTTATTTTGTGTTTCTCTTTCAGATTATTGCATAAAATACCTAGTTGGTATTGTATCTTGTGCATGACTATTTAGCATGCCTATCACGCAGTAGCAATACTTGTACATATATCACTTTTAAACATTTATTCATTTTGGAATATCTTTTCCACATCTGCTCGATATTAGAGCGAGTACCGAAGGGATCTTGCTTGGTCCTCAAGAAGAAGCCTGAGCGATTCGAAACATGTTGACGTACACAGGAGTAATTGCCCAATAAAGCAATATACCTCCAACCCACCTTTTTAACAGTACCAGCTCCCAGGAATATTAAAGTTTTTTAGTCCATCAAAGCCAGATACTTTTTAGTTCACTACTCCACTCACTCCTGACCCTTCCACTCACTTTCTTACAAGACACATAGTTTTCTGTAAATCAGTGCTCCCACGTAGTCATAGGTCGTTGCACGCCCTGTCCCGCAGAGGGGCGGGAAGACCCGAATGATGAAGCATGACACCAAGTGCCCTTTTGGTGTGTGAGGGGATTTAAAGAAACACTGTGTGCTTCCAACTACTGTAGGAGACACACACACACTACCTGTGAGTACATGATTTTGAATCATCTGAAGGTGGATCTTTGTGTTTCTAAAAACTTTCAAGAGGAGGCTGTATCCACCTCCCCTTTGTGGACACTACCTCTTTACTCCCCATTTTGTTTTTGTGCCCTCATGGGAATAGTCCAGCCCAAACTACCTAGCTATGTCTTTCCTGGACCGGAAACAAGCATCCTGGGACCAGTTTCGGGCTAACAGCCCTCATCAGCCAGGCTAGCTTGAATACAGTGTCAAAGTGAGCAAGGGACCCACGTCTGGGCATACCCTGCCAACGTAGGGCAAACAAAATAAACACAAGGAGATGAAACTTTTCAGACACTCACCCCAGTCACATATCTGGGTGGAATCCATCATCGTTATTTAGTTCACTTTGCCACTCCAGTTCAGACACAGATATATGCAAATCGGGCTTGACCCTGTGCCTCATGGAAACAGTCCAGCCCGACCTGCCAAACCATGTCTTCCCTGGACCGGAAACATGCATCCTGGGACCAGCTTTGGGCTAACTGCCCTCATCAGCCAGGCTAGCTTGAATTCAATGGCAAAGTGAACAGGGGACCCACGTCTGGGCATACCCTGCCAACCTAGGGTGAACAAACCAAACACAAGGAGATGATGGACAGAGGACTGAAACTTTTCAGACACTCCCCCCCAGTCACAGATCTGGGTTGAATCCATCCTCGTTCTTTAGCTCACTTCACCACCCCAGTTCAGACACCGCTATATGCAAATCAGTCTTGACCATGTGTCTCATGGGAACCTTCCAGCCCGAACTACCTAGCCATGTCTTCCCTGGACCGGAAACAGATATCCTGGGACCGGTTTTGGGCTATCAGCCCTCATCAGCCAGGCTAGCTTGAATCCAGTGGCAAAGTGAGCAAGGGACCCACGTCTTGGCATACCATGCCAACTTAGGGCGAACAAAGCAAACACAAGGTGATGATGGACAGAGCACTGATAATTTCCAGACACTCACTCCCAGTCACATATCTGGGTTGAATCCATCATCTTTCTTTAGCTCACATCGCCACCCCAGTTCAGACACAGCTATATGCAAATCAGTCTTGACCCTGTGCCTCATGGGAACAGTCCAGCATGAACTGCCAAGCCATGTCTTCCAGGACCAGAAACAAGCATCCTGGAACCGGAAGCATCCTGGAACCGGCTTCGGGCTAACAGCCCTCATCAGCCAGGCTAGCTTGAATCCAGTGGGAAATTGAGCAAGGGACCCACGCCTGCGCATACCCTGCCAACTGAGGGTGAATAAAGCAAACAGAAGATGATGGACAGAGCGCTGAAACTTTTCAGACACTCGCCCCCAGTCACAGATCTGGGTTGAATCCATCATCGTTCTTTAGCTCACTTCGCCACCCCAGTTCAGACACAGCTATATGCAAATCAGTCTTGACCCTGTGCCTCATGGGAACAGTCCAGCCAAAACTGCCAAGCATGTCTTCCCTGGACCTGAAACAAGTATCCTGGGACCGGTTTCCGGCTAACAGTCCTCGTCAGCCAGGCTAGCTTGAATCCAGTGGCATTACTTTTTGTATAGAACAAACTCAATACGAAGGTTTTGAAGTGTTCGCATGAGCACATACCTGCCAACTCTTACAGTGCCACAGTGTGACACACGATTTCGGCTTCCATCTCGAGAGGAGCCAATAACACACTGTGGTAGGAAAACAAGCTGAAAACCACTCTAAATAGTGGTTTACCAGCATGTTTACGAGAGGCTTTTAACTGCTGACGTCCATTAAGGGGTGTAAAAACACCCCAGGAGATCTGCACCATCCTTGGTAAGCTTTTTTGGGGGGGGAGCATGGAGGGGGTGGGTGGGGTTCAAAAGAGCCTCCTAGATACGTCTGGGCACCAGGCCTCGCCCCCTCCTCACACTGTGAGATTGTTCTTCAAGTTGGCAGGTATGCAAGCACGAGTTACATTAGTGTACGTCTCGTTCGTTAGTAAAGATAGGACTTTATGAAATTCTTGTAATTTGTTTTTGTGCAATCAAGTGAATTTACACGACAGAATGCAGAATGGGACACCAGCATTTAGCGCTATATATTGTAGTCTAATTGTGTCCTTGCCTCTGTTTTGAATGCACTGCAAGCTTTAAAAAACAAAATAAAAATAACACAAGTGCAGCTAAAATCAGATGCTCAAGTTCTGTTAATTTGCGTTGTTTACATGCTCCTGTGGCAAACAGTTACACAGCATAATTGTGCCACATGGCGTAATGGCGTAATTTCGGCACTTTCATGGGATGAGTTTAACTTGAAACTTGCTAAATTATATGAGGTTACATCGGTTTAACAGAAATGTCACCAGGGCCTAGTAAAGATGTGTCTAGTTTGAAATAATTGGCTCTAGTTTGGAAGTTTTCCCCTTGAGTTACAGTAACACAGTCTGCATATCAGCTGTAGATCACAACAAGCATATCTCCTATCTCTAGTATTTTGGGCCGACTTTCCTGTGTCTCAGGTGCATTTCTTCTTGCATAGTATGGGGTGTGTATTTATAGTGTTGTTTTAATTGGATAATCACTGTATTGTGAAGCATTTGAGAATCAAGCGTAATTTACTGATTCATGCCCTTATATAGGTATAATTCACATTGTCCTTATGTAGGCATAGAAATAATGCCCATATTTAGACATAACCCATCCAGTCCAAATACAGGCATGGCTACTTCCACTAGTTCCAAAAAGTCTCAACGATTTCATGGAAAACTTGGCTTCCGCAGCCAGGGAAATCCCTTTACTTGAATATTGATTTGTCCTAGAAATCATGGCGTTTTCAAAGAACTACCATTCCCTTGGGGTTCTTTGATGACGTTATTATGTCCGACTTTACGTAAAACTAGGCACCTTCAAGGTATAAATATGCCTACACTTGTCCTCGCAAACACACGGTGATTTGGAGCAGCTCGACTATCTACTTGCCCGACGCAGCTCGCTACAGCAAGTGTTGAAGGAAGCCAACCCTCCAGCTGACGCACTGACAGAGAAGCTGTCCTTTCTCTTGCTGAGAATCCAGCTCCAGTGTTTCCAAACTCCCCTCACTGGATGTTGGGAAATATAGTCCGAGACAGATACCAGACCTCCTTCATTCTAAAATTAAGGTACGGAGCTGATTAGACCCTAAGAGAAATCTTGGTTAGATTCTTGGCAAAGACAAACTAAACCTATGCTACACCTCACTTACTTCTTCCCTCGTACTAGACTTAGGTTAGGTACATTGGGGTAGGTGTATTTTAGAAGCACCAGTTGAGTACTTTTAACCTTTGTTATTTATATATGTATCTATCTATGGTCCAGGAACCATACAATGCTTTTACAGTATTATTTTATAATACTCTTCTTACTGTACGCATTATACTTTGAAACCAGTATTACGATTGTAGCAGTTCATTTCTTTTGCATGAGAAAAAAAGACTGTTCAATAAATCCTTTAATTGAAAACGCCTGTCTCTCTATTTCTCTGCACCTCTGATGAAATGAAGCATGCACGAATGACTGAGTAAAATATCTATCTATTGTTTCCACGACTCTGAAGATCAGTTTTGTTCTTGGGGAAACACATTTGTCATGTTTATGCGGTTGTCAGAAACTAATCCCTTCTTGTGTATTCGAGAAAGTTTCTAGTTACCTCTGAGCTAGCTGGCACTCACAATTAAGTCTAATATATTTGATAGAGACCTAGTCGACCTAAGTCCTAAGTTAAATCTATAGGAAATATTATTCTAATGCACAGAGCCTATTGGGAATATAGGAACTACACTACATGGCGCCCAACATGTGGCAAGGCACTAATTTAAAGCTAGATACTAGAGCAACTCAGTCGCGCTTTTCACAGAGACGCCTTTTTCCCGTACTCCAATAGGCGTCTGGAGTGGGTAAAAGGATAAAATATCCGCCATTACTGAGTAGGACGAAAATACTATGTATTAGTTTTTGGTTTGTTCAACGTTAAAAGGATACAGTGTTCCAAAAATATTGTGCACCTATCTTGGTTTCCTTGAAACTTGCTCTGCAAAACTTTCAGCCAACAAAATGACTGAAAGCGAGAACGGGCTGCATTATAGGTTTCTAAGAAACTGACACGGATTCCATAATCATCCCGGAAAACTTAAGGAAAACCATCGCTATAAAGCTTAGAACGAATGGCCTATCACCTAGAGGTGGTAGGGTAATTTTTGTCATCAAGGCACACGAATATCAGCAGACAGAGGTATTCTATTCATGGATAGTCTTCCCTGAAGCAAATGCAGTATCGCATGTGTTCCACTTCTACAAAGTAGAGGATACTCCAACGGAATATGTTCCTTTCGAGGACATTGAAATTCCACTAACTTACCAAGAGCATCAGCTCTGGTTTAAAGGCGCCCTACAACATCAAAATCACATTACCAGGCTCGGTCCACTAGGTAGACCAGGAGCAACTCGGCCGGTACTAGCCAGCTATACACCATATCCTGACATTGAAGAAATGTCAAGTCAAGAACTATTAGTTCAACTAAAACAACTAATAAAAATACATAGACAATAGGTTCAATATGTCATGTGGACTCTAACAGTCCAGCCTCCTATAAGGATTCCACAGCAAACCCCTCACCAGGGGAACACAAATAAAATCACATCACAGACTATACAATCAGTCATTGGTAAATTGCCTGCATAAAGGGAACAAATTCCATTCTGGATACCTCAAAAAATTACTCAAATCAAGGCAGTATTTCCTGATTGTATACCTCATGAGAAACACAGAATTTTAACAATCTGTTTACCAATGGGGATCGCACCACACCTGGAGGACTGCGACACTTGGGGTACAGTCTTTGCTGCAAACTACACAAAAACAAATGGTGTTCCTTCTATGGCGATGATACCAGACGTCCTGAAACAGATTCAAAATGAATACGGGCCAGAGCCTGCTTTAAATCTGGGTATAAAATTACTGAAAGATTTCAAACAGGTCTCAGCTATAATATTAGCTAATATCAAAGGTGAAGCAGCATCTGTGGTGATCCGCCAAAAATTAAGAGAATTTGATGTAACTGAGCAACCATATAAACTGGCCAGAATAATTGAAAAATCCTACGAAGAACTAGGAAGAGATAGTTTGGGTGGGAAAACAGTTAAACCCCAATTAACAGAAAGTCCTGAAAAGGTCTTTATTAAAAACACTCTCACTGCTCCCAAAAAGAAGTGGGAGAACACTAAACAAACTTCTAATGAGAAGCGTTCTCAGTCCAGAGGTAGGTCTCCTGAAAAGGAGCCCTCTGAAAAGAGGTATAACCTCGGGAACAGGGATAATTTGAGAAAACCTGATAGATATCAAGATACTGATACACGTTCCTCTCATACCTTTCAGACTTCCTCACAGAAATCGGAAAGAAGAGGACGGTCAGAACAAAAGGAAGTATGCGTCAAGTCAAAAGACGATCAATACGTTCCAAAAAATAAGAAAGCTCAATTCACCAAAAAGAAGGTAGCAGGTCTAAAAAGCAGACATGCCGAGGATCTTGAGGACTCAACTCAAGAACGGGGAGTGGGCCCAAACAATGCTGGATCTTCAAGGATCATCTGGAGACAGTGGACTTGAATGAGTACATTCAAGTTGAAACAGCTGATACCAGGGTTAGTGTACCCCATAAGTTATTTGAAGCAACGCTCCGGATGGAGGGGGTCATAACTAGGTAAATAAGAGCACTCTTTTGGGAGAAGCTCTCTAAGGGTTATGACATTCTTCTAGCTGAAAAAGACTGCCCACCAAAATTTGTCAGGGAGTGCCCACATGGCGAAGACATCATAATGCCAGCCTTCTCGAATCATATTCCAATTCATTTAAAATACACCCATGCCAGAAATTGGGCAATAGCCCAGGCTCCAACATTATGTAAACATCATGTAGGATGAGATGAGGACTCTCCTCACTATAGAATCCAGTTAAAAACACAGCCAACTGCACAAAGGCAGTATCCAGTTAAGCAAGAAGCTAAAAAACAGGTCAGGGAGATCTTAGAACAACTTGAATACCATGGGGTGATTGAAACATGCACCTCGTCCATGAACAAGCCTTTGTTTCCTGTCTCCAAACCAGACAATACATATCGTCTAGTTTTGGACTACAGACATTTAAATTCTTGTTGCAAAACCTATAGTATAAAATGCACACAGTGCCGGACTGATGAATAACATCGTACGCCAAAAATATAAAACCACATTAGATATTTCTAAGGAATTTTTCTGTCAAAACATTGCACCTGAAAGCAGGAACTTGACCGTTTTCTGAATTATGGGGACACAGTGTCACTTCTGTTGTTTTCCCCAGGGGTTCAAGAATAGTCCAGGGTTATTTTCAGCCAGAGTAACAGATTTACTACAAACGTATGATGATGAGGCATTATCTTATGTCGATGACATCTATCTTACAAACAATAATTTGGACAGGCACTTGAACAGAGTGAATACAATTATACTTGGATTCACCTCTGAAGGGTACAAATTCAACTATAAAAAATCAAGAATTGCCTACCTCAATGTCCTGTTTCTAGGATATGAGTTATCAAGTGAAGGCAAAAGCCTGGCATCCAACTTTTTAGAAAAGTGTGCGTTGCTCCAACCACCAAAAACGCTGAAAAACGTAGTCAATTCTAGGTTTCCTGAATTTTGGAAGAACATACATTCTAAATTACGCAGAAGGGGTTAAACCTCTCTACGAATTAATCAAACCTGATTTTAAAACAACAAATTGGACTCAAAAACACACCGAAATTTAGTGTTCAGTGCAAACAGACATGTTAGCAACATCACACTTACAGACACGTGTAAACGTACGCAACCTTGTATTCAGAATAATCCCAGGAAGATGTGGATTCACGTACTTAACCTTTAATGAAGGTTAAAAAGTGCCAATTGCTTACAAATCACACTTGTACACAGAAGCTGAAATGAAATTCACTTCAACAGAAAAAATTCTGACAGCGGTTCAAACTGCTGTAGCAAAAGAGAGAGCCCTCGCACAGGGTAAACGCATAATGGTCGTTACTCCTGTACCGGCCCTAGAGGCGGTAACAAAGGCGAGAATTCCAAATGCAAAGACTTTACATCCAAGATGGATACCATGGGTTAACTCTTGCTGCAAGAGACGTTGAATATTTTTTGACCCCTACTTGAAAACTCAAGAATTTCTACAATACGAACAAAAATGTCATCTGCCAACTGAAATCCTGCTTTTTGAACAGTAAAAATGTATAATTTATACAGACGGATCAGCACAACCCGCAATTGGGGGTAAACAAGCTTATAGTGCTGCGTGTGCGATCGTTAAAGGTCGCTGGCGTGATGGTAAATTCCGACCTATGGTCACAAAAACACAATCTCTTGGGAACTGTACAGCTCAGCGAGCTGAACTACAGGCTTTCAAGATGGCGCTTGAAAATACCGATCGCGAATTCCCCATACTCATAGTGTGCGATTCGTATTACTGCGTCCAGTCTTACAATGAATACTTGCAGAACTGGGTTCAAAACGGTTTCAATGATGCAAAAGGTGGCACAATCAAGCATAAGTTGCTTTGGGAACAAGTAGTTCAATTACAGAAAGAACTACAAAAGACTCACGTGATCCATACACTGAGTCATCAGCGTGATGGAGTTCACATTGAAGGGAATTCATTGGCTGATGAAGCCGCGAAGGCAGCTGTGCCAACGGCTACCGTAGCTGCAATCACTGGTTCAAAAACAAAAATAGACAGCGAAATGCAGGCTGTCGCTGCTTCCAACAAAGACCGTGGTAAAACGTTACCAAAAGGCTTTCCACTCAAGTACTCATATATAACTGATGTGAATAATGTTCCTTTTGCTCAAATCCCTGGAGTGGGGGATAGAGTAATTCCAAACATGGAACACAGATTAGGACTAATTTTAGCAGCATATGAAGGGCTCGCCTCTGCACATACAGGTGTTTCCGCTACAGTGTCATTATTAAAGCAAAGATACTGATGTCCGCGCATAAGGAAACAGACCAGAAATTACGTTTTGGAATGCGAAATCTGCCAAAAAATGAAGGCTTCAACAGTGAAACGCCCAGTGCAGACGCCCCTTTAAATTTAATATAAACCATAAGCATGTGTTTACCTGGACCACTGTGGTCCCTTACAAAGGGATGGTAACTACAAATATATCATGGTCGCAGTGGATTCATGCTCTAGATTAATTTTGATGTGGCCTCAGAGCTGGGCTGATGCCCGAACTGTTGTAAAAGATTTGCGAGTCTTTATCGGCACATACGCAATCGGCATGCTACATTCTGACCAGGGTCCTGCATTTGGCCAATCTGGGCGTTGCATTTCGGCATTTCGGTATTAGAGTCCATTCCATCCTGAGGGAAATTCTGTAGTGGAAAGAAAAAACCGTGAGATAAAGCAATCTATAACAGCTAGGGTACTAGGCTCGGGTGACGGGTTGGTCAAACATCTAATAAGTGTCCAACGTAGTCTTAACAATCTGCTAAGAAATTCTCTGGGTGGAATCACGCCATATGAAATGCTTTTTGGTACTAGAATGTTTGTCCAGGACCTCGATCGTCGCACTTCAGTGGTGGAACAAAACCCCTTTGATATCAAAGACCATTTGGCTGTTTTGCAGGACTTAAATGAAACCAGGAGAAGTCAAAGCAACACAATACAGAAGCCAAGGACCACTGAAGGAGAACCACCCGTCCCAGTAAGGCCTGTCTGGATTCCAAAGATTGGGGATCTAGTCAGAGAAAAGATCGTGGATAAAAAGGAATTTGAGCTTCCTTACAGAAAACTAGTCACTATACTAGCAATCCACGGATCAAGAACGGTGTTACTGCGGCCTCTTGCTGGAAGAAAAGAGAACAGGTTTGTATCCATCGATCTGGTCAAACCACATCATGTTGCCGATAATAAGTAGTAGGCCCTGTGGTCTACAAAGATGTAGCAGAAGACCAAATCTTGCTACTATCCAAGAGGTTCAGACTGAGACACTGATAACATTTAAAGACTCTGTAGCACAGAACAAAGGACTAAGCAATAAAGCTATAGAACTTGTGCCTCTTGAGACCCAAATAACAGTTCATCAAGACACTCCTGTCTACAATGATGTAGCATCAGACTACACTAATAGGACAAAGGATCCAGTAGCCCCAGTAATTTCAAATAATCCTGATGCAATTCGAACAATTGACAGAACTGCCTCTGGCTATTTAATCAACTCTGATATGTTTTCTGAGGATCCCAGTGAGCCTGAAACGATGCCAGCAAATAAACCTTTTAAAGATCAAGTAACAGAACTCTATCGGCAACTTGAAAAGACGTATCTGGTTTCACCATGGGTTTCACCATGGGTTGAATTTTGGATTATGCTTGGCGTACTTTTTCTCCTACTTTGGCTAATCCTCGTATTAACTTTGGGGATGCTGATAACTGGAAAATATAGTAAAATGGACACCGCAAGTAAGAACATAAACTTGCTCCTGAAGTCACACAAATCATCTCATCGTGAACAAAGAGACTTGACATCATTAAACATCACAGCCGTTCCTATACCTGGTTGCATAGCATGGTTTAGAACTGATTATGACATTTATGGTCCGGCAGAGCTGCTGAAGGTTCCACATCAATTTAAGGTTTCCTTGAGTGACTTTGTTTCACAAAGCACGTTTTCTGATAATTGGGACTTTGAGGCTATTAATACCATTATGTCAGATTTAGAGATGTCTGCTAAATTCAAAAAACATGATAACTTAGGTTTATCAGACTATGCACAAATGTATTGTTATAATCATTTTGGTCATCATTACTTGCACAAATCTGCAAACCCTAGGAATATTTATAAGTAGAGTCAATGGGAACACTGTCCAACGCCACCAAAAAGGTAGCTCACAAACATTCTATAACAAATTTCCATACTTGTCAGGTTTTAATACCACAAATCCGGAAACATTTTACTTTAAAAATCTTAATAAGACAGGAATTAAAAGTATGTTAACCAATACAAAGCAAATTTATTCAGCAGCCCTTTATGCCCAGCTGTCCTCATTAGGCTTTGACCTTTGGAGTGACAACATAGAAACAAAAACTGTCTGGGGCTCAAAAGATTAGCAAGTGCAGGGAATAGAAGGTGTATTTCGAGCCTGCATTATCCCTGAACAAATAATGTTTTTAAATGACACTGTTCAACAGACATCCTGCCTTGGCCTTGCCAAGATAAAAGATTTAAGCAAACCGTCTATACCTACACCTACGTCTGATAACAAAAACACTTCAGAAGGGGCTGTCGATGTAAACTTTATTTTTCAGAAAAACAGAACTGATCCTGATTGGAAGAAATGGTTAATCTGGCCCACAGACACGAATAACTGTCAAAATAGATTCCTGGCCAAGACACAAGGGTTTACAGTAACTAGGCCAGATCCAAGATATGTCAAGAGACAACATCCAGGGATAGTAACAACATACAGTGTAGGGAAACTGTGCTACAGAAATCTAGACTTACAGAGGTTAAACAACACTTATCTTTACTTAAAGAAGGCGATGATTTAAGGGACTTCTTACAAGGTCCTGCAAAACGACGTCAAAAACCTTTCATATACGTAGGTATATATGCCATTTATAATGAAGCTTGGAAAGCGACACAGGCAGAGACTGCAGAAAGAATACGAGAAATTGATTGTATTCATTTAGAGAAAGCACTCTCTGTAGTTGACAATGGGTTAACGACCCTGTCATCCAGAATTTATTCTTTAGACAGCATAGTATCCTCTGCCATTGACATAATGGAATAGGACTTGCTCATGCTACAGCATGGACAGTCACAATTACGTTCTATAATGCTTTTAGGCTGGACATTACAAAATCTTCGTTCTGGAAATGTGCCATGGCGTCTAATCAACACCACGTCATTGTTTTCTGTATTTAACCTTACAGATAAACAAATCACTTTGGCACAAAGAGGAGCAGACTGTATGGGGCTGAACATTGAAAAAATGGAAAGATTACCATTAACTGTTTCAGAAAAGCCTGCAACAGAATGGATACACAGGATAATCACTCTGCCTGTCACAATTTTCAACTTTCAATACTGTTTGAAACATATACCAGTTGCCGTGTATGAAAGGTTGGTTAAGAAAAACATAAAGTCAACCTGGGAATTACCATACACACACAGATGTTGGAGTGGGGGAAAATAAGTATTTCTTAGTGGTACACAATGCAAAAGTGCACTAAGTGGTACACTCTTATGTCAGGGTATTAATTTATATGGGGCCTGTGAACTTATCCTGCCACCTGCAAGGTTCTCCAGCAGCAGTGATAGATCCAATTTTTAGGCAGCTTTCTAACGGGAGCTACATAATGCTGAATGATCACAGCTGTTGTGGAATGATGCCAGGAATAGCCTATCTTGTAACTGTGTCAGCCAGGGTCACTTGTTGTATGCAAGTATTGTTCCCTAAAGCTAAGACAGATGGGGAGTCCCCCCTATGGCCTTCACTGAACATCTCTTCTATTCGCATTGATACTTTAGGCAGAATGAAAGCCATTCTTTTATAAAAAACTGTGCCACTGACCTCGTCCAAAGAGACGTATGAACTACAAGTTGCAAGGTCCTCTGCAGAGATACATGCTCTTTATCCACAAACTGTCCAATACATTTCGTAGGAATGTTAGGTCATATCTTAAACATGTCTGATACCAGTGGTATTGTACATGTATTTAAGGCAGTTTTTTGGGGGCTGTTAGCACCTTTTGAAGCAGTCCTCTGCATTTTTCCAAACTTCGTGCACTCTTTGTTCGGAGGCCTGCCTCTCGTTTTGGGACTCGTAGCAGGAATACTATTTTTTTTTCCTTCGGCTCCGATATGGCAAGTCCGGTCAGCAATGACACCCAGATTACCATCGAGAACACTCTCCTGGCATTGTAGCGTCGTGAGCGCATGATACAGATCCTGGGGCTGGCTCGTCTAAGTGAACTGAACACCACGTGGTTCCTATCATTCCGACCAATCTGGCAAGATTGCATCTTACCTGTTCTACGATGCCTGCTATGTGGAAAAGATTGTGTGTTGGATGTCTGTCTAACACTTCCATCAGCACTGCTAACGGATGTTGATACCCTGCTTGGTTCGGTAACGGCCCATGCATCGTGTTGTCTCCAGCGGCTACCAATCCTGATGACGGCATTCATTTAGATCTCACAGACGCAATCTGCTGACAGTGAGATACGTGGATCGACAGGCACACAGGTACCATCTACATCTCCGATGAACATTGCTAATGCGGCTAACGCTGAAGACGATGCTTCACATTTTTGTGCTATCGGTTTACTTAATGAAGTGGTCCAACTTTCACCTACTGTGGTAGACAATTTCTTTGCCAGCTTAGAAGATTTGATGTTTTCTCCTAACAATGAGAATGATTATTGAAGTTGGCACACAGCATTCTATGGGACTCTGTTTTTGACCTTCACTTTTCAAAACAAAACTTCCAACTTTAAGAACTCTGGGGCATATTATCAAGGACCAGTGTTAAAATTATCGCTGTTTTATTTGGCAGGAAACTGCCGATAAAACGGCGACAATGGGCTTGATAATACGCCCTTGTTAATTCCCATAGAAGCCCATGTTCTGATGTTAATATGGGGCGTGATCTTGATGCGGCTGACTCATTCGGTTGTCATTCAGAGGCCGTTGAGCTCGGTAATAATAACACCCTATTATTGACTGTGAAGTTGCAAAATATTGTGGTGGAAAGCAGTAATTCTAAGGAGATTCAATGTTATTGAAAGTATCACTTGAATGAGCAGTGTCACCATGAGATGAGAGGTCGATGGCTTGAGAAGGCAACCGCTGACCCTGGGGCAGCATAAGTGCTGCATTTCCTCCTACACGTACTTTCCTATGGATTTAAGATAATAGGACAACAGTACAGCATGAGGAGAGTTCCCATATAAAATGCCAAATAAAGAATAACTGGGAAAACCTTGAGGAACACGCAGGCTCGGAATCAACAGGGCCTCCCCCCCACGGCTTCCTAATTTAATGATTGTGACTGGCATTTCAATGCTTTAGTTCAGCCACTGGTTGTAGGTGGGGCCCACTGGCGCTCCTTTTAGGAGACCAGCCGTCAGCGGTGGCCGTAACTTATAGCAGGGAGGGGACACACGTGCACACTGATTCACACCCATGTAGTATGTATGTATGTATATGTATATGTATATATATATATGTATGTATATATATGTATTTGCAAAGAATTTCTGAGATTGCAGAATCCATGAATAGTATAAGGTTAATTGGTTAATAAGTATGCCCACAGGGGCTTTATTCTTTTTCCTTTATAATGTTACTCCGATGAGGTTCATGCAGAAATCCAGAATTTAACTTTGGCAGAATGAAAGCACATAGCGCGAGGTACCGAAATAAGGTGATAAAGCATTTATCAGAATAGCCGACTGCAAACATGAGGATTGTATTATAAATTCAGAAAGGCATGTTTTTCTTAAAATTATAATTAACACTATACAAATAATTGGTTATTAGTGTGGTAAAACGGTGACTTGCATTGTATATGTTAAAATTAGAAAACATTCCCTACTACCGTTTTGTTGACTGAAATCGCGGTAGTCTTTTGTTTGTTATTTTGACACATGACCCTTTATGTAACCCAATGAGATGCACACAACTTAACTCGTGAACAAGGGAAACTTCCCGAAACGCGTCGAGTTTTTTCTGTTGCCAACTTCGTAAAATAAATTTATGGATGCAACCTTTGGGCTCGTGTCTTTCATACAAACCTGAAGAAAGGAACTCTTGTGTGGAGCAGCGACTTGATTGAAGGGCTCGCCACCCAACACGAGCCCCCATCGCTAAGAGGTCGAGTCAAGGAGGCGTTCAGCGTTTGCAGAACAAAATGAATTACTATTGAGGTACGACTCAACCCACGGGGTGGAATTCTAATGAGCTTGACCGTTTTTTAAGATTGTCGCTCGGGTGGAGCTACGTAGCGAAGCAAGATGGTCGCCTGAGTCCTCGGCTCCTCTGACCACCGTCCGCCGGCCGTATATCCTGTCTCGCATCCTGATTTCTAGTCCGACTCCCGCACAGCTGATGTATTGCTGGGTCGATCGGTTTGGTCCCGAGTCTTCCAGCGCTCTGATTCTCTGAGTTACGCCGTGTGTAAATCTCCGGCCTCCGACTGCTTACGAGCCGGGGTCTGGAGTACTGGCCCTGCCGGGGCGCAGAAGCACAACATCGGCCGTGACACCTGACCGGATGCCGGCCTCTTGCCACATAACTGACCTTCTCGTCCTGGAGTTTGTGGGGGCGATTGACCAGATACACGCAAATAGCATTGCTGCCAGCACCGGACTGCCCCTCCGGGGGGTTTATGGCCCGGAGCCTGTGCTGCCGCCAGTGTTGGGCCACAGTTCAGCATTTGTGCTCTGCTACCCGAAGGTGCGTTTTTTCGTCAACGGACGACCCCGCTTCAGATATCCTGTTCGGTGCCATCGGCTTCCCACTGATGTGGTGTGCGGAGCGTGGGGCGGTAGCCCAGGGACGGAATGAGCCGTCTTTGATGGCCGTGATGGCCGCCATTGCTGACCTACATTTCACTGTGGAGGCGAGGCTTCAGGAACTGGTCGCCGGTATCACTGGCGCCGAGCGGCCGCGCCTAGTGTCCGCTCCTATCGACGACCGACATGATCCGGACTGCCGGGGGGAGGACCGAGATCGCAGCTGTGCCACCGATTTGCCTCCACTGCCTCTGTCTCGAGGCGCTACCGACCCCACTCCAGGGGAAGGCAACTTGATTCCACTGCCGGGGGCCCTGATTGTTTGAGTCACGGTATGCTACAGCCCTCCCCCGGGGCTCAATGGAGATCGAGGGATGTATGACCCCTTTGTGGTCCCGGTCTCTTGTGTAGGTCTGTTTTACTGTCGTGCCCCGTGACATTGAATTGGTGATGGTGACCACAGTGGCTGAGGAGGACTGCGAGGCAAACTGTGGGTTCAGTGGACGCACGCCGCGGATTCTTGACCTGCCCTACCGTTCTGACTTTTTAAAGGCTTCAGAGGCTCTACTGGACGGTGTTTGCTCGATGCTTCGGAGGGGTCAGGGATGAAACGGTTGGACGGAGATGGCAGCTGGGCCGCTGGGAGTTGAGAGGGACACTTATGCTCTGCTTTGTGGGCTTTTGGATGTTGTTTAACGTTTTCCCATTGTGGTCTTGTACTATTCGAATTTCTTGATTGTTGCTTCAGCTTTGGGCGGCGCGAGTCGACGGGCCGTGGGGGAGGTTCAGGGGCGATTATTCTGGTAGTTTCTCCTCCTCCCTATTTCTTTCCTTTCTTTTTCCTTCTTTTTCACTCTACACTCTTCCTATATTTCGGGTTTTGTTACGGGGCGACAGGCACGCTGCTAGGGGGGTAGGCTGTAGCCATCCGCAGGGGTGCGGGGTGGGGGGTTGGGGGGTGGGGTTTTATTGTTTTCAATTATTATTTCTATGGCCTTTTTTCCCCTTTTGTTTTTCCGCTTTTCTTTCCCTTTTTCCTATGGGTTTGAAATCAGTACATTTGGTTACCCTTTGGAATCTCGAGATTTTACTGTAGCATGTGCCTCAACTCTCTTTGTTCACTGTAGCATTGAGCGGGCGGATGATCGTTGCGTATAGTGATTGTATGCCTGCTTATCCTACGTTCTTCTATTTGACATTGTTCAATGTTTCGGATTCGTTCCTTTGGCCCGCTCATCCGATGATTATGTTCTAATTTGGCACCTGATTTCTCCTCCCTTTTCTCCCCCCCTTTTTATCTATACTTTTATTGTATAGGGGAAAACCATACGTGTTATTTGAGTCCATCCTGATTCTAAACTTCAAATTGAACCTCATGTATCCTGTTATTATGGTCCGTGTGTGCCGCAAACTTTATATTTATGATGTGCTGCCGTACCCCCGGGATGTTCGGCTGAATAGCTGTGTACACTTTGGTATGAATAAAGGTTTTCCGAAAAAAAAAAAAAAAAAAAAAAAAGATTGTCGCTCGGGAAAGAGAAGCGGATTACATAATCAGTGTTCCGAGCGGTAACGAAACGGCAGTAGCTCTTTCTTAGAAACATTGTTTCCTTAAACCCCGGAGATGGAAAGTTGTACGCGGCTGAGTTAAAAAGCCGTGCACATAGCATCCTGAAAACGCGGTTCATGCGGGAACGCATGAAAGTTGATAATTATCATGGCAACAGCAAGAAGAGAAAAACGGGCGCAGGTGGCGGATGAGATGTTTGAGCAATGCCACGCACTTAAAAGTACCGTAACCACAACAACAGGGGAAGTTACGAGTACAAAATCAACAAAGAGAGTACTTTGGGACAGGCTTTGGAGAGCGCTGAAAGGCGAGCAAAATAAGTGGTGGGAAAATACCACCTTACAAAAATACATAGATGTGTCCAGGATTCCAAGAGGATTGAGAATCTTTGTTACCCCGACCTTCCAGAACCCAGATCCGGAGTTAATAACGGAATGGGCAGAAAATAATCATCAGTGCTCATTGAATATGCTACGCATGTTGGTTAAACATGCCGCAAAAGACATGGAAAAATTCTGCGCTGAAATTGACGAATGCACTGAGGAGTTGAAAAAGATCTGTAGTGAAGATGAATTTAAAAACGAGATGGATAAAATGGAGGTCAACCTAAGTAGAATAGAGGACGACATAAAGAACAGGAAACAAAGACAATTTCAAAGAGATCTGATCGATTATCAGAGGGGACAGATATTAACATTCGCAAAGAAGTATGATAGCTTGAGAGCTGCTAGGCAGTAAACAACTGGAAATGCATTACCATCGGATATTTTGAGCACTGTTCAAAATCAACCTGAGGAGGATGGACAATCAAATGCTAGCGCAACAAGTGGCAGCGATGTTTCTGTCGACACCCATTTCACAGGGGTAAAAACCAATGTTTTAACAGAGTTCAGCATGGTAATGAAAGACAAACAGGGAAACAACAGACAAAATTATCAAAGACGCGGAAGAGGAAACGGAGGAGGCAAAAACAAAAATACCTCAACTCAAGGAGGACAAGGAAGCCCTGTGGGAACGCGTACAAGGGGCCAGTTGAAACCGAAATAATGGATAAAAAAACAGTTATCAACCTGTCATCAAGAGAACTGACTACACAAGAGGTAGATTTACTTTCCATGGGTTTGACTTTCTGCCCCTCCAATTCTTTTGATTATACGCAAAGTAAGATTGACTTGTTTTTATTTACTAGAAAATTAAGACTAAAGAAATGGTATACCACGAAAGTGTCTGATAAACCAGTTTCAGTAAATATAAAACCGAGCCATTTGAGTATCGCAGAAGTGGAACTCGCACATTGTCTGAATGTTTTATCTGATGAGGTTGATTCTAGTACTGACCCCTATGAAAGTTTGAAAGCCGAAGGAATACCATTGGGCTTAAGTGTAAAAAGTGGGTTCAAGCCAAAATCGGTGTTTTTGCCACCGATAAAAAATGATGTTGTGGATGTGTTTGAAAAAAGTATGTGTCTAGAGTTGCAACACATAGCCAATGACAAAAAACATAGAGGTTGGAAAAACATTACGCAGACACAAAGAAAAGCATTAGATAGTCTCAGGAACGACCCCAAAATAGTCATTAAAAAATCTGACAAGGGGGGGAATGTGGTTGTGCAATCAAGGTCAAATTATATAGCAGAGGGCCTGAGACAGTTATCAGACGCCACCACCTACTGCAGGAGTAATAGAATGGAATATGAGAACTCAGTGAAAGCATATAGTCTACAACTTTCACAATGGAAGTTAACGGAAGTGATTGAAGAAGAGGAATTCAAATTTTTAGAATGTAAATTCCCTAGACTACCAGTTATGTATCTTTTACCGAAGATACACAAGAGCAGCACAAATCCCCCAGGTAGGCCGATAATTTCCTCCAATGGGAGCTGTTTAGAGAACACTTCGAAATACGTGGACCATTTCTTGCAAAATGCAGTACAGAATCTGCCATCCTATGTAAGAGACTCTGGTGATTTTCTGAGGCAAATCAAAACTATTAAATGGAAAGAGAGCTATTCGCTCCTGTCATTAGACGTAGTAAGCCTCTACACGAGCATCCCCCACCAGCAAGGTTTAGATGCTTGTAGATATTTTCTGGCTAGAAGATCTGTGTCATATTTGCATCATACACAAATGCTTATACAAATGATGCACACATGCCTTACCCAAACATATTTTTTGTTTGACAATAAAGTTTTCAAGCAGACTCTCGGTACTTCCATGGGGACCTGCTTTGCTCCTTGCTTTGCGGGTCTCTTCATGGGGTACTGGGAGGAGGAAATCACGTATCGATCATCTATGTACAAAAAGCACGCAATTAAGTGGATGCGGTACATAGATGATATTTTCGTGATCTGGGAGGGCACTGAGGAACAAGCTTCTGATTTTGTACACATACTGAACGAAAACACGTTCAATTTGAAATTTACAAGCCACTGGTCAAAGAATTCATTAGAATTCTTGGATTTGAAACTGCTGGTCAACAATAATAAGTTGGAAAGTGAACTGTTTAGGAAAACAACATCAGGAAACAGTCTGCTGCACGCACGCAGTTGCCATCAGAATTCCCTTATTCAGAGTATTCCAGTAGGGGAATTACTACGGGCTAAGCGTAACTGTAGTACTAGCAATGCTTATTCCTTAGAAGAGAAAGTAATGTGCAGTAGATTTGCAGCAAGAGGTTACACTCACAAAATGATTACAAATGCGCAAAAGGTTGTTGCAGGAAGGAGCAGAGAATCCCTACTTGAAAAACAACCTGAAAAAACTGAGGTAGAAACCAAAACAAGGTTCATTACAACGTACAGCAGCAAGGCATTTTTATTAAGGAAGAGCCTTAATAAATTCTGGCCAGTATTGCATTCGGACCCAGATATAACGAACTGGATTGAAACATCTCCACAAGTTACATTTAGGAGAGCCAGGTCGTTGAAAGATCAACTATGTAAAGCCATAGAATCGAACAAAAGCACGTTACCAAGTGTACAGGGATTTTTTACTTGCAGAAACTGTAAAGCCTGCAAAAACAGCCGCAATGTAAAAGTAGCAATGTTGTCTTCAGCAGCAGAACCATTTGTGATTCAGGAACATACATCATGCAATACTGACTACGCTGTTTATGCGTTGTTCTGCCCATGTAAGAAGGCTTACATAGGCAGCACAATTAAAAAAGCTAAACTTCGCATACTGGAACATTTGCGGGCGATCAAGAATATGGATAAGACCTATCCCATAGCAAGACATTTTCAGAGTTATCACAATCAGAATCCAGATTTGTTACGTTTTTGTGTCTTGGACACAATAAAACATAATGAAAGAGGTGGAAATAGACAACAGTGTTTAAGGAGACTGGAGTCGAAATTTATAATCAGGTACAAAACCATGGCGCCTCTAGGACATAATAACGATGAAGAGATGGAAGTACACTTGGGTTAATGATACATGTAATCTGATATAGTTTTGCTCTACTTAAGTGCCCTAGAGTTTGCCCTGATAGAATCTCGAATAGTTGATAATGATATATGTGCCCGCTATTTGTAAATATTTCTCTTTTTAACCTTTGTATAAATATCATGTTTGTGTGTTTTGAAGTATAATTAGTTTGTGTTTATGTTTGTTATTTTTCAGGGAATGTGGAATCTTCTGACAATTGAATTGATGCAGTCCGCCACACGCTAATGTTCAAGGCAATGGTGTAGGAATATATGCCCACATGGGCCGAATTGTATCTGAAATGAATTTCTGAGACTTGAATTTTGAGCAGCATAAGGCTAACTGTAATTGCCCACATGGGCTGAATTGTATTTGCAAAGAATTTCTGAGATTGCAGAATCCATGAATAGTATAAGGTTAACTGGTTAATAAGTATGCCCACAGGGGCATTATTCTTTTTCCTTTATAATGTTACTCTGATGAGGTTCATGCAGAAATCCAGAATTTAACTTTGGCAGAATGAAAGCACATAGCGCGAGGTACCGAAATAAGGTGATAAAGCATTTATCAGAATAGCCGACTGCAAACATGAGGATTGTATTATAAATTCAGAAATGCATGTTTTTCTTAAAATTATAATTAACACTATACAAATAATTGGTTATTAGTGTGGTAAAACGGTGACTTGCATTGTATATGTTAAAATTAGAAAACATTCCCTACTACCATTTTGTTGACTGAAATCGCGGTAGTCTTTTGTTTATGTTATTTTGACACATGACCCTTTATGTAACCCAATGAGATGCACACAACTTAACTCGTGAACAAGGGAAACTTCCCGAAACGCGTCGAGTTTTTTCTGTTGCCAACTTCGTAAAATAAATTTAGGGATGCAACCTTTGGGCTCGTGTCTTTCATACAAACCTGAAGAAAGGAACTCTTGTGTGGAGCAGCGACTTTATATATATATATATATATATATATATATATATATATATATATATATATATATATATATATCCCCACAACCAAATCGAGTTCACCTTTAACAGCTCTTAACATTTCTTTTGGTCTATTTCTTTAACTTTTATAAATGTTTCGATTTATGACATTAGATGATATTGACTGATATTAACATTTTCAAAATAAACATTTTTATTAAATAAATATTGAATCCACCTCTAATCCCATAATGCTTTCACATTGTTGCCATGAGCAAGCCAAGACACAGTTCGACTTGCTCAGTGTGTGATGCGCATTATATAAATACAAAGTCAGAATGGGGCAGGAAATAAGCCCAGGCATAAAAATAAAAGTGGCCTCCATTAGTGAGTTAGATTGGCAAAAAAGGTGGTCATTGTAGTGGCGCGCTCTAGTCTATGCACGTCACGTTGCTACGTGACGTGCGGCGGCCATTTTGAGGGACTGCGCGCGCAGCGCATTAGGGAGCGCGGCAGCCGAGGAATCGGAGCGCTGGCTCGGCGCTCTTCAGGGAACTGTGTAAGACAAATAAAATAGCTGTTAACAAGCCACACTGGGTCAGTGGTTTATTCACAGAGTGCACCTTTACAGTGGCGACGAGGTCGGGATTCGACCAAAACCTTCAAAACGAAAAAAAAAGGAAAAAACGACGAAGGGCATCACACCCACCACGTGGCAAGGGGGTCACAGCAGACCCACATCCACGCAAGCACGTGGAACCAGCGGAACCCCAGGCAACCTGTGTCGCCAAGGGAGAAGGGGACCGGACAGCTGAACAGCAAACCAGCGCAGTGTCCCTGGAGAACCACCAGGACTGTGGTCACCACAGGAGGTACTGTACCCTGAAGAGCGCGGCAGGGCCATCGCAGGGCACACAAACAGACGAGAGCAGCGTGACCCCATAGCAGCCAGGCAGAGCGTCGCAGTTGGCCCACGTATCCACGGAGGAGCCAGACCTGGCTACCATTAAGGAGGGGGAGGGGGCTGACGCAGAAGGCCCCCCAGTACAGATTAAGGAGGAGGAGACGGACAACACCCCAGGGAGCCCCACAGGAAAAGGAAACAGAACGACGACGGTCAAGGAAGAGAAAATTAGCGCCCCAGCGGGATATGCCATTGCACCGGTCCAGTTCCTCCCGAAGCCAGGAGAACCACTGATGAAGTGGGAGGACTGGCGCGACTACATAAACAACTTCATAGAGGTCCTAGAGGACGAAAATGAAGAGTCCTTCAAACCCAACAGAAAAAAACGGATCCTATTACTCAACCTAGGGCCTGAGGGACTTAGAATATACAAAAGCCTGGTACCCAAACCGAGAGATGACTCGGACGATGATGTATACGCCCATGCGATCGACGATTTGAATGAACACTATCGGCCCACAGTATGTGTATCAGTTGATAGATTCAACTTCCAGCAGAGGAAACAACGCGCCGGAGAGTCGATTGAGGAATATGTAGCGGCCCTGAAGAAACTGGCGGCCACGTGCAGGTATGCCCTGTGGGAGGAAGAGTTTATCAAAGACCAAATAGTTATGCACACGACCAGCACGAATGTCCAGGACAAGCTATGGGCAAGTGGGGATACCACACTCAAGGACGTAATGGTCATTGTCAAGAGGGCTGAACTAGCACGGAGGTGCGCTGACGCAACCAAGAAAGAACCGCCAACTGCCGCCATCGTGAACAGGATACAGGAAGAGGAACCCCGCAAGGATCAGAGTTACAGAGGCGCTACATGGAAGGGTTCCAACAAATGGCAGGGCAACTCTGGATTGCAAAAGAAACTGGAAGGAAGTGGCAACAAGAAAACGTGCTACAGGTGCGGAAGCTGGTCCCATGAGGCACACGACAGAAGATGCCCTGCGTTCAGGGCCAAGTGTCTGCACTGTGGCATCATCGGCCACTACGAGAAGGTGTGCCGGAAGAAAATGTCCAAGGGCGTGGTGAAACACATAGACCAGGATGGAGAGAACCAGGAAGAGACGGGAGAAGAAGAAGTCGTCACCGTGTTATGCATATACGACCAGGTCATGAGTATAGAAGGGAGAAGGACGACCAAACCCGTGCTGGAAATGAAGATGGGAGGAGTAACCATCAGCGTAGTGGCAGACACAGGTTCTCCTTTCACGATAATACCAAGAGCAGTGTGGGAGAAAACATTCAGACCAAAGATCGGACCGGAGCTGGAGAGATTGGACATCAGACCAGTCACATATAATGGCGATCGTATCCCAATGGTAGGATATAGACTCTTGAAGTTTGAGTTCAGAGGCAGATCGGCGGAATGCAAGTTGTACATCTCAGAGAGAGGACCGTCCGTCTTAGGGTGGCTGGACCAGGGCGACCTGGGAATCAAATTAGACCCGGGAGGCAAAGAACAGATTTTGCTCACAGAACCAGAAACCTGGCCCAATCTCGAAAAATGGAAAGAGGAATACCCAAGAGTGTTCGGAGGCACAGTAGGAAAGCTAGAAAAGTTTCAACATAAGATCATACTCAAAGAAGACGCTGTTCCAGTTGCCCACAAGGTGAGGAATATACCCATAGCGGTAAGAGAGGCGGTCCAGAAGGAGCTTCAGGAATTGGAGAGTAAGGGGATAATTGAGCCTATTACCTGCGCAGAGTGGCTCGCACCCTTGGTGGTAGTCATGAAGCCAAATGGAAAGGTCAGGCTCTGCGTCGACCTAAGAGAGTTAAATAAGAACATTGTCGTTGAGAAATTTCCCCTCCCAAGGATCGACGAGATGCTAGCAAAGACCAGAGGAGTCAAATGGTACTCCACCATTGATTTGACCTCCGCGTACCACCAGGTAGTATTGCACCCAGACAGCAGGAAACTCACGTCTTTCATAACCCCATTCGGATGCTACCAGTTCCGCCGCATGCCGTTTGGACTGGCCTCGGCGGCTGCGGTATTCCAAAGGTTAATGCACCAACTGTTTAAGGACTTAACTGGCATCCAGTATTTCCAAGATGACATTCTGATAATGGGGCGAGACAGAATGGACCACGACCAGAAACTAGAGAAAGTGTTGAAGACCCTGGAAAGCAAAGGCCTCACGGCAGAATGGACCAAATGCCGCTTGGGACTAGAATCGGTGACTTACCTAGGTCACGAGATAGGGGTGCATGGCATTACACCCAAAGCAGACAATGTGAAGGCAATTGCTGAAGCTCCGCCCCCCACCAACAAGGAGGAAGTCAGGTCGTTTTTGGGCATGGCGGAGTATTACAGTAAGTTTGTGGTTCACTTTGCCTCCAAAACGCACAATATGAGGATGCTGACTAGAGAAAACACCACTTTTGAATGGACGCCAGAGGCACAACAGGAGTTTGACACCATTAAGAGAAACGTCACGGGAGCTGTGCCACTGAAAGGTTATGACCCACAAGGTGCCACGGTCCTCACCACTGATGCCAGCGACAAAGGCTTGGGAGCTGTGCTCATGCAAGAACGAGGACAAGGTCAGATGGAAACGCTTAGTTTTGCATCTAGGGCATTGACAGCCACCGAAAGCAAGTACAGCGTCATCGAAAAGGAGATGCTGGCGGTAGTGTGGGCTACAGCGAGATTTAGGCAGTTCCTATGGGGCACCAGATTCTTACTCAGAACAGATCATAAGCCATTAGTAAAAGTGTTAACATCGAGTGGGCATGCCAATGCCACGCCCAGGATTTCGAAGATGTCCCTAAAACTACTCGAATTCAGGTACGACGTAGAGTACCTCCCAGGGAACCGAAATCGAGTGGCAGACTACCTGAGCAGGGCAGCAGCAATGGAGCCTGGAGAAGAAGACCCCACGGACCACACAGAGCTGGTGGCTTTGGTGGGGGATCAAGGCAAAGTCATCGACTATAAAGAGTGGGTTGAAGAATATAAGGCAGACAGAGTGTTGGAGGAAGTGAAGAAGTACATCGTAACGGGATGGCCAGAAAAGAGGCACGTGAGTGAAGATGTCAAACCCTACTATGAAGTCAGAGAAGAATTATCAGTGGGGGATAGAGGAGTGTTCACATACAGAGGGGACAAGGTAATCCCCCCCAGGACACTCGCAACCCAGTTACTGGACATACTACATGAGGGCCATCTAGGCATTGGGAAATTGAAGTTAAGAGCCAAACAAAATTACTGGTGGCCAGGCATGGACATAAGAGCGGAGAGGCATGTCAGAGAGTGTCCACAGTGCCAGGGAGCAGACAAATCACTCAAGCCCCTGCGCCCCGCGCTGGGACAGTTCGAGACCCCACAGAACCCGTGGGAGGAATTGTCTATAGACATTTTAGGACCCATCCTGGATAGCCAGGGCACGCAGAAGTATGTTTGTGTCCTCATAGATAGATACTCTAAATGGCCTGAGTTGAAAGTGGGGGAGACCATGGATACGGAGAACATCCTGAAGTTTCTGTCAGACACCTTCGTGAGGGAGGGCATACCCAAATCCATCTTGAGCGATAATGGCCCCCAGTTCACGTCAGAAAGGTGGAACAACTTCATGCAAAGGAACGGCATAGCCATTAAACACACAGCAATCTACCATCCCGCAGGGAACGGCTTGGTGGAAAGGTTTAACCGAGTGGTGATGGGTGCCGTACAAGCAGTGATTTCCTGTAATAAGGATTGGGAAAGGGCCATAGAGAACATGGTATGGGCCTACAGGATCACACCAACTGGAACAGGATACAGTCCATTTCAGATCCTGAGAGGACGAGAACCTTTCACCCATGACAATCGGGTTTGGAAGGAGAAAGTAATCACCAGCGAATGGTCCCCGGCAGTGGTACGGGCTAACCTAGAAAAGGCACAATCGATATACACCAACCACTACAACAAACGGAGAAATGTAAAGGGGACAAAGTTGGAAAAGGACGAGTGGGTAAGAGTAAAGTTGGCAACACTACAGAAGAAGGGAGACAGTAAATACAGCAGGCCCATGCAAGTAAAGGAGGTGTATGATCGTGCGGCCTTGCTGAGTGACGGCAACGTGTGGTCCCAAGATCGCATGGCCAGATGTAACAAAGTGGTACAATGGAATCAACATGGAACTGAGTGGGACGACGGAGAAGAGCCGAATGCAGAAGAAGAGCAAGGAACCGGCGAGCAATGTGGAGAAGGAAGTGGTGGAGACGAACCCAGAGAGGGTAGAGAGAGCGTAGAGGAGAACATGGCGGAACAGAGAGAGGAAAGAAGCGATGAGGTACCGAGTCAAAGGTCCCAGGGAGGCTACACCCAGGTAACCAGGAGTGGAAGACCTGTGGTGAGACCAGCAAGGTTCCAAGATTTTGAAATGGACAATTGAACTGTAAGTGACTCTTGAACTGTTTGGAAAAAGGGGAGATATGTAGTGGCGCGCTCTAGTCTATGCACGTCACGTTGCTACGTGACGTGCGGCGGCCATTTTGAGGGACTGCGCGCGCAGCGCATTAGGGAGCGCGGCAGCCGAGGAATCGGAGCGCTGGCTCGGCGCTCTTCAGGGAACTGTGTAAGACAAATAAAATAGCTGTTAACAAGCCACACTGGGTCAGTGGTTTATTCACAGAGTGCACCTTTACAGTCATGTTTGCAAATTGGGTCAGTTTTGAATTTGTAAAGACACTCTGTTTTGTAACGAAAGGAAGACTGTATGGATTTGAGTTTGCTGCAGCGACGTTTGCTTCAATATCAGGAAAATCAGCAGCAAAACCAGTCCAGCAGACCTTAAACAGCCAAAAACTGGCCCACACACTGACCTGTCAGACCATTCCGTCAGGAACTGCTTGATTGTCCTAAAGACCAGTTTGACAACCTACAAATATATGTCATAGCTCTCAAAGTGCCCAATTTTATGTCTTACTAGTTTAACCAGTTAAAGGTTTTTTTTTTTATCTACATTCTGGTACTCTGTGCTTAATTTGTAAAAAAAAAATTAAAAAAATGGTGCCATGGTCATTTTCAGGAGTCCACTGTAGCTTGCACCACCCATTACCCCAGCCAGCACTGCCAATGACAATACCAATACAACTACTAACCATCACATTCTTACATGTGTGACAGTTAAGACTATTCCAGGCCATCCACTACTATAAAAAGTGACTTGGGCGACAGAGACTAGTCTTTATATTTATTAAACAACTGTTCTTGTGCTCATCTGAAAATTAAACAGACAGCTTCACCATGAGGCGGACTGTCATAGGTACCAATATTGACATTTAAGTGCTGGTACCGAGCATCAGAAAACATTACTCAAATTAAGCATGCTGTGTGTAATTTATAATTGTAATAGAAGGCTACATGCAATCAGTCAAGAAATCAATCTGGGAATTGTAAGCGCTCTGCTCACCCGTGAGGGTCTAAAGGCACTGAAGGGTGGGTGGGGGGGGGGGGGGGCGCAGATCGGTTTAGTCAAAGAGCCAGGTCTGGAGTGTCTTCCTGAAGGTGCTCAGGGAGGGGGCGCGTCTGATGTCTGCTGGTAGCTCGTTCCAGGTCTTGGCTGCAATGTGAGAGAAGGATCTTCCGCCTACTCTGGCTCTGTGGATGCACGGGGTTTCAGCCAGTGTGAGGTTGGAAGACCGGAGATTTCTTTTGGGTACGTGGAAGTTGATTCTGTCGTTGAGGTATTTGGGTCTGTTGTTGTGTAGGCATTTGTTTGGCGTGAGTGAGGATTTTGAAAGTGACTCTTTTCTCCACGGGGAGCCAGTGGAGACTTCATAGGTGTTGGCTGATGTGTTTGTGTCGGGGGATGCCGAGGACGAGTCTGGCAGTGGTGTTCTGTGTTGTCTGGAGTTTGCAGAGTAAGGAGTTCTTGATGCCGGCATAGAGTGTGTTTCCATAGTCCAGTCTGCAGGTGATGAGTGTGTGGATGACTGTCTTCCTGGACTCAGGTATGATCCACTTGAAGGTCTTGCGGAGGATGTGGATGGTGTTGAAGCAGCTGGAGATGACGACGTTGACCTGTCGGTTCATGGTGAGTGATGAGTCGAGTACGATGCCGAGGTTCTTGGCATGGTCTGCGGGGGTAGGTGGGCTTCTGAGGGCGGTCGGCCACCAGGTGCTGTCCCATGCAGAAGGGGTGGTACCGAGGATGAGGACTTCTGTCTTCTCGGCTTTGAGCTTTAGGCAGCTGTTGGTCATTTAGACTGCGATGTCTTGCATTCCTTTCTGGAAGTTGAGTTTGTCGGTGGTGGGGTCTTTGGTGAGGGAGAGGATGAGCTGGGTGTCGTCAGCGTAGGATACGATGTTGAGGCCGTGTTATCGGACAATGGCTGGGAGGGGGGCCATGTAGATGTTGAAGAGGGTGGGGCTCAGGGATGAACTCTTTGGTTCTCCGCAAGTGATTTTCGTTGGGTCAGAGAGAAAGATTGAGAGTCTGTTCATTTGGCTTCTTCAGGGAGGAATGATTGGATCCAGTCAAGGGATATTCCTTGTATGCCTGCGTCATGTAGTCTGGTGACTAGTATGCGGTGGGAGACGGTTGTGAAGGCCACGGATAGGTCGAGTAGGATGAGGGCTGCGGAGTGGCCTTGGTCCAGGAGGGTGCGGATGTCGTCTGTGGCGGCGAGTAGGGCGGTCTTTATGCTGTGGATGCTTCGGAATCCGGATTGGGACAGGTCGAGGTCAGCATTCTCTTTAATGAATTGAGTCAGTTTCCTGTTGACTGTTTTCTCTGCAACTTTGGCTGTGAAGGGGAGTAGCAACATGGGCCGATAGTTCTTGAGATCAGTGGGGTCAGCTGTGGGCTTCTTGAGCAGGGGTCTGACTTCTGCGCGCTTCCAGTCATCTGGGAAGGTTCCTGTTTTGAAGGTAGTGTTGATGGTGCATTGCAGTTCAGGTGCGATGGCGCCTGTGGCTCTGTGGTAGATGTGAGCGAGGCAGGGGTCCTTGGGGGCGCCCCCTAGTGGATGCTTTTCATGGTCGAGGCGATGCCTTCGGCTGTGGCAGTTGGCGATGGTGGGCTGGCTGGTGTTTCTGGGAGGCAGGGGACGTCTGTGGAGCCTGGTGGATGGACGATGTAGTGGTCGTAGAGGTTTTTGATCTTGAGGTGGAAATAGGTTCCAAGCTTGTCGCCGAGGTCTTGGGATGGGGTGATGTCTGTGGCTTCGCTGTGTGGGTTGGTGAATTATTGAATGACACTGAAAAGTTCCTTGTAGTTGGTGGAGTTGGCCAGGATTTTTTTGTCGATGAAGTTCCTCTTGTGGGCTGTGATCTGGTTGTGGTAGTCCGTCATGGCATCCTTGTAGGTGGTGTGGTTTTTGGTTGTCTTGGTGTTTCTCCATTTCTTCTCCAAGCATCTGCAGGTGCGTCTGGCTTCTTGGAGAGCGATGGTGAAACAGGTGGCTTTCCTGGGGCGGTGTCTGTTAGGTTTGCGTAGCGGGGCAAGCTTGTCTGCGCAGTTGGAGATCCAGGTGTGGAGTTCTCTGGCTGCGTTTTTTGCGTCGGGTGCCCAGGTGTGGTTGTCTCGGGTGAGGGTGGACTTAAGTTGCTCATCGGTAACCTTGCTCCAGTTCCTTCGTGATGGGCTTGGGGCTGGTTCGGGTGCCTTGGGTTTGTTGATGGCAGTGTATGCAGTGGTGGTTGGTCCATGGCGGTTGCGTTGTGTGACTGAATTGGATGCTGTTTCCTGCCGCGAAGATGGGGTTGAGGGTGTGTCTTGCTCTGTGGGTCGGTGTGTTGATGAGTTGTTTAAGTCTGATGCTGGCGAGGTTTTCACAAAGGATAGTGGAGTTGGGGTAGCTGGAGTTGTCGAGGTGGAAGTTCAGGTCTCCAATGAGTATGTAGTTTGTTGAGGCGATGGCGTGGGGTGTGATGAAGTCGGTGATGGTGGTGGCAAAGGGTGTTCGGGGGCCGGGGGGTCCATAGACAAGGGTTCCTCAGAGTGTGGCTTTGGGGGTGGTCTGGATCTGGAACAATTGTTCTGCGGAGGGGAAGGTTTCGCTGGAGGTGGTGAGGCGGAGGGTGCTCTTGTGGGCGAAGCCGAGGCCCTCTCCTGGGTGGTTGGGGTGGTCTTTCCTCTGGATCTTGTATCCGTCTGGGATGGCGGTGCTGATGTTGGGGCGGAGGATGCGTTGGTCAAGGTCTCGGTGAGGAAGGCGATGTCTGGCGAGAAAGAATCGAGTAGGTTCCAGATTTCCATGGCGTGTTTGTGTATGGAGCGCAAATTGAGGAGGATGCATTTTAGGGTGTCGGAGGCCGGGCTGGCGGTGAGGGTCTGGCGGCGTTGGAGGCAGGAGAACTGGCCAGGGGTAGTGTTCGGCGAGGCCTGTTGGCATTCTCTAAGTCTTCCAGGGTTGAGTGCGAGGAGGGCGGTGGTGTCGTACAGATGGGTAGTGGAAGGTCCAGGGTTCCTAGCACTGGCCGGGGTCGGGTCGGCCAGTATGGAGTTAAAAAACTGAGTTTAATAATCTACTCATGTATGGAATTTGAAAACTTGAGAGGTCTGTCTAAAATATTTGTATATATTCACTGCAAAAACAGGTTTCAGGGACATTATAGTTAGGAATTAGCATTTTAAAATCCTTAGAATTTCACAGAAAAAATCAAAGGTTAGAGGGCAGTTCTAGTTAGTCTGACATTTCAGTCGTACAAAACCAGAGAAATTCAGCCGTTGAAGTTAGCTGAGCAACTATAACTCTTGCCCCAGCAATGCACTGCTTATGACCTCCCATATTACATAACTCGTGACAATATCAGTGACATCACTGATGACATCTCAAATGACATCACTGATGATATCAGTGACGACATTATCTAGTAACTGTGAGTGTTTTTTAAAAGTTTATGAGTGTTAAATATATACCAAGGTGTGTTGATGAATCAGTGGGTGTATGAGTGACTGTATGGATGATTCAGTGAGTGCGTGACTGACTGTATAACTGAGTGATAAGGTTTGATTTGTATTTTTAAATTTTTTAATTTATAAAGTGTGGCATATGCCCAGAGGCATCTTGGTGCTGCTGCAAGAAAAAAGGAGAGATAAAAACAGGGATTAGAGCAGGAGAGTAAATAGCCAGGTTATGAGAAGATTTCTAAAGGCCTAGAAGTTGGTGGAATTCCTCAGAGAGATGAACATTGTGTTCCAAGGGTGTGATGTGGAGAGAGAGAAACTTCTCCATCCCCAATTAACTTTAAGAAAGCTGTCAACTGACTAATTCATGGAATTCATAGACCGCAATATTCTGTTTGGAATATACCATGTCAGTTTTTTCCTGAGGACTTTGGGACCATGAGAGTGCACAGCTTTGTGAGCTATGCACATGGCTTGGAAAGCTATTGTTTTTTAAATTGGCAACCAGTGAAGCTCATTTCTAGCTTTAGTTCCTGATACTGTTTTTTTTATTTTTGTCAAAACCCTGACAGCTGCATTTTGTAATCTCTGAAGTCTATTTAGAATGCCTTGCGGGACACCTACCAGAAGGGTAATACAATAGCCCATCTTCGATAGGACTAAGGAGGAGACTACAATTTCTTGTAGCTCCACTCTTAGAAAGAGGACAATTTTTTGCAGAATTGTCAGTGTATAGAAACAATATGATTTAAGATGGTTGACATGATACCTAAAAGACTACTTAGTTTCAAATATTGTTCTGAGATTCTTAGATTTAGCCACTGGACTAGGAACAAAACCCAAATCCTCAGGCCACCAGGATTGATTACACAAGAAAATGTCCGATCCGAAGAGGAGAACTTCGGCCTTAGCTGCATTCAATTTCAGGCAATGGCTTCCCATCCGTTTAACTACAGCAATCGTGCATTTTCTGAATAGCATGGCTGTTTCGTCAATGTTATTAGTTATGGGAACAATAATTTGGGTGTCGTCCACATACAAGATCGTGAAAAAGCCGAAGGATCTGATCAGGATAATAAGAGGGACCACATAATTGTTAAATAAGGTGGGGCTTATGGAGGAACCCTGTGGGACTCCAGAGGGCAGGCAAAAAGATTCTGACCTGAAGTCCCTTAAACTAACAGACTGTTCTCTTCCATTCAGAAAAGATCAGCGCAGTTCGAAGGCTGAACCATTGACACCTATGTCAAGGAGTCGCTGCTTCAGAATTGCATGGCGTACTATGTCAAAAGCCACAGATAGGTAAAATAGGGCCACCGCAGCTCTATCCCCACAGTCCAAAATCACCCTAACCTCTTCAGCCACAATAAGTAAAGCAGTTTCTGGTGTCTCAGTGAATGTTTGGGTGAGTGACTAGTTGTGTGAATGTGTGTATCTGTCTGACAGTTAATGTCTAAGGGAATGTATGAAAGTGTTAGCGGGTACTTGAATGGCTATATGGGCGATTGACTGCTTGTCTGACTACCCCTATAGTTGTCTGAGTGTCTGTTTGTGGGTGAGGAGGTGTGTGACTGCCTGTGTGGATCAGTGAGTGGGTGAGTCATTGGCTGTATAGGGTACTGTTGCTTGTGTGAGAAGCTGTGTGGGTGAGTGAGTGTCTGCATGGCTGTGTCGGTGATTGAGTGCATGTGTCAGTATGGGTGAGTACCTGATTATGTGAAAGGCAATATGCGTGAGCGACTGGGTATAAGAGTGACTGTATTCCTGAGTGAGTGAATGTGACAGTGGCTATATGGATGAGTACATACTCTTTCAGTGACTGTATAGCTGAGTGAGTAGGTGTTCCTATATGTATGACTAAAAGTGGGTGAGTGTGCAACTGTTTGGGTGAGTAAGTGGCTGTATGATTGACTGTATGGGTGAGTTCCTACGTGTGTGAGTAGTTTTATGGGTGGCTCACTCACTGTCTCAGCCCCTGTATGCCTGTATGAGTGGATATGTCAATGGCTGTAGTAGTGAGTGAGTAGGTCTATGAGTGGCAGTATGGGTGAGTGAGTAGATGTGGGTATAGATCAATGAATCTGTGAGTGGGTGTTTAAGTACTGGTATGGCTCTGTGAATGGGTTTGTGAATGGTTGTGTGGTAGCGGCAGTGGGTGTATAAAAGATTGTACAGTGGTGTGAGTGGGCGCGTCAGAGATGGTGTGGATGATGTCATCAGTGATGTAATTTGAGTTGCCATCAGTGATGTCACTGACCATGTCATGAGTGATGTAACATGTGAGATCATAAGCAGTGAATTGGGGGCGCGATTATAGTTAGCTCAGCTAACTATAACAGTTGAATTTCTCTGGTTTTGTATGAGTGAAATGTCAGACTAACTATAACGTCCTGCTAAACTTTGGTTTTATCCGTGAATTTCTAAAGTTTTTAAAATGCTAATTCCTAACTATAACGTCCCTGAAACCTGTGTTTTTTCCAGTGAATTTCTGAGGTTTTAAAAATGCTAATTTCTAACTATAACGTCCCTGTAACCTTAGTTTTTCAGTGAATTTCTAAGGTTTTTTAAATGCTAATTCCAAACTATACGTCCCTGAAATCTGTGTTTTTTTCAGTGCATTTCTAAGGTTTTTTAACGACCAGTCACGTTTGTAGAGTGGTGGAGAAAGGATGCTGGGCCTCCGACAGCTCTCAGGAATTTCCCTGTGTAGGACTTACAGGAGGCAGCAGGAGGGCTTCTTGGCCATTAAAGTCCCTCTGGAGCCAAGGGGACTTTGTCCCCCAACCAAGAGCGTGCGAGGAGGCGTATTTGCAAAGTGGTGGAGAAAGGGGTCGTGGACTTCTATCAGAACTCAGCAATTCTTCTGTGAGGGACTTACTAGAGGTAATTGGAGGGTATTTGGCCCCCAATGAGGTCCATGGAGGCCAACTACCCCTCCTAATACCTCCACCAAGTCCCACACAGCAGGCTTGCTGAGTTCTGATTGCAGGCCACGCCCTAATAGTCCACCACTCTATTAGGCGCTTCCTGGCGTGCGCTAGGTTGGGCAATGCGGTCCCCTTCACTGCTTGGGGTCCTTAGGGGCCAACTAGCCTACCTGTTACCTCCTGTAAGCCCCACACAATGGGATTGCTGAGAGGTGGTCACAGGCCACGCCCCCTTTCTCCACTACTCTGAAAGCGCGCCTCCTGGTGCACTCTTGGTAGGGGGATGAAGTCTCCTTGCCTCTTGAGGATCCCTTGGGGCCAACTAGCCCTCCTATTACCTCCTGTAAGCCCTACACAGCTGGATTGCTAACATGTGGTCCTAGCCATGACCCCTTTCTTCACCACTCTGCAAACGCGCCTCCTGGAGCACTGCTGCTTGGAGGATGAAGTCCACTTTAGTCCTGAGGTCCTGAGGACACAGGGGGACCTAATCATCCTACCAGCAGTGCGCCAAGAGACGAGTTTGCAGAGTGTTGTAAAAAAATGGCGTTGCCTCAGACCACCTCTCAGCAATCTCACTATGTGGGGCCCACTGGAGTTACCTGGTCGACTAGGTGGCCCCTAAGGACCCTCAGTAGTGAAGGGGACTTTATCCCCAACCTAGAGCGCACCAGGAGGTGCGTTTGCTGAGTATTGGTGAAAGGGGGTGGGGCTTCCGTCGAGTTGCCGGTTCCTCTATTTGTTTTTATTATAGGAATGGGGGCTGTGTGGCCCTCCTGCTCTTGGTGCTTTTGGGCCCTGGAGACCCAATTCCCCGGGGCCTGACCAGTATTTTTAATTAAATACAAAGGGAGGGGCGCCACACCGCCCCCCTCCTGAGGTCGATATATGCCCTGTGGACCCCATTCCCTCGGGCTGAGCCTTTGTTTTTTTTAAAGGTAAAAGGGCACATGCAGCACTCCTCCTCAGGCCAATTTTTGCCCGAGTACCCCATCCCAAAAGGCCCGGCCATTTTTGTTTACATTTTGGGTTTTTTACTGGAGGGTGGCCAAGCGTCCTCCCCTCCCCTAGGCCATTTTCTGGCCCAGGGTCCCCTTCCCTCAGGGCTTGGCCAATTATTTGATTTTTTTTGTTTGGAAAGGAGAGGAGCCACGCGGCCCCCGCTCCCCCGGCCAATATCAGCCTAGGGACCCCATTCCCAGAGGCCCAGCCTTTCAAAAAAAAGGGAGGTGGGGAGTGCGTCACCACTTTCAGCCTCTAGGACCCCATGCCCTGGGACATGGCCACATTGATGGGGACCGTGGGGGAACCCCACGGTTCATGCCGGATTCATGCCTCCTGCAAGAGCTGGCATTGCTTTTGGATAAAGGGAGCTGCTAACATACAGCTCCCTTTGTCTAAAAGCAATTCTGCTTAACTTCATGGAAGCAGGAGCATTTGTCATGCTCTTTCACCCATGAAGCGAAGCACTGTTTGCTATGGCCATGCCATAGCAAACTTCAATGTCCCGGGGGTGGGCACCCTGAGACATTTCTGGGGCTGGCCCTGTGGGGTGGCGGTCTCCAGGGCCATGGAGGGCTTTAGCCCCGGGGAGGTGGTGGTCCCCAGGGCTGGGGGTCTGCAACAGACCCCCGCATTTTCTTAATTGGTGCCCGAGGGAGACGGTGGTCCCCAGGGCTGGGGATTTGCAACTAATCTCTGCATTTCCTTAATTTGTGCCTCGGGGAGGTAGTTGTCCCCAGGGCTGTGTGGGGGGTGCTCAAGCCCTCCGACACTTCATTTTAAAAATGGTCCTAGGTAGGCGGGGATCCCTGGGGCTGTGGGGAGGGGCTGCGTGCCCCCGCATTAAATGACTATATCACTGGGAAGGTGGTGGGCCACAGCATATCTATTTCCAATTTTCACCGGGCCCACACGGGGGGCTTTAAAAATGAAGCTCGGGAGACCACTCTGTGCTTTAAAAAATAAATGTCTGCCGGATTCGCACACTGAGTGCGAATCTCACAGATTTTTTTCTTTTAATTGCTTTTTTAGGCCATCGGAGTCCCTGTGGGACCCCCGAGCAGTACTAGGGGTTCAGAGTGTTTCTACCCTGCCCATTTTCTTTATTTTTAATGTGTTTGAACCTTTTTCCTTGTGACTCTGTTCACCCGAGTCACAAACTGATCAGATTGCAGGCTCGAGATCAGGAGGGTTTGCGGATCCTCTGCAGCCATATTTGTATATCTGAGAAATGTTTAAATGTCTCAGGAACTACTGAACAGATTTACACCATTTAACAAAAAGATTGCTTTCTGAACCAAGAGCTACCTTTTTGCCAAATTTGGTGTAATTCAGTTCGGCAGTTTGGGCGATAGCCATGTCTAAAGTTTCGTAGGAAATTAACATGGAGAAAATGCATTTTGGGACACACCCTTTTTCTCAGCTCCCGCTTGATGAATCACCCAGAAACTTTCAACACAGCAGCTGAAGTAAGTGGGCCATTTGTTTTGAATTAACTTTTCTCTGACCCTGACCCATATCCACAGCAAAGCTGAGACCCGTGGCGGACACGAGAGACATGAAACCAGACATCTTGGACATCCTTCATTTTGCTACCAGCACTTCTTTCCTGAAGCCTCAGTAAGTTGTGCATTGGGGTACGAGAAGCCCCAGCCCCGAGCACCATTTGCACCGAAGCTCAGGCCCCCACACTCCGCGAGTGTCCCGTGGGCCCTGCCTTTGCATTTGAGCTTGATGCATCTTCCCGGTTCCTTGCCCATTGGCTAGTGAGCCCCCTGAAGACGCCATCTTAAATCTAACTCACTTTCCTGGTTGCTCCAGGCTTGCTCCAGCTTTCCTGAAAAGGAGAAGCACCACAGACCTTGATGGTCTGCAACAGAGCCAATCTTGACATCCTGTGTGGGTTGCGGTTGCCAAAGCTTGTTGGGTCCAATCCGGATACCGAGACCTCAGTCATCTAGATCCATTGTGGGACAGCTCAAATCCAGCGCCTGGTCATCATTGATGCCTCCTGGACCTTGTGGCTGAAGAGACAAACTCACCTTCAAGCACCCGACATCAACTGGTTCCTTACTGGTACCTTCCTGGTCACTGCCTAGTGACCCCGACTCTGTCCCCTCTGCTTTCAGGTTCTTCACATCTCTGATCCACCCTTGGATCCACCCGGACACTTTTCCTCTGGTCGCCTGCAGCACTTCTTTGCAGCTCTCCATAGAAAACGACGATGAAACCCGACACGAAAAGACACCTATGCACCCGGCTTCCCTGGGTGAGGTAACACAAGTACTCCGGTGCTCCTGTGGGTCTTGACTCTCGAAGTGTCCTAGTTTAAAAGGGTTCCATCCTAGTCCACCCGGAAGTGTCCTTAAATTGTATATTTGTAACTTCTTCGTTTCCCATAGAAAGTCAATGGTAACCCGCGGCTGCGTTTAGACACTGCACGCGTCTCCCGTGGGCCTCCTACTGCCTAACCTTTGGTTGTTTAGTGTAGCCCCAGCGATTCCACAGGCCCCAGGCCTGCTTGCTAACTCTCACGTGGTACTTCTATCACTTTCTTAGTATATGGTTTGTGAGGCCCTTAGGGCATAACGTATACTGTGCAACTTATCGTATATTAACTGTGTGACTTCTATTATATTTTGACCTCTGACCTCATAAAGAGTGCAGAGGGGTTGTGTTTAGATTAAATACATATATATTTGATATATACCTTGTGTGGTGTCCTTTCATTTGGTACTCAAGGGATTATATATGGTAAAACAACTTGCTTAACTCGCCTACTGAAATCTTAGCCTGAAGACTGCTGGTTCATGCTACCACTAGGATAGCTTTCTATAAGGTTGACTATAGTGGAGAAGTGTGGCTCACTGGTTAGAGGAGGCAGACCCTGAAGCAGATAATTCTCGCTTCGGTGCCTACTCGAATCACGGGTTCACACTCTGCAACTCTGGGCAATAGCTTGCTTAATCTCCACTACGGCCCCCCGCGGTGGGATGCCTGGCTTTCACCTTGGGGATGCCCAGTACGGGTTATCTCACAGGGAAAAAAGCCAGGACGGGTTACCAAAGCAAAGCGCCTTGAGACCTTGCGGTGATAAGAACCTTTGACTTGACTTGACTTTACAACCACCATCAATAAGGGTCGATTAGACTGGTGCAAGGTGCCCACTAGAACTAGTGGACATCATATGCCAGGCTACCTTCTCACAAGTCCAAACCAGACGTTGATCCCACAGGCAGCAGAGACACAGAATGGTAAAGCAAGAACATTCCCACTTTCTAAAAGTGCAAAAACAACAATTGATGGACAGAATGCAGAACAATGTCATACATTCACCCCAGTACAGATATCTGGGCCTAAATCCATCTTTTTTTTTGCTCACCATGCCATACCAGTTTGGACCCAGTAATATTCAAATCAGTCTTGACCCGGCACCCACTGGGAACAGTCCAGCCCTAACTGCCGGGCCAGGTCCTCCCTGGACTGGAAACAAGCATCCTAGGACCGGTTTCGGGCTTTCAGCCCTCATCAGCCAGGTTAGCTTGACTCCAGTGGTATGGAGCGCACGGGACTCACGTCTGAGCATACCCGTCCCAACTCACGTCTGAGCATACCCGTCCCACTCGGGGTGACAAATGCAAAAAGAACAATTGATGGACAGAATGCAGAACAATGTCCTACCTACCATACCTGCCAACTCACACAGTGCCACAGTGTTACACAGGATATCAGCTCTCATCACCCGGTGAGGAGCCAATATAACACCGTGGCAGGAAAACAAGCAGAAAACCACGGTAAATAGTGGTTTTCCAGCACGTTTTCCAGAGGCTTTGAATTGCAGACGTCCATTAAGGGGTGTGAAAACACCCAGGACATCGGCACTAGCCTCAGTAAGCTTTTTATTGGGGGGGGGGGGGGGGGTGGCAGGAGGGTGCTTGGGATGGGGGGGTTCAAAAGCGCCTCCTAAGTACTTCTCGGCACAAGGCCCTGTCCCCCTCCTCACACTGAGATTATTGTTCTAGTTGGCAGGTATGCGAGCACCAGTTACATTAGTCTACACCTCGTTCGTTAGTAAAGAGGGGAGTGTGTGGAATTCGTGTCGTTTGTTTTTGTGCAATCAAGTGAAATTGCACGAAACTATGCAAAATGGGAAAACAGCATTTAGCACTATATTGTAGTCTAATTGCGTCCTCTCCTCTGTTTTGGATGCACTGCAAGCTTTACTTTTTTTTAAACACAAGTGCAACTAACAGATGCTCAAGTTCTGGTCGTTTGCGTTGCTCCCATGCTCCTGTATCCAACATGTTTTTTGAGAGCATGGCATAATTTTGTCGCATTGCGTAATGGCGTAATTTCATGTGATAAGGGTAACATGAAACTTTCTAAATCATATGAGATTACATCGGTTTACAGAAACTTCGCCAGGGCCTAGTAAAGATGTGTCGAGTTTGAAACAATTGACTCTAGTTTGGACGTTTTCCTATTGATTTGCAGTAACAGAGTCTGCACATCAGCTGTAGATCACAAACAGTACATCTCCTAACTCTAGTTTACAAGAAAGTTGCTCTGATCTCCAGGGTGCAGAGTACCCACGCTGCAGGGAGAATTTAGGGACACACTTTTATTGTGTGTCATTTGTCCAATGGGTTCAATGTATGTGGGAAGGTTCAATGGTTTGATTTATATGATTATTTTGGAGTTGTGTATGCACATACTGAACAGTGTTTTAGGCTGCTATGTTTTATGGCTGCCTGGTTTCACGTAATCCATGATATGCGTGACATCATCAGCAGGTTGCATTCTGGGGCGTGTAGTCGCACTTCAACTATGTGAGCATAGGCTCGAATGTCCCACCAGGCACATTACTGTTTGCTGAAAGCCAGGATAGGATGAAGGCTTCGCACAAGGACCTGTGGCTACCAGGCAGCTATGCGGGCATCTTTGTGCCCTCTTATTCCAGGGAGGTGTATTGGAAGGGTGCCACGACATCATCCATACTCAGGTTTTTTTAAAAAACACCAATCAGCCTTTGTTTTCCACGGTTGTCAACCAGTGACGACAAATAAGACCTAGGTATGTATGGAATGTTCAGAACCTGCTTCGAATAGGGCGTGGCGAGCCGAGGGGTGACAATGTGCCCCGTCAAGTAAGACTACTAGAAGAAGCGAACGTGCCTACTGTGCGGACACCGCCTCATTTGCGGCAAAAGTGGTTCTGTCTGTCGGTGAAACGACGCTTTGCGAAGCGGTAAGCAGTAAGCGTGCACGCCACTGCCGGGGCTGATCGATGTGTTCATAGAAGACAGTAAGTCCGGATCCTTGTAGCTCAGTGGGTTCATGCGCCTGCTTCTGAGTAACAGGTAGGGGTTCATGCGCCCGCTTCTGAGTAACAGGTGGGGTGATCTTGATGGGGCTGACTCGTTCGGTTGTCATTCTGCGGCCGTTGAGCTCGGTAATAATAAAACCCTTTTATTGACTGTGAGGATGCTAAAAGATTGTGGTGGGAAGCAATAATTCTAAGGAAACTTTACCCTCTCTTTCCTCCTTTCGTTTATTTGTTCCTCCTGGAAATGGATCCCAAAAAGAAAAACACTTTTTCTGGAAATGTCTTTTTCGGATTTTTTTTTTATACTTGAGGGGCACTGTTGAAGGGTGGTAGTGAGGGAATCCATGGCGGACAGGGATCCACCAGTGCTAAAGTCGGCCCTGCCCTTGAGGCCACTCCGCCTCATCCATTGGTATCTCTATTGGCTTTTTTTCAGCAGTAGTAGCTGCAACTCACCAGGGATCGGCAATGCAGGATTTGCAGGCATACCAAACTAAGCTCACAAACTTCATGGTTTCTCTGCTTCATGCCCAAACATTCTTAACAAGTGTTGCCTGCTTTGGGGCACAGTCTGCGTATATTTTGTTTTATTAGTACCAGTGTAACATACAAATACAGCAGTGAGAAAGGTGACCAGTCAACCTTTGCAAAGGGTCCTCCACTTCTCAGAAACACAAGTCACATCTTTTAGTAACTTTTGATCCGTTTAAGCAACAAACAATTTATTGGTTAAAATTGTCTAATTATGCAGCAGATGATACATTATGTGGCAAATATTGCATAGCCATAATTGTATAGAAAACCTTTGCAAACTAGAATATTTTGCCATTCATGTTTGAACAGCTCTTATGGAAAAAGGGAGAAGTGCTGACGACAGAAACTGCATGCTCGGAGACAAATGGCTTGTGATTCCACTTTTAAGCGTATTTGGGGCATTTTGTGATTGGAAACATATCACACTTTCTGAATGTCAATAACTCATATTATACTTTAAATAGACTTGTATCCATTGGTTGAATTAAATAGCGTAAGAAGCTGCCTATATTGAGGCATATTGGGCTTAGTAGTGTTTGTATTTTTTGCATGTGCACATGCTACATATCGTTTGCCTGCCAAGAGCATGGGGTTTGGTATATGATACCATTATGAAATGTTAGGCCTAAGTGGCCATTTAAATAAATTGCTGATTCTTAGTAAATGATAGCGTTTGTACTTTTTTGCATGTGCACATGCTACATATTGTTTGCCTGCCGGAGCATGGGGTTTGGTATATGATACCATTATGAAATGTTAGGCCCAAGTGGCCATTTAAATCAATTGCTGATTCTTAGTAAATGATAGCGTTTTGCACAAAAGTTAACACAAACATGGCTCAATGTACTGGGTTAGTTCCAGTCACATGAGTGGATAATATCGTCTAAGTGCCTGTATTATGTATCTGGAGAAGCGTGGCTCTGTGGTTAGAGGCGGCAGACCCGGAAGCTGAGATCGACCGTGGACCAGGGTTCGATTCCCCGCCTCGGCGGGTCTCGGGCTCAAAATTCCACGGACTCGACAATTCTCGCTCCGGTGCCTACTCGAATCACGGGGTCACACTCTGCAACTCTGGGCAATAGCTTGCTTAATCTCCACTACGGCCCCTCGCGGCGGGATGCCTGGCTTTCACCTTGTGGACACCCTGCCGGGGTTTCTCACAGGGGAATACCAGGACGGGTTCCCTAAGCAAGCGCCAGGATGCCCTTTGGGTGACAGGTTTGCGCTATATAAGTACACCTACATTTACATTTACATTTACATCTGGTGTCACTTCCCAAAACCCTCAATTGGCAGAAAAACGAAAAGAAGAAACTTATACTATCTGTGAATCTTTAAATGTTTCATACAATTCATCCAATTTTGTGATTATATATACAGTGATCTTCATGAGCAAGATATCGTCCCAAGCTTAGAGCAGTTTCAGTTCTTTGATTGATATTTTTAGATATGTTCTATCAATGTACATACATCTCCTCGTCACCATTGAGCCCCATCGTGCTTTTGGTTTTAAAGCGAATGATGAGTTTGGATTCAAGTCGTTGCAGTTTTTGAGTTCTGTTGCCTCCTCTTTTGTGGTCAGATATCACGGCTATGCCTGAATAACTGATGTCTTGCCAAGTCTTTCCAGTGTGATTTTGAATATGTTTGGCTGTGGCATAAGTAGTATCTTTATTTTGAATTGCCCGGATATGTTCTTTTTTTGTTCAAAATTTATTGAATTTTCAAAAGAAGACAAGAAAAGACAATACAGAAAAACATTACATAGCAATAAAACCAATCAATTGATTATTACAATTAAAAATTAAACAAAATAGGTCATGAAGTCACAATCAGCAAAATAGTCAATCAAGGATAAAAATAATGATATGGGAAGGGGAAGGGAAAAAGGGGGGAGGAAAAAGGACACATATTAAATCATCGCATAAGCACCATCAGAGTTACTATTAGCGTCAAAATATTGAATAAACATCAGGTTGCGAATATAAACATAAAAAACAATAAAAATTATTACGTTAATAACAAATATGAATCAATAGGAGACCAAAAGGATTGGTAAGAAGGCTGGTTATGATTAATTCCATGTAATGACAATTTAGCACCTCTTCTTGTGAAAATGATCCAAGACCACCAGGCAGTAACAGATAGAGAAGAAGCTTCTTTTCAGCAAAAAGTTATGGATTTCAACGCAGCTGAAATTAGGAAATTGAACAATTTTGCTTCAGAATCTGGAAGAGGATGAAGGAGCGCAACTGATTTACAAATTACCAATTTATAAGAAAGAGCATCTTGAATAGGTAAAATTTTCAGTAAAACATCCCATACTTCAGACCAAAATTTTAAAATGATATGGCAATCAAATAACATGCGACGCAAGGACCCAGGATGTAAATTACAGTGCCAACAAACATCAGATGGGAGTAATTTAGCATGATGGAGGCGTAGTGGAGTCCACAAGGAATTAAACAAAATATGTGCATTGGTCTGATAAAGCGACACCAGTAACCACCCAGAAATGCTATTAAGCCAAACAGTTTCCCAAGAATCATCGGACAGATAAATGGAAAGCTCAGCGTTCCAAAATGAGGAAATTAAATTAATGTTGGTACCTAATGAAGCAGCAAATCGTTTAAATAAAATAGATACAGCATTTGATGAGGACGAAACAGCATGCAAATAAATTATCAAATCAGTCGTAACAGTAGAAGGAACACCATTTGGATAAGAGTCTAAAATGGAATTACATAGAGATTGATATTTAATTCAATCCGTCTGATGGAACTGGAATTGTGATTGCAAATTGTCAAAAGGAATAAAGGCATCATCACAGAATATATCTTTAAGGTAAAATATGCCTGCCTTAATCCATGAATTCCAAAAATTTATATTTCTATTCAGCTTAATAACAGGACTATGCCACAACGATACATCCATAGTAGAGCTTAAAGGAAAAGCAAAATTCTCATCCACATCATTAAAAATTAATCTTGAAGATTTGAGTATAGATGAACGATGTACAACATTAGGTTTATGAGACATTGTGAGTAAGGAGGGCAATGGAAAAGGAGCAACAAGTGATTTTTCTATATCAAACCAGAAAGGAGGTTTAACTATAGGAGAAACAGTGAACCACAAGGAACTTTGTTTTAATATGAACGCTTTATGATAGTGAAAGAAGTCAGGGAGGCCAAATCCTGCATTACATTTAGGGATTTTAAATTTTTTATAAGCAATCCCAGGAGGCTTATGAAGCCATAAAAATGTAGACAGCAATTTATCAACATCTTTATAAAATTTTAATGGAAATTGGGTGGGTATCATAGCAAGGGAATAAAATATTTTAGGAGCAATATTCATTTTTATAGATTCCATTCTTCCCTACCATGTAAGATGAAGAGAAGACCATTTAGAAGTTTTATTTTTAACGTAATCAAGTATAAATGTACTGTTCAATTTTAACGTTGAAGGTAAGGAGGACGAAAATAAAATACCCAAATATTTCAGCTTGTCTTTTTGCCAAACAATATCCGATAAAGGCAACATGTCAGATGTACAGAGAACATTTAAAGAGAAAAATTCTGTCTTATTAACGTTAAGTTTGTAACCTGAAATTGTAGAATATTTGGTTATAATATCTAATAATGAGGGAACAGATGAAATGGGATTACTAATAAACAACAATACGTCATCTGCATACGCTAAAGTTTTAATAGTGACATTATTAATTGTAATACCTTGAATATCATGGAAATTACGTATATAACTAAGAAAAGGTTCTATTCCTAACAGAAATAAAAGTGGCGAAAGGGGACAACCCTGTCGAGTTCCTCTAAAAAGGGAAAATTGAGTAGAAATGTGGCCATTGATAAATAAACGAGCAGTGGGAGCATAATATAACGCAGAAATCATACAAATAAAAGATGGACCAAAATTAAATGACAATAGAGTTTGAAATAAAAATTGCCAATGAATTTTATCAAAGGCTTTTTCTGCGTCCAACGCCATGACCCCAGCGGGTTCCAGAAGGGTAGGACTTTGTTCTAAAACATGTAACAGAGTTCCAGTGTTATTAGCGGAATATCTATTTTTCATAGATCCAGATTGATCGGGGTGAATAATAGATTGAAGTATTGGAGCTAACCTAGAGGCAAGTATTTTAGCAAATAATTTACAATCTTGATTTATTAAGGATATAGGACGGTAATTGGAAACTAGGGTAGGATCTTTATCAGGTTTAGGAAGCACAACAATTAAAGCATCAGCAAAAGAGCCGGAAATGGTCCCAGAAGAGCTAAAGTGAGAAAAAAGCTGAAATAAATAAGACAAAAGATGAGGGTGAAATTCTTTGTAAAATTCAGCAGGGATACCATCAGGGCCTGGAGATTTATTCTTTTTAAGTGAGTGAATGGCTTTCAAAATTTCATCAGTAGTAATGGGCATATCCAATTTAGTCCTGTTGGGGGGGGGGAATCTGTGGCAAATCACAAGCATTCAAAAAGGTATCAATTAACGAACTATCACAGATATCAGGTTTGTTATACAAGTTTGAATAAAAATCTAGAAACTCTTTAACAATATCATTATGTGACAACGCAATCTTACCATGGGGACCATGGATTGAGGTAATTTGTGTCTTATCTCTTTTAATGCATAGGTAATTTGCAAGGAGTTTTCCAGATTTATTTGCATTGAAGCGAAATCTAGCATTGCAATAAGCAAGCTGAATACCAGTTCGTTTACTAAGAAAATAATTAAATTCATAACAAAGTTTTTGTAGTTCAGTTTTGTAGTAGAGATTATTAGAAGTAATAAATAACTTTTCAAATTTTGCTATTTGTTTCTCCAAATGTTTAACATTAGCATTAAACAATTTATTCTCATGAGCCATAATAGAAATTGTAGCACCTCTAATTGAAGCCTTAAATGCGTCCCATCTATTGATTACAGAAGTAGAGTTTTCTAGATTAAACAAAAAATAGTCTTGAATAGCCTGTAATAGTTTAGGTTTGTTATGGTCACTAAGTGCAATACCAGTATTCATACGCCATCTGGTTTGTTTAATAAAATTGGAGGAAATATTTAAAACAAAAGAAATTAAAGCATGATCCAATATATCAATATTACCAATAACTGGGGAAGTTGCAGTTTGAATAAGAGAAGGAGAAAGTAAAAAATAATCAATTTGTGAATGAGAATTATGAGGGTTGGAGAAAAAGGTAAAACATTTATCAGTAGGGAAGTGTAATCGCCATATGTCAGCCAATTTAGTAGTTTGAGTAAACAATTTAAAGGCATGAAATACTTTAGGGGGACGAAATCTAGTTGCAGATAACCTGTCTAACAATGGATCAGCAATAACATTAAAATCACCCCCAACAACCAATGGAACGTTACCCAACTTCAGAACTTCAGTAGTGATAGTAGACCAAAAAGCGGGGTCATCCGCTGTAGGACCATAAAAATAAGGTGGAATCATGAATTTTAATTTTAACTATTATATATCTACCCTCAGAATCCGAAATTTTATTCAAAACCTGACAATGGAGCCGTTTCGCAAAGAAAATAGCAACTCCATTTTTCTTTCCAGTAGCCGGAGAGGAAACAATAGTGTCTACCCATTTTTTATTCATATAATGTAAAACCTTATCTTCAACATGAGTCTCTTGAACAAAACAAATATCAGCTTTACAACTACCTAAATAGTCCAAAATTTTAGTATGTTTAACTGGATGAAGCAAACCTTTCACATTAAGAGAAACAACTTTAATATTATGAACAGTAGCCATTAGAAAAAGAAAAACAAGGAAAAAGGGCATTGGAACAAGAAGAGATGAAGAAATGCCCGGATATGTTCTACTATGCACTTTTTTAGCGGGCATATGGTGGATCCTATGTAGCGTTTGCCACAGCCACATTCAATCAAATATACTACAAACTGCGACTCACAAGTAATTGTTTCTTTGATTTCAAATACTTGACCCTTTGGATCTTTGATTGTCTTTAGATTCTTTCCCACATGCCTTGCATGTCACACACTTTGTGAATCCTTTTGTCTTTTTTGAAGCCAACTTTCTGTTTTTCTTAATTCAAAATGACTATTAACCAATGTTCGCAGAGTGATGGGGCTTTCCTATAGGAAATCAGTGGTCCATTTCCTTTCTTAGTTCCAATGTCAGAATCTTTTTTTGATTACGTTCCAATGGTGACGAGGAGATGTATGTACATTTATAGAACATATCTAAAAATATCAATCAAAGAACTGAATCTTCTCTAAGCTTGTGACGATATCTTGCTCATGAAGATCACTGTATATATAAACACACAATTGGATGAATTGTATGAAACCTTTAAAGTATCACTGTGAGAAGTGGGGTCACCAATTCCACTGTATTAGCTTGACGTGAGCAGGAAGGCACCCGAAAGCTTAGGTGTAAAGTAGCAGTGCAGCACACACTCCCACTGAGATAGGAAACACATGCAATAATTGACACCACACCAGCTGGTCTGTTAAAATCAATATACTTTTATCTAGATCAAATTCATGGCTGGCAAATCATTCAGGGTAATCAATTCAGCATTAACTCATTAGCAACATTTAATTGTAAGCATATGTAAATCCATTTAATGAGGACTCAGGCAACATTTCATTTTAAAGGCACATGTAAGGAATTCATTAAAGGAGAACTCAATCAACATTTCATTAAGTAGGTTTCGGTATCAATGTGAGATCCCAGCAGGGGCCTAAGCAAGATCAATAAAAACAGTGTGGCATATTCAGCATTTACTTCTCAGCTCCTGCTAAAGGCAGTCTACATAGAACAGTCCCCTAACGAGGGGTTAACTCAATTACCAAAGCAGTCACCAAATGCTTACTGCGGGCTCTTGCCCAGTCCAGGGGTCCCTATCTGGACAACTGGGGCCAACTGGGCCCAACTACAGTTCCTCCCACAGTGAGGGGCGGCCACGGGGCTCCCTTTCCGCTCCTTGGGGGCCCCGCTCTTCTCCCTGGCCTTCCGCCCTCCTCCCCAGGGGATCTGGGTCTTCGGCTCCTCCGAGAGCCCTTGCGGTGGTTTCCGGCTGGGGGACCTCCCGCCGGTGAAGCGCCCCACCGGGGATGTGTAGTGGCTGGTGGGGAGGGCTCCAACCCTCCTGCAGGTCACGGCGGTGCTGGGAGACCGGTCTCGGGCCTCTTGACGGCACCTCCGGCCCAGTCGGGGCACTTCTAGGAAGGGGGCGGCAGCCTCCACCAGAAGGCGGGCAGCAGAGACAGGCCTGGCTGCCAGAACCAATCAAGAGCAGCTTTCCGTGGGTGCGGCCGGGAAGGCCAATGGCAGTGATGCAGGGGCGGGGGCATGGCCGATGACACGGCTGGGCGCCCCCGTCACGTGAGGGGAGTGTTCGCGCCTCACTGGGCCTAGCGCGGCCTACCAACACAATGCGGCGGCCCTCTCCTGGCTCCGAGGGCCGCCGGGATGATGCCGGCAGCAGCGGGGGCTGCTAGAGTCCAGTGCCGGGCCACGGCGGTGACGGCGGGCCCCAGAATGCTTCTGGGCGGCGGGAGGCAGCGCCAGCAATCCCCGGGCCACAGCGGTGAGGACGGCAGCCCTCTCTGGGGGGTATTGGCGCTACAGCTGGCGCCCAAAAGCGACCTGGGCTGCGGCAGTGAGTCGGGCCGGCAGCGCTTCTAAGGGGGCACATCGCTTGGGTTCAACACGGTCTGGGGGCCGAAAGGCAGCCCAGGCAATAGCGCTTCGGCGATGGCAGTTCTCGGACACCCAGGCAGCTTCCGACTGGCACAGTTCTGGGCAGGCCAGTGCATGCCAGTGCATGCCAGTGCAAGGAGGCTTCAGCGCTAAGAAGTGGGGGCGCTTAGAAGGGAGTTCAGGCAGTTTAGCAACACAATTGGGACAGGACAACACAGGGGGGCACAGGCTGAGCAGGGGAGCGCTTGGATGATACAGCGCTAATACCTGGTTGATCACCCAGCAGTCCTTCTTGTAAATAGGTGTTCTCTTGGAGCTTGATGGATTCTGCACCCTTCTAAGGTAGTTCCTTGGGGGGTAGGTAGAAGGGGGGGTTAAGTTGGTGGGTTAGAGTCAGGATGGTTCCTTTAGATCACTACAGGTGGTTCCCTGGGTTCCCGCCACGCTGGGCCAGATCAGTGGGTTTCGTAGAGTCCCTTACTCAACTTAGAAGCCAGTGCCTAGGCCCAGTCACTTTCAGTGGTATAGGTTCCTCCCCTAGGCCCTACCGCCTAAAACTCCTGCAGAGGTTCCCCCAGGTCCCTTGGTGCCCCAACTGACAGGCAGATTTCCCTCCTTTCCCTAAATACCCCTAGGTCAGGTGACCACTCTCTAAGGCGGCATGTGAGACCCTTCCCCTATTCCGGAAGGTTCCAGGAGCTTCCACAGTCTAAGCTATGGGCAGAAAAGGCGGTTTGGCATTGCTACAGTATCTTAATGTCCCAGCCAGCCCCTGGCTACTAGTATGCTACTAAAAAGACCACTCCGCAGTAGCAGGGGCCTGTGGCAGCCATGTTGGTAGGAGAGAGCACCTGCACCTTAGCACTGATTAGCTGTGGTAAGGTGCCCAGAGACCTAGGTCCAACAAAAAAAGGTGGTGGGAAAAAACAAGGCAAGGGCGAAAAAAACGGGGAAAGACCACCCTAGGGCTGACAGGTCTAACAATCACAGATAGTATAAGTTTCTTCTTTTTGTTTTTCTGCCAATTGAGGGTTTTGGGAAGTGACACCTGATACATAATACCGGCACTTAGCCGATATTATCCACTCATGTGACTGGAACTAATCCAGCACATTGAGCCATGTTTGTGTTAACTTTTGTGGAAAACGCTATCATTTACTAAGAATTGGCAATTGATTTAAATGGCCACTTAGGCCTAACATTTCATAATGGTATCATATACCAAACCCCAGGCTCTTGGCAGGCAAACGATATGTAGCATGTGCACATGCAAAAAATACAAGAACTACTAAGCCCACAATGCCTCATTATAGGCAATTACGGTGACTCGGTATAAATGTGGTGAAACAAAAAACGGACTTTTATTACTACCATGATCAGGAGCTGTGTGCAGCTCGAAACACGTAGGAGGAGAGAAAAGAAGTCAATAAAAACGAGTTAATACTTCCAAAAGGAGTGCGGCGTATTCTTCAAGAATTGTATTGATTAATGCCTGCGAGACCAAGTCCTTTTCTCGCCGACCGCACCAGCTATAAGTTGTTCCCCCCCGAAAGAATGGTTTTGTTGTACATATATATTACCTACTGGCGGTCGCCAGTAGGTATATATAGTTAGGATTTTTTCTCTATGGGATTTTTGAAAATTCTATGTCTAATAACTTTGGCGTTTGTGGACGGAATTGGCTGAAATTTTCAGGAAAATGGAACATTTTGTTTCTGAGCAGCCCCTGAAAATTTGGGGGGGTTTCGTCAAGGGGGGGCCGAGAAAAAAGGGGGGTCCCAAAACGTGTTTTTAACATTGAGTTTTCCATAGGGCGGTTGGCCTCACTTTTAGCCCGAACGGCTGAATGGATTTGCACGAAACTTGGCAAAATTGTAGGGACTGGTAGCCCGATGTGCCTTTGCTAGGTCTCAATATATGTGTTCCAGTGGATTTTGAGAAATTAACGTTCAAAAAAAGATATATATCTGTAACAGCGGACCGGGCAGCGCTCCAGTTCGCGTACTTTTCGCGTTATGGAGCTTTGTGAAGCGAAGCTGATTGGTTCTCCGGCGTCTGTAAACATTCCAACCAGTCCGTAGCGGCCGCCATCTTGTCTCTCGGTAGGATCGAGAGACAAGAGGAGGCCAAAGCGAAGGGGAAAATGACCATAAGGGGGCATAGTAGATCCTCCCTGACCCCCTAGGTTTGATGTGGAGGTTTTAAAAGGGCCCCGCGGGGCAAAAAAAATAAAAATAATAATAATCGAACGGCTGAATGGATTTGCACGAAACTTGGCAAAATTGTAGGGACTGGTAGCCCGATGTGCCTTTGCTAGGTCTCAATATATGTGCTCCAGTGGATTTTGAGAAATTAACGTTCAAAAAAAGATATATATCTGTAACAGCGGAACGGGCAGCGCTCCAGTTCGCGTACCTTTCGCGTTACGGAGCTTTGTGAAGCGAAGCTGATTGGTTCTCCGGCGTCTGTAAACATTCCAAACAGTCCGTAGCGGCCGCCATCTTGTCTCTCGGTAGGATCGAGAGACAAGAGGAGGCCAAAGCGAAGGGGCAAATGACCATAAGGGGGCATAGTAGATCCTCCCTGACTCCATAGGTGGGGTGCGCCCGGTTAGCGTAACGGGAAGCGGACTGGGGAGCGTACTACAAGGAATGAAGAATGATTGACTTTTAACTTATTGTATGTTTATAGACTTTTTTTAAACTTTTTTTTCTGCTGAGTGACGTCTCGGCCTATCTTCACGGGATGCAGTCCCTACCATCTCGGCGTTTAAGCCCAGGGGGACCGGTAGTGTGGGAGAGATAACGGGGCATATTATCAAGGGGGTTTATCTCCGCTTTTTTGGCTTTAAAAGCCAAGAAAGCGGAGATAAAATTATCTCCGTATTACCTAGCTGTCGGTAACACCAGTTAGCGACCTCTAGTAGGAGATAGCGACCATCTTGGGCCCCACTTTGCATGTCAGTGATATTTATCACTAATGACATGCAAAGTGGGCATGCCAAGATGTTAGCGACTGGAAACAGTCGCTAACATCGCTATCTCCTCTTACCAACTTTTGGAGATATTCGCGCTAAGCGCGAATATCTCCAAAAAGTAACACCTGCCCTGAGCAGTTCTTAGCCATGTTATCCAATGGGAGGTGGATAACATGGCTAAGAGCATTAGCTCGGTAATGCATGAATATCGCTGACTTTTCAGCGATATTAATGCATTGCGGCCGTTTTTTATCGCATTTGCGATAAACCTTGATAATAGCAAGGTTTATCTGCGATAATTTCTGACGATGCTTAGCGGTAAAAAATTCGTTGCTAAGCATCGTTAGGGATAAATATCGCTTAACTTTGGTAATATGCCCCAACGTCTGTTAATGTTCGATTCGAAGGAAATCAGGAAGTGTTGAAAAACATTGTCTGCGCCATCTTGCCTTTTTTCAAATGCCACACTTTTGTCGTGCACGGCAGCCATTTTAGATGACTTGACCAGACCCACTCTCTGCACGCTGTCGATCCTTAGCATGGCTCCCCACCCTCGCAAGCATCTCCCCCAGGCACTGGTCACCCCCGCTCTCTGTCTTATGCATGGGCAATAAACCTCCCCCCATCTGCGCTGCTGTTCCCTGAGAATCACACCCTGTGCCCGCCCGACACCTCCCTTTCGCCCTATTCACTACCGCACCCCCTGACACTCCTCTTCCTCTGTGTCCGATTGTCCAGGCCGGTCCCAGGCTATCAGCTAGCCCTGCAGATGTAGTTTATGGCCCCAGCTGTAAAGAATCACCCCTCTTCAAAGGAGTTATAGTAGATCAAGGCCCACACCCGATGAGATCCGTCACACCACACGCGTTCCTACTATCTGAAAACCATCCTGTATTGTGATTGGGGAGGGGACCGAGCCTGAAGCGGAAGATTCCAGGGATGACTCTTTGTACATCAAAGTTTTTACAATTATGTGTCACATTAAAAATATATAGCACTCCAACAAAGTAGTAGGATTATAAAACTTTAATAACTTATAAATATATACAACAAAACAAAAACAGTAAAAACATTTAAACATTTTTAGGGAAAAAGAAGGAAGTAGCGGTCGGTTGTGCGAATAGTCCCAAGGCAGCACAACGTCCAGATTTCTGGACGCCACCCAGGTGATGTTGCCTGGGTGCTGCACTGATTTCGGTATCCGGCGTGGGGCGTCGCGGGGGGTGGGTCATCAGTAGCGGTCTGTTGTGCGAATAGTTCCAAGGCAGCAGAACGATGGCACCAAGGTGATGTCCAGTAAGTTGCCGCCCTCCGAATAACGGCGTGGGGCGCCCCGGGAGGGGGGGGAGGCGGCGTGAACGGGCCTCCCCAGGTGGAGCCTCGTCTGCTGTAGTGGGGCGCCCCTTTACCGTTTCAGTTGCCATTCCGTCCGCTTTTGGTCCACTGTGTCAAAATCCGCAATTCAGCTGAGTTGCGCCCACTCTTGCGGTGCAGCGATAGGCAGCTGTCACAGGACTCTCAAAATGGCGGCAGGCTCTTTCCTTTTTGGGCCTGGTCCACTGAAATGGCCCTGGGACACCTTGGAAATCGGACGCTTGTCTGCTAGGTCTTGGACCCCATTCTCGAAAGCGTCCCCTCCGCCTTGAGGATTCTACAAAAGTCTTGGGGGCCCCCGACTCCTGCAGGCTTCCGGTGGGTAGCGGCTGCCATGATTGCTCGCGGAATGACCACGACGGAGCCACGAGATGGTGGTGCTTTCATGCTGACGCCAGCTTCAGTCTGAAACATCCAGAAACAAGGTGGGGCTTTCATCGTTTGGGAAAAAAAAAATAGTTTTCATCCAATGAAAAGTGTTATTTTTAGGTCATATGATCAAGCCTTCCATCATTAGGAAACCAAAAGTAAAATGAACCAATGAAAAGTTTTATAAACAAGTCACATGACCTGTTATGCGGCATAGGGTAAAAAAAGCGTAGAAAATCCGTTGGCACGTGAGGCGGCGTCAGTAGCGGACCGATGTGCGAATAGGCCGAAGGCAGCACAACGCGCCAAGATCCGGATGGCACCGAGGTGGTGTCCAGCAAGTTGTCACACTGGTGTGGCCATCCTACAATGCTGAACGTCGGCGTAGGGCGCCCCGTTGGCCTGTGAGATGGCGGCAGTAGCGGACCGATGTGCGAATGGGGCCAAAGGCAGCGCAACAATATTTTCTGAATAGAAGACACCACAAGGCGCTGAGATGCCAAGATCCGGATGGCACCGAGGTGGTGTCTAGCAAGTTGCCGCACTGGTGTGGCCATCCTACAATGCTGAAAGTCGGCGTGGGGCGCCCCGTTGGCCTGTGAGATGGCGGCAGTAGCGGACCGATGTGCGAATGGGGCCAAAGGCAGCGCAACAATATTTTCTGAATAGAAGACACCACAAGGCGCTGAGATTCGGTTAGCACCGAGGTGGTGTCTAGCAAGCTATGCAGCGGAGTTGCGTGCGCACTTGCGGCGAATAGGTCGAAGGCAGCACAACAATGTTTTCTGAATAGAAGACACCACAAGGCGCTGAGATTCGGTAGGCACCGAGGTGGTGTCTAGCAAGTTGCCGTACTGGTGTGGCCATCCTACAATCCTGCTCCGAATAACGGCGTGGGGTGCCCGAAGGGGGGGGGAGGCGGCGTGAACGGGCCTTCCTAGGTAGAGGCTCGTCTGCTGTAGTGGGGCGCCCCTTTACCGTTTCAGTTGCCATTCAGCTGAGTTTCGGCCGCTCTTGATGCTACAGCGACAGGCGGCTGCAAGAGGACTCTCAAAATGGCGGCCTGTTCTTTGGATTTGGGCCTGGTCCACTAAAATGGCCCTGGGACACCTTAGAACTCGGACGCTCGAATTTTTTTTCCTTTCCTCTACATGCAAAAAAAGGTAAATGCCCGGTACGTTACACGCTTCATCTGCCACGATGTACTCTCCAGAGGAACCGAAAAAAAATATAGTTATGGTAACTATACCATGCATCGTCATATGGAGAGGTGGCACCGATTAATTATAGTGCTGCATAAAAGAGAGATTTGGAGGAGAACCCCCGACCTGCCAGTACATTCATCAAAGAAGTGGCACTGACAGCATCAGAGGCAAGGGAAACGGTCCCAAATATTTAGAAGAACTTTGGAAAGATTAAAATGACATGTTTAGATTGTGGCAAATTAATTTCATGTGGACAGATGAGTGTTACTCTAATAAATACAGCATATGAACATCATCATAGTCGATGGTTGGTAGAGACATTTTGACTATATCCTGGACCTGCCCGTCCTCGCCCAAAATGGCGCCGGAATAAATGGGACTCGTAACTCCTTGTTGTGTACTGGTTGCACAACCTTGATATCACGAGATACGTATGCAGTTTTGAAGCACATGGCGGGCGGGGACGAGAATAGATTGAATATTTCGATATCCCTATTGATATTAAGTTCTGATGTGTTATTGATTACTGTACTATTGAAAGTTCGAATTAACGTCACCCATGGTACTTGCCCGCAAATGTATATCTAGATAATTTTATTGTAACTGGCCCTGTCGTATTTTAATTATAAAATGTACGTCCACCGATTCCGCAACTGTTAGACACTTTAGTTCTTGCAACCTAATGGCCCGCCCGTTACGTTCCTCTACAGTGTAAATGTCTACTCATCATATACGATTACAGTTTGCTCCGTGGCCGGCCCACGTGGTTATAGGCCCGTATTTGTATAATGACATTTTCACAATAAAGGTTTTTAAAAGAAAACATGGTAGTAGTATATACATTGGTAAAGTTTTTAATAATAGTCACTGTTTTAGAATCAGTAAAAGGCAAGTGAAATAAAGCAGACCAATTACATGAAGGGTAAAAGGTATAATACGCAGGAACGCAGTAAAGATAAATGGTCAAGGGCTGTTGTGTTTTCTACTCCTGCAACATAAAGTGATCGATAAGAATCTCATATTCAGGCGTATCGGCGACTAAGACAGCAGGCCGACCCTCTTTTGCTCAACGGCTCCGTCATGGGACGAAGAAACGCCCTTTTTCTCGAAAAAGGAATATATTTTACTTGCAGGACAGTTGTAAATTTTCCGGGAAAGTACATTAGCCTGGAACATTATAACATATATTTAAGAAAAAATAATGTTCGAAAGTAATAAAAAGCGTAATTTTTAGGTCATATGACCAAGCCTTTCATCATTAGAATAAGAAAAGTAAAATGAACCAATGAAAAGTTTTATTAACAAGTCACATGACCTGTTATGCTTACGTTACGCGCTGCGCGTCGCGCCCCGGATCACTTCCGGATGCGCTAACGCGGCGCGTCATATGACGCATTACGCGACAACGCAGGTCCAGAATATAGTCAAAATGTCTCCACCAACCAGCGGTCGGAACACAACCCCTTTCAGCAGGCTAAATAGTTCTGTTAAATGACAACAGAAGGGACAGGCAACAAGAACCATCAGTGAAAGAGGGGAGGGCTAGTTCTTCTCTACCGGGTCACGTTGGGGCGCTACCGGAACTGATCGAATTGGTAGTCTACAGTGTTTCTGGATGTTTCAGACTGAAGCTGGCGTTAGCATGAGAGCACCACCATTTCGTAGCTCCGTCGTGGCCATTCGACGAGCAATAATGCTAGCCGCTCCCCACCAGAAGCCTGCGGGAGTCGGGGGCCCCCAAGACTTTTGTAGAATCTTCAAGGCTGAGGGGACGCTTTCGAGAATGGAGCCCAATCTCTAGCAGACAAGCGTCCGAGTTCCAAGGTGTCGCAGGGCAATTTTAGTGGACCAAGCCCAAATCTGAAGAGCCGGCCGCCATTTTGAGAGTACTGTGGCAGCCGGCTATCGCTGCACCGCAAGAGCGGGAGCAACTCAACTACATGGTGAGCGAGACGCTGTAGTCGAAAGAGCGGGCGGTAAACAGCTGAATAGCGGAAGAGGCACAGTGTAGCAAAAGCGGGCGGAATGGCAACTGAAATGGTAAAGGGCCGCCCCACTACAGCGTGTCTTTAGGTGAAACGGATTGTGGGACAAGGTCAAGAATGGAAGAGTTACCAAAAGGCAAAAAGTTCCGCTTGATCCCGGGAGCCGGCCACCTATGTCGGGGGCGATCTCAGGCTACACCAGGAGAACACGACTTGGGGAGGGAGCCGGAGCCAAGCGCCCCCTCCGAGTCCGCGCCATCACACCGTCTCTCGGGGGCCTCCGTCAAGCGGTTCAGGGTGGCACCGCATTACATTGTTCACAAATGCAGTCACGTCCTCAAACAGCCCCCACTTTACTTTGAGAATAGTGAAGCTGAAGCAAGTGCAAATAGGCTTCAGACAGTGTTACAAGCACTCCTCAAAACTTTGAACCATCAGAGTGCATGAGTTTCATGCTCGATCGATTGAGCTAGCCGGATCGGGCAACAAAAAGTATAAAATAGTTATGTAAATAGTTGTTTAATAAAATGTTTTACCCTGTTACTTTGCTGGTGTGTTGTATATATTTGTAATATTTGCATAGAGTTTATCGTTATTTTGGGCGGGGTGGGTGGCGGAGCCGAGCTGTATTGCAGCCATCATGGTGTGGAGTTCAGTTCATCTCAATAGTTTCGTGTTTGTCATGAGGGGTTGTTCCTAATGTTTCTATTTTAGCGAGGTCAAAAAGAGATCCCATTAGTGGCCTACTGATTTTGCTCGATTCCTTTTGTTTTTTTACACGATTTTTCGCTATCTGCAAAGACTAAACAGAGTACTGCGACTCTGTGCTTGTTTGTAAATAGAGAATGAACCAAAGAGAACCAATTCTAAAACAGTAAATGCTTGGATAACAATCAATCAAATGGAGAGAGAAGCAGGCACGACGGATTACAACGGGGGCAAAGGCCTGCGTTAACTACCCTTCACTATCTGCAGATCAGTGTGCATAAACACGAAAATGTTTTTACTTACCACGTACTTGACATTCGATAGCTTATGATTTTTGCTATTAAAAAACCATTGAAATTCACTGAAAAAACCATAGGTTAGAGACCATATATAGTTAGGAATTAGCATTTAAAAAACCTTGAAAATTCACTGAAAAAACCATAGGTTATAGACCATATATAGTTAGGGATTAGCATTTAAAAAACCTTATTTTACTCACACAAAACCATTGAAATTCCATATATAGTTAGTTGCACTAACTATATATCGCGCACCCGCAATCCACTGCTGATGATGTCACATATTACATCATTCATAACATGGTCAGTGACATCACTGATGACATCACTGATGACATCTCAAATGACATCTCAAATGACATCACTGATGACATCACTGATGACATCTCAAATGACATCACTGATAACATCTCAAATGACATCACTGATGACATCTCAAATGACATCACTGATGACATCACTGATGACATCTCATTTGACATCAATGACCACATCACTGATGATATCATTCATGTGACAATACAATGCATCTCCTCACACTTTAATATAATCTCTGTTACACCCAGTGTTAAATACAGAGTATAATTTTTGAAACCATTGACACACCAATACTAGTTACTACATACGCACTCAGTGATTCCTATGTTTACACACACATTCACTCATTTACCCATACAATCATTCATACATACAATCACTCATCTTTACAACACTATCATATGCACTCATACACCTATACAGACTCTCACACTCTGTCACTCATCCATGGAGTTACTCACACACCTAGTCAGTCCTGTAAATAATCAATCACACTTCCATTTTCTAATCTATACAGTTAAACATAGAGCACCTTACATTTTGAAACATATACTAACACATACTTACTCTCTTATACAATCATTGATACAAGTACACATTGATTTGCACAGAGTCACACACCTCCCAGCCAGCCACACACACTCAGTCTCCCATACAAATACTTGGGCAATCAATCAATAACCCATATAGTTACTCATATAGCTACTGGCCAACACATGCAGCAGTTTATAGAACAACAGACATAATGATGCACAAATTAAGACAGTTTAGTCACTAACCCATGCACTCAGTGAGACACATTTAATCACTCACTCATACAGTCAGTCATGCACCTACTAAATCCTTCATCCAGACACTTCTACATCTACTCATTCTTCAATATGTAAAACATATTTAAACTTTACAGAAACACACAGTCACTGGATGATGTCATCAGTGATGTCATTTGAGATGTCATCAGTGATGTCATCAGTGATGTCACTGACCATGTCATGAATGATGTAATATGTGACATCATCAGCAGTGGATTGCGGGTGCGCGATATATAGTTAGTGCAACTAACTATATATGGAATTTCAATGGTTTTGTGTGAGTAAAATAAGGTTTTTTAAATGCTAATCCCTAACTATATATGGTCTCTAACCTATGGTTTTTTCAGTGAATATATATATATATATATATATACACACACAGACACACACACTCACACCCCGCAACTAAATCCAGTTCACCTTTAACGACTCTTCAAATTTCTGTTGGTCTATTTCTTTAACTTTCATAAATGTTTCGATTTATTACATTAGATAATATTGACTGATATTAACATTTTCAAAATAAACATTTTAATTTAAGAAATATTGAATTCACCTCTAATCCCATAATGCTTTCGCAACGTTGCCATGAGCAAGCCAAGACCAACCCCACTTGCTCAGTGTGTGATGTGCACCATATACATACAAAGTCAGACTTGGACAGAAAATAAGCCTGGGCATAAAAATAAAAGTGGCCTCCATTAGCGAGTTAGAGTGGCAAGAAACGTGGTCATGTTTGCAAATTGGGGCAGTTTTGAATTTGTAAAGACACTCTATTTTGTAAGATAATGGATTTGAGTTTGCTGCGGCGATGTTTGCTTTAATATCAGGAAAATCGGCAGAAAAACCATCCCAGCAGAACTTAAACAGTCAAAAACTGGCCCACACACTGACCTGTCAGACCAGTCGGTCAGGAACTGCTTGATTGTCCTAAAAGCCAGCCTGACAACATACAAATATATGCCATAGCTCTCAAAGCCCCCAAATTATGTCTCACTGATTTAGCCAGTTCAAGTGTTTTTTTATCTGCATTCTGGTACTCTGTGCTTAATTTGTAAAAAAATAAAAATTGTGCCATGGCCATTTTCAGGAGGCCACTGTAGCTTGCACCACCCATTGCCCCAGCCAGCGCTGCCAATGACAGTACCAACACAACTACTAACCATCACACTCTTAGATGTGTGACAATTAACACTATTCCAGGCCACCCACTACTACTATAAAAGTGGCTTGGGCGACAGAGAATAATGAATATATATATATATATATATTACCTACTGGCGGTCGCCAGTAGGTATATATAGTTAGGATTTTTTCTCTATGGGTTTTTTGAAAATTCTATGTCTAATAACTTTGGCGTTTGTGGACGGAATTGGCTGAAATTTTCAGGAAAATGGCACATTTTGTTTCTGAGCAGCCCCTGAAAATTTTGGGGGGGTTCGTCAAGGGGGGGCCGAGAAAAAAGGGGGGTCCCAAAACGCGTTTTTCCCATGTTAATTTCCATAGGGCGGTTGGCCTCACTTTTAGCCCGAACGGCTGAATGGATTTGCACGAAACTTGGCAAAATTGTAGGGACTGGTAGCCCGATGTGCCTTTTGTAGGTCTCAATATATGTGCTTCAGTGGATTTTGAGAAATTAATGTTCAAAAAAAGATATATATCTGTAACAGCGGACTGGGCAGCGCTCCGCTACGCGTACTTTTCGCGCAACGGAGCTTTGTGAAGCGAAGCTGATTGGTTCTCCGGCGTCTGTCAACATTCCAAACAGTCCGTAGCGGCCGCCATCTTGTCTCTCGGTAGGATCGAGAGACAAGAGGAGGCCAAAGCGAAGGGGCAAATGACCATAAGGGGGCATAGTACATTGTCGCTCACCCCCTAGGTTTGATGTGGAGGTTTTAAAAGGGCCCCGCGGGGCAAAAAAAATAAAAATAATAATAATCGAACAGCTGAATGGATTTGCACGAAACTTGGCAAAATTGTAGGGACTGGTAGCCCGATGTGCCTTTGCTAGATCTCAATATATGTGCTCCAGTGGATTTTGAGAAATTAACGTTCAAAAAAAGGTATATATCTGTAACAGCGCACCGCTTCGCGTACTTTTCGCGTTACGGAGCTTTGCGAAGCGAAGCTGATTGGCTCTCCGGTGTCTGTAAACATTCCAAACAGTCCGTAGCGGCCGCCATCTTGTCTCTCGGTAGGATCGAACAGCTGAATGGATTTGCACGAAACTTGGCAAAATTGTAGGGACTGGTAGCCCGATGTGCCTTTGCTAGGTCTCAATATATGTGCTTCAGTGCATTTTGAGAAATTAACGTTCAGAAACAAGATATATATCTGTAACAGCGCTCCGCTTCGCGGAGATAAAATTATATGTGTATTACCTAGCTGTTGCTAACACCAGTTAGCGACGGCTAGTAGAAGATAGCGACCATCTTGGGCCCCACTTTGCATGTGAGTGATATTTATCACTAATGACATGCAAAGTGGGCATGCCAAGATGTTAGCGACTGGAAACAGTCGCTAACATCGCTATCTCCTATTATCAACTTTTGGAAATATTCGAGATAAGGGCGAATATCTCCAAAAGCTACCACCTGCCCTGAGCAGTTCTTAGCCATGTTATCCAATGGGAGGTGGATAACATGGCTAAGAGCATTAGCTCGGTAATGCATGAATATCGCTGAGTTTTCAGCGATATTAATGCATTGCGGTCGTTTTTTATCGTATTTCCGATAAACTTTGATAATAGCAAGGTTTATCTGCGATAATTTCTGACGGTAAAAAAATCGTTGCTAAGCATCGTTAGGGATAAATATCGCTTAACTTTGGTAATATGCCCCAACGTCTGTTAACGTTCGATTCGAAGGAAATCAGGAAGTGTTGAAAAACATTGTCTGCGCCATCTTGTCTTTTTTCAAATGCCACACTTTTGTCGTGCACGGCAGCCATTTTAGATGCCTTGACCAGACCCACTCTGTGCACGCTGTCGATCCTTAGCATGGCTCCCCACCCTCGCAAGCATCTCCCCCAGGCAGTGGTCACCCCCGCTCTCTGTCTTATGCATGGGTAATAAACCTCCCCCATCTGCGCTGCTGTTCCCTGAGAATCACACCCTGTGCCCGCCCGACACCTCCCTTTCGCCCTATTCACTACCGCACCCTCTGACACTCCTTTTCCTCTGTGTCCGATTGTCCAGGCTGGTCCTAGGGTATCAGCTAGCCCTGCAGATGTAGTTTATGGCCACAGCTGTAAAGAATCACCCCTCTTCAAAGGAGTTATAGTAGATCAAGGCCCACACTCGATGAGATCCGTCACAGCAGAAGCGTTGCTATTATCTGAAAACCATCCTGTATTGTGATTGGGGAGGGGACCGAGCCTGAAGCGGAAGATTCCAGGGATGACTCTTTGTACATCAAAGTTTTTACAATTATGTGTCACATTAAAAATATATAGCACTCCGACAAAGTAGTAAGATTATAAAACTTTAATAATTTATAAATATATACAAGAAAACAAAAATAGTAATAACATATAAACATTTTTAGGGAAAAACAACGAAGTAGCGGTCGGCTGTGCGAATAGTCCCAACGCAGCACAACGTCCAGATTTCCGGCGTGGGGCGTCGCGGGGGGTGGGTCATCAGTAGCAAACTGTTGTGCGAATAGTTCCAAGGCAGCAGAACGCGCCGAAATCTAGATGACACGAAAGTGATGTCTAGTAAGTTGCCACCCAGCAAATAACGGCATGGGGCATCGCGGGGGGTGGGTCATCAGTAGCAAACTGTTGCGCGAATAGCTCCAAGGCAGCAGAACGATGGCACCAAGGTGATGTCCAGTAAGTTGCCGCACTGGTTTTGGTATCCTACAATGCTGCTCCGAATAACGGCGTGGAGCGCCCCGGGGGAGGCGGCGTGAACGGGCCTCTCCAGGTGGAGTGTCATCTGTTGTAGTGGGGCGCCCCTTTACCGTTTCAGTTGCCATTCCGTCCGTTTTTGGTCCACTGTGTCAAAAGCCGCAATTCAGCTGAGTTGCGCCCACTCTTGCGGTGCAGCGATAGGCGGCTGTCACAGGACTCTCAAAATGGCGGCAGGCTGTTTCCTTTTTGGGCCTGGTCCACTGAAATGGCCCTGGGACACCTTGGAAATCGGACGCTTGTCTGCTAGGTCTTGGACCCCATTCTCGAAAGCGTCCCCTCCGCCTTGAGAATTCATCAAAAGTTTTGGGGGCTCCGACTCCTGCAGGCTTCTGGTGGGGAGCGGCTCCCATGATTGCTCGCGGAATGACCACGACTGAGCTACGAGATGGTGGTGCTTTCATGCTGACGCCAGCTTCAGTCTGAAACATCCAGAAACAAGGTGGGGCTTTCATCGTTTGGGAAAAAAAAAAAGTTTTCATCCTATGAAAAGTGTTGTTTTTAGGTCACATGATCATGCCTTCCATCATTAGGAAACCAAAAGTAAAATGAACCAATGAAAAGTTTTATAAACAAGTCACATGACCTGTTATGCGGCATAGGGTGTAAAATGCGGAGAAAATACGTTGGCACGTGAGGCGGCGTCAGTAGCGGACCGATGTGCGAATAGGCCGAAGGCAACACAACGCGCCAAGATCCGGATGGCACCGAGGTGGTGTCCAGCAAGTTGCAGCACTGGTGTGGCCATCCTACAATGCTGAAAGTCGGCGTGGGGCGCCCCGTTGGCCTGTGAGTTTGCGTCAGTAGCGGACCGATGTGCGAATAGGCCGAAGGCAGCACAACGCGCCAAGATCCGGATGGCACCGAGGTGGTGTCTAGTAAGTTGCCGCACTGGTGTGGCTATCCAACAATGCTGAAAGTCGGCGTGGGGCGCCCCGTTGGCCTGTGAGTTTGCGTCAGTAGCGGACCGATGTGCGAATAGGCCGAAGGCAGCACAACGCGCCAAGATCCGGATGGCACCGAGGTGGTGTCTAGTAAGTTGCCGCACTGGTGTGGCCATCCAACAATGCTGAAAGTCGGCGTGGGGCGCCCCGTTGGCCTGTGAGTTTGCGTCAGTAGCGGACCGATGTGCGAATAGGCCGAAGGCAGCACAACGCGCCAAGATCCGGATGGCACCGAGGTGGTGTCTAGTAAGTTGCCGCACTGGTGTGGCCATCCTACAATGCTGAAAGTCGGCGTGGGGCGCCCCGTTGGCCTGTGAGTTTGCGTCAGTAGCGGACCGATGTGCGAATAGGCCGAAGGCAGCACAACGCGCCAAGATCCGGATGGCACCGAGGTGGTGTCTAGTAAGTTGCCGCACTGGTGTGGCCATCCTACAATGCTGAAAGTCGGCGTGGGGCGCCCCGTTGGCCTGTGAGATGGCGTCAGTAGCGGACCGATGTGCGAATGGGGCCAAAGGCAGCGCAACAATATTTTCTGATTTGAAGACACCACAAGGCGCTGAGATGCCAAGATCCGGATGGCACCGAGGTGGTGTCTAGCAAGTTGTGGCACTGGTGTGGCCATCGTACAATGGTAAAAGTCGGCGTGGGGCGCCCTGTTGGCCTGTGAGATGGTGTCAGTAGCGGACTGATGTGTGAATGGGGCCAAAGGCAGCGCAACAATATTTTCTACTATATTTTCGGAGTAGAAGACACCACAAGGCGCTGAGATGCCAAGATCCGGATGGCACCGAGGTGATGTGTAAGTTGCGGACCGATGTGCGAATGGGGCCAAAGGCAGCTCAACAATATTTTCTGAAGAGAATACACCACAAGGCGCTGAGATGCCAAGATCCGGATGGCACCGAGGTGATGTCTAAGTTGCGGACCGATGTGCGAATGGGGCCAAAGGTAGCGTAACAAGATTTTCTGTATGGAAGATACCACTAGGCGTTGAGATGCCAAGATTCGGATGGCACCGAGGTGATGTCTAGCAAGTTGTGCCACTGGTGTGGCCATCGTACAATGGTAAAAGTCGGCGTGGGGCGCCCTATTGGCCTGTGAGATGGTGTCAGTAGCGGACTGATGTGCGAATGGGGCCAAAGGCAGCGCAACAATATTTTCTGACTGACACCACAAGGCGCTGAGATGCCAAGATCCGGATGGCATCGAGGTGATGTCTAAGTTGCGGACTGATGTGCGAATGGGGCCAAAGGCAGCGTAACAATATTTTCTGTATGGAAGATACCACTAGGCGTTGAGATGCCAAGATTCGGATGGCACCGAGGTGATGTCTAGCAAGTTGGTGTGGTCATCCTACAATGCTGAAACTCAGCGTGGGTCACCCCATTAGCCTGTGAGATGGCGTCAGTAGCGGACCGATGTGCGAATAGGCCTAAGGCAGCACAACGCGCCAAGATCCGGATGTCACCGTGGTGGTTTCATAGTTGAGAGGCACTTCATCTGCAGTGGGGCGCCGAGATCCGGATGGCACCGAGGTGATGTCTAGCAAGTTGCTGTACTTGTGTGGTCATCCTACAATGCTGAAACTCGGCGTGGGTCGCCCCATTAGCCTGTGAGATGGCTGTTCTTTGGATTTGGGCCTGGTCCACTAAAATGGCCCTGGGACACCTTAGAACTCGGACGCTCGATTTATTTTTCCTTTCCTGTACATGCAAAAAAAGGTAAATGCCCGGTATGTTACACGCTTCATCTGCCACGATGAACTCTCCAGAGGAACCGAAAAAAAATATAGTTGTGGTAACTATACCATGCATCGTCATATGGAGAGGTGGCACCAATTAATTATAGTGCTGCATAAAAGAGAGATTTGGAGGAGAACCCCTGACCTGCTAGTACATTCATCAAAGAAGTGGCACTGAGAGCTTCAGAGGCAAGGGAAACGGTCCCAAATATTTAGAAGAACTTTGGAAAGATTAAAATGACATGTTTAGATTGTGGTAAATTAATTTCATGTGGGCAGATGAGTGTTACTCTAATAAATACAGCATATGAACATCATCATAGTCGATGGTTGGTAGAGACATTTTGACTATATCCTGGACCTGCCCGTCCTCGCCCAAAATGGCGCTGGAATAAATGGGACTCGTAACTCCTTGTTGTGTACTGGTTGCAGAACCTTGAAATCACGAGATACGTATGCAGTTTTGAAGCACATGGCGGGCGGGGACGAGAATTGATTGAATATTTCGACATCCCTATTGATATTAAGTTCTGATGTGTTATTGATTACTGTACTGTTGAAAATTCGAATTAACGTCACCCATGGTACTTGCCCGCAAATGTATATCTAGATAATTTTATTGTAACTGGCCCTGTCGTATTTTAATTATAAAATGTACGTCCACCGATTCCGTAACTGTTAGACACCTTAGTTTTTGCAACCTAATGGCCCGCCCGTTACGTTCCTCTACAGTGTAAATGTCTATTCATCATATACGATTACAGTTTGCTCCGTGGCAGGCCCACGTGGTTATAGGCTCGTATTTGTATAATGAAATTTTCACAATAAAGGTTTTTAAAAGAAAACATGGTAGTAGTGTATACATTGGTAAAGTTTTTAATAATAGTCACTGTTTTAGAATCATTAAAAGGCAAGTGAAATAAAGCAGACCAATTACATGAAGGGTAAAAGGTATAATACGAAGGAACGCAGTAAAGATAAATGGTCAAGGGCTGTTGTGTTTTCTATTCCTGCAACATAAAGTGATCGATAAGAATCTCATATTCAGGCGTATCGGCGACTAAGACAGCAGGTCGACCCTCTTTTGCTCAACGGCTCCGTCATGGGACGAAGAAACGCTCTTTTTCTCGAAAAAAGAATATATTTTACTTGCAGGACAGTTGTAAAATTTCCGGGAAAGTACATTAGCCTGGAACATTATAACATATATTTAAGAGAAAATAATGTTCGGAAGTAATTAAAAGCGTAATTTTTAGGTGATATGACCAAGGCTTTCATCATTAGAATAAGAAAAGTAAAATGAACCAATGAAAAGTTTTATTAACAAGTCACATGACTTGTTATGCTTACGTTACGCGCTGCGCGCCCCGGATGACTTCCGGATGCGTTAACGCGGCGCGTCATATGACGCATTACGCGACAACGCAGGTCCAGAATATAGTCAAAATGTCTCCACCAACCAGCGGTCGAAACACAACCCCTTTCAGCAGGCTAAATAGTTCTGTTAAATGACAACAGAAGGGACAGGCAACAAGAACCATCAGTCAAAGAGGGGAGGGCTAGTTCTTCTCTACCGGGTTACATTGGGGCGCTACCGGAACTGATCGAATTGGTAGTCTACAGTGTTTCTGGATGTTTCAGACCGAAGCTGGGGTTAGCATGAGAGCAGCACCATTTCGTAGCTCCTTTGTGGCCATTCCGCAACCAATCATGGCAGCCGCTCTTTATCGTTATTTTGGGCGGGGTGGGTGGCGGAGCCGAGCTGTTTTGCAGCCATCATTGTGTGGAGTTCAGTTAATCTCACTAGTTTTGTATTTGTCATGAGGGGTTGTTCCTAATGTTTCTATTTTAGCGAGGTCAAAAAGAGATCCCATTAGTGGCCTACTGATTTTGCTCGATTCCTTTTCTTTTTTTTTACACGATTTTTCGTTATCTGCAAAGACTAAACAGAGTATTGCGACTCTGTGTTTGTTTGTAAATAGAGAATGAACCAAAGAGAACTAATTCTAAAACAGTAAATACTTGGATAACAATCAATCAAATGGAGAGAGAAGCAGGCACGACGGATTACAACGGGGGCAAAGGCCTGCGTTAACTACCTTTCACTATCTGCAAAGAGAGAGTACTCCTAATAGAAATGAGGGGGGGGGCACCATTCAAAGCAGATCAGTGTGCATAAACACGAAAATGTTTTCACTTACCACGTACTTGACATTCGACAGCTTATGATATTTGCTATTAAAAAACCATTGAAATTCACTGAAAAAACCATAGGTTATAGACCATATATAGTTAGGAATTAGCATTTACAAAACCTTGAAAATTCACTGAAAAAACCATAGGTTATAGACCATATATAGTTAGGAATTAGCATTTAAAAAACCTTATTTTACTCACACAAAACCATTGAAATTCCATATATAGTTAGTTGCACTAACTATATATCGCGCACCCGCAATCCACTGCTGATCATGTCACATATTACATCATTCATGACATGGTCAGTGACATCACTGATGACATCACTGATGACATCACTGATGACATCTCAAATGACATCACTGATGACATCACTGATGACATCTCATTTGACATCAATGACCACATCACTGATGATATCATTCATGTGACAATACAATGCATCTCCTCACATTTTAATATAACCTCTGTTTCACCCAGTGTTAAATACAGAGTATAATTTTTGAAACCATTGACACACCAATACTAGTTACTACATACGTACTCACTGATTCCTACGTCTACACACACATTCACTCATTCACCCATACAATCATTCATACATACAATCACTCATCTTTACAACACTATCATATGCACTCATACACCTATACAGACACTCACACTCTGCCACTCATCCATGGAGTTACTCACACACCTAGTCAGTCCTGTAAAGAATCAATCACACTTCCATTTTCTTGTCTATACAGTTAAACATAGAGCACCTTACATTTTCAAACATATAGTAACACATACTTACTTTCTTATACAATCATTGATACAAGTACACATTGATCTGCACAGAGTCACACACCTCCCACCCAGCCACACACACACTCAGTCTCCCATACAAATACTTGGACAATCAATCAATAACCCATATAGTTAATCATATAGCTACTGATCAACACATGCAGTAGTTTACAGAACAACAGACATAATGATGCACAAATTAAGACAGTTTAGTCACTAACCCATGCACTCAGTGAGACACATTTAATCACTCACTCATACATTCAGTCATGCACCTACTAAATCCTTCGTCCAGACAGTTATACATCTACTCATTCTTCAATATCTAAAACATATTTAAACTTTACAGAAACACACAGTCACTGGATGATGTCATCAGTGATGTCATCAGTGATGTCATTTGAGATGTCATCAGTGATGTCATCAGTGATGTCACTGACCATGTCATGAATGATGTAATATGTGACATGATCAGCAGTGGATTGCGGGTGCGCGATATATAGTTAGTGCAACTAACTATATATGGAATTTCAATGGTTTTGTGTGAGTAAAATAAGGTTTTTTAAATGCTAATTCCTAACTATATATGGTCTATAACCTATGGTTTTTTCAGTGAATTTTCAAGGTTTTGTAAATGCTAATTCCTAACTATATATGGTCTATAACCTATGGTTTTTTCAGTGAATATATATATATATATTATAGTTATAGTTAGCTGAACATTTTACTCATACAAAACCATTGAAATTCCCACGTTATAGTTAGTTGGACTCACTATAACTCGCGCGCCCGCAATCCACTGCTGATGATGTCACATATTACATCATTCATGACATGGTCAGTGACATCACTGATGACATCACTGATGACATCATCCAGTGTCTGTGTGTTTCTGTAAAGTTTAAATATGTTTTACATATTGAAGAATGAGTGGATGCATAAGTGTCTGGATGAAGGATTTAGTAGGTGCGTGACTGACTGTATGAGTGAGTGATTAAATGTGTCTTACTGAATGCATGGGTTAGTGACTAAACTGTCTGAATGTGTGCATCATTATGTCTGTTGTTGTGTAAGCTGCTGCATGTGTTGATCAGTAGCTACATGAATGGCTATATGGGTTATTGATTGGTTGCCCAAGTATTTGTATGTGAGGCTGAGTGTGTGTGTGGGTGGCTGGGAGGTGTGTGACTCTGTGCATAGATGTGTGAGCAGTTGATTCACTTGGTGTATGGGTTCAAGAGTGCATGTGGAAACAGCTGTATGGGCTGTTGACTGTGTGCATGGGTGTGTTGGTGAGTGAATGGATATCTCAGTGCTACATGTCCAAGTAAGTACATATGTAAAACACAGTGCATGTGACAGTTGGCATATATAAATGACTATACATGAGAGCCTGTAATTGTGTAAGTGGCTGTATGGATCAATGTGTACTTGTATCAGTGATTGTAAAAGAGAGTAAGTATGTGTTAGTATATGTTTGTATAAGTAAGGTTTTGTGTGTATAACTGTATAGATGAGGAAACGGGAGTGTGATTGATTCTTTGCATGACTGACTAGGTGTGTGAGTAACTCCATGGATGAGTGGCAGTGTGTGAGTGTCTGTATAGGTGTATGAGTGCATATGATAGTGTTGTATTGATGAGTGACTGTATGTATGAGTGATTGTATGGGTGAATGAGTGGATGTGTGTGTAGACTTAGGAATCAGTAAGTGCGTATGTAGTAACTGGTATTGGTGTGTCAATGGTTTCAAGAATGGTAGTCTGTATTTAACACTGAGTGTATCAAAGGTTAGATTAGAGTGTGAGGAGGTGCATCGTAGTATCACATAAATGATGTCATCAGTGATGTCATCAGTGATGTCATTTGAGATGTCATCACTGATGTCACTGTCCATGTCATGAATGATGTAATATGTGACATCATCAGCAGTGGATTGCGGGCACGCGAGTTATAGTGAGTCCAACTAACTATAACATGGGAATTTCAATGGTTTTGTATGAGTAAAATGTTCAGCTAACTATAACTGGTGTGAAACCTATGTTTTTTTCTGTGAATTTCAAAGGTTTTTTAAATGCTAATTCCTAACTATAACAAATGTGAAACCTATGGTTTTTTCAGTGAATTTCAAAGGTTTTTTAAATGCTAATTCCTAACTATAACGATTGTCAAACCTCTGGTTTTTTCAGTGACTTTCAAAGGTTTTTTAAAAGCTAATTCCTTTGTATATCGAGTTTGTAACCTACGATTTTTAGTGTTTTTTTATTAGCTGTTTTTTATAACTATTAATTATTATTAATTTTTTTTAAAACAAAATTATTTTTTCAATGTATTTTTCTTTTTTTTTTTAATCATTTTTTCCTGGGGCGCTCAGGGTGCACGCACCGGTAAGCTTACCCGTATCATTTTGTCTTGGAGCGCTCAGGGTGCGCGCACCGGTAAGCTCACCCGAGAGCGCAGCGAGAGCGCCATTTCTGCATTCGTAAAAAAAAATATGTATGAAAACTAAATAATAATGCAAGGCATTCAGTACCATACTTATAAAAGTAGTATTTTTGATTTTCAGAAAGAAATGATTTTGCAATTCCGTAAAGCTAGCAAAACGTCATTTAGGCGCACCGCGTAAGCGCCTACGTTCGTGCTGCGTAAGCGCCCCCAGAAGCACTCCGGTGCACGCAGCGTAAGCGCGTCAAGTCATGTGACCTTAAAAAAACTCTTTTCATTGGTTGTTAAGCTTTTTTTACAAATAATGAAAACCCCACCCATTTCCTTCATTTCTTCTTTCACTTTTGTGACTGCAAGACCTGTTTTTTTCTGCTCTACCTTTTGGGGAATATAATGGCTGCTAGACCCACCAGTAGCATTGAGGACTCGGATGAGTTCATACAGGAAGAAGCTCCTCAGCCCAGGGTAAAGGAGCACTTCATATGGAAGTTTTTTACTATACCAGCAGGTAAAAAAAAGGTGAATGCTCCAAAGGTGGAGTGCAGAATTTGCCAAACTGTCCTTTCACGGGGTGACCCTACAAGGAAATAAAGTTTTGGCAATTCGACCATGATTCGGCACGTTCAGAGGAGGCACCCCTAGAACTATGCCCGGGAGAATGTCAGGGCTCTGGCACGAAATGCCCCAAGGGATGGTGCTTCAACTTCGACTGGAGGACCAACTACATCATCAGTGAGAGGGAGACCTGAACAGCTGATTCCTAATATTCAGTCTGTTTTTGATGGCATCACTATAAAATGTAAAGACTGTGATGAACTACTTTGTTACGGTGAACAAAGTATTATGAACATTGTCCGAACAAGGGAAAACCACCGCTGCAGTCCCCAGCCCTAATTTTTACTCCTTTATTTGCTCCTGTTGAGCAGTTTGACATTCCCTATTTTTGTTTTTGTTCACTAAGAAAACCTAAAAAGAAGAAAAAAACAGTTCTTTTTAGAACTACCTCCAATTCTCCAAAAAGAGCTGTATTCTTAACAAATACAAAAGGAGTGAGTGAAGTGGAGTGCAGTGAGAAAGGAAAGGAAAATGAGTGAGGGAGCAAAAAAAGGGACGAGAGGGGAAGGGAAGTGAAGTAGGGTGATTGAAAGAAAGTAAGGGAAGGGAAAAGAGTGAAGGAGCGAAAGAAGGGATGGGACAGGAAGGAAAGAAAAGGAGAAGGTCTGAAAGAAGGTGAGTGTGAGAGTATGGCTGAGTTACAGGGAGTGAGCGTGACAGAAGAGGAGTGAGAGACTAAGGGGACAGACAGAATAAGGCTAACAGAGAGAGAATGAGGAAAGGGGAGTGTAGAACTAAGAGGACAGAGGGAGTAAGGGAAGGAGTTAGTAAAGTGGAGTAAGGAGAATAAAGGAAGGGAAAAGAGTGAAGGAGCAAAAGAAGGGACGAGAGAGAAAGAAAAGTAAAGGAGAAGGTCTGAAAGAAGGTGAGCGTGGGAGTATGGCTGAATTATAGGCAGTGAGTGTGATAGAAGAGGAGTGAGAGACTAAGAGGACAGAGACAATGAGGCTAACAGAGAGAGAATGAAGGAAGGGGAGTGTACAACTAAGAGGACAGAGGGAGTAAGAGAAGGAGTTAGTAAAATGGAGTAAGGAGAGTAGGGGAATGAAAAAGAGTGAAGGAGTGAAAGAAGGGAAGAGAGAGGAAGGAAAGTAAAGGAGAAGGTCTGAAAGAAGGTGACTGTGGGAGTATGGCTAGGTTACAGGGAGTGAGCGTAACGGAAGAGGAGTGAGAGACTAAGGGGATGGAGAAAATGAGACTAGCAGAGAGAGAGAGAAGAGTGTAGAACTAAGAGGACAGAGGGAGTAAGAGAAAGAGTTAGTGTAGTGGAGTAAGGCCAGTTAGAGAAGGGAAAAGAGTGAAGGAGTGAAAGAAGGGAAGAGAGAGAAAGGAAAGTGAAGGAGAAGGTCTGAAAGAAGTTGAGTGTGGGAGTATGTCTGAGTTATACGGAGTGAGTGTGACAGAAGAGGACTGAGAGACTAAGAAGACGGAGAGAATGAGGCTAACAGAGAGAGAATGAGGGAAGGGGAGTGTAGAACTAAGAGGACAGAGGGAGTAAGAGAAGGAGTTAGTGAAGTGGAGTAAGGAAAGTAAGGGAGCGAACAATGTGACACATTAGCAACTTTTTTCATACAAAAAGTGAGTAAAATATATTGAGGAATTTCTGTAGCACAGGACGACTGCCCTCCAATTGCTGTAGCACAGGACGACTGCCCTCTAGTTGCTGTAGCACAGGACGACAGCCCTCCATTAGCAATCTCTTCATTGACTTCCTCTTCTGCCAATTATATTAATAACTCTGATTCACTTCCCCCTCCGTGTCATAAAAGTACGCTAAACTGTTGGCCCAGACTAAATACCAAGGTTCTAATTGAATTACTTAATACGATCAAATCTGGATCACCTAATGATCCCCTACCCTGTTCAATACTTAAAAAGCTTAGCCCTCAGTCCCTTGACATTATAACTGACTTGCTCAACACCTCTCTTCAGGAGGATACTGTACCAGCAGAATGGAAACACGCTATGATCCATCCCCTACTTAAGAAAGCTGGTACTGACCCCAATCAACCTTCCAATTTTCGACCCATCTCTCTCTTACAAGTGTTTTCTAAGATTTTAGAAAAACATATTCATCAAACTCTCGCGGCATTTGTTACTGCCCAAGATTTGCTACCCCCGTCAATCAGGTTTTAGAGCTGGATTCTCTAAAGAAACTACTTTATTAGGAGTCACAGAAAACATTCGTAGTTTATTAGACAGAGGAGAGACGGTGGCTCTTATACTCCTGGATTTAAGTGCCGCATTTGATACGGTTTCCCACACTGTATTAATTAACACACTGCGAGCACTAGGCATCCGTGGTTCGGCACTCAACTGGCTAATCTCCTTTCTGTCGGAACGTACCTTCCAAGTTTTCTCTCAATCTGCCTGCTCAGACACTCATGTCTTTGAACATGGTGTACCGCAGGGCTCTATACTCAGCCCACTATTGTTTAATCTATACATGAGTCCCTTAGCTAAGGTGGTCAAGGACTCAGGCCTATTAATGTATTCATATGCCGATGATTCTCAGTTGATCTTTTCCCTCTCTTCTGAGAGTATCGATACTCCCTCCACACTTAAAACTGGTCGCACTAAAATAGCAGTATGGATGCAGGATCATTTCCTCAAATTAAATGGGGAGAAAACCGAAGTCGCCATTCTCAGTAAAAATAAAACCCTGTGGGGCCCCCAACATTGGCCTAAGGAAATGGGCGCGCTCCCCACCCCTATCTCACAGGTACGCAATCTAGGCATTATTATTGACGACTCCCTCAATATGCACCAACATGCTGTAAAAACTTCAGCCACATGTTTCGCAATCCTAAAGTGGCTAAAGGAGATCTGCTGGATGCTACCAGAGTCAACTCAGAAAACCGTAGTCAATGCCTTGATTACTTCAAGGATCGACTACGGCAACATACTCTACCTGGGCTCAAAAAAAGCAACCATCCATAGATTGCAGGTTGTCCAGAACTCTGCTGCCAGACTGTTATGTAAAATTCCCAGAACCATTCCTACTACCAGATACCTCCGTGACCTTCACTGGCTCAGGGTCGAAAACAGAATCAAATTTAAAGCACTCTGTTTTATGCACAAAATTAATACCGGATCGGCCCCAAAATATCTCCAATCACTTGTTCCCCCCTACTGCCCGTCCCACACTCTCCGTTCCTCCACATTAAACCAGTTTTTCATTCCTAAATTCAAGCTTTGTCGCATGGGCGGCAAATCTTTCTCCTATCTTGGACCCCGGCTATGGAATTCTTTACCTTTCCCGATACGCATTGAGACTAACTTTATGAAATTTCGAAAAGCCTTAAAAACCTGGTTATTCGATATCTAGACACTCCCCTCATCCTTAGTCCTTCTTTAATTTTCACAATTTCGCGCCGGGAAACCCTCTGTGGGTAGCTGTTGCGCGCTAGAAATGCAAAAACTAAACTAAACTAGTGGAGTAAGGAGAGTAAGAGAAGGGAAAAGAGTGAAGGAGTGAAAGAAGGAAAGAGAGAGGAAGGAAAGTAAGGAGAAAGTCTGAAAGAAGGTGAGTGTGGGAGTATGGCTGAGTTATAGGGAGTGAGCGTGACAGAAGAGGAGTGAGAGACTAAGGGGACGGAGAGAATGAGGCTAACAGAGAGAGAATGTGGTAAGGGGAGTGTAGAACTAAGAGGACAGAGGGAGTAAGAGAAACAGTTAGTGTAGTGGAGTAAGGAGAGTAAGAGAAGGGAAAAGAGTGAAGGAGTGAAAGAAGGAAAGAGAGAGGAAGGAAAGTAAAGGAGAAGGTCTGAAAGAAGGTGAGTGTGGGAGTGTGGCTGAGTTATAGGGTGTGAGCATGACAGAAGAGGAGTGAGAGACTAAGAGGACGAAGAGAATGGGGGTAACAGAGAGAGAGTGAGAGAAGGGGAGTGAGTAAGTTAGAGGCCATAGGGATTGAGAGAAGGAGTTACTGAAGTGGAGTAAGGAGAGTAAGGGAAGGGAAAAGAGTAAAGGAATGAAGTAAGAGAAGAGAGAGGAAAGAAAGTAAAGGAGAAGGTCTGAAAGAAGGTGAGTGTGAGAGAGGAGTGAGAAAAAGGGGAGTAAACGTGGGAATTCAGAATAAGTGAGGCAAGCGCAATAAGGGAACAGAGGTGTGGGAGCATCAGAGAAGAGTAGTGAGGTTAAGGAAAAGAGTATAGGGAAAGTAAATTTTGTACATCAAACTTACCTTATAAGTAATGTAAACTTAATTACATATTTTCATTAAAATTTATATCTGTGAAAGAGAAAACAAAATAAGTTACAATATCTATAATATATATTTTACAATACAAGTGACAAAGTAGGAGATTAAAAGTCATAAAAGGTTAGTAAGAGATAAAGTAGAAGTGAAGGACTCAGAAAGAAAAACAAAGGAATGGTGAAGGTCAGAGAGAGTTAAAAAGAAATAGAGAGAGAGCAAATTACTAAAAGGATAATGACATGGATACATTCAGTGACAGTGAACAAGAGCAGGAGAGAGAAATAAACTGAAGGTGAGTAAGATCCTAAAGGAATATGCATTAGGAAAACTAAAGACAGAAAGGGGAGTGAGTGACAGAGAAGCAGGAGTGAATAACGGTGGATTAATGACAATGAGGCATGGAAGGTGAGTGAGGGTGAATGTAGGGTTGTAAGACAGTGAGGAGACAATGGGAGTGAAGGTAACAGAGAGGGAGTGAGGGAAGACAAGTGAGAATATAAGAGACTGGAGGGAGTAAGAGAAAGAGTGAGTAAAGGGCAGTAAGGTGATTAAGGGAAGGAGAATGACTGAGAGAGCAAAGGAAGGGAAGAAAGGGAAGAAAAGTGAAGCAAAGGGACTGGGAAAAGGCGAGTGCGTGACAAAAGAAAGAAGAAGGGTAGTTAAAGATGATGAATGAGGATAATTGAAGGAACTGAAGTAAGGGAACAAGGGTGAGGGAGGGTGAGTGAAGGAGAGTGAGGTTGATGAAAAAGGGAAAATAAAAAGAGGAGAAAAGCAAATGAGCTTGAGACAAAGGAAGTAAAGGAGTGAGAACATAGAGGTAGTGAAGGAAAGAGTGGCAGAAAGAAACTGAGTAAGAGAGCAAAGAAAGATAAGTAAGGGAGTGTGGGTGAGTTTTAGGGAGTAAGCATGACGGAAGAGGAGTGAGAGAGTGAGAGGATCGTGAGACTGAAGCTAAGAGACAGGGAGTGAGGGAAAGGGAGTGAGGATGTGAGAGGACAGAGGAAGTGAGAGAAGGAGTGAGTGAAGTGTAATAAGGTGAGTGAGAGAAGGGGAATTATTAAGGGAACAAAGAAAGGAAACAAGGGGAAGGGGAGTGAAGTAGAGTGACTGACAGCTGGAAAGTAGTGGATGGGAGAGAGGGAAAGGGCCGTGAAGGAGTGGTTAATGAGAATAAGTGAGGAAAGTGGAATAAGGGAAGGGAAGTGAGGGAGAGTGAAAAAAGGCCAGTGAGGGTGAGTTAAGAGGAGTGATAGAGGGTGGAAATAGGTAAGTGAGCATAAGAGAATGGGAAAATAATATATATTTAATAATAGAAAATACAAAATAATTTCAACAACATGTTATATGGTTTATTTGTGCTGTTCTCAGAATATATTAAATTTCACTTAAAACAGTGACTTCAATAGTACTCATCATATAACAGCGGGCAAAAAAAACCCACAATCAAAATGATTGTGTTTAAAAAACCCATAAAATCTTTTCTTAAATAATGTAAAATTTTGAAAAAACATATCTAAACTCACTTTTGATCCATCCACTTTTCCACGAGGCCAAATAGTATATGGAAAGTCCTTTTTTTGGAAATTAGTCCAGAGTATTTTATTTTTTTTTTGAAAACCTTTATTGACATCAAAAGAAGACAAATCGAGGCCCACAACCAAGCCGGCCGGCCGCAGTGTACAAAACAGTCAGGAGTCACCAGGCAAATATTCCATAAGCAATCAATACAAAGCAGAGGCAGCACAATCACAATAGGGGAGAAGAGATACAGAAACTAAAGGGCTAAAACACAGGAGTAAATAAGGCTTAATTTTACAATAAGGGGAGAGGACGTATGACAGGCGCACTTGCAATACGGAGGCATCCAACATCCCGTAACCAACCTCAACATTAAGAAGGGGGCATGGGGCAGAATATCAGGGGGACAACACAATGCATTCAAGAAATCAGGATATGTGAGATACAGTCAGCCCCTGAGCATTATCATCGTAACCCGCCCGCCACCCGAGACACTACCAAGCCAGAACAGAGGGATCGGAAGACAATGCATTAAAACCCGCCCGTCATAGTACCCTCTGGGACGCAGGAAGGAAAAAAAGGGGGGGGGACTGGGTAGGGAGGGGGGAAGAGGAAGGGAAAGGAAAATGGAGGGAAGAAAAACAGAACAATAAAAAGGAAATCAGGAAATATGAAAAAAGAAAGGTAAAAGACACGCCGACACGGCCCCCCGTGGCGGGAGGACAGGAGACAAAAGGATTAGCGGCCCAAGTGGGGCATGGCGATCGGGAAGAAAGACAGCCGAAATATAGCAGGAGAAGTAACGATGCCATACCCCCACCCGAAACACACCTTAGGAGGTCGGGACAGACGCGGCCTCACGAAAAAGAGATACAAAAGGGCCATAGAACCAGAAGACAAACAAAAAACAGAACCCAACCCACCCGTCCCACCCTGCACCCCTGTAGAAGGCTATGGCCTACCCTTCAAACAGCGTGCCTGTCGCCCTAAACCAGAACCCGAAATATAGCGAGAAGAAAGAAAGAAAGAAAAAAGAGACAAAAAGGCCACAAAAGCGGAGAAAAGAAAACAGGAGGGAGGAGCAGAATAACTATAATACAAACGGTAGGCCGCAGCCCTCCGCCCAACCCGACAAGTACAATCAAAAACAGACCAGGACGACATCCCATCACGCGCCACAAAATATTAGGAGAAGGGGACCTCCCACCCTCCTACGATCAGAAACAATTATGCAACGAAATCGCATACCGGGAATCAAGCAGAAGTCGTACATTTCACCCCAACCCTTCCGAGCGACAAACCCCACCCACCACATGGCAATGTACAACCACATACTAAATACGAAATCAGCATATAATCGAGTGGAATGGTGACTAGCATAGCTACGTGGGGTGTAGATAGATCCACAAGTGAGCAGTAGTCCAAACTGAAAATACCGATGCATCAACAATCGAAGCACGAGCCATGAAAAACAGGAGTTCAGATGCGCCACTGGAGCGGGCGAGGTGGTCCCAATTATAGACACAGGCAAAGTCATCGAAGCAGGGACAGGAGGAAGTCCACCCATAGTTTCAGGCAACAATGTCGAACAGGGTCGCAGTACAGCATCCGAGTCCCCGGGGTCCGAACCCCGAAAGGCAGGGCACCCCAAAGTCACCAGCACACTACACGATCCTCGATCAGTGGTGGAGACACTCAGGTCAATCGAGGGGGGTGAGGCAATGAAGTCATCGAAACAAGAGGGCGACAAGAAGAAACGGCCGCCCAAAATGGCGGCGGATCGTGGCGGACCCACCGAGACGCCCAGGGCCAGGGAAGCGTGCAGGGATCTCAGGGCTTCCAGGATATCTCTGACTGTCGGCTCACGCCCACCAGATCCGATCCCCACACAATCAGGCAACTCGGGCCCGCCGCCACAGGGTGACTCTCGTTCCAGAGGGCCGGCTGCCATTTTGTGAATCAGCCCAATCGCCGCCCACGAGGACCCCCGGAAATAACAGTTCTCAAATGTAGGACTTTACAAGCGCCGGGGGTCCCAGCAAGGGCGGCCTCGATGCCAAAAGGATGTCCGCCCAAAATGGGTCTCCGCCAGCACCAGCACCGGTGCCCCAAACAAGCGGAGTCCGGGCCCCGAAGACCAGGACAAAGCAGTGGCGGGGGGAGACCCCCTCTCAGAATCAGGTCCCGGGGCTTCTCACCCGCGTCGGCCACGCGGCCACCAGGGCAGGACCGGGTCAGGATCGCCGGGATCTTCGCACATCGGCTCCCAACACTGGTTCTCGCTCTCGGCCGGGGCCGAGAGCCGTCGGATCCCACCGGCCAGGTCCCGGTCCAAGTCTCGCAGAGGCCCCGATCTCCCAGAGGCCACAACTCCGGAGCCACTGCACGCCGAGACCCCGGGGTCAGATGGTAAGGACAAACAAGCCGTTATGTTTCCAATTCCCCAGAAATGCGCCGTCCCGGGACAGGATAAAAGACAGGATAGGCAGTCAGGATGGAGGGCTGCGGGAGCCGAGCTAAAGGGCGACCATTACGGCCGCGAGCTAGGCTCCTCCCCCCCAGAGTATTCTTAATTTCTCATTTACCCGACTTTCTGAAAGAAAAGCTCCAACATCTTTTACATTATGAAACAAGAGTTTTATTTCCACCTCTAGCTTACTTTTTATAAATATTTTGTATAATACTCACAGCACACACTATATGATATACATATACTATCTCTATGAGAACTACATGTTTTTTATTATCTTCATCACTCTCATTCAGAAAGTAATTTTGAACAGCAAACTAAATTATATTAACTGCTGCAATCTTCATAGGCCAATTACCTTCCCAAAAATTTCGGTTGTAAGAACACTAGGTAAGAATTTAGCAAGTCAGAAGGCAAACGTTGTTTGAAAGTCAATTGAGTATCATTACAGTGTTTCCATCCTTTTTGACATTTTAAATAAGCTGTGTAATGTCCTGATGTTGTTGAAGGACTATCATGGTAAATAATTGCTGCAGTTGTAAAGGTTCTTCCTGAAATTGATAATTGAGAAGCCACAACATTTTTAATTAATGTTGTCAATTTAGTTCCATCAGGTCTACTCGTTGGAACATTAAAATAACATACTGTCCATATCTTTGTAAAAATAAAGTTGATAGCATTGCTGATTTACATTGAGTACAGACCATGCTTTGATTTGCTTGTCTAACTAGATTATTAAATGACACTGATTTGCAGTCTGGTAAAGTCAAATATATAAATCTTTCAGTGTCTATTGTAGTACTACTTGAAAAGGAGCAATTGTCGCAGTCATGCTGCCATTTATAAGAAAGGCCAAAAAGATGTTCTACATCTACACCTTCATCTTGCAAAACAACAAGCATATACATTAGAAATTCCTGACAATCTTGCTGAATATTCTGTGAAAATTGATTAAGACCAGAACATATGTCTAAAACATTTCGAATTTCAGAAACACTTTGTATTTTTGTTCTATCACTGCTACACTTCTCTAACACATAATTTAATAAACAACAAAATGTTTGATCACGATTTTCAACAATCTGTTCTTGTACAGTTTGGAGAAAAAAAACAACATTAACCACTACATTAGCATAGCAGTTGACACCAGAACTGTTTTCAAACTGAAATCCAACAACATCTTTAACTGAATCCTTTTCCTTTCTGCTTACAATTACTGGTTCATCTACTTTTTTTCTTTTTGCTACAACTACACTACAATTTTTCTCATTTCTTCTTTTTCGGCCTCCCACACGCTTTTCAAATAGAGGATATTGAGGTAAATTTGGAGCATACTCTCTTCTTAACCTATTATATTCTTTTACACAATTTAGATCTGCATTAATCTTTGTCTCATCAAAATCAATCGAGTACAATCCTGATAAAGTTCTGACTCGAAATAAAGCAACAAATGCCATACCCTCCTTGAACACAGAATTTCCAATATTCACCAAAGCACTATCAACACTTAAACCTTGAGATTTATGAATAGTCACTGCATATGCCAAAGAAACAGGAAACTGTTTTCTGCGGACATATAAATCTTTCACAAGCAAAAATCGGGCAGAACAACGACTGATTTGTTGTACTTCTTCAATACCATCAAATTTAATTTTTATAAATTCAATTCCATCTCTATTTCGGTAATTCACAAAATCGACAACATGACCCATTGCTCCATTTACTAAACCTCTTTCCACATGTAAATTACGTCGTAAAATTATATGACAATTTAAAGATGCATACAGAGTCTTTTCCATACCAGCAGTTTTAGATATTGTCTTCTCTAAAGAAACCAATTTTGATTTCAACTTCTCTGACAAAATAATAGTTGCTCCTTCATGTTCAATTTTATCAATAGCTTCCAGTTTCACAATCTCTTGATTTTCCAACTTTAACATTTTGTTGTTGAAGATTGAACATTCTTGCAGAGTTGGCATCAAGCATATGACAGATTTGCTTTCAGGAATTTTCTTAAAAATATTCTCTGGGAGAATATTTTCATTTGGAAACAAATTTCAAATTAATCGTCCATGTAAAGCTTCTTTGCCATGCTCAGTTAGTTTCCCAATTCTTACATCTTGTAGAATATTTTTATAATCTTCATCCTTTGCCTGTCGCATATTTTGAAGCAGTTCTGCATATTGAAATTTAACCATATGTTAACATTGCCAATGCTTCCTAAGCACTTCCTGGTATCTTCATGCGTAAGCATTTTAAACACTGGCTGTCCTTTCACTGGAGTTAGTTGCAGTAGATCTCCAAAAACAATGATGTGTTTGCCTCCAAATAACACATCATAGTCTGTTTTAAGAATTTCTTGCATTCTTAAATGCACAAAAGCAAGCATTACTTACTTCATCAATGATAAGAAGTTTTATTTTCTTTAGGACTCTTGAAACTTTACAAAAAGCTTCTCCAGATAGCTTGTGGTATTGTAATTTGTTATCATGCTCCACTGGCAGCATCAATAAGCGATGTAAAGTAATCCCTTTAATGTTGTGTGCTGCCAACCCAGTTGGAGCAGTAACAACACAAGAGAGCGGTGACTCCGTTGTTTTCTGCAAATATGTTGCAATCGCTTTAATCAGGAAACTTTTTCCAGTTCCTGCTTCTCCACTCACATATAGTCAGACAGGTACAAATGATGTACATGAGCACTCTTTTTTCTCATGAGATAAACCATGCTCAATGTGTTCTGTGACTTCGTCATATATTTGTCTCTGCTCAACGTTTAGTTGTTTTTCCAAATCTTCTAAGTGAACTCCATCCTCCTGAGCTTGTTCCATGGCTCTTTCAACTTCATCCATGGCAGTGGCAGCTTCATTTTGTATAATTGGTCCTCCTAGTGGATCCTGACTCAATGAAGCAGAACTCTGACTATCTTGAGAACTGTCTCTAGCAATCTCTGCTGCAATTGTAGCTTCTTGCTGTATTTCCTAGTTCAACATTTGCAGGTAATTCGAAAAAACAGGACATTCTATCGTATCCTTGGTTGCATTGAACAAATCTTCATAAGTAAGAAAATCTCCAATTAGTTTCTCTTCTGTACGCCAAGGCTTAAAGAGTTGCAAAAGAGCTAAGTAATAAAATTCCCTTTTGTCCGGAGAATCACAACTCAATTTTCGATGATTAATCAAATGGCCTTTTCTTTGTTTCATTAGACAGCCTTCACAACCAATTACAGCATATACACACTTCTGTGACGTTCTTTTTAAAAATATAGGTTTGCAGAACTTCATAGAGACAAACGTTCTCAAGATGAGTACTTCTATTTGGATAGTATGTATCCAACATGTTTGTCTTCAAAATATCTGTACTGTCTGGTTCTTTCTCCGTCAAATACTCTATTTCTTGTACAGATTTCAAAACTCGGTTTCGTGTTGCAGCAAGACCTAGACTCACCCAAATGATGGTTCTAGATTTGGCATATAGACTTGCTGATGATAACCGATCAGAACATTCATATGCTCCAATTTCTCGATGCGACAACATCTTCAAACTGTAACTGTATAATTTCTTGCTTAGACTCTTTTCTTGTGAAATTTCCTCCCACATTTCCTTCAGTTCTGTCTTTTCTGATTTTGTGATGTAAGATGTCACATATCGAGCCACAGCAATAGAGTTGTCAGCCACATATTGAATATCCATGTTAGCATTCCACATGGACAAAATGACTGGGTTGTAGTCATTTATGAATTTGGATTCCTCATTTCTTCTTCGGTTGTATGTATTTTTGGGTGATTTTCTTGTCACAGTATGTCGCAGAGAAGACATAAAATTGTTGACTCTTCCTTTCGATGTTACTGGACATGGAAATGCAAAACAACATTTCGTGTAGAACTTGTCCTTGGATTTGTATTTTTGACGACAGTATTTCCCACAACGATGGGTTTGAAAGCGTAAAACTTGATGTCTTAAATTGTTTTCTTCTGTACTTTTCGGAACAGCACATGTAGAATACTGCTCAATGAAACTCATCACTTTTTCATCTGAATCTGTTCCAAATTTTGGTGCATCTTTAATCCATACCAGCATATGTATATGAGGAGCACCTCTTGCTTGATACTCCTTTCTCCAAAAGAAATCCAACACCTCTCCAAGCGGAGGATTTTCAATATTTTCAATGTTTTTATTTGCCTCTCGTAGAAATTCAAGTAAGTCTTCCCAAGCATACTAAGCACAGCTAAGAGTGAGGAACCATGTAGGAGTTCCTAAGTTTCTTAGCATACATTTCAATTCCCCATGACGACGGTACCAGTACTCATTGGTACCACGCTGACATGCCATGAGATTAATTAGCTGAGATTGCAAAACACTGTCTTGCAGTTTCACTTTATCCATAAAGTCCCTTGCTGAAACATTTTGTAGATGTGCTCCACTTTTCAGTATATGGTTTACTGCATAAGAAGGTCCAGACAAGTCACTCTCAAACAGTAGATGGAACAAATATGGAATGCATTGACGAAACCTTGGATCTTCTGCATATAATCTTGAAGTCCGGTATTCAGATGCAGGAATTTGAACAGGTCGGTCGTCATATCATCCACCTTCATCTGTTGGGAATAACTGTGGAAAACAACGAGCTTCCAAACTTTCTTCCCATACACTAATGGGACTTCCTTTGGCTTCTTTCATTTGAAACAAGTCAATAGAATTCCCCATTACTTCTTTGGAATGCAATGGATGAACACTATAATGTTCAGAAATTTCTTCACTTCTAGAGACATCAACTTTTTCAATTTGCCCAGCTGAGCAATCAGTGTCGTCTTCTACAGTTGTCTCCTCTTCTTCCACATACATATTTTTATAGTACTGATTATTTTTTATCAGATACAACGTTGCCTTCTTGACTTTCCTAACATCCACTAATTCTTGCCAGATTTTCTTACTCTTTGTCGGAACAACATTAACTAGAATAACTAGAGGTTCCTCTTCTACTTTTTCGACACCAATTGTATCAATATTTTTCTTAAAATCTAGAGGCAAATAAACAACTCTTCCCTTTAATCCTCTCTGTAAATCTGAAGTAGGCAATTTCCCTGTCTTAGGCTCCATGCGAACAATAGCCTGAAAAGGATGCACACATTGAATCAGAATAGGCTCATAGTTATTTAAATCCATCAATTCAGAAGGAATGTCTACCAACTCCAGATTATTATGGACAGCTCTAGCAGGCATTCTATTTTCATTTCATTTATTATAACAATATTCAAAAATACGTTGATCAGAACCCAAATCAAAACAATTTTCTACCAACAAATAAGTTGCAAAATCCTTCCACTCATTATTATTTATCTTTTCACTTTTTACGTATAAATCAACTAATCTAGTTTGATGCTTATAATGAGTTCGTCGACAACACACACAAGTAAAATTAGGCCTTTCACTTGAATTCACCTTAAACTTTGTAATTTCATGTTCAAATTTTTCTATACTTGAAATCTCTACATTCTCTTCTACATTACTTTCTATTACTGTATCAGTTTCTGCACTGACCTCTTTTTCACCAAAGTAACAAAACTCAATTTCTTCACAAATGTTTTTCACATCTAATTCAGTTCCATGCAAAAGAGCACGGTTTAACTGTTTTAGTTTAAGTGCTGGACTTTTTGCATAATGCAACCTTCTCACTAATTTCCTCACTTTATTATGATGCACTGCTAACATCCTAAAATGATGAAAAACACTCTGACATACTTTTCTTGAAAGACAAGCCAGTGAATGCCCTTGCAAACCTGTTTTTTCTCTCACTCTACAAGGATCTAACTCTTGCAAAATTTTGATTTTTTGTTTTAGACGTTTCTTAGTATATGTCCGTAAGAAACTGCGAAACAAATCAATTGAATCCTGTCGCACACTACAAATACTACTACAATTCCAAGTATAGACTGGAGCCTTAGGACATCTCCCTAAAACTTCATCAGCTAACACCTCTTCTGTATTTCTAGGCACAATCTTTTCTTTTTCAACCAGACAACCGTCCTTCACCTCATATGCTCGACCACTGGTGTCAACTGCATGCACCAAATCATTATCCTAAAAATAACTTTCTTCATTAAAAAATGGCTCACAACTTGAACTATGCTTCCATTCTCCAGAAAAACATCACAAAAATTAGTCCGATCAATTACTCTCTTCCACTTAAATTTTGATTTGAACACATTGATTACTTTATCTAGTGTACAAATTCTATTCATTACTGATCCATATAACTTATTTTTCACTTTAAATGCTTCATCCACAATCTTAATTATGCTTTTTTTTCTTGTAAAAAGCGGTCTTTTTTTGATACCTTTTTACATTTTTTAATAAATTAGATATAATTCTGTTATAAAACATTCGTCTACGAATTTCAATAAATTGATTTCTCCGTCTGTTGTCATAGACAATATCATCTCCTTCTAGAGATCTAACATTTTTGGAGAGACACACTTTCTTTTTTGTAATTAAAGGTGTCTTACTTTTCTTTGAAGTCACATTTTTTATGTTTGACATTTCAATAAGTTCCTGAGAAATGTTTTAGTTTGCTTACCAGGAGCATTATTTTTGTTCACTGAAGATTTTGTTTTAAATGAGTCTTGTATTTTTCTTTCCTTAGACCTTAAATCCTTTTTATATTTTTTTTCACGTCTTTGTTTAGACGGCATATTATTTTTCCTTTGTAGAGATGATTATAATCTGTGGTAAAGAAAAAAAAACATATTATAGACCACTACAAACATATTACATAGCAATTACAATAAGTAAACGATATAAACAGTAGTATAGAACAAAAAGCTGATTTACATTACATGTCCTTTGCTTTGTGTCAAAAATGATTTACTATGTAAAAAGTTTTCTGGTGAAATGTCTGTGTTTAAATTTTTTTTGTCAATGATCACACTAAGTTTCTGGAATCACATTTTCACATTTTTCAATAATATCACCTGTGCCTTCGAACAGTTTGTCTCTTTTAGCTAAAAAGGTACTCTGTGTCTGTATTTCATGTCATTATGCATGTGCATAATCTCTCTTTTTATGTGTGTCATTTCTCTCTTTGTATATCTGTCATTACATGTGCCTAAGATCACACTGTGAGTGAAGCTTGATTCACCCATCAGTGTGATCTTAGGCAGAGGCACACATACTGTTGGCAGAGACAGACATACTACATTAAACCTAACATTCTGATCATGTGCCTAAGATCACACTGTGAGTGAAGCTTGATTCACCCATCAGTGTGATCTTAGGCAGAGACACACATACTTTGACAGAGACAGACATGGTACGTTATACCTAACATTCTGATCATGTGCCTAAGATCACACTGTGAGTGAAGCTTGATTCACCCATCAGTGTGATCTTAGGCAGAGACACACATACTGTTGGCAGAGACAGACATGGTACATTATACCTAACATTCTGATCATGTGCCGAAGATCACACTGTGAGTGAAGCTTGATTCACCCATCAGTGTGATCTTAGGCAGAGACACACATACTGTTGGCAGAGACAGACATGGTACATTATACCTAACACTCTGATCATGTGCCTAAGATCACACTGTGAGTGAAGCTTGATTCACCCATCAGTGTGATCTTAGGCAGAGACACACATACTGTTGGCAGAGACAGACATGATACATTATACCTAACATTCTGATCATGTGCCTAAGATCACACTGTCAGTGAAGCTTGATTCACCCATCAGTGTGATCTTAGGCAGATGTTGGCAGATACAGACATGGTACATTATAACTAACATTCTGATCATGTGCCTAAGATCACACTGTGAGTGAAGCTTGATTCACCCATCAGTGTGATCTTAGGCAGAGACACACATACTGTTTTTTTTTTTTTGGTCCTCATCTCACCTTTCAAGCCTCTGCGGGTCTTATGAAGCCGCCTTCTCAATCTGTCGCCCCCACGGCTTACCGCACTCGCTTGGGTCATCCGACCTGCCTCTTCTTTTTGTAAGAGGCCATGGTGTAATCATAAGACCAAAGATGTTTACAGTAATCTTAGCGTCTTACCCCAGCACACGAGGGGATGCCATATGTTTGTTACCTTGTCCTTCACGCCCTCGTACTCTAACCGTGACATGGTGAATACAGCTTTGAGCCAGTCTTCCCTTTGGGGAGGGAGGGGGTCCTTCCACCTCTTGCACACCTCCCTTCTAGCCAGCAATATCAGATACAATAATAAACCCCTATCTTTCTGAGAAAGGGTCTGGCTGAGGCATCCATCATCTCCAAAAAACACCAAAGACATGTTGATTTCTATACTGGTTTTGAAAATGTCTCGTATGTTATCTCCCACCTCAGCCCAAAATTTTACAAGTGCTGGACATTCATGGAAAATGTGCATATCGTCTGCAAGGAGTGTCGCACACCTAGGGCATTTGGGGGCGGGGTGTGGGGCGAACTTTACAATTTTTGCGGGGGTGTAGTAAAGTCTATTTATAACAAAAAAAGGTTTTTTTTTAAGCAAGTGGGCTTGACGTATCTGTACATAATCTTTAGAGACGGTTCATATAAGGAGTCTATTTGCGGCCCAAGTGGGGTATCTGTCCAAACTGCAGAGAAGGGGGGTACCACTTGGTCTTCAACCTCCAGCAAGCTGTTATACCATATGGATACTTCTTTATTTAGTGGTCGGTTAGCGCTCAACAGGTCTTCAATATCTCCGTTTCCTCCGGTCTCCCCCTTTTCTGCCTCGTACCATGATGTCAACTGCATATATTTAAATCTTGAGAGTCCTGGCCCGATCTTTACCCTTAGGTACTCCCATGAATGGACCCCCCCGGCATCCAGCAGTTCCGACCAGTTTGTAATATCTGCCCTTCTTATTGGCAACGCCAAACTGTCCTTCAAACAGTCCGGTGTACCTGGTGCATCCCATACAGGGGCATTCTCAGAATGGTACCCAATGCCCCAGGTGCGCCTGAGCCTATACCATAACTCCAGGGCTGCCCTCAGAACCTTCAGCCGCACCCTCTTGAAGAACCTCGGTGACCCAAACTTGTACAAAAACACCGCACCTTCTCCACCTCCTTCCACCCGCACCATTTCCCCCAATAGCCTCCCCCAGGCTGATTCCCCCGGTTTCACCAGCAGCATCCGAATGCTTTTAAAGTGGAAAGCTGCCGCATACAGCCTTACATCCGGAAGGGCTAACCCGCCCTTTTTTAGTCTGCGCCTCAGTTTTTTCCATGCCAAACGGACCCCTTTGTTACCCCAAATAAATCTCCCGATTTTGCTCTGCATTTTCATTAAGCTATTGCTCGCAAATGTTAATGGAATTGAAGAAAAAAGATAAGACAACTTGGGTAATATTGTCATCTTTACCAGGTTTATTTTTCCATAAGTAGTCAGGGGAAGATTGCTCCATCTGTTAAAAAGACTATCCATTTCTCTCACCACCCTCTTAAGATTTAGCTCAGGTATCTTATCGAGATCTTTTACGATATGGATCCCCAAGTATCTCATCTCCACACTCACTCTTCCTGACCACTCCGCATTCCAGCACATCACCTCTGTTTTTGTGTTGTTGACAAGAAACCCAGAGAGCAATCCGAACTCACTCATACACTCTTCCGCCCTCGGGATAGCTATCTCAGGGTCCCCCGTATACAGTATCAAATCATCGGCGTATAGGGCGATTTTTGAGCTGTATTGTTCTGATCTAAATGGAATTATTGAGTCATCCAATCTGAGCATCTGGGCTAATGGTTCCACATATAGGTTAAACAGGAGGGGTGATATCGGGCACCCCTGCCTAGTTCCCCTCTGAATATTAAAACTCTCCGTCAGGGCCCCATTAAGAAGTATTCGAGCAGTGGCACCTTGGTAGCAATTTTGGAGAGTTTTATTTAAAGACTGGACCAAACCCCATGACTCTCAGAACCTCCCATAAATATGTCCAGCAGACTCTATCGAAAGCCTTGGCCGCGTCGACAGCGACCACGGCCAAGGGCTCTGTCCTCTGAATGGCCAGGTCTATGTTGCCAATCAGGAGCTGCGTTTGTTCCTGGATGTATCTCCCTACAATGAACCCTTTCTGATCCGGGTGTATCAAATTTGGTGTTAATTTAGCCAATCTCCCTGCTAAAATACCCATAAAGATCTTATAATCTGCATTTAGCAGGGAGATTGGACGGTAGGAATCAGCCTTTTTTGGATCCTTGCCAGGTTTTAAAATCAGGACTATTATAGCCTCCTTCCATGTATTAGGGACCTTCCCTGTTATACTATAAATTGAATTAAAAGTGTCCCCCACTGCCTCTAACAGCTCATTCTTAAGATGTTTATAAATTTCGCTCTGGAGTGCATCTGAATACGCAGCTTTTTTGTTCTTTGATTTCATGATATGAGCTGCTACCTCCTCCAACGTAAAAGGGGCATCTAAGATGTTTTTACTTTCTTCTGAGAGTACCGGCAGTTGTTCACTTCCAAAGAATGTCTGTATCGCACTCAACTGAGGGGCCAAGTCCTCTTTATACAGCTCTGAGAACATGGATAGAAGGCAGGTCTGTATGTCCTCAATCTTGTTAGAGACTACCCAGCTATCATTGATATTAAGTTCCTTAATATCATTTCTGACTCCGTCAGACCTAGCTTTCCATGCCAGTAGAGCACCCGCTTTCTCCCCATATTCAAAGTTCTGCATCCCTCTCGCGGTCCACTGTGCCCTGCACTTGGCCTCCAATTTCCCTCTATATTCTGCTCTTGCCTCTTCAAGCTTGCCCGAGATGCGAATGAGTTGCTCTTGGTCTCCAATGCTAACTTCATCCCTTTCTCTCTCCAAGCCACTTATCTTCCCCTCGATGTTCTTTAATACCTCCGCATCAGACTTGTTCTTATAACAAATAATTCCGTGGAGTTTCCCCCTAAGCCAGGCTTTATAGGCATCCCATATTACATCTGGTGTTGTGGAGCCTGAGTTCAAAGCAAAGAACTCTAAAGAAGGGGCCTGCACCGCGGCGATCACATCGGGGTGTGATAGCTTCGCCCTATTAAGTGTCCACCTAGATGCTTGCCGATGTGCCTCTTTTATCTGATATACCACTTGTAAAGGCGCATGATCAGACAAGTGACTCGGGAGGACTAGGATCGCCCCTAGGTTGCCTAGAGATCCTCTATCCATAAAAATAGTCGATCCTGGAGGAATGAGAGTACTTCTTGCTATAAAACGTAAAGCCCTTCTGGTCTCCCTTTATCTCTCTCCACACATCAACTAAATCCATATCGTGCATCATATTGACTAATGCCCGACGCACCTTCACAGCTCCTTTATAATGGCTTAAATTGGATCTGTCCTTGAGAGGATCCATCAACACATTAAAATCTCCTCCTATCACATATGGTGGCGGTTCCAGCATCAACACGGACTGTAGTTTGTTAATATGTGACGGATCGTCCGTGTTTGGGCCATAGAAGGAGGCACAGACCATCTCAAAGTTTTCAAATGTCAAACAAACAGTCAACCACCTATCGGTGGCATCTGATTGTTCTTTTCCTATAATGCAGGGAGTTCCTTGTTTAATCAATATTGCAACCCCTCTGTTTTGTACTGTCTGTCTTGATGCACTGAAAAACTTTACCCATTTAACCTTGGAGAAGACTGCGGTGCTCTCTTCCCAGCTCAGATGCGTCTCCTGCAACAAACATACTTGTGCAGTTGACAGTTCTAGATGCTTAAGAACTAACCTCTGCCTTCGGGGGCACCTCAACCCATTTACATTCCAAGAAACAAATATAATCCCTTTATTCCTTAATGTCATGCCAGCCATACCAACCATATTCCTCTGTTCCTACTGATTGACATTGTCTGTGTTTGACGCAAAAAATTACAAAGGCTGTATAAAGGTTTAGATGAGGATGAATTTTTTTCTTTTTTTCCCACTGCTCCCCCACCGCGTGCCCCCCAACCACCCTCCCCCCTCTGCCCTGTGCCCCTCTTGCCCCGAGGAACCCTCCCAGCTAATAGGCAAAAGCCTATTCAGCCTTCCTTCCCCCCCATGGAGTGGCAATTTCAAATTCTACCGTACACTTTTTCCTGCTGATCCCACATCATATTTTAGTGGAAGACCCATTTTCTTTATTTTATTTCCCCTCCTGACCCCCTTTACTGACCCTTATCTTGGCAATAAGAACATCTGCTTCTTCCCCAGACCTGATCAAGTGCATTTTATTATCCCACATCACTCTCAACTGTGCTGGAAATTTCAGCTGTGCCTTGGCTCCTAAGTTATTCAGCACCTCCAGCCTTTTACCCAACTCCCACTGTTTTGAAGCGGTGGTATGCGATATGTCCGATCTTATATGGAAGGTAAAGGGATTAGAGCTATTAAAATGTATGGAGCCCTCTTTGAATGCGGCAGAGAGAATCTGCTCTTTTATGGAATAGGTCAAGAAATTCACCAGGATCTTCCTAGGCTTTTGTTTTGCGAGGTTTCTCCTGAAAGGGTCACGGTGCACCCTTTGTATGTCGTGCATCAAGTCCATCCCCGATTAATCCTTTAGTACTGTCCCCTTCAGTAGGGATATTACGAACCCCTTTATATCGCCCCCCTCCATAGCTTCCGGTACATTCAATATTCTTAAGTTGTCTCGGCGTGAATAGTTTTCCCACCGCTCGATGTCCTCTTTTAGCTCCATATTCTGAGCTGACAGCTTAGTGACCTCGGCTTCAGTGGTACTTAACGCCTCCTTGATCTTGGGGAGTTCTAACTCCACTGCCTCTGTCCTGAGTGTGACCTCATCCACCCTCTTGATCAGCTCCTCACATGAAGCTTTTATTGCTGCTTGGTTAGCCTCGGAAACTGAAAATCTATTAGCCAGCTCAGCTTGGTTAGTTTCCGAAACTGTAAATCTGCTAGTTATTTCGTCCTTCATAGCCAATAATATATCGGCCAGTGTACCCGTTGTTGCCTCAGATTTAGCAATGTTATCCATAGCAAGCTCTTTGCCTGTTTGGCCGAGGGAGGTTGTAGGGGTAGATTGCGGCGTATTCAGTTTACCCGTACTACTGTCTATTGAACTTAAGACCATATTACTTAACCCATCCGTCTCTAGTGCAGAAAATCGATTGGTCAAACCGATATCCGGATGCACTGTCACCACAGCCTCTTGATCCATAAGGTTATCTGCTCTGTCCCCTACCACTCCTCCCTGTGTTGGTGCCAGCGTGCCGCTTGATTCCTGGGTAACTAGGACGGGGTGTGAGTTCTGCAGGGGTGAAGGCAGGGACTGGGTGTCCTTAGTGCACTGGGCAGGCTGAATAAACTGTAAATGCTGCGCAACCTGAGCGGGCTGAGTACTCGGAGTGATAACACTAACTACGGGGGCGGAAATAGAGGTAGGTGGAGTAGAAGTAGAAGTAGTGGTGATGTTAGACATTACCTTGTAATAGGATTTAAGTGAGGGGGGACTTTAATACTGGCCTCTGCTGGTTTCACCACCTTATTTTTTCCCCGACTTTTAATATTTTTTGCGCTTAAATACTCTTCAGAGGTTTTCTGTTTTGCTTTCCCCCTCTTTGTACGTTCCCTTACTTCAAAAATAGGGGGTGAAACTCGTGGGGGGTAAACAGGTTTTTCCTTGTCACCATTGAACACTGTCCTGGCTCTCAGCGTATACCTGTTTATTTTTACGGTGTTTTGTTTCTCCTCTTGGCCAGTACTTTCCGTTCCTCCTTCGCCGCCCGTACCCTTGTCTCCTCTCCCCTCAATTTCCATGCAGCTTACCGGGGTGTCAGGGAAACTGTTCGTGCTAAGCTGTGGGGGGCCCGGAAAAGAATTGCCACACGCACTTACATGTGCAAAACCCCCCCTGGCTTTCTCCTAGCCTCCTCGCAGCCCTCCTTCCGTGAGCCTGCACACCGGTGAAACCAGCGCTTTGGACTACTTGCGGTTTCCGCCGATACCAATGCCGATGCCTCCCACGCCGCCTCTGCGCCGAAGATGCTGCCGCTGCCTCTGCCTCCACTGACCCGGAACGCCAACAGGGCGAAGTCGCGCCTCTTCCTCTGCTTGGCCGTCTCCTCCCACAGCCAGCTCCGATTCGTCCAGATGCCGCCCTCTTTCCTCAAGCGGCACACCGCAGGAGACTCGGGAGACACGCCGGGATCTGGGGGCATATCTCCGACCTCACCACTTTCTCACCGCTCAGTACGTTTCGATATTAAATTTGGGGTTGAGATCACTCGCAAAAACAATGGGTCTACCAATCAACAGTTTTAAAACATTACAGCAGAAACGCTCACTACCCCATGGAGGAGAGGTGGCTACGGCCGTTCACCTAGCGGCCGCCATGTTCCTCTCAAGCCTCTCAGAGACACACATACTGTTGGCAGAGACAGACATGGTACATTATACCTAACATTCTGATCATGTGCCTAAGATCACACTGTGAGTGAAGCTTGATTCACCCATCAGTGTGATCTTAGGTAGAGACACACATACTGTTGGCAGAGAAAGACATGGTACATTATACCTAACATTCTGATCATGTGCCTAAGATCTCACTGTGAGTGATGCTTGATTCACCCATCAGTGTGATCTTAGGCAGAGACACACATACTGTTGGCAGAGACAGACATGGTACATTATATCTAACGTGCTGATCATGTGCCTAAGATCACACTGTGAGTGAAGATTGATTCACCCATCAGTGTGATCTTAGGCAGAGACACACATACTGCTGGCAGAGACAGACATGGTACATTATATCTAACATTCTGATCATGTGCCTAAGATCACACTGTGAGTGAAGCTTGATTCACCCATCAGTGTGATCTTAGGCAGAGACACACATACTGCTGGCAGAGACAGACATGGTACATTATATCTAACATTCTGATCATGTGCCTAAGATCACACTGTGAGTGAAGCTTGATTCACCCATCAGTGTGATCTTAGGCAGAGACACACATACTGTTGGCAGAGACAGACATGGTACATTATATCTAACATTCTGATCATGTGCCTAAGATCACACTGTGAGTGCAGCTTGATTCACCCATTAGTGTTATCTTAGGCAGCGACACACATACTGTTGGCAGAGACAGACATGGTACATTATATCTAACATTCTGATCATGTGCCTAAGATCACACTGTGAGTGAAGCTTGATTCACCCATCAGTGTGATCTTAGGCAGAGACACACATACTGTAGGCAGAGACAGACATGGTACATTATATCTAACATTCTGATCATGTGCCTAAGATCACACTGTGAGTGAAGCTTGATTCACCCATCAGTGTGATCTTAGGCAGAGACACATATACTGGTGGCAGAGACAGACATGGTACATTATATCTAACATTCTGATCATGTGCCTAAGAGCACACTGTGAGTGAAGCTTGATTCACCCATCAGTGTGATCTTAGGCAGAGACACACATACTGTTGGCAGAGACAGACATGGTACATTATACCTAACATTCTGATCATGTGCCTAAGATCACACTGTGAGTGAAGCTTGATTCACCCATCAGTGTGATCTTAGGCAGAGACACACATACTGTTGGCAGAGACAGACATGGTACATTATACCTAACATTCTGATCATGTGCCTAAGATCGAACTGTGAGTGAAGCTTGATTCACCCATCCGTGTGATCTTAGGCAGAGACACACATACTGTTGGCAGAGACAGACATGGTACATTATACCTAACACTCTGATCATGTGCCTAAGATCACACTGTGAGTGAAGCTTGATTCACCCATCCGTGTGATCTTAGCAGAGACACGCATACTGTTGGCAGAGACAGACATGGTACATTATACCTAACACTCTGATCATGTGCCTAAGATCACACTGTGAGTGAAGCTTGATTCACCCATCAGTGTGATCTTAGGCAGACACACACATACTGTTGGCAGATACAAACATGGTACATTATATCTAACACTCTGATCATGTGCCTAAGATCACACTGTGAGTGAAGCTTGATTCACCCATCCGTGTGATCTTAGCAGAGACACACATACTGTTGGCAGAGACAGACATGGTACATTATACCTAACACTCTGATCATGTGCCTAAGATCACACTGTGAGTGAAGCTTGATTCACCCTTCAGTGTGATCTTAGGCAGAGACACACATACTGTTGGCAGAGACAGACATGGTATATTATACCTAACATTCTGATCATGTGCCTAAGATCACACTGTGAGTGAAGCTTGATTCACCCATCAGTGTGATCTTAGGCAGAGACACACATACTGTTGGGAGATACAGACATGGTACATTATAACTAACATTCTGATCATGTGCTTAAGATCACACTGTGAGTGAAGCTTGATTCACCCATCAGTGTGATCTTAGGCAGAGACACACATACTGTTGGCAGAGAAAGACATGGTACATTATACCTAACATTCTGATCATGTGCCTAAGATCACACTGTGAGTGAAGCTTGATTCACCCATCAGTGTGATCTTAGGCAGAGACACACATACTGTTGGCAGAGACAGACATGGTACATTATATCTAACATTCTGATCATGTGCCTAAGATCACACTGTGAGTGAAGCTTGATTCACCCATCAGTGTGATCTTAGGCAGAGACACACATACTGTTGTCAGAGACAGACATGGTACATTATATCTAACATTCTGATCATGTGCCTAAGATCACACTGTGAGTGAAGCTTGATTCACCCATCAGTGTGATCTTAGGCAGAGACACACACACTGTTGGCAGAGACAGACATGGTACATCATATCAAACATTCTGATCATGTGCCTAAGATCACACTGTGAGTGAAGCTTGATTCACCCATCAGTGTGATCTTAGGCAGAGACACACATACTGTTGGCAGAGACAGACATGGTACATCATATCAAACATTCTGATCATGTGCCTAAGATCACACTGTGAGTGAAGCTTGATTCACCCATTAGTGTGATCTTAGGCAGAGACACACATACTGTTGGCAGAGACAGACATGGTACATTATATCTAACATTCTGATCATGTGCCTAGGATCACACTGTGAGTGAAGCTTAATTCACCCATTAGTGTGATCTTAGGTAGAGACACACATACTGTTGGCAGAGACAGACATGGTACATTATATCTAACATGCTGATCATGTGCCTAAGATCACACTGTGAGTGAAGCTTGATTCACCCATCAGTGTGATCGTAGGCAGAGACACACATACTGTTGGCAGAGACAGACATGGTACATTATAACTAACATTCTGATCATGTGCTTAAGATCACACTGTGAGTGAAGCTTGATTCACCCATCAGTGTGATCTTAGGCAGAGACACACATACTGTTGGCAGAGAAAGACATGGTACATTATACCTAACATTCTGATCATGTGCCTAAGATCACACTGTGAGTGAAGCTTGATTCACCCATCAGTGTGATCTTAGGCAGAGACACACATACTGTTGGCAGAGACAGACATGGTACATCATATCAAACATTCTGATCATGTGCCTAAGATCACACTGTGAGTGAAGCTTGATTCACCCATCAGTGTGATCTTAGGCAGAGACACACATACTGTTGGCAGAGACAGACATGGTACATCATATCAAACATTCTGATCATGTGCCTAAGATCACACTGTGAGTGAAGCTTGATTCACCCATTAGTGTGATCTTAGGCAGAGACACACATACTGTTGGCAGAGACAGACATGGTACATTATATCTAACATTCTGATCATGTGCCTAAGATCACACTGTGAGTGAAGCTTGATTCACCCATCAGTGTGATCTTAGGCAGAGACACACATACTGTTGGCAGAGACAGACATGGTACATCATATCAAACATTCTGATCATGTGCCTAAGATCACACTGTGAGTGAAGCTTGATTCACCCATCAGTGTGATCTTAGGCAGAGACACACATACTGTTGGCAGAGACAGACATGGTACATTATATCTAACATTCTGATCATGTGCCTAGGATCACACTGTGAGTGAAGCTTAATTCACCCATTAGTGTGATCTTAGGTAGAGACACACATACTGTTGGCAGAGACAGACATGGTACATTATATCTAACATGCTGATCATGTGCCTAAGATCACACTGTGAGTGAAGCTTGATTCACCCATCAGTGTGATCTTAGGCAGAGACACACATACTGTTGGCAGAGACAGACATGGTACATTATATCAAACATTCTGATCATGCGCCTAAGATCACACTGTGAGTGAAGCTTGATTCACCCATCAGTGTGATCTTAGGCAGAGACACACATACTACTGGCAGAGACAGACATGGTACATTATATCTAACATTCTGATCATGCGCCTAAGATCACACTGTGAGTGAAGCTTGATTCACCCATCAGTATGATCTTAGGCAGAGACACGCATACTGTTGGCAGAGACAGACATGGTACATTATATCTAACATGCTGATCATGTGCCTAAGATCACACTGTGAGTGAAGCTAGACTCACCCATCAGTGTGATCTTAGCAGAGACACACATACTGTTGGCAGAGACAGACATGGTACATTATATCCAACATTCTGATCATGTGCCTAAGATCACACTGTGAGTGAAGCTTGATTAACCCATCAGTGTGATCTTAGGCAGAGACACACATACTGTTGGCAGAGACAGACATGGTACATTATATCTAACATTCTGATCATGTGCCTAAGATCACACTGTGAGTGAAGCTTGATTCACCCATCAGTGTTATCTTAGGCAGAGACACACATACTGTTAGCAGAGACAGACATGGTACATTATATCTAACATTCTGATCATGTGCCTAAGATCACACTGTGAGTGAAGCTTGATTCACCCATCAGTGTGATCTTAGGCAGAGACACACATACTGTTGGCAGAGACAGACATGGTACATTATATCTAACATTCTGATCATGTGCCTAATATCACACTGTGAGTGAAGCTTGATTCACCCATCAGTGTGATCTTAGGCAGAGACACACATACTGTTGGCAGAGACAGACATGGTACATTATATCTAACATTCTGATCATGTGCCTAAGATCACACTGTGAGTGAAGCTTGATTCACCCATCAGTGTGATCTTAGGCAGAGACACACATACTGTTGGCAGAGACAGACATGGTACATTATATCTAACATTCTGATCATGTGCCTAAGATCACACTGTGAGTGAATCTTGATTCACCCATCAGTGTGATCTTAGGCAGAACCACACATACTGTTGGCAGAGACAGACATGGTACATTATATCTAACATTCTGATCATGTGCCTAAGATCACACTGTGAGTGAAGCTTGATTCATCCATCAGTGTGATCTTAGGCACATCACCAGGGCGTTACATGTAATATACCATGTCTTTAAAAAATATGTACTTCCATATTTTTAAAGACATCAACTAAGCATACCTTTTTACCAGAAAACATTTTCTATAGTAAATTGTTTTTCACACAAAGCACAGCCCTTTTAAATGACCACTTCAAAGCAAAGCAGAAACCTAACTTATTTCCAAAATAAATTTTCAATATGCACTATACAATTTTTAAACAGCATTACAAAAAAACATAACACACAATGCAAGAATAAAGAAGCACAATATGCTTCTTAATCTTCCCTATACTGCATACAGCAGTGCATCTTCATTAAATGAATCATATATCAGATAACACACAGGCACAGAGTAAAGTGAAACACAAGCAAAGAATACTCTTTAAGCTGATTGAGGCAAACTGTTACAATGCACAGGTGACATTATTGAAAAATGTGAAAATGTTTTCGCTTATTTCAAACAGAAAGGCAGTGTGATACTTCACCAAAATTTAAAAAGCAGACTTTTTTCCAGAAAATATTTTCCATACTAAATCGTTTTTGACATAAAACACAGCTCATTTAAATGACCACTACAGAAACCTAACTCATTTTCAAAATACTTTTCCAATATGCACCATTCTATTTTTAAACAACATTACAAATCAACATGACACAAAATGCAAGAATGAAGAAGCACAATATGCTTCTTAATCTTCCCCATAGTGCATAGAGCACTCTATCTTTTTCAAAAGAATCATTACTCACCTTTAAAAATGCTTTGGAAGATATAGAACAGTGTCCGTCTGTCGGGTTATGCCCAGCTCTTTGGGATCCGGGTGATGCTCAAAAGTGTCCACCTCCAGACCTCCCCAAACTCGGTTCACCTTGTACCCCGAGCTTAGAGGTGGTCTGGCGAGGGAAAAATGGTTTAAGGCCGGGATTGCGCGTCCGGAAAGGTATCAACCTGAAAAACAAAGGAAGAACCGTTACTACCACTCTAGAACCCCTCTCTAAGGAGACTTCTCTAATGAGACGATATTCATACCTTTTTAATAATACCTGGGCAGAACAATCAACGCGGTCACCTGGCGCTCTTCCCGTGCGTGTGTCCCCTGAGAAGTATCTACAATGACACAAACACAAATTACTCCCTTCCTGCACTCTGGTGATCGATGTCTATGCGTGTGGACCTCTCCCCTTCTGATACGTACCATACTTCCACGCCCCGGAATTAATCATTATCAGTCCTTCACCAGTTTAAACAACGAGATTAAAACAAGGGTCACCTAACCTCTCCTCCTGTTACATCACAGAAGCAAGAGCTGGAATACTATGTTAATGCGCCAGAGCCCGAAAACAAACAAGTAATCAAAGAACCCTAAACCATGGGAGTCAGGAGGTAATAGGAGATCGTTGCCTACCGCCAACCGCGAATGGAGTCTACAGTGACACTGGGCTCCCTGTTGACAGCAACCGGCTCCTCTCCGTGTCCTCGAAGCTTGTCCTCCAAAAGGCTTTCCTCAGCCTTCCTTCTTCCAGTTTTTACAAAAAAAGAAAACACTGACCGGCGTCCGTGTCTTCGCTTCCACTTCAGCGAAGCACCACAGCGCCACCGCGCGAGCCAGCCGACCCGCCTCCTCCGACCTGGAAATCAAAACTCCAAAGGTGGTTGTGTCTTTGCCCGAGCAGTCCTGGCGAAGCACCACACCACTCCGCTGCAGCAAGGAAAAACGCCCCCACACGTTGCTTCCCAAAATAGGCAATGGTTCCTACTCAGCTTGGGTCAAACAGCAATCCGTGTCTTCGCGCGAAAAAAACCCAGCGAAGCACCACAGAAAGCCCCTCGACTAACGGGCAGCCGCACCGCTAGTTCACTCCTCCATCAGAATCCGATACAACCCGACTTCCGGGTTCAGTACGAATATGTAGCTCCCGCCTCCCTGTCGCCGGGACTTCTGGGACACATAGTCCCTTACACTAGGCAAGCGCCAAGGTCCGGGATTCAGCTCCTGACACAGTCACACTCAACAGATTTTCTTAAGCAGAATCTCTGAATAATGCTTCTTTCACTTGAGCCTCAGAATAATGGCACAGATTCTTTCTCATTTCAGACCCATATTCTTGTACATAACCAATGAAAATTCTTCCCACACAAATTCAAAACCAAACTGCACATTTTAATTGGTTGTACATTTGAACACTTTGAAACTCACATAACATTCACCCATCCCCCCAGTGCTCATTCCCCTGTAACCATGGTAACTCCCTCCTAACCCAGCACACAGTTCAGAAGTTCATCATACTATGTTGCAAAAGAATCCATCAAGGGTGTTTGACCTCTCAATGTACTAGCTAATCAAATGCAATGTTTCTTTAAATGACTTTTTCTCAACCATTGAAATGTCTTCTTTCAAAAAACAAAGCATGCACCTTAATTTTCAGTGGAGATTTTAAAGAAAGCACCAATCATTTCTGGTTTTTCAAGTGCACTAAATCTCAACCACTTTTTATCATAATCAAACTGCCATTTCATTTCCACAACTCATCTGAATACAAGCACATCTACCTTCAAGATGCCAAAAGTCTGGTTTGTGGATCATAGCTTTGTCCTCTGGAGTGAAAAATTTGCAAGCAACTGAGGAATTTACAACCTTGATTTACCAAATGTGGACATTGTGTGGATTGGACAGAGAGGATTAGGATGCCACCAATTGATACGATTGATAAAATCCTTTATGCATCTTCCACACCCTGACCTTATAATTGTGCACTGTGGTGGAAATGACCTAGGCACTTTGACTGGGGTAGGTCTGGAAATGCTTTTAAAGGACATCTTTCGGCAAATGATGTCACTTTTTCCCAAAACTGCCTTGGTATTTTCTAATATATGCCAAAGGCAAAAATGGAACTGGTCCAACCAATTTTGTCCACAGATTGAAAAAGCAAGGAAACATGTAAATAAATCTGTTTCTGCTTTCCTCAGAGACTATGGTATGGGTTCCATTTACCACAACAACTTGCGTTACAACATGCAAGGCATCTATAGGAGAGATGGTGTATATTTTACAGATGAGGGGAATAGAGTTTTCCTCTTGAATATGAGACTCTGCATTGGTACCTACAAAAACACCCACATAACACAACAGCTCTTTTCAGAGCTACCCTACTTGTAAGCACTTTAAATTATTTTTTACTCTATTTTCTTGCACTGTTTTTCCCCGTGGTGCGCTCAGGGTGCGCGTACCGCCGGAGAGCGCACTTGAGAACGCACCCAGCGCTTACCCCGCGAATTTAAAAAAAAATATATATTTTGCCCTTCAGGGTCCTTCGAGGCCCCCCTCAAAAAACCTAGGGGGTCAAGGGGTGTCTACCCTGCCCCCTTTTAATTATTTCCTCCCTTTTTTTTCACCTCTTGTGTCTTGATTCTACCGAGACACAAGATGGCGGACTCTCCGGACTGTTTAGAATGTTGACAGACACCCGACAGCCAATCAGCTTTCCGCTCGCGCACTTCCGTAGCGCGCCAGGTGCGCTCCTCGGTACGTGTACCGGTGAGCGCTCGGAGCGCGCCTATAGATATATATGTGTTTTTGAAGTTAATTTATTAAAAAAAAAACTGGAACAATTTTCACCAAATATAGCAAAGGCACATCTGCGTACCAGTCCCTCCAATTTTGCCAAGTTTGGCGTAATTCCATTCAGCGGTTCGGGCTGTAGACTTCTCAGACCGTCCTATGGAAATTAACATGGGGAAAACACGTTTTGGGACCCCCCTTTTTTCTCAGCCCCCACTTCACGAATCCCCCCGAAACTTTCAGGGAAGGAGCAGAGCGGAGCTGGCCAAAATTCTGGAAAATTACACACAAATTCCTCAACCGGCGCCAAAGTTATTCCCAATAGAATGTTGCGGATTTCCTATGGTAGCTAGGTCCTAACTATATAACTATAACTACCTACTGGCGACCGCCAGTAGGTAATATAAATATATATATATATATATATATATATATATATATATATATATATATATATTACCTACTGGCGGTCGCCAGTAGGTAGTTATAGTTAGGATTGATTTCCATAGGGAAATCGCAACATTCTTTTGGGAATAACTTTGGCGCCGGTTGAGGAATCTGCCTGAATTTTTCAGCAACTTTGCCTCGCGGCGCTCCGGTCCTTCCCTGAAAGTTTGGGGGGGATTTGTCAAGCGGGGGCGAGATAAAAGGGGGGTCCCAAAACATGTTTTCCCCATGTTAATTTCCATAAGGCGGTATGTCGCACTTTTAGCTCGAATGGCTGAATGGATTTTCACCAAACTTCGCAAAATTGTAGGGACTGGTAGCCCGTTGTGCCTTTGCTATGTCTCAAGATATGTGCTCCAGAGGATTTTGAGTAATTTAGGTTCAAAAAAATTTATATATCTGTAAGCGCGCCCCGTACGCGCACCGGGGAGCGCTCCGGGTGCGCCACGCGACTTGCGCACGGAAAGCTGATTGGCTCTCGGGTGTCTGTAAACATTCGAAACAGTCCGCAGCGGCCGCCATCTTGTGTCTCGGTAGGATCGAGACACAAGAGGTGGCGAAAAACAAAGGGGGAAATGACCAAAAGGGGGCAGGGTACACCCCCCCTGACCCCCTAGGTTTGATGTGGGGGCCATAAAAGGGTAGACATGGCTTGGCAGTTCGGGCTGGACTGTTCCCATAAGGCACAGGGTCAGACTGATTTGCATATAGCCATGTCTGAACTGGGGTGGCTGAGTGAACTAAAGAATGGTGATGGATTAAACCCAGATCAGTTGACTGGGGGTGAGTGTTTGAGTTTTCCAAATGCTCCGTCCATCATCCCCTTTTGTATGGCCATAAAAGGGTCCCTCGGGTAAAAAAAAAAATTTATTTTTTTTCGATTTTCGCGGGGGAGCGTCCGGTACGCGCACCGGGGAGCGTACCAGGGAGCGTACTTTGGTGAAAAATAGTGAAAATAGTAGTGTAAAGTAATCATTTTGAGTGATTAGAGGTAGGGTAGCTCTGAAAAGAGCTTTTGGGTTCTGTGGCTGATTTAGGTACCTACAAGTACGTCCCACCCACACGCACACAACCCCACACCCCCACACCCACACACTCCCCACACACACCTCACACACGCACACCTCCACCCACACCCAAGCACCCCACACCCCCACACCGACACCTTACACATCCACACCCACACCCACACATCCCACACACCTACATTCACACACACACACCTCACCCCCCCAACACACACACGCACACACAGATACCTCACAGACACACCCCACAGATCCCACACACACACCTCCCCCCCCCACACACACACACACCTCACAGACACACCCACACATCCCACACATACACACATATCCTACACACATACCCCCCACACCCACACACCTCCCACACACACCTCATACACCCACACCTCCACCTGCACTCAAACACCCCACACACCCACACCCACACACACACCTTACACACCCACACCCCCACCAACACCCACATACCCCATACACCTACATACACCTATACACCTCACCCCCCAGACACATACACACACACACCTCACAGACACACCCCACCATCCCCCACACACACCTCCCCCCCCACACATGGGGAAAACTCAGTGAAACAGTAAAATGATAATTTAAAGTGCTTAGAGGTAAGGTAGCTCTGAATAGAGTTGTTGTGTTGTATGGGTGATTTAAGTACCAACATGTAGGTACCAATGCTGAGTCTTAAATTTCAGGTACACCGTCTCCTCTGTAGATAATTTGCATGTTGTTACAGAAGTTATTGTGGTATATGGAATCCATACCATAGTCTTTCAGGAAAGCAGAAACAGATCCTTTAAGTACTCCCTGAGAAGACATACGGGATCATGGGTAGTCTACCCTGCTCCCTTATGATGTTTTAAAATTGCACAGTATATTGTAAGTTTCACTTTATACTATAATATAAACATAATTATTTTGGTAGTACTTCATGAATTAGATATAAAAATGAATAATGTCTCAAACAATTTTTAATTAGTAAATAAAAATTTATTGGTCAGAATTTTCATAGTTCAATAAAACTTCCAGCATTACATCATCTGGAATCTCCTCAAACATGCATGTTTCTATGTCTTGTAAACATTCAATAAATTGTTCATCCAAAGACTGATCCATAAAATCTTCATCCAAAAAATCTTCATTTAGAATCTCCTCAGATGTAATCTCGAAGGAAATATTGATATTTTCTTGCTTCCCTTCAATTTTTTTGCTGTAAATTGCATAAAAAATAACTATATCAGTAGATTTAGGGCAGTGTTGTGTTTAAGTTCAGACAGGTAGTTCTGTTTTTTTAACAGTTAAGTTAACTTTGGGTAGTGTATGATAACAGGCAGGAAGTAGAAATAAAAAAAAGTGCCTGTGAAGAAGCGTAAGTAAATTCATATTTATAGCAGAGAAGCCTAAGCCAATCAATAAATATAACAGAGGAGCCTATCTCTATCTACAACTATAGCAGAGGGACAGTAAATAATTATCAGAAAACGTTTTTACAAATTAACTTAAAGTGCCCCTTACAAATTATCAACTTACTTTAGAGAGAGGTGGAGAAGAAAAAATGCGAAAATCCTTTCAAGATGTACCTCATGTAGTTGTAGTCAAAATGGCCGTGTTTCCCTCTCGTTTTTCATTTATATTTATGTACATAACCAATCAAATGTCAGGAAAAAAAGTAGAAAATGAAAGTAACATTTTAATTGGTTGTAAATCCTAACACGTCAGATGTGTTTTTGTCATGTAATTTACCTCAGGATATTTAGACAGTGCTACAGCTCAAATGGCTCAATGGAATTCCACCAAATTTGGGAAAATGGTAGGGACTGGTATGTAGTATGGCCTATTCTATATTTGGTGAAAGTGTCTCCATTGGTTTTTATGTAAATTAACTTTTGAAATTTTGGGAGCGCTTCCCGGTGCGCGTCCCGGTACGCGTACCGGCAGCGCTACGGGAGTCCTCCATTTTGTGTTTCGGTACATTTGAGTCCGAAAATGGAGGACAAACAACGTTGGGAATGGGTATAAGGGGGCACGGTAGGCACTCCCTGACCCTATAGGTTTTCTGAGGGGGTGTTAGGAGGCCCATATAGGCCAAAAAAAAAGAAAATCATTTTTACATTTTCGCGGGGGGAGCGCCCGGTACGCGCACCGGGGAGCGTACCGGGGAACGTACTTTAGTGAAAAATAGTGAAAAAAGATAGAAAAAGATAATCATTTTGAGTGATCAGAGGTAGGGTAGCTCTGAAAAGAGCTTTTGGGTTCTGTGGCTAATTTAGGTACCTACAAGTAGGTACCAATGCACAGTCTTAAATTCAGAAGGAATATTCTATTCCCCTCATCTGAGAAGTGCACACCATCTCCTCTGTAGATATCTTGCATGTTGTAACGCAAGTTGTTGTTGTATATTGAACCCATTCCATAGTCTCTCATGTAAGCAGAAACAGATTTATTCACATGTTTCCGTGCTTTCTCAAATTGTGGACAAAATTGGTTGGACCACTTCCATTTCTGCCTTTGGCATATATTGGAAAATACCAAGGCAGTTTGAGGAAAAAGTGCCATCAATTGCCCAAAGGTGTCCTTTAAAAGCATTTCCAGACCTACCCCAGTCAAAGTGCCTAAGTCATTTCCACCACAGTGCAGAATTATGAGGTTAGGGTGTGGCAAACGCAAAAAGTTTTTCACCAATGGAATCAATTGGTGACATCTTAATCCTCTCTGGCCAATCCATTTAATGTTCACATTTTGTAAATCAAGGTTGTGAAAATTTCTGGTAGCTGCATACCTTTGAGCCCAGTGGCTATAGCTATGTCCAATAATCCAGACAGAATACATGGTGAGAGGAGATTCTGGTGCAGTCAGATGAAGTGTGGGAAAGGAATGGCAGTTGGAAAAATAGGAGTTTGCAAAAAAAAACTGTAGACTTTCAGTGCTCTTGAATCACAAGCAATGATTGGTAGATTGAGATAGTTGAAAACTGAAAGTTAGGGTGCATGGTTGTGTTCTGTGTAAGAAGTAATTTGAATGGTTAAAAAAAAAGTCATTTAAAGAAACATTGCACCAGATAAGCTGGTGTATTCGCAGGTCAAACATCCTTGCTGAGGTGATTTGCAACATTGTAGAATAAACTTTTAAACCTGAGAGCTCAGTGAGGAGGGAGTTGCTATGGTAACAGGTAGAAAGGGCTGAGGGGGGGAAGGGTGTTGGTTTGAAAATATAGAGGGAAGAGTTTTGATTGGTTACCATGAGCAATATGTGTGTAGAATTAGAGGTTTTCTGTGCCATTAAGGTTTGCAGTGCCTGGAAAACATACCTTTTGCTCTGCTAAAGAAATATTGGTGTGTGTATCTGACACTGTTGTGAATCTCCTAAAGCATTTGTAAAGGTGAGTTATGATTCATTTAATATACATAGAGACTTGTATACTCTATGGAGAAGATTTAGAAGCAAATTGTGGTTTTTCAATGTTACTTTGTGTCATGCTTTTTGATAATGCTTGGTAAAAAGTCTTTACTGTATAGAGGAATTGTATTTTGTAAAATTGTGAAGTTTTAGTAGTGACATGGAATGCTTGTACATAAGACCTGTGCTGTGTTTCCTAAATGTGATATCAAAAACGATTTTGAGGAAAATGAATGGCTTTTACATTTTTGAGTATAATGTGGCGCAGAGGTTTAAAAAGTGACGCATCTACCTACATGCGTCACTTTTTAAATATGGCTCAAAAAGGTACATGTTTGGGCTTTCCTGGGGAGCGTAGGTGGTGAGGCTTGTGTCTAAGAGTGCAGTGGACTAGGCTTCATGAAGCCTATCCCCGACTGCACTCTTAGACACAGGTGTCAATTTGACTCTTTACAATGATGTTACCTGTGTTAACTCAGTGTAGGAAGCATATTGAGTTTGTTTGCATAGAGGAATTGTATTTTGTAAAATTGTGAAGCTCCATGTGAAAGCGTTTGCCTCAGTCTTATCCCTGCTGTGAGGCAGATGCTTGTACATAGGATCTGTGCTATTTTGGGGAAAATGAATGGTTTTTACATCTTTGAGTATATTGTGGCGCAGAGGTTTAAAAAGTGACGCATCTACCTACATGCGTCACTTTTTAAATATGGTGCAAAAAGGTACATGTTTGGGCTTTCCTGGGGAGCGTAGGTGGTGAGGCTTGTGTCTTAATGTGCAGTGGACTAGGCTTCATGAAGCCTATCCCCGACTGCACTCTTAGACACAGGTGTCAATTTGACTCTTTACAATGATGTTACCTATGTTAACTCAGTGTAGGAAGCATATTGAGTTTGTTGCATAGAGGAATTGTATTTTGTAAAATTGTGAAGCTCCATGTGAAAGCTTTTGCCTCAGTCTTATCCCTGCTGTGAGGCAGATGTTTGTACATAGGATCTGTGCTATTTTGGGGAAAATGAATGGTTTTTTAAATTTTTGAGTATAATGTGGTGCAGAGGTTTAAAAAGTGACACATCTAACTACATGCGTCACTTTTTAAATATGGTGCAAAAAGGTACATGTTTGGGCTTTCCTGGGGAGCGTAGGTGGTGAGGCTTGTATCTAAGAGTGCAGTGGACTAGGCTTCATGAAGCCTATCCCCGTCTGCATTTTTAGACACAGGTGTCAATTTGACTCTTTACAATGATGTTACCTGTGTTAACTCAGTGTAGGAAGCATATTGAGTTTGTTTGCATAGAGGAATTGTATTTTGTAAAATTGTGAAGCTCCATGTGAAAGCGTTTGCCTCAGTCTTATCCCTGCTGTGAGGCAGATGTTTGTACATGTGATGTCATAAACTATTTTGGAAAAAAAAAAAAAAGATGCGTCTCTTTTTAAACCTCTGCGCCACATTATACTCACAAATGTAAAAGCCATTCATTTTCCCCAAAATCGTTTTTGACATCACATTTAGGAAACACAGCACAGGTCCTATGTACAAGCATAGGCTTCATGAAGCCTAGTCCACTGCACTCTTAGACACAAGCCTCACCACCTACGCTTCCCAGGAAAGCCCAAACATGTACCTTTTTGCGCCATATTTAAAAAGTGACGCATGTAGGTAGATGCGTCTCTTTTTAAACCTCTGCGCCACATTATACTCAAAAATGTAAAAGCCATTCATTTTACCCAAAATCGTTTTTGACATCACATTTAGGAAACACAGCACAGGTCCTATGTACAAGCATAGGCTTCATGAAGCCTAGTCCACTGCACTCTTAGACACAAGCCTCACCACCTACGCTCCCCCGGAAAGCCCAAACATGTACCTTTTTGCGCCATATTTAAAAAGTGACGAATGTAGGTAGATGCGTCACTTTTTAAACCTCTGCGCCACATTATACTCAAAAATGTAAAAACCATTCATTTTCCCCAAAATCGTTTTTGACATCACATTTAGGAAACACAGCACAGGTCCTATGTACAAGCATTCCATGTCATTACTGAAACGTCACTATTTTACAAAATACAATTCCTCTATGCAAACAAACTGAATATGGTTCCTACACTGAGTTAACACAGGTAACATCATTGTAAAGAGTCAAATTGACGCCTGTGTCTAAGAGTGCAGTCAGGGATATGCTTCATGAAGCCTAGTCCACTGCACTCTTAGACACAAGCTTCACCACCTACGCTCCCCAGGAAAGCCCAAACACGTACCTTTTTGCGCTATTTTTAAAAAGTGACGCATGTAGGTAGATGCGTCTCTTTTTAAACCTCTGCGCCACATTATACTCACAAATGTAAAAGCCATTCATTTTCCCCAAAATCGTTTTTGACATCACATTTAGGAAACACAGCACAGGTCCTATGTACAAGCATAGGCTTCATGAAGCCTAGTCCACTGCACTCTTAGACACAAGCCTCACCACCTACGCTTCCCAGGAAAGCCCAAACATGTACCTTTTTGCGCCATATTTAAAAAGTGACGCATGTAGGTAGATGCGTCTCTTTTTAAACCTCTGCGCCACATTATACTCAAAAATGTAAAAGCCATTCATTTTACCCAAAATCGTTTTTGACATCACATTTAGGAAACACAGCACAGGTCCTATGTACAAGCATAGGCTTCATGAAGCCTAGTCCACTGCACTCTTAGACACAAGCCTCACCACCTACGCTCCCCCGGAAAGCCCAAACATGTACCTTTTTGCGCCATATTTAAAAAGTGACGAATGTAGATAGATGCGTCACTTTTTAAACCTCTGCGCCACATTATACTCAAAAATGTAAAAACCATTCATTTTCCCCAAAATCGTTTTTGACATCACATTTAGGAAACACAGCACAGGTCCTATGTACAAGCATTCCATGTCATTACTGAAACGTCACTATTTTACAAAATACAATTCCTCTATGCAAACAAACTGAATATGGTTCCTACACTGAGTTAACACAGGTAACATCATTGTAAAGAGTCAAATTGACGCCTGTGTCTAAGAGTGCAGTCAGGGATATGCTTCATGAAGCCTAGTCCACTGCACTCTTAGACACAAGCTTCACCACCTACGCTCCCCAGGAAAGCCCAAACACGTACCTTTTTGCGCTATTTTTAAAAAGTGACGCATGTAGGTAGATGCGTCACTTTTTAAACCTCTGCGCCACATTATACTCAAAAATATAAAAGCCATTCATTTTCCTCAAAATCGTGTTTGACATCACATTTAGGAAACACAGCACAGGTCCTATGTACAAGCATTCCATGTCATTACTGAAACCTCACTATTTTACAAAATACAATTCCTCTATGCAAACAAACTCAATATGCTTCCTACACTGAGTTAACACAGGTTACATCATTGTAAAGTACATAACACTTGACAGAGGTATAATGTGGCGCAGAGGTTTAAAAAGTGACGCATCTACCTACATGCGTCACTTTTGAAATATGGTGCAACAAGGCACATGTTTTATGCCGCCAATGCGTCACAAAAAGTGACGCATCAGTAGCGCAAAACTGACGCATGGCTTTATAAATGAGGCTCATCTTTTTCTTGCACACTACTCCAGTTTAGTCCTGTCCACTGCACTCTTGGACACAAGCCTCACGTTTTGTGCTCCCCTGGAGAGTCTTCATCTCATCTGCACTCCTGCTTAGGTGTGAGAATCGTATCACATGGGGAAAGCCCCAATGTGAAAGCGTTTGCCTCAGTCTTATCCCTACTGTGAGGCAGGTGCAAGATTTTGACATAACAGTTTCCTAAAAGTGACGCAGTGAAGTTTTATAGATTTCACTGTGTCATTATTACGAGGCTTTTTGCAGAGAAATGACCCCTCTCTGTACATTACACTTGACAGAGGTATAATGTGGTGCAAAAGGTTTTAAAAATGACGCATCTACCTACATGCGTCACTTTTTAAATATGGTGCAACAAGGCACATATTTTATGATGCCAATGCGTCACAAAAAGTGACGCTTCAGTAGCGCAAAACTGACGCATGGCTTTATAAATGAGGATCAATTATGTCATCTGTGTTACCTGAGATTAGGAAGTAGATTGTGCAGATGAGGTGAGACATGTCCAGAGGGACAGAGGAGGTGAGGTTTATGATCAAGACTGTAGTGGGAGAGAGGGCTTTCCCGGGAAGCATAGGTGGTGAAGCCTGTGTATAAGAGTGCAGTGGACTTAGACACAGGTCTCATCTTCTTTGTACCTGTGGACAGAGCTGTCTTCCACTATACTCTTCAATACAGGCCTCACCTTTTGTGTACCCCTGGAGAATCCTCACCTGATCTGTAACCCTGAATAGATCGTTTGCTTTTTGTCATTGCTTTGTTGTTTGGTAATAGTGGTCTATAATGTGCTATTTTTTTCTTTAACACAGATTGAAATCAAGATTTCAAGAGTAAGCAAACATGCCCACAAGGGAAAGGACAAGAAAACAACGTAACCGAAAAAAATCAAAAACAGCAACGGAATTACAGTACTCTTCCACAACAAATACTTCAAAAAACAGGAACCAAGCTCCTGGTAAGACAACTAAGTCTTTTATTCGGAACATATGTACTTTAAAAAAAAATGATGGACAGCATGTAGAAAAAGAAAATGAGAGAGTAAATTTGAAAAGGAAGGAGAGAACCTCAAAGAATCCTACAACTGGAGCAGGAGAGAATAATATGTATAGGAATAGAAGGCAGAATCAGTTTAGAGACATTCGTAAACGAATGTTTCGCAATAGGGTGGTTTTAAATTTGTTAAAAAACATTAGGAAAGGTAAACAGAGAGCTGCTCTTTATAAGAAAAAGAAAAGTGTAGAGAAGATTGTTGAGGCTTTTGAAGTTAAGAAAAAATTATTTATTTTAATAATCAATAGAATTAGGACACTTAACAAGACAATTGATGTTTTCAAATCAAACAGTAGATGGAAAAGAGTAATTAATCGGACTAATTTTTCTAACGTTTTTTCTGGAGAATGGATGCACAGTTCAAGTTGTAAGCCATTTTTTAATGAGGAGAGTTACTTCCAGGAGAATGATTTAGTGCATGCAGTTGACACCAGTGGTCGAGCGTATGAAGTGAAAGACGGTTGTCCGATTGAAAAAGAGAAACTTGTGCCTAGAGAACCAGAAGAGGTGTTAACTGATGAAGTTTTAGGGAGACGTAATAAGGGTCCAGTGTACACTTGGAAATGTAGTCGTATTTGTAGTGTGCGACAGGAATCAATTGATTTGTTTTGTAATTTCTTACGTACATATAGTAAGAAAAGTCTAAAGCAGAAAGTGAAGTTGTTGCAAGACTTAGATCCTTGCAGAGTGAGAGAAAAGACAGGTTTGCAAGGCCATTCACTGGCTTGTCTTTCTAGAAAAGTCTGTCAGAGTGTTTTTCATCATTTTAGGATGTTAGCAGTGCATCATACCAAAATGAGGAAATTAGTGAGAATGTTGTATTTTGCAAAAAGTCCAGCACTTAAGCTTAAACAATTAAACAGTGCTCTTTTGCACGGAACTGAATATGACGTGAAGAAGATTTGTGAAGAAATTGAGATTTGTTATTTTGATAAAAAAGAGGATAGTGTAGAAATTGACAAAGCAATTCAAGGTAATGTGGAAGACAATGTACAGATTTCAAGTACAGAAATGTTTGAGCAGGAAATTACCAGGTTTAAGGTGAAATCAAGTGAAAGGCCGAATTTTACTTGTGTGTATTGTCGACGAAGTCATTATAAGCAGCAAACTAGATTAGTTGATTTATACGTAAAAAGTGAAAAGATGAATAATTATGAGTGGAAGGATTTTGCAACTTATTTGTGGGTGGAGAATTGTTTTGATTTGAGTTCTGATCAGCGTATTTGTAAATATTGTTATGATAAATTAAATCAAAACAGAATGCCTGCTAGAGCTGTTCATAATAATCTGGAGTTGGTAGACATTCTCCCTGAATTGATGGATTTAAATACATATGAGTCTATTTTGATTCAATGTGTCCACCCTTTTCAGGCAATTGTTCGCATGGAGCCTAAGATAGGGAAATTGCCTCCTACAGATTTGCAGAGAGGATTAAAGGGAAGAGTTGTTTATTTGCCTCTAGATTTAAAAAAAAAATATTGATACAATTGGTATAGAAAAAGTAGAAGAGGAACCTTTAGTTATTCTAGGTAATGGGGTTCCGACAAAGAGTAAAAAAATCTGGCAAGATTTAGTGGATGTTAGGAAAGTCAAAAAGGCAACGTTGTATTTAGTCAAAAACAATGAGTATTATAAACATGTATGTGTTGCAGCAGAGGAAACAGCTGCAGATGAAGACAGTGATTGTTCAGTCGGCCAAATTGAAAAAGTTGATGTCTCTAGAAGTGAAGAAATATATGAACATTATACTGTTCATCCTTTGCATTCCAAAGAAGTAATGGGGAATGCAATTGAATTGTTTCAAATGAAAGCAGCAAAAGGAAGTCCCGTTAGTGTATGGGAAGAAAGTTTGGAAGCTCGTTGTTTTCCACAGCTATTTCCAACAGGTCGAGGTGGACGATATGACGATCGACCACTTCAAATTCCTGCATCTGAATATCGAACTGTAAGATTATATGCTGAAGATCCAAGGTTTCGCCAATGCATTCCCTATTTGTTTCATCTACTGTATGAAAGTGACTTGTCTGGGCTTTCTTATGCAGTAAACCATATACTGAAAAGTGGAGCACATCTGCAAAATGTTTCGGCGAGGGACTTTATGGAGAAAGTGAATCTGCAAGATAATATTTTGGAATCTCATCTAATCAATCTCATGGCATGTCAGCGTGGTACAAACGAGTATTGGTACCGTCATCATGGGGAATTGAAATATATGCTAAGAAACTTAGGAACTCCTACATGGTTCCTCACTCTTAGCTGTGCCGAGTATGCATGGGATGACTTACTTCAATTTCTACGAGAGGCAAATGCAAATATACAAAATATAGAATTCAAAACACCTGGAGAACTGTGTTCTTTGGATCCAGTAAATGTATGCAGATATTTCAATCATAGATTTGAAGCTATGATGTCTTTTATTACCAACAAAAAAAATCCTCCCCTTGGAGAGGTTTTGGATTTCTTTTGGAGAAAGGAGTATCAAGCGAGAGGTGCTCCTCACATACATATGTTGTTGTGGATTAAAGATGCACCCAAATTTGGAACAGATTCGGATGAGACAGTGATGAGCTTTATTGAAGAGTATTCAAAATGTGCTGTTCCGAAAACTACTGAAGAAAACAGTTTAAGGCAACAAGTTTTACGCTTTCAATCTCATCGTTGTGGAAAGTACTGTCGTCGAAAATTCAGAAACAAGGACAAGTTCTACACAAAATGTCGTTTCGCCTTTCCACGACCAGTGATTTCTAAAGGAAGAGTAAATAATTTGATGTCTTCTCTGCGACATACTGTGACGAGGAAATCACCAAAAAATACATACAATTTAAAAAGAAACGAAGAGTCCAAGTACATCAACGACTACAACCCAGTGATTTTTGTCCATGTGGAATGCTAACATGGATATTCAATTTGTTGCTGACAACTCTATTGCTGTGGCTCGATATGTGACGTCTTACATCACAAAAAAAGAAAAGACAGAACTGAAGGAAATGTGGGAGGACATTTCACATGAAAAGAGTCTAAGCAAGAAATTATACAGTTACAGTCTGAAGATGTTGTCGCATCGAGAAATTGGAGCATATGAATGTTCTGATCGATTGTCATCAGCAAGTCTATATGCCAAATCTAGAACCATCATTTGGGTGAGTCTAGGTCTTGCTGCAACACGAAATCGAGTTTTGAAATCTGTACAAGAAATAGAGTATTTGGCGGAGAAAGAACCAGAAAGTACAGATATTTTGAAGACCAACATGTTGGACACGTACTATCCAAATAGAAGTAGTCATCTTGAGAACGTTTGTTTGTTTGAAGTTCTGCAAAACTATATTTATAAGAGAACCATCAGAGAAGATATTAACAATGAAATATATGCTATCATTGGGTGTGAAGGATGTCTAGTGAGACAGAAAAAAGGCCATTTCATTAATCATCAAAAATTGAGTTGCGAAAATCCAGAGAAAAGGGAATTTTACTATTTAGCTCTTTTGCAACTCTTTAAGCCATGGCGTACAGAAGAGGAACTACTTGGAGATTTTCTCTGTTACGAAGATTCTTTTAATGCAACCAAGGATACCATAGAATGTCCTGTTTTTCGAAATTATCTGCAAATGTTGAACGAAGAAATAGAGCAAGAAGCCACAATTGCTGCAGAGATTGCTAGAGACAGTTCTCAAGACAGTCAGAGTTCTGCTTCATTGAGTCAGGATCCATTAGGAGGACCAATTATCCAAAATGAAGCTGCTACTGCCATGGATGAGGTGGAAAGAGCTATGGAACAAGCTCAAGATGATGAAGTTAACTTAGAAGATTTGGTGAAACAACTAAACCTTGAGCAGAAACAGATATATGACGAAGTCACAGAACAGATTGAACATGGATTCAGTCATGAGAAAAAAGAGTGCTCATGTACATCATTTAAGCCTGTCCAACTGTACGTGAGTGGAGAAGTGGGAACTGGAAAAAGTTTTCTGATTAAAGCAATTGCAACTTATCTGCAGAAAAGGACTGAATCCTCGCTGTCTTGTGTTGTTACCGCTCCAACTGGGCTGGCAGCACATAACATTAAAGGGATTACTTTACATCGTTTACTGATGCTGCCAGTGGAGCATGATAACAAATTGGAGTATCACAAGCTATCTGGAGATGCGTGTTCCGAAGTTTCGAGAGTCCTGAAGAAAATGAAACTTCTTATCATTGATGAAGTAAGCATGGTGTCAAATATAATGCTTGCTTTTGTGCATTTGAAAATGCAAGAAATTCTTAGAACAGACTATGATGTCTTATTTGGAGGAAAACATATTATTGTTTTTGGAGATCTTCTGCAGTTGACTCCAGTGAAAGGACAACCTGTGTTCAAAATGCTCACGCATGAAGATACCAGGAAGTGCTTAGGGAGCATTGGAAACGTTAATATATGGTTAAACTTCAAATATGCAGAACTGCTTCAAAATATGCGGCAGGCAAAGGATGAAGATTATAAAAATATTTTACAAGATGTAAGAATCGGAAAACTAAGTGAGCAAGGGAAAGAAGCTTTACATGGACGATTAATTTCAAATTTGTACCCAAATGAAAACATTCTTCCAGAGAATATTTTTAAGAAAATTAACGAGAAGAAATCTGGCATATGTTTGATGCCAACTCTGAAAGAATGTTCCATGTTCAATAACAAAATGTTACAGTTAGAAAATGAAGAGATAGTGAAACTGGAAGCTACAGATAAAATAGAGCATATGGGAGCAACAATTATTTTGTCTGAAAATTGGAAATCAAAATTGAATTCATTAGAGAAGACTATATCTAAAACTGCTGTTTTTGAAAAGACTCTCAATGTGTGTTTAAATTGTCGTATCATTTTGAGAAGGAATTTAAATGTTGAAAGAGGTCTGGTAAATGGAGCAATGGGTCATGTTGTTGGTTTTGTGAATTACAAAAATAGAGATGGAATTGAAATTTTAAAAATTAAATTTGATGGCATTGATGAAATAGAACAAATTTGTCATTGTTCAGCTAGATTTTCGCTCGTGAAAGACTTATATGTTCGCCGAAAACAGTTTCCTATTTGTTTGGCATATGCGGTGACAATTCATAAGTCTCAAGGTTTAAGTGTAGATAGCGCTTTGGTGACAGTGGAAGTTCTGTGTTTAAAGAGGGTATGGCATATGTGGCATTATCACGAGTCAGAACTTTATCAGGATTGTACTTGATTAAGTGTGATGAAACAAAGATTTGTGCAGATCTAGATTGTGTTAAAGAATACAATAGGTTAAGAAGAGAGTATGCTCCACATTTGCCTCAATATCCTCTGATTGAAAAACGTGTGGTAGGCCGAAAAAGAAGAAATGAGAGTAATTGCAGTGAGGTATCAGAAAAAAGGCATAACGTAGATAAAAGTGTAATTGTAAAGAGAAAGAAAAAGGATTCTGTTGAAGATGTTGTTGGATTTCAGTTTGAAAACAGTTCTGGTGTCAACTGCTATGCTAATGTAGTAGTTAATGTTGTTTTTTTCTTCAAAATTTACAAAAACAGATTGTCGAAAATCGGGAACAAACATTGTGCTGTTTATTGAATTCTGTGTTAGAGAAATGTAGTAGTGATAGAGCAAAAATAGAAAGTGTTTCAGAAATTAGAAATCTTCTAGACATATGTTCAGGTCAAAATCAATTTTCACAGAATATTCAGCAGGATTGTCAGGAATTTTTAATGTATATGTTTGATGTATTGCAAGATGAAGGAGTAGATATAAAAAATCTTTTTAACCTTTCTTATCAATGGCAACATGACTGTGATAACTGTGCTTCATCAAGTACTATTAGAATAGACTCTGAAAGATTTATATATTTGACTTTACCAGACTGCAAATCAGTGCCTTTTAATAATCTAGTTAAAGCAGCGGATCACAATATGGTGTGTACCCAATGTAAGTCTGCAATGCTGTCCACATTATTTCTACAAAATTATGGTCACTATGTCATTTTAATGTTCCAACGATGTAGACCTGATGGAACTAAATTGACAACTTCTATTAAAAATTTCGTGGCTTCTCAGTTATCGATATCAGGAAGAACCTTTACAACTGTAGCTATTATTTTTCATGACGGTCCTTCTACAACATCAGGGCATTACACATGCTATTTAAAAACTTCTAAAGGTTGGACCCAATGTAATGACACTTATTTTACTTTCAAACAACGTTTGCCTTTTGGCTTTATAAATTCATACCTAGTGTTTTTACAGCCAAAATTTAGGTAAAGGTAATTGGCCTATGAAGACGGGAGGAGTACTCATATATACTCATACATCTGACACTATTTGGCCAAATGGAAAGGTGCAGGAATGAGTAAACAGTCATGACTGAAAAAAAGGAGTATATGAAAATAATGAAAATATTTCAGATGTTCTTGGAGCTTTTCTTATAGAAAGTCGATGAAATGGATTTTTAAGTGAACAGCAAAGTACTTTGCAACGAGAAATGAACCTCCATGATATACTATTTGGCCTCAAGGAAAAGTAAGTCAATCCAAGATTAGTGTACATTTGTCATTTGTCAGTATCTAAGGTTTTTTTAAAAACACAATCTTTTAGATTGTGTTTTTTTTTCCCGCTGTCATATGATGAGTAATTTGAACTCACTGTTTTAAGTGAAATTCAATATATTCTGAGAACAGCAAAAATAAACTATGTAACATGTTGTACAAGTTATTGTATACTTTGGATTGTGTAAATTAAATTGTATTCCCATTCTCTGACACTCACTTTTCTTTTTCCATCCTCTTTCAGCTCTTTTTACTCACTTATAATGTCTTTCTCTCACTCTCTGTAACCCCCGTTCCTTTACTCCATTTCTTTGACAACCCCTCATTCTCATTTCAACTGTGTGCATCCCCTCTCTCCCTTGCATAACTTTTCAGCTTTCAGTCTCTCTGCTTTACTTCCCTTTTCCGTATTTTACTCCTTTGCTCTTTTAGTAATTCCTCTTTACTCACTCAGCAGTATTGTCGCACTCTATCACTATAAATCACCCACTCTTCCTCGTTTATCTTTGTTTAATCCTTACTTTTGACCTCTTCTCTCTATTTTTCGTTCACTACTTCTATGTCCTCAGTGCCTCACTCTACTTGTCTTATGTTCACTTGTGTTTATCTACCTTCTATCATTTCTTTTAGAACAACTTCACTGCTCTTCTCTCATCGTTCTTCATCCCATTTCTTTTACTCTGATTCTATTACTATCCCTGATTTTCTTTCTTTCAATGTCCTTCTCTTTACTTTCATCACCAAATAATTTTCTCTCAGTACCACTGTTTTAGTCGTCTTCTTCTCTCTTTCCTTTTTTTGCTCCCTTACTCATTTCCTTTTCTCACTCATTGTACTCCACCTCACTCAGTTTTTCTCTTAGTGTGTCTGCCTACTAACTTCCTCAGTCCATTTCCCTCAATCGTTGTATATTATCCTCTCTCCCTTCATCCTTTCACTCTATGACTGTTCTTCACTTACTCTCAGTTATCTTCTATTCCTCATTCTTCTAAATGCATCCTTAATTAGACTGTTTTCTGTCTCAGTCATTATCTTTTTACTTACTACTGTTTCCTGATTTAGTTTTGCTAACTCACATTGTTTTAGTATCTTTCTTCCCTTCAGTTCATTTCTCTGTTCTTCTCTTTCTCTGTGTCAGTGAATATATATGCCTTACTCTTAGTAATTTGCTCTCATTCTATTTCTTTTTTTCTCTTTTTATCCTTCTACCTTACTGTATTTCCCTTTCTGTGTCCTTCACTCTTACTTTATTTCTAAATACAGTGTTTTGATTTTTAACCTCTTCATTTGTATATTTTAATTTAAAATATAAATTTTACTAATTATAACTTATTTTTTCTTCTCTCTTTCACAGATACAAAGTGTAGTAAAAAAAGAATAATTAAAGTTACATTTATTATACGGTAAGAATGACTAAAAAAATGTAGTTTGTCATCACCCTTTGCTTAAAGCTTACTAATATTTTCTCAACCAACCTCACTCCTGTGTCTTTACTCTGCTTCCCTCACTTATTCTTATTCTCCATGTTTACTCCAATTTCCCTATTTCTCATCTCATATTCAACTTCTTCCAATCCCTATTCTTTACTTCACTTACTGTCTGTTCCCTTGCTTTGCTTTTTCATTAATTTTGTTTTTCTTAATTTTTTACCTTACTCCTACACACACATCTCATCCCCCTCTCAACACATACACACACCTCTAACATACACCCCACACATACACAGCACACACACACCTCATACACACAAAAAATCTCCCCCACACACTCTTCACATATACACACAAATCCCATACACACACATACATCACACACATATACACCCCATATCCATACACTCCTCACACATACTTCACATACCCTCACCTCCACCCACACCAAAACACCCCACACAGCCACAACCACAGAAACACCTTACCCACCCACACCCCGACCTACACCCACTAACTCCCTATAACTCACATAAACTGCATTACTTATCTTTGTTTGCTATTTCACTCAAACCCATTCAGGTACTGTTACCTTTATTTTCTCTGTCCTTTGTCTTTGTCACTCCCCATCTCTTATCCTAATTCAATTTTTCTGAGAGCAGGCCCATTGTCATTCCGATTGAGGGTGATTATCCCCTTTCCAATGACAATGCGCCGCCCTCTGCCTGCCGTTAGCATATGCCAGTGAGATCTGCATGAGGTGTCTCTGGTATCTGGGTGCAGGCCATGGCTCTTTGTGCAACAAATATACGATATGGGTCCGCAAATGTTTAGTCAATACTTTAAAACAATCCCGCTGGGGCGGGGCTAGCGTGAGAGGTGCGCTGTGGGCAGTGTAATCTGCTGTTTGGAAAACACAACCCTGACGTCGATGATGCGGAGGAGGCGAGGAAAAGCATTACATTCGATCAAGCTATTTTTTATAGACAGTATACTTGTAAAAACACTTGTGTCTGTCAAAGGCGTGCCGGAGGGTGCTTGCTTCTTCTAATGCGTTTTATGGAATATTTCTTTTGCTGAGTGCTCTAAGCTGTGTTTTTATAAGTGTGTGGTTTGCTGCTCGGTACGTGAAGTATTAAAGGGGAAATCCGGCAAATATTACATTAGTCTCAACACCCAGCAGACGTAATTGAACAAGGGAACATCGTGGGATGCCTATTGTTGGGTATTGTTCGAAATACAGGTCTTGATCAAGAGAACGGGGTTTTCCTTTAAACTGCCAGACCCCTTTAACTGAAGGACAACGTGATCTTAAGCCCTCCTCTGTGATCCTGTGGCCTTTAAGGAGTGAGGCTCAGCTCAGGGGAGAAGCCAGAAAATCAAAATGCCCCGAACTTTGAACTACACTTATAATGGCAAGCAGCACGTGACGAGAGTGTGCTTTGCACTCCCTTAAAGAGCGGCCTTCACTGCTCCATCCAACCAAGGGAGTAGTCAGAAAATTAGAATGCCCCCCATTTTGCAGTAAACCTCTGATGCACACCAAGCAAAATAAGTAAATGTGCCCATCCTCCACTCGAAGAGCTCCCTGGTCTCTTTCATCCAAGCATATATCCATCCATCAAATTACCCACTATCTCACCCTTACATTCTGTCATCCATTCATTCATTTATTCATCATTCAATCCATTCCTATCCCAAACGTTCACCAACTCTGCAACCCATCCATTCACTCTGCCATCCATCCATCATACATTCTTCCACTGTCATCCATTCATTTGTCTTTTTACCCACTCATCTATCAATCCTTTTACTTTGCCATCCTTTCACCTTCCCATCCACCTATCCATTCACTCATCCTCTTACCCACACATCCATCTATCCTCTCATCCATCCTTTCACCCTTCCTTCCATTCAGTATGTTATGTTATGTTAAGATAGTTTGTAAAGCGCACAGCTGCCCCAGCAACGGGTCATCCCGGCGCTGAGCAACAATAACAAAAAATACTGCAAAAGAATCCCACACAGATACGAGAAACAAGGGGGCAGAGACGACAAAAGAGTAGAAAAGGAAAGCTTACTGCGAGAACAAATGGGTTTTTATCGCTCTCTGGAAAGTCAAATAATTATCCATGCTCTGTATATGAGACGGAAGGTCATTCCAGAGCTTGGAAGCCAGTGTGCGAAACGAGCAACCACCAGCACGGGCCCTCTGCACGCATGATATAGAAATCAGGTGTTTACCGGCAGAGCGCAGATGATGCCGGAGAGTGTAGAACGAGTGCGTACCGGGCAGGAGCAGTGACAGGGCAGGAGCAGTGACGGGGCAGGAGCAGTAACGGGTCAGGAACAGTAACGGGGACAGGAGAAGTGACGGAGACAGGAGAAGTGACGGGGACAGGAGAAGTGACGGGACAGGAGAAGTGACGGGACAGGAGAAGGAGAAGTGAAGTGAAGGGACAGGAGAAGGAGAAGTGAAGGGACGGGAGAAGGAGAAGTGACGGGGCAGGAGCAGTGAACGGGGCAGAAGTGAAGGGACAGGAGAAGTGAAGGAACAGGAGAAGTGAAGGGACAGGAGAAGTGAAAGGACAGGAGAAGGAGAAGTGACGGGACAGGAGACAGAGAAGTGACGGGACAGGAGAGGTGACAGGAGAAGTGACAGGACAGGAGAAGTGACGGGACAGGAGAAGTGACGGGGCAGGAGAAGTGACGGGGCAGGAGAAGTGACGGGGACAGGAGAAGTGACAGGGGCAGGAGAAGGAGAAGTTATGGGACAGGAGAAGTAGAAGTGACGGGCGACTCCTATAGAGCGTCATGTGAACAAGGCCAAGGCAGGCCGAAACGCGTCATGGCGGTCATGGTGGAAGAAACGCAATAAACAGAAAAATGTGAACACTTACTTGGTGGTTCGTTTCCGTTTGTTTCCAGCAGGAGCGGCGCTTCCAGCAATGACATTTTGTGGATATATATATATATATATCCACCAAACTTTCGCCCACAAAGGAGAGGCCCAAACAGGATTGGAAATCAGCCGCACTTTAATGGAAGCAGGTTAGGTATACTGGCAGAAATTATTACTTCACCCCAAAGTAGAACATCCAGCCCGACGCGTTTCGTGCAAGTAGCACTTAATCATGGGCTTAGGGCTTATAGCTATGGAACTCTGGCATTTGCAGGCTTTTAGAAGTCACGATGCACACCCCACTGGGCGTGGCCACACAGTGGCTTCATGGTACTTGTAGTGTAATAATAACTCATGTGAGTCGCCTCGGTCAGTGCAAGTCTTTAAAAAGTATTACCCAAGTAAGTGGGTGTTGTTACCATCTTGCTGCACACCCCTCGTAGTACTCTGCATCACCGGCATCCCGTTCCTTATGCGGCGGCGAATTTCAACGCCACAGCGGGACTGCTAACAGCAGCAGGGCTCTCTCCGTGGCCCAGGCATGACCGCTACATATCCACTAAACTTTTGCCCACAAAGGAAAGGCCCAAACAGGATTGGAAATCAGCCGCACTTTAATGGAAGCAGGTTAGGTATGCTGGCAGAAATTACAACTTCACCCCAATATATATATATATATAAACAACTGTTCTTGTACTCATCTGAAAATCAAACAGACGGCGTCACCATGTGGCGTACTGTCATAGGTACCGATGTTGACATTTAAGAACTGGTACAGAGCATCAGAAAACATTGCTCCAATTAAGCACTGCTGTGTGTAATTTATAATGGTAACAGAAGGCTATATGCACCAGTATGAAGTTAAAAAACAGAGTTTAATAATCTACTCATGTGTGGAATTCAAAAACTTGAGAAGTCTGTCTAAAATATATGTATATATTCACTGAAAAAACTGGTTTCAGGGATGTTATATTTAGGAATTAGCATTTTTAAAACCTTAGAAATTCACTGAAAAAAATCAAAGGTTAGAGGGCTGTTATAGTTAGTCTGACATTTCAGTCGTACAAAACCAGAGAAATTCAGCCTTTACAGTTAGGTAAGCTACTATAACTCGTTCCCCAGCAATGCAGTCCTTATGACCTCCCATATTACATAACTCATGACAATGTCAGTGACATCACTGGTGACATCTCAAATGACATCACTGATGACATCAGTGACGACATCATCTAGTAACGTTTATGAGCGTTAAATATATATACCACGGTATGTTGTTGAATTAGTTGGTATATGAGTGACTGTATGGATGATTCAGTGGGTGCGTGACTGACTGTATAACCGAGTGATTAGGTTTTATTATTATTTTTTTTTATTTATTAAGTGCGGCATATTCCCAAAGGCATCTTGGTGCTCCTTGCAAGAAGAAAGAAGAGATAGAAAGGGGATTATAGCGGGAGAGTAAATAGCCAGGTTTTGAGAAGCTTTCCAAAGGCCAAGATGTTGGTGGAATTCCTCAGAGAGATGGACATTGTGTTCCAAAGGCGTGATGTGGAGAGAGAGAAACTTCTCCATTCTCAATTAACTTTAAGAAAGCTGTCAACTGACTAAGTCATGGAATTCATAGACCGCAATAGTCTGTTCGGAATATACCGTGTCAGTTTTTTCCTGAGGACTTTCGGACCGTGAGAGTGCACAGCTTTATGAGCTATGCACAGGACTTTGAAAGCTATTCTTTTATTCTTTTTTAAATTGGCAACCAGTGAAGCTCATTTCTGGCTTTAGTCCCTGATTCCGATTTTCTGATGTTTGTCAAAACCCTGACTGCTGCATTTTGTAATCTCTGAAGTCTATTTAGAATGCCTTGCTGGAAACCTACCAGAAGGGCATTACAATAGTCCAGCTTCGATAGAACTAAGGAGGAGACTACCATTTTTTGTAGCTCCCCTGGTAGAAAGAGGATAATTGTTTGCAGAATTTTCAGTGTATAGAAACAAGATGACTTAAGATGGTTGACATGATACCTAAAAGACCACTTAGTTTCAAATATTGTTCTGAGATTCTTAGATTTAGCCACTGTGCTAGGAAAAGAACCCAAATCCTCAGGCCACCTGGATTGATTCTGGAAAAAAATGTCCAATCCGAAGAGAACCTCGGTCTTTGCTGCATTCAATTTCAGGCAATGGCTTCCCACCCATTGAACTACAGCCGTCATGCATTTTCTGAAGCGCATGGCAATTTCGTCGATGTTATTGGTTATTGGAACAACAATTTGGGTGTCGTCCGCATACAAGATCGTGAAAATGCTGAAGGGTCTGATCAGAATAATAAGAGGGGCCACATAATTGTTAAATAATGGGGGGCTTACGGAGGAGTTTATGAGAGTGTTAGTGGGTACTCAAATGGCTATATGGGCGATTGACTGCTTGTCTGACTATGCCTATAGTTGTTTGAGTGTCTGTGTTTGTGGGTGAGGAGGTGTGTGACTGCCTGAATGGATCAGTGAGTGGGTGAGTCATTGGCTGTATAGGGTACTGTTGTTTGTGTGAGAAGCTGTATGGGTGAGTGAGTGTCTGTATGGCTGTGTCGGTGATTGAGTGCATGTGTCAGTATGGGTGAGTACCTGAGTAGGTGAAAGGAAGTATGCGTGAGTGACGGGGTATAAGAGTGACTGTATGCGTGAGTGAGTGTATGTAAAAGTGGCTATATGAGTACATGCTTCTGCCAGTGACTGTATAGCTGAGTGAGTATGTGTTCCTATATGTATGACTAAGAAAGTGGGTGAGTGTGCAACTGTTTGGGTGAGTAAGTGGCTGTATGATTGACTGTATGGGTGAGTTCCTACGTGTGTGAGTAGTTTTATGGGTGGCTCACTCACTGTCTCAGCCCCTGTATGCCTGTATGAGTGGATATGCCAATGGCTGTATTAGTGAGTGAGTAGGCCTATGAGTGGCAGTATGGGTGAGTGAGTAGATGTGGGTATAGATCAATGAATCAGTGAGTGGGTGTGTAACTACTGATATAGCTCTGTGAATGGGTTTGTGAATGATTGTATGGGAGCGGCAGTGGGTGTACAAAAGATTGTACAGTGGTGTGAATGGGGGCTTCAGAGATGTTGTGGATGATGTCATCAGGGATGTCATTTGAGTTGTCATCAGTAATGTCATCAGTGATGTCACTGACCATGTCATGAGTGATGTAACGTGCGATCATAAGCAGTGCATTCGGGGGCGCAATTATAGTTAGCTCAGCTAACTAGAACAGTTGAATTTCTCTGGTTTTGTATGAGTGAAATGTCAGACCAACTATAACGTCTCTCTAACCTTTGGGTTTATCCGTGGATTTCTAAAGTTTTTAAAATGCTAAATCCTAACTATAACGTCCCTGAAACCTGTGTTTTTCCAGTGAATTTCTGAGGTTTTTAAAATGCTAATTTCAAACTATAACATCCCTGTAACCTTAGTTTTTTCAGTGAATTTCTAAGGTTTTTAAAATGCTAATTCCTAACTATAACGTCCCTGAAACCTGTGGGTTTTTTTCAGTGAATTTCTAAGGTTTTTTAAGTACCAGTCACGTTTACAGAGTGGTAGAGAAAGGGTGCTGGGCTTCCGACAGCTCTCAGGAATTTCACTGTGTAGGACTTATAGGAGGTAGCAGGAGGGCTTCTTGGCCCTTAAAGTCCCTCTGGAGCCAAGGGGACTTTGTCCCTCAACCAAGAGCATGCCAGGAAGAGCATTTGCAAAGTGGTGCAGAAAGGGGTCGTGGACTGCTATCAGAACTCAGCAATTCTTCTGTGAGGGACTTACTAGAGGTATTTGGAGGGGTATTTGGCCCCAATGACGTCCATAGAGGCCAACTACCCCTCCTAATACCTACACTAAGATTGCTGAGTTCTGATAGCAAGCCATGCCCCATTTGTCCACCACTCTATTACGCGCTTCCTGGCGTGCGCTAGGTTGGGGAATGCAGTCCCCTTCACTGCTTGGGGTCCTTAGGGGCCAACAACCCTACCTGTTGCCTCCAGTAAGCCCCACACAGTGGAATTGCTGAGAGGTGGTCACAGGCCACGCCCCCTTTCTCCACTACTCTGGAAGCACACCTCCTGGTGCACTCTTGGTAGGGGGATGAAGTCTCCTTGCCTCTTGAGGATCCCTTGGGGCCAACTAGCCCTCCCGTTACCTCCTGTAAGCCCTACACAGCTGGATTGTTAAGAGGTGGTCCTAGCCATGCCCCCTTTCTCTAACACTCTGCAAACGCGCCTTCTGGAGCACTGCTGCTTGGAGGATGAAGTCCACTTTAGTTCTGATGTCCTCAGGATACAGTGGGACATCATCATCCCACCAGCAGTGCGCCAAAAAACAAGTTGTAAAAAGGGGCGTTGCCTCAGACTACTTCTCAGCAATCCCACTGTGTGGGGCTTACTGGTGGTACCTGGTTGACTAGTTGGCCCCTAAGGACTCTCAGTAGTGACAGGGACTTTATCCCCAACCTAGAGCGCACCAGGAGGCGCGTTTGCAGAGTAGTGGTGAAAGGGGGTGGGGCTTCCGGCAAGGGGCCAGTTCCTCGATTTGTTTTTATTATAGGAATGTTTATGTTTATGTTTATATTTATTGAATTTGTATTGCGCAACAAATACCCGAAGGTGTCTCGGCGCAGAGGATTATACAATGACAAGAAAAAGAAAATGAGATTATTGATCAAAGAGCCATGTTTTCAGTTGTTTTCGGAAAATTAAAAGGGTAGGACTGGTCTTAATGGTGAGAGGGAGAGTATTCCAAAGCCTCGCCGTAGCTACCAAAAAGCGTCTGTCTCCCCAAGCAACTGTTCTAGTGCGAGGAAGAGGAAGAAGGTAGTTGGAATGGGGTCTGTGTGGCCCTCCTGCTCATGGTGCTTTTGGGCCCTGGGGACCCCATCCCCTGGGGCTGGGCCTTTGTTTTTTTAAAGGTGAAGGGGCCAATGCAGCCCCCCTCCTCAGGCCAATTTCGGCCCGGGCATCCCATCCCCCAAGGCCCGGCCATTTTTGTTTACATTTAGTTTTTTTTACTGGAGGGTGGCCGAGTGTCCGCAACTCCCCCAGGCAATTTTCGGGCCCAGGGACCCCTTCCCGCAGGGCTTGGCCAATTATTTGATTTTTTGGGGGGGAAAGGAGAGGGGCCACGCGGCCCCCATCCCCAGGCCAACACCAGCCCAGGGACCCCATTCCCAGAGGCCAGCCTTTAAAAAAAAGGAAGGTGGGGAGCTAGTCGCCACTTTCAACCCCGGGGACCCCATCCCCTGGGACATGGCCACATTGATGGGGACCGTGGGGGAGCCCCAGGGCGAAAAGAAAGATTACTTTATGAATGAATAATGTGGAACTTATACAATTGAAAAAGAATAAAAAGAACACAAACAAAAAAATCTTTCAAGCACCTTTATTAAAGTAACCTAAAGAACATTGTTCTCTCTGAGTGCATTGAAGGGACGCTGCTCCCGCGGGAAACAGCGCTAACCATGTAATTCTCCAACCCTCAGCACAGGGGTTTTTACTTCAACGCACCACCCAACGTACTAACCGTCTGTTCATCTCTATTAAGAAGTATGCGATTTCCACACCCCACCATTTGGAGCCCCAAGGCCCCCACGGTCCATGCCGTATTCATGCCTCCTGCGGGAGCCGGCATTGCTTTTGGACAAAGGGAGCTGCTAACATGCAGCTCCCTTTGTCTAAAAGCAATTCTGCTTCGCTTCATGGAAGCGCGAGCATTTTTCATGCTCTTTCTTCCATGAAGCGAAGCAGAGTTTGCTATGGCTTGGCGGGAGCAGTGCTCCTGCCATGCCATAGCAAACATCAATGTCCCGGGGGTGGGTACCCTGGGACATTTCTGGGGCCGGCCCTTGGGGGTGGCGGTCTCCAGGGCCATGGAGGGCTTTAGCCCCAGGAAGGTGGTGGTCCCCAGGGCTGGGAGTCTGCAACAGACCCCCACATTTTCTTATTTGGTGCCCCAGGGAGATGGTGGTCCCAGGGCTGGGAGTTTGCAACTGATCTCTGCATTTCCTTAATTTGTGCCCCGGGGAGGTAGATGTCCCCAGGGCTGTGTGGCGGGTGCTCAAGCCCTCCTACACTTCATTTTAAAAATGGCCCCCGGGAGGCGGGGCTCCCCGGGGCTGCAGGGAGGGGCTGCGTGCCCCCGAATTAAATGACTATAACCCTGGGAAGGTGGTGGGCCACAGCATATCTATTTCCAATTTTCACCAGGATGTGGCCCACCCGGGGGGGCTTTAAAAAATGAAGCGCAGGAGACAACTCTGCGCTTTAGAAAAAAATGTCTGCCGGATTCAGGCAACGAGCGCGAATCTCGCAGATTTTTCTTTTTAAAATTGCTTATTTGAGCCATCGGAGTCCCTGTGGGTCTTCGAGCAGTCCTAGGGGTTCAGAGTGATTCTAGCCTGCCCATTTTCTTTATTTTTAATGTTTTTGAACCTTTTTCCTTGTGACTCTGTTCACCCGAGTCACAAACTGGCTGCCAACACTACCTGGTTGGAACTGTTGGCAGCCAATCAGATTGCAGGCTCGAGATCGGGAGGGTTTGCGGATCCTCTGCGGCCATATTTGTATATCTGAGAAATGTTTAAATATCTTAGGAACTACTGAACGGATTTACACCATTTAACAAAGAGTGCTTTCTGAACCAAGAGCTACCTTTTTGTCAAATTTGGTGTAATTCTGTTCAGCAGTTCAGGCTATAGCCGTGTCTAAAGTTTCCTATGGAAATTAACATGGAGAAAATGCATTTTGGGATAACCCATTTTTCCTAGCTCCCGCTAGATGAATCTCCCCGAAACTTTAAACACAGCAGCTGAAGTAAGTGGGCCATTAGTTTAAAAACGTTCACGATGATTCATCAAATGGCACCAAAGATATTGGCAAAAGAAAAAAATGCTTTTTGAATAGAAACCAGTTCCTAACTTTAACTACCTAGTGGTGACCGCTACTCTCTGGGGAAAAAAAGTGAACTTACGGTTACGTTTGTCTTTATCACCTTAACATATTTTGGAAAAACTCTGAAATTATTGTAATAAACCACAGTTGAATACAGAGAGGATTATGAATGAAAATTGAAGACACCAAAATTCACAGGTGCTTTTTTTTCCAAACACCTTTTTTTAGGTAGTGTTAGAAAAGAGTGCTCTAGTTGGTAGTGGCTTGCACGCTGTCCAAGGAGGGACCCTTCCTTCTGGTCAGGGTATGGGGATTACACACCCAAGATGACCCCTGCTCACCCCTCGGTAGTTTGGCATGAGCAGTCAGGCTTATCTTAGAGGTAATGTGTAAAGCATCTTTACAAACATACACAGTAACACAGTGAAAACACTACAAATGGACATCACAGCAGTTTAGAAAAATAACCAATTTTTATCTAAGTAAAACAAGACCAAAACAACAAAAATCCAACAAACATAAGTAAAGTTATTGCTCTTAAAAGGTTCAAAACAGTTCAGTTCCTGGAAAACTATGCATGCATCACTTTTAGCACAAAGAACCTGGGATGCATCAAAATCAAAGATGAAAACAGACACATGGGGTGGGGTCAGGCACCGGAAGAGCAAAGCAATGTATAATTTCCTTACTCCCAGGGGAAGTGATGTGTTGGTTCCTCACCACCCAGGGAGGTGATGCATCGGTTCCTTACTGAAGCGCAGAGGAGGTGTTGTGTTGGTTCCTTACTGTCAGGGGGGAACAGCGTTTACAACGCAACTTTTACAACAAAGTACCTTTACGACGCAACCATTACAATGCAACTTTTACAACGACTTGCGCTGGGGGGCGCTCTAGGATAGGGAATAGTTTTAATTTACTATCCAACACCTTCCCTACTATCCCCAGGGACTGGAGTTGGAATAGTAAATTAAATTATTCACTATCCAGCGCCCCCCAACTCAAGTCGTAACGACTTGCGTTGTAAAACTTGCAGGAATGCTTTGTAACGACGTACATCCCTGTCAGGGGAGGTGAGGCCTCGGTTCCTTACTGCTGGGCTGCGTCGAAGAAGAACTGGCGCACTGGTGAGATGCGTCAAAAATCTGGATTTGTGGGTCGATGCAGCAGCGAAACCATTGTTGCATTGATTTTCCAGCTGGGTGACAGGTGATGCGTTGATTTTTTTCAGCCGCACAGCAGGGCCTGCGTCAAAGTGGAGCCTCGGACGTTGGAGACACGTGCTCAGGACTCAGCTGCGGTGATCTTTCAGCTGCACGACAGGCACTGTGTCGATTCTTTGGCCTTGGCGATACATTTGTTTTTCACCCGCACGGCTATTCTGCGTCAGGAAAAACAGGCGCTGAAGGTCGATGCGTGGATTTTCTTCTAATTTTTGCAGCAAAGCCACCTCCAAGGGCCCAGAAGTGGAATTGGCACCACTTGGCAGGACACAACTCCCAGCAGAGGACTTCAGGGGCTGCAGATTAAGTCTTTGATGGCCCTGACACGACTTCTTATCAGGAGGCAAGCACACACAAGCCTTTGGAGAACCTTGGCAAACAGGATACAAAAAGCAAAGTCCAGTCCTGTTACTGCCCAAGACAGAAGCAACAAGCAGTAATCTAGCACAACACAGCAACAAGCAGAGTGGCCAGTTTCTGCCTTTGAAGGGGGCAAGTTTTAAATGATAGTCTTTGTAGTGCACTAGATCCTGCCTTTCCCTGACTTGGCTCCAGACACACAACAGGGGGTGGAGACAGCTTTGTATGAGGGCAGACACAGCCCTATTCAGGTGTTACTCTAGCTCAGGAAGACCCATCGCCTGGTGAAGGGCCATTAGGATATGCATGGCATACCTCAGCTCCCTTTGTGTGACTTTTTTAGAGTGAATGCACACACAGCCCAACTGTCATTCTAAACCAGACGTTGATTCCAGAGACAGGCAGCGACACAAAATGGTAAAGCAAGAACATGCCCACTTTCTAAAAGTGCAAAAACAACAATTGATGGACAGAATGCAGAACATTGTCATACATTCACCCCAGTATAGAGATCTGGGCCTAAATCTATTGTTTTTTTGCTCACCATGCCATTCCAGTTTTGACCCAGCCATATGCAAATCAGTCTTGACCCTGCGCCCAATGGGAACAACCAGCCCGAACTGCCAGGCCAGGTCCTCCCTGGACTGGAAACAAGCATCCTAGGACCGGTTTCGGGTTTTCAGCCCTCAGCAGCCAGGATAGCTTGACTCTAGTGGCATGGAGCGCACAGGACTCACATCTGAGCATACCCGTCCCACTCGGGGTGACAAATGCAAAAAGAACAATTGATGGACAGAATGCAGAACAATGTCATACCTGCCAACTCACACAGTGCCACAGTGTTACACACAATATCAGCTCCCATCACACGGTGAAGAGCCAATATCTCTCTGTGGCAGGAAAAAGAGCAGAAAACCACTGTAAATAGTGGTTTTCCAGCATGTTTTCGAGAGGCTTTGAACTGAGACGTCCATTAAGGGGTGTGAAAACACCCAGGACATCGCCACCAGCCTCAGTAAGCTTTTTTGTGGGGGTGGCAGGCGGGGGCTTGGGGGTGGGGTGGGGTTCAAAATCGCCTCCTAAGTACTTCTCGGCACAAGGACCTGCCCCCCTCCTCACACTGAGATTGTTCTTCAAGATGGCAGGTATGCGAGCACCAGTTACATTAGTGTACATCTCGTTCGTTAGTAAATATGGGAGTGTGTGAAATCCGTGTCGTTTGTTTTTAGGCAATCAAGTGAAATTACATGAAACTATGCAATGGGAAAACAGCATTTAGCACTATATTGTAGTCTAATTGTGTCCTTGCCTCTGTTTTGGAAGCACTGCAAGATTTCATTTTCTTTTTTTTTTAAACACAATGCAACTAACATCAGATGCTCAACTTTTGGTCGTTTGCATTGCTCCCATACTCCTGTGGCAAACAGTTTCTTTTTAGAACATGGCGTAATTTTATTGCATTGCGTAATAGCGTCATTTCATGTGATACGGGTAACATGAAACTTGCTAAATTATATGAGATTACATCGGTTGAACAGAAATTTCGCCAGGGCATAGTAAAGGTGTGTCTAGTTTGAAACAATTGCAGCTGCCCACGGCCCCCGCAGTGGGCCACCTCAGAGGGCGGCCACCCTTAGTTCCATTTGGGCATTTTCCCCACCCCCACTCTCTACTGCGGGACTCCAGGAGGAGTCCCCTTACAGGGCACGCCAGACACGTCCTGTCCGGTGCGCGGGGGATGGGGAGGGTATTTAGTCCTTTGGGCGGTTGTGGGCCTGATTAACCGGGGGCTTGCCTTGCTACGCTCTGCCCTGAAAGGGGCGTGAGTAATAAGAGACCAATGTGTCACGTGATCCAGTAAGGGGATCACCCCTATAGGGTAGCGCTGATTGGGTTTTCCACAGTGCTTGGCTCATCAGGCAGGCAGGGCAGCATAGGTTGGTACAGCTGCCTGTCCTTAGATCACCCGTAAGATAACCCACCGTATTTGCATACTTTTGTATGGAATAAACCTGCAGCAATATTTTCTACAAAAGTGTGTTGTGTATTTATTCATGCATGCCTATTCTGCTGTGGTGTGGGAGTGGTCATACGCATATAATGGAACTATGAATCTAGTTTGGAAGTTTTCCTTATTATTTGCAGTAACAAAGTCTAGTCTGCACCTGCACATCAGCTGTAGATCACAAACAGTAAATCTCCTAACTCTAGTTTTACAAGAAAGTTGCTCTGATGTCCAGGGTGCAGAGTACCCACACTGCAGTCCTTTATAACGAGGAGAGGAACGAATTTAGGGACAACAGTTTATTGTGTTTCATTTGTCCAATGGGTTCATTGTATGTGGGAAGGTTGAATGGTTTGATTTATAAGATTATTTTGGAGTTGTATATGCACATACTGAACAGTGTTTTAGGCTGCTATGTTTTATGGGTGCCTGGTTTCCACGTAATCCATGATATGCGTGACATCATCAGTTGGTTGCATTCTGGGGATTGTAGTCACACTTCATCTATCTGAGCATAGGCTTGAATATCCCACCAGGCATAGTACTGTTAGCTAAAAGCCAGGATAGGATGAAGGCTTCGCACAAGACTTGTGGCTACCTGGTCGCTATGTGGGCATTTTTGTGCCCGCCTATTCCAGGGAGGTGTATTGGAAAGATGCCACAACATCATCCATACTCAGTTTTTAGAAACACCAATCAGCCTTTCTTTTCCACGGTGGTCAACCAGTGACGACAAATAAGACCTAGGTATGTATGGAATGTTCAGAACCTGCTTCCAATAGGGCGTGGCGAGCCGAGGGGTGACAATGTGCCCCGTCAAGTAAGACTACTAGAAGAAGCGAGCGGGGCTGATCGATGTGTTCATAAAAGACAGTAAGTCCGGAACCTTGTAGCTCAGTGGGTTCATGCGCCAGCTTCTGAGTAACAGGTGGGTGAGCCTGATTCGGCTGACTAATTCGGTTTTCATTCTGAGGCCGTTGAGCTCGGTAATAGTAACACTCTTTTATTGACTGTGAAGATTAACCCTAGGCAAAGCACTACGCTACGCTTGCGTAGTTTGCGCTACTTCGCACTACGCGAACTGCACGTAGCACAGTGCAAACACGCGTAGCGTAGTGTAACATAGTGTAGTGCAGCGGTCATTTTTTGCTTGCTCGCGGTCCTCAATGTCAAGTTGGCGACCGCGAGCAAGCAAAATGACATCCCAGGGAGACTTTTGGTTGCTCGCGATCAGCAACATCAAATTGCCGATCGCGGGCGTGGAAAATAAACCTCCCGGCGAGATTCTCAACGCGAGGAGGTCAGGTTTCTCATTGCGAGTGGTCGCGTATGCCCGCGTCTGCTCGCGATGAGAAACTACCAGTCCGCGTTGAAGAAAGCTGCTGCTCGAATAAAAATCTACTTGAGCAGCAGAAAACTACAGCTCGCACTCTGCAAGATGCCGTTTTCAATGATTGCACAGTGCCGGATGCTTGTCCGCAAATTGTGGGATTCCTGATCACGCGTGACCCCTCAAACTGCTGCTCTGCTGCTCAGTGAAGCCCTGGGTGTGCCTAGGGTATGACTGATGCCTTCCATTGGGTCTTTCCAATTTCTAGTCTGAAGGGGGGTAGCCCATACCCTTTCTAATGGAACTAGATGGTTCTGGTTTTATTCGGTTTGAGTTGCATTATCCCCCCTTTTAAATTATGTGTGGTGGTCCTGAGCCGATGGAAAGCCTTTATTGATTGATTTAGGAGTATAAATGCTCTCAAACATGAGTATAGAATGTTTAATATTGGTTATAAATATTGGAACTTGTGTGCACAGCTGGTAGTTTGCCATCACTAGTGGCGTGCCTGTCATGAGCTTTACCCCTTGCTGATCACAAACATCTTAGGCCTAATTCCAATGTCTGATGGACCGGAGTCCATACGACATCGGTTAGGAACTGTAAAGGAACGACCTCCTGTCATTGGTTACAGACCCGCAAGTAGGATACGACCAAACCCTGTTCGGTTGCATGCCTATACCTTTCAATGAAAACATGCATTCTGAACGGAAAGCATGCTCTCATTGAAAGAGCAGTGGTGCAGTTCATCCCTGCACCCCGTGGCAGACAAGCTCAAGGTGCCTGCTACAGAGTGCAGGGATTAACAGGGGGAAACCGTAGGTGCCCCTAGGCCGCCATTCACTGGCCTCGCACCCATGGGGGCCTGCTGGGGGATACCAAAGTCAGTTTCCCACTGCCTTTTTGTGCCAGAAAGACCGACACAAAAAGGCAGTGGGAAACTGTTACTGTACTCCCTTGACCAGAAAGAGCCGGCTGGGGGAGTACTGAAGGTTTTTTTTTGGATGCTGGACATGCTCTCAGAGCCCGTCGTAAGCCATCCGGAAAACCGAGTTGGATTTCTTTCCGACCAAGCCCATCAGAATGGCTCGGTCAGAGAGGAATCTGAACGGCACATTCCATTACGGGCAGGAGGGATCTGACCGGCAGTCGGAGCCCTTCCTGCCCACATCGGAATTGGCCCCTTTGTTGTGTCTAAAAGTTGGTCTCAAGATGAAGAATGGAAACGGTCCACTCCTTCTCTTTTATCTTGAGGACCCATCTGAGTGAAATAAACAAAGTTTCTTGTCAGAGCAAGGCCATGGTGATAATATTCATAGGAAAATGGATTTAAGCAGAGGACGAACACCGTCCATTCTGGGAAGAGTGGAATACATGCTCTTCCCAGATGGTCCTCTGAAAAGGGAAACTCTGCCCTCAACTCGTCGGTTAAAATACTGTACTACAGAAGATGCACTGACCCGCATTGGCAATGATATTGCCTAATAACCAGGTCTAGAACATATAAGCTGGAGCTTACCTCCAGCTTGTTGAACACCTTCTTAACACATTTTCTGAATATTGTTTACAAAAATATTGTTCCAATGGGTGTAGATTTTCTAATATTAACTGGACAATAATATCGCTACAATATTCTGGTATCACTTCCTTCCTTGATGATGTTGGATTGCACATTTTCACTTTGGCATTAATCATCATTTTTAGCATGCTTTGTTAGACAGCTGTAGAAGGCTCGTATTGTGAGGCAGTTCACAATATTGTTTAGACAGACCTGCTGAATTTGGGGCATTCTAGTTTTGCTGAAATGCTTCAATCATTCAGTCATCAGACTGTTTTCATCTCTTCTTCACCATCTGCAGGCACAGTCTGAGACTCCAAGATGCTTTTGTACCTCACTGCACTACTGGGGCTGTACTTTCTCTTTCGCTGGTACAGAGAGCGGAAGAGGGTCCCAAATCTCCCTAATAAGCATGTGCTCATCACTGGCTGCGACTCTGGCTTTGGAAACAAGCTGGCACGACAGCTAGACGAGCAAGGACTGCGGGTGCTGGCAGCGTGCCTGACGCAGAATGGGGCGGAGCAGCTTAAGGAAGCCACCTCCCAGCGGTTGCAAACAGTGATATTGGATGTCACCAACAACACGAGTGTGGCTGCCATGGCACAATGGGTCAAGGAGCAAGTGGGAGACCAAGGTGAGGACAGAAATTTAAATTACTCTTTCATTATTAAAGAGTCTTTGTACCTTTTTGAAACCACAAATTCAGCAATATTGTATTTGCCAGAGTTGTTAGCATGCTATGAGAATAATTCACAATTAACCGTTTCATTGGTCATCCCAGAGAAGAGTTGATAATAATGGCATCAATTCACCAATATTATAGGGCTAAGATAAACGCCATCACTTGCCATTCAACCGTATCCCTGAATTACATGACAGGAAGAGACAGCACATAACTTGTGTCCATGAAAACATCACAGAAAGTGATGTCACAAGATCTCAGAACACAATGGCATGACAGATATAGAAAAGCATATACATACCTGTCAAATTAATGAATGACTACTCAATAAAACAGGTTAACTTATCTTTTAGTTACCATCTATTTATTAACAAATAGTGCAGCCATGAGATGTGAAATGTGCAACCATGAGATGACAATACACTGCCATCAAAAGCCAGGAACTGCCTTCATGTGTCTGGGTACAGCCATCAAATCATCATATATCGTAGTGCGATGTTCGGACAAAATATTAAAAATAAAATATCGAGATGCAGAAATATTGAGTTGTAAATATTGTGATGCACAAATATCATGTGCACAAATATTGTTGACAAGGATATCAATTTTCTAAGGTAAGTAATATCTATGTTAATATCATTAACAAAAATATCTATGTTGTTAATATTGATGTTAAAAATACCTATGTTCATTTTGTTGGCAAAAATATCGTTAATGGGGCGTGGCTTGGAGTGTTAAGATGGCGGTCGCACTTTAAGAGTGCTCCGGACCCCTCCGTCATCCGCTCAAGCCATCCGACACCATTGGCACATCCAGGGAGATCCCACAACTACTGGTTCACTCCCAGTCTTCTGCTCCTTCCTTTAAGGCGAAACGGAACCGTTGGGAGGCCGCTACTACTGCCATCCACTGCGACCCTGTCTGGCAGCCTGCACAAGATGGCACAGAGGCTCTGACATCTGAACCGCAGTGGCCGCTCATTGCCGTGAAGTGCAGCGGGCTGAGGCGCCTGCAATCTGAGTGGTGATCTACTGCCCGCACCGGCTCCCATGCCAGTGAATGCCACGCAGCGACGGGCTGCGGCTGGAGGTGGAGTCCAGTGTCCTGAGCAGACCCGGAGACGCAACTGTGATCCACGGCAGCCCCGCGCTCATTGGCGGCCATCTCTACCGGAGGCAGGAGTGGAACAAAGCCTACAACCGTGGATTTGGAGCTGGGGTCAGACCGGATCTGGGCGTGGCCTGGCGTGGCCTCTCTGGGGCTTGGTGTCTGCTTCCCAGCCCGCAAGACAAGCTAGCCGCTCACCTGCCCGTAGCTGACACTCGGAGGACTTGGCGTAGGCACCGGAGCGGCCCTGAGACCTGGGTGAGGGTGTGGGTGTCCTGTGTGGGACCTGGTATCTGCCCCCTAGAGCGACACCAGTGATTGAGGCTCTCGAGGGCTTCCAGATCTGCTTGCGGCCTGGAGGACGGTGGTGACCTGGGGCGGGCCTGGAATTCTGGTGATCAACCTGCTTGTGGAGGTGAGGTAATTCCTGTACACAGCTACGGGTTGTCCCAAGAAATATCGTAAAATGTGGGGCAAATGGGCGGGAGCGATTGATGACTAAGACTCCCAGGGGCAGTCAGTGACATGGTAGGTGCTTCCTGCTCCCTCTATGCCTGTGAACATTCAAGATGTACTTGTCATATTGTCGTCATGTCTTGAAGTGCAACGTAGCTCCTCTTTGCTGCTGGTCTTATGCTTATGTTTTTCTTCTTGCTTTCTTTATGCTCGTCTTTTCACCAAAATCAATAAAATTGGTTATAAAAAAAATATCGTTAATTATATCATTTTTAAAAATTATTTGTATGTACTTTAGTCAATATTTATTTGTATATGTTATACATTATTTGTATAACTATTGTTTTGTTTTTTAATATAGTTAGTAAATTTGTTGTTGTTTTTAAATGTAATGTAATAGTTTATTGTAATTTATAGTGCTGTAGGGGGTTGTGGGATTTATAGGGGTACAAGATGGGAAGTAAATACATTTGAATTAATATTAATAATTTAATTGATAATTATGTAAATTGTGTAATTAATTTTTTGAAAGTAAGTTATAGCGATGGGTTGTGGGGTTTGTAGGAGTGTAGGACGGGAGTAATTTAATTATAATTAATTAATGATTAACTTTTAATTATTAATGATCTAATTGATCATTCATAATTTTTTATTTTTTTTATCCATATTCGCCACCAATCTCACTTCAAATCACACCCTAGATGTCTGTACTCACACTCAGCAAGCTGAGGAACATAAGATGTTGGAAGTGGAGACCCGCCTTCTAGTACCAGAGCAACTTGGGGATCAACGAAGAAACCAACTGAGATACATCTTCTGCCAAGCTCTAGGAGCTAGATGACTTTCATCTTAGAACTACCAGAGAATCTGGCAATACCCGACTTAGCCTGAAGAGTGTTAGCAGCATAATCATAGGACTCAGGGAGAGAAAAAAAAAAAAACAGCCCCGTCATCTCAGAGCCCCATCTAAGTTGCAGAAGGTTCCAAAATGCTCTCTTCTATTTACTGCCTGATCTGGCAAGATCCAACTTAGAAACTGCCAAAACTGAGATCTGCCAATCTAGAAAAGAGGGGGGGGGGGGTTTCTGTCCATCTTACACACATTTGCCTCCTAGCTAAGAGGATAGTATAGAAAAGCAGAGCTCCAGCAGGACCAATAACTTTATTCGCAGAGCCAAATATAAGTAGGAGTAAATCGATGTTGATAGAAACATTTTGACAAGCACCTTGGGATGTCCTAACACTTTCCCAAAAGGAAGCCAGGGCTGGACATTCCTTAAACATGTGGATGTCAGAAGCAGAAACCTGTCCGCATTTTCTGCAACTCACCGGTGGCCCTTTGGTGATTTTTGACAGTTTATGGGGAGTGAAATAGGCCCTGTGGATGGTAAACAGGCGGTTCCTTTTTAACCAGGCTGGTTTCACAACTTCATGTAAGGTCTTGCAAAAATTCTGCCATAATTGAACACAGTCCTGTGTAGGTAAGGAGCCACCCCACAGTTCCTCAGCAAGATTGAATTTGCCGTTCACTTCTTCAAATAGGGCTTGATACCAAAAAGAGACTTCCTTCCTCCCTGGGGGCTTGGTCACGAGCTGGTGTTCTAAAAAACTACCACAACCCACAGCGTTCTTACAATTTAGTTGTGGGTGGGATTGAACCCAGCTTACCAGTTGATATTTAAATCGGGAAAGACCTACTCCAAGCCTGTCCTCAAGTTGTTTCCATGAAACAAGGGTGCCTCCAGGGAGCATGTCTCCCCAAACCACCAACCCAGCTTCTCTCAAAGGTATTGCCAACCTGTCCTTTAAACACTCTGGAGCCCCTGGGGAATCCCAGAGGGGAGCCAAGCTGGAAAACTAACTAAGCTTCACTGAACCCCTTAATTTGGTCCACGTTTTATCCACCCCCTGGAGAACCTTCAGCTTAACTTTATTGAAAAACTTTGGATCCCGAATTTGAACAGAAAACCCTCTTCTGACAATTTGGCACCTCTAAGCATAGCCCAAAACATCCCCCAGCACCAGTGTTCACAGGCATTCTTAACAACATGCGTGAATGTGAAAGTTGGAAAACCCAGATATACAACTGGAGATCTGGTAAAGCTAAGCCTCCCTTTTCTCTTCTCCGCCTCAGCTTTTTCCAGGCAATACTAGGTGATTTGGATGCCCAAACAAATGAGTTAATTTCCCTCTGCAACTTATCGATAGTAGGTTTTTCCAAAATGAAGGGGAATACAATTAAAAAGAAAAGTGATCTTCGGGAGTATCAACATCTTAATCAGATTGATTCTGCCTAAGATGGATAGGGGAAGTCGGGTCCAAGATTTCATTAGCCTCTGGCAGTCCCTTGCCCACCATGGCCATGTTGGTATCAGCAATCTTAGTGATGTCTTGAAGAACATGGACTCCCAAGTATTGAGGTACTGGGTTTTTAGGAACCGGTACCGAACCGGTAACCCAGCGGTGCCAGGGGATCAACACACCAAAGACCTCGGGTTCTCCTGAGTCAGACCCACAGAAACTTCAGAGTCTTCTAGGTGAAGTCAAAGATTAGTTTATTGGCTGCAACCAAGGTGACAGGGTCCTAGAAGTACAATGCCAGTATATTCAGGAGACTGCACACTTTCACAAAGTTAGGCTTCTATTCTTATACATAACATTTGCCCTTTGGCGAAACATTCCTTGGGTGAGCGGTATTTCATTTATGGTTACTGATTACAAAAGAAAGCAGAGTCATGATGACATGTACATATTTCACGTTGTGATGCCCATAACAAATCATCCGGCAAGGCCCAACATTTCATCAGATATCGCTGGACCCCTAATAAAAAATGGTCACCTCCCCACCATAAAATAAATGAGGAAAAGGAAAGAAGAAAGATGTGAGCGAGATATGGCAGGTGTGCGTGCTGAAATGGCTTTATGGCCGGTTGGGCCTAGATACTATCTTGCTTGGTCACTGGGAGGGAACTGACCTAACGAGCTCGGCCTGGGGCAATGGTTCTAACTTGTACTGGGGTCAGGAAGAAGTCGATTAAGGAGTACGTGTCCTTGTGGAATCAAATTCGACTGGATTAAGGCCTATGAAAAGGGCAACATGCAATTAAGGGTTCAGAAGGTAAATGACGATTTCGAGGTGAAATTGTCACTCGAATATACTGAAAATACATGTGCTTGATGTACTCGTCATTTCCGGTCTTTTGATACCAAATTCGTCCTATTTCGACGAAGTTTTTATTCTCGAGTCCGGTACTGTTACGGATCCATATTTTTCAGAACCACAGACCCTCCTTTTGCCCTTACATAGGCAATTAATCTATCCTTATGTTAATCTGAGTCCAGATCTATATTTCTAAAGTCATTGAGGTGTTGCTGCAACATCATTCTAGTGCTGAGTTCGTGTCTTGACACAGGCTTCCTTACACATGATGTAGCACAGAGGCCACATATTGCAGGAGCACACTGTATGCATAGACAGAACAGGAAAAGAATGGCTAAGACCATCCCAATGACCATCAGAATTTTCCATCCCCAGGCAGATATCAGTCCCCAGAGCCATCCCATTAATGACCAATCTCCGTTATCCACATGAATAGATTCGGAAATCTTATGTAGTTTGGAGATGGCCCCGTACACTGTTGGAGCATTATCTGGAATGAAAATGCAACAACTGGACTGGATCAATTTGCATACTCCACCCCGGTCCGCAAGTATTACATCTAAAGCGACCCGGTTCTGAAGGGTCATCAGTCGATCCGACTGGAGCTCAGCAGTCAGGTTACTAAGGGCACCGGCAGTCTCGATCACAGTGGATTCAACTACCCTTGTCAATTGCCTTATGTTTCTGCTGTTAACCATGGCTCCCCAGAACGGCAGAATACCCATTGCAAAGTCACCAAATTCTTGACCCGCAGTGTCTTCTTTACTCAAAACACCTCGGACTGTCCTTGTCCGATGGTAATCCGCCGCTGCTGTGTAGGTGGGAGGTAACAGGAATGAAACAAAACATGAGCCCGAGAAGTCAGGGGGCAACCATGTATAGGCTCTATCGTGACAGATGAAATAAGTACCCTTTGCGGCTAAAAAGGCGGGGGAAGTCTGAGATCCAAAAACATACGTTTCTGTGCAGACACTCTTCCCTAGCTGAGCTCTGGAATTCCTACCAATACCTTGCAGACACAGGTGCCCTTGATGGGGCACGATCCAGATAGGGGACGATCTCTTAGCTTGCTGTTTCTCACTTAGTGTAGTGCCATATCCGGTCACATTCCAACCTACATATGCAAGTATCTCATCGTCGGGGGTATCTTCGTAAGAAGTCACTTCCTTGATCATGTCAACTATACCCTTCACTAGGGCGCTAGTCTTGAGGTTGTCTTTTACAGAACGTAGGGGTTGGATTTCTCGTGCATATATGAACATTGTCCTATATGCCCATACTGACCCATTGTGACTAAATGGCAGGACAAAATAGGGGATACCTCTGTCCGTGGTGTGGGGCATGAGACCACACACCCAACAGTTGGTTGTGTTCATTACAAGTTGGTGTTGGTGTAATAGCTGAACGAAGGAGTTATTAATGAACTCTAATCTCCTATTTGATTCGTGGTCAGGCAAAGAGTGGAAAGAATGAGAGGAAACAGTAGGGGGAGGTATGGGTGATGTAGTAGGCGTGAATGTCATATGAGAAGAGAATAAAAAATAGCTTATCAAAAACACCATTACGCTAAATATCATAAAAATACACATCATTATAAAAATTTTCTTTCTCATTGTTTTCAAAAGTCTCTGCTTAAAGCTCATTTGTCTGGCAGTTCTCTCCACATCAGGAAACTCCATCCTCTCTAAGGTGCTGCCCGCGGCGGTAGGTTGTTTCTGCTAAGGGATGCTTCCGTCAGTCTAGGGTGGCTCCCTTCGACCAACTGGAACCAGCAACCTATTGTTGTCAGCTGCACCCAAAAGTCTTTAGTCAACCGCGACCCTAGCAGCGGAACCCGGATGGCGGTTCAAAAAAAACAAAAATAAGCAAGTTACCTAGATGGGAGAATCTGCATTTTCAAAATAGCATTTTGGAAGGAAAAAATTCATTATTTTATTAGTCCACAGGTTTTTCTCTCGGATCAAAAATAAATCACTTTTCCTTTAGTCTGTTTTTCTCGGTCGGAAATTATAGCGTCTTTTCCCGGGTGCTGTCTGGTCCGGAAATAGTAGCTCAGGTTCCACAGAGTTCAATTGTTCTGATGGCGGCGTAGTTTCTTGAAAAATGTTCTTACTGTCACAATCACGTTTAGCTTCTTTTACGCGTTCATCAATTGTGCGCTTTGAGTCAGTGCCTCCTGTCCGGACCCATTGGTCATGTGGCAGAGGGAAAGGTATTTTCTTACAATGGATCCCGTGGACCCAATTGGCCTTCCCCTCCACCTTAATAGTTGACCTTGTAGACAGGAGGACGAGGTGAGGTCCGGTCCATCTGGGCTGGTCGTTTCTTGTTCTCTGGAAATTCTTGACCAACACCCAGGTGCCGGGGTCAATGGAGTGACCCGGTGTCTCGGAAACCGGAGGCAAGGTGTTGTGGACCTGTTGATATAAAACACGCAATTTAGCCGTCAATTCATACAGATAGTCGAGCAAAATTGGGTGTTGCAGCTCGCTAAACTTCGTGGGCCTAGGCACTCCCCATATGTTGGCTGGCCGACCAAAGACTATTTCATAGGGGCTGAGTTTCATTCGCGAATGCACAGTCATTCTGGTGGATAGGAGTGCTAAGGGTAGAGCGTCGGGCCATTTAAGACCCGTGCTCGCTTGGATTTTGGCCAATTTAAGTTTAAGCGTGCCATTGTAACATTCCACTAATCCAGCTGATTGGGGGTGATTTGCAGCGTGGAACTTCTGACTAATGCCTAGCCCTTCACACACTCGTTTCATCACACAACCCACAAATTCACTTCCGTTGTCCGACCAGACCATTCTAGGCATTCCGAACCTGGGGAAGAACTCTTTCACAAGGGCTTTCGCTGTGGACAAGGCAGTATTGTCCCTTAGGGGATAGGCTTCTACCCATCTTGAGAAGGCGCAAACAACCACGAGCACATATTTTAAGTTGTTGCACCTCTCCATGTGTATGAAATCTAGCTGCAAAACCTCGAACGGATACGTAGGAGGTGCGAAATGACCAGCTGGAGTTGGGGTTCCCCTACCAGGATTGTGTTTCAGACATACCATGCAATTCTTGACAACATTCTCTGCACACTTGGGGATCCCTGAATTCTTCCACACTGGGGCCAATAACTCGCAAATCCCTTTCGCGCTGATATGGGCCATCCCATGAGCCATTGTAACCACTGCAGGCACATACGCATCGGGTAACAACCATCTTTGTTGCTCTGTCGATTCAATCCAACAACCATTTACATCCATTCTCCCTGTACTTTCTTTCCACATGCTTAACTCTTTCTCCGTGGCCTCAGCTTGGATGGACTTCACACTCTCTATTGTGTCTTCACATATTCCAACATCGCCAGTCCATCTTTCTGGGCTCGCAACATACATTCGGCTCATCACATTCTTTGCCGTTTCTTTAGCAGTTTCATCAGCAAATGCATTTCCACGACCAACATCATCGATCACTTTCTTGTGTGCACTACATTTCACAACTGCTACTTTCAGGGGCAACGTCAGTGATTCAAGAAGCTCATTCACCAACTGACCGTGCTGAATCTTAGCTCCATGCGAAGTCAGGAACCCACGTTCTCTCCACAATCGTCCAAAACTGTGAGCCACTCCAAAAGCATACTGACTGTCGGTATAGACAGTCACTTTCATTCCTTTTGATAACACACATGCTCTCGTAAGTGCCACGAGTTCGGCGGCTTGAGCCGAACCATGTGGTATTCGCGCAGTTTCAACGATTGTGTGCAAAGTTGTGACAGCATACGCTGTAGTCACGTTACCGTGTGGGAGTTTAAAGCATGAACCATCCACCCATAATGTACCATCACATTCGGCGAGAGGAGTATCGGATAGATCAACTCTCCCTTTGGTCTCCTCCTCCGTCCTGAGGAAACAATCGTGCTTTTCTGAAGCATCTGATTCCTCAGCAATTGGTAACAATGTGGCTATGTTCAGGGTACTGCATCTTTTGATGTGCACATGGCTTGCCAGTAGCGTCAATTCGTAACTGGACAGTCGAGCACTAGTTAAGTGCTGTGTCTTGGTCCTATTTAACAATGTGTCTACTGCATGCGGGACCATCACGATTAGTGTATTATTCATTACTAGGCCTGCAGACTGTCGAATAGAAACAGCTGCTGCTGCTGTGGCCCTTAGACAACTTGGCAAAGCTCGTGCTACCGGATCCAAAGTTGACGAAAAATAGGCGCATGGCCGTTGTCTATCTCCGTGTAACTGAGTCAGCACAGACAATGCACAGCCCTCCTTCTCGTGGACATATAATGTGAAGGGCTTACTGTAGTTGGGGTTACCTAACACAGGGGCCGAACATAATGCTGTGCGTAATTCGAGAAAACTTTTCTGACACTCATCGGACCAAGGAATGGGATTGGGTGTATTTGTACACGTTAGTGCCAATAAGGGTTTGGCTAATAACGAAAAATTTGGAATCCACTGTCTACAGTACGATGTAATGCCCAAGAAAGCGCGTACTTCTCTCTGTGTTCTTGGCACATTCAATTTAGCTATTGCCTGAATTCTTTCTGGGGTCAGTTTCCTTCCCTCCTTCGATAAGAGATGACCTAAGTAGGTCACTTCTTGTCGGCAATATTGGAGCTTGGAAAGTGACACCTTGTGATGTAGATCACATAGATGACGCAGTAGTGCCAATGTGGCCAGTTTACATATTTTCTCAGTATCCGCGGCTATGAGCAAATCGTCCACATACTGTACGAGAGTGGAACCTTTGGGCAAAACCATTGCGTCAAGCTGACTTTTCAGAGCTTGACTGTATATTGAGGGGCTCTCACAGTAGCCTTGAGGAGCGCGTTTAAAGCGGAAACTGCGACCACCTAAACTAAAGGAAAAAATATCCCTGCTCTCCTCAGCAATCGGGATACTGAAGAAAGCATTCTTCAGGTCAATCACCGAAAACCATGATGCGGAGGCTGGAATCATAGTCAATAATGTTGTAATGTCGGGGACAACTGGGAATTGTGGCACCACTATCTTATTTACTTCCCTAAGATCAATCACGAATCTATACACAGGTGGCTGAGAAGGGTCAGTTCGTTTTAAAACAGGCAGAACAGGACTATTGCAAACATTGCCTCGTGTTTCTTCAATTACGTCTTTCTCAATCAACTCGTAAACAATCGCTAGCAAAGCTTTTTCGCCCTCATTGGATATTCTGTATTGGGGAATTCGTGGCATTTTGACATTCGACTTCAATGTTACAACGTATGGTGGAATTTCTAAAAGACCCACATCATTCGGACCAGTAGCCCAAAGAATATCTGGAAGAAGTGTCAATTCTGTTGGAAGCGTATTTCTCGACAAATACATGGGAGAAACCACTTTCTTACCTAAAGTCAGTTGTACTCCTGAGGGAGAACAGTACAAAGTCGCATACAATCTTTTTAGCAAATCTAATCCTAGCAAATTTTCACCACAACCTGTTGTCAAAATAAGGGGTGCTTCGAATTCACAAGGACCAACAGAAAGAGATAAAGGGTCAGAAATCGGATTTCTAACCGGGGCGCCAGAAAAACCTACGGAAACGTTCATTTCGCCAGACAAAGGTGCGCCAGGGAGTTTGGAGTGCATAATAGAACTCTTTGTAGCACCAGTATCCAACAGAAAAGGTTCTGACACACCCGATGTAATCACCTCAACGTAAGGTCCACTCTGATCTACTGGAACTGAAACAACTCCCTCTCTTCGTCTAAGGCTGTCCTAGCAATCGTTATTCTCCCACTGCTCATTTTCTGTGTAATACTCATCGACGTAGTATTGAGCTGTCCTGTCAGATACGTTATTTTGCTGGTCAAACCTGTTCATAGAGTTTTGTGGTGGAAGGGGACGTGCGTCCTGAGGGGTGTTTCCACGCCCTCTACCTCTAGGCGCTTGCTGACTACCACGACCTCGTATACCAGAAAACTCGTTCGTACGTTGCGGCAGGGCAGGACAGTCATACTTGTAATGACCTTCTTGTTTGCAGTATAAACACTGATTGGGACCTACGCGGTTTTCATTGTAATCGAATCTCTGCAAGTTTCTCTGCGGTTGCTGAAAAGTGGTCCGGTAGTGATTCGGACCATTATTATTTTTATTACCACCACCACGTGGAGGATATGCTTGCTGTAGCAAAACCTTCGTTTTGAGTTCTCTAGTTTTCTTCTCTACTTTATCTTTCTCATCCTTGTCTCTATTCTCATAGTATTGTGCGGTAGCTAATATCTGGGCTGAAGATGAGACTGCCCAAGAGCTTTCTGAATCTTTCAATTTTCTACACAAGTCTGGAAGCAGATTGTGCACAAATTTATCGACGAACAATCTCTGACCACCTTCTGTAGTCATATCTTGACCGCTGTGGTCAATGAATGTTTCTTCAAATCTGGTGAAGAAATCTGACACAGTTTCTTCTTTCTTTTGCTTGCATGCAGATAACTTATCCCAATTTACACGTATCGCAGGCATTATTGTCTTCATGTAATCTACTATCCTACCAGGTAATTCCGCTATCAGGGGCTCAGGCTTGGCACCACCAACTTGTCGTGCATCTGCAACAGTAATATTAGCCCACGTGTCACCTAATTCCTGGTCATGATCTTCATGACGAATTTTTCCCCATAAAGGCTGTGGAACGACGTTCCCGAATAACATATCGATATCGGCTAAATTCATAATGAATGATCCAGCAGTTTGCGACAATTCTTTATAGTACCCTGCAGGATTTTTACGCGGATCTGGTAGTGTTTGTTTGAGTGCTAAAACTTCAGCTCGCTTCCATGGAACATGTACCCATACTCGGTGAAAGTGGGGCAGGACAGGTGGGACAGCTGTCGCGTCACCCTCTCTCCATTGTGGGGGTACTTCTCTCATAGGGTATTGTCGTGCCTTTTTCCTACTAGATGCACTAGATTCTGATGGTGACCCAGAACTACTCCCCTTACTTCGATGTGATAATAGCATTTCAACTGCTTCTTCCACATCGGGACCTACAATCATACCCAGACTAAAATGAAACCTTATACGACACATCTCTTGTGGGAGGCAATCCTGATCATTGTCTTCTAAATCTTCGCAAAGAAAAACACACATCTGTTCGAACACATATCTCTGTGTCGCTGTTTCCCATTGATGGAAAACTTCCATGACAGACTGTAAATCATATTTTGCAGTGTCCATGACCCATTTCCGAGCTAAATTATTCAGGGAATCTCTCTCTTGATAATCGGGCAGTTGACTTCGCAACTGTCTTTTTCCTATGTTAGGGGTCGTAGCAGGCGACCCGAAAAGTGGTAAAAGAAGATTAGTAACAGTACTGGCCATTTTCTGCCGAAAGGAAGGTGAAACGGAAGAACAAACAGATGAAAGAACGGGGTGAGGTAAAGCGGATGCAGAGATGACAGAAGAGGTATGAGGAATAATCATAGAAGGGGCATTTGTAGAAAGTACAGTAGGCAAGATCGTAGAAAACACAGGAGCAACAGAATTGGCCGGTGGGCCTAGAGGAGGCTGCACCGAAGAAGTAGGAGCCAGTTGAAGAACAGCTGGTGGGTGCTGTGGAAAAGCCAGAGGCGCAGCTTGTGCAACTAAAGGTTGCGGGGGTGCGGTAGCATTCTGCGCATAGGGCGGTGGCGAGGTTAACAATTGCGACATTAATTGGTCTTTTTCATGCTCTTTTACTGTCCCTTGCTGAAGAGACGGCAAAACTGGATAACATTTATCTATTGCCATTTTACGTTGCCTGTGCAATTGTTCATTTATCTGCTCTTCCTCATTATCTTTAAACTGCACGGCAGCTTGTATTACTGAAAGTCCCTCTTCTCTCTTATTTTTCTTAGCTAATTTAATCTCTTTTTGTTTGGCTTCTTTGCGCCATATGCGGAAAGAGTCAAACATCGCCGGCCGGGCTTTCTTTTTGAAGAGTTTAACTTCAAGGTTGTCTAAGATTTCAGAATCAAAGCTACCATATTGGGGCCATTTTAAAACACCGTCTTTCCTAGTGTATTTAATCCATACCTCGTTGTAAACGATGGGGCCTACCCCATGTTTAACGTATAGCTCGTAAGTCGGAGTTCCAACTGGAGGAACCGGACATGAGTCCTCCAATCGGGAGTCCCTATTATTATTACCAAGACAAAACAAATTCCCGAGTCTAAGACTAGGCATCCTTTCTCTCTAGTCTAGTTCCAAAACTTCAAAGGAGTTATCGATTACGATATTGCTCGTGAAAACACGAATCCTTCGGTTATGGTACTTGCAAGAACAAATAAAAACCTTTATGTATCTCTAAGATATCACAAAGTAAGTCCAACTAAGGACTAGGAGACGCTCCACTTATACTTAACTGAAAATTATCGATGGCTTCACCAGAAGACTCGTCTCAGCGTTTCGCTCTACCGAAAATGTCAAGGGTCCAACATCAGTGCGATAGCCAGGGCAGCAGTCCTTGTAGCCGTCGGGAAGCGGGGAACCTCGCAGTAAAGACCTTCGGACCACGTCGACATGCAGGGGTCGATGAGGTGGTGGGCCCTCCTCCGGAATTTTCACACGAAGCTCCTCACGATCTTCAGGCTGATTGGTACCACTGGAATCGCTCCAACGCTGGGCGCCAAATGAGGTACTGGGTTTTTAGGAACCGGTACCGAACCGGTAACCCAGCGGTGCCAGGGGATCAACACACCAAAGACCTCGGGTTCTCCTGAGTCAGACCCACAGAAACTTCAGAGTCTTCTAGGTGAAGTCAAAGATTAGTTTATTGGCTGCAACCAAGGTGACAGGGTCCTAGAAGTACAATGCCAGTATATTCAGGAGACTGCACACTTTCACAAAGTTAGGCTTCTCTTCTTATACATATCATTTGCCCTTTGGCGAAACATTCCTTGGGTGAGCGGTATTTCATTTATGGTTACTGATTACAAAAGAAAGCAGAGTCATGATGACATGTACATATTTCACGTTGTGATGCCCATAACAAATCATCCGGCAAGGCCCAACATTTCATCAGATATCGCTGGACCCCTAATAAAAAATGGTCACCTCCCCACCATAAAATAAATGAGGAAAAGGAAAGAAGAAAGATGTGAGCGAGATATGGCAGGTGTGCGTGCTGAAATGGCTTTATGGCTGGTTGGGCCTAGATACTATCTTGCTTGGTCACTGGGAGGGAACTGACCTAACGAGCTCGGCCTGGGGCAATGGTTCTAACTTGTACTGGGGTCAGGAAGAAGTCGATTAAGGAGTACGTGTCCTTGTGGAATCAAATTCGACTGGATTAAGGCCTATGAAAAGGGCAACATGCAATTAAGGGTTCAGAAGGTAAATGACGATTTCGAGGTGAAATTGTCACTCGAATATACTGAAAATACATGTGCTTGATGTACTCGTCATTTCCGGTCTTTTGATACCAAATTCGTCCTATTTCGACGAAGTTTTTATTCTCGAGTCCGATACTGTTACGGATCCATATTTTTCAGAACCACAGTATCTCATTTTGGAAGTAATCCGGTGCTGGGGTTGAGTCTCTTTATGATTCCAAGTCATGATTTCCGTCTTCGAGGCATTAATTTCATATCCGGAGACAGAACCAAACTCCTGGGCTAGACCGATGACAGCTGAAAAAGCTGACTGTAAGTTAGCAGAAAGAACTAAGATGTCATCAGCGTACAGGGCTACCTTCCTCTCCCACTCCCCATACTTAAAAGGCTGGATATTGGGGTCATCCCTAAGCTGTTGAGCAAATGACTCAATGTAAAGATCAAACAGAAGAGGTGAGAGTGGACAGCCCTGTCTGATCCCTCTTGTGATCTTAAAGGGGTCCCTAAAATTCCTGTTAACCAGGAGTCTAGCAGTTGGATTCTGATAAATCAACTGGACCATTCGGCGAAATCTTTCCCCTAAGTTACACTTCCTCAAGACCTCCGATAGATAGATCCAATTCACTCTGTCGAAGGCCTTGGTGGCTTCCGAGGTCATGGCTGCCAATGGGAGGGAGTACATAGAAGCAAGATCAATTGCGCCGATAAAATCATAGGTGAGGTCCGAAAGCTGCCGGTTGCTGACAAAGCCCTTCTGATCTGAGTGGAGGATATCTCCCACCACAAGACCCAATCTTGCTGCTAAAATTGAAGTAAAAATTCTTTAATCTACATTCAAAAGTGATATAGGTCTATATGACCCACAGCTTGATGGAGATTTCCCAGGTTTCAAAATCAAGATTATTGTAGCGTCATTCCATGAAGTTGGGAGCCCTGGACCAGCCTCTAACACATGATTAAAAAGCAACGTGAGAGTGGGGGTGATCTTATCTCCCAAAATCTTCTAGATCTCCGCTGGGAGGCTGTCGGGGCCCGCTGCTTTCCCGTTCTTACAGCGTTGAATAGCTTCTCTGACCTCCATTTGAGTAAAAACCTGATCTAGATGCTGTTGTTGATCGTGCTTCATGGAGGGAAGGGGGATGTCCCCCAGCAAGCGCTGGGCGCTAAGGATATTTAGGCTTTTATCTTCGCGATAGATGTCCTGAATATAGGTCTGAAAAGCCTGACTAATTTCCCCATCTGCGGAGAAGGTATCATTACCGCTAATAATTTCTTTAATATGATTCCTCAACCGGTCAACTTTGGATTTCCATGCAAGGAGCTTGCCTGCACCCTCCCCATACTCAAAATGGGCACTTTTACTGGCCTCCCATCTACAAATAAGCCTGGAGTGCAAGATATTCTCTAACTGTCCCTTTAAGCTGTCCCACTTAGCTTCCCGTTTTTGCTGGATTTTAGGGGAGGCTTGGGAAAATAATTCGGCCTCTGCATCCTTCAGCTTTCCTTCCATAGGTAATACCTCCTCTTTATATCTTTTAGTTCTAAAGCATGCCCAGCTGGTGATTTGACACTTTCCAATTGGAGGAGTCTTTTTGTTTTCAATTAATTTGTGAAAGATACACCACTGGACACATGTGAAGATTTAGGTTTCATGAAGTTTTTGGCTTGGAATCGTTGTGTCCGACTACCTCCTAGTGTACCACCTAGATTTAATAGGAGGACACTCTTGTAGTACTGTTCTATGGGGTGAAAGATAGGAAGCACTCAACAAAGATAAATATAAAATACATCCCCCTTTTTTGTTATATGTTCTGCTGTATAAAGTGTATATGTTGTTTCACTGTGTATATTTGTTGTATATAGGTATGTACATAGGTATGTTAATTTGCTGTGTATAGTGCATATATTTGCTTTGAGAGGATTTTTCGCTTGTGTTTTGTGATATATATATAAAAGAAATGAGATAACTATACTTTGACTGGATTACAATAAATAGAAATGTGTAATCTTATCCTCCTGTGGGTGTGATGATATTTGAAAACATTTGAATAATTGTACAGTGGACTTCAGCCACAAGACCAATAGGAGAATTTATTGTCATCTATTGTGAAAATTTGTATATATTTGTTCCTCCTTTTGCCAATTTTCCCTTCCCATGCAGCTGGTAATTTGGTCACGCAAAAAAGCTTTTAGAGAGTCCCATACATTAGTCAAAGGAGTTGACCCTAAATTCGTTTCCAGAAAACATTTTGTTTCTTGTCATAAAAAGGACTTCTCTTCTTCCTCCAAGAGTAAGGAACGGTCAAACGAACATGTCCGGGTAGGACCAGATAGTGGACATTCTAGACCCAAAAGGATGCCTGGGTGATCTGAAAGATGGTTGGCTAGGTATGACATTTTGTTGATTCTGCCTCTTAACGAGTTACTTATCAGCACCTAATCTATTCTGGATTGGTGCCGATATTTGTAATTTTGGAACGACACGCCTGGCTGTTGACCTGATCTTGCCCTCATATATCTGAGAAAGTGAATTGTTTCATTGCCTCTAATAGGAAATCCCGAGATTTTGAAGGGACCATGGCTCTACTATTTGGAGTCTTGTCTAATGCAGGGTTCAAGACTACGTTAAAGTCCCTGGCTAGGATTATCGGTTCATGAAAATCTAATAGAAGAGAAAAGATAGTCTTAAAACAGGAGGGGTCATCTTGGTTAGGTCCATAATAACTGACCAGGGTAAACAGAGTCCCCCTTATCATAACTTTAATGATAACCCATCTGCCACCTGGGTCAACCAGTTGCTGTAGAATATGCACTTTGGCTGATTTCTTAAATATAATTAGGACTCCTCTGATATTTGCTGTCTGGCTAGTGCATACGTATGAGCCCACCCACCTTTTATTATAAGTTTCAGTGCTGAGTTAAGGAATTTATCCTTTAAGGTAAAGGTAAGGAAATTAATAATGATCTTTCTGGGTTTGGATCTATTAGGATTTCTTCGGAAAGGATCCCTATGCACCCTCTGTATATCCCGACTTAGTGCTTCCTCAGAGTACTCGAGCTGTAAAGAGGTCTTAAGTGAGGAAACAATATATCGGATATCGGATCCTTCGCTGCCTTCCGAAATGTTCAGTAATTTCTATGTGCGTTGTTCTCTAGCTTTTCCATTCTATGGCTAAGATCCATGCGTTCTGTCTTTAGCAATTTAATGTCCGACTTCGCTCATCTTAGATCTTTTAATTCACTGACAGTATTCTCAAGAGTTACAGTACTGGAATTTAAGAGATCTACTTTTTTTTCCAGAGATTCAGAGAAATTCCTGATTTTTACTTGATTAACTGCGGATACTGCAAAACCTTTTTTTATATCATCGGATAATGTAATAAAAAGAGCTTCCAAGCCTGAGGATGAGGATGAAGATGATGGTAAGGATAGGGAACCCTCCTCTTGTTCCCCTCAAGGGTTACTGTTAGGAGCTGCCAATGACTGTGACTGTGGCAGTTGCAGTAACTGTTGCTGTGGCAGTAGCTGGGGCTGGCTCAAAGAGCAAACCAAGGAGTCAGCACTCTGGCAATTCTCGCCCCCTGAAGTCTCCTCTAGGTTACCCTGGTGGGAGACCACATCTAGTGCTGATTCCATATTGCTATCAATAACCGTAATGGATGGTGATGTTAATGTTGTGGAGGTGTTTAGGCTTACTAAACTCTGCCCTGGGGTTCAGTTTGTGCACTGATAACCAGCACCTCTGGTTGGACCCTGAAATAGGAACGCAGCGACGTGGTCACTCTAACTAAGGTATTGGCGGACTTGCTCTTTTGCCTCTTGGCTTTTATAGATCTTCCTTTAACCTGATATATCTGTAAGGCAGAGTTGCTGCTTAAAGCCGATGTATCAACAGTGGGAGTGGGAGAAAGCTCTGTCCCCCCAGGGTTAACCCCGACAGTGATCAAATCTTGAGATCGCTCTAAGTCATTCCTAAGGCTATCTATTCTGCCAGAGGTATTTTTTATATTCGTTTTAGCCCATCTGCAGCTGCCTGCAACTCCTTTCTTCAGCTTCTTTTGGCCATTCCTGGCATTGGTAGCTGTTTGCGGGGTACTGTTAATAGGAGGAAAAACCTCCTGTGTAGCTAGAGGTGACTAGGAGGTTTGACTGCAGGGGGCAAAACCCCCCTGCGAATGCTGCTCGAGTAAAAAAACTAAGTCACCAGTCTCTGTCTCTGCCCCGGTGCCTAGCTCTGGTATACTGGCAGAGGTCTCGTCGACCTTACCGCTACCTTCCTGCGGGGGTCCTTTGCTCTGCTCAGCTGCTTGACGGAAGAAGCCGCTGATGATGACTCTGCCGTCGTTTCCCCTGATGTGGCCTCGCACGGCCGCCTTGCGTCTTCTCCGAAGCTCCAGGGCGGCTGCCAGGCAGCAGGGCGGCACAGATAGGCGTCTACCCGCCTCTTCTCTGCACATTCTAAAATGCTCAAGCTTGACTCTGCTGATTCAAACCACGCAGCGACCAAAGAAAACAATTTGGCCTCGTGTGCGAAAAAGACACACGCCAATAAGGTAATAGCGGGGGTATTAGGATTTGAGATTCTCTGTCTCCGTCTCGCCGATTCCATGTCTCGATTCAATTCATTGAGTGGCTGAAGCGGGAGCTCCAGGTGCTAGCGGCTACCAATGTGCTGCCACCATGTTCCCCAACCCATTGATCATTCATGTACATTGAATTTTAATTTAATTTTTAATTGATATATTTGGTGCTTGTTGTGGTTTTTGTAGGGGTAAAGGGTGGGAAGAAAATACATTGTAATTATTAATTAATGCTAACTATTAAATATTTATTTGATAATTAGTTATGTAAATGGTATAACTGAAATGTTTTAAAGTTATATATCAGGTGCAGTTTATTGGATTTGTAGGGGTGAAGGGTGTGATGTTAATGAAATATATTCAATATATTAGATAATTATTACCTGTTTAATTGGCAATTAATTACGTAAATTGTGTAATTAAGAGATGTTTTAAGTTGTATATCAGGTGTGGGTTGTTGGGTTTGTAGGGGTATAGGCTAGGATGTTAAATAGAATAAATGTATTTTTAATTATTAGATTAAGTAGTTATGTAAATGATGTAATTAAGATATTTATTAAGTTGTGTATTAGGTGTGGGTGGTAAGGTTTGTATGGGTAAAGGATGGGAAGTTAAATATAAATAATTTATCATTAGCTAATTATTATTAATTGTTTAATTGAATTATCTAAAATATGTAAACATTATATTTTTTAAGATATATTTTAAGTTGGTGTTATTTAGTTTGTAGCAGTACAGGTTGGTCAGTTATTTAAGTAATACATGTAAAACTAGTTATTCATTCATTAAAAATTGTGTTATTTAATATGTTATGTATTAAATGTGTTATGCTTTTCAATTGCAAATAACATTATATTGGTTGGTTGTTATGATTGTGTGAATATAGTGTGGTATTTTAATTATATTAATATTATTTGACTAATATTACATTTTTATTAAATATTGTAATACATATGTTATTTGTTTACCTTTTTTAAATGTACATATCATATTTATATTTAAATATTTATACTTCTTGTTGTTTATTATAGTTGTTAAAAATGTATTTGTTTGAAGTGAACTACTCTCTCTCTACTGTTGCACATACAAGAGAGGAAAATAGTACATTTGACCCCTCTGCAATCCAAAACTTTCCCTACTGTTGCCCTGACTGGAGTGGGAATAGTACATTTTACCGCTCCCGAGTACAGTGTTTTCCCTAATGTTGCACAGACTGGAGTGGGAATAGTAAATGTTACCCCTCCTGAGTCCAACGCTTTCCTTACTGTTGCACAGACTGGAGCAGCAATAGTAAATTATACCCCAAAGCAATCCAACACTTTCCCTACTGTTACAGTGACTGGCATGGGAATAGTAATTTGTATCCTTCCTGAGTTTAAAGCTTTACTGACTGGAATGTAAATATCATTTTGATATTGAATTATTTATATTTCTTGTTCTTTATTATAGTTGTTAAAATGTTTTATTTGTTTGAAGTGAACCACTCTCTCTCTACTGTTGCACATACTAGAGTGGAAAATAGTAAATTTTACCCCTCCGCAATCCAACACCTTCCCTACTGTTGCCCTGACTGGAGTGGGAATAGTACATTTTATCACTCCTGAGTCCAACACTTTCCCTATGGTTGTGCAGACTGGAGTGGGAATAGTGTATGTACTATTCCTACAATTGTATAGTTTTGTTTATTTATTTAAATGTATATTATTATGACGTTTCTGTGTATTTAAAATTATCTAATTTTTAATTAGTCATATTTGTAAAATGTAATATATTTTTAGTAAAATCTAATTTATTTATATTGTTCACTTTTATGTGTAATTAAATTGATCTCTTTTAAAAAACATAATTCCAGATTATTTGTTAGTTTTTTTTATTTATTGTGTATAAATGTGTGTGTGCATGTATATTTATTTGATATATTTTTAAAGTTTACAAAATATTATTAAATTGTAATATAAATTTAAATGCTTATATGGAATAGTTTTTAATTATATGTCTAAATAAACATACATACATATGTATATGCGTGCATGTTTAAAAAAAAGTAACATGTATATATATGTTATTCAAATATATTTAATTTATGGTATATTACTGTTACCTGTTTATATATTTACTATTTTTAAATATATATATGTTAAAAATCAATATTTTTGTAATTGATATTAGTGTACTATCATATTTGTTTTCAATATTTTTGTCATTTACTTTATAAGTTTAGGAAAATAATATTTTTGTGCTCGATATTTTATATACCACGATATTTAGGTTTTAATATTTCGTCAGTAAACCTCCTAGTGCAGCTATTATGTGCCCAGGCACAACTTCCATATGCCCAAAGTGGTCTTTTCATGCTCAAGGAATGCCTCACATGCCCAAGTACAGGATCATATTCTCAGGCACATACATCCTAAGGCATTTGGAATCAAAACATGCCCTGGTATAGCCTCATGTGCCCATGCATATCCATCATAAATCCAGATACAGGTATTATAAAGCTAGTGCAACCATTACATTCACTGGTATAGCCCCATTTGTTTACCCACCATAGGTTCTGAATCTGCCACGATAAGACTGGTGCAGCTTCTTTGACCACATACTGGCACAAAATATCGGGTACGTTCTGTCCAAACTCAGTCTCACACGTATAAGTTCTAGCTCATATAGCAGAAAACAGCTTCATTTCCCAAGGATCTAGATCACATGCCTAGGTACTAGCATGATCAGGTCCAGACTGGGTGTAGCTGGAACCGGGCGTTTACCCGGTGGGCCACCAAGGTGAGGGCCAGCTTTAGACCCCTGGGGGGGGGGGGGAGCGTTTTTGTTACTGGGGTTGGGTTTTGCAACATAGCTGCAATATAAGCCCGCAGCAACAAAAGCGGCACAAATCTCCCCCCCCCCCCTGCCACCCCCGTGGTTGGCCGAGCTCTTTGCCAGGGCCGGTTTCTGTTCCCAGTCCGTCCCTGAGCATAATATAGTAAGTACAACCTTAAATGCCCAAACAAAGCCTCCTATAACCCATTACAGGCTATCATACAAACCTAATTCCATTTTATGGCAATGGCAAACCCACAAGCCTAGGTGTAGCCATCATAACCCCAGCAAATCCTAATATACAGATGTACTGCCCCTGGTATACCTCATGTGCACAAGCACTATCTACACATACCAAAATGCAGCCTTTGTTGCTCGGGCTGTCATCGTGTGCGAAGTACAGCCTTATATACCTAGTTATGTGGCAAATGCAGGTTCATACTCCTTTTGAAGTCATTTATTCCTAAGGTGCTGCATACATGTGTCCTTGAAAAGCATCAGGGCTGACACTAATGCCATACCCTAGTGGACCAGGCCACATTGCATATGGACCTAGTCTGCATTCTTTTAAAACTAATATATTTAGTATCCTGTGTTCTGGTAAGTTGCTCCAAAGCCTTTGGCTAGTGATGAAAAAGCCAGGCCTCCTGCCTTAGTCCCCCTTAGTTAGAACAAGGAGCTCTTTCCCAGGTGAGCACAGAACCCTACATGAGTGATGTAGAAGGATGCTCTTTCTTATATGGCAAATCACCAGATATTGCCTTATATATTAAGGTTTAAACTGTTAACTGTTAACTGTTGGACCACTTCCCGAATTGGTCACCAATGCAGAGAGTGTACCTAGAGGAAAGATTTTTCTAGCGGTGAAAATCACTCCCATGTGGAGCTTGACATTGTTTTTGTTGTTACAATTATTAAGGTACTACTACTAGATAATATTCACCTTGTTCAAGCTTAGCTAGTTTATGGGCATCCTTTGCACAATCCACTCCAAGATCAGATTATGTTGATCAGGCTTCTCGTGTGTGCTTGTGTGGAATTAGGGCTGATTACAACTTTGGCGGTGCGGCACCGGGTCCACCCCGCTTCCACTCTGCCAAAGCTGTGGTCAGGCCACCTGGCTGCCAGATTAGGAGTTTCCTCCTGTCTGGAGAGCTTTGTTTTTGACATTACCACGGCGGTGCCAAGAAAATGGGCACCGCAATGGGAATACCAAAAACGTTCCTCTATGCATGCCAGGGAGCATAGGCATAAGGGGGACCTGTTCCCCCTGTGGATGGTTTTCACGGTGATGGAACTGCCATGAAAACCACGATGGAGAGGAAACTTGTAATATGCTTGGTGGGATTGTTGGTTCCCTGGCGGCAGTGGCATGGCAATGGCCATCTGACTGTCCTAATTGTAATAGGGCAGTCTGGAGACCTCCATAGCCACACCCCTGTGAGTTTAGCGGCCCGTGGAATGTCAGACTCGTAAGCAAGCCCCCAGTGTTTCATCAGTTTAATTATGAAATGACACACCAGATTCACAGAGAATCTCATTAAGGGGGCTGAATATATATAAGAATTAATGATGAAGAACTACATGACCTTGGTGGAATCCATATTGACATGGGCAAACTTTGACTACCCTCCCGTTTTCACTGGAGTATGATTATCCAATAGGACAGGGAGGAAAAAGGTTTTGTAGCCAACTCAGATACTTTTGACACCTAACGCAGCCTGTGCATTAAGGTGCTGTGGTCAAGGGTTATGTAGGCCATCACTGTATCTAATAATATTAGCTGGCCTCATATCTTTTGTCCATTACCTCAAGAACAGTGTTTTGTACAACTAATAAGGTTGTGTATGTTCCTCGAATTAGTCGTTTTTATCACCATGTAGATCGAAACTAGAGACAGATTTACCAAGAACTTGTGTTATCCGTGCGTCACGCAAGTCGACACAAGGCAACACAAGTGATTAAGTGAGATTTACAAAGCTATGCAAATTGATATTTGTGCGGCGTTGCCTCACTTTCAACCCACAAATTAATGCAAGGCAGCGCTTTGCACAGCCTCGTGTAACCCTGCACTGGGAAGGAGTTATAAAGGTGGAGCGTGGACATTCCTGTGCATTTACCCTTATATTTTGACGTAAATCCAGATTCAGAAAAGTCAGTAAATCTGGGTTTGTGTCAAACAGGAGCTCCTTTGTGACCTTGGTGTAACGAAGAGAAACATCTGTATTTCTTCTTGTTACTTGCTGCAATCTGCATCACTGTAGCTCACATACAAAAAGGGATATACCTCTAAGTAATAGTTTTTGTGCAGGAAGAGCTTCAGGTACAAAAACGACCTTGATCACAACACAGGTACCTTGTGGCATGGCACAAGGGTGCCTGCATTGGTGCCAGGCCAACAGAAGTGCGCCAGCGCAAAGACAGAGAAGTACGCCTTATTCTTAGTAAATATTGTGCATTTCTGCTCTCCCCCTTTCATGCGACACAGCGCAATAAGTTCCCTTGCTGTTTTGCATGGCATGAAAGTTTAGTAAATCTGAGCCTAGGTTTTTGTTCGAAGACGTGTAATCTAAGATCTTGTAAGTTCTTTTGACACATAACGTGTTCTAAATGACTCATTACCAAAAAGTGTAAGGCAGGAAACAGTTGCAGGGTGTAACAATACTTAGTAATTGGGCTCCAAATTATGGAGCTGGATCCATATTTTGAACTATTTGTTTCATTTCATCCATGAACACCGACCTAAAGAGAAACTGGTCTTGAACCATTACCAACTCCCCAAGGTCTTTATCTAAGACAATAGTTTTTGCGTTGAAGTCTCCTGCAGTAAAACACAGCTATTAGTTCCACTGTGGCAGTGGTTAATTGGAGCAGGTGGTTTCAGATGCCCACCGATGGCACTTAATGTCACCCCTGGCATTTATAACAATATCCCACATGGAGGCGCTGTTTGTCTAATTTAGTGTTGTGCACAACAACAGCTGTTTATTAATTCAACATGCATTTAAAATGGCTAATATCTGCCTCCCGAACCATTCCTATAGCTTTGGGGGCCTGAAATTATCTGAATTGTCACACTTGTGTGAGTGTGATGGTTATTAGTTATGTTGGTACTGTCATTGGCAGCTCTGGCCGTGGAAATGGGTGGTGGAAACTGCAATGGCCTCCTAATAAGGGCCCTGACACTTATTTGTTTTATTTTTTTACAAACTAAGCATTGCATTGTGGGTGTTGTCTCGTGTACATCTGGGGAGGTCCAGGGCATCATTTATGAACTCTCAGACCACTGGAGGTCTTACATGTTGCATTTTTTAAATCTTTTCTGTGCAGTGCTTTGGGGCCTGGTAAACAATGCTGGGGTTGCGGACACAATAGCTCCCAATGAGTGGCTGTCGGTGGACGACTTCAGGCGGGTGATAAATGTGAACTTGATCGGTATGATCGACGTGACACTTGCCTTACTTCCTCATGTGAGGAAGGCTTGTGGAAGGATCGTCAATGTGTCCAGTGCAGCAGGCAGGCTGTCTCTTTTCGGAGGAGGATACTGCATTTCCAAATTTGGAGTGGAAGCTTTCTCCGACAGCCTGAGGTGAGTTTCTTAAAAATGTTAATTTATCTTTTACTCACTATTGCCTCGGACTATCAACTATGGACTATATCTGGATTAAAATGCGGTTCTCCAGAATGTGAGCATCAAGAGTGGACTGCTACGTCTAATAAAGAGGATGGTATCAGTGACGGCTGGTGAAATTTGAAAGTGGTGAGGTGTAAACTTTCCAGATGTACTCTAAATGAAAACATGCATAACTTTACATTATTCTGCTTTTGATACTCTCATCTGAGCTTAGAGTGCCCATTAAGGACGTGCAAACAGCATTCGGCTGCACTTTTGGTTTTACCTTTTCCTATGAGTGCGTAATTTTCACTTAAAGTAAATCAATGCAGCAACTATAAACCATTAATCAACTTGTGGTGTGCTTGTTGCTGTAGTCATGGGTAGTTTACATTTACTGAATTAGCAGTGTGATAAATACACTAGTGGATTCAGTTGAGATAGAGGGTTGTTTTAAAAGTACATAAATTGATGCTAAATAATAATATCCAGTGCTTAATTTGTTAAAACAAAATTAGTATAGATGCCTAAATCTTTTATTAAGCAGCCACCACTAAAATCTACCACTGGCACCACCCACGTTTGTCTCTGGCACTACCCACTTGCACCGCTGGCACACCGCAAATATGGATTGCAGTGAAAGATCAATCCCATCTACTTACAAGAAGGTAGCTTTGTTGAATTCTGCTTACCATAAAGGTATGGAATTTTACGGTAATCAAGCAAGGGAAAAGGTAATGGGAAGGAAACAGCAAGAAGTGAGGCCTGTAAGAAAACAACGATAATTATCACTAATACAAATCCCTATACTCATTATTTCTAGTAGGTAAGGAAAAATCAATAAATACCTAATATCACACAGTACCCCTTTTAAGAGTCGTAAATGACCCACTACGCAATGTCTGTGCTAAAGGTTCTTTGACAGTGCATGAATCTTAAAAGGAAAAAAGAGCAAAGAGAAAATATTACCATCCACACTTTCTTCCTTGACGCAGATATGCTTTCTTGACTATATGCACAGAAACACTCACACATACCACAAAACTAGGATAGTAAATGCTTAAATAAATACATTCTCCAAGAACCATTGTTAGATTTGGGGTTCTCTAGTTGGCACAGGTAGGTACTTGTGACAAATAGGGACCCTCTCCTTTGGTCAGGACAAGGGGATTACACTCCTAAAATAACCCCTGCTCACCCTCTAGGCTGCGTGGCCCGAGCAGTCAAGGCTTATTTCAGAGGCGTTGTAAGTTAGGCAGTTGTGACCACATACAGTAACCCAGTGACAACACTACAAATAGACACCACACAGGTTTTATATAAAAAATAAGTAGGCTTTATATAAAGTTACCACAAGACCATAAATGACAAAAATACACACTATGATTACTTTAAGATGGTAGATTTAAGCTTAGTTCAGTTCAGTTCTTAAATGCGACACTCTGCGTCAATGTACCTTAAGTTGCGTTGCGTTTCCACAACAAGCAATGTTGCAGCGATGGGAAATGCGGCAAAGTTCAGTGTGGGCTTTGGGTATGGGCGGACCGGAATAACAGGCTTGGAGGCCGTATGTACTGAGCAATTTCTGTAGCTCTGTTTATTAACAGTGACAGTTATAGTACGTAGGGGCAGAGGAAACAGAAGAATGGAGAGGGAATCCGGATGGTAGTCGTCAGGGAGCCGGGATCCGCGGTGAGCAGGTGTGGGGGTCTTCCTTTTCTCCGTCTTTGGTAGTCCGGTGGTCCTCGGAGGTAAAGAGAGACAATGACAGGGCAGTTAGTCCTTGGTCACGAGTACTAACTGGTGACACCAACACCCGGGTTGTGAGGGGATAGAAGAGAGCGTGAGGGGGGGGGTCGGAAGGGTAGAAGATGGAATGGAACTCAAGCAGGAAGGGAAAGGGTGCAAGTTGTGAGGATTCCGGTGGCGGTATGAACTATCTAGGGTGTCTCAGGAAGTGCGCATATATACAGTGCTCCTAGGAGTGCTATACAGTGAGAGGAGTCGATATCTACACTATGATACAAGTCAGCCTGCAATTCAGGAGACAGGGTACTCACATGCCCCGCCGCAACTCTTCTCCGAGTTGCGGCCGCTCTCCAGCCACCTCCACAGGACTCCACCAGTCCTCGCTCCAGATCTCGTCCTCCTCGCCTCCGCTCTCCTCTTCTCCACGCCCTCCGTCCACCACCTTCAGTTCTCGGTTTGCTGTCTCCTGCCACGAGTCCGCCTTCAAGAACTCCGCTTCTTCTCCGTGGCGTCCTTTTCCGTGTTCCGGTCCGGGATCGTGGGCGGGACTTCCGGGGTTGGAGACAGGTACTTCCGGTTCGCCGTCCCTCGTACTCGTTTCCTGCATGGAAAGAGAAAGGGGGATATGCCGGATTGCCAGGGACGCGGTGGGAGTATCGTCGGAGCCCAGGGAAACGGTACTGAGCCACCGCCTGAGAGAGGTAGGGGAGGGGTCTGTTCCACATCCCTTTCCCCTAGCCATCTTTCTACTAGAGTTGGTTGGGGGAGGGCGATATCGGCTGTTTTTCTGGCAAACGGGACATTCCTGACAGTAGCGTTTGATCTGCTGATGAACCCCCGGCCAATAGAATCGGTCAAGGATGGATTGTCCCGTTTTTATATCACCGAAATGTCCCCCTAATAGGTGGCTGTGGGCCAGGAACAACACTTTCTCCCGAAAGGGCCCAGGGATTAACAACTGTGATGCTTGCTGTGGGTTGCCCTTCCTGTACAACAGCCCGTTTCGTTTAAAGAAGTAGGGACCTACATGAAGAGGGTCTTCGTTATCCAAAGCCTGGTTCCAGGCATTCTGTAGCATGGGGTCTTCTTGCTGAGCCGCTCGGAACTCCCTGTCGGTCTCCCATGGGTGGTCGTCCACTTGCACGGGATATGCAGTTGCGTGCTTTCTTTTCTCCTTCTTCTTTTGGCTCTTGGTTTTGTGGGGTTTGTCCGGGAGGCTCGGGTTAGCAGTGGCCTGGGGAAACGGTGCTTCTGCCCACCACTTCTCGAGTGAGTCAGTCGTTTTCTGGAGGAGGTGAGGTAGTCCGCTGTAATCACTGCCCAGTATAATCTGTTCCGGTAAAGTGGGTATCAAACCTACGTTCAGAAGGCTTCCTTGGTCTGCATGGTGTTGTACCCGCACCCTTGCGGTGGGATATGTCTTGGTGTCGCCATGTACGCATTGGATGGCGACAGTACCGGTCACGGGTCCTATGCGAGTGGGCAGTTCTTGAGGGCGCAGTACGCTTTGCCGGCAACCGGAATCTGCTAGAGCGCTCAATGGTTGGCCGTCTATCATCACTGGACAGTGAAAACGAGGGGGTTCCATCTCCGGGGTGTCACACACCAGGTTTCTAACCAGCCCCACCTCCATAGGCTCTTCTCTCTGGGGGCAAACCCTGGCGATGTGGCCATAACCTCCACAATGGTAGCACTGGGGTCCGGGGTTCGGTGGTCGTGGTAGGACAGGGTAAGGAAAAAGGGGAGTTGGTTCGGGTTTTCTTGGCGGGGGAGGTCTTTGGGCTCGGATGTGAGAGGGGTGATGTCCTCGGGTTAGGTGTTCATCCTTAATCCTTTGTGTCTCCTGGGCACGATTGAAAGCACTGGCAATTTCCACGGCCGTTTCTAGTGTTAGGCGTGCGTGCTGGCGTACCCACTTCTGCGTGGAGGGATGCAAGGAAGCCAAAAACTGCTCCAGATATATTTTGGCTAAGATGTCATCTTTGGAGGAGGTGGCGGGTTTCAGCCACCGATTAGCCAAGTCCTGGATACGGAAAGAAAGAGCCCTGGGGTTTTCTTGTGGCCCTTCCTTTACTTGTCTAAGGCGTATTCTATAGGTGTCCTCGTCGATCCCTAGGCGTTCCAGAATGCATGTCTTTATGTCGGCATACGGGGTCTGTCCTTGAACGTTGGCCTGCTGGTAAGCTGCCTGTAGCTCCCCGGTAAGCAAAGGTCCCAAATAGTGACCCCAACGGTCGGCTGGCCATGCAGCAGCCTGGGCCAAGCGCTCAAAATTAGTAAAGAAAAAGTCAGGGTCTTCGCCTGGAACGTACTTTTGTAGCACTACCGACGGAAGGGATGTCACGGGCCTCTGTTGTCCCAACACGTCGGTCAGTTTTCCTAGAGCATGGTCCTGGGCCGTGCCTTGACCCTTCAGGACGTCGTGTAATTGCCCGCGGTCCTCTTCGGCCGTCTTTAGGAACTGTTCCATGATCCTTCCCATCTGCTCCTGGGATTCTGCTAGTTTCTTCACTGCCGCCTCCATGCTTCCGGTGTATCCCACTTCTGACACCACTTGTGGGCTTTGGGTATGGGCGGACCGGAATAACAGGCTTGGAGGCCGTATGTACTGAGCAATTTCTGTAGCTCTGTTTATTAACAGTGACAGTTATAGTACGTAGGGGCAGAGGAAACAGAAGAATGGAGAGGGAATCCGGATGGTAGTCGTCAGGGAGCCGGGATCCGCGGTGAGCAGGTGTGGGGGTCTTCCTTTTCTCCGTCTTTGGTAGTCCGGTGGTCCTCGGAGGTAAAGAGAGACAATGACAGGGCAGTTAGTCCTTGGTCACGAGTACTAACTGGTGACACCAACACCCGGGTTGTGAGGGGATAGAAGAGAGCGTGAGGGGGGGGGTCGGAAGGGTAGAAGATGGAATGGAACTCAAGCAGGAAGGGAAAGGGTGCAAGTTGTGAGGATTCCGGTGGCGGTATGAACTATCTAGGGTGTCTCAGGAAGTGCGCATATATACAGTGCTCCTAGGAGTGCTATACAGTGAGAGGAGTCGATATCTACACTATGATACAAGTCAGCCTGCAATTCAGGAGACAGGGTACTCACATGCCCCGCCGCAACTCTTCTCCGAGTTGCGGCCGCTCTCCAGCCACCTCCACAGGACTCCACCAGTCCTCGCTCCAGATCTCGTCCTCCTCGCCTCCGCTCTCCTCTTCTCCACGCCCTCCGTCCACCACCTTCAGTTCTCGGTTTGCTGTCTCCTGCCACGAGTCCGCCTTCAAGAACTCCGCTTCTTCTCCGTGGCGTCCTTTTCCGTGTTCCGGTCCGGGATCGTGGGCGGGACTTCCGGGGTTGGAGACAGGTACTTCCGGTTCGCCGTCCCTCGTACTCGTTTCCTGCATGGAAAGAGAAAGGGGGATATGCCGGATTGCCAGGGACGCGGTGGGAGTATCGTCGGAGCCCAGGGAAACGGTACTGAGCCACCGCCTGAGAGAGGTAGGGGAGGGGTCTGTTCCACATTCAGATACAAAGAAATAAAGATGTGAAGATCTTTCAGATGCGGCACGCTTCTCGGGGATGCAAGAAGTCCTCGGTTCGATGCGTGGACTGCAGCGGCAACACCCTTACGATGCGACGGCAACAGTTCCAGCGGAGACGCTCTTCTCCACAATGCATGAAGCTTCCGCTCAATGCGACAACTACAGCGGCGGCATCCAAGATGCGATGGCAGCAGCTCCGACAACGGCGCGCTTCTCGGGGATGCAAGGTGCTCTTGGTCAATGCGGTGCAATGCGACAGTTCCAGCGGCGGCACCCTCCTGCTTCGGAGTTGCGACGGCAGGAACAGTGATGGCGACACGCTCCGTCCTTGTTGCGAGATTCTTCTCCCGATGCGGTGCAGTGCGACGACTACAGCGGCGACACCCTCCTTCTTTGGAGTTGCGACGGCAGCAGCAGCGATGGCGACACGCTTCCTCTTCGTTGCGGCACGCTTCTCTCCGATGCGGTGCAGTGCGACAGTTCCAACGGCGACACCCTCCTTCAGAGTTGCGACAGCAGGCACAGCGACGGCGACACGCTTCTTCTCGTTGAGTCGCGCTTCCAGCTCCTTGCGACACGCAGTTCCTCAGAAGACCCAAAACAGCAGCAGGCACTTCCACAATAACTCTGGGGAGCTGGGGGTTGAAGTCTGTTGTCCCTGAGACTTCAGCAGGAGGCAAGCTCTTTTCCAAGCCCTTGGAGATCCTTCACAAGTTTTAGGCAAAGTACACAAAGTTCCCTTCTCCTTCCTTTGGTAGTAAGGCAACCACTGCAGGCCAATCCCCCAAGCAGCACTTCATCTTGGGAATAGTCTCTCCTCAGTTTCTTCAGGTTCCTCTCTTCAGTAAAGGTTTCTTCTTGTAGTCCAAAGTGATCTAATTTCATGGGATCAGGGTCCCAATATTTATACCCCAAAATCCTTTGTTCTCTGAGGGGAGAGGGGCCTTTGCCCAGTCCAAACCAGTTCTGAAGCACTCTGTTTACCAGACTTCTCCTTTCCTTTCACAGTGCAGGGCAGAAACATCAGACGCCCCACAGGAGGTGGAGCCAGCATTGTGGAAGGCAGGCACAGCCCTATTCAAGGTTCAGGGTCAACTCTTCCCTCCCATCTAGATGCAGATCTCTCTATTCACCACTGGGTGACTCAGCCTGTCTCCTGGAATTCCCCAGCCCGGTCACTCACAAAACAAGACATAGGACTACACAACCTAGCAGAAGCAGATTTGAATGGTTAGACAAGCAAATACCTACTTTCTAAAAGTGGTATTTGCAAACACAGAATATTAAAATAAACGTTACTAAAAGATGTATTTTATTATTCTGAGTTCAGGCATACTAAACGCGAATTTCTACCATGTTCTCTGAGACATTCTGGCCTATGGAGAACAGGTAACCTTGCAATAGTGAAACACGAAAATTTCTGTATTTCGCTATTAGGACATGCCACACACACCAGGGCTTGTCCTACCTTATACTTACAATGCACCCTGCCCTTGGGACTACCATAGGGGTCAATGATATGAAGAAAAGGGAAGGTGTAGGGACTGGCAAGTCAGCATGACAGTACCAGACTGCATGCAGGCTCTGCAATGGCAGACCTTAGACACATTTTACCAGGCTGCTTCTGTGGGTGGCACAACCAGTGCTTCAGGCCCACCATAAGCATTTGGATTTACATGCCCCGGGCACACTCAGTGCACTAGACTAGGGTCTGACAAGTAAACCAAATAGCCAAACATGGAACCACTGATTAGTACATCAATTTACAATAGGGAGCACTTGCACTGTGGCACTGGATAACAGTGGCACAGTGCCCAAAGCATACAACACCAGTAAAAATACATGAGGCAACAGCAAAAATGGAAGGGAGACCCACGCCAATGGTGCCAGGTCTAACAACCATTATTTGAGTATGTGTTGATTCTCAGAACTTTGCGAGTGATAATGTACAGCAGCTCCATCAATGCTGAGAAAGGATCTTGATCCATAATAATATAATAAAGAGGGAGCCCAAACCTTTGAGGTGGGTAATCTCATGAACCACAGCACCAATCACAACACCCAATACAGCGCTGGAAAGGGCAGTTGCAGCAGAAATACATAGGCTATGCAGACGCCCACCGTATACATTTAAAAGGTAAAAGAACCATGCCAGCAAAGTAGTCCCTTGTGGGCGGGTCTGCGTTGTGCTGTGGGTGTGTCAAACTCTGGGGGCATGTGGTACGTTCCGCCCTTCATGCCATGACTCATATCGTGTGCTGTGGGCGTGTGCTGGGGGCGTGGGTGTGCGGGGCGCGGGATTACGGAAAAAAAAGCAAGCGTTGTGCCCAATATTTCATTATTTTTTCTTCCAGGTTCTGTACATTCCAGCTCCGGGTGTCCACCCTTCTCCCTTTAAATACTCCTGCACCCCATAATCATAACCCACCCTTACTCCTTAAAATACCCCAACACCCTTAAACACTAACCCATCTTAACCCTATGAATATACCCTGTACCCCAAAACCCAAACCTATCCCTGAACCCTAAAAATACCCCTGTACCTCAAAACCCAAACCTAGCCCTGAACCCTATAAATACCCCTGTACCTCAAAACCCAAACCTAGCCCTGAACCCTAAAAATACCCCTGTACCCCAAAACCCAAACCTAATCCTGAACCCTAAAAATACCCCTGTACCCCAAAACCCAAACCTAGCCCTGAACCATAAAAAACCCTGTACCCCAAAACCCAAACCTACCCCTGAACCCTAAAATACCCCTGTACCCCAAAACCTAAACCTAGCCCTGAACCCTAAAAATACCCCTGTACCCCAAAACCCATACCTATCCCTAAACCCTAAAACTACCCCTGTACCCCATAACCCAAAACTATATCTGAACCCTTAAAATACCCAAACACCCCAAAACATATACCTCAGTACCCCAAAACATATACCCCTATACCCATACTTACCTTATCCAAACATTTAAAAAAACATGCTTTTACAAGTCATGCATTTACAACGAATTTTGTTGTAAATGTATGCATGGTAAAAGCATATAAAATGTAATGCCATGCGTTATAATGGCATTGGGGAGTCATGGTACTTTTGTAATGAAAGTATGCAGAGTGATGGTATGCGGAAAGAAAGTTGCGGAATAATGGGTGTTTACCCTCCCTCGGTAAGTACATTGGTGGCACTGCGGCCCACAACTCCAGCAACATACTCCTATTTTTTCACCACCGATTTGAAAAATGCACAGGTCTCTCTCATTGATGGCCAGCACCGACATACACTTTTAGACACACCTCCCGCCACAAGTTCTAGAATTGCGAACTTTAGAGCTGGGGAGCTACGTTCGAATCTCGGCATCAGATCAACATCCTGTGAATCCAGGCAAATCGCTTTGTCTCCCCGTGCCTACCACAAATGAATGTGTTCTTCTGTAATGTAAATTGTGCTCATGCCATGTTGTCGAGTTTGCGCTATATAATATTGCAAGGAAAAATAAAGTAGGGAAACTCGAGTTCACACACTACTGAACGCACTCTTAAGTGCATCAGCAGTGCACTGTGAATCGGAGCGTCTCACAGGCCTGTCACAGATAAGAAATGCTATCAAAATATAATCCTAGAAAACAATATACTACTGGCCGGCAGCAATTCATACCCGGTCAACGTCGGGACGGGCTGCTAGTTGTATAGAAAAAAGAAAGTTTAGATGGCATTAGCTGCCCTATAGTATATCAGTAATTTAGGTTTAAATCTTTTTATATGAAATCTGCACCTGGAAAACAAGTTAGTCAGCGCAAATGTTGAATAGCCAACAGCAATCATAAACGTGTGAAAGGCAAAGAGAATCCTTAATAGGGTGAGAATAGCAGTCCAATACCCTTCTAACACATGGCAGCATTGACATGCAAGGGGTGTTACATAGTGCCAACCAGGTGGAAACCCCCCCTCCCGCTCCCCAAAGTCCCCCTGCCTTTCCCTCCCCTCGCCCCCCCGTCCAGTGCTCGAATCTGTCCCTTCCAGCTTCCTCTTGCCAGATCTTGATGTATACCTCCTCTGCCCCCCCACTCATGAGGCCTCCTCTTCTGGTCCAGTGAGTCTCAAGAAGGGGAAATACCTTGGGCAGGTAAGTTCTCTGAATTCAGTAACCAATAGTGAGCGGAACGGCTGCCAAAGCTCGTTATATTGATCTATGTCCCCGGCTAAAGTAAGTGACATCTTCTCCATCCCCAACACACACCACAGCCTATGAAGCCAACCTGTAGTGGAGGGGACCGTTGTGGTGCGCCAGTTTATTAGGATATTCTGTATCGCAGAGCCTAGGGCGATGGCCATCTAGCGTCCCCTGCGTGAGCACAGAGGGTTTGTCAGGGGGTTAGGAAGCCCTAGTATGGTGTAGGCAGGAAAGCGAGGCAATTCTGTATGAAAGTGCGTGTCAATGTCGTCTATCACCTGTGTCCAGTACGGTTGTATCAGGGGACAGTCCCACAAGATGTGTAGTAGCGTGTCTGTGTGTCCACAGCCCCTCCAGCAATTTTTATCTTTACTCTGGTCCATCTCATTTACCCGCTCCGGGGTGTAGTACCAGTATGTGGTTACCTTAGTTAATGTCTCTGTAAGTCCGGTGTGGTATGCCGAGTGGCGTGCCCTGTAGGAGATCTGGTCCCATTATTTGTGGCTCAGGGTCCTGCCCAGCTCTCGCTCCCAACGTTCCCTGCCCGGATAATAAAGATGAGCCGGTTGTGGTTGAAGGAATTTGTAAAGATCAGATATTAATTTGGTGTCTGAGTTGCGGGATAGGAGCCATCTCTCGTATGGCTGAAAGTGCCTATCTGTTGTCTCCCTCACCTGCGGCTGGAGTGCCCAGTGGTGGACTTGGAGGTAGCGCATCCGCTTCGTCTCGGGGAAGTTGTATTCCTATCTGAAGAGTGGAAAGGGGAGCACACCATCTGGGCCATAAATGTGACAGAGGCAGCGACATCCCGCCGGTCGCCAATGGGTGTAGGCTCCCTTGGCTATGCCCAGAGTGAAGTCCGGGTTATCGACCAGGGGCGTAAGCGGCGAGGGAAAGGTGGTGAGTTCATGTACGGTGTTAGTGGCATCCCACACTTTTAGTGGAACTCGCGTGACGAATGAAGCGTAAAGATTAGCCGGGCGGGCGGCTTTGCTGAGGAAGGGGATTTCTTGAAGCGGGTGCCCTGCCACTGCTTGATCTTGGAATAGCCAGTGTTTTTCCGACTCCCACTTGCTCCATTCCACCAGATAGCATAGTTGCGCTGCCTGGAAGTACTTGTGCAGGTCCGGTATTCCCAATCCCCCTGCTTCAGGAGCCAAAGTGGTCAGTGCCCTCTTCATCCTCGGCTTCCGACCTTGCCAAATGAAGCGGGCGAGGTCAGTCTGTGTTTGCCGAATCCAACCTGCAGGTGGCTGGAGCGGTAGTGCTCGGAAGAGATACAGGATTTGGGGTAATACAGTCATTTTGACCGCCGCTATTCTGCCCAGCCAAGAGAGGGGGAGGCTTTCCATCGGCCCAGCTCCTCGCGTATTTTCCTTTGAAGTATATTATAGTTAACTGCTGTCATAGTGGGGAGTGTGGGGGTCAACTGGATCCCCAGATAAGGCACCGCATCCGCCGCCCATTGGAGGGGAAAGAGGGTCTGCAGGTATGTCTTGGTAGGGGGTCTCAGGGATAGGTCGAGGGCCATCGATTTGTCAGTATTCATTTTGAATCCGGCCACCGCCGCAAAGGTATCTATTTCCGCCATACATGCAGGCAGGGCCATCCGTGGGTTGTCAAGCGTAAGTATAGCCACCAAACTTTATCCCTGTCGCTGTTTTGTTTTGGCGTATCCTCTGAGCAAACGGCTCCATATATAAAGCAAAGAGTAGGGGCGACAGCGGGCATCCCTGCCTCGTGCCTCTCTCGATGTCAAAGCTCCGCGAGCTATAGCCGTTTACTCAGACCACTGCTGTAGGGAGTTTATAACAATTAAAAATGAAGGTGCAGAATTTCTACCCGATGCCGATTTTCTTCAGGACCATCTCTAGGTACGGCCAGTGAACCTGATCGAACGCCTTCTCGGTGTAGACCGCCAGCATCATACATTCTCCGGGGATTTGGGAAGTCTTTTCTATGAGGTGTGTAACCCTCTTGGTGTGATCTACCGTTTGGCGGTCCGGTATGAATCCCGCCTGATCCGGGTCTATAAGTACAGGTAGGTGGGGCCCCAGTCGAGCCACTAGGATGCTCGTGTACAATTTGAGGTCTACGTTAAGTAATGAGATGGGCCTGTATGATCCACACTTGGTTCTGTCTTTCCCAGGTTTTGGGATGACTGAGAGGGATGCACGCAGAAGGTCATGGGGGATGGCACCGGGTTCCGAGAAGGTGTTAAAAAGATGGGTGAGAATCGGCGCTAATGTTGTGCAGAATGTTTTGTAAAAAAGGGCCGTGAAGCCATCCGGCCCTGGGGCCTTCCCGGGCTTAAGTCTGGCTATGGCAGAGATCACTTCCTCAATGCGGATATCCCTGTCGAGGGACTCCGCCTCAGAGGGCGCTAGAGAGGGAAGTGTGACCGAGTCCAGATATTCGGCCGCTGCCTGGCTGTCTAGAGGGTCACTGGTATAAAGAGTCACATAAAATTCCCGAAACGTTTCCGCGATCTCTGCGTCATCTGTGACCGTAGACCCGTCGGAGCAGGAGAGTTTTTTCACTATCTGTTGCTGGCGTATGACTCGGAGCCTGCTTGCCAATAACCGGCCACATCTGTCCCCTCCCGTGTAATAGGCGTGTCGCAGCCGTAGGGCTGCGTATTCCGCCCGATCCATATCTAGTGCTGTCAGGAGGTGTCTGGCTACTTTAAGTTGTTTCCATATTCTAGGTGCCCCTGTTCGCTGATGCATCTGCTCCTGCTCTTGTACCCTCTGCGTAAGCTCGTCCCGTTTGCGTTGTCTGTCTCTATTCTCTGCCGAAGAGAGGGCTATAAATTCCCCTCGGATCACCGCCTTCATGGATGCCCACTGTGTCGCCCGCGTCGTGTCATCGTTAGCGTTGTGTAATTGATAGTCGTGAATAGTGTCCTGAATGCGTTTTACCACATCTTTTCTGTGCAAAAAGAGTGTCCCGAAGACGCCAGACCCTGGGGGGATATGAGGCAGGTGGTAAGGTGAGGGTTGTGGTAACTGGTGCGTGGTCTGAGAGCGAGAGCACCCCTATCTCCGTCGAGGTGGATAGAGCGCAGACTGGGCCAGTGACCAAGAGATGATCTAGCCTAGCGTAGGTTTTGTGTGCATTGGAGTAATAAGAGTATTCTTTGTCGTGTGGGTGTGTGCGGCGCCAGAGGTCGTGGACGTCCAGCTCTGCTAACCGGTCTGTGCAGCTGGAGGAGAACGCTCCGGTTTGGGGAGCGCGTTGTGCTGACCTATCCAGGACTGTGTCAAACACCATGTTGAGATCTCCCCCCAGTATGATGTGTCTATCAGGCGTGTCTGTGACATCAGTGAGGGCTGAATGTAGAAAGTGTTCTTGGCCGTTGTTAGGACTGTAGATGGACCCGATTGTAAACAATAGGCCTCCCAGGGCAAAGCGGTATGCTAACAGTCTCCCCCTTTGTTCTGCACACTTATTTAGAACCTCTCCTCTAAATGTCCATGCCAGTAAGATCGCGAGTGGAACGGAGCACTGGACAACCCATCCTCTCCCCCACCCTCCCCTGCCCTGCAGATAGAACTCGAACAATCCTTCGGACCTCTACCTTCGCCAGCCCCCCCACCCCTACCCCTCCCACCCTAACCCCAACTAGAAACCCTGAAAAGCAAACCATAGTCCCAGGTCCTGCCCCCCCTCCCATGATCCCCCCCTCCTCCCCTTCCCCCCATTCCCAACAAGCCCCTGCCCCTACTTCCCAACCACACTCTCCCACCACCCCCCTCCTTGCCCCCAACCATTGAAGTCCATTGTCCCAGACCTGTCATTCCTCACAGGACCGTGGCAAAGGTATCTATCGGGTCCGTGTCCAGTGGTGACTCCCTTGGCTCCCCGCCCGCCCCCCTCCCTACTCTGTGAGTATGCAAAAAGTGACCCCCCCATAAGGGTGCTGAACTGATTCTGAGGCTGACGTTTCTCGGGCAAATTCTGCGACTGCCGTGCCCTCTCCTGCGTTATCACATGTGTGTCAGGTTTCGAACGAAGCGTCGGTGATCGCCTACGGCCCATCACCTGCCAGCCCCCTCCGGGGGAGCGCTGTGAAAGTCTCGCCGGTGGCGTACCATCTTCAATAGGTATCCCCAGCAATGAGCAAGTGTCAGTGAGGGAACGCAGCTGATGAAGTGTCCCATTCCACTTAAATATCAGACGGAATGGGTGACCCCAGGAGTATGGGACCTTGTGCTGCCGCAAAAAGTCCGTCGCCACCCTGAAAGCTTTCCGTTTTTGCAGTGTGATGGCTGAAAGATCTTGATAGAGGGCCACGGGATGCCCCTGATACTGAATGGGTTGGGCCCGTCTGGCTTCTCGGAGAATCTGCTCCTTTAGCGGGAAGTCGGGTAGGAAGGCTAGAATGTCCGGGGGTGGGGCTGGTGAGCGCCTGGGGGACCCCGCTCTATGCGCCCTGTCTATTCTCACGATTAATTCAGCGGGCTCCCCTAGAATATCTAGGAAGAGGCTCTGCAGGTAACCAGTAATGTCCGCCCCCTCCGCTTTCTGAGGTACTCCCCGGACCCGTATGTTATTGCGATGGGACCGGTTTTCCATATCTTCTGCGTGGGCCTGCAGGTCCACTTGTTGCTCCTTAAGGCGCAGGACTTCTTGTTGGAGCTGTTCTACCTCGTTGCTCCTGGTCTGGTCAGCCTCCTCAATGGCCACCACTCGTTCCCCCAAGCCATCCACTTCTCTCCTAAGTTCCCTTACTTCGCCGGCCACCTCCTGCTTCAGCGATTTAAAGTCTTCCCGGAGGGAGTTAAACGAGGCTTCTAGGAAGGACTTAGTGATGGGAACCTGGTCCTCTGACATGGCTGGCTGAGATTTCGCGGCCTCGGGTGAGGGTGGACCCTTGTCCGGTTTGAGTTGCGACTTTGCTAACATTTCGGGGAGCGTCTGAGTCCCTTTTTTTCCCCCGTAGGCCTGCCATGGCACGTCTCGCGCACCGTCAAAGTTCTACGGCTGCGGCTCAGGGTCCGGGTGTGTGCGTAGCCGGGGACTACAGGCTCAATTGCAACAGTCTTGAGGGGGCAGGAGATCTGTGTGGGTCACCCCCGCTTCTCCTCCTAGACTCCCAATGGCCCAAGTCGATGGGCAGCCTCCGCCGCTCATGCGTCTACCAGGAATCTGTTTTAGGGCCCACGACAAGGGGACCCACTGTGGGGGCTATCTGTCTATCAGGGAGGGCCGCCGTCGGATCACCACACAGGTCTCCAAGCGGATCACTCAATGGCCCCCTAGCAGCTCCACGTGATCGGGTAGGCAGGAGACGGGGTCCCGACGCTAAGCAGTGTCACCATGAAGCACTGGGCCCGTACACCACCTCACCAGTCTGCTACAGCCTACGGGCCTCTGCCAATCCCACGCCGGGGGCTCGAGTGTGCCCCCTGAGTCGCCACCCCCCACTGCCGATACTCGGCCTCCTCACCTCTACCCGTCACCAGCCGCTGCTTCTCTCTCCCCGGATTCACGCGTCTTCCAGCTCCTGTCCCGATCTGCTGGGGGGTACAGGCCTTGTGTGCTGCACGACCCCGGCCGCCTCTCTCAACTGGGCCGGTGTGGCGGTGGGCCACGTCAGGGCTCCCTCAAATGTCGCTCAGCCCCCGTGTGGGCCCCCAAACAGGGCGCCTCTCTCCTAGGCCGTCCGCCGGATCTAGATTTCCGCGACTCCCGGCCATCTCACTGCCCACTGCTGGGAGGTCGCTGCGCTGCCGCGTGCCCCAGGTGCTGAGTCTGCTCCCCGGGGGTCACCGACTGTCAATGCCTTGGTGCGGGGTTATGCTGGCGCTGCGGTGCCGTATTGTTCCAAAGTTGACGTGCGGGAGCAGGCTCGGGTAGGCCCAGGACCGGGGTCTCAATTTTCACGCCACCCGGCCCGGTCCTCCTCGATCTGCATGGGGTGCCCCGCAGCGGCAAGGAGCACGTCTCACGGCACCGGTGTCAGGACCCAGGACAAGGGAACCCCTGCTCGTGCTCCACCGGCACCTGAATATCGTGTCATCCGTCAGGGGTCCAAGTCGCGTCAGTCACTGTGGCTGGCCATCCGCCATTACACCGCTCCCGCCCTCATCGCCGCCCGGCCCCCAGGCTGTTTCATAGGCTGAATCGGCCCCGCAGCGGCATCCATGATCGGCGATCTGTCTTCCCAGACATGGAGCCGAGGTACTTGGTGCTTAGGGGGGGTCAAACAGCGCTGACAAGGGCTCCGGAGGAGGACAGGGCAGGGAGCCTCAGAGACCCGCGTCTGATCAGGTCTCCATCTTTTTTTTTTTGTCCTCATAACCACCATGTAGACCAGTGCCAAAAGGAATCAACTGAGACTAACTGACTCAGTTTAAACTGGAGGGGACACATATCTTGAAGGCCATCTATCCCACAGTCTTCCACCGTAATCCAAAGAGGCACTAGGTCTTAATTTGCCATCCCGCAGCAAATCTTGGAGTAGTTTTAGCAGCCATATAGGAGCCGGGCATGAACCGGGTAACAGCTGTTCCACTGGTGCTGAACAAAAAGGGCACCTTAGGAGATCAATCATTGGACTCGGGGAAAAAAAAACCACAAAAAAAACCCCAAAAAACCCCGAATACATCACGGAGGCCACTTTAGTAAGTGCCAAAATGCCCTTTTTCTGCAATTACCAGATCTAGCCAAGTCCATGACTGAGGTCCGCAATATAGAGTCTTGCCAGTCTCTAAAGGTAGGAGGTAAGGAGTCCTTCCATTTCCTGCAGATCTCTCTTCTTGCGAGCAGAATGGAATAAAAAACTAGACATCTAGATAGATGTTGTACTCCTTCCAACACTCCAAAAATAATCAGAGACAAATCCATTGTGACAGATCTTCCTAGAGACTCAGTGAGGCAGTTGCTAATATCCTGCCAAAATGCTGTTAGTATCGGGCATTCCAAAAACATATGAGTATCCGAGGCAGCAATTAAACCACATTTTGCACAAGTCACTGTCTGACCTCCTGTAAATTTAGAGAGTCTTGAGGGGGAGTAATACGCCCTATAGAGGGTAAAGATGTGATTTCTGCGAAGCCATGATAGCTTGACGATACTCCACAAGAGCTCGAAAGAGGATTTCCAAAGCGTTTGTAAGTTCACATCCACCAGAGCAGAACCCCATAATGACTCTGGTAAGACAAAGTCTCCATCTACCTCCTCCATAATAGAGTTGTACCATCTAGATATTTCTTTCTTTTCTGGACCTCTGTTTAGTAGGTCGGATATAAAGGGGCTGTGTCCACCAAGTTTGAACTTATTTTTATTAGCAGGAGATGCTTTATAGGCTGCTGTCCAACTATAAATCTGGATATATTTAAAGCGTGAAAAATTAGGGCCAATCTTGGCTTGCAAATGTTCCCATGAGAATAAATCTCCCTCGTAGAAAAGGTCCCCCCAAACCTCCATGCCCGCCTCCCTCAAAGGGACTGCCAGGATGTCATCGAGCCAAACAGGACTTTCAGGCAGGTCCCACAACGGGGTTTTTTCGCAAAAGTAGTTTACTTTTATAGCTTTCATGATTTCTGCCCATGTTCGTGCAAGACCCTGTAGGATCTTCAGTTTAATTTTTTTTAAAAACTTAGGATTTCCAAACTTAAAAAGAAAACTAGAATGATTGATATTTTCCCCCTCCAACATTGCTGCATACATCATACCCACCCCCAAGGAGTCGGGATTCTTCAACAACATCCTTGAGTGGGATATTTGAAAGGCCCAAGCATAGATTTTTAAATCTGGAGCCGCCAGCCCTCCCTTTTCACGTCGCCGTCTTAGTTTTTTCCAGGCGATTCGCGGGAGATGGTTGTGCCAAATAAAAGATGAAACATTTGATTGAAATTTAGCTAAGATATTTTGATCAAAATATAAAGGAATGATATTAAATAAAAAAGAGATTTTTGGCAAAATAGACATTTTGATAAGATTGATCCTACCTATTAATGAGAGGGGGAGATGTGACCAGGATTGAAGAAGCTTACGACAGTCTTTAAGTACTGTGGATAAATTTACTTGGACTATTTTATTTATGTCTTTTACAATTGTTAAACCTAAATAACGCATAGAAGTGCTGGGATGAAGCTCTATAGGTGGATTCTCATCATTCCACATAAGCATTTCGGTTTTGGCTGCGTTTATCTCATACCCCGACACCTGTCCAAAAGCGCTAGCCAGTTTCACTATGGCAGGGAGAGCCGTAACGGCCTCTGATGTTAAGATGAGTACATCGTCGGCATATAATGCCACCTTCCTCGTCCAGCCTTGATAATGAAAAGGTTTAATGGTGGGCTCCTCTCTTAAATATTGCGCAAAAGGCTCGATGTAAAAATAAAAAAGTAAGGGGGAGAGTGGACACCCCTTTCGAGTTCCCCTGGTAATAGAAAAAGGGCTTGATAATTCTCCATTAACGAGAAGAGATGCAGAGGGATTGCTGTACAAGAGACTGATCGCCCTACGAAAACCATCCCCCACCCCAAACTTGGCCAGGGCCTCCGACAGGTAGACCCAATTAACCCTGTCGAAGGCCTTGGTTGCGTCCAGCGTTAGGGCTGCCAATGGGAGCTTATTAGATGTTGCTATATCTATGGCGCCAATTAAATCAAAGGTCAGTTCATATAGTTGTCTGCCCTTTAAGAAGCCCTTTTGATCCCAATGAAGGACAGATGGTGCGATATTGGCCAATCTTGATGATAAAACCGTGGTAAAAATGTTATAGTCCACGTTCAGAATGGATATTGGCCTATACGACCCACATTCTTCCTTCGGTTTACCTGGTTTTAAGATAAGGGTAATAGAGGCACCATCCCAAGATGTTGGAGGGGACATACCTTCAAGGAGAATTCGGTTAAACAACTTTGTAAGAAAAGGAGCAATCTCTGAGTCTAAGAACTTATATAACTCGGCCGGAAGGCCATCGGGGCCCGATGCTTTCCCCTTCTTAGATTTCTTAATAGCTGATATCACTTCACTCTCTGTAATGGGGCTGTCCAAGTATTGGGATGGTTCTAGAGAAATGGAAGGTAAGGTAATATTATCCAACCAGCTCTTGACAGACTCAACCGATATCACTTTGTCTTCTTTATAAATAACCTGAAAGAATTCCCTAAATGCCTCCCTGATATCATCATCTGAAGAGAGATTAGTGGTACCTATTTTTATGGATGCAATGTTGTTCCTGACCTGATCTACTTTGGTCTTCCAAGCCAGAAGTTTGCCTGCACCCTCGCTGTATTCGAAGTGGGCTAACTTGCTGGCTTCCCATCTCTGTTGGATCCTCAAGCTCAGAGTTGATGCCAGGGTCCCTTTCAGGGTCGCCAGTTTGTCATGTAGGGGATCTAATATTGACCTCGAAGATCAGTTGCTTAGGTCCATTTCCTGTTGAACACAAGCCATTTCTGATTCTATAGAAGAAATCGTTTCGTTGTAACTCTTTCTCTGGAACGCTACTTTAGCAACAATCAATCCTCTCAATGTTGCCTTATATGAGTCCCAAATAATTTTATCAGATGCAGTTCCTTCATTAGATGGAAAAAAGTTACGTGTCTCTGTTTTTAAAAACAAAATGTCCTCCTCACTAGTAAGTAGGGAACGATCAAAGGACCAAACAGTCGAGTTTTTTTTGTTACCAAGTCCCATCACCAATTTAACAGCAGAATGATCTGAGAGGTGTGACGGGAGATATTCTATTGTTCTAACTGAATCGACCAGTCTTTGGGTCATTAGAATATAGTCTATCCTTGACTTATGGTGATACTTATAATTCCTATAAGAAACCCCCTGTTGATTTCCTGACCTTTGTCTCCAGACGTCCACAAAACCTTGTTGTCTCATGGCATCTAATAAAAAGGATCTGGTTTTAGACAAAACCCTGGAGCGATTGTTAGGGGATTTATCCAAAATGGGTCCAAAACAATATTAAAGTCACCGGCTAATATAATAGGTCCTGATATTGATAGTAACTGCAAAAAAATTGTTTCCAATGTCGTGGGGTCATCCTGATTCGGACCATAATATCCGACTATTGTAATTGAAACCCCAGCAATAAGAACTGTCGCTATAGCCCACCTACTAGAAGAGTCTACAACCTTTGAGATTAGCTTAGCTTTGGCTCCCTTTTTAAAAATGATTGCAACCCCTCTTGTGTGAGATGTTTGTGTGGTAGTGACCATGAAATTGATCCATCTATTCTTTTTACTTATTACCAACATTTCAGCATGCGTAAGATGGGTTTCCTGCAACACCATGACCTGCACTGCCGATTCTTTCAGATATTGTAGAATTTTATTTGCACAGGGCTTTGTGCGCAGGCCATTAATGTTCCAGGAAAGAAGACCCATACTACTCATCTCTTAACTGATAGAACAACTTAATTGACGTTGCATCAGAAAAAGACGCTTGTAACACTGTTAAATGTTTGTACCCAACAATTATATGTAAGATATGTAAGATGTGTGAGATATATAAAACAAGAATTACCATTCCAAAAATTTGCATACTGGTTATTGAGGACATTTTATATTTTTTCCACCCCTGTGCACTCACCCGCCCGAGGTGAGAGCCCCCCCCCCGTGAAGAACCCTTGCATTATCTAACCGGAACGTAGTCCCAGTAGATAGTGCCCCACCGGTTGATCCCCTACAGAAAGGTCTAACCGCTAACTACAGGTAGGTAGACCTAAATGAATGAGATGATGATTGGTTTTTTTTTTTTTTATTAAATTTTTTTTTTTCTTTTTCCTTCCTTCTTTTCCTTTCCCTCTATTTCCCCCTTTTTTTTCTTTTTTTGCTTACCCTTTCTCTCTCCGTCTCCCTTTAGCCAAACAGAAGAAGGGAGAATAATTTTGTTAAAGCTATACCATTCTTTGACTAACGAATATTAAATGTGTATACCGTGCAATGTAAAGATGTGTGCCTCTGCTCGTTAACCTCAAAATTAAGACTATGACAGAGCAAACATCAAACATATTAAGGCGATTTAGTGCTAAGGAAAGAGGAAGTTATCTAAATTTAAGCCAAGGTTCTTTCCATCCAAACCCTTTTATGGCTCATTACTGGCTTATTCAGATCATTATTATACATTAGCCCTAACAGACTGTTTTACCCAGATCCATTAATAACTCATCTGCCGCTTGCACCGACCTAATGTTATACATCTTGTTATTGTGCATAACTTTAAGAGCTGCCGGAAACATCAGCTGGGCTGTTGCCCCCAATCTTCTGAAAGTATCCAAGCGTTTGCCAAATTCCCATTGTTTTTCAAGCGTTATTCGGGACAGGTCAGATCTTATCAAGAAAGTAAAGCCTTTCCCAGACAAAGACTTTTGCTTCAGGGCCATATTCAAAATGCGTTCCTTCAAAACGTAGGTATGAAAATTAACCAAAATCTTTCGTGGTTTAGAACGCTGAGGATTAAGTCTAAAAGGGTCTCTATGTACCCTCTGGATGTCAACTGACAAGTCTGCGGTAGTGTGTTCTAATGACAATGCTTCCTTCAGTAGTGAGACGATGTATTGCTTTATGTCTGACCCTTCGGAACCTTCTGGGACATTCAAAATGCGGATATTTCCTCTTCTCGCATTAATCTCAAGAGTCTCCATCCTCTCACTAAGAGCCAAATCTTCCTTAGTGAGTTTAACTATATCCTGCCTTGCCTGATCCAGATACACAGAGTGGACACCTACTGTTTCTTCTAATACTCCCGTTCTTATAGTGAGGCCTTCGATTTTACTGTCAAGGGATTCACAATAGTTTTTGAACTCTTGTTGATTAGCAGAAGACTCAGCAAATCCTTTCCTTATCTCCTCAGTGAGGGTTGAGAACATCTCTAGTACAGAGGCTGCCGTCAATGGGGCTTGAGGGATCAAGGGAGGGACCAGTAGGGAATTAATCTCGGGTCGAGCTGGATTTACTGAATCATCCTCAAGTGGCCCCCCCGCTGCACCACCAACACCACCCAAATCGGTAAAATCTGATTCTTCTGCCTCTTCAACATAAACTGTGGTGGGAGCTTGAAGTTCACTCAATTGTTGCTCCAAAGACGACTGTGACTGTAACTGAAGTTGGTCTGGCTCTCTTCCTGAATCTGGTGATCTTCGCGAACTAACCTCTACACCAGAGGATACATCAGTAGCTACAACCAAGTCTATTGCTTGATCAGGGTGTTTTCCGGCTTGAACCAACTCTTCGGATAGCACTGTATCCATTGATATGAGTGATTTAACAACTGATATAGTATTGCACTCCGATGTCGACGCCATGTCTTGACTATCTAAGCCTTCAGAAAGGTGTAGAATCTGTGGAATGGTTTTAAAATAGGCGCGGAGTGAGGGTGTTAGTTTAGAACCTGCAGGGAGCGATACTTTAGTGTCCTTGGTCTTGATTTTTGCTTTTATTTTGGACCTCACACTTGGGTCTTTAGACTTAAATTCAGTGTTTAAATATGAAGAAGATTTTGCCTTGGATGATATTTTGTTTACTTCTCCTGCTTCTATCCCCCCTTCTAAGGTACCGACCTTATTTAACTCTGCCTTCTTTTTTTGTCGGCGACCTCGACCAGACTTAGCCCCACTTTTGGGAGTATTAAGTAAGCCGCTAGTTGCGTCAAATATACCAGATGTGACTGAAGTATTCTTATCAAGGGGGGTCTGTGCGTGCTCACCTACCCTGACAGCATTAATGCCAAAATCAGCCAAAGTGGGAGTGATATCTACCAGTGCCTGGTCAATAGAACTGACGTTAACCAATTCCTCCCCAAGGGACCCCTCCACTGTTGAAACAAAAAAGGGAGCTTGTGGATATTGGGGCACTTCGTAAGTGTTACCCTTAGAAGGTGAAACCACGCTTATTTCAACATCTGTGGCAGTGCGACTTTCAGACTCCAAAGCTGTCTTTGAACCCTTGGGGGGAGAAAAAAAAAAGATTCCTAAATCTTTTCCCTTTTCTAAGCTCCAGGGCGGCTATGCAGATCCTCGGACTAAATGAAGAGCCCGGTGTATTTAAACCCTTCTCAGCAGGAGTTGAAGGAGTTGAAGGAGGTATTAAGATGTTGCTTAATCCTGACTGTTGAGGAGTGCAAATGTCTTCAAAATCTCCTCTACCCAGATCAATGCCACTCTGACTGCAGCAGATCTCAAAGTTCCAAGCAGAAAAAAGCAACTTACTTGTGGCTAATGAGACCTCACCGTCACCCCCGCAACACCCGCTACCTCTGCCGCCGCACCAGCAGCCGTCCTCATCGCTGCATACACTCCAACCGAGATCGAGAGTGAGGGAGCATGGAGACAGAGAGAGGACTCCCGCACTGCACCAACCGCTTTGCCAGGCAACCACCATCGGAGCAAAAAATGAAAACAGGACCCGTCACAAAAGTAAGCAAGGATTTTTCAATGAGCGTTGCCACTCATGAACAAAAAACATGCCTCATTCAGGTCCTCCATAGTCGCGTAATCATCTACTCAGCGGGACAGTCCCGCGGGGGATCAACCTGAAGCACCGCGGCGAGCTAGTGCGCCGCCGCCATGTTCTTCCCGTCCCGATCAGGTCTCCATCTTGGCCACGCCCCCGATATCAGTAATTTAACCCACATTTTATTCCATATATGTATTTAAAAAGATGTATTTGGTCAGATTCCATTGCAGTTCCACATCTGTTTCCTCTCGGATCTTCTGGAAAAGTAGTTAGTTTATTAAATATTTGGGATGCTGAGGGAGAGGCTAACAATAGGGTGGGGTTAGGGGCAGGAGAAATAAGAGATATTATCTTGGAGATGATCATACACCACAGATATTAATGATATATATATTTAGGATAATATGAGGATGGCAAGGAAAAGTATGATTGAGCTAGTGCAAAAAGAAGACAAGAATCAATATCAAAGAGTTGATGAATCATCTTAGACCTTTTTCATGCCAAGTGTTACAAAAAATAGTTTTATTATTTATTTTAACATGTTTAATGCCAAATTGAGGATTGGAGAAATTGTTCTCTGATATACTGATGGGAGACAAAAATAAGGCAGAGAATTTTACATGCACTTTTTGGAAGAGAGAGAGATAAGGATTGACATTTCTGATTAAAAGATAAACAGGAAAAGGGTGAAGAATGTTTTATTCAATATCGCCCTAGAGGGGAGGAATAATAGATTCCTCTTCGATAAGTGAAAACGAAGCTTGTTTAAGAAAAAATGCTGTGTGGTAAGGACGAAAATTGGGAAAATGAACTCCTTCCATATGTTTGGAGCATTTACATTTTTGAAGAGACATGCAAAATTTGTTGTTGTTCCATAAAAATGTGGAAAAAATAGAGTAAATTCTTTTAAAATTAAGGCAGGGAATATTTAAAGGAATATTAGAAAGGCAGAAAAGCATTATCGGTAGTAGAATCATCTTTATCATATATTAACGTCCTCACCAAGATAAGAATAGAGAATTTCATCTAGATGTAAGAGATGTTAGGGTTGTGAGAACCCCTTTCAGATTCAGATAAACTGTCTTTTTTAAAGAAACATTAAACCATAGACCAAGGTATTTAATTTTATCTTGATATCAAAGAAACTGAGAAGAAGCTAAATCGGCATGAAAAAACTTTATTTAAAGGGAGAATTTCGCATTTGTCAACATTTTATTTATATCCTGAAAGAGAAGCAAAGTTTGTAACTTCATTCAAAAATACTGGTAGAGAAGTTTGTGGATGTGCAATGAAGTAAAGAATATTGTCTGCATATACTGAAAAGTTCCAAAACTGTTTTATTAATTTTGTGCGCACATCATACAGTCTCAGTTCTCCAATCAACCCTCTCATGTTCCATATCTATCTGTCCCTCCCGCACATTCCCCATCAACAGATCCTAGTCATGATATCCCCCCTCCCCCTCTACCGCCACCCCCCCTTGTCAATGTGCCTCTACGCCCCCATTACAGCTTGTCATATCCAACCTTTCTGCTGCAGGCATCAATCCCTTTCGTCCGCTGCCCACATCAAAGTTCAGGTATGGTCCAGCACTGCCCAGGCCCTCCACTCCATCCCCAAAGTTCGGTGACTCATGCGGCCTGCCTCCTCCCTGCTTCCGGACTCCTAGCCTATGTCCCCTCCCCCGCCCCTGCAACCTCCTCCTCTCCCCGCCCCGAGTCCCTTTCCACATTTGCCGGTTCACCAGCCTCCCCACCATCATCAGCCTCCAGAAGTAATTGCAAATCTGTCACAAGCGCGCTCCATGCCCTCGCAGTCTCTAGCGCTTTATCGTTTGCTGCTCGCATAGCTAATTGCAACCGAAGAGAACCTTCACACGAGGCCCATTGCAGGAAGCACCTCCGCCATCTCAGGAAATAAGGTCCCCCTCTAGACTTCCAGTGGAGTGTAAGTTCCCTTTTAGCCATTATGAACCCCAAATCATAAAACTTACTGGTGATCTTTGTGGCAGGAGTATGGGGAAACCAGAGTAGTAGGCATGCACCTGCGTCCGCATCAATACTCCGACCCGTGACCGCGTTCAGGCATGCAAAAACCTCAATCCAGTACGTGCCAAGCCCTATACACGACCAGAACATATGCTCAAAGTCAGCGTCCTCTGCAGCACAACGCGGGCAGAGCGTTTGCGCGCCTCCAAATATCCGGTGAATCCTGGCAGGCGTCCAGTACGCCCTATGGAGTGTGTAATACTGGACCAGTTGGAACCGAACATTACGGGTGCCCTTCCAGGCTCTACGCACAAGCTGGGGCCAGGTCGTCTCCGGGATCTGCCGACCAAGGTCAGCCTCGCAGCGCTCCCGCAGCCCAGCAAGAGGAGTGGGATCAGCTAGTGCCAACCTCCTGTACAGCACGTGATGGCCTTATAGGTGCCAGCTGCCATCACTACATATTGGCAGCCCGGTGACGTGGGCGGTTCCACCAGCCCCATTCTCCATCGCCTCTGAATCCCGGCAACCAAGGCCGCATGTAACAGGAAGTCACCCCTCGGCAGCCCGAAGGCCTCCTGTAGATCGCCGAACGGCATCAAAGCTCCGTCCCGGTATACGTCCCCTAGCATGTGAACCCCGAGTTCCTCCCAGCCGGCAAGCGCCGACCAGTCCCCGCCATGCGGGATGGCAGTACACATACCCAGGGGAATCTCCGGTGCATACGGTGCACGACACCCCACCCGTCTGTGGCTACGCAGCCAACACTTGCGAAGAGTGCGCTCTTCGAGAGTCAGCCGCTCCAGCCGAATCTCCTGTTGGAGCACAATAAAGGACAGAACATGGCGCTGTATTAGCCGACCCTGCGGGCCGTCCGGTCCTCTAAATTCCCGCGCCACCGCCTGTGTGAGCCACTGAAGCTGTGCGGCCAAGTAATACCATCCAAAGTCTGGCACGGCCAGGCCGCCCTCCTCCCGGGACCTAAGTAAAGTATTCAGGGCTACGCGACGCCTTCCAGTACCCCAGATAAAGCCTATCACCACAGACCTCAGAGTCCGGAAGAAAGAGGATGGGATCCACACCGGTAGCGTGCGGAAAAAATAAAGCAATCGCGGTAGGACCACCATTTTCAGCAAGGCTATCCGTCCTGCTACAGATAACGGGAGGACGCGCCAGAACCTCATACTACCTCTAATGCCCCTCATGGCTCTTCCCACATTCCCTTCATATAGGAGCGAGTGGGTGTGATATATATGAACTCCGAGGTACTGCAAACAATCCGGTTCCCAGCGCAGACCATCCAACACCGCTGGTTGAACGCCGCAGGGAGTTAAGGGGAACAGGCAGGTCTTAGACCAGTTAACCCGAAGGCCCGATAGGTCCCCAAATTCCCGAAGCAAAGCACGTGCTCCCATCACGGACGCATCCACATCTGCCAGGAACAGCAGGAGATCGTCGGCATACAAGGAGATATAATGCACGTCACCTCGGGACAATACCCCAGCAAAGGACTGTCCCCGTTCAGCCTGCGCCGCCAACGGCTCAATTGCCAAAGCGAAAAGGAGCAACCCTGTCTGGTGCCCCGACCAACCCGGCATGCCGCCGATACAGAGCGGCCCGTTCGAACCCTAGCAGTAGCCGACTCATAAAGCAACCTCGTCCAACGGACAAAGCCATCTCCCAGCCCGAACCGATGGAGGACGCGGAACAGATAAGGCCATTCCACACTGTCGAAGGCCTTTTCAATGTCCACTGACAGCACAGCCGCCCTCGCGGGGCCCTCCCCTTCAACCTCCATGACTCTTATCAGGCGCCGTATGCACGTCGAGGTGTTCCTAGTGGGAATAAAGCCCGACTGGTCCGGGTGAACCAGCGAGCACATATGGGCAGTCAGCCTCGTTGCTAAAATTCTGCTCAGCACCTTGTAGTCCACCGTGAGCATCGATAGCGGACGGTACGCCGTTCTAGCTGTGGGGTCGCCGCCCTTTTTCAACAGCGGGATTACAATCGCCTCACGCGTCGACGCCGGCAGTTTACCCTGCTCCCAGGCCTCCCCATAGATCTGGTGGAGGCGAGGTGTCAGCAGATCCACATACGCCGCGTAAAACTCAACGGGGAGGCCATCCCCCCCGGAGTCTTCTTCCTGGCCATATGCTTAATCGCCGCCCTAATCTCCCCCTGTGTGATAGCCGCCCCAAGCGAGGCTCCCTGCTCCGGATCTAGCCGTGGCAGCTGAGCCTCTTCTAGAAAGGCGTCCAGCATCGCAGGACACTCCGCCATCCGACTCCGATAAAGTTCCGCATAATAATCCCGGAACTGGGTGTTAATCTCCAGCTGTGAATGGACCACTCCCCCAGCCGATGTAGCCAACGATAAAATCGGCGTGCCTCTAGTATCCGGGGCCGCCAACCATGCTAGCAGCGAGCCGACCCGGTCCCGCTCCGCATGCGCCCGGACCATGTACTCCCGGTAGTCATGGCAACGGAGCCTCTCCACCTGGGCGGCCACCCGTTCCCGGGCTTCCATCACTTCGTCTCTATTGCCGCCCGCTTCGTGACTGTTCCTCTCCGCCTGCCGCAGTACAATCTCCTCCCGTGTGACATCGGCCAGCAACGTACGGCGAACCCCCGACGAAGACGAGAGGCACGCGCCCCTCACCACCACCTTGAAGGCATCCCATTCAATTGCTCGGGTGGACGCAGTCCCCGAGTTCTCCAGGAAGTAACGCTCAATGCAATCCTGCAGTTCAGCTCGGAAAACTGGGTCCTCCAACGTCAGCGGGCTCAGCCGCCAAGTAGGGACCGGCTGCCGCTGCCTGGTCCAGAGGACCGTAAGCAGGCAAGGGTTATGGTCCGATATGGTCCGTGCTAGATACTCGCAATCCTGCGTGAGCTCCTGTGCCTCACCTGAGCAGAGGAAAGTGTCGAGACGCACATGTAAGTAATGCGGTACCGAATGGAACGAATAATCCCTATCTGCAGGGTGGCACGTCCGCCACGCGTCCCGGAGTCTCCAGCGGTCCTGCCAGTCCCTTCGAGCCTTGGCCACTCTATGCACCACCGACCCCACCAGCGGGGGATGGGAACGGTCCATCTCAACATCTGCCACCGAGTTAAAATCCCCTCCTATGTACACCGTGTTGACGAGCACATCCGGTAGGCGGCTTGACAAGACAGAGAAAAACGCAGCCTGATCAAAGTTGGGGGCGTACACACTGCAAAACGCCACATCCCGGCCATCCAGCCGCCCCGACACCGCCACAAATCTCCCTTCCTGATCCACTCTGGTGTCCAATGGCTGAAAGGGGACACCCGCCCGCACCCAAATAAGCACCCCTCTAGCATGCGCAGAGTAAGTAGTATAGAAGAGTTGCCCTCTCCATCGCCGCTGCAGCGCCTGTCCCTCCGCCAGAGTTAAATGCGTCTCCTGTAAGAAAGCCACCTGGACCCCCCTCCGGACTAAGTATGCATGTACCTTATACCTCTTCCTCATGGAGTTGAGCCCCCGCACATTCCAGGTAATGCACTTCAGTTCCAAACTAGCCGCCATCTATGGGCACATAGCAGAGTCCAAGCCCCCAGAGTCCCATCGGCACACTGACAATTCCCAGAAGTTCAACAATCCCAAAACATCCCCAACCAACTCCCCACCCACCCTCCCCCAGAACAGGTATCAAACAGTTGCCACCCATCCAAACCCTACCCCCGAGTACGAGGGAAACTCTGGTAAATACCAGAGACTCACAAATTACGTGAGGTCGAGGAGGTGACCACCCGCCAGCCAGCCGGACATCCAAAACCCGTCCCACCATGAAGGTCAATCCCGGCTAAGAGGAATCCTCCCCCATCCCCCCCGGCGGCACCACCCCTTATCAACAAAGCCCAGGACCCCGCACCCCCCAGAAGGAGCAGAGCACAGCCACCGTTCCATCCACCCAAAGAACAGGGCTCCACTGGTCCTTAATTTGTCCACCCCTCTGGGCCAGCAGACCCCCTTACTGTCAATCTCATAGCGTCCCGTATTCACTCATCCAGTAGGCCATCCGCCGTCTGCGGCGTAATCCGAGGCCGCCCCTCCGTGTCCTTGTCCGATGCCTCATCCGATCCTCCCGGTTCCGCCTCATCCGAGCCCAATCTCGAACCCGACTCCGCCATCTGAGTCTCAGGCACCACTCCGGAAATGTCCGACACCGCTCGCAGGGCATCCCTCCTCTCCTGCGCAGTCTGAGATGCCGAAGTAGACCTCCTGCCCTGCTCTCTCCGCCGATTACGCCTGCTCCTGCGCGGTCTCGGCCGGGTCTCAGCGGTCTCCGTCCAGGTACCCGAGCCATCCCTGCCCGCTCTGTACCGCTCCAACCACTGCCAGGCATCATCCGGGGAATCACAGAACGTCGCCACTCCGTCCACCAACACCTTCAGGCGGGCAGGAAACAGCAGAGAGTATTGGACCCCTTCGTCGCGGAGAGCTCTCTTGATGGCGACAAAGGAAAAACGGCTGCGCTGAACCTCCTGGGAATAGTCTGGAAAGATCGACACAGAGGCGTTGTCCACCTTGTAAGGACCAGCCAGTCTAGCCCGCCGTAGTATAAGGTCCCGGTCTCTGAAGTGGAGCAGCCTAGCTATTACCGGCCGCGGGGGACGGCCCGGGGCCAGGGGACGAGCCGGGACCCTGTGAGCCCTTTCCAAAGTGTAGAAGTGCGTCAGGCCCTCTGGGACCACCACTGCCCGCAGCCAGTTCTCCAGGTACGCAACCATGTCGTCCCCCTCGATATTTTCGGGTAGGCCCACCACGCGGATATTGTTGCGTCTGTTGCGCCCTTCTGCGTCAGCCGCCCTCCGCTCCAACTGCTGCACCCTGCGAGTTAAGTCCCCCAGTGCGACATCCGACGCCTTCTGGGCCGGTTCCAATGTCTCTATCGCTAGTTCAGTGGCCTTGACACGGTCCGCAAGCTTGCCATGATCCGCCTTCAAAAGGCCAAGGCTCGTAGAGACCTGGGCGATGTCCTGGCGCAGCGCCTCCCTCGTGTCCCCAATAGCCTTAAGAATCTGGTCCATCTGTCGCTGTTGCAGCCCTGCCGTCCCCACATCCAGTGCTTGCTGCTGGTCAAGGGGGTCAAGGGAGTCCTCCATCTGGCCCGGTGGTGCTGCGCCCACTCCCTTCCGTGGCTTCCCCATGAAGGCCAGCCGGCGTCTGCGTCGCCACCAAACACCACAACGCCACCCCAAGAAGTTCCTCAACTAGGGCCAAAGATACTGGCCCGCCGATAAGTCTAATAGGGTGGCAGGGCCCAACTCGGTGACGAGAAAGAAAGAAGGGTGGGCAAGCAGCCGGCACAGCTATACCTCGGCACACTCTACCTCCAATGCGACTCCCTCCACTCCGGGCCTCCACAGTCCACAGTTAGAGCCGCCAGGAAACCTCACGCCCTGACCAGGCCGCTTCCGCCGGCAGCTCCCGATTGGGGGGTCCGTGATGGGGCTCGAACGGACCCGGGCTCCCTTCAACGCCAAATGGACACCCCAATGCATCCGCAGGGACCGGGACGCTGCCGCCAAAGTCTGCTGCCGGGCCTCAAGGGGCTCCTCCAGGTACTCCCAGGCCCCCCCAGTGATTGCGGCCGCCAGTCCCGTCACCTCGCCGCCTGGGCCCAACAGCTTCGTCTCCAGGGCAGGGCTCCCGGGCACCAGGCCGGCAGCGCCGCTCTGACGCCACCACAGAATCAAGGTGCCAGTCGGCAGCAGCGACGCCCGCCGCCGTCGGGCACCTCCGCACTCCGCCCCCTCTCTAGGCCTCCTCACCGCTCCGGTCTCCAGGCGTCCTCCGCTCCGGCGCCCGGTCTGCCGGGACTTGGTTGTCGGGCCCCCAAGGGGCGGCCGCCCGCTCACAGGGTCAGGGTGATTGCCAGTGCCAGCCTCCAGCCACCCACGGCGGGTCCGATCTCGACGGCCCTCCGGCAATCTAGGCCGGGGATCAGCCGCAATGCGCAGGCCCAGGCAAGATGGCCGGCAGTCGCCTCTGTAGCTCCCGCCGAGGGGCGCGATCCTCAGCACCCTCGGGACCCAGCTCACTCCCGTTCGGCACCAGGGCGACCCGCGGCTCTCAGCAGTCGAGCCCGGGTGTCGGCGCCGCCAGGGGGGGTCTTTTAACAGGATAATGCCCGAGACCGACCCGGAGCTCAGGGCTCAGACGTCCATGCTCGTCGGCTCCGTGGCCACGCCCCCCATATACTGAAAAGTTTAGCTGTTTTCTCCGTTTTTAAGACCCTTAATGCTGAGTTCATACAAATTGTTAGCAAAAAGGGCTCTAGGCCAAGACTAAGTAATAGGGAAGAGAGAGGGCATCCTTAATGAACATCACAATGAAGTGAAAAGGACAGATAAGTAAGACCATTGACAATGATGAATGCCTTGGGAGAAGAATATAGCAAGGAGATAAGATTAATTAAACTAAAGTCGAAGCAAAAGAGTAGAAAAAAATAAAAGGTCAACTAACTCAGTCAAACATGTTTTTGGCATCCAGAAAAATATCTGCTAAAGAATATTTATAATATTTGGACTTACTAAAAACATTTTTAAAAGTGTTATCGCAAATATGTCAACCTTTAATAACGCCAGACTGGTAACTTCCTATTAAGTTAAGCAGTAAAAAGTCAAGACAAGGAAAACGGGTCTGTAATTTTTACATAGTGTTGGAGCTTTGTTTTCTTTGAGAAAAAGGCATATTGAAAGGAACTTCCAGCAGAGTTAGAGGATATAAAGTGAGCAGAATGTTGATATAATTTAGAAATGAGAGGTTTGGAGAAACACAGATAAAATTCTGTAGTGAATCCATCAGGTCCATGGGCTTTTACCTTTTTGATGGATTGATAGCAATGAAAATGGCAGCAATTAGAATGTCTTCATCTAGTGAGGAAAAATATATATCAGGATAGCTAGTTACCGGAAACTGTCCAATAGCATTAAGCAATATTTGAGCAAATCTATTAATTTTAACACTCTTAAACGAAGCAGTGCCCCATGGTACAATGAGGATTGTAGATTAGCAAAGCCTAACTTAACAGAAGCAGTAAAGCAAGGAGTTCAAGAGGCCATCATGAATAGTAGAAAGTTGCACAAGAGGGCATGGGCTGAAGCAAAAAAGACCTGGGAGGCCAATAACTAGCGTACATTGGTTGAGACAAAAAGATAGTAAAACATTTTGGCACCTTCTTGCTAAAGGTTCTGTTAGGTAAGTCAGTAAAGATGACTTTTATATTCAGCCACAGGTTTTGGAAGATTATTTTAGAAAACTCTATAATATAGAGCCCTCTCCCTACTTTAGAAGAAGAAATTATGGTAGCCGTAGGTGAAGTCAGCTTGGCGCCAATAAAGGGAATTACTAAAGGGTTTTCCCTATAAGAAATCATAGCAGCAATTAACTTACTCCAGGCAGGAAAAGCTCCTAGCTTGGACAGACTCCCAGGGGACTTGTATAAAGCTGAGTCGAATATTTGGGACCCTCTGTTTCAATAGGCTTTTAATGCCATCCAGTGAGGGAGGAGATATTTCCCCAGACTTAGAAAGGAGCAGATAATACCAATCTTTAAAAAAGGACAGAAAATGGGACCCCTCAAATTATAGACCGATAAGTCTTATAGATGTCTCCCAAAAACTCTTTTGTAAAGTCATTTTGCTCCGTATCCAACATTGAACGGAAGAGAATAATATTATCTCCCACCTGCAAGTTGGCTTTAGGTCACCCACAAGCACTCTAGACCAAGCATTTAGATTTCTGTTATTAATTTGGAAGGAAGTTAAGCTCCTAAAGGGTCATTTATCTGTTGTTTTCGTAGACCTTAAAACAGCCTTTAACTCTATCGATCATAACAACTTGTGGGCCGCATTGAGGAAACTAGAGCTATTAAATAATCTTCTCCAGCTACTGGTTCGCCTGCATGATGGTAATTATGCAAGAATCAGGTGGAAGTCAGATGGCAGCCTTTCAAATAGCATTGCAATCTCCAAGGGGGTGCATGCTTGCCCCAACTTTATTCACCCTGTACATGAATGGGTAGATCCAAGAGTTATATAATTGCGGAGGCGATCCTACTAGACTAGCTGGTAGTATCTTACCCTCCTTGTTGTTTGCAGACAACACACTCCTTATTTCTAAGACTTCAAAGGGTATCCAAAATACCTTAAATAAGTTCACAGTAGCCTGCAAAGACTGGGGCCTCGAAATTAATTGCACAAAAACAAAATATATGGCCTTTAACCCCTACAAACGTACAAAGAGGAAGTTGATATTGGGAATCCAACAATTAGAACAGGTTAAGCTCTTTGAATACCTGGGTGTCAGAATTAGTGACAACCTTGCATGGACTCCTCAAATTCAAGAGTGAGTTGCCACTCCAATTAGTGGACTGCGCAATAGCAAGGAGGCTAAGATGTTCAACCTATCGTCCAATCTCTCCTGCACTGGAGATACACAGGGCTAAAGGACTAGGTGCAGCTCTGCATGGTGCCGAATTGTGGGGTTTGGAAAACACTAAAAAGTTAGAGGTAGTGGAAAATAAATTCCTTAGGTCAATACTTAACGTCCCGATAAATACCCCAGTTTTACCACTGCGCCTCGATTTAGGAGTTAAATCTGTCTCACACTTTGCTGTCCTTAGAGCACTGATGTTTTTTGGTGGAATTATTAACCCTGCAAAGACAGAAAGGTGAATTGCATTGGTTCAAGAGGGTTAGAGAATGGTTGTATCGCCTGGGCCTGGATATGATGTGGGAGGCCCCTGGTTCTATCACAAAAAGAATGACTCCCTTGCTAAAGAAGAGATACTGGGATTTTATTAACTCCTGTAGCAATGAAACCGTAGCACGTGGCACTTTAACCTTGCAATTTTTAAATGTTAAGAGCTGTTTTAACTTTGACATGTTCATGGATGAAATTGAACCACCACAGGCACAAGCACTTTATATTCAGTTCAGGCTTGGAACCTTACTGTTAAATGGTTGGAAAAACAAATGGGCTAATGTTGCAAACATGCCTATGTGCCCAATATGTCAGTCTGCACAAGAGACAATTGAGCACTTCTTTTTTCTTTGTCCTGCCTACAGTAACATAAGGAAAACATGGATCATCCCAGCCTGCCGATTGTTTTCCTTTTCACGCCTATCGGAAGCACTACGTATATTTCGATCGGACACAACACAATGGCTCGTCTTTGCAATTACAAGATATCTGTTATATGCCTGGTGGCAGGGATCGAAAACCCTGCTGTGAAATATTGCGAGGATGGATCCATTTAAACATGTCTTTTTATGCCTGTATAGATATTTTAGAAATGTAGATACTACATTTTTTATAATATTGAATTTGGTTTAGTCAGGATTTCAAAACCACAACTTGATGAAATGTTTATGTACTGTGGGACAATGTGTATTAGTATTTTGTTTTATGCTGTTTTCATGATCATGCTATTGTTTGATTAATGAACTAACTATATCAGGATCTGGGGTGGATTGATAGATGATAAACATCGAAGAGTATCTTTCTGATTAGCATTATATTCTGGAGTATAGAAATTCAGGCAGAAGTTATTAAGTTCAGATAGTATATCTTCGTTTTTATGAACAGTACGGTTAGAGGTGGAAAAATTGGAGTCTACTTTAGTCCAATCTTTTTTCATTTTGAGATAATTAGCAAGAAGTTTCCCAGCTTTATTCTTTCCTCCATAATACTTGGTGCCAGATTTTTGGGACATATGAAGTGGCATTCTCTGTGGAAATATTATTAAAGGCAAATTTTCTTTGACTCCATTCCTCCAGGCAGGTTTTAGATTTAGAAAGGTAATAAGTGTGTTCTAATTGTTTAATATGATTCAGAATTTGAATTACCTTCACAAACACCTGGGTTCAGGTGAAACTAGTAGGAGGCACCCACGTGTCCACGAAAATACCCACAACAAAAGACCTAAAACAGGGTTGTGTGCTCGCACCAACCCTGTTTAATCTGTACATGGCCGACCTCCCAAAGGTACTAGATGCCTGCAACTCACACTCACCAAGGATAGGTGCTAAAACACTGACTAATCTTATGTACGCAGACGACGTAGTTCAACTAAGTCATACTTACGTCGGCCTACAGCATCTACTGACTGCAATGCAGAATTACGCCACAGGAAGCAATTTAAAAATAATTCTACAAAAGACACGCACAATGTCAATATACAACAACAAAAAGAAATGTCAGAGAAACTGGTTCCTTGGTGACACAAAAATCGAGTCAGCTGAGGAATACAAGTACCTAGGAGTCACATTCGACAACGGGGGGACGTTCAAATCCCAGATGGAGGAAACAAGAAGAAAGGGTGTGTTGATGGCTCTAACAGTGAAAAATCTTTTACCAACAAACTATGTTATGTTATGTTATTCTAGCTTGTATCGCGCGCGAATCACCGGGGGGCATCTCAGCGCTTTTTTCTCATGCGCAGTCATAAGAGGCATAGCAGGACAACTAGAACTGGTACAAGTGGGCTTTAAGATATTTCCTAAAAGATTGGTAGGAGGGGATGTCTCGAAGGGTCACAGGGAGACTATTCCAATACCAGGTAAGAGAAGGCCCTGCCCCCAGTCCTACTTCGTTTGATGCGAGGGACGTGCAGAAGATGCCGCGAACTGGACCTCAGTGGGCGATTGGGCATATATTTTTCCAGCTTTAGTTGGAGATACAGTGGTCCGCGGCCCTGGAGAGCCGTGAAGGTCAGGCAGCAAACTTTAAAAAAGGAACTTTGCTTCACTGGAAGCCAGTGTAGGATTCTCAGTAGAGGCAAAGATGGAGTGCCCGCAGGTTGGTTGGGCCGACTCTGACTCCTCTACTAAAGGTAGTCCAGGCCAAACTACTGCCTTCAATTGCATATGATAGCGAAGCCATGCGGGGCAGAGATGCAAAGGAATTGGACAACACACAGGTTAAAGCCTACAGACAAATGCTTTGCCTTCCGAATTACACCTCCCCAGCCCAAATAAGGCTGGAGTTTGGGCTTCTACGACAAGATCTTGCAAGGTATGGAGTATATATCATCCGCTGGTTTAAGATCAAAAGCGCCCCCACTCACCTGCTTAACCATCTGCTGTGGCATGATGTACAACACAGGGCTATCATAACTTCAAAAAACTGGTCTGAAAGACCATCAAACAAATCTCATTGGTGGAAGAAAAGGCAACCTTTTCAAACAGGGCTCATGCATGGATGACTCTCAACACATATAAAGCATTCGGTCCTCAAACATACTTCAATCAGGGGTACCCAAAGGTAATAAAAATGAGATTTATGAGGCACAGACTGGGAATTCTGCCTTGTGCTCAGCACCTTCCACCATGGCAAAGGCAAGCATCACAAAACACCTGCAGTCTGTGCAATGCTAAATCAGGCGACATACTACATTTAATTTGCCTATGCAAAGGAATGCTTCAAGCACGGTGCAATTTCCTAAAAAAACTATTCAATCAAAAAGGCATTCGCACCAGGAGGCAAGCTGTGTTAGCCTGTCTAAATCCAGAAAATATCCAGCTAAATTGTCGTCTAGTAAAATTCCTAACGATAGCCGAACAAAAACTGCTTAAGACCACGTAAGACAAACAAGGCTTAGCCTCTACGTTCTACCTATCTCTGGGAATATGTCCCAAAAAAAGATCATCCTCTCGGATTCATCTCTAATCACACTGGGACCATGCATGCTGTATGTAAACGCACTTCAAAGTAAACTATTATTAAGATCTGGGTTCCGGCCGATGTGTGTTATGATGCTAAAGTCACTGCAGGTTACCTCTAAAGAACATACAATAATTTTAAGACCGACTGTACAGAACCTTTTTCGTATAAGACTTTTAATCGCAGGACCTTTTGTACAAACCTAGAAACGCTCCGACAAATGTTAAAAATGCTAAGGGCTTTAGAGCCGGACTGAGATGCTCATAATTTTATCTTTTATATCTTTTATTCTGTGTATTTGACTTGGTTTTACTGTAAGCAATGGTTTTAATGAACTATGCAAAAATAAACTTACTTACTCTTGGAGAAAGATTCTTCTTGTGGGCTACAAAAGTAAAGATGACATCTCTAGAGGCAGCTTTAAAGGTATCCCAGATAGTCTGAGGGTAATAACTGGTATCTCATTATCAATAAAAAAGTATTTTGTAAAACTCCCAAAGTTGTGTGTAAAATTAGGATCCTGGAGAAGAGAATTGTTAAATCTCCATTGTTTAGTGCCAGGAGTATCTAAATCTAGAGTGAAAGGGGCATAATCAGAAATTAATATGGAAACAATTTCTGTTGTGCAAGAGACTTTGAGACAAATAGATAGTCAATTCTAGATTGTGAGAAATGAGCAGGGGAGAAAAAGTGTATTCTTGTAAGGTATGTAACAGAGTATCCAAGCATTGATTAGATCTCTTGTTTATAGTAGATGTAAATTGTGAATCCAAGGGTGATTGGGTAAATTTGGAATTTGAGTGACGATCAGTGAAGGAGTCCATAACAAGTTGCAATTACCATCAAAAATTAAATTATTGACATTTTAAGCCCTCAATTTAGATAAAACATCAGGCCAGAAATATCTATCTAAATGCGTGGAGGCTAAGATATTGAAAATGGTTACAGGTATTTTAGTTATGGATTCAATAACCCACCTGCCCGTGGAATCTAAGTCCTGGGAGATAACTTGAATATCTAAGGATTTATTTCATATTAGAACATTGGAATGTGGAACACTCCATTGAATACAATGGAGTGCTCCGTGCTTCTACGGGCCGGTAAAAGCCTACAGAGCAATATTCCAATGTTGCATTTGTTCACAGCTGTTGCTGTGAACAGAGGCCTCCTGGACCATGAGGGGATTTAAACCCCCTTGGGCTCCGAAAGGCCTTTGCTTTATTTGTTAGAACATTCTGCCCTCAAGTGGCAGAATGTTCTAATAGCCTTATAGCCCTTTGTAGCTGGGCTATACTGCCCATTAAAGTCCCGCTCTCTTGTTAATGCTGGAGCAAGCCTTTAATGGCCGGTATAGCTATATGGCTATAGTATAGCCACTCCATTACATTTCCCTGTAACTGAGGAACCAAATATTTGACCAACCCATTATTTTTAAGTTTAAAAGTTATTTTTTCAGATAAATGAGTTTCTTGCAGCAATACAATATCATCTTTTAGTTTGGAAATGTGTGCCTAAATCTTTAATAATCTATGAAACAATACCTAAGGCCATTTAGGAAATAGCAAGAATCTTGGAATATTTGATATTTAACGATAACAGTGAAAAAGCAGTAAGAGATACATAAATAATTCAAAAAGTAAGCAATGAAACAACAGCATAAAAGAATAATATAAGAAAAGCTGGATTTAAGAATGAAGAATAAAAAAAGAACAAGTAGGAAAAAAGAAAATAGACGGCAAACATACTTATGAGAATAAGAAAAGTGACATACAAAAATTTGAGAGTTGTAGGGCCATGCAAATGTGGGTTACACAACCAAACTGAACGACTGGCAAAGAAGGGGAAACCTAACCACACAAAACAAAATTTGTGTAATTTTGAAGAGATATGAAACATACCTAAAAGAAGGAATCCAGGTAACAAATAAGGACATATATGATACGAGAAACATGGGGCATAATAGATAACTGACATTTAAAAGTCTAATGGCAAGGAAGTTATTAGAATATTTTCCATAAAATTAGGTAACCGTACATTTGGGAGTATCCATCGCCTCTCCCCTGCAGCTAGCAATTCATTTTATTTGAAGGGAGGGGTGTTCATAAGTAATAGTTTTGCTATTGTATGTTACTTTGAATGAACAAGGGTGGAATAAAACAAATCTGATAGTGAGAGAATAGAGAGCTGGTCTGATATTGAGAAATGTCTTCGGTCTGTCTGTATAGATTTGGTAAAGTCCTGCGCCAAAAATAGGTTGGATCCAGACAATGAAATACGACCTTTGGCTTTTTTGATAACTTTGAGTTGTTCCAAATACTGAAAAATAAATGATTACTCCTCTGGGTTTCTGTGTAGTTGAGGCAGAGTGAGGAGAATGCCCAAGTCTGTGTACCCTTTGTATATTCAAAAGAGGGGAGGTATGCAAGTCTAAGACTTTGAGAACAAAGGATTGCAGGAAAGATGTGGGATCGAAGCCCTCCACTCCTTCAGCCAAACAATAAATGCATAGATTAATTCTTCTGTTTCGATTTCCTATGTCTTCAGCATGCGTTTTAAGTACTAGACTTAAGATTACAACATCTTTACAATGAGCACAAAATCATAGTGTACCATAACCCTTCATTCCATCTGATTAACTCTCTGCTCCTCGTAAGTTAATTTTCATGCATTGTTTGAAGTAGCATATTAGTTTCCTCCATGTAAGGTTTGAGTGCCCGGATTTCCTCAAGCAAAAACTCCATTGAGATTGTAATTAACCCTGGGCAAAGCACTACGCTACGCTCGCGGAGTTTGCGAAGTTTTCTCAACTTCGCACTACGCGAGCTGCACATAGCACAGTGCGAACATGCGTAGTGCAGCGTAGCGTAGTGCAGCGGTCATTTTTTGCTTGTTCGCGGTCCTGAACGTCATGTTCGCGACCGCGAGCAAGCAAAATGACATCCCGGCGAGATGCTCAACGCGAGGAGGTCAGGTTTCTCATTGTGAGTGGTTGCGCATGCTCGCGACCGCTCTCAATGAGAAACTACCTGTTCGCGTTGAGAAAGCTGCCGCTCGAGTAATAATCTACTCGAGCAGCAGAAAACTACAGCTCGCACTGTGCAAGATGCCGTTTTCAATGCTTGCATAGTGCCGGATGCTTGTCCGCACTGTGCAATCATTGAAAATGCATCTTGCACAGTGCGAACATGCTACTACGCAGCTCGCGTAGTGCTACGTGAAGTTCGCGTAGTGCGAAGTGCACTTCTCGTAGCTTCGTGTAGCGCTACTTCGCGAACTACGCCCACCCTTAAATTTGTAATAGGGTATTTTATGTGTGAGGGAGTGTCCTTTTTTAATTCTTTTATGTGTTGAGATATTAGAATTGTATGCAGTTTAGAGGACATTTTGGTCATAGAGGTGGAGGTGGAGTCAGGTTAGAGGACGACGAGGAATATTCTTGATAAGCACTCCAATTGTCATCCATATCCTCCACAACAGAGAAAGGACTAAGAAATAGTAACTTTGGTGCTATTCTTGGTGGTAGGGGGTTTACTGGTGCGGAGTTGAAGGTTCCTGGCCCTACACTTATGTAGTTCAAATAGTCAGTCAACCAAAGGGGCACAGTAGCAAATAAAAGGTGGCAGGCAGATATAGTGGAAACATATTGTCAGAGTCTCTGCCAAAATCGAGAAGTATTATTGAAGACACCGGAAGCATTATAGGGAAAGTATTACTGCAGATGCTCCATTGTATTTATATGAAAATCAGCGGAATTCTGAGGCAGCAGAAAACGAGCATGACATTGTGGGGCATAAAAGGAAAAACAAAATGCAGACACAACTTTCTCGTCAGCACGGCCACCAAGTTCTGTTAAAATTAGGCAGAAACATCTCTGCAAGGAACCTGCCTCAATGTGAGGTTCCCAGGCAAGCCAGTAAAGGAATGTGTTCCATCAAGAATGCGACCCATCTCCCCGCCGCTGCCATCACTGAACTCACGGAAAGGCAACCCTCCTATATCAGCAGCAAGTCATGACCCCCATGTCAGGGGCTATGTTAATGCAAATCTTCTACAGATTGAGGAGAATACATTTATTAAAACTCTTTTGGCTGTTCATGTCAGTAGCTCCTCTTATATTTGCCATCAGGAATTGGGGTCGCCCTTTCTTGAAGACAGTCTAGTGCTAGCACCACTTCTTCTTCTGTGGCACACTATTTGGACAAAACGAATGAGGCTTCAAATAGGGAGATGGTAAAGGAATCTCTCTTAAGCCAAAGGTCTCCAAGCTTACAGTCTCTTGCTTTTCCATTCTGAAATGGCTCAAGAAAATCCTCTGGCTGATTCCTCTAAGTACCCAGAGAACAGTGCTACAGGCCTTGGTAATGTCCAGATTGGACTGTGTGAATGTTTTGTATCTGGGTGCTGATAAAGCCTTGATTCATCGCTTGCTGATCATCCAGAACGCGTCCGCCCGCCTTCTTTTCCGGCTGCCGACATATGCTTCCATCTCTCCCTTGCTCCACAAATTACATTGGCTGAAGGTTGATAAACTGATTAAATTCAAGGCCTTATGTTACATGTTTCAAGCTAGATATGGTCTTGCCCCTTCTTATATTCAAGATCTGGTGTCTCCGTATGCCCCTTCCCGATCTCTGAGATGAGCTAACCTCGCACTGTTTATCACACCTAGGCTTTGTAGAGCTCGTATTAAGGGGCGCTCCTTCTCCTTTTCAGGACCAAAACTTTGGAATTCTCTTCTGGTAGCTCTCAGGAACTGTAACTCATTGCTTACCTTCCGTAAGAACCTAAAAACCATGTTCTTCAACTGCCCTGACTGAGCCCTTTTGTCACCTGGTTATGTTGCTGTGTCTCTTGCTTGATTTAGCATCTCTGCTTACTGTCTGCCTCTAGCGCCGGGAGACCCTTTTAGGTAGCTGCACACTCTATAAGCTTCTTAAATAAATGAATAATAAATAGGCCTAGATTCAGCAAGAGATATCCCATTACTGGAGTACATCAAGAAGGTTTGCCAAGAGATGAGTGTGAGCAAGCGTTTTGATGACCCAGACCCCTCCAGTCAATTAGCAGGCATACCTAAAAGATCTTTTTACCCAATATAAAAGTAATAAAAAAAGTACCTGTGAGGAGAAAAAGTCGACTGTCCTCAGCCACACTGGACTGTTAACCGGCTGTTGCTCAACTTGATAACAACCCCGCAGCATAGGAATCTCTTAACGCGATGTACTGTCAACATTTTTCATTTTCTTGTTTCTTTTCCTTTGAAACAAACTGTCCTGTTTCTTTACCCCCTCTCCTTTATGATCTTGTTTCCAAAAAAAGCACCTTACATATAGTATTTTTTTGTAGGTAGAAAGCTATTCCTATGAAGCATTTTATTTTACCTTTGATAAAAGGTTTGAACTTTGCACAATGTCTTCCAGCTCTTAGGTATTTACAATTACTCTAAACTGAGATAATCTGTGTTTCTATTGCTAGATCATTTTCTTTGTGCTTTTTGATGAATTGAATTGATCCTTTATGTCTATTGTATTTTTATCCACTTTTGTATTTATATTTGCTATTTGATCTATTTTCACACTGATGATTAATTGATTTGATGTATTATTGTGTATTCTCTCTATCATATGAAAGTAACACATAAGGTTTCTATGAGCAGTACCATTTTGTGATCCACAGTAAAGCAGACTCTGGCAACGTTACCAGCATTGCATGGATCAGCCACTCCCTGCTGCACAGTTTTGTAACACCTAAAAACAAACTTGACAGTGTCTTAAGTTAATGAAAGCACTACACCTTCCCTTCTTTTACATCGGTTTCTCCCTAGAGTTATTTGTATAATCTGTATAAGACTTCTATAGAGTAGTGAAATTAGAGCCCTGCAATCTACACTAGAGTTTCTTAAATATGTAGAGTGACATCCTTCTGGGTAAGTCTATCATGGGACTTTTTGGTGGGCCAGGTCAGTAAATAAATGTATTCTACATAGTGCCAATTAACTTCAAATTGTGGTAAATTTGAATAGTGGGATTTCTCCATTAGCAGACTGGGTATCATAAAAACTAGGGTCACATCAATTAAAAAGTTTAGATACATGTTCCGAGGTACTTTGATGATCTGTGCCAGAGGCTCCAGACCCCACAGGATGGTTGACACAGGCTAAAATATAATTTTGAACAGCTCATTAAATAATTAAAAGAATGTTTGATGGCCCCTGGAGATAAAGCATCCTCAATGTTACATTACCAGCTGTGCCATTTCTTGGGAGAAAGGTCATTGACGCTGATACTAATTGTGTTGCTGCAGGCGTGACCTGTCTTCCTTTGGAGTGAAAGTGTCCATCATCGAACCCGGGGGCTTCAAAACTGAAATTTTAAATCTAGAGGTCCTCAAAAAGGGGCTAGAAAATATTTGGAGACGTCTTCCGTCTGAGGTGAAGGAGAGCTACGGAGAGGACTGCTACCAGAAGCGTGAGTTATTGACTCTTTCATGCAACTTGTTCTGCCAGCATTTGTTTTTTTAGGTTTCCTGAGAGCAGACGAGTCTTTACTATACTAGTGTGAGTAATTACTTGTGATGATGTATCTAATATTGTCTGCATCCAAACGGCAGTGCCAAGATTTTATTGCAGCTTCTTCTTCTGTCATCTAGGGTCATACTGGTCTATAGTACAATCAGGCAGTGCCCCATGGGCTGGTATCAATCAATCAATCAATCAATCAGAGTACTTGTAAAGAGCGCTACTTACCCGTGAGGGTCTCAAGGCACTGAGGGGAGGGGGGGGGGTGCTGGTACTGTTGGAAGAGCCATCTCTTGAGGAGTGATCTGAAGGCGAGTAGATCTTCGGTCTGCCGTATATGGGTAGGGAGGGTGTTCCAGGTCTTGGCGGCAAGGTAGGAGAAGGATCTGCCTCCGTAGGTCGTACGTTGGATGCAGGGGACAGCAGAGAGAGTGAGGCTGGCAGGGCGGAACTGGCGGGTGGGGGTGTGGAAACTGAGTCTGCTGTTCAGGTCGTCTGGTCCGACGATAAGGAGTGCTTTGTGTGCGTGGGTGAGGAGCTTGAAGATGATCCTCTTGTCGACGGGGAGCCAGTGTAGGTCTCCCAGGTGGGGGGGGTGATGTGGCTGTGGCAGGGGACGTTGACGATCAGTCGGGCGGAAGCGTTTTGGACGCGTTGTAGTCGTCGTAGGTGTTTGACTGGGATTCCTGCGTAGAGTGCGTTGCCGTAGTCCAGTCTGCTGCTGACAAGGGCCTGTGTCACCGTTCTTCTTGTTTCGGTCGGGATCCACTTGTAGATCCTGCGGAGCATGTGGAGGGTATTGTAGCAGGAGGAGGAGACGGCATTGACCTGCTTAGACATGGAGAGGGAGCAGTCAAGGATGAATCCTAGGTTGCGTGCTTGGTCGGTGGGTGTTGGTGCTGTTTCCAGTGTGGTAGGCCACCAGGAGTCGTCCCAGGCTGAGGGGGTGGGTACGAGGATGAGGACCTCCGTCTTGTCCGAGTTCAGCTTCAGACGGCTGCTCCTCATTCAGTCGGCGATGGCCTTTATTCCCTCGTGGAGGTTGGTTTTGGCGGTGTGTGGGTCCTTTGTGAGGGAGAGGATGAGCTGGGTGTCGTCGGCGTAGGAGATGATGTTGAGGTCGTGTTGGCAAGCCACTTGTGCGAGGGGGGCGATGTAGACGTTGAACAGTGTCAGGCTGAGGGATGAGCCCTGGGGGACGCCGCAGATGATGTTGGTGGCTTCGGATCAGAAGGGTGGGAGGCGGACTCTCTGGGTTCTGCCTGAGAGGAAGGATGTGGTCCAGTCAAGGGCCTTCTCTTGGATTCCGGCTTTTAGGAGGCGTATCTTTAGAGTGCAATGGCAGATGGTGTCGAAGGCAGCTGACAGGTCCAGGAGGATGAGGGCTGATGTTTCGCCGTTGTCTAGTTGGCGCCTAATGTCGTCTGTGGCAGCGATGAGGGCTGTCTCGGTGCTGTGGTTGCGTCTGAATCCAGACTGGAACGGGTCCAAGATGTTGTTGTCTTCCAGGTGGCGGGCCAATTGCATGTTGACGATTTTCTCGATGACCTTTGCCGGGAACGGGAGCAGGGAGATGGGCCGGAAGTAAGTTCTTGAGGTCCTTGGGGTCCGCTTTGGGCTTCTTGAGGAGGGCTTTGATTTCAGCATGTTTCCAGCTTTCCGGTAATGTTGCTGTTTCGAAGGAGATGTTGATGAACTTCAGTAGTTGGGGTGCGATGGCTGCGTCTGCTTTGTTGAATATGTGGTGTGGGCACAGGTCTGATGGAGATCCTGAGTGGATGGAGTTCATGACCTTGCATGTCTCGTCGTCGTTGACGTTGGACCAGGAGGTCAGGCGGTTGGCGCTGGTGATGTTCACAGGGGAGGTGGAGTCTGGCGTAGTCAAGGCGATCGTGGTGTTGAAGCTGTCGTGGATGTCCACGATCTTGCGGTGGAAGAAGATGGCTAGTGAGTCGCACAGTTCTTGTGAGGGCGGAATGTCGTTGGCGTTGGCGCTGGGTTTGGAGAGTTCCTTTATGATGCTGAAGAGCCCTTTGCTGTTTTGTGCGTTGTTATCCAAGCGGTCTTTGAAGGAGGATCTCTTGGCTAATCTGATGAGGTGGTGATGTCTGCGGGTGGCGTCCTTGTGGGCTGCGTGGTTGTCCGGTGTGCGTTCATGGAGCCATATCTTCTCCAGTTTCCGGCATGTGCATTTGGAGGTCTGGAGCTCGACGGTGAACCAATTGGCTCTCTTGCTGGTGTGGCTGTTGGAGGGTTTCTTTCGCGGGCGAGGGTGTTGGCGTAGTTGTTGATCCACTGTCTGAGGTTGCGGCGTCTGGGTTGGTGGGGTCGGTGGGTGGGTTCTGGGCGAGGGTGGTTATCAGCTGGTCTTCGGTGACTTTTCTCCAGCAGCGGCGAGGCAGCTGTTGGGTGCGGTGGTGTGTGGTTGTTTTCTTGAAGGTGAAATGGATGCAGCGGTGGTCGGTCCAGTGGAGTTCGGTGGTGTGGTCGAAGGTGACGTGGGAGCCTGTGGAGAAGACTGGGTCCAGGATGTGGCTGGCGGCGTGGGTGGGTGCGGTGACGAGTTGTCTGAGGCCAAGGTTGGCGAGGTTGTCGATCAGGGTGGCGCAGTTGGCGTTGTTGTTGTTTTCAAGGTGGAAGTTCAGGTCCCCGAGGAGGATGTAGTCCGTGGAGGCGAGTGCGTGGGTGCTGGCGAGGTCGGCGATGGAGTTGCTGAACTGAGCCCAGGGTCCGGGGGGGTCTGTAGATGAGTGTTCCTCTGAGGGTGGTGTTGGGTCGGTGTGGATCCGGAAGTGCAGGGGTTCGGCGGTGTTGAGGGTGTCGTCTGTGTGGGTGGCGACCTTGAGGGTGGACTTGTGGACGATGGCTATTCCTCCTCCGATGAGAGGCAAGTGTGCAGGCTGTTTTTGTTTAGCAAATTGTGGGCCTGTCTTATGTCCAGGTGGGCCAGGTTTACAGTTGATTCCCCTGATGTTACCTCAAACATTGTCTGCAGCAAACAAAAGAGCATTATGGGCTAGATGTAGGTAAATCTATTTTACCACTTCTTAAATACCGAATTTTACCGATTCGGTATTTAAGAAGTGGTAAAATAGAGGGGGGAGTATGTAGGTGTTTCAGAATCGGTAAATACCGAATCGTTAAGATTCGGTATTTACCGATTCTGTAAATACCGATTCGGTATTTACCGATTCTGTAAATACCGATTCGGTAATGCCCATTGATTCCTATGGGCCTTGAAACCCATAGGAATCAATGGGCAATACCGAATCGGTATTTACCGATTCGGTAAATACCGATTTCAGCAAGGGTTCAGGGGGTGTCACTTTGACACCCTCCTGCACCCAAAAGACGGGCATGTGTGCCATGTGGCACACAGACATGCCCTAAGGGCATGTCTGTCTGTCACATGGCTAGGTGTGCATGCACACATGTGCATGCACACCTGGATTCAGTATTTTACCACCCAATTGGATTGGGTGGTAAAATACCGAATCTGTAAGGCTTTAGGGACTCTGAAGAGTCCCACCTACATCTGGCCGTTACCGAATCGGTAAAAATACCGATTCGGTATTTTACAGAATCGGTAAATTTACCGATTCGGTAAATTTACCGAATCTGTAAAATGATGCCCCTACATGCCAATTCTTGAATACCGGTCGGTAACGGCCGAAATCGGCTGTTACCGACCGGTATTTAGGCTCCTACATCTGGCCCTAAGTCTCCAATACCTTGCAAAATACCTATTCAGTGTATCTTTACAAGTCCAAAACTGGTCTGATTTGCAATTGTCGGCCACTTTACAGATGTTTAAATCCCTATTGGGAGCCAGTTTTATTTTGGACCCAGACCTATTTTCTGTCCCCAGTCCGACCCTGCTGTTATTCCATCTTCTCTCTCAGCTCCCGGCTCTGTCAACCCAGCTCTTCTTTACCAGCGTCCTGCTATCACGTCCCCTTGTTGCTCTAATAATGTCTTTGACTAATCCTGTCTTCCGTTTTTAGGTTGCACTTCTGAAAGGGGAGACTTCATGTTACCAACACTTTAAAAACAGTATCTGTAAGAAGTAGCTCAGAGATGGAATACTAGGTCAGCCAATGCCCGTCATTGGTTTTCATTCATCTGTCATAGTTTGCAATTGTTTAGATGGATTGTCAATCAAGGCCATGGCATTTTGAGGATGGCTAAATTGCCCCATTTGTTTTCCAATTGGTGATTATGTTATGTTATGTTATGTGCGTACTCTTTTATAGCGCACGGCTACCCAAACGGGTGTCCCGGCGCTTTAGCAAAGAGATCGGAGACCAGTAAATCCAGGCAGCAACTCAGAAAGTCATGGCGATCACGCAGAAAAGAGCCACGTCTTTAGCTCCTTTCTAAACGTCAGGAGACTATTGGCTTTCCGTAAAGAGATCGGAAGCCCATTCCAATGGAGGGCCGCTAGATAGCGGAAGGACCGACCACCCATCCGAGCACGTTTAATAGACGGGACCACAATCGTGGCAGATGAAGCTGATCGCAGCACCCTCCTTGGACATTAAAAAGGCCAGTCTCTTCTTGATGTACATAGGGCCTATAGAGTGCAGGGCTTTAAAAGCCAGAGTCAGAGTTTTAAAAATAACTCTTTTAGAAATCGGTAGCCAATGTAGCTCCTTAAGCAAACCAGAGGCTCTGGCTCTGCGTGGAAGGCCAAAGATTGCCCTTGCAGCAGAGTTTTGGACTATCTGCAATCTTGCCAACAAATATTTCGGCAGGCCCGCATAAAGTGCATTAGCATAGTCAAAACGTGATCCAACTAATGCCTGCACTACAATTTTCTTGTATTGCAGTGACAGCAATGGTAAAAAATTTCTAAGCATCCGCAGGATGCTAAAGCATTTCCCTGATAGTGCATTAATCTGGGATCTAAATGACAGATCAACGTCACAGATCACACCCAGATTTTTGGCCTGCATTGACACCGTTTCTGGAGGAAACATGTCTCGAGGCCACCAGGATTTCCAGCATGGGTCCGGAGCACAGCCAAAAAAGAGCAACTCAGACTTGTCTGAGTTGCATTTAAGGCTATGTTGTTGGAACCACGAAAAAACGGAGCCAAGGCAGTCCCTGATTCTTGCCCCATCAAACGCCTCTCCCTTCCTGCAAGTAAACAGGAGCTGGGTGTCGTCAGCGTAGGATATGACCTGGGCACCAAAAGCCTCCGCCACCGCCGCCAGAGGGGCCATATAGATATTAAAAAGGGTGGGGCTCAGAATGGATCCTTGAGGAACCACCACCCCTAGCGACGGCATTTCAGCGGAGAACGGTGGTGCCCAGATCACCTGTCGGCGGTCAGATAAAAAAGATCTAAACCAGTCCAACATTGTCCCGCGGAACCCGATCTCCTGGAGTCTTAAAAGGAGACCATCATGCGGGGCGGTGTCGAAAGCCGCCGACAGATCCAGCATGACTAGTACAGCCTTACCTCCAAGATCGAGCGTCTCCCTGATAGCTTCTGTGACCTCCAGAAGGGCTGTCTCTGTGCTATAGTTAGCACGAAACCCCGACTGTGTGTCATGAAGAAGGTTGTTGCTCTCGATGTAGTTGTGTTCAAGTAGTCCTTGCGCTAGACTTCCGAGGCAGCATAATGATATTGGGCTATTAGTTCTACTGGATGCAAGTCCTGCATAAGTAAAAGGTCCCAGATTGTCACCTAACTAGAAATCAAGTGCCACATTCCAACACTTGATTTTTCGGGGTAACAAAGCAGAGCATTACAAGGCCTACTCAGTGAAGGTGATGTGGGCTAGTAACCTCCATCTGCTGGTATGCAATAACAACACTCAATAAATTAACGTCCAGTCAGTGTGTTTTCTTTGAAAACAGAAATGTACACTTATTACACAAGCACATGCTCACACACACAGTGAAATTCTATGTATTAATTTATAAATATATATAGTAGTTAGATGAAAATATGTTTGGTGACACCTTTATATCATGTCATCTCTGGTGGGTGCTCACCCTAATCACAATACCCCCCCCACCCCCTCACCTATACTAGATGCAACATCACAATATAAAGCTGACCTATTGGCTTTGTCAAGGTGGTCTCCATATCCATGTATAAGAGAAGCATTTTGGCTTTCTCAAGGGTTCACCAAATCATAATATACTACAAGCCTTTTGACTTTGTCAAGGGGGTCACCATATTATAATGGCAATCATCACAGATTAAAAATCACTATCATATGTGGAATTGATAACCATATATAGATTCAATCATTAGCGTTAATACAATCTTTTCTATATTTCTCAATAATCCTACTCAATAACATATGTTAAATAAAGCATTACAAATCAAATGGACATGGGTCAGCATCTTTCTTTTACTGTACCCAGGCCACGAATGCAGCCATAGGAGCAACCACATGCGGTCCCTGCACTCCTGAGCTGCAGAATAAGGGATCCAGGAGTACTTAAAAGCCAATGAAACTTCACCTGGGGTCAAGAATTCAATGACTAAGGAGACTTTGGGTTGCTGTTTAAATAACATACCTGGGGGGCTGCTGCATTCCCTGCACCACCCCAAAATACTGCCAGTATGATGATGGCACCCCTGCCTTTTCTCAGGGCGCCATGAAAGGAAAAGAACATGCAAATTGGGGCCTACAAAGTATTTTGCCGTGCTCCCGTGCTGGGAAAATGAATAGGTAAGTAGCAGTTCTCCTGCTTTTTTTATGCACCCTCATACAGTGTTTTATTTTTATGATGTGTTCTTGGCCGGCTCCCTTGCTCCTGGCCAATCCCTCAAGCCAGTGTGAAACCAACAACTCCTCTTTCTGTCTGCATGGAGCATGGGCTTGTTGTTGACTATGGTAAGCCCCCAGACATGGGCACTGGGTGTCACACCTCATCGCTCCATTCTTGTCCCTAGGATAGGGTCCTGTGGCATATCAAATGTGGCAGAGTGTGGCTCACTGGTTAGAGGAGGCAGACCTGGAAGCAGAGGTCAGCCCGGGACCAGGGTTCAATTCCCGGCTCGGCGGGGTCTTGAGTCCTAACATGTCCATGGACTCGACAATTCTCGCTCCGGTGCCTACTCGATTCACGGGTTAACACTCTGCGACTCTGGGCAATAGCTTGCTTAATCTCCACAACGGCCCCTCGTGGCGGGATGCCTGGCTTTCACCTTGCGGATACCCTCCCGGGGTTATCTCACAGGGGAATACCAGGACGGGTTCCCTAAGCAAGCGCTTAGAAACCGCTCGGTGATTTGCGCTATATAAATTCCTGTACATTTACATTTACATTCACCTCCTCAACAGTTCCTCTTGTGCCAGCTCCCCAGACAAATGGTGCATGGGGGCTTGTACATAACATATAATGAAAATAAATCAGTATTGTATAATTTACATGATAAATATCAATCAAATAACTGAATAAAATGTATTATATCATTCATAATTATTTCCTAATTAATTTCCCACACTATCACCCTACAAGCCCAGCAACCCACTATGACACTATGAATTGCTATTAAAAATTAAATAAACAATTCTCAATCACTAAAAAGTACAAGTAATACTTAAAAAAAACACAGTTATGCAAACAATAGTGACACATAAAATTAATATATCAATTGTAACACATTCAAATAATTAAAAAACAATATTTTCACCACTATGTTAGTGAAAGCGATATTAAAATCATCAATAATATGTAAAACAATGGGGTATCATTACGATGTCTGTCAGACTCTCGTCCAACCAGCACCATAGCAGAAGAGGGACCACTTGACAGGGAGTCGGCTGTCTCCTTGCCCTCACTACAATATGACCGCCTTTGCGGCGGTTGCAAAGTGTATATTTTCTATTGTGACTTGTGCTGTGGGCCGCAGGACAAGCCGCAATATAAAATATACAGTTTAAAAGCACCCCTGCCCCATGTGGCAGGTACCATGCTGTGCCTGCCACACGGTGCAGGGATGTTTAAGGGGCACCATAGGTGCACCCCAGGCCCCATAGCGGAGGGCCAAGGGGGAGGGGGGCCTGCTAAGGACCCCCAAAGTCACTTTTTGCCTGCCTTTTCATGTCTGGCAAACCGCCATGAAAGGGCAGGCGGAAATGGTCATTGTAATCTCTACAGCGGTGCCTGAGAAGGCACCACCCTTATTTTAGGGATTGTTGACTCTCCGATGGTCTGACGGGCAGCATCGGACTGTCCCTCTCCCTGCTGTCTCCGACTGCATGCATTGAAATGTGTCGGTCGGATCGCAGCAGTAAAAGGCAGTCTAACCGCATCTGATGAGCCATCGGATGCAGTCCGACAGCCATTAGAATGACCCCCTTAATCTCTTACCTCAAACAACTATATACTTGTAAACGACATTTGTGCATCACAATATCTATGTGTCACAATATTTAATTTCTGATATGTCTGTCTTTTAATATTTTTAACTCGATATTTTATCCAAACATCCTCCGTCCCTTTATCCGGCCTGCACTCCATCATGGTTGGCATGAGCTTGTGACTTTGTCCAGGTATAAGCGCAACCAGATAACCACAGTTGGTGCTTTGTGCTTCTAGGCACTATTTTCACTTAAATCTTTAAAATTACTTCTCTCCGGATCTAGTTTTAGTTTCACATAATGTATTACATTTCACTCTATGTTTCCAAATTTGCGTGGGACATTTCTTGTGTTGTGTTTTCACTTTATTAGTGTTTGAAGTGCTGTAAAAAATGCAGGGAGGTGGTTTTATTGACTCCCTGTGCCATTCCATTCTTTTGCTCTCCTGGTTCGTGGTAATCCTTCTCCTATTAGCCCACAGAGCACCCTCCTGCTCACACCCCTCGCCCAAAGCCCCCTGGCTATCTTGCAAGGCACTTGTAGTGGCAATGGAGTCCAGATCTTCCTCCAACTGGTCCCAAAGGTCATAACGGGGTCAGTGCCACGGGGCCCGGAGAGACCCATGTAGTCCTGGGGTCAGCTGCAGACAGAGTCCTCAGTCCATCAAGGGCATCGGGTAGCTTCTACATCTAGTTGTCCATTTAAATGAGAAGCCCTCCTCTCTGGTCACCATAAACCAGTTCTGGGACAGCTCCCTCTCCCACTGGGAAGGGAGCAAGCCTAACTAGAAGGACAATAGAGGGGCCACTGAGGTTAGCTACCTCTGCCTATGACAGGAAAAGCCCCTTTGAAGTTAATCAATTTACTGCATATATCCCCCAGGCCATCCTGTTAAGGAAATGCCAACTCCACTTACACACCAAAGGCCCTTTGTTCCCTTTCCTGGGAGCAATTCACATCTCATTACAGGGATCCAATTATCTGCAGGGTGACGGTTGGTTGCTTACAGAAAGTCCTCCAGAGGCTATAAACAGAAAAATTGTGACTTTTTAAAAGTTCTTGTTGCTTAATAGTTAAACAAAATGTGATTTTACCATTAAATTTGATTATGAATAACTATAGAAATTAGTCCTTGAATTTCACTAGGTGCTACCAACCCACATTTAGCATTTATTAAATGCAACAACGCAGTCCAGTGTTTCCCTATAGAAGCAGCCAGCCTTGCTACAGTGAGCATAGGTCTTGGGGAAATTTAACTGTGAGGACATGTTCAACATTAACGTTTACATGTCCTACGATTAAATAACAATGCACCAATGCACCCTGACTTTAAGGACAATAAAGCCTACTTATTGGCTAAATTAATAAGTAAAAGGAAGATTTTGGCTTGTCAAAAGGGGTTATTTTGGCATGTTACCTGTGTGTAGCGCCCCGGCTGTGCACAATGGCAGCCTCTTGTGTGCAGCCTGCACCAGTGCGCACATGCGTGCACATGTATAACCAGCCCAGTGTCTAGCAGTGCTGTAGCAGCCTTATCTTAAAAGGCACACACTGATGGTGAACATACTCTGTCTAATTACCAAGCAATTACTATGAGTGAGACTAACAAAGTGAGGCTCACTCATAGTAAAGGTCCAAAAACTGACTGGGTAATCAAAAGCAAAAAAATCCTTGCAGACTAAATGGGTGGAACCCATTTCCAACTATATGCAGCTTGTAATTCAATAAATCACAATTGATTGGAGGAATGCTTGAAATACGTCTACCCCAGGTGGCTCCAGCAGCTCAATCACAAGCTACCAGTAGCTCGCAGCAGGCCTTTGAGTAGTTCGCACATAACTGTCTGTCAGACGAATTGATAATATACAGCTGCCATTTGTAAGGCAGCACTTAACATTGTTTGCCCTCCATCATCATTTATTTTTTCTGTCCTCTTTCATGCTTCCTCTCCTTTCTTGTATCTTTCTCTCTTTCTGTCTTTCTCTACTTTTCCTTCATTCCCTTTTCCTTTCTTTCTTTTTCTTGCTGTCGCTTTTCTTTATCTGCTGTTTTGTTTCTTCTCCTTTCTTCCTCTACTTTTCTTGTTTCTTTCTATATTTTCTCCCTTTTCCTTTCTACTTTCTTTTCTTTGTCACTTTCCTTTGCTGTGCTTTGTAAAGGACTTGTAAAGCGCACAGCTGCCCGTAAGCGTCCCGGCGCTTGCTTAGGGAACCCGTCCTGGTATTCCCCTGTGAGAAACCCCGGCAGGGTGTCCACAAGATGAAAGCCAGGCATCCCGCCGCGAGGGCCGTAGTGCTTGTTTTCTTTTCTTCTTCCTTGCCTTTCTCTCACACCATCCTTTTTTCTTTTTTGCACATCTTGCATTTCTTTCTTTTTTGATTCTTTCATTTTCTTTCCTTCTTTCCATTCCCATTTTTGACCTTTTTCTTTTTTACTTCCTTTCTCATTTTCTTTTTCTATTTTTGTATATTCAATTTTTTTTCTTTCTCCTCTTGTTATTTTCTTTTTTTCTGTTTCATTTTTCCATTTTATCTGCTTTTTTCGTTCTTTTTACTTTCTTTCTGCCTTTCCTTCTTTTTCTGCTTCTTTTTTCTTTCTTTTATCTGCTTCTTTCCTTTTCTTCTTTTCTCATTTGTCTCCTTTTTTCCTTCCTTCCTTTTTCTGTGATCATATCCTTTTGTTTTCATTTCTCCCCCAACTTCCTCTACTTCCTTTTCATTTCCTCTGTTTTCTTTTTTCAGTCTTTTTCTTTCTTTCTTTCTTTCTTTCTTTCTTGCTTTCTCTTCTTTTATTCTGTTTTCTTTGTCTTCCTTTCTTCCATGTACATTCCTTCCTTTTTTTCTTCCATCCTTTCCATTCTTCCATACTTCCTTTTAATTTATTTCTTTCATTTTTCTTTTTTTCTTTCTTGCTTTTTTCCCTTCTTTGCCCCTTTAGCCAATGGTCCTAGTTCAGTATGCAGTCTATATGCTAAAAAACTATGTTTTGGTGTTTTGGTTTGTTTATTTGCGGACACCTACCAATGAACCTCAGGACAATTAGGGAGTTAGTGAAAACGTTCCGGACCATGGCTGTCAAATGAGAGCAGGAGGATCATATGTATTTTATGACATAGAGACAACAAGCCCTTAGGAAACACTCACCTCACAGAAATGGGCAAAACTGATCCTTTGGGACCCCAAACATAACCCATTTGTGATACAGCTCTTGTGACAATAGTATATGCTGACTGGAGCAGAACTGAGGGTACTTGTATGGTGGTGTTTAGGTTGTGTACCCTTTTCAAATGTTGGGCAGTAGCTCAAGAAGGTTTTCAGATGTCAGAAGTAGCTCTCACTCTAGAAGAGGTTGGAGACCCCTGGTCTAACCACTGGCCATCGCTCTGGGTAGCATTCCAACCCATCTTTCTTTTGCTCACTATGCTTCCTCAGTTTTTTCCCAGCCATATATAGTTCCGTCCTAACCTGTAGTGTAGTTCCTATACCCCTTATAGGCTCTGCGCATTGGAATAATATACACTATAGTTTTGACATAGGACTGAGGTCAGTATGTCCCTATCGAGTACATTAAACTTAATTACTTGTGTGTGCCTGCTAGCTCAGAGGTCACTAGAAACTTCTTGAATGAACAAGAAGGGATTAGTCTCTGACAACTGCATAAACATGACAACTTAGTTTCCCTTAGAATCGGAACAGTTCTTCTCAGAATTGCGGAAACAATAGATAACAGTTTCACTCCCTCAATCGTGCATTCTTCGTTTCTACAGAGTTACACAGAAATAGGTAGACGGGCGTTTCAATAAAAAGGGTATATTGAACAGTCTTATTTCTTGAGCAAGAGAAATGAGCTGCTACATAAGACAGATTGTGACGTATAATACGTACAGCGTTAGCAGTAAGATAAAATAATACTGCAATAGCATGGTTTTTAGCTTTGACATATATTCATAAAAATACATACATAAATAACACAGGCTAAAATGTAACACTCATCTGGTGCTTCTAAATAGTTCTACCCAGTGCACCTAACCTAAGTGTAGTACGAATGTAAGAAGTAGGTGCTGTTTTCTAAAAGTATAGCTGGCTATAGTTTAGATTTGCCAAGAGTTGCCAAGAGTCCCTCTAGGCTCCAGTCTGCTCAATACCTGAGAATGAGAGAGGTTGGAATCTCTTTCCGGGTCTCGATCTCTAACACCCCGCAAGGGGAGTCAGAAACACTGGAGCAGGATTTTATGGGAGGAGGATGACAGCGTCTGGTCAGTGCGTTAGGCGGGGACTCTAATTCCTTCTGAACTTGCCGTGGCGAGCCGCGTAGCCGAGCCGTGCAAGTATGCTGCTGAACAGTGGTTTGCCATGGCAAGTGAAGGTATATTTATACCTTGAAGGTGTTTAGAAATGCCAGTATTGATGTAAAAGTCGGGCAGAGGAACGTCATGAATGAACCCCTAAGGAAAAGATGTTCATGCATAATAAATGAGTTCTTGGAGAAAGCAATAATCCAAGGTCTGGTTTTCCAAGAACTCGTTGTGACGTGCATGGACGGATGTAGGTGACCATGCCTGTATTTGGTTAGCATGGGTAATGCCTAAATAAGGGTTGGATTTCTATGCCTTAATAAGGGCAATGTGAATTGTCCCTATAAAAGGGCATACACCGGGAAACTTATATAGGGTATCTAAATCAACACACAACAAACCCTGCTCCAATAGGACCAGCCCAGTCTGAGTTGTAGGCCAGGTCTTCCCTGAACCAGAACACAAGCAACCAAAGACTGTTTTCACCCTATTTGGGGCTCAACAGTCAGGTGTAACATGATCTTGGTGGAACAGTAGGCATAGCACCCACGTGTGGGCGTACACTCAGGGGTGTAGCTTGAGGGGGGTAATACCCCCCAAATAAATGTATTGTCTAAAAAGAAGTTGGGTGCAGGTGTTTTTAGTCCGTTATTATGAGGTATCTGTCAGATTTCAACTGGGATTTTTACATACACACACATACAAAAACACAGACATGCACGCTCTCTCTGGTCTCTGTTTTGAAGGTCTTAAAAATATTGCTTATTTTTCAGAATATTATGTTTTAAATACCTTACTCCTGTCCCTCTTCCCTGCCTCTTAAGTCACCCTCATTCCCTGCTTCTCATATGATAGGCTAGCATGATAGTTAGAAAATCTGATGTTCATTGTGTATTGACTACTTGAATCCCCACAGGTAGGTACTCTGAACAATAAACACTTTTTTGAAGCTGCAAATATGATATTTTATGAAGACATAGTTGTGGGCCTGGTTTTTCTGTTATTACTATTGAATGTTTATTGATCCTTGCTTAATGTATGTTTTTCCATAACTGATCGAATTGCTACTGTTCCACATGGAGCCTTTGTTGCTCATACTTCTACAGAATATTGTCAATCGGGTGAGAAAGATTTGGAAAAGCAGAGACGGTGGTCACGAAATGTAGTCAGGCCCATAAGTATGGATGAGTGACCCACTAAGTTTGGTCCTCCATCGAGTAGGGTCAGAGCAGGTGCAAGAAAGATAACAAGGAAAATGCTGCGATTTGGTCCAGTGATAACAAGATGATCTGTCTGTCTGTGTTATATTTTTTATCTAGATGCAGGCTGAAATTAGCAGACAAAAGGCAATACAATTAAACGTTGTTCTATAGTTGGGGTCTAAACATCTGTCTGGACAAGGTCCCCAACAATTCTCATTATGTCAATGACCAAGTAGACTTGTCTAGTGGCCATACCATGCTGTGCATCTAAACATACCCTCAGCAGGACAGGATATAGGTAGCTAGAATATATTGCTGGTTGGCAAGAATTATTATTACTGTAAGGATGGTTGTGAAATACTGTTCAAGAGTAAATCAGGGAAACATTCACACATGATGGAACGAAATCTCCTCACCTTCAATGACTTAAGTGCAACATTTCATCTCCTAGCTTTGCCAATCTGAGGTTGTGCTGGGCTTCACTGTGTAGCCTCTTCCCCAGGCAACCACTTGCATCCTCTCCCCATCTTCAAGCCAGATTGAAACACAACATGTAAATTATTGGAAGTAATAGATCCAGTCTCTAATTCCTAATATGCTAACATAGTCTTCCAAAGACCAACAATTTCCACACAGTGTGTTACAATGGGGAAAATGTGAAATGTAAAATATAAACAAAAAGCATGTCTGTAATCTAATTTGATGCATATGTTTATTTTTTATTCTTGCAGTTTACAATAGATGGGATGGCGTAGAAAAGATGAATACCAACCTCTCACTGGTCACAGAATGCATGGAGCACGGGTTGACAGCTGTCTACCCACGAACCCGCTACACAGCTGGCTGGGACGCCAAACTTCTCTTTGTGCCACTCTCTTACTTTCCCACTATATTGGCGGATACCATTATCGCCAAACTTAAATAGATTTACATTTTAGAGGGTCAGCAGGAGAAAGTTAGTATTTCAGTTTCAGACCTCACTCTTTTGTGGGACTGGCTACGGTGCAGGTCATTCCTTTCTCTCACTTTCACTATGTACACAATGGTGCTAGAACAATTTTCAGATTGGGGAGGTGCTGCCATTAATGTTATATCACTGAAGTCATAGGGATTGTGAAAACTCCAAGTATCACACAATAAAAACGAGTGTAGCAAATGTGCCACACCATGCAGCTCGAGAGTGGTAAGGGCATTGTATGCAGCTGGTCGTGCATTTTGGAGCACTGGTGAGGTAGAGTACTGTCATTCACAGAAACGCACATTTTCTCTTGAAAAGGCCATTAAATGTACATAGAATTTTACAGGTAAAAACTATACAGCGCACAAACGAAAATGCATGGAAATTGGGTTTCAGCAAATAGGTGTCATTTGTGCATCAGCAAATGAAGTGTGTTGGTTTGGTTTTATCCTAATAAAATGTGTTTCATTTGTGCTTTCCTAATTGCTAATATATGTTTAATTATGTGTGTAGATCATTTACGGGTAGTTTACTGCTGTTGATACTATGTAGAATGCTTCACATACGTCGATCTTGCTATATAATGCCAATCTTATCTTTATTCAGGACTTCATGTAACACAATGTGATCACAGCTGTTCCATAACCCTCCACACCACAGTCCCCAAAACCTAACCTATCAAAGCCTTTGTTTAACAGTGGATTGTGAGATCAAAGAAATATCCATACCTAGTGAAAAGGTGAGTTTCAAACTATCTATGACAAAAGAATCAGGAGCAAGATTTAGAGTAATCTTTTTGACAAATTGTCTTTTTGTGGAACTCTCTTCTGTGGGGTAACGATCTGTCGGCATCTGGATACTGCTGTCCCATCGATAGTGGTCTGGAAATCTGAAGTGACAGGACGAATTTTCGTTATCTCTATTTCTTGCTTATTTACAAGTCATGCTTTACCCCCTTGTCATGCTTTATCCCGTTAACTCTCGCAGCGCCAAGAAAACAACCGGTGTACGAGCGCTTTACAAATCCTTGATAGCATAACATAACATAACATACCTTACTTCTGTTGCCTGGTAACAAGTTACAAACATTCTTTTTCTTTAAAGGACACAATGTTTAAGGTTACATGAATTAAATTTTCGTTAAATGTTTGAGTGATGGTCGTTTCCCAAACTCTGATAATCACAAAAATCAATTACTGTACCTAGTCTGTTATTTCTTCCTCTCCCAAAGTGACCTCATCCTTTCCTAGTAAGTCTCTCTCTCACTCATCTGCCATCAAAAATACCATTCTCTTGATTTATTCCTTAAATTATACTCACATGAAGATTTCAGTGTCTTTCCCAAGTTATTCATGGATAACTCTAAAGAACTAAGGACCTGATTACGCCTTTCACTGTGCTGCATCGGTTTTCCGCTGGCACAGAACCGCAAAAACCATGCAAGTGCCGCCAGCCTGATTACGAGCTCAACTCGTGCAGGTGGACGGACCTTTCGACTTGCCCATGGGACCACAACGGGAATGGAAAAAATGTTCCAGCATGGCATGGACTGCGAAGTTCATGCCTTGCTGAAACTGGGGATGCAGGCAGACAGAGGGCACATGTTGTGCCCCCCTGAATGCATCCTCATGGCTGGGGATACTGGGGGTTCTGTAGGGCCCGCTTTGTTCCGTCATTGCCAGCATTTTCGTGGCTGGCTCACCGCCATGAAAAGGCTGGTGGTGGAGGAACTCGTAATATGCGCAACCAGACTCCACCAGTCCCGCTGAGCATATTGCATTGCCCCTCTACCGGGCCATTGCCAGGGAACGACAGCTCCCTGGTTCAACCGGTGGTCCACTGCTGTAACATAATCCGGCAGACGGACCACTGCTACCGCGAGTCTGGCGGTCCATTGCCTACCAGACTCGTAATCAGGCTCTTAGCCTTTTATGAGAATTCTAGTACAATCCATCTCCCCATAATGGAAAGAACTATTTTGTTTCTTTCCTTACAGACTGTTATTTTAGGATATCCAATCTCTGGATAAACAAAACATATTTCACGTATATTTCCTTTCAGTCACCGACATACAAGCCACTTCATTTCAGAAAAAGATCTTATTGCTTCAGTTTGCATTCATACCTTTTGTTAAGTCCTTTTGTGGTATTTACCACTTAAAAAGTATGTGATTTTAATATTTTCTATGACTACCAACTGAGCCAACTCATTTTAGCTAAGTTGACCCTAGAATCCCAGTGAGGTTGACTTCACCTGAAATCTTCCTGAAGGTCAGTAAAGTGAGTACCCTGAGTGGGTGAGTGAGCAAGTTATTTACAGGCTGTGAAACTCCAGACGTCTGGTATGGACTGCTATATGAAAACACATTATTGTTATTATTGTGTTGATCACTTTAACCTTTTGTGCTTAATCTCACTCTTCCCTTTGACAATCTTTCTCCTGGTTGGGTAACATTTTGTAGTTCGGTTCCCTCAGCAGTTTACTTGTTAAACCAGTTGTATTCTTCATTAAACATTCTTCTCTTTCATTGACCAATCTTCTATCATTTTAACTAGTTTGCTCTATGATCACATAAACACTCTTTTATTCAACTACTTATTCTGTTTGCCCACACATTCTTATATTTCCTCAATCAGTCTTCTCTATTTCATCCAGACCTTTTCTTTGTTCAACGATTATACATTTTAGTATACAGGCCTTAATTTGGTTGATACGTCCAACCTAGGTTTGCTACACTAATATTCTCTTTGTTCAAACTGCCTTCTCATCCATAGAGCAGGCCTGCATTTGACCAATGAACCATCTATTTGATTGGGTATGTGCATCTCTGACTTTATTGAAGGGAGCAAGCATCTTGCAAATGTATTATCGATTAATTGATTTGTCCAACCAGTTCTTTGTGTTAAGCAACTTTCTCTTTGCTCAATACATCATCACTTTGATCATTCAGCCTTCACCTTTAGTAAACCAGTATTATCTTTGATTACCAGTGACCTCTTTGTTCAGCCAGCCTCATCTTTGTTCAACCAGTCTTATCTTTGTTCAACCAGTCTTACCTTTGTGCAACCAGACTTATCCTTGTAAACGTCTTGTGTTAACCTTTTAGTGGTTCAGTCAGAGTATTTTTATTTGTAATAGTTCTTCTTTTTGTTCAAACAATCTTCCCTTCGTCCAACCACTCTCGTTTTTGTCCCTCCCACCCTTCCATTCTACTTGTTTCCCAACTTTTTGTTTGGTGTTAACAGTCTTCTCTTTGTTGAACACAAATTCTTTTGAATCAGTCACTGTTAGCTTTTTTCAACCAGTCTTGTCTTTGAAAACCAACATTCTGTTTTTCTCAACTCATCTTTGCTTTTTTAACCCATCTTTGCTTTGTTCAACTCATCTCTGCTTTCTTCAACCCATCTCAGCTTTTTTCAACATGTTTCTTCCTGGTTCAACCTGTCTCCCCTTTGTTAATCAGACATATCTTTGTTCACTCTGCCTTTTATTTGACCAACCAGTCTGATTCCTGTCTTTATCCTACCCTTTTCTCTTTGTTAATCAACCGTCACTTTTTTAAATCATGTGTTTCTTTTTTTGTGAAGGCCTTCTCTGCATGCAGCAGGTTTTCTCTTTGACCAGCTTCATGTGTCTTTGAAGAGTATTTTCCTACATAAGCAACCTATTGTTCATTGTGTTTTGAAGGAGAACACTGAGAGTACATGTTGAATAAGAGGGATGAGGTATCCGTTGCAGACTCCCGGCCCTGTAGTGCATCCTCTGCAGCTCCGGGGACCTCCACCTCTCTGAGGCTTAAATACAATAATTAGGGGGTCTGTTGCAGACCCCCGGCTTTGAGGGCCACCACCTCCCTGGGGGCAAATATGAACAAAAGAGGGGGGCTGCGCTGCCCCCTTCTAGGAACCCTACAAGGCCCTAGGGACCTCCACCTCCCAGGGCCGGCTCCAGCAATGTAACGGGATGCCCACCCCTGGGACATTGCAGTTTGCTATGGCTTGGCTGGAGCAACTCTCCCACCAAGCCATAGCAAACACTGCTCCACTTCGTCGAAGTGAGAGCAGTGAAAATGCTCTCGGTTCTATGAAGCGGAGCAGAATTGTTTTTGGGCAGAGTGAACTGCATGTTAACAGCTCCCTCTGTTCAAAAGCAATGCTGTTTCCTGCAGAGGCGGGAAGCTGGCTGGGAATGTTGGTGCCTTGAGGTTCCCCCAACAATCCCCAGTGGATGCGGTCCCGGGGCCGAAGTTTGCCGAAGTTGGCCCAAGCAGAGGGACTGCGGTCCCCCTCCCCATTTAAAAACAAAAAAGAAAATTATGAAGGCCTGACCCCTGGGGATGGGGAGGGGGGACACGCAGCTCCCCTCCCCTTTAAAAAAATGTATAATGGCTTGGCGTATGGGATGGGGTCCGTAGGGCCAAAATTGGCCTGGGAAGGGGCTGCGCGGCCCCCTCCCATTCTATTTTGTTAGAAAATTAAAAGATTAGTCAGGCCCCGGGGATGGGGTTCCTAGGGCCCAAAATGTTCCAGGGAAGGGGGGACACATGGCCCCCTCTTCCTATAAAAAGAAAGCCTGCAACTCGTGGGAGGCCCTGCCCCCTTATTCCACTACTCTGCAAACGCATCTTCTGGCACACTCCTGGTTGGGGGTTGAAGTACCCTTGGCTGCTGATGGTTCTTAGGGGCCAACAGGTCCCCCTGTTTATTTATTTTATTTGCGGGTTTGTATCGCGCTTGAATCAACTCCCGGAGGAGTATCTCTGCGCCCAAGGAAACACAGCAAAGCACAATCAGAGAGAGAGAGACCAGAAGGAGAATTAGTTTTGGAACAGAAAGGTTTTGAGTTTCTTTCTGAACAGCAGATGTTCTGAGCACTGTCTGAGAGCTAGAGGGAGCTTATTCCATAGCGATGGACCGGCCACAGAAAGAGCTCTGCCTCCGTGCCTGGCCTTCTTTGCGCGGGGCATAACTAGTAGGAATTGGTTGCTTGACCTAAGGGAACGTACAGGGGTGTAGGGTATAAATTTGTTCTTCAGGTATGCAGTACCTAGTCCGTTTAAGCTTTTGTGGATTAGACAACATGTCTTAAACTTCGTCCTCTGCCGGACAGACAACCAATGTAATTTGTCTAGCAGAGGTTTGGACGCTGTCCAGGGTGGGGGGGGCGTTTAAGACCAGGCGAGCCGCGGTATTCTGAATCACTTGGAGTTTTGCTAATACTCCCTCGTTTACAGATAGTAACAGGCCGTTACAATAATCAATGCGGCTAAGAACCAAAGCCTGTACCAACGTTCTCCTAACGGAGTCTGGGAGAATAGGGAAGATTTTACGTAACAGGCTGATTACGTGGAAGCATGAGCCCACAATGTAGTTGCTATGTTGTTTCAGTGAGAGTTCCTGATCTAGTCGGACTCCTAGGTTCTTTACGATCTGTTTGGGTTCGGGGACTGGACCCAGATCATGTGGCCACCAATCTGGGGTCCAGAGGATCTTAGCCTCCCCAAACAACATAACTTCGGTCTTGCTTACATTACACTGCAGACAGTTTGATGACATCCACTGAGCCACAGCTCTCATGCTCTGAGAAAAGGAGTTCTTTACCTCGGTGGTCATAGATTTAAAGGGAAAGAGGATCTGTGTGTCATCCGCGTATGACACAGGGACAAACCCATATGCTCGCATAATTCCAGCCAGGGGTGCCACATAGATGTTAAAAAGGGTTGGGTTCAAACAGAAGCCCTGTGGCACCCCTTTGGAAATCTCTACCTCCACCGAGCGATAGGCACCAATGGTGACGCCTTGGGTGCGGTTGGATAAGAAGCTTTTTAGCCAGGTTAGAGCTTTGTCCTTTAGACCGATGTTTTCCAGTCGGCGTGTCAAGATGTTGTGTGACACCATGTCAAACACCGCCGACAAGTCTAATAGTACCAGGATGACAGAATGGCCCCTATCCTGATACATATGTAGGTCTTCTGTGACTGACATCAGAGTTGACTCCGTGCTATGTTTAGGCCTAAAGCCGGATTGTGAATAATCCAGCCCTCCTGCCTGTTCAACGTACATGGATAGATGGCGATTCACATGTTTTTCAATGAGTTTTCCCAGGAATGGAAGCAGGGATATAGGCCTAAGATTGGACAGATCTGTCCAAGGAATTGTGGGTTTTTTCCTAATGGGTCTGACCAGAGCCTTCTTCCATCCTCTGGGGACCTCACCTGTGTTCAGGGAAAGATTTACCAGCCTCTGAATTCCAGGCCCTAGTTCCGTACCAATCATAGGCATAATTCTTGCTGGGATAGTGTCATCTGGGCATCCGCTCTTGATTAGCGAGGTTAGAGATATAACATTCTCTAGTGTGATAGAGGGAAATATGACTAGGGTGTGCATAATGGGGAGGGGATCCTCCTTGCTTTGTGGAGGACAGATGTTTCCACAAAAAGACAGGTTGGCACTAATGATTTTCTCATAAATGTTGTCTATTTTATTGGTGAAAAACAGTGAGATATCATCACACAGTTGCTGAGATGCAAACTCTGAGCTCTCGCAGGCCACCGGTTTAACGAAAGATAGTAGGATTTGATATAATACCCTAGGAGTGCTTCCAGCAGCTTCGATTTGGGACGCAATACCTCCAGTAAGCCTGACACAGTGGGATTTCTGAGAGGGGATGGGAAGCCATGCCCCCTTTCTCCACCACTCAAGCAGCAGTGGTGGAGAAAGGGGGTGTGGCCACCAAAAGCCAATCCGCAAACCCACTGTGTGGGACTAGCTGGACTTAACAGGAGGGATAGTTGGCTCCTAAGGATCCTAAATAGACAAGGGGCTTTATCCTCCTTCTAGTAGTGTGCCAGGAGGAGCGTTTGCAGGGTGGTAGGGAAAGGGAAAGGGGTCATGGTCTCCAGCCAGGTCTCAGGAATCCTGCCCTGTGGACTTACTGAAGGTAACAGTAGGTGTTGTTGGCCTCCAAGGATGTCCTTGGGGGCCAACTATCCCCCCTGTTACCTCCAGAAAGTCCGACAAAGCAGGATTGCTAAGAGGTCTTCGGAGGTCATGGCCCCTTTATCCACCACTCTGCAACTGCAGCGTGTGGTGCACTACTGTTTTGGGGATGAAGATCCACTTTACTCCTGAGGGACCCTGGGGGACATGAAGCCATCCTCCACACAGCGGGATTCCTGAGAGCTGGTTGGAGGCCCAGTCCCCTTTCTCCACCAATCTGAAAACGTGATTACTAGTAAAAAAAACTTAGAAATTCACAGAAATAACTAAAGGTTACAGGGACATTATAGATAGGGTCAGATTTCACTTGTAAAACAAATTCAGCACTTATAGGTACCTGAGCTAACTATAACTTACGCCCCTGCAATGCACTGTTTATGACCTCACATATTACATCACTCATGACGTGGTCAGTGACATCACTGACAGACCCACACAGCCACTCACACACATACTCACACACACACTCACACCACATACACACTCACACAACCACATACACACCCATGCAGCCACTCACACACCCACTTACATACCCACTAAACCACTCACACACCCACACAACCACTCATACACCCACACAGCTACTCACACATCCATATAGCTACTCACACACCATCACAGTCACTCACACAGTCACTCACACGCCTACACACAGGCAGTGATACACTTATAGAAATTGCAATAGCATATGTTTGTATTAAATGTGTTGTTGTTTTAGTATTGAATGTGTGCAATATAACCGTAGACCCCATATTTGGTAAGCCTTTTTTTTTTGGGGGGGGGGAGGCTTAGGGACAGGGTGGGGTTCAAAGGTGCCTCCTCTGTGCTTCTTGGCATGAGGCCCCACCCCCTCCTAACACTGAGATTGTTCTTCAAGTTGGCAGGTATGCGAGCACCAGTTACATTAGTGTACTTTTCGTTTGTTAGTAAAAATAGGAATATGTGCAATTTGTGTGATTTGTTTTTGTGCAATGTTACATAAAGCTACGTAAAATGGGAACCCAGCATTTAGCGCTATATTGTAGTTTATTTGCGTCCTCGCCTCTGTTTTGGATGCACTGCAAGCTTTAAAAAAATAAAAATAATAAATCACAAGCGCAACTAACTTCAGCTGCTCAAGTTCTGGTCGTTTGCGTTGTTCCCATGCTTCTGTGCCAAACAGGTTTTTTTGCGAACACGGCGTAATTTTGGGATTTCATGTGATAAGTGTAACATGCAAATTGCTAAATTATATGAGATTACATCGGTTTAACAGAAATTTCGCCAGGGCCTAGTAAAGATATGTCTACTGTGAAACAATTGGCTCTAGTTTGGACGTTTTCCCTATGATTTGCAGTACCACAGTCTGCACATCAGCTGTAGATCACAAACAGTACATTTCCTCTCTCTAGTTTTACAAGTGTTGATCTCCGTTCCACCCAGGGTGCACAGTACCCACGCTGCACTCCTTTATAACGAGCAGAGAACTTTGGGACAAACGTTTATTGTTTCATTTGTCAAATGGGTTCAATGTATGTGGGAAGGTTAGGTGGTTTGACTTTATACGATCATATTGGAGTTTTCTATGCACATATTTAGCAGTGTTTTATGTTGCTATGTTTTATGGGTTCCTGGCAGCCACGTGATCTATGACATGCATGACATCAACAGCCAGTTGCATTCTGGGGCTTGTAGTCGCACTTCATCTATCTGAGCATAGGCTCGAATATTTTACCAGACATAGTACTGTTGGCTAAAAGCCAGGATAGGGTGAAGGGCCGCACAAGGACTTGTGGCTATCTAGCAACTATGCGGGCATCTTTGTGCTCGCCTATTCCAGTGAGGTGTATTGGAAGGGTGCCAGAACACCGTCCATACTCAGTTTTTTAAAACACCAATCAGCCTTTGTTTTCCACATAGCTGAACCTGGTTTGGTATGTACGTATGGAATGAGCAATAGGGCGTGGCGAACCAAGAGGTGACAATGTGCCCAATCAAGTAAGAATACTAAAGAAACGAGCCTGCTGAGCGGACAGGGCTCATTTGCGACAAAAGCGGTCCTGCCGGTGAAACAACACTCTGCAAACCGGTAAGCGTGCACACCACTGCTGGGGCTGATCGATTTCTTCATAAAAGACAGTAAGTCCGGATCTTTGTAGCTCAGCTGGTTCATGCGTCTGCTTCTGAGTAACAGGTGGGTAAACTTGATGGGACTGACTCCTTCGGTTGTCATAACCCTTGCACTCTGCCCCACTCTACATGCATGCATCATCTTTACCCCTTCGGTTGTTTCCCCTCCCGCCAAGAAAAGCCACTACACTTCTTGTCTTGTGGTGGTCATTTGTTGGCTGCAGTTTATTAGGGTTACAAGGAAACAGTTATATTTGTACTTTTCATGTTATATCATTCTACATTTCCTTGTGATCATCTCTTGGCCCCTTTGGGCCGGTTCTTTGGTAGGTTGGATTTTTCTTTGCGCCTCGTTTGCGCAGGGAAGGGGGTAGCCTTTGTCCCCAGAGTTAGGCCGCCTCGCTACCTTGTCCGACTTTGTTGTGCCCTGCCATCCGGCGGGGGCTGGGCTGCGAGGGCCGTCTCTGCTTGCTACCCCTTCCCTTTTGTAGCAACGAATCCCAGCCGTGAGGCATCCCAAGGTCGCTTTCCTTAGTCCACCCCACCCAGCCGTGCTGCATCTGAAGGTGAGTGGACCTATTCTGGCACACCGTCCTCCAGTGTGCCTCCGTACCAACCGTCTCAGCGTAGCCCTTCGCCACGCCGCCAGGGATGCTGCCGTCTGCCTGCGGCTCCCCACCCTACGTCCTGCTTTTTACTGACATCCCGCCAGTACCATGGCGCCCCACAGGTTGGCCCAGAAGATTCTCATGCCCTCCTCAGAGAGGTGCACCCCATCACTGGCGTAGTACTCTGGGCGGCCCATGTGTATCAACCCGTGCCTGACCGATCCCAGGCCGTTAAACCTGCAAAACTTGCTCGCTGCGAGATTCAGCTTTTTTCTGGAGTTTTCCACCCCTTTGTAGGATTCTGCTCCTCGCCATTCCCTTCTACTGATTAGCTCAGACGTACTATTGTTGTGCGCCCAAAAACCCTGGACGTCTCGATTAGGTCTTTTTGTATCCCGAGGAGCAGCGCTCTCCGCCCCATCCCGGCTAGGTCGCTCCCTCACCAGGTGTATGATTAAGACGTCTGGGAGCCGACCTGCGTCCTTGCGTAAGCCTTTCAGGGCTGCCGCCAATTGTTCGCAACAGTTTAACAGAAATTTCGCCAGGGCCTAGTAAAGATATGTCTACTGTGAAACAATTGGCTCTAGTTTGGACGTTTTCCCTATGATTTGCAGTACCACAGTCTGCACATCAGCTGTAGATCACAAACAGTACATTTCCTCTCTCTAGTTTTACAAGTGTTGATCTCCGTTCCACCCAGGGTGCACAGTACCCACGCTGCAGTCCTTTATAACGAGCAGAGAACTTTGGGACAAACGTTTATTGTTTCATTTGTCAAATGGGTTCAATGTATGTGGGAAGGTTAGGTGGTTTGACTTTATACGATCATATTGGAGTTTTCTATGCACATATTTAGCAGTGTTTTATGTTGCTATGTTGTATGGGTTCCTGGCTGCCATGTAATCTATGACATGCATGACATCAACAGCCAGTTGCATTCTGGGGCTTGTAGTCGCACTTCATCTATCTGAGCATAGGCTCGAATATTTTACCAGGCATAGTACTGTTGGCTAAAAGCCAGGATAGGGTGAAGGGCCGCACAAGGACTTGTGGCTATCTAGCAGCTATGCGGGCATCTTTGTGCCCGCCTATTCCAGTGAGGTGTATTGGAAGGGTGCCAGAACACCGTCCATACTCAGTTTTTTAAAACACCAATCAGCCTTTGTTTTCCACATAGCTCAACCTGGTTTGGTATGTACATATGGAATGAGCAATAGGGCGTTGAGAGCCGAGAGGTGACAATATGCCCAGTCAAGTAAGAATACTAAAGAAACGAGCCTGCTGGGTGGACAGGGCTCATTTGCGGCAAAAGCGGTCCTGCCGGTGAAACGACACTTTGCAAACCGGTAAGCGTGCACACCACTGCTGGAGCTGATCGATTTCTTCATAAAAGACAGTAAGTCCGGATCTTTGTAGCTCAGCGGGTTCATGCATCTGCTTCTGAGTAACAGGTGGGTAAACTTGATGGGGCTGACTCCTTCGGTTGTCATTCTGAAGCCATTGAGCTCGGTAATAGTAACAACCTTTTGTTAACTGTCAAGATGCTAAAAAAATAGTGGTGGGAAGCAATAATTCTAAGGAGGTTAATTAAATATTATTGAAAGTATCACAGAAATGAGCAGTGTCACCTTGAGATGAGAGGTGATGGTTTGCCCACAGGTATTTTCCTATGGATTTAGGATGATAGGACAACAGCACAGCACGAGGAGAGTTCCCATATAAAATGCCAAATAAGGAATAACTGGGAAAACTTCCTGAAACAAGTGGGTTTGGAATCAAAAGGTGACTCCTCCCCACGGCTTTCTAATTTAAAGGTAGACAAGTGCGATGGGCATTTCAATGCTTTAGTTTAGCCGGTTGTTGTAAGTGGGCGCCACTGGCGCTCCATTTAAGGGACTGGCCGTCAGTGGTGACCGGAACCTATAGCAGGGAGGGGGGCGGAAGGGACACACACATTGAGAAAAAAATAAATAAAATATATATATATATATATTCACTGAAAAAACCATAGGTTATAGACCATATATAGTTAGGAATTAGCATTTACAAAACCTTGAAAATTCACTGAAAAAACCATAGGTTATAGACCATATATAGTTAGGAATTAGCATTTACAAAACCTTATTTTGTAAATTTGTGTTTAACTGTATAGTTAAGGAAATGGAGGTGTGATTGATTGTTTGCATGACTGTCTAGGTGTGTGTGTAACTTCATGGATGAGTGACAATCTGTGAGTCTGTGTTTACACTGAGTGTATCTAAGGTTATATTAGAGTCTGAAGAGGTTCATCGTATTATCACATGAATGATTTTATCAGTGATGTCATCAGTAATGTCATTTGAGATGTCATCAGTGATGTCATCAGTGATGTCATTTGAGATGTCATCAGTGATGTCATCAGTGATGTCATTTGAGATGTCATCAGTGATGTCATCAGTGATGTCACTGACCATGTCATGAATGATGTAATATGTGACATCATCAGCAGTGGATTGCGGGTGCGCGATATATAGTTAGTGCAACTAACTATATATGGAATTTCAATGGTTTTGTGTGAGTAAAATAAGGTTTTGTAAATGCTAATTCCTAACTATATATGGTCTATAACCTATGGTTTTTTCAGTGAATTTTCAAGGTTTTGTAAATGCTAATTCCTAACTATATATGGTCTATAACCTATGGTTTTTTCAGTGAATTTCATTGGTTTTTTAACAGCTAATATCTGTAGCTGTAAAATTTATTCTTCTTTAAATCCAAAAATATATTTTATATGTTTATGAATAATTATTTTTTTAAATATTTTTTTTTCTTCGTTCCCGCTTCGCGAATCGGGAACCTTACAGTAAAAAAATGTTCAGAAAAATAAAAAAAAAAGTTCTTTTCAGAACTACCTCCCCGTTATTAAAAAATTGGTACAATATTTGGAACTGTGCCAACCTCTATTTCTCTTAGTTCGCTTCCTAGTTCGCTCGCTGGTACACGAACTGGAAGCGAACCAAAAACAGTAAGTATAAGGGAAGGAAACACACACTTATGTTAAAAGAAAGACAGCTATAGGGGAGTAAACTAGAGATACTATTACCCATAATCCACTACTGATGATGTCACATATTACATCATTCATGACATGCTCAGTGACATCATCAGCAGAGGATTGCGGGTTTTTTGGCAACATGCCTTATCCACGGTTTAATAACGCTGCCTTTTGCTTTATATAAGTTTTCAAATTGTATGAAATATATACCAATAGGTCTTTATGAACCTTTAGGTAGTGCTTTTGTTCATGAGGTCTGGTCGCTTCCATACACATACAGATGTTTCAAAGATGATCAAGAAGTTTATCTGAATGGAGAGGAATGCACTGAGACGCCAGATCATTCACTAATGTGTAGGCACATACAGTTACACGATTCATGCAACAAACACCGACCAAATATGGCTTGCGTGTTGCAAGGCACGCCAGTTCCTGCTATCATCCCCACGTTCAAGTTGTTGGAAAATGGTAGTTATTTGATGCTCAATAATGAAGATTGTTCTGAGTTAATTAAAAGTATTCCTTTTATCGTAACAGTAAGTGAACGGGTTATTTGCTGCAGAAATGTTCTATTTCCTCCCACACATGAACATAGGGAGTTTTCAATCTGGCCACAAATACCAACCTTGGGACACGTTTCAACGGCATGACAAGAATAAGAGCTCTTTTGTCTCACAGAGAGGTGGCCTTGAGTTCGGCCCGTGAAACTTTCGTACTTCACATAGCGAACACCCGTACACAGGTTTGCCTTTCAATTTCAGCAACATGTTTCCGACTATCTTTAACGCATCCTCCACAAAATCCCTGGCACACTTTTTTAAAGTTGTTACCAGTGGTCTCGTGACTTCATTTGAGAAAATCTTTGGAGTCATCCCTGCTCCCTTTCATTCCATTTTCTCCACTCTGGTTCGTGGATTGCATTTTTACTTGCATTACCAGCGGACGCTCTTGTGCTTTTTTACATTTTTAAATATGGATGTCCCTCCTATGCAACCTCCGACCCTGCAGCTGCTGACACTGTTCCGCAATCGCATGCTAGAATATTATGGCACAATGCCGTTGGCGATATTAAGCACGGCATATGGATTATCTTTTCGGTTCTCCTACTTCACCTGTGTCCAGCCTGTATTTCACTGCCTGACCTGTGATTTCGATTGGGCCATTGATTTGTGTCTCTGCGGACCGGTTTCTCCTGACGTCGACTTTAATCAGCTGATGACTCCTATCATTACTCACGAGTTGATTTGTCCTGGCGAAAGGATTATGGCTGTGGCATTGATGCATGGACTACTTGGTCCCTGGAATTTACTGGCGGCAGCACAGTCTTTCTTGGAACACAGCTTTCTTGAAAACCCACCGAGCTGTCCTCTGATGGTGATAGAGGATCCGGTGCTGGGAGAGCACGTATGTTCTTTTCCGCTTTTAAATTGGATGGCTGAACTGTTTTCGGATGAAGACGGTGACTTCCTGTTGGAGGCTGTTGCAGCTTATTTTGCATACACAGTTATGTCATAGACCTTTTTCATGTTTCATATGCTGAGTACTAGCATTTCATTGACAATTCATTGACTTAATTGTCAAGTTTTTATTATTTACCTTGCCTATTGGCTTAAGACTCGATAAAGTACTTGGCTGTTTTATTTTTCTTTAGCATTGAATTTTCCTAGTTTTTAATGCTTTACCTTGCGGACCGTCCACATATAAACTTGCAATCTGCTCTCATGAGATGGCACTTCTATTATCTTATTCAGTTCGTTTCCGGATCATGAGGAGGTGTCATCTAGGTCCTGGATATCTTTACACCGTGTTAAGTTAGCATGGGCTCATTACCGGTTTAAACGCCATTTTTCCTTTTTTGCAACTTCTGCACACGACATTTAGTTGTTGCTTTAGCTTTCCACCTAGTAGTTCATCGTGGTTTACATGAGAATAATATGTTATTGGTCTACTATCTGCTTTACTTGTTAAACTATATCTGTACAGCGAGTGCTAAAGTTTCAAGAACAACACGATACAGAATTGTTATGAGGTCTGATCTCCACGACTTCATACTCATAACATAAGTGCAACTTCTGCCAATTCTGGGCATGAGGCGGGTTTTATATTGCTTTGCCGAACACACATACACAACAGTTGATGCGGTTCACATGAAGAGAGAGCTGGTGTATGCTGATGTGATTCCTTCAAATCTAAGACACTAAAGTATGGGCACGCCCTAAACCAACACAAAGAGACCTTCTTAGCAAATAATATAATATGTGTATTAGGGAGGGTGAGATATAAGCAGCCGCGGGCCGTGGAGGGAGTTACGGTGAGGCAGGGAGGCGGGGAGGGGGAGAAGCAGGGTGGAGCCCTCTCTACCTTGCCCCTCCCCCTCCCCGCCTCCCTGCCCCACCGTAACTCCCTCCACGGCCCGCGGCTGCTTATAAGTGTTGCTAACTCTTATTCATTTACAGCATGTTAACATACTGTCACCATTCGCTTTTTATGTACTAGTAACTATGCTGGTAATTTTGCTACTGATAATATGTGTACTTGTATTCTCCACCCTGCTTCTCCCCCTCCCCGCCTCCCTGCCTCACCGTAACTCCCTCCACGGCCCGCGGCTGCTTATAAGTGTTGCTAACTCTTATTCATTTACAGCATGTTAACATACTATCACCATTCACTTTTTATGTACTAGTAACTATGCTGGTAATTTTGCTACTGATAATATGTGTACTTTTATTATCTAAGGTACTACGCCTGAGAAGACGGCATTAGTAAATAAACATTTCAAATACACATGTGTTCTTCTTAACTCCATGTTCTGGTTTCTAAGAAATATATAACGACCGACTGTTCATGAGTTCCACGTATCCTGAGGTACTATAAGTTCATATTCTGGATTGTCTAAACATTGAGAGTTTGTTATATCCAATGTGACACTGTACCTAGCTTGCTAAGGAGTTTTTGATTACTAACGTGAGTTTTGGGACACCCTAATTCGCCGAGGTTCCAATCCTCTGTCCACAGTTCTGTGTGAGAACAGAAACCCTGCGACAGCGGCACCCCCGACCCTTGCTGGAGCTTCATCACACTTGCGATACAACTCCAGCAATGCGCCACCTTTACGGCACAGATACATCACGCATCTGTGCTGTTTTTGCCCCATGATGCGCCGCATTGTAAATGCAGCACACCATAGGTGACGGAACAGCGGCACAGAATGACTAACACATCCCTGGTGATGCGCCAGTCATCATAAATGTATCCCTATGCTTCTTATCTTGTTAGAGATGAACCGCCATATGTATCATCAAAGTTTTTTGCATTTCCTAAATAGCGAACTTTAAGGAATAAATAGCGATTCTTTACCATTCCTAGTTTGCGATGAGCTATTTGCTAATTAGCCGAATGTAGCCCAATGAAGCCCAATGTAGCCCAAAGATGGCCGCCAGACACACAAAAAAACAAATGTAGCCCAAATATCAGCCAGATGTAGCCCAACTATAGCCCAGTGACAGAATGACCAATCAGCTTCGCAAACCTCCGTTACGCGAAGCGGAGCGCTGTTACAGATATATATCATTTTTTGGACGTTAATTTCTCAAAATCCACTGGAGCACATATATTGAGACCTAGCAAAGGCACATCGGGCTACCAGTCCCTAATATTTTGCCAAGTTTCGTGCATATCCATTCAGCCGTTCAATTATTATTATTATTATTTTTTTTTGCCCCGCGGGGCCCTTTTAAAACCTCCACATCAAACCTAGGGGGTCAGCGAGGATCTACTATGCCCCCTTATAGTTATTTCCCCCTTTGTTTTGACCTCCTCTTGTCTCTCGATCCTACCGAGAGACAAGATGGCGGCCGCTACGGACTGTTTGGAATGTTGACAGACGCCGGAGAACCAATCAGCTTCGCTTCACAAAGCTCCGTTGCGCGAAAGGTCCGCGAACCAGAGCGCTAACCGGTCCGCTGTTACAGATATATATCTTTTTTTAAACGTTAATTTCTCAAAATCCACTGGAGCACATATATTGAGACCTACAAAAGGCACATCGGGCTACCAGTCCCTACAATTTTGCCAAGTTTCGTGCAAATCCATTCAGCCGTTCGGGCTAAAAGTGAGGCCAACCGCCCTATGGAAAACTCAATGTTAAAAACACGTTTTGGGACCCCCCTTTTTTCTCGGCCCCCACTGGACGAACCCCCCCCAAATTTTCAAGGGCTGCTCAGAAACAAAATGTGCCATTTTCCTGAAAATTTCAGCCGATTCCGTCCACAAACGCCAAAGTTATTAGACATAGAATTTTCAAAAAACCCATAGAGAAAAAATCCTAACTATATATACCTACTGGCGACCGCCAGTAGGTAATATATATATATATATATATATATATATATATATATATATATATATATATATATATATATTACCTACTGGCGGTCGCCAGTAGGTAGTTATAGTTAGGATTGATTTCCATAGGGAAATCGCAACATTCTATTTGGAATAACTTTGGTGCCGGTTGAGGAATCGGCCTGAATTTGTCAGCAACTTTGCCTCGCGGCGCTCCGCTCCTTCTGTGAAAGTTTGGGGGGGATTCGTCAAGTGGGGGCCGAGATAAAAGGGGGTCCCAAAACGTGTTTTCCCCATGTTAATTTCCATAGGGCGGTCGGTCGCACTTTTAGCTCGAACGGCTGAATGGATTTTCACCAAACTTGGCAAAATTGTAGGGACTGGTAGCCCGATGTGCCTTTGCTATGTCTCAAGATATGTGCTCCAGAGGATTTTGAGTAATTTAGGTTCAAAAAAATTTATATATCTAGAGCCGCGCCCCGGGGAGCGCTCCGGGCGCGCCACGCGACTTGCGCACGGGAAGCTGATTGGCTCTCGGGTGTCTGTAAACATTCGAAACAGTCCGGAGCGGCCGCCATCTTGTGTCTCGGTAGGACCGAGACACAAGAGGTGGCTAAAAACAAAAGGGGGAAATGACCAAAAGGGGGCAGGGTACACCCCCCTGACCCCCTAGGTTTGATGTGGGGGCCATAAAAGGGTCCCGCGGGACAACATTTTTTTTAAATTTTGTTTTCGATTTTCACGGGGGGAGCGCCCGGTACGCGCACCGGGCAGCGTACCGGGGAGCGTACTATGGAGAAAAAAGAATGACAGAGTTTTTAAAAAATGTAGCATTTTTTTATAAATTGGAGGTAGTTCTGAAAAGAACTTTTTTTAAAATTTTTATTTTTTTTATTTTTTTTTAATACTTTTTTAAAACGGTTTTATATTTTTTTGGGATTTTTTTCAGGGGAAAATCAAAAACAGGGATTCCAAAACTGCTCAACAGGAGCAAAAAATTGTGAAAAATTAGGAACGGGGAGGGCAGCGGTGTTCCTGTCTCTTTATAGCAATTAGTTCAACGCTCTGCTCCCCATAACAGAGCAGTTCATCACAGTCCACGCATAGAAATTTTATGCCTGCAAACACCGGCTGCACGTTAGGGACCATTCTTCCACGTGGTGTTCCTGAAGGTGTTGCTCCACCAGTGGAGGTGCTGCTGCCATCTCTTGGTAATTTCTGTGTCAGGTCCCTCACACTCTCCCTGGCATAGTTTTTTGGGGGTCTTCTCTGGACATGCCTAATTAAATTGGCATTTCCAAAGCTATATTTTTTATTAGGATTGCCTCTGGATAAAATACTGCCACATATCTTGCAGGTTACCTTAGAAGCATTAACCTTTTTTTTTCCTTCAGGGATGTCATAAAATTTCCAAATGAAGTGGTCCTTTGTTTTATGGTGAGGAGGGTCCTCACGCAAAAAACCATCAGAATCACTGCTGGATGACTTGCAGCCATTGCTGTAGATCAGGACACTTTGAGAAGCAGATAATGCAAAGAACACCTCTTGCTCTCTCTAAGTACAAAGCAATAGTGAGAGAAATGGGTGGGTTTCTCAATATTTTGAAAAAAATATGTTCTGAACCAATGAAAAGTGTTATTTTAAAGTCACATGGCTTGACGCGCTTACGCTACGTGCCCTGGGGCGCGTCCCGGGGTGCGTAGCGTAAGCGCGTCGGGGCGCTTATGTTGCGCGATCGTATGCGATCGCGTGCTTCCGGGTGCGCTTACGCAGTGCGTCATATGACGCATCACGCGGCTACGCGATACGTCACAATGTTGTTTTCGTTCGCGGGAATAGCGCTAACGGGACGCTCCCCGGTACGCGCCCCGGGGCGCCCCGTAACATTGCGCTTACCCGTGCGTTCACCGGTACGTGCCCGGGAGCGCACAAGGCAAAAAATAGGCAAAAAATATTTTAAAAGAATAAATAAATAAAAAATTACATAATTATACAATATAAAATTCATTATCATACCTATAGAGAAAAAAACATAGGTTTCACACCAGTTATAGTTAGGAATTAGCATTTAAAAAACCTATTACATTCACTGAAAAAACCATAGGTTTTACACCAGTTATAGTTAGCTGGGAATTTTACTCGCATAAAACCATAAAACCATTGAAATTCCCACGTTATAGTTAGTTGGACTCACTATAACTTGGGCGTGCAATGCACTGCTGATGACGTCACATATTACATCACTCATGACATGGTCAGTGACATCATTCATGACATCACTCATGACACCATCCTTGTGACAGAGTGACAGACCTCCTTTCACTGTAATGTAACCCTTGAAACACATATTCAAAAATAGAAACAAAAATTTTCAAAAAAGTGGAGATACCCATACCAGTTACAACAACAAATTCAGTAATTCCACCATCTATAAACTCATTCACCAACAGTTCTATGTAGTCAGTCATACATATACTCACTCATCATATGCAGTGATACACCTATACATCCTGTTACACACCGACAGTCATCCAAAAGATACTGTCACACATACTCACACATGCAAATAAACTATTGAACATCCATTTATTTGCATATACAGTTATACACACACTACCACTTTACTTTTAAGGAAACTTACACATACTTACTCTCTTAAACAATCACTTATAGAAACACATACTAATTTAAAAAGGAACTCTTACAATCCCTCACTCTCACATATACTCACTTATATACATCAATATTCACATATACTACATTAAAACATATGTAGTTACTGATAAAGACACTAGTGAGACAGTCATTCACTCACTAACATACACATATACACACTCATCCACCCATACAGTCCTGCACATGTGCTGTATTGAAAACACATACAAACAGAGAGTCAGTCATTCATGCATCTATGTGCTAAGTAATACCCCCACCAAACCATACAAACACTTATACTGATACTAAGAAAAACATCTAATAACCCATATACCTACACATGTAGCTACACACCAACCCATGCAGCCACTTATACACAAAGTGTTACATTAATACAAATATTTAAATATTTAAACATTACTCACTATTATTTATTTTTCAGAAAGACACACATTCACTGGATGGTGTCATCAGTGATGTCATGAGTGATGTCACTGACCATGTCATGAGTGATGTAATATGTGACGTCATCAGCAGTGCATTGCACGCGCAAGTTATAGTGAGTCCAACTAACTATAACGTGGGAATTTCAATGGTTTTATGCGAGTAAAATTCCCAGCTAACTATAACTGGTGTAAAACCTATGTTTTTTTCAGTGAATTTAATAGGTTTTTTAAATGCTAATTCCTAACTATAACTGGTTTGAAACCTATGGTTTTTTCAGTGAATATATATATATATATATATAGCTTTAAGTGGGCTGGGTCTGTCAGTTATTTTCAGGGGGCCTCGAAACGGGTCTCTATCGGGCTCTATTTTCTGGCCTCACAGAGGTAGTCCGTTTTCTTTTTTTTTTTTTCTTGCACCAAACTTATTGTGCTCTAGCTGGAATTGCCAGGCTGGATCCTGAAGCCACATACCTTTGTGCAGGCTGTAGACCAGGCGCACAACGCCCATTGGACTGAAAGTGCTTCAGCCTTCCCCCCTCCCTCTTGTGTGTCAGCCTGGGCTGAGACACCTTCCCAGGCACACACACACAGCCCCACGCCGGAGTACTTCACATGTCTTTAAAAGACCATTTATATGTAAACGAGGCTTTGTTGTTTTGAAGTCTTGCTTTTCTTGGTATTTTGAGGATTAGTCTGTACTTGTTTCCTGTGTATCGTTTCACATACATGAGGTACAGTTTTTTCTTTCAAGTAGGAGGGTAAACTTTGCTCCTTTTTTGAGCTCTAGTTCTTACTTATACATATAAAAGTTCCACACAACAGGCTGTTTCTTTATGGTGCTTATAATGTACCGCTGTTTGTCCTAAAGACAAAACCATCGTCAATATATGTGTTGCGTAAATCGAAAACTCTTAGAGCCACAGTAGAAAGGGTAATGTGTCAATAGTTCTATGGTGTGTGTAAAGTTCACATGCAACTCCTCTCCGTAAAAGGCCAACGTTACCCACTTGTACTTCCTCAAATACTAAATGTGTTATGTTCAACCTTGATCTTAATTGCCCCGTAGTGCGTACTTTGTGGCAGGCTGACAGGACTTGATTGCCTTCACAAGGGATTTATTATATAGATGTGGAAGATAGCAGGTGCCATCGTTAGGAGCGTTGCCACTCCTTTTAAGAGTTCTGCGGTTCAGTAAAGCTTGATTGAGTGGAATAATTTTCAGCACCAGAAACCACACTCTGGATACTATTCCAACTGATAGTCTCAAAACTGTCTACTGAGTACCTTTGGAAAATTCTTACAAATCTGTATTCTGAAATGGAGTATCCAACGATTGGTGTACTGGAGTATCTGTGTGCTGCTGCCTTTCCAACTCACCAATGCAGACAGTGCCTTTGGGGCGTGGTGAGATGCCAGAGGCAGGACACCCCGCTGATGACCTCTGGGATTATACAATGTCGTCTTAAATAGACCAGAGTGTTATGGTCTGCTTGATGCCTTGTGTGTGTTGTTGTTTGTCACTGTGTTCAAAATACATGTATGAAGGTGTATTTAAAGGTTTGTTTTTAGAAATTGCGGTAAGCAGAGAATAATAAGCATAGTAGTATTTAAATGATCATTGTTTTTGTGTTTTCTTAAAATAGTTTTTACAACTAGTCTTCACTGCCACCCCATAAAAAGCGTTCATAGCTTCCAAGGTTTCAGATTGCTTATGGGTGACATTTTCATAGTTTCAGTTTACTTGGGAGTGACATTCAACGTCTATGAGTGACACTTTCCAGCGAGCAAAATCAAGCAATGAAGTCCTTTGAAACAGTTAAATATTAGAAGTTACACCCATTTGAGTAACGAGAAACTAAGATCTTGAAACTGCGGCAAAGGAGTTGAAATGGAAGGGCACTAGGTTTGTTCATTGTAATATAAAACAATTGTGTAACCATAATATTAAACAATAAACGTGTCTTTCGGAGGCAGTACTTTATTTACACTCTTTGCAGATTAATAAAAAAAATATTACTGGATGTAAGAGATTATCACTCCCATTATAAAATAAGCAATGTACCATGGTCAGCGCTTTTCTCTTGGAAAAGTGGCAGCCCTACTGGCAGATGTGTGTTACCATGCACTTGTAAGTGTGCACCCGTGCCAGCCCAAACCCACTGCACATTGTGCGAGGTCAGGGCACACTTACTCGAAAGTGGTTGACACATAAGTGTCAACAACCTAATGAATAAGTCACCATCAGACTCACAAATGGTAAATGTCTGGGATGAGGAGTTTCTTGGGCCCAGGAGCATGATGCGCCCACCAAAAAGCATCTGTGGCGTGCCACTAAGGATAATAAAAAAACTTGTAATTTCATAGATTTAGCACCCTATTTTTGGTAAGCGTTAAATTGCGATCCTGCAACCAGCCTGCAAACATACACAGCAGCACCCGAGTACTTCACAGGTCTTTAAAAGACAATTTGCTTGTGAATGAGGCTTTGTTGTTTTTCACCCCTTTGTAGTGCCCCTGCAGCTCCACTCTGCCTATTGCTTGAAGAACTACCCCCCCCCAAAATGTTTTCTTAGCCCCCCTACCCCTCGAAATTTGGCTCTACGTGCGCCTCTGGGGAGGGTGTATGGCATTATCCATGCACATCTTTATTTAGACCACGCCCCTACTTGTATAGGCCACACACCTGTAAGAGGTTTGCCCCGCCCCTATTAGAGCACCTCCAGTTTTTTTCTCAACTTAAAGACCTATATATATATATATATATATATATATATATATATATATATATATATATTCACTGAAAAAACCATAGGTTAGAGTCCATATATAGTTAGCTGGACATTTTATTGACATAAAACCAATGAAATTCCATATATAGTTAGTTGCACTAACTATATATCGCGCACCCGCAATCCACTGCTGATGATGTCACATATTACATCATTCATGACATGGTCAGTGACATCACTGATGACATCACTGATGACATCTCAAATGACATCACTGATGACATCACTGATGACATCTCAAATGACATCACTGATGACATCATCTAGTGTCTGTGTGTTTTTGTAAAGTTTAAATATGTTTTACATATTGAAGAATGAGTGGATGTATGGAAGACTGAGTGTGTGTGTGGCTGGCTGGGAGGTGTGTGACTCTGTGCATATCAATGTGTACTTGTATCAGTGATGTAAGAGAGTAAGTATGTGTTAGTATATGTGTGAAAAGTATGGTGTTCTGTGTTTAACTGTATAGATGAGGAAATCGAAGTGTGATTGATTCTTCACAGGACTGACTAGGTGTATGAGTGCATATGATAGTGTTGTAATAATGAGTGACTGTATGTATGAGTGATTGTATGGGTGAATGAGTGAATGTGTGTGTAGACGTAGGAATCAGTGAGTGCGTATGTAGTAACTGGTATTGGTGTGTCATGATGTCATCAGTGATGTCTTTTGAGATGTCATCAGTGATGTCATTTGAGATGTCATCAGTGATGTCATCAGTGATGTCACTGAAGTATGGTGTTCTGTGTTTAACTGTATAGATGAGGAAATGGAAGTGTGATTGATTCTTTACAGGACTGACTAGGTGTGTGAGTAACTCCATGGATGAGTGGCAGTGTGTAAGTGTCTGCATAGGTGTATGAGTGCATATGATAGTGTTGTAATAATGAGTGACTGTATGTATGAGTGATTGTATGGGTGAATGAGTGAATGTGTGTGTAGACGGAGGAATCAGTGAGTGCGTATGTAGTAACTGGTATTGGTGTGTCATGATGTCATCAGTGATGTCATTTGAGATGTCATCAGTGATGTCATCAGTGATGTCATTTGAGATGTCATCAGTGATGTCATCAGTGATGTCACTGACCATGTCATGAATGATGTAATATGTGACATCATCAGCAGTGGATTGCGGGTGCGCGATATATAGTTAGTGCAACTAACTATATATGGAATTTCATTGGTTTTATGTCAATAAAATGTCCAGCTAACTATATATGGTCTCTAACCTATGGTTTTTTCAGTGAATTTTCAAGGTTTTGTAAATGCAAATTCCTAACTATATATGGTCTATAACCTATGGTTTTTTCAGTGAATTTCATTGGTTTTTTAAAAGCTAATATCTATAGCTGTAAAATATATTCTTTATTACGTGACGTATCACGTAGCCACGTGAGACGCCTCATGACGCGTGGCATAACCGTGACGTATCGGCTCTGCAGCGCAAACAAAACCCGTAACGTAAGCGTGCCGGAGCACGCTTACAGATATATATATTTTTTTTAACCTTAATTAGACAAAATCCACACGTGCACATATCTTGAGGCCTTGCAAAGGCACATCAAACAAACAGTCCCTACAATTTTGCCAAGTTTGCTGGAAATCTATTCCCTTAATTTTTTTTTTACTGTTTCTCTTGGTTTTCCCCTTGTTACGCTTACCGGGACGCTACCCGGTACGCAAACCGGACGCTCCAAAAACACAAGATGGCGGACTCCCGTTACGCTGCCGGTTAGCTGCCCGGTTCGCGTACCGGGAAGCGCCTCTACCGCGAAAAATCGCAGGGGACTTTAATATCCCCCTCATCAATCCTAGGGGGTCAGGAGGGGTTTACCTTGCCCCCTTTCCTTCATTTCCCCCTTCTTTTTTCACCACATCTTGTCTCTCGAACCTACCGAGAGACAGGATGGCGGCCGCTCCGGACTGTTTACAATGTTGACAGCTACGCTGCCGGTTAGCTGCCCGGTTAGCTGCCCGGTGAGCTGCCCGGTGAGCTGCCCGGTTCGCGTACCGGGACGCGCCTCTACGGCGTAAAATCGCAAAAAAATATATTTTTTTTTTTTTGCCCAGCGGGGCACTTTAATATCCCCCTCATCAATCCTAGGGGGTCAGGAGTGGTCTACCTTGCCCCCTTTCCTTCATTTCCCCCTTCGTTTTTCACCACATCTTGTCTCTCGATCGTACAGAGAGACAAGATGGCGGCCGTTCCGGACTGTTTAGAATGTTGACAGACACCGGAGAGCCAATCAGCTTCGCTTCGCGAAGTTCCGTTACGCGTCAGGTACGCGAACCGGGGCGCTAACCGGAGCGCTGTCACAGATATATATATTTTTTTAAACGTTAATTTCTCAAAATCCACTGGAGCACATATATTGAGACATAGCAAAGGCACGTCGGGCAAACCATATCTACAATTTTGCCAAGTTTCATGTAAATCTATTCAGCCGTTCGAGCTAAAAGTGGGTCCAACCGCCCTATGGAAAAATGAATGGGAAAAATGCGTTTTGGGACCCCCCTTTTTTCTCGGCCCCCCCTTAACGAAACCCCCCCAAATTTTCAGGGGCTGCTCCGAAACAAAATGTGCCATTTTCCTGAAAATTACAGCCAATTCCGTCCACAAACACCAAAGTTATTAGACATAGAATTTTCAGAAATCCCATAGAGAAAAAATCCTAACCATATATACCCACTGGCTTTCGCCAGTAGGTAATATACATATATAAACATATATCATCTGCATATCTATATAAATATAAATGCATGCATACATATACATATATGCATACATATGCATGTTATTTACATGAAAGTTTTAAAAACACTAATAAAAGCAAAGCTAAAAAGCCACCTCATTACAAACAGAATGGCTTTAACTTAAACGAGGGCGAGATCTATTGCATTTTCAATGCTTGTTTACTTTGGTTCTATCAAGAAGGCATTCAGATGTGTCACACATTTGCCATAAATTCTGAATGTTAGCACTCTAGTTGCTCATTAGATCACTGTAGTAAAGCTAGTGCTCACCAGGGAAGTCTGCTGCTAATCATGGTTTGCAGCCATTTTCCCGCATTTTTTATCCCGCAGACTTTCAGTCCGCATACCATTATCCCGCAAGGTCATTGACCTCGCATACCATTATCCCGCATTTTATCAAAACGCATGTGCATTTATCGCGCATGCCTTTACAAAGAATTACGTTTTAAAGGCATGTATGGTAAATGCATTTGCGTTGTGAAAACCACGATGACGAGAGAGGTAAGTGGGTTTGTGTTAATTTTTTCGTGGGTTAGTGATTGTGTAGTGTAGTGTAGTGTTGTGTAGTGTAGTGTTGTGTTAGTGTAGTGTAGAGTTGTGGTGGTTGTTTAGTGTAGGGTCATGCTGGGGGTAGTGTTTTAGGGTTTAGGGTTGTGTTGTAGTGTTTGCGTAGTGTAGGGTCATGCTGGGGGTAGTGTTTTAGGGTTTAGGGTAGTGTTGTAGTGTTTGCGTAGTGTAGGGTCATGCTGGGGGTAGTGTTTTAGGGTTTAGGGTTGTGTTGTAGTGTTTGCGTAGTGTAGGGTCATGCTGGGGCTAGTGTTTTAGGGTTTAGGGTAGTGTTGTAGTGTTTGCGTAGTGTAGGGTCATGCTGGGCGTAGTGTTTTAGGGTTTAGGATAGTGTTGTAGTGTTTGCGTAGTGTAGGGTCATGCTGGGGGTAGTGTTTTAGGGTTTTGGGTAGTGTTGTAGTGTTTGCGTAGTGTAGGGTCATGCTGGGGGTAGTGTTTTAGGGTTTTGGGTAGTGTTGTAGTGTTTGCGTAGTGTAGGGTCATGCTGGGGTGTAGTGTTTTAGGGTTTTGGGTAGTGTTGTAGTGTTTGCGTAGTGTAGGGTCATGCTGGGGTGTAGTGTTTTAGGGTTTTGGGTAGTGTTGTAGTGTTTGCGTAGTGTAGGGTCATGCTGGGGGTAGTGTTTTAGGGTTTTGGGTAGTGTTGTAGTGTTTGCGTAGTGTAGGGTCATGCTGGGGGTAGTGTTTTAGGGTTTTGGGTAGTGTTGTAGTGTTTGCGTAGTGTAGGGTCATGCTGGGGGGTAGTGTTTTAGGGTTTTGGGTAGTGTTGTAGTGTTTGCGTAGTGTAGGGTCATGCTGGGGGTAGTGTTTTAGGGTTTTGGGTAGTGTTGTAGTGTTTGCGTAGTGTGGGGTCATGCTGGGGGTAGTGTTTTAGGGTTTTGGGTAGTGTTGTAGTGTTTGCGTAGTGTAGGGTCATGCTGGGGGTAGTGTTTTAGGGTTTAGGGTAGTGTTGTAGTGTTTGCGTAGTGTAGGGTCATGCTGGGGGTAGTGTTTTAGGGTTTAGGGTAGTGTTGTAGTGTTTGCGTAGTGTAGGGTCATGCTGGGGTGTAGTGTTTTAGGGTTTTGGGTAGTGTTGTAGTGTTTGCGTAGTGTAGGGTCATGCTGGGGGTAGTGTTTTAGGGTTTAGGGTAGTGTTGTAGTGTTTGCGTAGTGTAGGGTCATGCTGGGGTGTAGTGTTTTAGGGTTTTGGGTAGTGTTGTAGTGTTTGCGTAGTGTAGGGTCATGCTGGGGGTAGTGTTTTAGGGTTTAGGGTAGTGTTGTAGTGTTTGCGTAGTGTAGGGTCATGCTGGGGGTAGTGTTTTAGGGTTTAGGGTTGTGTTGTAGTGTTTGCGTAGTGTAGGGTCATGCTGGGGGTAGTGTTTTAGGGTTTAGGGTTGTGTTGTAGTGTTTGCGTAGTGTAGGGTCATGCTGGGGGTAGTGTTTTAGGGTTTAGGGTAGTGTTGTAGTGTTTGCGTAGTGTAGGGTCATGCTGGGGTGTAGTGTTTTAGGGTTTTGGGTAGTGTTGTAGTGTTTGCGTAGTGTAGGGTCATGCTGGGGGTAGTGTTTTAGGGTTTAGGGTAGTGTTGTAGTGTTTGCGTAGTGTAGGGTCATGCTGGGGTGTAGTGTTTTAGGGTTTTGGGTAGTGTTGTAGTGTTTGCGTAGTGTAGGGTCATGCTGGGGGTAGTGTTTTAGGGTTTAGGGTAGTGTTGTAGTGTTTGCGTAGTGTAGGGTCATGCTGGGGGTAGTGTTTTAGGGTTTAGGGTTGTGTTGTAGTGTTTGCGTAGTGTAGGGTCATGCTCGGGGTAGTGTTTTAGGGTTTAGGGTTGTGTTGTAGTGTTTGCGTAGTGTAGGGTCATGCTGGGGTGTAGTGTTTTAGGGTTTTGGGTAGTGTTGTAGTGTTTGCGTAGTGTAGGGTCATGCTGGGGGTAGTGTTTTAGGGTTTAGGGTAGTGTTGTAGTGTTTGTGTAGTGTAGGGTCATGCTGGGGGTAGTGTTTTAGGGTTTAGGGTAGTGTTGTACTGTTTGTGTAGTGTAGGGTCATGCTGGGGGTAGTGTTTTAGGGTTTAGGGTAGTGTTGTACTGTTTGTGTAGTGTAGGGTCATGCTGGGGGTAGTGTTTTAGGGTTTAGGGTAGTTTAGTTGTTTAGTGTATGCTAAAGGCATATTTGTTCTAAAAGTTTTCGTTATTTTAATTTGCGGCCTAATAGTACATGCGGGATTTTTTTTGCGGACTGATGGTATGCGGGATTTCGTCATATATTCGCTAATCATACTTTCTATGGCAAAATGAACCCCCTCATTTTGTTACTTTTTAAATTAAATGTTTTAAGAATTACCACTTTATTCCAATCAAGATGGCTTCAGGTGTGCCATACCTTTGCAATAAGTAGGACTGTTAGCACTCTAGTTGTTCTTTAGAACACTCTGGGACATTCTGTCATTGGGCTATAGTTGGGCTACATCTGGCTGATATTTGGGCTACATTTGTTTTTTTTGTCTCTGGTGGCCATCTTTGGGCTACATTGGGCTACATTGGTCTACATTGGGCTACATTGGGCTACATTTGGGCTCAACATATATATAGCCCAATATATATTTTTCAAAGTTAATTTTCGTAAAAACCACTGGAGCCTATTTCTTGAGACATAGCAAAGGCACATCGGGCTACCAGTCCCTACAATTTTGCCAAGTTTGGTGTAAATCCATTCAGCCGTTCAGGCTAAAAGTGAGGCCAACCGCCCTATGGAAAATTGCATGGGAAAAACACGTTTTGGGACCCCCCTTTTTTCTCGGCCCCCCCTTGACGAAACCCCCCCAACTTTTAAGGGGCTGCTCAGAAACAAAATGTTCCATTTGCCTGAAAATTTCAGCCAATTCTGTCCTCAAACGCCAAAGTTATTCGACATAGAATTTTCAAAAATCCCATAGGAAAAAAATCCTAACTATATATACCTACTGGCTATCGCCAGTAGGTAATATATATATATATATATATATATATATATCAGGCTCCAATTTTCCTTTAGTTTGTAGTAAGGAAAGAAATAGCACTCGCGAGGGTTCCTTGGCTCAGCAGTAGTTTATTTATCGACAAACACGTTTCGGATTTACATCCTTCGTCAGTGTCGCAGTTTCGAAACTTTTTACTGGCCGCCATTTTTTTATTAAAACAAACAATGTCACGTGTTGTGTATGGTAAACAACGGACTAAGCAGGCCCTCAACATAAACGGGCGCCATCTTGGAACAGTAAATACTGCCAGAATGTCATATCTTTTGTCAAAACACTGGTTATATATACCAATACATTGATTAATTCATGAGCATAATTAATAATAACATATATTTCATGTTTATCAAAATATCGCCGTGGATCGGCAATGCAAAAAGTTTAGAAACTGCGATACTGAAGAAGGATGTAAATCCGAAACGCGTTTGTCGATAAATAAACTACTGCTGAGCCAAGGAACCCTCGCGAGTGCTATTTCTTTCCTTACTACAAACTAAAGGAAAATTGGAGCCTGGTATTTTATCGCGGTGCGCCACCGCATTATTGCACCCGACCGCAAAGTGCCCCGCTGATGGCGAATGGAGGAGAGTGATATATATATATATTCACTGAAACAAACATAGGTTTTAGGGGTGTTATAGGTAGCTGGACATTTCACTTGTACAAAACCATTGAAATTCCTCCTTTATAGTTAGTTGTACTAACTAAAACTTGCGCGCCTACAATCCACTGCTGATGATGTCGCATATTACATCATTCATGACATGGTCAGTGACATCACTGATGACATCTGAAATGACATCACTGATGACATCATCACTCGTAACTAGTGATCCGGTTGTTGGCCACCTAATGAGAAGTACTCCAAACATCACCTACAGAAAAGCCAGATCCATGCAGGACAGTCTTGTCTCTAGTAGCCCGGAAATCAGAGCTAAAACACCTTGGCTCGATAGCAGTAGGGGTTTTCTGAAATGCTTTGCCTGCAAAGCCTGCAAAAATGGCATTAGCAAGAAAGAATACACGACCCCTTTTAGCAATGACCCTATCCAAATTCGACACAAATTGAACTGTAGAACAGAATATGCCGTTTATATTCTGGAGTGTCCCTGTGGCCTTCGATATGTGGGAAGTACCAGGCCGCAGGTGTACAAACGGATTCTACAGCACCTTAGAGCTATCACCAATGCTGACGCAGCATATCCTGTTGCGCGGCACTTTGAGGAGTGTCATGCTAAGAATGCCAGCGGACTTAAGTACTATGTAATAGACACAGTACCACCCCAGAGAAGGGGTGGGGACCGTGAGGCCCAGCTACGCAAACTTGAGACGAGACACATCATTCTGCTTGATACAAAAATACCAAACGGTCTCAATGCTAGTGAGGACTGTTACACCTACTTATGAACTCGGTAACCAAATAGGAGCAAATGTGTATGCATTTGGCATTGCAATCCTTTAACACTCTTTTACATGCCTATATACAATGAAATGATGCCGTCCATATTAGTTTTTAGCACACAATTTGTATTTTGATATTTCACTGGTAGCACTCTTTTAACCTGTTGCATATTAATGAATTTTATGTCATCTTTTTATGCTATTGCTAATAGACATATTTTGATATAAAAAATTTTTTTTATGGTTTGCGCTGTTTTGCACACAATGTAAGGTTAACTTGGGCTTAATTAACCCTCCGGGCACTGTTGGACTAGTGACGGATTAGGGGTTTTTAGCCTCCCTGTAAATATGTGTTTTAAATTGGTTGGATAAACTGATATTTTATCTTGATTAACCATTTTTTTGTACACATTTTACCATGGTTTTAGGGAAGTTAAGTCTTTTTTATCTTTTGCAATGATTTATGAATATTTACATTTTAGAACTTACATGAGAGACACTCATTGAGTTTTATTATTATTCTTAAATTGCATCTAGATAACTATTTTAACCTTACACACAACTCAGTATGTGCAATTAACAATGGTGAGTCAATGTGTTTACAACATTTGCCACGCAATACTACTTGATGTTAAGACACTATGTCTTTAAGTATTTTCTTTATGTCTATGTCTGTCTATTGCACTGTGCACTTTAAATTTGCTAGTCCGTCTCACAAACGTTGTCATGTGATCAAGGCCTCGCCAGGCCGAAACGCGTCATGGCAGAAGTGGTGTTGGGTTTTAAATAAATTTACACGCACCAGATAATGGGTTTGCCTCGTTCTTGACCGATCGATTGGTTGTTGAAGGACGTCCACGTACCGAATATATATATATATATATATATATATATATAAATATATATATCCTACTGACGCTCGCCAGTAGGTAGTTATAGTTAGGACCTATTATCCATAGGAAATCCGCAACATTCTATTTGGAATAACTTTGCCGCCACTTGACGAATCTTGACAATATTTTCAAAACTGGTGGCCCGCTCTTGTCCGCCCCTATCCTGAAAGTCTTGAGGTGATTCATCAAGCGGGGGCGAGAAAAAAGGGGGTCCCAAAACGTGTTTTCCCCATGCAAATTTCCATAGGAACCGTAAATCACGGCTACAGCTCGAACTGCTGAACGGAATTACACCAAATTTGGTAAAGAGGTAGTCCTTGGTTCAGACTCGAGCCTTTTGCTTAAATGGTGTAAATCCGTTCAGTAGTTCCTGAGAAAATTCAAAGTAAAATAATAGATATATCTATGGCCGGGCAGGATCCGCGCACACTGTTGAGCACAACCTGTATGCTAATTGGCTGTCAACACTCCAAACCAGGAAGTGTTGGCAGCCATCTTGTGCCTCGGTAGAACCGAGGCACAAGAAAGCAGAAAAGCAAACGCGCAGAATGCAAAAAGGGGGCAGGGAAGGCCTGCTCAGGGGGTTCCACAAAGCCAAAAAAAAGCATTTTTTCTTAAACAAAAATGTCGAGATTCGCTCACCCAGCACGAATTTCGGACAAAATTTAAAAAAAAACAAAGTGCGGGCTCCCACGCTTCATTGGTAATTAGCCCACCGGGAGGTCAAATCCCAGGGGCAATACTTATTGTGTAAAGGGGGGCCTAGAGGCCCCCCCAGCCCCGGGTACCGCTACCTCCGGTGCTTCTTTGAATTAGGTGGGGGGCTCTCAGGCCCCCCAAGCCCCGATGACCGCCACCCCCTGGGCCTATTTACATTAGGTGGGGGGCTCACAGGCCCCCCCCAGCCCCGGGGACCACCACCCCCTGGGGCTTCTTTACATTAGGTGGGGGCTCTCAGGCCCCCCCAGCCCTGGGGACCGCCACCCCCAGGACTTTCAGAAAATAATGGCAGGGGGCTCACGGGCCTACCGCAGCCCTGGAGACCGCCACCCCCGGGGCTCGATCTCATTTTTGATTACGGGGGGCACACTGCCCCCCCGCAGCCCCGGGGACCGCCACCACCGGGTTTAAAAAAAAAAACAACCTGTGTGGGGGATCTCAAGCGCCGCCACACGCCCAGGGACTGCCACCTCCCCGGGGCTCTAAATATTTAGATTAGGGGGTCTGTGACAGACACCCCAGCCCCGGGGACCACCATCCCCGGGGCTTTGTAGAATGTGGGAAGGGGCCACCCTCCTGGAGCCCTCAATGGCCCTGGGGACTGCCACCCCCCAGGGCTGGCTCCTGCAGTGTCCCGGGGTGCCCACACCCGGGACACTGTAGTTTGCAATGACAGGGCGGGAGCCTCGCAGCTCCTACCCTGTCATTGCAAACTGCTTTGCTTCATTGAAGCGAGAGCAGGGAAACCAATGAAGCAAATCTGATTGCTTTTCCACATGGGTAGCTGCTCCCCATGTGGAAAAGCAATGCCTGCTCCCCCAGGAGGCGGGGAGCCGGCTGGGACTGTGGGGGGGTTGAGGACACCCCCACGGTCTCCAACGAAAGGCCTGGCCCGGGGGATGGGGTCCCCGGGCCATAAGTGGCCCGGGAGAGGGGCCACGCAGCCCCCTCCCCCAAAAAAGAAAAAAAAAACAAGGCAGAGCTGTGGGGGATGGGGTCCCAGGGCCTAAGAGAAGACTCAGGAGGGGGGCCATGCAGCCACCCTCCTTGGTAAAAATAGGTGGTCATTTCCCGGGGGATGGGGTCCCCGGTGCCATAAGTGGCCCCCCTCCCCAACAATGTGGGAAAAAAAATGAGGCAGAGCCCCGAGGGATGGGGTCCCCGAGGCTAAAAGAAGCCTCAGGAGGGGGACCGAGCAGCCTCCCTCCTTGGTACAAAAGTAAAAAATTAATTGGCCATGCCCCGAGGGATGGGGTCCCCGGGACCGAAATTGGCCTCAGGTGGGGCACCCACGTGCCCCCCCTTCCCGATTAAATATTTAAAAAAAGAATAATTTGGGGGCAGGCTCTGGGGTATGGGGCCCTCGGGGCCAACAAAATAGAAAAAGAAGGGGGCTACACAGCTCCCCTTCTTAAAAAAAAAGACCAGCCCCCTCCTTTCATCTCTCTTGAAAAGCACCCCCTGGCGTGTTTGCAGATGGGGAACGTATTCCCCTTGAATACTGGGGGTCCCTGGTGGCCAACTAGCCCACCAGGAACCTCCAGTATGCGCCAGGTCGCTGTGTTGCAGAGAGGTGTTCTGAGGCTACGCCCTTTTTACATCTCTGCAACGAAGCTCTGTGGCGCTTAGTGGAGGTAGCTGGTGAGCTAGTTGAACCCCCGTGACCCTCGGGATTGAAGGGGAGTTAATTCCCCAACTTAAAATGCTCCATGGGCGCGTTTGCACAGTGGTGAAGGGAGGGGGCGGGGCCTGAGTTCAAATGTGTGCAAACACACCCTGTGGCGCGGTATAAATTGGGGAATTAATTCCTCATCAATCCTGAGGGTCCCTGGGGACCAACTAGCCCACCAGGTACCTCCAGTAAGGGCCACGGAGCTGCGTTGCAGAGTGTTGTAAAAAGGGGCGTGGCCTCTGAACACCTCTCTGCATCACAGCCCCCTGGCGCATATTGGAGGTACCTGGTGGGCTAGTTGGCCCCCAGGGACCCACAGGATTGAGGAGGAATTAATTCTCTAACTTAAAACGCGCCACAGGGCATGTTTGTAGACATGTCACCTCAGGCCACACCCCCTTCCTTCACCACTGTGCAAACGCAGCCCGTGGCATGTTTTAAGTTGGGGAATGAATTCTCTTTGAATACTGAGGGTCTCTGAGGGCCAACTAGCCCAACAGGTAGCTGCAGTATGCACCAGGGAGCTGCGTTGCAGACAGGTGTTCAGAGGCCATGCCCCTTTTTACACCTTTCTGGAATGCAGCTCTGTGGCACTTACTGGAGGTACCTAGTGGGCTAGTTTGACCCTAGGGACCTTAAGGATTTAAGGGGACTTAATGTCTCAACTTAGAACGGCCAGAGGGCACGTTTACACAGTGGGGAAGGGAGGGGCGGGGCCTGAGGTGATGTGTGCAAACACCCTGTGGCGCGTTTTAAGTTGGGGAAATAATTCTCCTTCAATCCTGAGGGACCCTGGGGATCAACTAGCCCACCAGCTGCTTACAGGAAGCGCCACAGCGCTGCGTTGCAGAGAGGTGGTGCAGGCCGTGCCCCTTTTTACACCTCTCTGCAATGGCGCTTACTGGAGATACCTAGTGGGATAATTTGGCCCTAAGGACCCTCAGGATTCAAGGGGACTTAATCTCCCAAGTTAAAACGGCCACAGGGTGTGTTTACATAGTGGGGAGGGAAGGGGATGGGGCCTGAGGTGACATGTGCAAACACGCCCTATGACACGTTTTAAGTTGGGGAAATCATTCCCTTTCAATCCTGAGAGCCCCAGGGGGCTACCTAGCCCACCAGGTGCTTCCAGTAAGCACCACTGTGCTGAGTTGTAGAGATGTGGTCCAGGCTGTGCCACTTTTTACACCTCTCTGCAAAGCAGCTCTGTGGTGCTTTCTGGAGGAACCTAGTGGGCTAGTTGGAATCTAGGGACCCTCAGGATTCAAATGAACTTAATCTCCCAAATGAAAATGGCCACAGGGCGTGTTTCCACAGTGGTGAAGGTAGGGGATGGGGCTGAGGTGATGTGTGCACACACGCGCTGTGGTGAGTTTTAAGTTGGGGAAAAAATTCCCCTTCAATCCTGAGGGACCCTGGGGCCAACTAGCCCACCAGGTGCTTCCAGTAAGCGCCACTGCGCTGCATTGCAGAGAGGTGGTCTAGCCTGTGCCCCTTTTTACAACTCTCTGCTACACAGCTCTGTGGCGCTTACTGGATGTACCTAGTGGGCTAGTTCGACCATAGGGACCCTCAGGATTGAAGGGGAATTATTTCCCCAACTTAAAACATGCCAAAGGGTGTGTTTGCACAGTGGTAAAGGGAGGGGATGGTGTAGGAAAGTGTAGGAAAGTGGCTCTATATATACTGGACCGAAATAAAATCAGCCGAACTACGAATTCCGATTTACTCACCTGTTATCAGGAGAGACCTCAGTGCTGCATCTTTGAGCCCAGTACTGATCCTGAAAAGTAATTCTAACCATACTTACCAGTAACTTGAATTTCCTTCCATAGGATATCATTGCCTGCTTTTTGCTGAAAAAGTTTCTAAGTGTCGATTTTTGAAACTTACAAATATTCTTCTAAAATCAGCCGAACTATGAATAACGATTTACTCACCTGCTATCAGGAGAGACCTCAGTACTGCATCTTTGAGCCCAGTACTGATCATGAAAAGTAATTCTAACCGTACTTACCAGTAACTTGAAATGTCTTGCATAGGCTAACATTGACTGTTTTCACGTGGAAATTCTTTTAAGTGTGGAGTTTTGGAACTTTAAAATATTCACCTAAAATCAGCCAAACAACGAATTCCGGTTTACTCACCTGTTATCATGAGAGAACCCACTGCTGTATCTTTTAGCCCAGCACTGACCCTGAAAAGTAATTTCAGTAACTTCAGTAACTTGTATTTCCTTCCATAGGAATCCATTGTCTGGTTTTCATCAGAAAAGTTTCTAAGTGTCGATTTTCACAAACAACAAATATTCCTTAAAAATCGCCTATATGACTTAAATACTTTCTTTCAACTGTTTACAGGAGATGCACCAGTGCTGGATCCAGGATCCACCACTGAATAAGAAAAAGTAATGATAACACTACTTACCTGCTAAGTGAATTTCCTCCTGTAGGATAACATGTGAAAATATTTCTGTCAACTTTTAAAATACAATACAATACAATACAATACAAAAATAAAAATAAAATACAATAATATTCCTTAAAAATCACTACTGTAACCAAAACACTTTTACTCAACTGTTTACAGGAAATGTCCCAGGACTGAATCTAGGATCCAGTCCTGTGGTTAGAAAAGTAATCCATAAAGTAACTAATTGCATTTAACTAGAAATTCCCATTGAGCTCAACGTTGCATTGTGTTTGAAATTGTGTTGCCCATTGCAACAACTGTAACTACTGTACTGAAAAGTCTATTGCCTATTAGCAAAGTATTTGAACTAAAGTAATTAATTCTGAGAAAGTATATTTGGTAATGTAATGTATAATGTAATAAAAAAATAAAATATCTAAAAATTAATAGTTTAAAAAATGTAGTAAATCAGTATAAAAAAAATATATCACAATTAATACATTTAAAAATTGTCATTTACAAAACCTTCGAAATTCACTGGAAAAAACATAGGTTTCAGACATGTTATAGTTAGGAATTAGCATTTAAAAACCTTTGAAATTCACAGAAAAAACCATAGGTTTCAGACATGTTATAGCTAAGAATTAGCATTTAAAAACCTTAGAAATTCACTGAAAAAACCATAGGTTTTAGGGGTGTTATAGTTAGCTGGACATTTCACTCGTACAAAACCATTGAAATTCCTCTGTTATAGTTAGTTGTACTAACTATAACTTGCGCACCCTCAATCCACTGCTGATGATGTCACATATTACATAATTCATGACATGGTCAGTGACATCACTGATGACATCAATGATTACATCATCCAGTGAATGTGGTTTGGTTCGATATTTAACCCCTTCCATGCTGGGCCGATTCTGCTCCTGTGCTGCAGATTTCAGCGCGGGTGCGGTCATGATGGCCCCCAGCCGTCATCAGCACACGAGCACTGTAGTCCATGACGGCTGGGGGCCGTCATCAGCATGCAAGGGGTTAAATAAGTATTCTATATATAGCAATCTGCATTGAAGACTAAGTGGATGTATAAGTGTCTGATTGGATTTAGTAGCACTGTGATTGACTGTCTAAGTAACTAATTTAAAGTGTCTCATTAAATATATGGGACAGTGATTAAACTGTGTGAATAGCTGTATCACTCTGTCTCTTGTTATGTAAATTACTACATAAGTTGGTTACTAGCTATGAGAAAGTCTATATTAGTTATTAATTAGTTAAGTGAGTATTTGGATGGGATAGTGAATGTGTGTGTGGTTGGGTGACAGATGTGTGACTGTCCAAAGATGTGTAAATAGTTGATTTAATAGGTATATGAGGTAAAGACTGCATGCGGAAAAAGTTGTTTGGATGAGTGAATCTCTTTATGGGTGTGGTGATGAGTAAATATAATTCTCAATGATACATGTCCAACAAAGTAAAAATATAAAAGGCAGTGTATGTGACAGTTCTTGTATATAAATAAGTATACATAAGACTTGATGAGTGACTGTATCGAAAACTGTATACTTGTAATAGTGATTTTATAACACACTAAGTATGAGTTACTATCTATATGAGTAAATTAAGTGGTGTTTGTATGAGTGTGTAGCTTAGTAAATGTAAGTATGATCAAAAGTGAGTAGGATGACTGCAAAAGTGAATAGGATGTGTGCTGGCGTGTAATGTCAATGTACGTGTATAAGTATATTTAATAGTGTTCTATTGATCTTTGTTAGCATGTACGAGTGAATCTATAGGTAAGTGTTTAGATGTGTGAGTAGATGTAGGAATCACTGAGTGGGTTTTTAGAAACTTGTATTGGTGTGTCAATGGTTTCAAATATGGTACTGGAAACCAACTGATAGGTAGCATTAAGTCAGAACCTCAAAATGAGGGATAAATGAATGTGTGTGGGCTGCTAGCGAAATCGTTACTGGGGCACCTTTAAATTATTAATAGTGTTCCCATCAGAGTTCCATCCTGTACCTCCCTACATCATTTGGGAATGTCACTGGTAGTACACAAGGGATGACCCAATGTACGATTTGGCACAGCGTTGCCCTGTAGGAATTCAATTACCCAATGTGGTTGTTTACTAGGTAGGTATCAGGAGGTAACTGGTAAGCAGTGCTAAATAGTGTAGAAAAACAAAGATTTTTCAAAAAAGTGGTGTAGTTTAAAAAGGGGTAAAGGAAGGAAAATGTGTTTAATAGAAACCTTCCGCTCCCACTATTTAAAAACAGTGCAGAAGGTAGTATCAACAAATAACTACCTTGACAGTTTTAATGGTCATGGTCGACATGTTTCTGCAGTTTTACCTTGGGCCCATAGGTCACCTACTGCTTCATCAGGACCTGCAATGCTACTGCTTAATTATGTGCATAAACAAAAAAAGGGGAAAGTGAAAAATAAATATCACCTTACATTCTCCTTGTTAGAGGACCGGTGGATTTCGCAATACAGCACACACATCAACATGAAACATGAAAAGAGAAGAAAAGAACAAGCTCATTAGCTAGTGCCTCACACGCAGCTAAGGTCATACAATGTACCTCGCTGTGGCTCTTAATTCATTAGTTATATTTATCACTAATCTTGTTCCCTTGAAGAGTCACAAGAGAGCATAAGTACCCATCATACAAAAACACTCACCCACTGTTAAGGAGAATGTTGCCCCACCTCACCCGGCATTAGCACAGGTACAACGGAGCCCCGCTCTGTGTGAACAAACAAAAACAAACAGACACAAAGACTGGATTAAAGGAAGTACAACTAGGCTGAGACAAGCCACTAGTTACTTAGTTGGTGTCTTACGCAATATATTTACTAACCAAAGCCACATAGATTGGCTACTGATGTATTGCTAAGTCAATTTCGTATATCGTGGTCTATTGCTGATACAAGTCGCGTAGCATGCGCTAATTCACTGTTAGAGCCGCTATGCGGTTGTTCGAGACAAACACCAATAAGCTAACAGAGTGCTTATAACTTCTAACAGTCACATACCAGCGCGTGTCGATTTAGTGAAACGATCAATGTAAGACCGTTCTTTGGAAGCGCTAGCAGTTTAGCCACACCTCACCTCTCCGTCGGTACTCCAGACGTCCAACTGGGCTGTCTGTGGGAGGTACCGACGGGGTGGGTCAGCCCGCTTTTACAAGTTCCGGTGTGTCTCCCAAGAGGTGGGCGCGGCGCTATGACGTAATTGCGCCGCGCGTTGACTCACGGATACTGTAGTTCTCATGCGCCTGATTATGCCCGCAATAAAGAACTCCTTAAAAACGTATCCTTTCAATGAGGGCTCTCATAGTCTCTAGGCTAGGTAGCTTCTATCTGACTGTCAACGATACATTCTGGAGGGTTAAACAGGGGCGTCTGTCTTTTAACGCACCAAACCCCTCGCTCGTGGAGCGTATGAATCCTTTTATATATTGGGAGTCCCATCTCATTCTGAACCCAAAGGGGCAGGTGAGAAGAACAGTTTGGAGGTTTGAGTTTGGCATCAGTGTGTTATCGCGCCAAACCGCTGAGCCCTGTCATCCTGATGGTGTAATTACTACCGGGCCATTAGTAATGGTCCTATCTCACTTAGGACATGTAGCAATGATCCTTTATTTCATAATTGCTGTAAAAATACATCGCTTAGGACAGTCATCAACATGTTGCTAAAACTTTATTTCAACACAGTATGTGGATGTTCATATGACACTATAGCGACATCCAAGGAATATCTTCGTTCAATCCTTGTTTATCTGTCCCAAGTTTGTACACCCATTTCTGTTCGCGCCGAAACAGGAAGCTTTTGATGTCAGTAATATGGGTAGGTATCATAGGTTGCTATAACACGGTCCAATGGAGATCAGACGGTGTATGTTTAGTCTTTAAAAAATGATCCGTGAGTCTGGTTGATTGCCTAGAGCACCTAATCGAACTCTTATGTTCTGAAATGCGTGTCTTAATTTTGCGAGTTGTCATGCCCACGTATCTCTTGTTACATGGGCAAGTGATTAAGTACACTAAGTTGGAGCTATTGCAATTTGTAAATCTCCGCTGTTCCCAGGGACGACCAGTCCCTATGTCAATCGTCTGCGATCTAGTGGTATTAGGACACGCTGCACAATTTCCACAGGGATGGTGTCCCGTGGCCGTAGGCATGTCCCACAGTGTGCCCAGTGCCCGTGGTAGTTCTTCTTTGGGGCGGGTGTGGACTAGTTTGTCCTTTAGGTTCTGACCTCTTTTGAAGGCGAACAGTGGAGCTGGAATGGAGTCACTTCCAGTATTGAGAATGCTCCAATGCTTCTTCACTATTCTCTGAATTTGATTAGACTGTGTGGTAAACGTACTCACACAGGTAACCCGATCTTGATGGGGTTTCGGTGGCATAATCTCCAACAGCCCTTCCCGGTTATTATTGGAGGCTCTCTTTTTTGATCTACGAACCAGATGTTTCGGATATTCTTTTTGTAGGAGATCCTTTTCTAGGCATCCTGCATGGTATTCAAACCGGTCTCTGGTTGAGCAGTTTCTTTGAATGCGCAAAAATTGCCCATAGGGCAGGTTGTCCCGGAGAGATTTAGGGTGACAACTGTTGTAATTCAATAAAGAATTACGAGACATTGGTTTGCGGAATAATTCAGACGCTAAACCGGTAGGTGTCGGTGTAATGAGAATATCAAGAAATGCCAACTTCGATCTGCTTTGTTCCATTGTGAAGCGCAGGAAGCGATTTCTTTCGTTCAACCACTCATGGAATCTTAGGAGTTCAGCTTCACTACCCCTCCAGATCACTAGAATATCGTCTATATATCGCTTCCACAGACGCACCTTGTCTGTGAAAGGATTGGTGTTAGAGAAGATGTTATCTATTTCAAATCTGTGAACATACAGATTCACTAGGGACGGAGCAAAAACGCTGCCCATACTCGTCCCGCTCACCTGGAGATAAAGCGAATCTTCGAACTGAAAGAAATTTTCAGTCATGGCTATATTTGCCAAAGTCATTATAAATTTAACTGGAGTGATTGAATCCAGGTCTCTTTCAGTTAGAAGTGCCTCTACTACTTCTAATGTTTCTACCTGTGGAATTGAGGTATACAAACTCTCCACATCAAATGATACCAGGATGTCTGTTTTGCTTTCATATTCGATTTCAGGAAGAAGTCTTAATACATCTTTGGTATCCTTGAGGTAGGTCGGCATTTCGCTCACCATAGGTTTCAAAAATACATCAACGAAGGTTGATAATGGCTCTAATAGGGAGCCGATCCCTGAGATAACAGGGCGACCAGGGGGCGGACGTTGTGGTTTATGTATTTTGGGTAAGTGATAAAAATAGGGAACTCTGGGGTTCGCTGTGCACAGATATTGCCCTTCTTTTGCGGTAATCCAACCCTCACTGAGGGCTTCCTCCACAATCTGACCTATTTGTCCGGTCAGTCTATCAGTGGGGTCTAAAGTTAATTTCTGGTATGCCCTGGTGTCATCTAGTTGGCGAAGACACTCTCACCTGTAGGCATCAGAGTCAAGTAGCACAATAGCTCCGCCTTTATCCTCCGGTTTAATAACCACGGATGGATTGTTGGCTAGATTGGTAACAGCGTCTTGTTCTCTACGTGAGAGATTCTGGAAAGGTCTGTGTTCTTTCCGGAAGAGTTCTTTTAGATCCTGGTCTACAGCTTCTTCGAAGGTAAGGACTTTTGCTGGGATTCCCATTGTGGTGGGATTGAAAGTTGAGGGTTTCTTCAAGCCGGTGTTTTCAGCTCTTGTAGTGGTTTGACCTTGAGCTTGTTGTTTGTGGGCAAAAAGATAATGGAGTCTTATTTTTCTGTAAAACTTGCCCATTTCGATTTGAGTGATGAAAGGATCACTTCTGTTCGTGGAGACAAAGCCCAAACCTTTATTCAAAACTTTTTCTTCCATCTAAGTCAATTGGTGAGAGCTAAGATTTATCACAGTGTTGGACCGGTCGACGTCCCCGCTTGATCCTGCCCGATTACTTTCCCACTCCTTAGTCCCATTGCCTGGGGGGGTAGATTCCAGCGCACTTGGCCCTGTTGTGCCGTCCGTTGGCGGCCTCGCGCCCCCCGGCCAGACCCTAAAAAAGGCTGCTGGTTGTAGGTTTGAAAGGGTTGATGTGGATCGTACAATCCCATCATAGGAGGATAAGTGGGAGGTACTCCATATTTTATAATGAGTGATAAAAGGTTATACTAGTGTATGATGTGATGTATCAGATTGTCACGTGGATGATGTCATCAGTGATGTCATTTCAGATGTCATCAGTGATGTCACTGACCATGTCATGAATGATGTAATATGCGACATCATCAGCAGTGGATTGTAGGCGCTCAAGTTTTAGTTAGTACAACTAACTATAAAGGAGGAATTTCAATGGTTTTGTACAAGTGAAATGTCCAGCTACCTATAACACCCCTAAAACCTATGTTTGTTTCAGTGAATATATATATATATCACTCTCCTCCATTCGCCATCAGCGGGGCACTTTGCGGTCGGTGCAATAACGCGGTGGCGCACCGCGATAAAATACCAGGTTCCAATTTTCCTTTAGTTTGTAGTAAGGAAAGAAATAGCACTCGCGAGGGTTCCTTGGCTCAGCAGTAGTTTATTTATCGACAAACGCGTTTCGGATTTACATCCTTCTTCAGTGTCGCAGTTTCTAAACTTTTTGCATTGCCGATCCACGGCGATATTTTGATAAACATGAAATATATGTTATTATTAATTATGCTCATGAATTAATCAATGTATTGGTATATATAACCAGTGTTTTGACAAAAGATATGACATTCTGGCAGTATTTACTGTTCCAAGATGGCGCCCGTTTATGTTGAGGGCCTGCTTAGTCCGTTGTTTACCATACACAACACGTGACATTGTTTGTTTTAATAAAAAAATGGCGGCCAGTAAAAAGTTTAGAAACTGCGACACTGACGAAGGATGTAAATCCGAAACGTGTTTGTCGATAAATAAACTACTGCTGAGCCAAGGAACCCTCGCGAGTGCTATTTCTTTCCTTACTACAAACTAAAGGAAAATTGGAGCCTGATATATATATATATATATATATATATATATATATATATATATATATATATATATATATATATATATATATATATATATATATATATATTACCTACTGGCGGTCGCCAGTAGGTAGTTATAGTTAGGATTGTTTTCTATAGGAAATACGCAACATTCTATTGGGAATAACTTTGGCGCCGGTTGAGGAATCTGCCTGTAATTGTCCTTAAATTTGCCTCGCTGCGCTCCGCTCCTTCCCTGAAAGTTTGTGGGGGATTCGTCAAGCGGGGGCCGAGATAAAAGGGGGGTCCCAAAACGTGTTTTCCCCATGTTAATTTCCATAGGGCGGTTGGACTCACTTTTAGCCCGAACGGCTGAATGGATTTCCGCAAAACTTGGCAAAATTGTAGGGACTGGTAGCCCGATGTGCCTTTGTTATGTCTCAAGATATGTGCTCCAGTGGATTTTGAGTAATTTAGGTTCAAAAAAATATATATATCTGGGCGGAGCCTAACCACACATCTGATCTGATTGGCTGTCAGCACTTCATCCAAGAAGTGTTGGCAGCCATCTTGGGACAAATATACATGATAGCACCTCATTAAAAAGCATTGTAGTTAATAGAGGGCTTTAGGACTTTAGTTACATTATAAATCATTTGTTGATGGTACCATACTCATTTTAGGAATTGTGGTGTGTTCTAAGGTGATTTTACCATGTGAAAAAGCCTTCTGCTGTGATATCATGAATCATGTTTGAAAGAAAACTAATATCTCTTGATTTTCCCACAGTGGTTTGGAAGGGGATCTATAAGCTAAACTGAAAGCATATTTTCTGTAAATTCACATTATCTTTCTCAGTCATGTGAGAATGAAGTCTGACATTCTCAGTAAAACATGTACATCCAACAAGGACAGAGACTGTCAGTTGATACCTTTGTGTTCTACTGCAGCCTCCTAGAGTGTTCTACAGAACAACTAGAGCGCTAACAGTCCTACTTATTACAAAGGTATAGCACACCTGAAGCCATCGTGATGGGAATAAAGTGGTAACTCTTAAAACATTTAATTTAAAAAGGAACAAAATGAGGGGGTATATTATGCCATAGAAAGTATTATTAGTGCTGCAGAAAGAAAAATTAGGGCACATTTTGAGTGACTTCTCAAATCCTCTTCCATTTCATTAAAAAATTCTGACATGCAGTCTCCCAAGATGGCCACCAGAAACAAAAGAGCCCAAATGTAGCCCAAATATCACCCAGATGTAGCCCAAGTATAGCCCAATGACAGAATGTCCCAGAGTGTTCTAAAGAACAACTAGAGCGCTAACAGTCCTACTTATTACAAAGGTATGGCACACCTGAAGCCATCTTGATTGGAATAAAGTGGTAACTCTTAAAACATTTAATTTAAAAAGGAACAAAATGAGGGGGTATATTTTGCCATAGAAAGTATAATTAGTGCTGCAGAAAGAAAAATTAGGGCACATTTTGAGTGACTTCTCAAATCCTCTTCAATTTCATTAAAAAATTCTGACATGCAGACTGAAACATGCACTTTGAATACCAGCAGCAGACTTCCCTGGTGAGCAGTAGCTTTACTACAGTGATCTAATGAGCAACTAGAGTGCTAACATTCAGAATTTATGGCAAATGTGTGACACATCTGAATGCCTTCTTGATGGAACCAAAGTAAACAAGCATTGAAAATGCAATAGATCTCGCCCTCGTTTAAGTCAAAGCCATTCTGTTTGTAATGAGGTGGCTTTTTAGCTTTGCTTTTATTAGTGTTTTTTAAACTTTCATGTAAATAACATGCATCTGTATGCATATATGTATATGTATGCATGCATTTATATTTGTATTTATATAGATATACAGATTATATATGTTTATATATGTATGTATATATATATATATATATATATATATATACATACACATACATATATATAAATGCATATATATGCATATATATATGTGTATATGTGTGCGTGTAGAGAGAGGTAGCGAGGTAGAGGTGTAGAGGTAGAGAGGTAGAGGTAGAGAGGTAGCGGTAGAGAGGTAGAGACTAGTAGAGTGAGAAGTAGAGAGAGGTAGAGAGGTAGAGAGTAGAGAGTGAGTAATAGAGAGTAGAGAGTGAGTAGTAGAGAGTAGTAGAGAGCAGTAGAGAGAGTAGCAGAGAGTGAGTAGTAGAGAGTAGTAGAGTGAATAGTAGAGTGAGTAGTAGAGAGTAGTAGAGAGTGAGTAGTAGAGAGTAGTAGAGAGTAAGTAGTAGAGTGAGTAGTAGAGAGCAGTAGAGAGTGAGTAGTAGAGAGTAGTAAAGAGTGAGTAGTAGAGAGTAGTAGAGAGTGAGTAGTAGAGAGTAGTAGAGAGTGAGTAGCAGAGAGAGAGAATAGTAGAGAGTAGTAGAGAGTGAGTAGTAGAGTGAGTAGTAGAGACTAGTAGAGAGAGATAGTAGAGAGTGAGTAGTAGAGAGTAGTAGAGAGTGAGTAGTAGAGTGAGTAGTAGAGAGTGAGTAGTAGAGAGTAGTAGAGAGTGAGACGTAGAGAGTGAGTAGTAGAGAGTAGTAGAGAGTGAGTAGTAAAGAGTGAGTAGTAGAGAGAGAGTAGTAGAGAGTGAGTAGTAGAGAGTAGTAGATAGTGAGTAGTAGGGAGTGAGTAGTAGAGAGAGAGTAGTAGAGAGTAGTAGAGTAGTAGAGAATGAGTAGTAGAGAGTGAGTATTTGAGAGTAGTGGAGTAGGAGAGAGTAAGTAGTAGAGAGTAGTGGAGAATATTCCAAAGTTTGGCACAGCACCACTTGCACAATAAGTCCAATCAAATCATATCACTTAGAGTCCTTATTGAAGCGCTGAATCTTGGTGTATATTCAAATGCTTTTATTTTCCTTAAGTTTATGTACCACAGCCAGCCGAAACGTTTCGTTCTGTACAACAGAACTTCTTCAGGGCGTTCTTATTTCCTTCAAGTTATGTCGGTATCCTGTTGTCATATAACTAGATATTTCTTCCAAATGTTAGACGAGACGTAAGTACATTCTTATTCAAAGTGACTAGGTATCAATTTTACCCACACAATTCGGGCAGACTTGAGTAATTTATAGCATCCTCAAAGTCAGTCTTTCAAAAATTCCAAAGTATAGGACTTGATAATCCAAATCCGAATGTTTCTCAAGAAAAGTCATTTTCAATCGTTCGGAATATCGGTGCTTGGGCAGATATGACCCAGGGACCCCCAGTATGCAAGGGGAATTAGTCCCCCTCTGCAAACATGCCAGTGGCCTGCGTTGCAGAGAGGTGTAAAAAGGGGCATAGCCTCATTATACCTTTGTGCAATGCAGCCCCCTGGCACATACTGGAGGTTCCAGGTGGGCTAGTTGGCCCCCAGGGACCTCTAGTATGCAAGGGGAATTAGTTCCCCCTCTTCAAACATGCACGGGGGCTGCGTTGCAGAGAGGTGTAAAAAAAGGTGTGGCCTCATTACACCTCTCTGCAATGCAGCCCCCTGGTGCATACTGGAGGCTCCTGGTGGGCTAGTTGGCCCCCAGGGGCCCCCAGTATGCAAGGGGAATTAGTTCCCCCTCTTCAAACATGCACGGGGGCTGCGTTGCAGAGAGGTGTAAAAAGGGGCGTGGTTAATCAGTTTAATACTTTGCTCTCCATGGCAAATTGTCCTTCCACAAAATTTGCTAACAATTTTGAAATCTCCAAACTGGGTTTGGATGTTTGGGACCATCTCACTTGTCTCTGGACCCGATGGAGTGGGTTGCTTACTTTGAGAGGTGCTGGGTGAAGATTGGGGAGGGTTTCTGGTCAGTTCTCTGACCTCTGCCGCAGCATAGTTGTTTGGGTGCCAGCGTTGCATGTGGCGAATCATGGTGTTGTTGCCAAAAGAATACTTTGTGGCAGGGTTCCCCCTGGAAAGTACAGTGCCACAGATCAGACAAGTAACCTTTGGCGCATTGACTTTCTTGAGGCCCCTTGGGATTTTAAAAAACTCCCAGACAATGTGCTCCTTTGGCTTATAGGTGGTAGTATCTTCAGGCAGGTACCGCCTCTCCTCCTCCTCCTCCTCCTCCTCTTCTTCTTCTCCACCACTGTGGTGTTGTGGTGGTCCTTGTGGTGGTGGTGGTGGTGGTGGTGGTGGCTGAGATGCTCCTGCTGCTGCTGCTACTGTAGCCATTTCTCAGTACAAATAGGTACAAATAGGTCTGCAAACAGGTCTTCCTTAGTCAAAGTAAAAAGTGAGAATGAGGAAAAAAGGTGAGGGCTTTTATCTTTTGGAAAACAAAACTGTCCTGAACCAATGAAAAGTGTTATTTTCAGGTCACATGACACTGGCTTTATCATTTGGAAACCAAAACTGTCCTGAACCAATGAAAAGTGTTATTTTCAGGTCACATGACCCGACGCGCTTACGCTACGCGCCCCGGGGCGCTTACGTAGCGCGATCGTATGCGCTCGAGTGCTTCCGGGTGCGCTTACGCCGTGTGTATCACGCGGACGCGGCTACGCGATACGTCACGATGATGTTTTCGTTCGCGGCAATAGCGCTAATGGGACGCTCACTGGTACGCGCACCGGGGCGCTCCGCATGGCTGCGCTTACCGGTGCGCTCACTGGTACGCGCACCGGGAGCGCTCCAGGGCAACAAAAAAAAAACCAAAAAAAACATGAACAATATACATAAAAAGAAAAGTAGTACATAAATATACAATATAGGATTCATTATAAAAAATATTACATTTCATAGCTATAGAAATTTGCTATTGAAAAAAACCTTTGAAATTCACTGAAAAAAACATAGGTTTGAGGCCCTATATATAGTTAGGAATTAGCATTTAAAAAACCTATGAAATTCACTGAAAAAACCATAGGTTTCACACCAGTTATAGTTAGGAATTAGCATTTAAAAAACCTTTGAAATTCACTGAAAAAACCATAGGTTTCACACCAGTTATAGTTAGGAATTAGCATTTAAAAAACCTATTAAATTCAATGAAAAAACGATAGGTTTGACACCAGTTATAGTTAGCTGGAAATTTTACTGACATAAAACCATTGAAATTCCCACGTTATAGTTAGTTGGACTCACTATAACTTGCGCGCCTGCAATGCACTGCTAATGACGTCACATATTACATCACTCATGACATGATCAGTGACATCACTCATGACATCACTGATGACACCATCCTTGTGACAGAGTGACAGACCTCCTTTCAGTGTAATGTAACCCTTGAAACACATATTCAAAAATAGAAACTAACATTTTCAAAAAAATGGAGATACCCATACCAGTTACAACAACCAATTCAGTAATTCCACCATCTATATACACATCCACTCATTCACCAACAGTTCTATATAGTCACTCATACATATACTCACTCATCATATGTAGTGATACACCTATACATCCTGTTACACACCGACAGTCATCCAAAAGTTACTCACACACATACTCACACATGCAAATAAACTATTGAACATCCATTTATTTGCATATACAACTATACACACACTACCACCTTACTTCTAAGGAAACGTACACATACTTACTCTCTTAAACAATCACTTATAGAAACACATACTTATTTAAACAGGAACTCTTACAATCTCTCACTCTCACATATACTCACTTATATACATCAATACTCACATATACTAGATTAAAACATATGTCGTTACTGATAAAGACACTAGTGAGACAGTCATTCACTCACTAACACACACATATACACACTCATCCACCCATACAGTCCTGTACATATGCTGTCTTCAAAACACATACAAACAGTGAGTCAGTCATTGATGCATCTATGTGCTAAGTAATACCCCCACCAAACCATACAGACACTCATACTGATACTAAAAAAAATCTAATAACCCATATACACACACATGTAGCTACTCACCAACCCATGCAGCCACTTATACACAAAGTGAAACACTGATACATATATTTAAATATTTAAACATTACTCGCTAATATATGTATTCACTAAGATACACTTAATAAGCCAGTTAACCAATCAATTTTTTTTAAAAAAAACATCCTTTTAGACACTTATTTAAACATTTATTCTTCCATCGACCTTTACATATACATATATAAAACATATTTATTTTTCAGAAAGACACACATTCACTGGATGGTGTCATCAGTGATGTCATGAGTGATGTCACTGACCATTTCATGAGTGATGTAATATGTGACGTCATCAGCAGTGCATTGCAGGCGCGCAAGTTATAGTGAGTCCAACTAACTATAACGTGGGAAGTTCAATGGTTTTATGTCAGTAAAATTTCCAGCTAACTATAACTTGTGTCAAACCTATGGTTTTTTCAGTGAATTTAATAGGTTTTTTAAATGCTAATTCCTAACTATAACTGGTGTGAAACCTATGGTTTTTTCAGTGAATATATATATATAAATGCATTAGGTAAAAAGCCACATGCTGTGTAACAAAGCAATAAATTACCTGCAAATGATAAGTCAAGTTATGCGACTCGTCTTTCCTTCGTGAGAGGGAACTTTTGGAAATATATACCGGTGTGGTTCTGCTGGAGAGTTACGCACCGCCCCAAGAGCGCCATTATGTTGCATGCTTGAACCGAACTGTGGGTTGTGGACGCACATAGGAGCAACGAGGTGCCACCAAGGACTGTCTTTGGGAAGGGTTTGAGATCCAGCCTTGAAAATGGGAAGGATTGCAATTGACTGGGGACGAGAACAATTTTGAACAATAATGGAGCGATTATCCGCAGCAGCATGTTGAAAGACACCGCCCACTGAAGGGTTTTTCAATTTGACACGCCACCTAAGCACCACAAGCCCCATAATGCAATAGGTATAAAAGTCCATCTGGGGACCGAAAAAAATTGATTTGAAGGCATTTTGGCAGTGATTGCTGGCGGCGTGTTGGGTGTTGGCTCGCCTCTGAGGAAGTTCGAGGAACGAACGAAATGCATTAGGTAAAAAGCCACATGCTGTGTAACAAAGCAATAAATTACCTGCAAATGATAAGTCAAGTTGTGCGACTCGTCTTTCCTTCGTGAGAGGGAACTTTTGGAAATATATATATATATATATATATATATATATATATATGACGTCTCAGCAGGACTGCACCGAAGTGCAGCAGAGCCTCAAACTACGCCACAGCAATGGGGACTAGTGATGCCTATTGGAAGAAGATTAAAGGCATGACAGATGGCAGGAGTTGTCACGGCAACCCACTGGGGATTAATTTTTGTGAATATTGAGACTCTTGCACGGCAGCTCACTGGAGAAAAATCAAAGGCACTACATTAACCAGCAGGCCACGGGAGGTGGCCACGCCCACTGGGGTGATAAGAACAGTAATGGATGCCATTGCCGTGACGAGCACTCATCTGAAAGCCCGCAGCCCATGAAGAAGTGCTTTTGAGCACGAAACGCGTTGGCAAGGACTGTTTATCTGTGCGAGAAACTTCTTCTGTTTGAAAATTGCATTCTTTCAATAAAGATAAGGCGCAAGCAATTCACCTGTGTGGGCCTCCTTGATCCAGGCAACTTCGTGTTGGATTCATAGCGGCGCAGCCTGAGCCGCGAGAGAGGCTCTGCTGCCCTTCGGTGCAGTCCTGCTGAGACGTCAAACTACGCCACAGCAATGGGGACTAGTGATGCCTATTGGAGGAAGATTAAAGGCATGACAGATGGCAGGAGTTGTCACCGCAACCCACTGGGGATTAATTTTTGTGAATATTGAGACTCTTGCACGGCAGCTCACTGGAGAGCACGAAACGCGTTGGCAAGGACTGTTTATCTGTGCGAGAAACTTCTGCTGTTTGAAAATTGCATTCTTTCAATAAAGATAAGGCGCAAGCAATTCACCTGTGTGGGCCTCCTCGATCCAGGCAACTTCGTGTTGGATATATATATATATATATATACATATATATATATATATATAGCCCCTAATGTAGTAAAAAAACGTGGGCCATGTTTGCAAATTGGGGCAGTTTTGGACTTGTTTTGCAATTCAATTCAATAATTATTTAAAGATTTGGAACTACAATTAAGTCCACATAAAATATTCATACAGTTATTATATAATAAATATAATAAAATATAAGCTCAATTCATTTTTCAGACCATTAAAAGATATCAAAGCCGTTCGTAGTCAGTTTTAGATTTTCCTTATATAACAGAATATTATCAATTTCCCCAATGGGCGAGATGTAAAATAAAGTTCTCAGGATGGACAAATAAGCAGCTATAATACCATAGATATAACCTCTACCAAAACAAATGGCAAAACTCTAGCTCCATTCTAAACAATCATAAATTCTAATATTGTGCAGAAATACTTTAAAATGGAAACAACTGCATTTGCAAATTTTAAAATAGTATGCGGCTATATATAATAACAGCTTCTTTAGAAAATCAAGTTTTAATTATCAGCAAGAGAATGGGAGTACAATAAAGCCCCAATGTGCAAAGAACAGTTAAATAGCAGCCATAACATGTGCAGGTTTTAAATAGAAGCAAGAGAATGGGAATACCTTAAATCCCAATTGTGCAAAAAACAGTAGGATAGCAGCCATAACATGTGCAAAGTACAAACTAAAAAGAAATGAGTAGTAAGACTCTTTTTTTGTTGTTGTTTTTGACCTTAAAGACACCGGGGCCATACGATTAACAACATAATTGGAGGAAGAGCCGTGTATCTAATAGGAAAACATACGAAAAGAATAAAATACAGGTTAAAATATATTCATAAACTCATTAAAAAAGTTAAATAATTTTACACAAGATGCTTCATTCTTGGGACAAAAGAGAAATTCATGGACTTATGTTACATTTCTTTTTTTTTTATTTCAAATGTTTTTATTAAAATATAAGTTTCATATCAGAAGTTACATACAGTACATTATAATGCAGAAAGAAAGAAGAGAGAAAGAAAGAGAAAGGGGGGGGTTGTCGTTAAGTCTTTCGTGACTCCAGGTATTTGTCGAGGAGCTCCCACATTCCATCTTTGGCATTGTGCTCCTTTTTGAACTTGCTGGTGATGTTGTCTGCGCCTCTGAGGAAAGTGACCCAATTTATCCATGTTTTGAAGTTTGCTTTGGCTGTGTTCTTCCAGTTTGTTAGGATGATTTTTAGTGCTGCCGTCAGTAGGATGTCTATCAGGTCTCTCTCCTCTTTGCTGTCCAGGTCGTCCGTCATGAAGCCTGTGGCGAGGCTCACGAAGGTTAGCTTTAAATTCTTGTTGGTGATGTCATTGATAAAGTTGTTTACTTTCGCCCAGAACTACTTGACTTTGTGGCATTCGAAGGTTAGGTGTTCCAGGGTCCCTTCCTCTTTATCACAGTTCCAGCAGGTACACGTGTCTTTTATGCCTACTTTGTGGAGTCTTGCCGGGGTCCAGTATGCTCTGTGGAGGAGCAAGAAGTTACATATCTGATATAGGTTTCTAGAAACATCGGGCGAAGCCAACAACGACGACACAGAACCAATGCTGGAAAAACAAATAAAACATGATCTAGGTTCTAAATGCCCAAATTACATAAGTTACGAATGTTTCCATTTTTTATGCGGTGATGCCAATTTTCTGTTATGCCATTTAGCAGTAAAAGGTTCATGCAACATAGGGAATGCTATCTTCTAGGTTCCAAGATAGGTATTTCTGCGGAATTCTTGATGTATTCGACCAGGCTATTATCTTTAGCCTTTCTTTTGAATTGCAAAATTTAAAATCTTTATCATAACTAATCTTACAACTTGTAGTTTTTAAAAAGGATTTAAATTCTAGAGGCGGAGGGTAATTACTGACTCTTCCTGTGCACCAACAACTTTTAGTGCCAGAGAGAAGTCACAAGAAAAAGAAAATTTACCTATAATACCTCTAAAAATTTCATGACACTTGAAACCTCTTAGTGTGCATAACTCACTATTTTTTAACTGATATCCCCAATGGAGAATCCTGGCTAACCCTTGAATAAAGGAGCTTGTCAAAATTCCAGTCTAATAGCTGCTATTGAGACAAGAGTGTTAAAATTACATAACTTATGTAAGATCTGGCCTTCAGTCTTATCTAAAAATCTCCAGTCCTTCACTGGAATTGATTCAATACCATAAAGCAAAATCAGAGGAATTTTCGCATTAATGACAGTCAGCAGATGTAAAAAGTGTCTTCGACCCATTGCGCTATAGAAAATACACAGGCCATTTGCATGAGATGTCGCTTTACAAGAACTGTGTTCGATATGGGCTTTATTCTTCATATTGCCTGCCATTACTCTCCCTAAATAGAGGAAGGATTCTACCACCTCCAGCTGTTCAGGGCCAATTTTCAACTTAAAATTACATAATTGTCTGCTTCTGCTGCATTTCATAATTAAAACTTTACTTTTAGAAACATTAATCTTCAAGAAGTGTGCTATCATATATTTCTGTAATAACATCAGCTTTTTATTAGCCCATTGTGGTTAGATCCATCACTGCTATGTCATCTGCATAGACGAAGCATGCACACATGCCTATCTTCGGTGCATCTCCCTCTAAATGAGAAAAGCATTCAGGAAGATCTGCTACATACAAGGAAAAATGCAGCTGAGCTAATAGACAGCCTTGTTTCAGACCATTCTCTGTAAATATTACAGATGATACGCCTTGATTTCCTCCCCATTAATATCTGGCACCATGTTTTAAAGTGTAGGGCAATTATTAAAGATAACAAAGGAGTAGGCACTCCCATTTTATATAATTTTCTCCACAATAGTGGCCGTTCTACCTTATCAAAGGCCGTTGAAAAGTCTATAAAGGCCGTATATACATTTGACCTATGATAAATTGTGTATTTCTCCTCAATTAACTTCAACATGGCGATGGTATCCAGGGTGGAGTGATTTTTCCTAAATATAGGGAGGACCTTCTTCTTCACCACCCATTCAGTGAGGTGATCAAGAATACTACGAGCAAATATTTTTCCCGCCACATCTGAAAGAGCTATTTGCTGGTAGTTACCGGATGATGTCTATGGCCCTTTTTGTACAGAAGGATTAGAATACTTCCAGACCAAGATGGAGGCGTCTTCCCCTACAAGTAGCAAAAATCAAACAGTGGAGTTAGATAAGTAGCCCACAACGTAGGTTGCTTTTTTAATTACTGTCATGGGAATTTCAACAGGACCCATTGCTCCTGAGGCTCTAATGTTTTAAATAAATCCTACCACTTAACTCAGGAATATTAAATTAATACAGTACGGCAAATGCAAGGCCGATATGATTAGGATTCGCAGAGTAAAGTTCTACCAGATGGGATTTCCATTCCTCTTCATTAATTTGAATGGGGAGTGATTTTACTCTTGTGCCGCAGCTATCAGCAATTATTTCCCAATAGCTTTTAGAGTTATTTTTTGAGGCTGCTTCTTTTAACTGTACTCAATCGTAATCTTCCTTTATTTGCTTTATGTAACGTTTTTTCCTCTGTCTTTTCCTCTTTAGAAGATTTATTATTTACTACATTCGAAAGAAAAATTCAGAAACTGAGCCCTCACTAATTTATTTATATCCCTATTTAAATACAGTATTGGGTTAGAATGCGGTCTTCGGTTAGCTGGAACGTACAAGGATTTACATGTTGTAGCCAAAGTACTTATATTGCGACAAAAGGCTTCAAATAAATTGAATTGAAGAGACTAACATTCAGCCATTATTAAATGCTGCTGATCTTCTATCAGATCTGTTAAATTCTCCTTTCATTTAGAGGTAGCTAAGATATTCAAATGGATTCTACCATTTGTTGCATTAAAGCCTACTGTGCTATCTTTGAAATTCCAGGAATTTACCTTAGCACAAGTAGACTCAAATTTAGAACAAATCAACATCCGATTGCTAAAATCATTTCCCAAAACTTCCATACTCATAAGCTTACAAAAGAAATATGCAGAAACAATTAGATGATCTATAATAGTTCTCCCAGTAGGCGCCTTATGTGCATATTTTGCTGGTATATCATTTTCTAGCCTCCCATTGGCAATTATAAAATCCAAACTTCTCAGACTCTCACGTAATATAGCTCCTCTTTTCTCGGTCCAGCTATTGTTCCAGAACTGAGCAGGGGGAATGTTTAAGGCTTAATGGAAATAAAAACAAATAGATCTTTTAATAAGTAAGAGTAAGATGCATCAGGAGGTAAATATGCATTTACAATCAGTAGAGTATCTGGATGGTCTTGATCACCCTTAAAATCTAGCTTTATTGCCTGAATTAAATTAGAGGCACGAAAGAATACTTTATATGACCATCTAAGACTTGTACTTAGTAATATAGCAATACCTCCTTTAGCATGTCCTCTATTCACAGAGAGCACAGGACGGCTCAGCACTACATAGTCCTCAATTGACCAGTTCAGTTCAATAAGCTTTATTCGATTATTGTAAAACAATCATAAAAGCACATCAAAAAGGCTTAAAAATGAACAAATACATTTCATGCCATGCTATTAACATATACATTTCAATTAATTTCAGTTAGTTATCAGAAATCATGACTATAAAATCAATTTAAAATCGTATACTTTTCCTGGCAGCAATTGATCGTAAGATATAAGTTGCAGTAAAAAAACAGATATCTGGCTCTTGAAGTGTAAACAACGTACTCATAGCAGCATTCACAGTTAAAGATCAGTATTTTTTTAACAGAGGTTTAAGAAAGGCGATACGAAAGTGCAAATACAAATCACAAATGAGGAGAAAGTGCAATGTGCTCTGTTTTGTAACACCATCACATGGGCACGGGGCGACAGGGAACTTTTTTACACATGGAAATGCTACTAGATGATGAACAATGCCTAAGCGCATTCTGGTAAGAACAAATCGATGTGAAGTTCTAGTAACCATGCTTAAATATTGTTGAAACCCCTCAGTTCTCAGATAGGAATTATAAAGCTTATTTGTTGTTAGCTGCCCATTAATCTTTTGGCGTTCATGCACTTTCTTCTTCAAAAATATATATTTCATTTCCTTTTTAGGAATAGCAATTGCACTACTAGGGTTTTCCATAATATTTAAATTAAATAAATCCTTAAATGTAGACACTACATATTTGAGCCAAGGGATCTTTAAACAGTTGTCTAGTCGAAGGCAATCGTTAATGATACTTCTATTAAAGATTGATTCTTCCTTTGACCATATAGATCTCCAGACCAGCAATGTTCTCAGCCCAATTAAATCAGTCAAGTAATTGAGCCCCACTTCATTGTGCATTAGATCAGAGGAGGCTGACATAGGTAAACAGAATAACCTTTTAAGGAACCTGTTTTCCTTTGTTTGTAAAGCTTCGTGATGATGGTGGCCCCATACTCCCGCTCCGTAAAGTGCTATTGAAGTGCATCTAGATTGATAAATGTGCAACATATCAATTGACCAGTTCTTTGAGATCCAAGGGACGTATTATGAAGAACGACGTTAAAAATTATCGCCGGTTTAGTGGCAGAAAACCGCCGCTAAAATGGCAATAATGGGCTTGCTAATATGCCCTTGAGAATTGCAATAGAAGTCAATGTTCTGGTGTGAACATGGGCTTCTATTGCAATTCAGGCAGGGCATATTATCCAGCCCATTATCGCTGCTTTAGCAGCAGTTTTCTGCAACTAAACCTGCAGTACTTTTAACACTGTTCTTGATAATATGCTCCCAAGTCTCTTGTAGACATATTATGTCAACACTCTGCTTTTTCAAAAATAGTTTATTTTATTGGTGCTTAAGCTGGCTGCGTTCCATGAAATCAATTTGTGACTCTTGCTAGGAAGAGTTCCCATATTTTAAGCCTGAGGATCTATTTGTATTTAGGGCCCCTGCTGCCAAACTGCTCTTCTTATCTTCCTCATCTTGAGACGGAACATAGTGGTTCTTTTTTTCTGTGAGAAGCGAAACTCTCCTTCCCCCTTTGCCAAGGGAAACCTGAAATATACTCTCCCCAGGTGGGGCAGATCCCTTATGGGGATATCTGGAAGGGTATTAAACTGCTGATTATGAAACACTTTTTTTAAGGCTGGTTCCTCGTCAGGTACCAGAACATCAATGCCAAAGCATTGTAAATGTTCACTGTTCAACATTATCAGATGAGATGCAACTTTAGATGCAAATGTTACTCTTGTTCCCCTAGGATTATTATATTTTTGAACCTGAACCAGGGCAAGGTCATTACACTAAATCATTTGAAGGTCAGGAATTTTGGCAAAGCAACAAAAAAAGACCTGTTCTTATATGGCTCATAATCAAAAATGAAAGAAAATCTAAAATATAAGGTACAAAAGGTAAGTAATGAACTTGACAAGTTACCTCAGGAACAATTTCATTAGAATTATAAATAACATTAGTACCTAAGGAGGAAGCAAATAATGTAGCATTGGGATTCAGGTTTCTCTGTACTATAGAAGGACCATTTGGATCTGATACGGTTACATTGTGAGAGGATTGAAGTGGGGCCCAAGGATTCAATAAAGGTGAATGAGGTCACAATAAATTCATTTCTGCTATTCTGTCTTCCTTCTTTATAGTGTTCGAATCAGAGTTCAATTATAAATTTACAATTAAATAGGGTCGAAGCTTAGCCTCTTTTTATTTATCCTCCAACGTTTTCCCCCTTTTTACCTTCCTCTCCTTCTTGCCAACAATGTTATTTTTGTTCTTAATTTCTTTTTCTTTAGAGGGGGAGCAGCCAGTTTATAATTCCCCCACTATGGGATGCTCAGTAATTTTTACACCAGTTTTTAGGAAAATAGGAAAGACTTTTTGTGTTGAATTTGATATTTCCCTCTTTGGTTGCAGAAGGGTGCAGAAGCAGTTACTGGAACAGAGTCCTCTTATTCGAAAAGCTGATGTAGGGAAGAAAGCTGTAATTCGTTGAATATATCTACATTTTCTTTATCTTTCAATTTATTTTTATTTTCTCTACTAAGAGAGGGCTTACCAGCCTGACCACCGATGTCTCGCCCTTTAGCGTAATAGAGAGAACATGTTTGAGTAGGTTTGATTGGAATTGTCCTCCAAGGACAGGGGAGAAGGGGTCCCCTTAGCGGGATTGGGCACACAAGAAGGAAGTAGTGAGGTTCGTGATTTTCGACTTCGCTTCGTCGTCAGCCGCCATTTTGTGACAGCCGCCATTTTGTGTTGCCCTCACTCAGGCGACACGGCGAGCATAGTGTTTTTGCCTTTTCAGCTGCTCGCCTCTCCTGTTAAAAAGTAACCCTTTGTCCTTGTTTATGAAACCGGTGTCAGGGACTGGCTGAGTTAGTTAATCCATGTCTAGACTGATTGATCCTTGTCTTAGTTTTCTGTTTGGGTCCCACCATTCTTCCTTTATTTTATCTTGTTTAACTGGCCTTCACTATTCTCTCCGTGCATTCTCTTGTTACACAACTGTCCTTTGAGGCTCGCAAATACGTCCTGCCACCTGCAAATTGAATTACATGCACTAGCATTGATTAACTTGAGGAGATGGGAGAACGCGGGGTCTGAAAGAAGGGCGTACACGAGATACTCGATAGCTTGTTTTCGAACTTTTCGCATTTGTCAGTTTTGTATGTTTTGGGAGTGGGTATTGTAAATATGTATGGTATAAAAGACTGTTCACCACTGCTTCACCACATTTTCCGCACATTTAGGAATACCTTCATTCTGCCATACTGGAGCCAGAAGCTTGCATATTCCTTTCGCACTAATATGCGCTGGACCATGCTCCATAGTAACTACAGGTAGTACATAGGCATCTGGTAACAACCATCATTGGTGTTCCGACAATTCCGTCCAACATCTTGTCTCATCCAACATTCCCGTACTTTCTCTCCACTTGCTTAATTCCTTCTCAGTCGCTTCTGCTTGAATCATTTTCACACTTTCCACTGTGTCCTCACACATACCTCCTTCTCTGACCCAGTTCGCAGGGCCTGCAACATACATATGGCTCTTAACATTTCTCGCTGTTTCTTTCGCTACTTTGTCTGCAAATGCATTCTCACGACCCACATCATCAGTGATCCTTTTATGCGCACTGCACTTTACAATCGCTATTTGGGTAGGCCAGGCAAGTGATTCAAGAAGGTCAGTAACCAACTGACCATGCTGTATTTTAGTCCCATGGGAAGTAAAGAATCCTCTTTCCTTCCACACGCGACCGAAACTATGAGCCACACCAAAGGCGTATTGGCTATCAGTGTAAACAGTCACTCTCTTTCCTTTTGCCAACACATATGCTCTCGTCAATGCAATCAACTCAGCTGCTTGTGCTGAATTGTGTGTAATACGTGCAGTTTCTACTACTGTATGCAAAGTGGTAACAGCGTAGGCTGCAGTCGTATCACCATTAGGAAGTTTAAAACACGAGCCATCTACCCATAGGATCCCATCCGGATCCACGAGAGGTGTATCCTTTAAATCTATTCTGCCTTTAGTTTCCTCCTCTGTTCAGAGAAAACAATCATGCTGATCTTGTGTACCCTTCTCTTCTGGAGTAGGTAACAACGTTGCTGGATTCAAAACATTGTATCGTTTGATGTGTATGTGGCTTGCTAAAAGCGTCAACTCATACCCAGACAAGCGAGCACTCGTGAGATGTTACGTTTTCGTTCTGTTCAAAAGAGTGTCTCCTGCATGTGGTACCATAACAACAAGAGTGTTATCTAATACCAATCCAGCAGATTGACGAATAGAGATCGCCGCTGCTGCCGTTGCTCTGAGACAACTAGGCAATGCCTTGGCTACTGGATCCAAAGTAGCCAAAAAATAGGCACATGGCCTTTGTTTGTCTCCAAATTATTGTATCAAAACTGACAATGCACAACCTTCTCGTTCATGCACGTAGAGTGAAAAAGGCTTACTATAATCTGGAGTGCCCAACACAGGAGCACAACACAAAGCAGGACGTAAATCAGAAAAACTCTTCTGACATTCATCAGTCCAAGGAAGAGGTTGGGGTGTGTCTTTCAGAGTAAGTGCCAACAGAGGTTTAGCTAGTAAAGAAAAATTCGAGATCCACTGTCTGCAATAAGAGGTAATGCCCAAAAAGGCACGTACTTCCTTTTGCGTGGATGGTACAGACATTCGTGAAATTGCATGGATACGTTCTGGGGTCAATCGCCTTCCCTCCTTCGACAAGAGATGACCTAAATAGGTAACCTCTTGGCGGCAATATTGTAACTTAGAAGGTGACACCTTATGCTGTAAATCAGACAAATGTTGCAAAAGCAAAACAGTCGCATTTTTACATACATCTTCTGAATCAGCAGCCACTAACAAATCATCCACATACTGAATAAGAGTAGCACCGGGAGGCAAAGAGAAAGCATCCAATTGGGATTTCAAAGCTTGGCTATAAATGGAGGGACTTTCACAATAGCCTTGAGGTGCACGTTGAAATCTAAAGCTTCGGCCTCCAAGAGAGAAACCAAAGAGATCCCTACTTTCCTCAGCAATAGGAATGCTAAAGAAAGCATTCTTTTAGATCGATAACTGAGAACGAAGCAGCCGAAGCAGGGATCATTGTGAGCAAAACAGTAATATCTGGGACAACGGGAAACTGAGGGACAACAATTTTGTTGACCTCTCGAAGATCAATCACAAAACGATACACAGGTGGTTTAGAGGGATCCATACGTTTAAGAACAGGCAAAACAGGACTATTGCAAACATTTCCTCTCGTTTCTTCGACAACACCTTTCTGAACCAAATCATACACAATGGCCAACAGAGCTCTTTCACCATCGCTAGAAATCTTGTACTGAGGAATACGTGGCAACTGAACATCTGGCTTGACAGTGATCACGTAAGGTGGAATTTTGAGCAAACCAACATCATTTGGACCCGTGGCCCAAAGCATAGCAGGAAGTGAACGCAATTCAAGTGGTAGTTGATCTTTAGACAAATACATAGGAGAAATCAATTTATCTCCCAACGTAAGATGTACACCAGAGGGGGAACAATACAACGTTGCATGTAGACGTTTCAATAAAACCAAACCCAACAAATTCTCACCGCAACCAGTTGTTAAAATGAGCGGAGCTTCCAAATCATAAGGACCAATAGAGATGGGTAAAGGACATGAAACTGGGTTGCTAACTGGGGCTCCAGAGAATCCTACAGAAACATTCGTTAAGCCAGACAAAGGTGCCCCAGGGAGTTTGGAGTGAATAATAGAACTTCTCATTGCACCAGTATCCAAAAGAAACGGCTCTGAAACACCCAATGTAACAACGTTAACATAAGGCCCATCCTGATCCACTGGAAATGATACCACTCCCTTGCTTTGTCTACGGCTGTCCTAGCTAGTAGAAAAGTCAGAGTTTTAATTCTCAATACAATAATCGTCATTGTAATATTGTGCAGACTGAGAATTCTGCTGATCAAAATAATTCATAGTATTCTGAGGGGGTAAGGAACGCTGTCCTTGAGACGGCGCACCTCGCCCTCTACCCCTAGATGCTGACTGAAAACCACCACAACCTCGTGGCCCTGATAGTCCACCATTATGCTGCAATAAAACCGGACAACTACTTTTGAAATTACCTTCCTCTTTACAATAGGCACATTGATTAGGACCCAATGGAGGTCACGGAACAAAAGGTGCCGGTCTCTGTAATAATCTCCGAAACTGCAGAGGCTGTTGCAACTGGCGCTGAGCAGAACGAGGGGGATAGGCTTGTTGCAAAAGAACCTTTGTTTTCAACTCTTTAGTCTTTTTCTCTACTTTATCCTTTTCTTCCTTATCCCTATTCACGTAATACTGAGCAGTGGCTAATATCTGTGCAGATGAAGAAACAGCCCACGAACTTTCGGAGTCTTTCAATTTATGCGATAATTCGGGAAGTAAATTAAATACAAATTTATCCACAAATAATCGCTGTCCACCCTCCGTACTCATATCTTGACCACTGTGGTCGATGAACGTTTCCTCGAAACGAGTAAAGAAATCAGAGACACTCTCATCTTTCTTCTGTTTGGACGCAGCTAACTTATCCCAATTACCTCGGAGGGCAGGCATCATCGTTTTCATTAGAGCTATTATTCTACCAGGCAATTCAGTGATCAAAGCATCGGGTTTAGCACCACCTACTTGTTGCGCATCTGCAGCAGTTAAAGCAGCCCAATCACCAACCAAAGCTTGATCGTGATCTTCCTTACGAATCCGAGCCCATAATGCTTGAGGGACTACATTACCCATCAACAAATCAATATCTGCCAAATTCCTAAAGCACGCATCAACAGTCTGGGACAATTCTTTGTAATACCCAGCAGGATTCTTACGAGGATCCGGTAGAGACTGTTTAAGCACCAGAACTTCAGAACGTTTCCAAGGGACATGTACCCATATATGCTGGAAATGAGCTGGGATAGGCGGATTAGCAGCCTGATCCCCTTCCCTCCATATTGGAGGTACTTCTCGCATAGGATAGTGTTTCACTTTATGCCTTACTGCAGGATCTGGCTCAAGAGAAGCTTGAGAGAAAAAGGAAGACCTAAAAGCGATAAGTGTTTGAACAGCATTCTCGACATCGGAACCCACATTAAGAGCCTTATCAAAGCTAGCCTGTATATCAAACAACCCTGAGGAGGTAAATCCAAATCCATATCACCCCATCCTTTAATCAGAGTATTACACATAACATTAAAAGCATATCTCTGCGTAGGCGCATTCCACAGAAGAAAAGTATCCAAGATATTGCGCACATTATACAGTGGACCACTCATGATCCAATTGTGAGCGAGAGAGTCCAACCTAATTCGTTCGTCAGTATCCGGAATTTGACTACGGGATTGTTTGCGGGCCGAAGCAGGAGTCAAATTAAGAGACCCGAAGAAAGGCGACAAAAGACCGGAAACGGTATCAACTAATCGCTGACGAGCTGTAGGAGAATCCGACAGTAAGACTGGAGACAACGTGTTAAGCGCGGCAGGAGAAGAACTATCAGTGGTAAACGAAACTGACGGTGAAGGAGACTGAGGTACAGAAGTCGGTGGCATAGGAGGTGGAGGTGGAATTACTGGAAGAGGCAATTGCGGAGGAACCGGAATAACTGGTTGGACAACAGGTTGCTGAACAACAGGTTGCAATGGAGGTGCATTAGCACCTAATACATAAGACGGGGTAATCGCAACAGATGAGACATTAAAGGATCTTCATCTTGCTCTCTATTCTTTATGGGAGGAGGCAACACCGGATAACATCTATCTATTGCCATGCGATGCTGTTGTTCTGAAATGTCAGTCATTTGATCAATTTCATTATTTTTAAACTGTTGAGCAGCCTGTAGGATCGTCATATCCTGTGCTTTCTTATCTTTTTTCGCTTGTTTAATTTCTTTCTGTTTGGCTTCCTTCCGCCAGTGGCGGAAAGAGTCAAACATTGCCGGCCGGGCTTTTCGCTTAAATAAAATTGCTTCTAAATTATCTAATATATCAGGCTCAAAGCTACCATTCTATGGCCACAGCAGAACACCATCTTTCTTCGTATATCGAATCCATGTGTCATTAAAAATAATAGGACCAAGACCATGTTTTGAATAGAGCTCATAAGTGGGAGTTCCAACCGGAGGAATTGGACAAGAGTCCTCTAGCTGGGAATCCCTATTACAACTAAAACAGCAAAATCTTTTAAACTTACTAAGTCCAGGCATTTCGTAACGAACTGGACTATTTCTCAAACTTCAAGGGGTTTAAGGCAATTATCACAGCACAAACGTACTTACCCCTTGGCTTCGACTAATGCATTTGTCGAATAAAAACCAAAACAAAAGAGTGGGAGCTACCCACGTATACTTAACTAAATATTTTCTCATGCCAACAGGTGTCCGTCTAACGTCTTGCGATACCAATCATCACCAGAGGGCCAAGGCAGGGCGACGGTCAGGGCAGCAGTCGTCTGCAGCCGTCGGAAAGGAGTAGCCGCACTGAAAAAAAACCTTCGGTCCACTTTCGACATGCAGGGGTCGCTTGACGTGGTTCGCGAATCCTCCAGAGTTTTCTTGCGAGGCTTCTCACGATCTTCGGGCTGAACCGCTACCACGTTGGGACGCCAATTGGAGAACTGGGCCTTATGGGCCTAGCGGCGCAGGGCACACCTGAAATCTCCGGGTTCACCTGCCTTATCAGACAGAGACACAAGACACTCCGTTAGGCGTAGAAAATCAGGTTTATTAGCTGCAGTTAAGCACAGTTGTCCAAGAAGTTACAGAAAGTAGATTCTTAGGAGACGGCCACTTCATTCCGTGGCGAACAGTCTTTTATACCATACATATTTACAATACCCACTCCCAAAACATACAAAACTGACAAATGAGAAAATTTCGAAAACAAGCTATTGAGTATCTCGTGTACGCCCTTCTTTCAGACCCTGTGTTCTCCCCTCCCCTCAAGTTAATCAATGCTAGTGCATGTAATTCAATTTGCAGGTGGCAGGACGTATTTGCGAGCCTCAAAGGACAGTTGTGTAACAAGAGAATACACGGAGAGAATAGTGAAGGCCAGTTAAACAAGATAAAATAAAGGAAGAATGGTGGGACCCAAACAGAAAACTAAGACAAGGATCAATCAGTCTAGACATGGATTAACTAACTCGGCCAGTCCCTGACACCGGATTCATAAACAAGAACAAAGGGTTACTCTTTAACAGGAGAGGCGAGCAGCTGAAAAGGCAAAAACACTATGTTCGCCGTGTCGCCTGAGTGAGGGCAACACAAAATGGCGGCTGTCACAAAATGGCGGCTGACTACGAAGCGAAGTCGAAAATCACGGAACCTCAGTAGGTCTGCTTTACCATGCGAGGGTCTTCAATCAGAGGCTATGAACTTAGTCGAAGCCAGAAGTGAATCCAGGATATAATCAGAATTAGAATTAGTAATTAGAATTACTTACTGATTTCTCCATTAAGGATGAGATAGAAGACAAAACTCTTTCCAGACAGAGTAAGGATTCAGACATCAACATTTTTGACTCTGGATTATTAATTAAAGGATGAAAACTTGAAGACAAATCAGGAGTACCAGACCCTCTTAAATTTAATGTACTAGTTCCACTGGGTGTGCTACTAAACAACTGCATCTTAATAGGGAGATCCCGAGGGAAATCCCGTGGATTTGAGGAAAGCGAGCTGTCACGTTTGAGAATCCTGAATGACTCCAAAATAGGTGCCTGTAAAAACTTTGGAGTCAAATGTACATTAATATTAAGGTCTGGGAGCGTAAAGTCTTCCCGTGTAGGGTCTCCCTCTTTTGTGTCTCGACGAAGTCCACCTTCAGGTTGGGTAACACCATTAACAAGGGAGTGGATGGTGAGATTTGCCAACAAAGAGTCTACCGTCCTAGATTTAGGGCCAGACATATCCACCTTCAATTTTAGGAGAAAGGGTAGTAGGTTTTACTGGATATGATTTCCCACGATCCACTTTAACCTCTCCAGGAGCTTTAGATTTAGACTCCAGCATCGTAGTGTTTGAGCTTATCTCTTTTTTTAGTAAAGAAGGTGGAGCTAGCATTAAAACCTTTCAAAGAGCTTATTTCTACTGAAACATTCCTTAAAGGATCAGCTTTAGTTTCTTTGCACGCTCTTATATATATCAATCTTTCAGAGCATAATTTCTTTGCGGTCATTTCTTAGTCAAACCTTGATGGTAGCCGCACTTGCAGTAACAGCCCTATGCAGGCACTTGCGTAACCCCCAGGGAAAATGGAGGAAAACAGGTAAGCTGTGCAATGATGCAGTGGTGATCTAAAAAGGTCTGGAAAGGCGATGGCGATATACAGAGTGTTGCACCCACTGGCTCACCCTTGCTGTCACATGGTACCACCACCATTTCTATCTTGACCTTGCTTTTGCAGCTCCCTTTCAGCCCCTCAGCACCCCTCCATGCTTGTACTTTCTGCTGGTAGGCAGAAGCTGTTGACAAAATTTGTAAAAAATGAGCCTCGATGATCTCTCCAAGTGGAGGGTAGCAGGTAGGCAAGCGGGGACAACACTGTACACCTATAGGCCGCACCTGATCCTAGTCGGACCACCTCCACAGGCTACAGGGTCACACTTTTAGGGGCCACCTGCTAATGGTGGCTGCACTTCCTAAAACCTCTGCTCCCAAAGGTTCGTAACACTTACGGGTCGAATCAGTGGTCTCTCTGTCCATCTCTGTGATGTAGGAGCCCAATGGGCGGGGGGGCTCACTCACTTGCACGCTCCTCCACTCCTCTGCACTGTCTCCATTCACTTATGTCCCAAATCACAGCTCTCTCGAGCATTTCCTGCTCGTTCTGCACTTGCACTACAGAACAGAGCTCCAAGCGGCAACAGGGCTCAATGTTCTTTGTTTCGTTAAGTGTTGTTGGTGCTAGGGCTCATGAGCACTGTCCTGCTCACTCAAGCATGCAAAGCCCCAAACTCCAAACAACGTTGGAGTTCAGTAACACAAGGGCTCTTGTTTCCGGCCACAACCGTCGCTGTGCAGGAGGCTCCGACTACCTTGTTTTTCTGCCGGTTTGGACAGACGGTTACGATTTCACGTTTTTGGAGACCTCCGCTCGTGCCCTTTGGAGATTCCCCTGATGAAGGGCAACTGGAAATGCTCAAAATGCACTGGGAATTGTTTAACCATAGTGGGCAGTGTTAAATCATCATTCAGTCCATGCAGAACAGCTTATTCTCATTCGTGTGATGGACTTGTGTTCGCACAATAAAAACTATCGAGCAACATTCAGCGCTCCAGTGATGATTGCATGAAGGACTTTTTTGCATTGTGATTGTTGCTTCTGGATTCAGTCGATGGTCACACTGTGTTGAAATTTGTTCACCAATCCAATTTAAATGGTTTACACTACCTTCGAGAATACCAGCAGTGCATCATGTGTCTAGTTTTCCCTTTCACTTTCTAAAAGTGGCATTTTAAACACACAATTTAAAAACCAACTTCACTAAAAGATTTATTTTTAAATTTGGAGTTCCGGGAACCCAAACTCCAAATCTCTATCTCTTCCCAATTGAAAGTTACACGTGTAAGATGTTACAAGGCAATGATAACATATGGGACAGATAGTCCTTGCAATTGTGAAAAATGAAATGGGCAGTATTTCACTATCAGCACATGTTAAACACACCAGTGCATGTCCTAACTTATAGATACCCTGTCCATGGGGCTACCTCAGGTCTACCTTAAGGGTGCCTTACATGTAGAAAAAGGTAAGGTTTGGGCCTAGTAGGTGGATGCACTTGCCAGATTGACATGACAGTCTAAAACTGCACACACTGAGACATGGTTACAGGGCTTTTCTCATGTGGGTGGCACAATCAGTGCTGCAGGCCCACTAGTAGCATTTGAATTACAGGTCCTGGGCACACACAGTGCACTTTACTAGGGACTTACCAGTACATCAAATATGCCAATCATGAATAACCAACCAGAATCACAATTTACACAGGTAGGACTTGCAGTTTAGCACTGATCAGCAGTGGTAAAGCGCCCAGAGATCTAAAACCAGGCAACACAAAATGGAACACACAGTCAAAAAAATGGTAAGAAGTAAAAAAGACAGAGGAGAAGCACGCCAAAGGTGCCAGGTCTAATGGGCATTTTAATAACTATTAACTGTTAAATAAAATACTTTATATAGACAATCAAGTTAATTAAAGTGCTAAGTACAAGAAACAACTAATTGTGCAAACATAAATAGGTTAAAATTACATTTGTATAAATCAGCAGCATCTCAATGTGCAATTCAGGTGATTCAGTTGCTTCATATGGAGCATAAAACACATACATTCATGATGTACTATATTTAAAATATGCCAAGCTAGTGCTGTAGATTTTTAACAGTGAGGTTACTACGAATTCTAAGATCTAGGTTAGACCATATTGTGTTAGTTCAAACCTGTAGCTATGATAGTCATATGTCCTAATGTAAGCAGGTCTGTTTGCAGTGAGTTAAAATAATTTGGAACGTCTGAGGTAAAAGTTAATGGCATTTCATTACAGTTGATGCATCCACATGATGAACAAGTCAGTCAAGAGCCTAGAGATATTGCTAAAGTGCAAGAATTTTAAAGTGCTGGAAGATAAAAATATAAAAATACTGAATGGTCATTAGTGATGCAGCGAAGACTATATCACAAATTGACTCTAAGCTACGTGTTTCTAATTTGACAGGATAATAATGGTTCATCTAGGGTGGTCAGAATCCAGTAATAAGCTCGAGTTCACCCATACAATAGTGTGCCAATATACCTAGTATCCTGCCCTTTGATTCCCACAGTTTTTAAGAATTTACAGTGGCAGCCCCCAGTGCTGGACAGGCATCTCATCATTTTAATATCGATAATAATATTAATAAAAATCCCTTATAACGCACATGGCTACTTCAAACCAAAGCATCCCAGTGCTGGGGAAAGTAACCCAGATCCCCAACACAGGAAGCTATGGTAAAAACATGGCCCATTAGGTTGACCTGAACAGCCTGGTTTTAGCTTTTTAGTGAACAGTGGTTCTGAAGATTCCTGTCTGATTGTAAGAGGCAGGGAGTTCCATCGTTTGGCTGCTAAAAAGCTAAAGGAGCATCCTCCGATCCACACCCTTTTGACCATTGGGTCTGATGCTAGTAAAGACCCAGCAGATTTCAACCTTCTAGTAGGGACATAGAGCAATAAAGAAAGGGTGCAGATAGTGGGAACTGACCCTTGATCCTAAGAAGTCTGTGGCAGTAACACATGGCTTTGTAGGTAAGACATTTCTTAAGTCGTAGCCAATGCAATTTTGAAAGAGAAAACCCTAAAGAGAACGAGGACCGCCAGAGGAGGTTCGGTAGCAGATTAGCTGTGGCATTTTGTACGGACTGAAGTCTCATCAACCGAGACTGCGTACCTCCTAGATAAAGAACATTACAATGGTCCAGCCTTGAAATAACCATGGCCTGGACTACTGTCTTTCTGGCAGCCTCATTGAGGAATACAAGAATCTTACTAAGGGTTTTTAGAATCCCGAAGTCTTGGTCTGCTAAGGCTGTGATCTTACTATCGAAGGAAAGCTTAGTATTTAACCCAATGCCAAGGTTCTTGACTTTCAGCTTAGGAGAAGGCAAAGGGCTGAGCACGTCTGGCCAGCAGGCAGAGGACCAAATTGATGGCTAGTTCCTCTAAGATAAGGACCTCAATTTTTCCTGCTTTTAATTTAAGACAACTGAGGTCCAACCATTGAGCCATCTCCGACAAACAGGCCCTTAGCAGTGCAACAGTGTCATTTTCATTCTGTGATAGGGTGATCACCAATTGCGTATCATCAGTGTACGTAATGATATTAAATACGTAACGCTCGACAATATCAGCCAGCGGGCACATATACAGATTAAATAATGTACGGCTCAAAGATTCGCCCTGAGGCACCCTCCGCTGCAATGGGAAAACTGGGATAGAAAAGGTTTTAACGACACCTGAAAGGATTGAGCTTGGAAAATGGAAGCTAGTCCCTGCAATGTAGTATCCCTGACACCCCTTCTCCACAATCGTTCAAGCAGAAGGTTGTGGGACATGGTGTCAAAAGCTGCACTGAGGACTTACATCAGCACTGCTGCTGTATTACTCCTCTCCATGACATGTCAGATAGACTCTGATGCTAGAAGCACTGCTGGCTCTGTGCTATAAAGGGGCAAAAGCCCAACTGGGTCAATACAGTTTACAACATCGGTATGCGTTGGGAGAAGTCCCATCAACAATCCTTTGCCATTGTACATTGGTAATTTCAGGTTGTGATTCATCCTAATTTACTTTGATCCAAATAGATTGGCAAAGCAATTTACCCTTACTAAATATACATGTGCTCAGTGGGTGGGCGGTATTAGTGTTGTTCATGTCTTTGAAATTTGCAAGTTTTGATCAGCTCCACATCCCCTAACTTGCATAACAATCTTGGAAATCATAATTTTCTGGAGGTATGTGAAGCTGAATGAACTCCTGCCGAGGTAGCATTCACGTGTTTTTGGCAAGTTATTAACTTTATTAGGACCTGTCCCTCTCTGAACCAGTACTTGTCAGCACTTGACATTGGCAGCTTCAGAACCCAGAGCAATCCAGCATCCACATTTCATTTTAACGGGTTGCACAAACGGCATTCAGTAGCACAGAAGTGGGTTTATGACACCCTCCTGGGTGGGCGTACTGCGTAGCGGCATCATGATCACTTCAAGGATGTGCAACGGAACAGCCATTTTACTTTGGGGATAACATAATAGTCCATTACGGCAATCAGGGGAAGCGTACTTCTATGGAGCAGTGCCAAGAAGGGGCCATTTTATTTTGGGGATGTCAGAATATCCCAGTACAACAGACAGGGCAAAAGTACTTCTTTGGAGCAGCATCATCTGATAGTACTTGGTAGCAACACGTGTAATCGGCAGCAGTGTCTGTACATTGTGTCATCCTGTAATGTATTGATGCAATGCAACATCCCTTTAAGAGGGCCAACGGAGCCATCAAGAGGTCCAACGAAGCTGCAACATCGCAAGCATAAATGTGGAGCATAAGTGAAAATGCGGTTAGGATTAGTACAGTTCTCTGGGAGTCAGTAAATTGGGTGATCTGATTTTATTTTCGAACACACCATTTTTTGAAGGGGTGAAGAGTTAACTGGTGATATCTAAAATCTGTCCTGCAACATGTACTGAAGCATTGGAATTTAGCTCATCCGCACCTTGCGAAATTAGAGAACAGTACTGCATCCTTGACTCAATATTCACTAAGTGCATTTCCCCAAATTGTATTGTGTTTTCTCTTGTTTATTATCCCTGTAAATGTTATACTGTCATTAGTTACATAAACCATAATGGCAACAATTAACATGCCTTCTCCTTCTGTATTTTATCTGAAAATGGTGAACCACTTATACCATGGAAAAGATGGAAACATCTGTTTGATTCATACCTTGTAGCTATTGGAGGCAAACAGATTCCAGCTGCTAAGAAAGAAAAAGTTTTACTGCACAATTTAGGAGTTGAAGGTTGTAATATATATGACAGTCTTGAAACTATTTGAATAGGGAATGCTGAGGGGGAAGTAAGAGATGCTTATGAGGTGTCTTTATTAACGGAGAAACATTTTTAAACAAGAATGCCACAAATTATTCTCAAGAACGCAAGTGAAGAGTAAGAGTGTGGGGTATTACATAGCTTGTTTGCGTATATTGGAACGTAATTCTGAGTTTGATCCCCTGATTCACTTATTAGGGATCAATTGAAGCGGTGCACCAATAATATCAGGGTTCTGGAGAAAGTTACTGGCTAAGAATCCTGATCTCAGGGAGGCTATTACCATTGTTTAAAGCGTAGAAAGTAAAAACACATGGGTGCATGAAATGCGAGCTGTGTCTTCTTCCTTGCAAGGTGACTCCACTAATCCTGCAGTAAATGAAATTGTGGGAGAGGGGAGACAAAGTGGCACCAACAAGGAAAACAAGAATAATAAAATTAAGTGCTGTCACTGTGGTAATCCTGGTAATTTGGCAAAAGTACTCATTGCTGTGCCAGGAATTCTGCTTGTAGGAAATGTGGAAAGAAAAGTCACTATGCCTGAATTTTTAAGGTTGATAAAGGTCAGGTTGTCAATGTGTATGTGAAGGTCTGAGTAAGATGGTGTTAACTATCAAGTCTAATTCAGGAGAAGTGGATGTGGGTCCCTTAACGATTGCCTGAGTGCCATATTAAACTTGATAATAAGTAAGTAGTTGTTTTAGCTCACCATATATGATGGTAGGGGATAAGAATTTGGTGATGAACAGATTACTCTGTTTCCCCCTGATATAAATCCTGCGAGTTATGGGGGCTCCAAAATTGAAACTTTGGCTATGCTGTTATGAGGATTACATTTATGGACAAGGAGACGGTAGGGGAAGGTGTATGTGGCAAAGCAAGGGGTTAATTTGTTATGTTGGTGGCTTCAATGTGACATGGGCATTATGTTAAACCCTAATGCTGTGCAACCGGTTATGTCTTTGTCAGAGGAACGAGAACATGGAGATATATTGTTGCGATTTCCATGTGTATTCAGTGGTAAATTGGGTCGCCTTAAAAAATTTGAACACAGAATTATTTTGAAGAAAAATGTTGTTTACTGTATTCATAAAATCACAAAAAATCCCAATTTCATGTTAGAATCATTTGGAGGGGAGATCAACAGGTTGATTGAGGATAGTGTAATTGAGGGAACTGAATCCTCTGAATGGCATGCTCCAGTTGTATTGGCATCAAAGGGTGAGGGCAAGCAAATTAGGATGTGTATTGACCGTAGAGATTTAAAATAACCATATCTGCATTGATTGTTAACCTCTCCCTAACATCTCTGAAGCTTTAACCATGATTAGGAGTGGCAACATTTTCAGTGTCATGGACCTTTCATCAAGTTAAATTGCTTGATGAGTCCATATACCTGACATCATACGTCACACCTTTGGGAGCTTACCACTTTATTAGGATGCCATTTGGGTTGGCAGTGGCATGTTTTCGGAGGATCATGAAAAAACTATTGAATGGGGTACCAGGCATACCTTTCTTTCAGGATGCATCCAGATTCATGGGAAAGATCTGGAGGAACTTGTGAAGGTGCTTGTGAAGGTGTTGGAGAGATTGTCGATGCAGGTTTGACACTTAAGAAAGAAAAATGTAAATTTCAAGTTAGTTTCATATCTGGGCCATACTATCTCCACTTAAAGGTTAAATTCAAGTTGGAGTTGCTTGACTCGATTCTTAAAGCACAGGCACCAGAAGACAAAGATCAATTGGGGTCTTTCCTTGGACTGGCGGAGTTTGACTCCAAGTTCATACCTAATTTTTCTCGGTTGGCCCAAACTATCTGGGCTTTGTTGCAGAAATGCTTGAGATTTTAGTTGTCTGACGAGTGTGGAGAAACGTTTGAGGCTATCAAAAATTGTATTGGTGGAATACCTACTCTGGGACACTTGATATTTCTAAAAAGACTATTTTAACCACAGATGCAAGCCTTAAGGAGCTAGGAGAGTAACTCTCACAGATTGATGGGGCGAGGAAAGCGTGGTAGCATTTGCATCCCATACACTCAAAGATGCAGAAGAATGGTATTCCATTATCAAGAGGGAAACTTTGGCGTGTGCATGGGCGATCAGACAGACATTTTAAATTCTATTTGTGGAGAATGCCGTTTGTGGTCATGTCTGATTATAGACCAATTAGTCTATGTATTTTCCACCAGGAAAGATGATGAGTTTATGCCCAGGATTATGAGATGGGTGGAGGGGTTGTTAAGCTGTAGAGTATGTCTAGGCTAGCGAAATGGAGTGAAACAAATCCTGACTGCACCAATGTTAGATCTAGTTCAGAGGCAACTATTAGTTCTGGTACTTGCAGGGCCGGCTTTAGGGTGCTGCGACCAACGTGGCCGCGTTGGGTGCTGACCTGAAGGCAGGGGGGGCCTCAGGGAGTCACTGTGTTTAGCACTAACGTACAATTTAAAAGCACCTCCTGCAGGGTTCCTTGTGTCCAGCTTTCAGACAGCAATACGAATGAGAATATAACTCTTTTTATTAATGTTCCTGCTTGACAGAGAGATCAGAGTTTTGTCTATTGGCAGTTTTGAATCCCCATAAAGTAGCTCAGGGGGGTATATGCCTGCTGCAAAGAACACATCTGTATTTTATGTGGATAGCTGAGTGGATTAGTAAAGCCAGTCTTTACCAGTACTTTAAAACAAATCAAATGTATGTGAGAGAAGGGCTATGGAGAGAAGAGGGGCACTTTTGCTCGGGGGTAGGGAGGTAATCAAAGGAGGAGACCATGGGAGAAGTAGCGCCAAAAAGATTGTTGCACCGGGCGCCACCAGCGCTAAAGCCGGCCTTGGGTGCATGTGAATGCAGTGTTCCACCGGATAATCACTGTGGTGGTTATGCTTTTAAATCAATTCCCAGACATACAGTGAGATGTTATGACAGAAGTAAATGGTAGCAAGAATATGTGGTATTGTAGTTATGCTACAATGTTGTAGTAGCAGTATATTTGCTGCTAAGATGTTGTAGTGACATGATACTTTGAGCTTTAAGTTTTGGGAGATATTGTTTTTTCCTTTTTAGGTTTAGTTCAATTTTTCATTATTTTGTGATTCCTGACAGTTGCAGATATATTATTTTGTAGTAATTGTTATTTTACTTTGTGTACTCATTTGCATCCCAGGTTAAATTGTTTTACATTTAATATTTTTATTGCTGTAAAAAGTTTCCTTTGTTATTGTGGGAATGGATATGTGTTGTGTTGAGCTTGGAATGCAGATATGTCATCTGTTCCCTGAGGGTACCAGTCATCTTAGAATGATAGGTCCGGAAGATTCCAGTATGACAGTTCAAGCTGGGGACTGAAGGAGTGTGACTGCTATCTCTCAGTTGGTGCAGACATATCCAATAAAGTTCTGTAAGGTACTTCCCTCATGTGTCTCTTCTTCGTGTGAACTTTACAACACATATACTTCAAACAAAGTATTTTCAGACAAAGTGAAAAAATATTTCAGTAGGAAATAAACCATCTTTCTCTAATATTTTTGTTCAACATTGGAACCAGACCTTAGTGAAGACACATGACAATTGAGATACCAACTCCCAAACCTTTAATGTTCAGAGTGAAAGTCTAAGACTTTAATCCTTTGCCCACAAGTGATTCATTCCTATGTTGGATCAAAACATAACTGTTCAGCGTTTTTTAGTTTTAATTGGCAACCATAAATATACTTTTAACTGTTTGTTTTTTTGGACAATTTCAGGGGGTTCTTAAAAACGTGCATTAAAGTCTTAGAACCAATTGTAACCATAGATTCACTTCAATTGTTTTTTTCAGAGAATTTCTGTGTTTTTGAATACATAATCCTTTTAGATTTGAACCCCTGGATAGTCAACCTCTGCTGTGCATTACATTCAGCTGTGCCAGGGGAATCTCCATGCTTCTTTCTATGCGTATGCTTCTTATGCTAGACAGTGACCCCCAACTATGCTGAGTAAAACAAATTGGGGGGGTAAAGACAGGAGAAGGACAGAGAGGTCAAAAGAATGAAATAGCAAGAGAAGTGAAGTTGAGGGAGAAGGGAAATAGAAATGAGGTGAAGAAATGCATGAGATACTTCCAGTAATTCCTCCTTTTTGGGAATGATGGAAAACAGACTAATCTGAGCCAAAAATACCAAGGGTACCACCACTACAAAACTCGTAAATCTTTATCCAGTAAACATTGGTTGTAATGAGCCCAGGACAGTAGATACCCACTGTGTTTGGTGAACCACAGAAGTAAACTTAGCATGGCTAGGCCCAGTAGTGAATAGTCTCCTCATCACTACTCTTCTGTCTAAACATCTACCTTCATTCCCAGTTTTCATAAGGATCCGTGACAGGTTACTTCCAGGATTACGGTGGTCGTTTTCATGACAGTGTTGTGTATCCTCTACAAATTATATGATCCAGTGGTGGAGTTTGGCACTGGCAGAGGCTGGTGCACATCTGAGGTATGCCCATATTTAGATATAGTCCGCCTGCAGTGTGTACTGAAATTATAGTGGGGCACCTATGAGCAGTGCACAGTCCCTATAAGTATGAAAACCCCCATCAATGTGCACAGTTGTAACCTCCCAGCTATTCTTACCTTTGTTTCAAAAGCTCCCCTGCATCTATAACTTTTTGGTAAGAAATGTTGGGATTCCTGATCATGAGTGAACCCTCAAACTGCTGCTCTGCTGCCCAGAGAAGCGGTTGATGTGCCTGGAATATGATGTAGGCCTTTCATTGGGTCTATCCAATTTCTAGTCTGAAGGGGGGTAGCCCATGCCCTTTCTACAGGCACTAAATGGTTCTGGTTTTATTAGTTTTGAGGTGCATTAGCCCTCCTTTTAAATTAAGTATAGTGGTCCTGAGCAGATGGAGAACCTTTATTGATTTATGAGTATAAATGCTCTCAAACATGAGAATAGAATGTTCAATATTGGTATAAAATATTGGAACTTGTGTGCACAGCCGGTAGGTTGCCATCACTAGTGCTGTGCCTGTCATGAGGTTTACCCTTAGCTGATCACAAACATCTTAGTTCTGCCTGGAAGTTGGTTTCATGATGAAGAATGGAAATTGTCCACTCCTTCTCTTTTGTCTTGAGTACACATCTGAGTGAAATATACAAAGTGTCTTGTCAGAGCAAAGCCATGGTGATTTTATATATGTATAGGAAATTGGATTTAGGCAGAGGACCAACACAATGCATTCTGGGAAGAGTGCAATACATGCTCTTCCCAAATGGTCCTCTGAAAAGGGAAACTCTGCCCTCAAATCGTTGGTTAAAATTCTGTACTACAGAGGATGCACAGACCTGCATTGGCAATGATCTACTACCTAATAACCAGGTTTTGAACATATAAGCTGGAGCTCACCTCCAGCTTGTTGAACATCTTCTAAACACATTTTCTAAATATTGTTTACAAAAATGTTGTTCCATTGGATGTAGATTTTCTATTATTAACTGGACAATAATACTTCTACAGTAATCTGGTACCAATCCCTTTCTTGATGATGTTGCATTGCACATCTTCACTTTGGCCTTAATCTTAACTTTCAGCAAGCTTTGTTGAACAACTGTAGAAAGCTCGTATTGTGAGGCAGTTCTCAATATTGTTCAGTCAGACCTGCTGAATTCTGGGAATTCTAGTTTTGCTGAAATGCTTCCATCATTCAGTCATATGACTGTTTTCATCTCTTCTTCATCAACTACAGGCACAGTCTGAGACTCCAAGATGCTTCTGTACCTGATGGCACTACTGGGCCTGTACTTTCTCTTTCGCTGGTTCAGAGAGACGCAGGGTCCCAAATCTCCCTGATAAGTATGTGCTGATCACTGGCTGTGACTCTGGCTTTGTAAACAAGCTGGCACGACAGTTAGACGAGCGAGGGTTGCTGGTGCTTGCAACATGCCTGACACAGAAGGGGGCGGAGCAGCTTAAGGAAACTACCTCCCAGCGGTTGCAAACAGTGATATTGGATGTCACCAACAACACGAGCGTTGCTGCCATGGCACAATGGGTCAAGGAGCAAGTGGGAGGCCGAGGTGAGGACCTAAAATTTGTCTTTCATTGCTAAAGAGACCTACTCTTTTGAAATCATAAAGTCAGCAATATTGTATTTGCCAGTTGTTAACATGCTATGAAAATATTCTGCAAGTAACAATTTCATTGGTAATCCCACAGGAGATTAGATAATAATAGCATTATTTCACCAATATTATTGAGATAACACAAATGACTTCCCATTCAACCATATCCCTGAGTTACATCAAAGAAAGACACATCCCATAACTTGTGTCCATGAAAACATTATAGAAAATGATGTCACAAGATCTCAGAACACAATGTCATGACAGAAAATATCTATGTTGATTTTGTTGACAAAAATATCGTTAATATCATTTTTTAATTATTCATATGTATTTTAGTAAATATTTTATTTGTCAATGTTATAAATTATTTGTATAATTATTGTTAATGTTTTTTAATATAGTTTGTAAATTTGTTGTGGTTTTTAAATGTAATGTAATAGTTTATTGTCATTTTTAGTGCTGTAGTGGTTTGTAGGATCTATAGGGGTAGAAGGTGGGAAGTGAATTCATTATAAATAATTGTATTTAATAATAATAATTTAATTGATAATTAATTATGCATATTGTGTCATTAATTTTTTAAGTACGTTTTAGGTGCAGATTGTGGGGTTTGTAGGGGTATAGGGTGGGAAGTAATTTAATTATAATTAATTAATTATTAACTTTTAATTAGTTATCTAAATGAATTGAATTGAAATTGGATTTATGAAGTGCAGCTAATGCCCGGAGGCGTCTTGGTGCTATAGACGAGCTGAGAACAGAAGGGACATTAGTGTAGTTGGCAATCAAGTTAATTACTTCAGGTGGTCTGTGCGAAAAGCCACGTTTTCAGACCTTTACTGAAGCTCATCAAGGAGGGTGCTGTTTTTAGGGTAATGGGTAATGTATTCCACAGCAGTGCTGCTGATCTGAAAAGGCTCCTGCTTCCCCATGTGGCATTCTTGAAGGGGGTGGTTGCCATGTTCTGGCCAATCCTGAACGTAAGTGTCTGTTGGAGACATACCATTTTAGTTGGTTCCTTAATTGGGTTGGTCCTTGGCTGTGTAGTGATTTAAAAGCCAGGCATAGGACTTTAAACTTGCATTTCTGCCTAACTGGAAGCCAGTGTAATTTTTTTATGGCTTCTCTCGCTGATACAATTTTGGGGATTTTTAAGATGAGACGTGGTGCCGCATTTTGTACCATCTGAAGCCTCTTAATCAGGCCTGAATTAATGGTAAAATAGAGGCTGTCGCAGTAATCTGAGCGGGAGAGGACCAACGCCAGAGTCACTGTTTTCAAAAGTTCCTCTGGTATGTATTTCTTAATTTTGTTGATTAATCTTATAGCACAAAAGGAAATGGAGGTGACTTTACTGACTTGGTCCTTGAATTTGAGTTCTTTATCAATGATGATGCACAGATCCTTAGTTTTAGTGGAGGGTACAGGCAGCGCATCAAGTATTGGTGGCCACCAGTCAGGAGTCCAGAGGGAGGGTTTATTACCAAAAATGATAACCCCCGTCTTAGATGCATTCAACTTCAGACAGTTGCTATCCATCCAGTCACTCACATTCTTAATACAGGTCTTAAAGGTCTCACCCGGGTGCTTTTCTCCATTTGTTAGTGACACCACAATCTGTGTGTCATCAGCATAGGAAGCTAGGGTGAATCCTGCTTCTTTTATTATCAAGGCTAACGGCGCTACATATAGATTAAAAAGTGTGGGGCTCAGGGCAGAGCCCTGAGGAACTCCACATGGTAGGGAGAACTGTTTGGAGGTTGCTGACCCCATTGCTACATTTAGTTGCCGGTTGGTTAAGAATGATTTTAGGAGTTCAAGTGCAGTGCCTTTTATTCCTGCTTACTGCAAACGGTCAGCCAAGATCTCATGGCTGACTGTATCAACGGCTGCCGAGAGGTCAAGCAGCACCAGCGTGGCCATTCCTCCTCCATTTAGGATTACACAGATTACTACTGTGGCTGTGATTAAGACCGACTCAGTGCTATGATGCTTTCTGAAGCCGTGTTGTGTTTCATCTAATAGTGAATTATATTCAATATGCCCGCTGAAATAGCCAACCTATTTAAATTAACAGAATTATATGCTAAGCCACTACAAAACAAACCTGACAAATAATTTGCAATCTCTACCACAGGTGCCGAAATGGGATCCAAACCCCTCTCAATACACCAAACATTCCATCTTCTCCAAGCTGATCCATATACCCTAGATGTTCCCTTAGACTAACCCTGGGCGAAGCACTACGCTACGCTCGCGTAGTTTGCGAAGTTTGCGCAACTTCGCACTACGCGAGCTGCACGTAGCACAGTGCAAACACGCGTAGCGCAGCGTAGCGTAGTGCAGCGATCATTTTTTGCTTGTTCGCGGTCCTCAACGTCATGTTCGCGACCGCGAGCAAGCAAAATGACATCCCGGTGAGACTCTCAACGCGGGGAGGTCAGGTTTTTCATTGCGAGTGGTCGTGCATGCTCGCGACCGCTCGCGATGAGAAACTACCAGTTTGCGTTGAGAAAGCTGCAGCTCGAGTAAAAATCTACTCGAGCGGCAGAAAACTACAACTCGCACTGTGCAAGATGCCGTTTTCAATGATTGCACAGTGCCGGATGCTTGTTCGCACTGTGCAATCATTGAACATGCATCTTGCACTGTGCGAACATGCTACTACGCAGTTCACGTAGTGCTACGTGAAGTTCGCGTAGTGCGAAGTGCACTTCGCATAGCTTCGCGTAGCGCTACTTCGCGAACTACGCCCAGGGTTACCTTAGACCATGATTTTGACACAAGCTCCTCAGCCTCCTTTGATAATCCCTGCATTTGCCAAATTCTCCTGAAATCAGCCATGCCATCAACCTTAACTGCCCAGAGACCACCAGATCGTGAACATTTCCCTAAACATCCAACAAAATTTCCTTGCAATTTGGAAGAATTACAGGATCCTCTATCAACAAATTCATCACATCTGGAAACCAAATTTGAGTTTTCCAGTAAGGTGTTATCAGGACTAACTCTACCCCCTCTCTTCTGACCTTGTTCAGAACTCTCTGAATCATTGAAAAGGGGGGAAACGCATAATTTCTTCCTTCCTTCCAACTCTGAAGAAAAGCATCCACCCCCTCCGCCTCTGGATCCGGTCTCCAACTGTAAAACTCCCTTAACTGAGTGTTCAACCTGTCTGCAAACAGATCCACACTCAAAGGACCCCACATCATTTCCAGGCTCAAAAACACTCCCCTCTGTAATCTCCAATTGCTCGCATCCCTCAGGTATCTTGAACACCAATCCGCTTCTACGTTGTTCAATCCTGGTATATACTGTGCCTGAACCATTATCTCCCTTTCCAAACAAAACTTCCAAAACTCCTTTGCCAATTCCGCAAACCCCTTTGATCGAGGACCACCCATCTTGTTCACATAGCGTACTGCTGACAGATTGTCCATCTTCAGCAGCACACAACATCGCACCTTGTCCTTTACAAAACTCTTTATCGCAAACGAACCCGCTAGTAACTCTAAACAATGTATTTGCATTAGACCTTCCCCGTTGCAATCTCTCCACATCTCGCTCCCCATCCGTACAGACTCGCATCCGATTCTATTTCCATCTCTGGCATAATTCCAAATATTGCTCGCCCGTTCCATGCTTCCAAGCTCATCAACCACCATTCTAACTCCTCCTGAGACTCCTGATTCATCATCACCTTCTGTGAATACCTCACATCCTTCCTTAAGTAATGAGCTTTTAACCGCTGTAACGCACGATAATGTAGGGGGGCAGGAAAAATTGCTTGAATCGAAGAGGACAGCAGACCCAACAGACGCGCTAACTGCCTCAAAGTAATCCATTCTGCCGACTTCACTCTCTTCACCTCTTTCCTGATCTTCCTTACCTTCTCCATAGGCAATTTCAAAACACAATCCAATGTCTGTATCTGGAAACCTAAAAACTTCATCTCCTGTTTCGGATCCACACAAGATTTCTCTTTGTTTACAATAAACCCCAAATCCTCTATCACTTTTACTGCAAACTCTGTCTGCTCCTTGGCCAGAATCCTCTCTTCCGCCATTATCAAAATATCGTCCAGATAAACTATCAGACGAATCCCCCTGGATCTCAACCAAGCCGCAATTGGTCTCATCACTTTTGTGAAACACCACGGAGCTGATGTCAAACCAAACTGTAGACTTTTGAACCTCCAGCGCTTTCCCAACCATCTGAATTTCAGAAAATCGCTCTGACTCTGACACATTGGAATTGTCAAATAAGCATCCTTTAGATCCAGCCTTGTCAGCCAGTCTCCCTTTCTCAACAAATCCCCCAACATATGTATTCCTTCCATTTGAAATGGTTGTAAACGACCCAATCGTTCAACTCTTTTAAATTTTTCACTGGCCTCATCTTTTTGTCCTTTTTTTCCACAAGAAATACATTGCTCAGGAAACAACCTGGTACTTCTTCTGCCAACTCTATTGCACCTTTCTCTTCCAATTCCAGTACCTCTTTTGTCACCAACTCTTCCATTTCTTTTGAAAACCTCAACAACTTTGGAATTCTCTCCTGAACTGGAATACTGATAAAATATATGCAGTATCCCACAACAGTCTCTAACACCCATGAATCTTGTGTTATTTCCTGCCACCTGGAAACAAACTGGGCTAGTCTGCCGCCCAGCTTTATTCCCATAGATAAAGGGTCTCGTAAATAACTTACCTGAGACTCCTCTTGGTCTCCTATCCGATCTTGAACCTCTTCCTCTACCTCTTTGAGGAAAGAAACTTCCCTGATCGGTTCTTGTAAACCCATATCCTGCTCCAAAACTAGAGCCATATCCTGATCCGTATCCTGATCCATAGGGTCTGTTACCTCTTCAATAACCATTCCTGGTAACTCCAAATCCTCGGCCGAGGAATCGACCCCTCGTTCAACCGGCCGAACCAAAAACTCATCTTATATCTTTTTGAGCCTTTTGTAACGAATTAAATGTACCTACGTACTTCGCCATGTCCTTGACGAAGTCATCTCCGAACAGAATCCCATCACTCTGTTCCCCCAACTCTTTACTTGCTAAATCCGCAAGTGTGGGATCGATTTTAAACAATATGCTTTTTCTTCTCTCCAAACATAAAGCTGCATATGTATTGCCAAACAAACAAATCGCCCTTTGCACCCACTGGCGCATCTCTCCAACATCAATCCCAGTATTATTACTGTGAGCCTCCTCACACAAATCAAAGATTTTGGTCAAGGGTCCCAAGATGTCTAACAACCTGTCTTGACACCCCTTTAATCCTTTGTCCAATCCTCTCCTTGGATCCCTACCACCTTTATTATTAATAAAGGTCAACATCTTCTGGTCAAGTTCAGGCGTAAATGCCACCTTGCTATTAAGGGTAGGCCTCGGACACTCTGATCTTAACCTAGTCCTTACTTCCTTTGGAATTTCTCTCCTGATCCAATATCTTATATATTTCGCAATGTGTTCCACTGGGGACCACTGGGGCGACAGAGGGTGCTGAATAAGCAAAGGATCGAACATTTGTTTGCCTTGTGGGTTCACAAAATCTTCCAATTCTAACTTAATCTCACCCTCATCAATCTGCCTCCTTTTAACCTGTACCTCCTCAACATCAGAATCCTCTAAACTCGAACTGCAGGTGAGCTCTACATCACCGCTTGTAGAACTTGTATCTTCCCCTTTATAGCCATCTCTTCTTTAACTTTTTGTTCCTTTTCCCTTGTTGTTTTTCCTTTCACCACATTTTTCTTCTTCTCCTTCCTTTTTGATACTTCTCTAGAAGTACCTGCTACTATCTCCACTTCCTCTGTGGTGTAGAAACCATCCTCCTCTCCAGACCTCTGTCTGTTCTCTATTTCTTTCACCCTTTTCTCCATTGTGCTTTCTATTCTCTTTTCTATAGAAGCACTTAACTCTCCAAACATATTTTCCATATAGATCTTCATTCTTTTCTCAATTCCTCCTTCGACATTCTCTATTCTTAAAATGTCACCTACAAAAAACCTCAACCAGAAATATAAATCCTCCTTGAATTACTCTTAAATCCTTTTTCCTACACAAATTACCAATATAAATTGCCTCACAAACTTCCTAAACTACCTCACACCAAAACCGACACTCCTCAACTGAACTATCGAACTTCGTCTGACTGAAATTGACACCATTCAGTCAGACGATAAAACTGCCCCAAAACATGGCAGCCCACGTTTGCTCAATAGAAACCACACGTTTCCCAAAGAGCTAAGATGGCCGCCGCATATTACGCTTGTACGGCGGCTCATCTGTGACCAAACACCTCTCCATACAAGATTCGACTTCTCGAAGCGCTCATGCCACTGTACTCGCGCTCGCTCATGAGACTGAACTCTCGCTTGTTAGCGCTCGAGACATGAGACACGCGCCGTTCTACCCTCAATGGTTACGGTAACCTCCTACTTATAATACGCTTACTTTATACCTCATTAAATGGCACTAAAAATAAATAAATAAATAAAAAAAACCTAAAAAAAAACTAATCCATTTCTCGTGATTTTCAATTTTAACATTAAAATCATACTTGCTTTTCCTCCACATTATCCAACAGATTCCTTTCTTTCAAAAACATTACAACCATATTCCTCTTCACACAAAATTTTCCCAAATTAATCCACATTCAATTCATATATCCAATATCAATTATCTTAACCCGGATTTTAACATAATTCCATTATTCAAATAATATTATAACAGAAGACAAACAGAGTACTTATCTTGTGTTTGAGCAGCAACAAAAGAGGAAGATGGCTGCTTGTCATTGAGCTTTATACATGTTCTAAGTTCTAGAATGTTGCAAATATTCTAATTCTATGATGTTATGTTGCTGCTGTGTTTAGGTAGTAATAAAGGATATGACATAATGTTGGCCTCCGGGCCTTTTACATAAAAACTCTGATAGGACAGGGAAGGAAGTGTTTTGTAGCCAACTCAGATACTTTTGACACATAATGCAGCCTGTGCAATAAGGTGCGGTGGTCAAGGGTTAGGCAGGCCATAACGGTATCTATTAGCATTAGCAGGCCTCACACCTATTGTCCATTACCTCAAGAGAGGTGTTTTGTACAACTAATAAGGTTGTGTATGTTCCTCGAATTAGTAGTTTTTATGACCTTGTGGATCGAAACTATGGTCAAGATTTACCAAGAACTTGTGTTGTTCGTGTGTCACGCAAGTCAACGCAAGGCAACACAAGTGCTTAAATGACATTTACAAAGCCATGCAAATTGAATTTTGTGTGGCGTTGCTTCACTTTCAACCCACAAATTAATGCAAGGCAGCGCCTTGCACAGCCTCGCATAACCCAGCGCTGGGAAGGAGTTATATAGGTGGAGCATGGGCGTTCCTGTGCATCCACCCTTGTATTGTGACGTAAACCCAAATTTAGTCAAGCCACTAAATATGGGTTTGTGTCAAACAGGGGCCTCCTATGTGACCATGGCGTAACAAAGAGAAACATCTGTATTTCTTCTTGTTACTTTCTCTTTGCATGTGTGCTGCAATTTGCATCATTCTGTGTCACACACAAAGAGAAAAATACATCTAAGTAATAGTTTTTGTGCAGGAACGCCTCCCTGTACAAAAACTACCCTGATCACAAAAAAGGCACCTTGTGGCATGCCGCAGGGGTGCCTGCATTGGAGCCAGGCTAACAGAAGAGCTCCACCACAAAGACAGAGAAGTACGCCATATCTTAGTAAATATTGTGCATTTCTGCTCTCCCCATTTCATGCGACACAGCGTAATAAGTTCCCTTGCTGTGTTGCATTGCCTGAAAGTTTAGTTAATTTGAGCCTAGGTTTTTGTTCGAAGACGTGTGATCCGAGAACTTTTAAGTTCTTTTGATACATCACTTGTTCGAAATGACTCATTAACAAAAAGTGCTAGGCAGGAGACAGTTGCAGGATGTAACAATACCTAGTAATTGGGCCCCAAATTACGTAGCTGGATTCATATCTTGAACTATTTGTTTCATTTCATCCATAAATACCCACCTTAAGAGAAACTGGTCTTGAGCCATTACCAACTCCCCCAGGCCTTGATCTGAGACAATAGTTTTTGCGTTGAAGTCTCCTGCAGTGAAATACAGCTATTAATTCCATTGTGGCAGTGCTTAATTGGAGCAGGTGGTTTCATATGCTCACCGATGGCACTTAATGTCACCCCTGGCATTTATAACCATATGCCACATGGAGAAGCTGTTTGTCTAATTTAGTGTTGTGCACAACAACAGCTGTTTATTAATTCAACATGCATTTAAAATGACTAATATCCGCCTTCAAACCCATTCCTATAGCTTTACAGTCTGAATTGTCACACTTGTGTGAGTGTGAAGGTTATTAGTTATATTGGTACTGTCATTGGCAGCTCTGGCCGCGACAATGGGTGGTGGAAACTGCAATGGCCTCCTAATGAGGGCCCTGGTACTTATTTATTAATTTATTTTTACAAACTAAGCATTGCTTTGTTGGTGTTGTCTGGTGTAGATCGGGGGTGGGGGGGATGATCCAGGGCTTTATTTATGAGCCCTCAATTTTCCCCTCAGACCACTTGAGGTCTTACATGTTGCACTTTTTAAATCTTTTCTCTGCAGGGCTTTGGGGCCTGGTAAACAATACTGGGGTTGCGTACCCAGTAGCTCCTAATGAGTGGCTGTTGGTGGACGACTTCAGGCGGGTGATAAATGTGAACTTGATCGGTATGATCGACGTGACCCTTGCCTTACTTCCTCCTTTGAGGAAGGCTTGTGGAAGGATCGTCAATGTGTCCAGTGCAGCAGGAAGGCTGTCTATTTTGGGAGGTGGATACTGCATTTCCAAATTTGGAGTGGAAGCTTTCTCTGACAGCCTGAGGTGAGTGTCTTAAAAATTGCAATTTAGCTTTTGCTCATTATTGCCTTGGAAAATCAACTCTGACCTATATCTGGATAAAAAATGTGGCTCTCTCTACAATATTCTGCTTTTGAAACTCCCATCTGTACTTAGATTGCCCATTAAGGACGTAAAAACAGTACTGCACTTTTGGTTTTACGTTTTCGTGTGAGTACGTATTTTTCATTTAAAGTAAATGACTGCAGCAACTATAAACCATCAATCAACTTGTGGTGTGCTTGTTGCTGTTGTCATTGGTAGTGTACATTTATTGAATTAGCAGTGTGTGATGAAGACACTAGTTCGTTTAGTTGGGATAGAGGGTTGTTTTGAAAGTAAATAAATTGGTGGCAAATAATAATATCCGAAGCTTAATTTGTTAAAACATCAATAGTATAGATGCCTCTAGGGCCAGATGTAGGTAATTGTGAAATACCGATTTCTTAATACCTAATTTTACCGATTCTGTACTAAGGACTCGGTATTTCCGATGTACGTAAAGATTCGGTAAAAATTACCGAATCGGTATAAATCGCTAAAAAATAGCGATTCAGAATGGATCGGTAAAAAAAAAATGATCGAAACCCCAATACCAAATCGTAAATACCGAAAACCAATACCGAATTCGGTAATTGTGTAATCAGCCAATCCTGTGCATCCCCATTACATCCCAAACAGGAAGTGGCCACACCCAAGCAGCTACACTGAACCTGGATTTGACTGTGAGGTAGGGAGCAGAACAGAGAAGCCAGGAGCAACACAGCTTTATTTTGCAACCAAAACCAAGCAAAATGGCAAACCAGGAGAGGGAGAAGGAGGGAGCTGAAAGGAAAAGTAAACAAAAATTTAGTGAGAGGGAGCTGGAGGCCACCAAGGACCATGACAAGTTGTTTGGCAAGCAGTCCCTGCACGTGCCAGAATCGCAAAAAAGGCAGATATGGCTTGCAATTCAGAACAAGATCAATGCCATCGGAGTCACCCAGCGGTCCATTGAGGACCTTAAAAAAAGATGGCACGATCTGAGGAAGACTGCTAAGGCGAGGATGGCAGAGAGGCAGAAGCAGGCCAGCAAAACTGGTGGAGGGAGGAGCACAGCACCTGCACCAACTGCCCTGGAGCTCCTGGTTGAGTCCACCCTCCAGCCAGGGAGTGTGAGTAAGGTTGGCGACGCAGACAGCTCAGCCAGAGCTGCCAACAAACAAGGTAAGATGCATGCACAGCATGCTGTGCGCCCCCTCCCTACCCCAATCCCCAGAGAGGCATAGGGACTCCCACTCCAGTACAAGTTTTACTCATAACCTGCAATGCATTATGGGAGATGTAGTCAGAAGTAACACATGTCAGAACAGTCAGTCCAGCAAACCCAAAGGCAAGTGACAGCAATTAGCAAGCAGAGGACAGTCAGTGTGATTGGTAGGCATTAAGTTTATTACAATGCAAATGCTGCCAGATAAGTGAGCATATCTACATTCTGTCTACACAGGTGAGTCATCTCGCAGTACAGCAGAGGGGAGCAGATGAAAGGCACCCAGGCCAGAGAGGAGACAAGAGGAGGAGGACCAGTCACCTGCAGGGCACACCACCACTACCACCACCACCATCAACGCCACCACCACCACCACCACCATCACCATCACCATCACCACAGCTACCATCAACGCCACTACCACCACCACCACCATCACCATCCCCACCGCCACAATCAACACCACCACCACCGGTGGAGGTGTCCGAGGAGGACTGCACAGGGGGCCAACAGTCTACAGTGACTGAGGACGGCAACAGGGCAGGGTCACAGTCCCCAACAGAGCGTGCGCCCACACCTCTTCCTGACGCTACAGGGCAAGGGCATCCGGTCCTCACTTCCAGGGCGAAGATGACAGTGTGTTTGCTGGGTTTAAAGGCAACATGCTGAAGTTCCAGCGCCTGCAAGGGAGAGCAATCAGGTCAGTGCAGCGGGAGATGGCACACATGAATGCTCACATGCATCGCATTGAGAAGGGCATCATTGGCATGAACACCACCATGGCTGAGGGCATGAGTGACGTGGTGGAGGCTGTGAGGCAGCTCTGCAGCAAGTTGGAAGAGGACCGTCTGTCTAGGCGGAGGGAGAGGCAGAAACTGGATAATTACACCAAGGTGGTGAACCTCCTGTCCACTGCAACCTCTCTCATGTGCAGACGCTCAATAGCTATACAGGAGGAGATGGCACACTGCAGTCAGGATGTGGCTAGGGGGACGGTCACAGTGACCATTGCACTTGAAGTGCTCCAAACAGACAAGGTGGCAGCTACGGCTGACGGGGGGAAAGTGAGGAGGCTACTAGCCGTAGTAGCATCACGCCTCCTACCACAGAGACCAGGAGGCGCAGCGAACACCACAGCACGGGCCTTGGACAGACAGGCAGTGCGGCCAGTGGGGCAAAGGAACGTGGCAGTGCAGCGTGTGGGCGCAAGAAGTAGAGCCAGCCATGATATGGTTGTACTGAAGTGTGTGATGTAACCCATGTTTGTATGGACACTGCAATTGATCTTGGTAGTGTGCTCTGGTCATTAAACACCATCACTCAAATACAGTAACTGGCTATGTCTCCTTACTCACTCAGAAATAATTGTGTGTTATCTCATCCCGTCTGTGTCTCCCATCCGGTGCTGCTGCCACACCTGCTGCACTGTGCTTTGGCTGTGGACAGTCCTCACCCTCGTCCTCAGAGTCAGTTAGTTCCACTGCTGTTCCTTTCTCTGTGGCAAGGTTATGCAGCATTTGCAAAAACAACAGGTGATGGACAGAATGCAGAACAATGTCATACATTCACCCCAGTACAGAGATCTGGGCCTAAATTCATCTTTTTTGCTCACCATGCCATTCCAGTTTGAGCCCAGCCATATGCAAATCAGTCTTGACCCTGTCCCCCATGGGAACAGTCCAGCCAGAACTGCCAAGCCAGGTCCTCCCTGGACTGGAAACAAGCATCCAAGGACCGGTTTCGGGCTTTCAGCCCTCATCAGCCTGGATAGCTTGATTCCAGTGGCATGGAGAGCACGGGACTCACATCTGAGTATAAGGATGGCAGGGTATGCTCAGACGTGAGTCCCTTGCTCACTTTGCCACTGGATTCAAGCAAGCCGGGCTGAAGACGGCTGTAATGCCAGAAACCGGTCCTCGGAAGCTTGTTTCCGGTCCAGGGAAAGCATGGCTTGGCAGTTCGGGCTGGACTGTTCCCATGAGGAACAGGGTCAGACTGATTTGCATATAGCCATGTCTGAACTGGGGTGGCAGAGTGGGCTAAAGAACGGTGATGGATCAAACCCAGATTTTTTGACTGGGTGTGAGTGTTTGATTTGTTCAGATGCTCCGTCCATCACCACCCCCTTTTGTACCGCTTTGGCCGCCATAAGTGTGGCAGGGTATGCTCAGACGTGAGTCCCTTGCTTACTTTGCCACTGGATTTAAGCAAGCCGGGCTGAAGATGGCTGTAATGCCAGAAACCGGTCCTCGGAAGCTTGTTTCTGGTCCAGGGAAGGCATGGCTTGGCAGTTCGGGCTGGACTGTTCCCATGAGGCACAGGGTCAGACTGATTTGCATATAGTCATGTCTGAACTGGGGTGGCAGAGTGGGCTAAAGAACGGTGATGGATCAAACCCGATCTTTTGACTGGGTGTGAGTGTTTGATTGGTTCAGATGCTCCGTCCATCACCACCCCCTTTTGTACCGCTTTGGCCGCCATAAGTGTGGCAGGGTATGCTCAGACGTGAGTCCCTTGCTCACTTTGCCACTGGATTCAAGCAAGCCGGGCTGAAGACGGCTGTAATGCCAGAAACCGGTCCTCGGAAGCTTGTTTCCGGTCCAGGGAAGGCATGGCTTGGCAGTTCGGGCTGGACTGTTCCCATGAGGCACAGGGTTAGACTGATTTCCATATAGCCATGTCTGAACTGGGGTGGCAGAGTGGGCTAAAGAACGGTGATGGATCAAACCCAGATCTTTTGACTGGGTGTGAGTGTTTGATTGGTTCAGATGCTCCGTCCATCACCACCCCCTTTTGTAAGGTTATGCAGCATTGCACATGTTGCTATTATTTTGCAGCAGATGATGGGGCGGTACTGACGTGCACCTACTCTTTTGTGGAGGCAGCGGAAACTGCTTTTTAGTAGTCCAAAGGTGCGCTCCACAACGTTGCGCGTTCTTTTATGTGCCACATTGTATCTCCTCTTACTTGGGGTGGATGGGTTGAGGTATGTGTTGTGCTTTATATTATCTCCTTGCTTCCTGCTCAGCCAGTATGTATGTGATGTCAGTATGGAATGTTGAATGAAGGATGACAGAGTGAATAGAACGTTAGTGTGCCTGGTGTGGATGTGGAATGACAGTTGATGAGAGAGGGCTGAGCAATGACCATCATGTTCCTGGTGGGGTATTATTCCTGTTTATCTTACTTGAAATAAAGAACTTCAAGAATCTACTGACCATTCATCATTTCATACACTACATTTTGGCGACGTTTGGAGAACTCACAGCGTGCTACATCCTATTTACAAGGTACCTTCAAGCAGTACTACCCTAAAGAGAAGAATTCAATTAAGGTAAAGGACTTTTAAATTATTAAAGTTTTCCCCAAGCTACCTGGCACTCCAAAACCCCACCAGTGACCCCGAAATCGGTCGCCCTAAACTCTCATATGTGCCAGATCTAGCTCAAATACTCTAACTTGCCAACAAGTAAAAGGGAAAACCTGTGCTGCTAAGAGAAAAGGAAAACAAAAGATTTCCTTCAAAATTCGATTGTGTGGAGTACAGCGAATTAATACTGAGATTCACAAAGTCTGACTTTTGTGGAAGTCTGAGAGCAAGGAATTTATATCAAATGTCCTATGAGTGCTTTACAGTTTGCTGAAAAAACGAGTGGTTTTCATTGAGAAACGGGTGATTCCCATTATAATCCTATTGTGTGGAAGCCTGTACTTCAAAGCTAATTTCAGGACTCGGGGCTTTTCATAAGACAACACATACAGTTGATTGTTTGCTGATTTTGGATCCGTAAATATACCGGACCTGTTCCTACCAGTTTCAGATTTATCTGTCACTCTCCCAACAATCCTGGATCAGTATGAACCCCATCTGAGGAGAATCCGACTAATCCAGGACACAGCGGAGCTCTAATGACAAGTTAAAGAGAGATCGGTAAAGTAATCTGGCTCACTCGACATCAATTTCAACGTCAGGTCAGAGTTATGTATTTTATCCATTGAGCGAGAGAGAATTAAGGGTTGCTGCCATCTACTGGATATAAAAGGAACTTGTATTCAATTGGAATTGTATCCTAAATACGAGATTTATTCGTGATTTATAATTCAAGGCGTAAATCTACAAAGATTACGGAGCCTCGGACTATATGCTCAGTGACAAACAGTCCTGGGAAGTCACTGCCAATTGGTACAGGTCAGATTGTGCTCCAATTCATACTTGTTTTGATATTAAAATTGGGCTCATTTTCAGTACTTGGGAATGTCTGACAGTTAGAGGCATATATCGTGCGACATTTGAACCGTACACGAGGGCATTCTTACCTCGAGCCTTGTCACGCGATCTGCTTACTTCAATAGAGTCTCTGTACAATCCTCCGGAAGTTCACCGCTCCTATGACGTTGTGGGAGTCTGCAGGAGCACGCATCTGCCGAAAGCCAGCCGGTACAAGCGTCGGAAGACGTGATGCCATTTCGAGATTCAGACACATCTTTCAGTGCTTTCATGACGTGCCATGCATTACTACCCTGGAGATCACCACTACAATGACGTTTTTGGAGACTGAAGGAATCTTTAGTAAAGATTGAGTCCTCCAACTTTGGTTCGTATCTTCATATGGACTAAAAGTGCTCACAAAATTCATTTTGAAAATTCTCTAACTCTGTTCGAGATCGGGTGAGACACCGATCACCATGGAAAACATTACTTGGTTAAAGAATTTTAGTTTCACATTACTTCGATATTTTACCATATTTTAATATAGTTATATGTTTCATTGGGAATCATATGACATTACTTTATCTGCATTACTGAGTTCAGTCGATTTAAGTTAGAGTACCTTACTGCTTTTACTCACATTTTACAGCTTTTATTCGATCTGTTTAGTACATTGAGTAAATGTTATACATACTATTACATACTTACCTGGCGAAATTACTCATAATACAACCACATAACGAAAAATTTTCATTTATTAGTTTAGATTCCCGTTACTGAGGGTTCTAGGCATTATTTGATTCATTTAGGGTATTTTGTGTTGGAGCCGGTCTCTTCACATTCTAGTAATCTACAGTGTGAGTAGTGCACACCCTATACACTGATTCTACCCTTCTTGGTTTATTTTGTGTCTAGCATTAACATCCTAATCCTAATTTTATTCAGCGTGTTGAATCTGCAATCTGTTTATGAAATGTTGGAATTAATTTAAAGTTTAACAAGATACAATCTTCACCTATCTTAATCTATTTATTACACTCTATTCTCATTTCTTATGAGTGGTTTCTCCTGTTCTTCTCTTTTTCCATCTATAACTTTTTCTCTTTCATTTGCTCGATTAATAAGGATCAAAACTGCCTTGTATTATTTTCTATGAATTTTAACTTGTCTTTTCCCCTTTCAGATACTTTTCACATTTCTTATGAATGATTTCTTCTGTTCTTCTCTTTTTTTTCCAATTTTTGCTTTCTCTCTTTCATTTGCTTGGTTAATGAGGATCAGAATTGCCTTACAATAATTTTATGAATTTTAACTTGGCTTTTCCCCTTCAGATGCAATGTTATCAATTTTCATCCGTTAATAGGGTAGCAGTGATGTTTATATAATTTATACAGCTATGTTTAAATAATTTATACTGATATTTACAAAATTTTATGCAAGGTGTTTTTACAGCTATTCTTATAATTTAGTAATCCAATAGTATGTATTACGTTTTATGCTTCATACAGTATTTCAAATATGTGTTACTTAAATGTTTTTACACTAATCCATATAAGTATGTTATATATTTATGCTTTATACAACAATTCAGGTATGCATATGTTACGTTATATGCTTAGTACAGTGCTTCAAGACGGTTTTACTTTCAATGCTAAGTACAGCAATTCATATGAATCTATATTACTCTCAATGCTTGATACAGCAGTTAGTCTGTATTACCTTCATGATTTAATTTATTGTTGTTATTTATATATTACGAATTTAGTACTGCAAATTTAGCTTCATGATATGATGCTTCTTGTTTTGCTGACACTTTAAGTTTAGAGGTTATTTTCTTCGTAGGGTAGTTCAGAGCTGGTCTCTATACATATTCAGAGTGGGTTGTGCGCACGCCCTTCCTACTGCTTATACCCTACATAATCTTTTACTTAGCTTCAGCTGTACCTTCTTTGCAGTGGTTATTCTATACATACATCAGTATTGTTGCATTTTACAATTATAATGTTCCCAAGGAAAGGGGATGTGTTTAGCTATATTTACTTAGTCTATTTCATTCTAGTCTTAATTTAAATATGCATATATATTGCAAATTTTATCTTTCGCAATGTATTATATTATTATGTTTATTTTTCGTTGAAGAAAAGGAGATATGTTGTGCTTTATATTATCTCCTTGCTTCCTGCTCAGCCAGTATGTATGTGATGTCAGTATGGAATGTTGAATGAAGGATGACAGAGTGAATAGAACGTTAGTGTGCCTGGTGTGGATGTGGAATGACAGTTGATGAGAGAGGGCTGAGCAATGACCATCATGTTCCTGGTGGGGTATTATTCCTGTTTATCTTACTTGAAATAAAGAACTTCAAGAATCTACTGACCATTCATCATTTCATACACTACAGTATGGTGTTAGGATAAATGACCGCACAGTATATGCACTGTCACCTAAATGGGAAAGTGCTATTAATTTGAGTCACCAATACATTCATCCAAGGTATACATCAGGGTGTGTCACATTGCTTTACCTAGCAGGTATCCTTCTCTGAATTTACCAGCAGCCAGATGTATATAGATCCCACTGTTCCTGAATATGTAGGAGTCATGGGTACTCCCTGGAAATTTGGCCACAATGTCAGTAATGAGTGTAGTCTGCATCACATATCACCTGCACGTTGATGGAATGAGTGGATTTGCGGTTGTGGTATATGTATTCTGTAGCTGCAGGTGGGCAGATTAGTATGTGGGTCCCATCAATACACCCTATTACATGTGGGAACTGTGCCTTTTGGTAGAAATCCAGCTTTGTCTTCTGAAGTTCTGCCTGTGTGCTGGCGAAGTGTATGTAGTAATGCATTCTCTGCATCAGGGCATCCAAAAAGGAGTTGAAGAAATGGGACAGGCAACTCTGTGACACACCACCTGCCGCAGCTATCACACCCTGGTAACTTCCTGATGCGAGTAGGTGCAGTAGGTGCAGGTTACAGAGCACCTACACATGTGTTGGTATTTGTGTCTGGTGCCAGGTATGGGTGAAGGTCCTGTATCAGGTCTAGGATGGTTTGTGGGTGTAGCCTGTACCTATCATGTATTTCTGCCTCAGTCAATTGGAACAGTGTGACACGCAGTCAGTACACATGCTCTTTCCGTCTCCAAACCCTCAGTCCTGCTGCTCGTGAACGTAGACGCCTTGCTATGACGTAGAGGGCCCCCATTGTGTTCACACTGTTGCATTTTGGGGCTGTTTTTATACACTGCACTTGATTACCACCTGCTGGCACACCCCAAATATGGATTGCAGGGAAAGAGCAATCCCATCTACCTACAAGAAGGTAGCTTTGATGAATTCCGCTTACCATAAAGGTACAGAGTTTTAAGGTGCTCAAGCAAGGGAAAAGGTAATGGGAAGGGAACAGCATGGAACAAGGCCTGTAAGAAAACACCGAAAATGATCACTAATACAAATCCCTATATCATTATTTCTAGTAGGTATGGAAAAATCAATACATACCTAATATCACGCAGTACTCTTAATAAGAGTCGTAAATGACCCACTACACAATGTCTGTGCTAAAGGTTCTTTGACAGTGCATGAATATTAAAAGGAAAAGAGAAAATGTTACCATCCACACTTTCTTTCTTGACACAGATATGCTTTCATGACTATATGCATAGAAACACTCATACATACCACAAAACTTGGATAGTACATGCCTAAATAAATACTTTCTTCAAGAACCAATAATCGAGTATCTGACAATTCTCAGACCTCTGTGAGAGATAATGTACAGAACTTCCATCAATGCTGAGAAAGGATCCTGATTATTTATATACAAATGGCAATGCCTATGAAGAGACGTGCTATACCATAATACACAAATGTTTTCTTGGAGCAAGGCATTCCATTGTAGAAGAGTAAACCAAACATAGGTCATGTACTTGATTCTAAGCTATATTCCAAGGTTAATCCACAAGAAAAGCAACAAAGTCAATGTTTCATGAGAATCTCTCCACCAAGCAGCATTTTATAACGCTAAAACAATTGCAGGCAAAGTACTAGGGAAAAAAAACTGAAATATAAACAGCATCCTCCTAGGTGCTGAATATAGACTAAATTTATGGCGCTAGCGCTCTTTTGCGTATCCGACCCCCACCTCAAACAGAGAGCAGCCGTTCGTCCGTCGTGCTTAAGCTACAAAAGTTCAAAGAGCTCACAGCGCTGTTCGCGCTTACCGTGGGTGGAGGAAAGGACACAAATGCAGCCTCAGGAAGCTGCCAAAGACTTCCCTATATTACGGCAGCATGTGCTTCAAATGGAAAACACTCCTTGAAAACACCCAATAGTTGGGCGTGTCTCCTGTGAACGAAGTCACAGGGGCCTCAGTCCCACGCTTCTCCGCTTGAACAAATCAGATGAAAGAAATTCCGCACAACGACATCGTGCTGAAGCCTTTTTACCTCAGAATTTCGCCCATCAGCTGGGGAGTATAGGCCCTCAGAATCATAGGATGTTTACTTTGGGTGGCCTTGTAAGGAAAGAATAGCATACTAATCTGTGTACATTGCCAATAGTCTTACAATTCACTATGTATCCACACTTAGATGACATATAGGTTATGTCCTGCTCAAATCCTGAATGTGAAGGTACTTTAGTAAGTCTAAATCATGACAGGTGCACAAACCAGTAAAAGAGCTGTGGAGGTGTATATGGCTAAATGTATTTCTGCTGCTAGTTATGGAGCAGGCATCTGATGCTATGTTTAAGTTTAAAATATAAAAAGTTTATTTAGCAATTGGTATAACACAATAGATGAATATGCAAGCATGTAAGTACATTATAATGAAAGGAGTATGAGAGATCATAATAAGCAATAGAAAAAGGTTACAGTGGAGAAGAACAAAAAGGTAAAAATGGAAATAAGAATGCAAATAATATAACTATCCTAATAAACAGAAATGTATATCAATTATCTATATTGGTAATAAAGAGTCATGGAGGTTTGTGTACCTCTTCAATCTAAGGATTATGTGAGCTGGCAGCATTTGCAGAAAAGTCCAGTAAAGTCATCAGGGGTAACCAAAGAACATCTCTTTTGATGGCAAGAGATATTGGATTAATGTATACTCTGTCAAGTCTGTGATTATTTCAGACACCAACCACCAGGCTTGAAAAGATGTGTTTGAAGAGTCTTTCCATGCTTAGGCAATTTGCTGAAAGGCAAAGACAAGAAGTAAATCCAGTACATGAACATTGTCTGAATGAGAAGACCAGTCCTCGAAAATGCTTCCCAAAAATATTGGTGAAAGTAAAAGGGATGTGTGTGTGAAAAATATAATTAATCTGCTTCCAAACTTTTAACCAATATTGATATGTGGAGGGACATTCTATGTGGAGCGACATTCACATAGCATATGTTTAAGGTCACAGGGTGTGGTATTGCAGGACCAATAGGAGGAGGTAGGATATATTCTACGTAGAGTGGCTTCAGTGATCAATAGTCTATTGTAAATAAAAAATAAAGTTTAGATGGCATTAGCTGCTATAGAGAATTTCCGTAATTTAAGCAACATTTTGTTCCATATATGAATTGAAAAAGAGGTAAATAGGTCAGATTCCCATTGCAGTTCCAGATCTGTTTTGTATCAGATCTTCTGGAAAAGTAGTTCATTTATTATATATTTGGGATGCTGAGGGAGAGGTTAACAATATGGGGGAGGGGCTAGGTGAGGGGCAGGAGAAATAAAAGGGATATTATCTGGGAGATGATGCTATACCACAGATATTAATGATATATATTTAGTATAATATGATGAGGATATAATGAGGGCAAGGAAAGGTGTGATTGTGCTAGTGTAAAAGGAAGGCAAAAATCAATATTAAAGAGTTAATGAATCCACCTTAGACCTTTTTCATGCCAAGACTTCCAAAAAATAGTTTTAATATTTATTTTAACATGTTTAATGCCAAATTGAGGATTGGAGAAATTGTTCTCTGATATTCTGATGTGAGATAAAAATTGGGCAGAGAATCTTTCACCCATTTTTTAGAATAGGGAGAGATAAGGATACACGTTTCTGACTAAAGATCAAAATTCTCGAACAAAAAAAGGGTGAAGAATGTTTTATTCAATATCGTCCCAGAGTGGTGGAATAATAGATTCTTCTTCAATAAGTAAAAAAGAAGCTTGTTTAAGAAAAAATGCTGTGTGGTAAGAACGAAAATCAGGAAAATTTACACCTCCCATATGTTTGGAGTGTTACATTTTTGGAAAAAGATGCAAAAAATGTTGTCCCTCAAAAATTTGGGAAAAATGTAGTACATTCTTTTAAAATAAATGTGTGGGATATTTATAGGAATATTAGAAAGACAGAAAAATATTATAGGTAGTAGCATCGTCTTTATCATATTTTAACATCCAAGATAAGAGCAGAGGATTCCATCTAGACGTAAGAGAAATTAGGGTTGTGAGAACCCCTATCAGCTTCAGATAAACTGTCTGATTTAAAGAAACATTAAACCATAGACCAAGGTATTTAGTTTTATCTTGATACCAAAGAAAATTAGAAGAAGCTAAATCAGCATGAAAATATAGTTTATTTAAAGGGAGAATTTCACATTTGTCGCATTTAATTTATATCCTGAAAGAGAAACAACGTTTGTAACTTCATTCAAAAAGACAGAATAGAGAAGTTTGTGGATGTGAAATGAAGAAAAGAATATCATCTGCATATACTGAAAAGTTTAGCTGTTTGCCCCCGTATTGAAAACCCTTAATGCATGAGTTCATATAAATTGTTAGCAAAAAGAGCTCCAGTGCAAGAATAAATAATAGGGAAGAGAGAGAGCATCCTTGAAGAACACCACAATGAACTGAAAATGACAGAGAAGTAAGACCATTAACAATGATGGATGCCTTGGGAGAAGAACTTAGCAAGGAGATGAGATTAATACATTTACAACTAAAGCTGAACCAAGAGAGTAGAAAAAGATAAAAGGCCAACTAACTCAGTCTAAGCAACGTTTTGACATCCAGAGAAATAGCTGCTAAAGAATATTTATAAGATTTGGACTTACTAAAAACATAAAACATACATAACAAAATGATCTAGCGTTATCAGAAATATGTCAACTTTAATAAAGCCAGAATGTTACCTTCCTAATAACTTAGGCAATAAAAGGTCTAGACAAGGAAAAAGGGTCTGCAATTTTTACGTAGTGTTTGTTTTCATTGAGAATAAGGCATATTGAAGCACATTGAAAGGAACATCTAGCAGAGTTAGAGGACATAAGGTGAGCAGATTGCTGATATAATTTGGGAATTAGAGGTTTGGAGAAATGCAGACAAAATTCTGTAGTGAATCCATCAGGTCCTGGGGCTTTTTCCTTTTTGATGGACCTATAGCCGTGAGAATGGAATCAATTAGAATGTCTTCATCTAGTGAGGAAAAATCTATATCAGGATCTGGAGATGGTTTGACAGATAACAAATATCGAAGTATATCGTTCTGATTAGCATGATATTCTGGAGTGTATAAATTTCGGCAGAAGTTAGTAAGTTCAGATAGTATATCTTCATTTTTATAAACAGTGCGATTATTGGTGAACAAATTGGAGTCTACTTTAGCCCAATCTTTTTTAATCTTGCGATAATTAGCCGCAGTTTCGCAGCTTTATTTTATCCTCCATAATACTTTCTGCCAGATTTTTTTGAGATATGAAGTAGCATTTTCTGTGGAAATATTTTTAAAAGCAAATTTAGCTTGACTCAATTCCTCCAGACAGGTTATAGATTTAGAAAGGTAATAAGTGTGTTCTAATTGTTTAATATGATTCAGAATTGTAATTACCTTCTTGGAGGAAGATTTCTTCTTGTGGGCTACAAAGAAATGATTAAATCTTTAGATGCAGTTTTAAAGGTATCCCAGATAGTCTGAGGAGAAATATCCGGTATCTCATTATCAATAAAAAAGTATTTTGCAAAACTCTCAACGTTTTGTGTAAAAGTAGGATCCAGGAGAAGAGAATTGGTAAATCTCTATTGTTTAGTGCCAGGAGTATCTGGGATAAGATCTAATTCTTGTGTCAAAGGGGCATGATCAGAAATTAATATGGAAACAATTTCTGAGTGTATAATATGTTGTACAAGAGACTTTGAGACAAACAGATAGTCAATTCTAGTTTGTTGGAAATGGGCATGGGAGAAAAAAGTGTATTCTTGCAGGGATAGGTTACAGAGTCTCCAAGCATTGAGTAGAGAGATCTCCGGTTTATAGTAGATGTAAATTGTGAATCCTTGGGTGATTGGATAAATTTGAAATTGGAGTGACAATCAGTGAAGGAGTCCACAACCATGTTGCACTCACCATCAAAAAATGTAATAATAGTCATTTAAAGACCTCAATTTAGATAAAACATCATTCCAGAAATATCTATCTACCTGTGTGGTGGCATAGACATTGAAAACAGTTACAGGTATTTTATTAATAGTTATGGATGCAGTAACCCACCTGCCCATGGAATCTGAGTCATTGGGAAATAACTTGAATATCTAAGAATTTATTTCAAAATATAGCCACTCCATTACATTTCCCTGTACCCGGGTAAACAAACATTTGACCAACCCATTGTTTTTTAAGTTTAAAAATAAATTTTTGGGAAAATGAGTTTGTTGCAGCAATACAATATCACCTTTTAGTTTGGAAATGTGTCTCAAAACCCTCTGGCATTTTATAGGCAACCCCAGTCCTTTAATATTCTATGAAACAATTCTTAAGGCGATTTAAGGAATAGCAAAAATCTTGTAACATTTGATATATAACCATAACAGTGAAAAAGCAATGAGATATGGATGACTAATTAATTCAAAAAGTAAGCAATGAAACAGCAGCATAAAAGGATAATATAAGAAAAGCTGTATGTAATCATGAGAAGAGAAAGAATGAAGAATAGAAAAAGAAGAAGTAGGAATAAAAGAAGCCAACATACTGAAGAAAAAAAAAAATGACATACCTATAAAACACGCAACAATTTTAGGGCCATGCAAATGTGGGTTTACACAACCAAACTCCAAATGTCTGTCAAAGGAAGGGAGACCAAACCACACAAATCGATATCCATGTAATTTTGAAGAGATATGGAACATACCCAAAAGAAGGAATACAAGAAACAACAAATAAGACCATGTATGATGTGAGAAACATTGAGCATATTAGATACCTGGCATTTAAAATTCTGATGGCAAGGAAGGTATTAAAAGATTTAAAATTCTACAAAATCAGGTAACAGTAGATTCGGAAGTATCCATTGCCTCACTCATGCAGCTGGCAATGAATTTTTGCAGGAGAGAGGGGTGTTTATAAGTGGTAGTTTTGGTATTGTATGTTACTTTGAATAAACAAGTGAGGAATAAAACAAATCTGGCATTGGGAAAATGGAGAGCTGGTCTGATATTGAGAAATTATTTCTGTCTGTCTGCTGTAGATTAGGCAAAGTCCTGCTACAAAAATAAGTTGGATCCGAGATAAATGATTATCCTCTAGGTTTCTGTGAAGTTGAGGCAGAGTGAGGAGAATGCCCAAGTCTGTGTGCCCTTTGTATATTCAAAAGAGGGGAGGTAGGCAAGTCTAAGACTTTGGGAACAAAGGATTGCCGGAAAGAAATGGGATCGTAGCCCACTCTTTCAGCCAGACCATAAATGCGTAGATTAATTATCCTATTTTGATTTTCTATGTCTTCAGCATGTTTTTAAGGACTAGAGTTCAGATTGCAACATCTTTACAACAAGTACAGTATCCTTGAGTACCTTAACCATTCATTCCATCTGATTAACTCTATTCTCCATTGTTCATGCAGTGTTTGAAGCTGAGTATTAGTTTCCTACATATAGGGTTTGAGTGCCCAGATTTCCTCAAGCAGAAGCTCCATTGAGATTGTAGTATGGTATTTTATGGGTGAGGGAGGGTTCTTTTTAACTATTTTATGTGTTGAGTTATTAGAAGTTGTATGCAGTTTAGAGTACATTTTGGTCATAGAGGTGGAGTGAGAGTCCGTCAAGCTGGAGGACTATGAGGAAGATTCTTGACAAGAACTTCCAGTGTCATCCATATCCACCAGAACAGAGAAAGGTTTAAGAATGGTATCTTTGGTGCTATTCTCGGTAGTCGGTGGTTTACTAGTGCTGAGTCGAAGGTTACTTGCCCTACCCTTATGTGTCAAACAGTCAGTCAGCCTAAGGGGCACATAAGCAAATAATAGGTGGCAGACAGATATAGCAGAAAAATATTGTCAGAGTCTCTGCCAAAATTGCGCAGTATTATTGAAGACACCAAAGGAATTACAGGTGAAGTATTACTGCAGATGCCCCATTGTAATTATTCGAAAAGCGGCGGTATTCTGAGGCAACAGAAAACAAACATAATGTTGTGAGGCATAAAAAGGAAAAACAAAATGGCAGACGCAACTTTCTCATAATCACGCCCACCAAATTCTGTTAAAATTAGACACTAACGAAGCAGAGAAACATCTCTGCAATGAACCTGCAGCGAGGTGAGAATCCCCGGCAAGTTAGCAAAGGAATGTGTTCCGTAAAGAATATGACCGTCTCTCTGGCGCGCCCTACATAGAACTCATGGACAGGCAACCCTCCTGTATCAGCACCAAGCCATGCCCCCCCCATGTCTGGGGCAACGTTAATGTGACTGATTTACAGAGGGCAGAGAAGAAATGTATTAAAACTCCATTGGCTGTTCCTGTCAGTAGCTCCTCCTATATTTGCCATCAGGCTTTGGGGTTGCCCTTTCTTAAAGACAGACTAGCGTAGCACCCCTTCTTCTGTGGCACACTATTTGGACAAAGTCGAACGAGGCTTTGAATAGGGAGATATTAAAGGACTCTTTAGGCCTTGATTCAGCAAGAGATACAGCAAGAAGGTTTGCCGAGAGATGGTGTGAGCAAGTATTTTGATTACCCAGACTTGCTCCAGTCAATCAGCAGGTATAATTTTACAGCTCTTTTTACTCAATATAAAAGTAATACAAATCTATTTGGCTAAAAAAGAGCATTGCTATGAATATAATGAATGGGTGGGGCATAATCTGGCCGTAAGAGTACGTCAAAAAGTGGCGGCAGGCCAGATCTCGGAAATTTATGATGCTAATAAAAAGGTTATAACAGACTCTTTAGGCATCCGAGAAATGTTTCGGCTTTTTTATCAACACTTATATAGTAAACAATCGTCCGAGGCAGCGCTGGATATTCAAAAGTATTTAGATAGAATTTCTTTACACAAGGTTGATCCTATCGATAGAGAGAAACTTGAGAAGGTGCTGACCCACGAAGAAATATTGGGGGCTTTGCAAGATCTACCATCTGGTAAAGCGGCTGGCCCTGACCAGATTCCATTAGAGTTCTACAAAATATTTATAGATATTTATTGTATTAGACTTGATTGAGGTTATCCTGTTGGCTCCAAGGGGGGCCTGCACCCGAGTCTTGGGCCGAAGCGGATGTTATAGTTTAAAAAAAAAAAGATAAGCCACCTAGGGAGCCAGGTTCATACCGTCCCATTACATTACTGAACAGTGATGTCAAAATCTTTTCGAAAGCTATGGCCACAAGGCTAAACAATATTTTAAGGAAAACTATTCACCCCTCAATGGGTTTATAGCCGGCCAGGGGACCACGCAGCACGTACGGGGAGTGATAACACTTTTTGATGCCATTGAGATCTCAGGATTTTCTATGGGAATCGGTGAGATGGTTTGGGTTGGGGAGGGCTTTATTAAAGCAATTCAGGCATTATATTCGGCACCCACCGCTCGCCTAAGGCTAAATGGTGACCATACTCTGCCCTTTATTAATCAGCGGGTAACCCGGCAGGGGTGTCCACCTTCACCCCTGCAATTTGCAAAATATATGGACCCTTTATTACGGCTATTTGAGGCCAGTAATTGAATCTCCCCAGGGCATTGAATCAAAAGTTGTATCCAACGCTGATGATGTGGCCATCATTACTACCGATCCGTCTTCGGCATTGACGGTTGTAGAGTCAATAGCACAAGATTTTGGCACATATACAGGATATGCTCTGAATCGGACTAAAACACAAGTTATAAAGAATGAGTTAGTTAATTGTGAAGATCCTTGGGTCACAGATTCAGTAGTGTATCTGGGAATTACGATTAGAGAGTCTGGTAGCCAAGAACATCGAGCCAGTAATCAGGAAGGCTAGAGCTGATTTTGAGAGACTAAATAATCTTCATTTATCATTGTTTGGACAATGTAACGTGGTGAAGATGATGTTTTTGTCAAAAATTCTTTATTTCTTCAGGGCAATCCTGCTGGAATTTCAAAAGCATTGATTTATTACCCTGGAAGGTATTATTAATCGATTTATTTGGGCACACAGGAAAACTAGGAGGGCTTTCTGGTTTATGTCTTTGTCACAGGAGAAAGGGGGGTTCTCAGTTCCTGATTTTCGAAGTTATTATTGGGCTGCTGCTCTCCAATACATGGGTATATTGTTTGGGTCACTTTCCGGGGATGTGGAAGGGGAAACAGAACTCCCTGATGTTTATACGCTGTTACTGGGGGAGCATGCAGAGAGCTGTTTTTGGAAATTTACAGAGCCCAGAAATTACAAAAGGACTAACTTCAAGACTCTTTTAGCTGCTTTTAAGATCTGGGGGGGGGTTAAAAAGAAAAGATTGGGGGGCGTGGCCAAGATGGCGTCGGAGTAGGACGCTTCTCCTAACCTCTCCGGCGCCGATCCAGCAAAGCTACTTATAGCACGGCGCTGGGTGAGCGGACTGGCCCCAGAACGGTGGCGGAGGTCTCCGACACGCAGCGGAGTGACCCGGAGCCATCGGCGAGGCGAGGCGACGCCTGTGGCGGCTACAGGAGCGGCGGCGCTTTGGGGCCTGTGAATCCCCGGCCTGGAGTAGTTGGGGGCCGGCTCGCTAGATCGAGGAGCCCGCCGCGGAGGAGGAGAGCTCTGACCGCGTCCCGCCCGTGAGTCACCCTGCGCCGGCTACCGGAGTTGGAGCGCGCTTTGCCGGAGCCAGTGAGGGGGCGGACACGATTATCGGTGAGCCCCGGGGGTGCCTGAATGTGACGGTCCGAGGAGCGGAGGGGGCCCAGAGTCGGCGGAGCACCGAGGCGCCGCAGTGCACGTCCGGGGGACGGAGGAGACACCTGAGGGGCAGCGGAGGCTGAGCATTACGAGGGCACTTAGGAGACCTGGTTCCGGGGAGTGGGCCCCCACCCTGGTCGGGAGAGGAGTCGGGTGGAGCCAGGCCTGCGGACAGGGCCCACCGAGAGAACTGCAGGGAGCGCGGACTGCCCACAGCGTGGAGGCGGCCTGGTGACTGCTGTGGTGTATTGCCCCTGACCTCACCCTTCTGATCAACGCAGTGCCACCCACGCATTGGGGGGGTGCAGACACGTGGCGGCTGGACATCAATAGTGCCCTGTTGGTCGCTTGAGCGGATCGGTCAAGTCACGCAGCCCACCGTGCGGCCTGGACAGCGCGACGGACGGTCGCTGGGGCCGCAGATCCCGACGTTGGACCGGTGGTCGGGGCCAAGTGTCCTGGGTGCGTTACTGGGCAGAGAACGCCGCGGGGCCATTTCATCTGGCTCCTCCTATGGGATTGAGTTGCGCTCTGCGTCCCTGACCTGCGGATCCCGAGAAACACTGCACTGCTTGTCATCGGAGCACCGCCTGGCGGGAAGCTCCATCGACGCCATCTTGACAGGGTGACTGCGGCCTGCGTCGTACCTCAGCTGGGGCGGACGGACTGAGCGGGCCTCTTACTGCTCCGGGGATCCCATAGTGGTGTCCGCCTCTGGTTCCTGGAGTAGGGAAATCGCCTTGACCCGCGCCTATCTAAGAACCCTGAAGATGTCCAACGCTCTGCGTAAGGGAAAACCGGGGAAGGATGGCGCCTCTAAATCCTCGCAGCAGCCAGCCTCACCTGGGGCGAGTGGATCGTCTCGGCAATCAGATGATGAGGCGCCCGCCACCAAGGCCTTTATGACTGAGTTGTTTGCCGCTATCAAGGAGGACATCTCGGAACTCCGTGCTCAGTTAGCGTCGGACCTACGTGAGGTGCGGAGAGATGTGGATGGAATTGGCGAACGAGTGGCGACACTGGAAGACCATGATCTGAATGTTGCGAACGACGTGCACCAGCTTCAGCAGGACATCATCCGCCTCACTGAACAGAATCTGGATCTGCAGGCCCACTCAGAGGACTTGGAAAACCGATCTAGGAGGAACAATATCCGAATTCGTGCGGTCCCTTGGGAGGGTGAGGATGGAGATCTACGTGGCTATGTGCAGGCCCTGTTCTTACAGATCTTGGACGAAGAGGATGTGCAGGAAATAAGAATGGATAGGGTCCATAGAGTCGGTTTACCTAGGAGAGGAGGGGGTCCTTCTCCGGACATCCTCGTCTGCGTGCACGACTTCCAGGTGAAGGAACGCATCCTGCGGAAGGCAAGAGCCATCTCCTCCTTGCAATTTAGGGACCACCGTCCACAGCTCTACCAGGACCTGGCGGCGTCGACGCTTCAGAAGAGGAGGGAATTCCGCCCAGTGACTGCCTTTCTACGGGACCGCAACATCCCCTACTCGTGGGGGCACCCCTTCCGTATCATATTCCGCTGGCAAAACCGGCTGGAGCAAATTCGCTCTCTTCAGGCGGCTAAGGACCTGCTGGGCCTGGATGACGTTCCTCCTTCTCAAGAGGCACGTACCTCTGCATCGCGGAGACGGCATCGATCGTCCTCCTGGCAAAGAGTTGGTGCATCCCCGAACCGACGGCGGCCGGACAGCGCTGCCAGCTTGCAGGAACGAGGAGATGCGGTGGCATCGGTGGCCTCCACCACGTTGGCTGATTCTCAGCAAGGCTCAGGTGCAGCGTGATCCTGGATCTATCGCAGATTGGCGCCGGAGGGGATCTGGCCTAAGGTCCCGGGGGTGCGTTTGTACTTTTGGAGAAGACACCCCGGACCGTGGCCCTGGGGGTCACCGAGTTGGTACCCTCTCCCCGTTCCCGTTCCAGAGGGGTTCTTGTGCCCTGTGATCTTCTGGAACTGTTGAGGACATTGTTCAGGTTCAGTGCCTTCTGTTATTTTCTATTGTTGCTCTGTTTGCGGGGGTGGGTTGGGGGGTGGAGGGTCCTGGGGGCGAGGGGTGTGGGGGGGGTGTTGGGAATTGGGGTGGGGGGGATGGGATGGTGGTGGCGCCCCGAAGCTGTGTGCGCGAGGTGCTGTTTGCATTCGAGGTGTTCTTCTCTAGCGCCTGTTGCAGGGGGTCTCTCCCTGGAGCACTCTCTGCCTCATGCATAATTGTGAGTTATGTCATTGTAGCTGGCTGCTTGATGGTGAGAGGCATGGAGTTCTTGGTTGGGCGTTGTGCTGTTTCCCGGGGAGGGACATGGGCCTGGTCACTAGTAGTGGCGTTTCTATCCAATTGTCCTCAGTACGGGTTACCTTGCGGGACGCCATGTGTGCCTGGCTCTGGGAGATCTGGAGGTGCGGCTCTGGTGACGAGTGGGGGGTGGAGAGGGGGCTGGCAGGGGTTGCTCGGAGTTGGGCCTAGCCCGGATGCATGTGAAGTAGAGGTAACACTGGTCGGGAAGTGGGAGGGGACCATGCTGATGGGCTTCCAGTGCAGAAAATCCCTATGTCACTATGCCTATTAGTATAGGGACCTGGAATGTGAAGGGTCTCAACTCCCCGCAAAAGCGCCAAAAGCTCTGGAAGTACCTGTCGGATCACCATCTTGATGTGGTGGCCCTCCAGGAAACCCACCTAGCCAGGAAGGATGAACTTCGACTTCGGCACCGACAATTTCCCCTCATTTATAGGGCATCAGCGTCCACTAAACATAAGGGGGTGGCCCTCATGTTCAAGGCGTCCCTTCACTTTCAACCTCTGGGGGTGAGCGGTGATAAGGAAGGTCGATGGCTAATGGTAAAGGGGTCCTTGTATGGCCGACAATGTACTTTTGTGGTTGTATATGCCCCTAATGCTGGACAGAATGGGTTTCTACAGGAGTTGCTGGACAGGGTGGGAAACTTCGTGGAGGGGCACTTGTTCCTCTTGGGGGACTTTAACATGGTGTGGGACAAAGGCATGGACAGTTCGGGAACGCGCCGAGCGGACTCGGGTTTTTTTTCGGTTGAAACGCAACGACAAATGGAGGCTTTGGGATTGGTGGACAGCTGGCGATTCTTACATCCACAGACTAGGGACTATACATTCTTTTCCTCTGTACATCGTTCTTACTCCCGTATAGATCATGTTTTTATTAGTCAGGCCCTCAGGGGGGATACCCGATTCTCCGGTGTCTTTCCGATCTCGATATCTGATCATAGTCTGGTGGTTCTTGGCTTGCAGTGGCATGTTGGCGGGGACGGTTGGCGAAAGTGGTATTTTCCGGCGGCGTTGACTCGAGATGAGGTGTCTTGTAAAGAGCTGCGGAAGGCTATAGGAGACTTCATGGCGCTTAACCCGCCCTCTGATACCTCAGTGTATGTCACTTGGGATGCGTGCAAGGCCTCCCTGCGGGGCACCTGCCTCGCCCTTAACGCCAACCTCAATAAACTTAGGAGAAAGGAAAGGGAGGCCCTGGAAGCAGAGCTTGCTCTTTTGGAACAAGCACACAAATCCAACCCGTCTAGGGTGACTCTCCGTCCGTTGACGGCGGTGAGAGGGAAATTGAGGGCCCACTATAATAACCGGGCTGAGTTCACCCTCCTCCGCCTCCGCCGCATCTCCTACTTTCAAGGGAACAAGGTGGGGCGGCACTTGGCACTGCAACTTCGCGAGAAGGACTACATTGGGGGAATAAGGGACCAAGCGGGCTCTGTACAGCACAGTGACGCAGTCAAAGCGGATATTTTTGGCCGCTTTTACGCTGATCTCTATTCGGGTGACGCCCTTGACCCAGAGGCTCAAACTGCGTTTCTGAATGGTCTCCCGACACCGCAGGTCTCCAGAGAATGGAACGACTTGCTGGGTTCCCCCATCACTAGAGAAGAGGTTCTAAACGCCATCAAGGCTTTAAAACTTCACAAAGCACCAGGCCCGGACGGCTACACTGCCCTGTTTTACAAGACGTTTGCGTCGGACCTCTGCGATTACCTGGTCTCCCTCTTTAATACCATGGCATCGGAGGGCAGAACTTCTGAGACTATGGCCGAAGCTTTGATCACCGTTCTCCCCAAACCGGGGAAAGATCATGCCGAGTGCGCTTCTTACCGGCCGATAGCACTCCTCAACCTGGACGCTAAGTTGTACTCGTCTATAATCGCGGGGAGGCTGCAGGACTTGATGCCGGCTCTGGTGCACCCGGACCAGTCCGGATTTATAAAAGGACGGCAAACTCATGACAACTTGAGACGAGTGGTCCACCTGATCGAGAAGGCTACTAGATTTCGTATCCCGGCGGTTTTAATAGGACTCGACGCGGAGAAAGCCTTTGACCGCGTTGATTGGGGCTTTTTACATCGTACCCTGGAGGCCTTTGGGTTTTCACCCCGCTTCATAAGAATGATCAAGGCTAATTACAGCAACCCTCTGTCAAGAGTGATGGTTAATGGCCACAGATCCGGGCGCTTCCGTCACTTGCGTGGAACACGTCAGGGATGTCCTCTCTCCCCACTCCTCTTCGCTTTAAGTATTGAGCCGCTGGCGCTTGCGATTCGGGAGGACAACAATATCTTGGGCCTCCCCTTCTCCGGTGAACAGCATAAGATTTCGCTGTTTGCGGACGACGTGCTGCTATCGCTTAGAGATCCGGAGCTATCGTTGCCATACGTTCATACGGTGCTCTCTGACTTTGAGAAGGCGGCGGGTTTTAGGGTCAACCTTGACAAATCGTATATCCTGAACTTGACTCTTTCCCCTGAGGAGGTGCTCCGATTGCGAGCGCTCACCCCCCTATCGTGGTCGACTTCATCTTTGTTGTATCTGGGAGTGCATTTGACACCTACTCTAGGCGCCTTATTTTCGGCCAACTTTACACCAATGTTGACGACGATACGCGCTGAACTTGAGAGGTAGAAACCGAGGTATATTTCTTGGTTGGGTAGGATTCACGCACTCAAGATGGTCCTCCTCCCGAAACTTCTGTATCTCTTCCAGGCGTTGCCCATACCGGTGGACTTAGACTATTTCCGTCGACTTAAAACGCTGATGTTGAAGTATGTGTGGCAAGGTGGCAGGGCACGACTTTCATATGCAGTACTTCGCCGTCCGCGAACGGAGGGGGGAGTGGGGTTCCCGGACATGCACATGTATTATAAAGCGGCGCAAATGAGAATACTAGTTGAATGGTCGCAACAACTTTCAGAAAGGCATTGGCTCCATATGGATCGATGTGTGGCCGGAAGATCCATTTGGGATCTGGCCTGGAAACCCAAGGCTGACCGACCCAGGAATGCATATATTAGCACTCCAACCAGCACGGTGTTGAAGGTCTGGGACACACTTAGTGGTGACGACCGATGGACTACCTTCCCATCTCCATTTACCCCTATTCATTTTAACCCGGCTTTTCCTCCAGCATTGACTGACGGACCCTTTGACGTTTGGAGGGAGGGTGGTTGCCGAGCTCTTACCCACCTGTTTCATGGGGCGACACCTCTCACCTTTCATAACTGTATGCGAGATTATGGGGTTCCGCCCACTGAACGTTTTCGTCACCTTCAACTCTTACACTGGGCAACATCGACTGCAGTGGGGGACGCCGCTACTAGACCACTGACAAAGTTGAGGCTTTTATCCTTCGCACGTCTACGATGAAGGGAACGATTTTCTTCATATATGGGATGTTACTGGATACCGCGGTTTCCCCCCGCCCTCGTTATATGGACCACTGGGAGGCTACCCTCGGTAGGGACATTTCTGACAGCGAGTGGAGGAGCCTTTGGCGGGATGTGGCGGCACATAACCACTCCACAGATCTTAGAGAGGCTCACTTAAAACTCTTGTTTGACTGGTATTTATACCCCTCTAAGTTGCATCGGATCTTTTCGACTACCTCAGATAGGTGTTGGCGGGGCTGCGGTATGTTGGGGGATTTCCGCCACATTTGGTGGGATTGTCCCACCATCCGACCCTTTTGGTCCGAGATTCTGTCCCATATTAAAGATGTACTGGGCTATCCGGTTCCGAATTCAATAGAATATGTGCTATTGGGACTTAGGGACCCATTGTTAGAACATCAGACTAGAGCTGATAAGCGCATGGTATGGCTGTGTTTGGGGGCGGCCAAGTTGACATTAGCAGCTGCCTGGAAAAACCCATCTGCACCGGCCATCTCGTTATGGCACGCGCGGCTGTGGCGCCTCTTGAGTATGGAGAGAATGTCTGATATATTTTTGGGGAATTTTAAAAACTTCATGTTTACCTGGGGTCCCTTGGTGAGATTCCTATCCCGAGGTCTACCTTCTGCGGTCTGCCCCCCAGCACTTCGTGCATTACACCTCTTTCAAATTTAACCATTTACATATATGATGTTGTGCTGCATGGATGTTGGTCGCCACCACCAGGGGAAAGGTGGGGGGTGGGGGGCTGGGGGGCTTGAGGGGTGTTGGGGTGGGGTTGCAGTTTACTCTTTGTTGCGACATACCTTGCATGTGGAAGTGACCTGAATGGCATTCCTGAATAACTGTGCTTCTGGTTGGGGACGCCTTCTCTTGTAACCCTTTGGACATTTGCTACAGACTTGCCGCACCCTCCAAATCGGTGCAAGTTGGCGAACACGAACATAGACATGGGCGGCGACCAGCACAGTGTACCTTATATGACTTGGGGTTCTATAGCAATATTATCTTCACCCCCTGTGTGGGGATATGTGGCGGTTTGTCGCCTGTTCCTTTATTCTTCTCCTCCTTCTCTTCTTCTTTCTTACTCTTCTTCGCTTTCTATTTCAATCTTGAATGAATAACAAATAAAAAAAAATTATAAAAAAAAAAGAAAAGATTGGGCTGGGAAGACTTAATCATTACACTCTGCTTTATAAAAATCCCACTTTTCCAGAAATCTCTTCAGATGAGGTCATGGCAGTCTGGGCAATGAAGGGAGTTCGGATGGCCTGGGATCTAATAGCGAACGATGGGTTTTGCCAGTTTGGCGATATTCAGCTGGAGTTTGGGTTGGAAAGGGGTAACTTTTTTAAATACTTGCTGTTGCGTAGTTTCTTTGGTAAAACATTGGGGGGTTTTGATGGGTTTAAAAGAAATAAAATCATAGTCACTATCAGGGTCATTACTAAGGCCACTATTTGGTTATTGTATGCAGAACTGATAGCATTAAAACAAGATGATCTGGCTAAGCATGAGAGTAAATAGGTGGATCGTGTGGGGGCCGCACCAGAGGGGCTTGCAGAATCTCTAGAGTTAGCTCAGATGGTTTTGTGCTCTGCCGGGCTCCAAGCGCAACATTTCAAAACTGTCTTTGCTTTATATTATACTCCGGCAAGAATAGCGCAGCGGGGTGGGCTTTCGGGGATTACCTGTCCACGGTGTGGTGGGTTGGCAGCAGACCTCTTGCATATATTTGCACCGTGCCCACGCCTTCGGTGTCTGTTAGAATCCATCACGATATTCTTAGATTGGTCTCTGGGGCTAAAAATTATACTAACCCCAGCTTTGGTCTTACTGAGAGTAAGCTGTAGGAAACAGAATGATGTGGCTTATCAATTTCTCTTTATGGTTACGGCTGTATTACGGATGAGTATCACCTCTGCCTGGCTTGACCCTTCACCCCCCACTTTTCATCAATGGCTATCTCTCAATTTATACAATGGATAGAGCTATCTATGAGAGGAAGGGGAAAACATTGAAAATGTTAGGGCGGGGTATTTGGGCCGCCCTAGCAAGATGAAAGGATTCATAGAAATTATAACAACCCAGGTTTATAAGCCGAGCTGGTGCACTGATTTATTTACGGGGGTTTAGCTTAGTTGTTCTTGTTTTTCTTGGTTAACCCAGATTTATGCTCTATGTTTTTTTTATTTTTTTTGTTTTTGAAGAAATGTTGTCTCCTATTGCTTAAAATGTTTCTATTATTGTGATGCTTTGCAATTATTTTTAAAGTATCATTTTGTAACCTTCTTCCTAAAACCTCATATTGTTGTTTTTTTAATTTGGTTGTATTCATGCTGATCTCTGGGAAAAAATTTAAAACTTGAATAAAGAGATTTATAAAAAAAATAAAAGTTATACAAAAAGTACCTATGAGGAGAAAAAGTCGACTGTCCACAGTGGACTGTTAACCAGCTTTGGCAGTCAGCCTTTTCTCAACTTGATAACAAACCAGCAACATAGGTTTCTGTTAACACGATGTACTGTCAACATTTTTCATTTTCTTGTTTCTTATCCTGTAAAAGAAACTGGTCAGTTTCTTTATACCCTCTTTTGTGATCTTATCTCCAAGCAAATCACCTTACATGTTGTATTTTTTTGTAGGTAGTATGATATTCCTATGAAGCATTTTATTTTACTTTTGATAAAAGGTTTGAACTTTGCATGTCTTTCAACTCTTAGGTATTTACAGTTACTCCAAACTGAGATAATCTGTGTTTCTATTGCCAGATTCATGGGGGCAGTTAGAAGGATAAGAAGTCTGGAACCTTGGGCATATTTGACTGCTTGTAGTTGTGTTTGGCATCAGTAGATTTCTTCTTGCTGTTAATTTTATTAGATTAAAAATGGGTCTTCATTTCTAACCATACTACTCATGAAGTCCTTTTAAAATTAATACTACTATGATTGTTATATACGCCATAATCAAAGGATGACCGAGTACCCAACTTTATGGTTGAGTATACCAACCATGTATTGTTATTTTTTATCATCTCACAGTAATTTGTAATTATCATGCCATGGTGGTTACAAATTTAATTGTCTTTTTAGCTTGTAAATATGTTGACTACTTTTAACTCTATATTTATTCAAAATGTGTGATGATTTTACTGGCCGTAATACCATGACTCAAATATGATGATGTATACCAGGATGAACTGAACTGAACTGATAATGTAATGTAACTCTGAGTAGACACCCTATATCCCACCTGTGTCTTGATTACTATAAAATTGTATTTTAATGAATTTTAATTGTACATCTTTTATGATGCAATTGCAACGAAATAAAGATTTTTGAATTGAATTGACTGCTTGTAAACTGTTTTTTACCATGCTCTTTGTGTTTTTTGATTAATTGAAATAATCCTGTATGTTTATTGTATTGTTATCCACTTTTTATGTATATTTGCTAATTGATCTGTTTTTACACTGATGATGAATTGATTTTATGTATTATTATGCATTTTTATCTTTTTTGGCTGGGTCATTGTACCTCCGAATAAAGAAGTGTGATACCCAATTCAGTTTCTGCTTGCAAATTAGTACAAAGTCATCGGTTATCGTTACTTGGGTTGTCCTCAAGACCCTCATGGATAGAAATGGAGCTGTTCTCCTTATGCTTCCTGACCTCACTGCTATTCTCATTTGTGTTCATCATCTTAGCCTTATCCTCTGCCCAGTTGAATATTAGCATTCAAGACAAGTATTTGGCTGGATCTCTTCCTGCCTCTCATGCTGCCTTCAGATCATCTAAGCTTCACTTTTCATCTTTTCTCCTCCTCTCTACATAGATGTCCCACATGCTCCATCATTGTTCCATTGTTTTTAAATATCTCTTTTAGGACACTGTCTTATCTTATCTGATTGAATATTTTGTGTGACCTTCTAGAACTACAACAATGATTTACTGAATCTACTCAAACAGTAACATGATCAGAGGATCCTGTCTTGTCATGATTGTTGCAAGCCTTTGACACTAAACACTAGCAGAACAAAACACGGGCAAAATAAAAATCAAGACAATTGCATCTTTTGACACAAGTGATGGCTCCTTCCTAGTTGACTAAGAAGCTGTTACCTCAGCATCATTGGAGAACTACTTGGGAGTCCTTTTAGCCAAGCATTCCAGATTAACTCGGTTTAGCTCCATCTTGCCATCACCTAAGAATGCTCCGCAGAATCGTTCCTTTCCTGTTCTTCCCTTTTCTTAGGTCTCTTCATTTTGTTCAGGGTACAATTGCTCCGGTGCTCTTGCATCTCGATTATGCCAGTACTCCCCACCGAGGTGCACTTTAATATCTTTCACACAGACACCAATGGATCTGGAATATTGCAGCATGTCTCTTTTTTAAATATAGCCACAGGGTCACATCAGCACAGTTCTGCAATTGCTTCCTGTAGCCAGAAGAGTCTCCTTTGTGGTCCTCTGTGACACCTACTGCAACCTACTTAGAGGAGGATTGGACTTCCTCATATGGAAAGTGTGCTGCTGTGCACCAAACACAGCTTTTGCTTGGAGAACCATGTCTTTATCTTAACCTTTTTCCACTCCATGCAAACAACAAACCTATTTGCATCAAGTGTTCCTAATCATGTAGCTTCCTAAAACATCCAAAAACCTAAATTCAGGCAACCTGACACACAACCTCTGAAGACAAATGTTGTCCACTCCATCAGGACCTATTACCTAGAAATAGGTGACTCAAAAAAACCTTATTATGTATCAGTATGCGGTTTCCACTTACTGGTGGGCATAATCCCACACCTTGAATGGAACACATCTCGGGCAATCATATGTGGCATAAAGACATAGATCACCTTTACTCACATGAGGAACCAGCATCTAAAGCAACCTCCCTATCTCTGTCCTAAATTCCTTTCATCATGTTCTCTCAACACTGGCTCCTTCAAAGAGCATAGTGCAGACGGAGCATATTCAAGATGCTCTGTTTCACTACAACTTGATGCGCATGCTAATCCAGTTCTCACTCAAATACATTTTGTTCCACATACAGACCATACCAAAACATTTCCCAAATACACATGTATTCACAGCATGCAGTCAGGGACAGATAGAAGCCTTTTGCAGCCAGTAATGCTCTATATATAAATATAACGGCAACAACTTTCATTATTGAGCCCAAAATATTCTCTCTATCATATGAAAGCAACACACAAGGTTTCTATGAACTGTACCATTTTATGATCCACAGTAAAGCAGACTATGGCAACGTTACCAGCATTGCATGGATCAGCCACTCCCTGCTGCATAGTTTTGTAACACCTAAAAACAAACTTTACAGTGTCTTAAGTTAGTGAAAGTACACCTTCCCTTCTTTTACATCAGTTTCTTACTAGAATTTTTTGTATAATCTATATAAGACTTCTACAGCGCAGTGAAATAGAGTCCTGCAATCTACGCTAGAGTTTCTTAAATATGTAGAGTGACAGCTTTCTGGGTAAGTCTATCATAGGACTTTTTGGTGGGGCCAGGTCAGTCAATAAATATATTATACATAGTGCCAATTAACTTCAATTTGTTGAGTGACATCCTTCTGGGGATCTACAGAAATCTATCAATAAATGTATTATACATAATGCCAACTAACTTCTAATTGTTGTACATTTGAATAGTGGGGTCTCAAAAAATAAACAATATTCCCTCTCGACCTACACAATTATAGTAATAACCACTTCTCTATTTTGGCAATTATTTTTTCACACAGAATGGCAACATCAACTTCTTTTCATTTGTATTTTTTATTTTTATTATTTTTTATATATTGTTGTAAGTACAAAATCTCATTCGTCAATTTATCATTTATAACATATACATTTTTTATAATTCATTTGATAAGACATATAGTGATTCATTTAAGACAATAAAAATACTTTGTAACTCCGTGCAGAAAAAACATATAAGATTAAACAATTTTATCAGTTTCACAACAAACAGACTCTCTCATTCATACTCCATTCACTCCTTATTCTGCGTCTGAGGGATCGCAGATTGAGGCGCGATATTGTTACGCGAGGTCGACGCGTTTCGGCGGTATGAGACCACCTTCCTCAGGACCTTCTGGCAGAATAAACAGGTATTCATAAACCAATAATAACCACTGCACGGTATGATATCTGTAACAATAAAAAATATATGTATATTTGTATCATAAGCCTCACAGATTTCTTCAAATTGATTTTTCTAAGTACTAAACTTTAGGTTGCCCTGTGTTTCCATCAAAGACTGACATTTCATATTTCTGGTTCTAATACTTTATATCCGACAAAGGTTGATACATATCCAGTATAACAGTTTCTGCCTCAATCTCAACAAAATTGGTTATGTTTTAGAGAAGAATAGAAAAAGTAAGAAAAAGAAGAAAGAATTACTAAAATTTTTAAAACTAAACTTTTCAATTTAGAGGCTTATTTATCATATGGATGTTAGATTTCCTCCAGCGTACTATTGGATACCGTTATAACATTGCTCCAAATTACTTTATGGATGCTAAGCTAAGAGGTTCAACCTACAAAAGTGTTTACATATTCTTACCCGGAATTTTCACTAAGGTAGACCCCTGCTTCGGTCACCCAATCTTAACACAAGGATATAGAGTTCTTTGGGCGATCCTAAGTTGAGTCAAAAAACACTTTGTATCAATGCCTATTGATTTGAAAGTCGTAAAGATCTCTATGCCAGTATATTTGTCCACACACTGAAACCATCTATTTCTCAATCCTTTACAGAATTCAGAGTTTATCTTGAATTTTATCTTCTTTCGGCGAACCAAGGTTTTCTGAAAGAAACCAACAGTTTTCTAAGGAATATGACTATTGTGATCACTACAATTGTATGAGGTGTAGTGCGCTACTACTGACCTTCTTAACGCACTTGTATCGCCAAAGACAAAAGGCCTTCTCTTGCGCCTATTTTATTCGAGCGTCTCCCTTCTGTGATTTTTCAGCATACGTTTTGATTTCTTTTTCGATAACTGAAACCAAAGAAAAACTATGATTATAAGCTGCCTCTTAAATAAAGTATGGTATCGCTGTTTAGTTAACAAAAAATAAGAGTCAAATTCTAACTTCCCTATTAATGTATCTACTCTACTCGGTGGCAGTGAGTCCTGGTAGAGCCCACTTTACAGAAAAACTAAACGCTGCGCTCTCCATATCGGCATAGCTTACAAAAATTAAAGTCTAATTCCTGAGTCCTACTTACTGGTTCTTTTTCAGAGTTGCGCGTTATCTTGATTCTGCCGGCATCTCATCGTCACGTAGCGTGGGCCAGAAATCCTTTGCATCGCGTCTCTTTTTATATACCAATTGTTTGGCGCCAAAGTATTCAGTCACATGATCGCCATAGTGGCAGCCATTGTTAAATGGTGTTACTACAAATTATGGCTTTAATTGTCAGAAATTATTATTGTACTCCTACTATTACGTATTTGGGTCCTTTTTCTCCCAAATAGAACAAGAAGGAGATTTTAAGGAATACAATGATGTTTATACCGATTCCGTCTTATATACTATTATGGTCACATGGTCGCGGAAATGGCAGCCATTATTAAGTGGCGTTTTTTCTCAATTTCTTTTTGTTTTCTTGTTTTTGTTCGTATTAGCGAGTATATGTCAACATGATATTGTTACTTTGTCACATTTTGATATTCTCAGGAAAAGTCTTCAAATTAAAAGTATTTAATGTATATATCCTTTTGAATAGTGGGGTCTCTCCATTGGCAGACTGGTTATCATAAAAACTAGGGTCACATCAATTAGTTTAGATGCATGTTCTGAGGTACTTTGATAATCTGTGCCAGAGGCTCCAGGCCCCACAGGATGGTTGACACAGGCTTAAATATAATTTTGAACAGCTCTTTAAGTAATTAAAAGAATGTTTGATGGCCCCTGAAGGTAAAGCTTCCTCAATGTACAACATATTACCAGCTGTGCCATTCCGTGGAAGAAAGGTGGTTGACACTGATACTAATTGTGTTGATGTAGGCGTGATCTGTCTTCTTTTGGAGTGAAAGTGTCCATCATCGAACCTGGGGCCTTCAAAACAGAAGTTGTAAATGCAGATGTCTTCAAAAAGAGGCATGAAAATATTTGGAACCTTCTTCCGTCTGAGGTGAAGGAGAGCTACGGAGAGGACTTCTACCAAAATCGCGAGTTCTTGACTCTTTCACGCAACTTGTTTTGCCAGCATTTGTATTTTCGAGGTTTCCTGAGAGCAGACCAGTCTTTGCTAGAGTAGTGTGAGAAATTACTTGTGATGATGTATCTAATATTGTCTACATCCATAAGGCAGTGCCAAGATTCTATTTCAGTTTCTTGTTCTGTCATCTAGGGTCAGACTGGCCTATAGTGCTATCGGGCAGTGCCCCATGGTGTAGTATGAGAGGTAAGACTTTGGGCTGTTATTGTTTAGCAATTTGTGGGCCAGTTTTATGTCCAGGTGGGCCAGGTTTACAGTTGATTCCCCTTATGTTACCGCAAACATTGTCTGCAGCAAACACAAGAGTATGTAGTCTCCCATACCTTGCAATACACCTATACATTGTCTCTTTACAAGTCCAAAACTTGCCTGATTTGCAATTTTTGGCCACTTTTATAGATATTTGATTCCCAATTGGGAGCCAGTTTTATTTTGGACCCAGACCTATTTTTGTCCCCAGACCGACCCTGCTGTTATCCCATCTTCTCCCTCAGCTCCCTGCTCTGCTCTGTCAACCCATCTCTACTTTATTATTGTCCTGCTATCACATCCCCTTGTTTCTCTAATTATGTCCCATTTCTTTGACTAATCCTGTCTTCCATTTTTAGGTCCCACTCCTGAAAGGGGATACCTCATTTTACCAACACTTTAAAAAAAAGTACCTGTAAGAAGTAGCTCAGAGAGGGAACGCTAGGCCAGCCAATGCCAATGGATAGCTCCATTGCCCCATTTGTTTTCCAGTTGGTAATTGTATTTAAGTAGTCCTTGTGCTAGACTTCAGGGGCAGCATAATGAGTGTAAGAAATTAGGATATTAGTTCTACTGGATGTGAGTCCTGCATAAGTAAAAGGTCCACAATTGTCTTCTAACTGGGAATCCAGTGCAACATTGCAGCACTTGATCTTTCTGGGTAACAAAGCAGAGCATTCCAAGGCCTACTCAGTGAAGGTGATGGAGAATAGTAATCTCCATCCGCTGGTATGCAATAACAACACTTAATAAATTAATGTATAGTCAGTGTTTTGTCTTTGAAAACGGAAAGGTACACCTATTACACAAACACGCTCACACACGCAGAGAAGTTCGGTGCATTAATTTACAAATATATACAGTAGTTAGATGAAAATATGTTTGGTGACACTTTTATATCACGTCATCCCTGGTGGGTGCTCACCCTAATCACAATACCCCCAACCGATACCAGATGCAAATTCACAATATAAGGGGATGGTATAAAGTGGGCCTATTGGCTTTGTCAAGAGGTCGCCATATCAATATATATATGGCAAGCATATTGGATTTGTCAAGGGGTCACCAAATCATAATATACGGCAAGCCTTTTGACTTTGTCAAGGGGTCACCATATTATAATGGCAATACTCACAGATTAAAAATCACTATCATATCAATGGAATTGATAAACATATTTAGATGCAATCATTATCATTAATAAAACCTTCACAATATTTCTCCATAATCCTACTCAATAACACATGTTAAACAAAACATTACGAATCAAAACGACATGGGTCAGAGTCTTTCTTTTACTGTATGTAGGAAGGTGGAATTTGACTGCATGGTTGCCCCCACTTTTGTCCTGGTGTTTTGATGGTTTTTGACTTAGTTTGACTGGGATCACTGCTAATCAGGGACCCACCCTATCTGCTTTCCTCTTTAAAATGATTGCATGTACATTAGGTATTCTCCAGATTGGTTACTGGGTTACCCTTGTGTGTCCCTAGTATATGGTACCTTAGGTACTAAGGGCATAGGTACCCCAAAGGCCTACCATGAGCTGAAACATGTATAATGCCACCCCTGGGAAGCCTTCGAAAATGGCACCACAGGTCTGCTACCACAGTCAGGGTAAGGTGGTGCATGCAGCCCTTACTAAGATATAGGTTACCTATATCTACCTCTAATCACTGACGCATATAAAGCTATACGGTACTCCTATGGCAGGCCTTATCTATCCTGAAGGCAGAGTGCTTGGTTTTGTGTGAGAGGATGCCCATGCATGAGCAGGACCCCTCTGCAGCTTTCAGAATCTATTCTCTGTAGCTGTTCTGTGATGCAGCCAGACCATATACTCTTAAGTGCATTATAACTTCGCGATAAATGCTAACTTTGGAATGGCTGCATGGAAACATGTTGTGATTGGTGTCAAATACTTTGGAATCCTATCCCCCCACCAGTTCTGGCATGGGGTAGAATTCCACCCTTATAGAGGGAGAAGACAAGTAAACACTTACCTAACCGCTAATAGTTTAAAAGAGCCCCAGCATCACAAAATGGATGCTGCAGCCACAGGCACGGGTCTTACCTCCTGCTGCTGGATGAAACTCCAGCAGGGGAGGACTGGACAACAGGATTCCTGTCACAGGGAGGTGTAACCACCTCCCCAGACAGGCCTTAGTGTCTTAGGGGTGGGTGGGTGCATTGAGTGAATGCTTTTCAGACAGTGCTGGGGGCACACTTGGTATCCCTGTGCATACCCCAGTTTAAACCGCTTGCAGGGATGCTCAGCCCCTGGTCCGGCGTGAAATTGAACAAAGGGAAAGGGGCGTAGCCACCAGCCTCCCTGGATCCTCCCATAGGTGGATCCCTAGAGTAATTCCAACCCCTAAACTTAGTATAAGTATGGGAACCCAGTCATTAGGACTTTAGATTACCCTGGACGAAACTCTGCAACATATATCCTGGACCTTCGACATTCTATTTCGACTAGAAGATGGAAGAATCTCCCTTGGGGTCAAGGAGTGACTCCCCTGTTCAAACAGGCACCAAAGAAGCATCTTGCTGGTCTGCATTTCCAAGGCTCCCCATGGATACCGCCATATTTGCGACTCAGGACATGGACTTCCAGACATCTCCGAGGCCAACACGAGATCCCAGCAAAGCTGAGACCCCCAGCCATCACGAGAGACGTGGGACCAGAACTTCTGGACACCGTGCACATTTGCAAGTGCATCAACTTCCCGAGCTTTCCCGAAGTTGTGGATTGGGCTACTTGTAATCCAATCCCCGAGCACCATTTGCACTGAAGATTGTGGGCCTACACTCCACGAGTGTTCCGTGGGCCCGCTTCTAGCATTTTCGCTTGAGGCTCCCTCGCGATCCCTGGTCCGTCGACTGGTGGGTCCCAACGAAGGTAACTCTTCTGTTTCTTGGGCTTTCCTGGTTCCTCCAGATGTGCCCTGACTCCCCTCCAAATTGGTGAGTCCCTCAGACCTTGCTGATCTGCACCGAAGCCAATCTCTGCTGTCTGCATGGGTTGCTGTTGCCAAGGCTTGTTGGGTCCCATCCGGAATCTGACACGGCAGAACTCGACATCCTTCATGGGACAGCTGGAATCCAGGTTGTCGTCAACACCTCCTGCTCCTCGTGGCTGAAGAGTAAAGCTTCATCTACTTCACCTGCAAGCACCCGACATAGGTTGGCATCTTCTCTTCACCTTCCTGGTCACTGGCTAGTGACCCAGATGCTATCCCCTCTGCTTTCACATTCTTCTCGACTCCGATCCAGGCTTGGATCCACCCGGACACTTTCGACTTGGTCGCCTGCAGCACTTTCTCGCAGCTCGCCATTGTAAACGACGACGAAACCAGACACGAAAAGACACCTATGCACCCGGCTTCCCTGGGTGGAGTAACACGAGTACTCCAGTGCTCCCGTGTGTATTGACTCTAGAACTGCCTAGTTCTAAAGTCCTCTTCTAAGTGTCCTTCCTTGGTAATTTTCCAACCACGACTTTCGCCGTAGAAGTAAATGGTGATTCGTGGCTGTGTTTAGATACTGCATGTGTCCCCCGTGGGTCCCCTGTGTCACTACCTTGGGTGTTTCCTGGTGGCCTCAGCAGTTCTAAAAGCTCTAGGCCTTGTATCTATGTCAGTAGTGGTTCTTATACCACTTTCTTAGTATATGGTTTGTGAGGTCCCTAAGGCTAAAGATATACTGTACTCATTTACTCTGTGCTAAATAAGTTGAACTGATGTCCTTTTGCCTCTAGCCTCATAAAGAGACCAGAGGAGTGTGTTTAGAATAAATACATTTATTGTATATATATACCTCCTGTGGTTGTCGTTTCATTTGGTCATTCACGAGATTATAGTCTGGTAAAACAAGCTGCTTTACATTCCTTCAAGACTTAGCCTGAGGGCTGCTCTCCACAGCTACCACTAGGATAGCTTTCTATAAGGTTGTCTTTAACCTACCATCAATAAGGGGTCGTTTGGACTGGTGCAAGGTGCCCACTAGAAGAGTGGACAGCATATGCCAGGCCAACTTCTCACAACCACGTGCATACTCTCCCCATCTTCAAGAGCGATTGAAGCATAACATATTAATGATTGGAAAATAATAGATTCACTAATTCCTAATATGCTGACATAGTCTTCCAAAGACCAACAATTTCCACACAGTGTTTTACAATGAGAAGATGTGGAATGTAAAATATAAACCAAAAGCATGTCTGTAATCTAAATTGATGCATATGTTTATTTTTTAACCTTGCAGTTTACAATGGAATCTTTGCCATAGAGAAGATGACTACCATCCTATCACTGGTCACAGACTGCATGGAGCATGGGTTGACAGCCGTTTACCCACGAACCCGCTACACAGCTGGCTGGGATGCCAAACTTTTCCACGTGCCACTCTCTTACTTTACCACTATATTGGTGGATACCATTCTCGCCAAACTTAAATAGATTTACATTTTAGAGGGTCAGCAGGGGAAAGTTGGTATTTCAGTGCCTGGCCTTGCTTTTTCGTAGGACTGGCTAAGGTGCAGGTCATTCCTTTCTCTCTCTTTCACTATGTACACAGTGGTGCTGGAACAATTTTCAGAATGGGGGGTGCTGCTATTAATGTTATGTCACTGAAGTCATAGGGATTGTGAAAAACATAAAAATGAGTGTAGCAAATGTGCCATGACCATTCAGCAAGAGAGTAGTAAGGGTATGGCATGCAGCTGGTTGTGCTTTTGGAGCACTGGTGAAATAGAGTCCTGTCATTTACAGAAAAGCACATTTTCTCCTGAAATTACCTTTAAATATACATAGAATTTGACTGGTAATACTATACAGCGCACAAACGAAAATGCATGGAAATTGTGTTTCAACAAATATGTATAATTTGTGCTTCAGCAAATAAAGTGTGTTGATTTGTTTTGATCCTATTAAAATGTGCTTCATTTGTGACTTCCTAATTGCTAATATAGTTTTAAATATTTGTATAGTTCATTCACATGTATTTTAATGCTGAAGCAGACATCCCGCAGCCTTGCCTCCTCCTGTACTTCAGCAACATTGTGACCTAGGTCACTTAAAAAATGTCTTTGCAGTCAGAGAAATACAAGTTAATACAAGTTTTCTAATTAGCAGAGATTTGTCAGCTTGACCTTAGACCTTTGTGTTGGAACTGCATCGAATGTGACAAGATAAAAGAAAAATGTAAAGGCAGTTTGTTGTTGATTCACCTTCTGAACTCCAGCATTTACATTTTTGGGGTTGCTGCGGCTCCCCTCCTTCCAGCAGCGCATATGTGTGTATGTTTTAACTACCATGACAAGTTATCTTCTACCCCAGTGGGGCAATCATGGCAGGGTCTCTCCCTTGATGTACATGTGCATGGTTCTATAACCCACATTTTCACTGACTTTACAGAAAACAAATATTGCAGACTTAGGGGCATATGTATCAAATACTCTATTTGCGAGTCTCAAATAGCGATTTTTTGAGAATCGCTATTTGAGAATCGCAAACGAGATGTATTTAAAAATTCGCAAATAGTTAGCGATTTCTTGGCATTCATTAATTGCGATTTGCAAATTGCGAATCACAATTAAGGAATACCTTCCCATTCATTCCTATGGGCCAGGAGGCCCATAGAAATGAATGGGAAGACATTCTCAATTTGCGATTCGCAATATGAGAATCGGAAAATTGAGATTGCAATTTCAAGGGTGCCAGAGTGTCCAAAGGAAACCCTGATGCACCCCTGAAATGAGCATTTGTGCGCATGTGGCGCACATACATGCCCTAAGGGAATGTATGTGCACCACATGGCACTTTGAAAAATGCCAAAAAGTGCATTTTTCAAAGAAATCGCAAATTACCACTAACATGAAGTTGGTAGTAATTTGCGATTTCATAAGGAGAAATCGCACAACATAGGTGCTTCATACATTTCATTTAAGGAATCGCAATTTGCGATTCCTTAAATGTAATTGCAAATTAGACAATCGCAAATTTTGCGATTCTCTAATTTGCGATACACTTTTGGGATGATACATCCTAAAAGGCCTTTTCCCGTTCGCAAATGGGCCGATCCTGAGAATCGGCCCGTTTGCGAACGGGAAATGGGCTTGATACATATGCCCATTGATCCTTGAAAATGCGTCTTCCACTTGAGTGACCTATCGTCTTTTCGATGCAGCTGTCTTTTTCTTGGGTATTTTAGCTTGTTTATGGGTGAACACTTTTCTACTTTTGGAACTACCCCTGTTTCAGGGATTTTTTTCTATATCTTGTATGTAGTTGACTTTGCTCTATTCCTTTGGTGACCACTCTTCTCCTTGGTTAAATTTAGTTCTTCTTAACGCCCCTCACATAGACACAATACTGACTTACTGGACTTCACCCACGCACTGGGACTTGTGGATATTTGGAGACACCATCACTCTGCAACACCATATTATACACACTACTCTAATGCACATAGAAGCATGTCCCGCATCGATAATTTTTTCTGTCCCGCAATGGACTTAGATTATTTCACCAAGTCGAAGGGCCTTCCCCGAGGTATCTCTGACCACTCTCCTATTACTGTAGAACTAACATATCACCGCCCCTTCACCCGAGGCCCTATCATCATTAGCCCCTGGCTTCTCCAAATCCCGGACATCAAGGATACCCTGTTAGAACGGACAGGGCAGTACTTTGAGGAGAATGTCGGCTCAGTGAAATCCGCAGTCACAATCTGGGAGGCATATATAGCAGTTATCAAGGGTGAAACGTTGGCGATGAAGGTGGGGTATCTTCGCAAACACGAAGAACAGATTTCCCGAGCTGAGTCTGACCTTCTTGATCTTGAAGCTACACATAATGCAGCCCCTTCGGCCGAGTCAGCGAGCCGCCTCGCTACTCAACAACTAGTATATAAATCCTTAACTCAAGAAAGAGCGCAAGCTCGCTTGCTACACACCCGACATCGCATTTACGAACACGGAGACTCTGCAGGAAAAATGCTGGCATGGATTGAGAGACGGGAATAGGGGTCCAGATGGGTCTCCTCCATAGTGAAATCAGACGGCTCTAAAGTAACAGATCCACAGGCCATCGCGGACGCCTTTGCTGACCACTTAGAAGTGGTGTATACGGCAAGAGCGTACTACTCCTCAGAGGACTCCAGGCAATTGCTGGAGGAAATGCGTTTGCCCACCATTTCGGAGCCTGACAAAGAGGCTCTGGATGTAGACATCTCACTAGATGAGCTTACCACAGCAGTCTTCGCAGTTAACTCTGGCAAAGCCATGGGTCCCAATGGTATCCCCGCTGAGTTTTTGAAAGCTATGGCTCTCCTCATCTCAAAAATATGTTTGAAGAGAGTCGGGAAAGAGGTATCCTACCTCCCACCCAACGGCTGGCTTCCATAGCAGTTATCCTCAAACCCAATAAACCACCCTCAGACTGCGGCTCCTACAGGCCGATCTCTCTTATAAATACAGAGGCCAAAATTCTAGCCAAATTATTGGCGACTCGCCTGCTCCTAGTGCTCCCCTCACTAATCCACGATGACCAATCGGGCTTCTTTCCGGGCCGCAATATGGCCCTCAACCTACGACGAGTCAACAACGTCTTAAGTCGGCAATCTACCATACAACAAGATGCCACTATCTTGTCCTTAGATGCCACGATGGCATTCGACTCAATCGAATGGTCCTATCTTTTTGAGGTCCTCCGTAGATTTGGCTTCGGACCGAACTTCATCCAATGGGTGCGTCTTCTCTATACTGACCTCTCAGGTCTACGAGTCAACAATCATACATCTCGTCCATTCCGGCTTCATAGAGGGACACGACAGGGTTGCCCCTTGTCGCCGTTACTATTTGCCCTTACCCTGGAACCTTTGGCTCACTGGGTCCGCACAGACGTGTCTACCCGAGGCCTCCAGTGGAATGATGAAACTCTGGACAAAATTTCCCTATACGCCGATGACATACTGATATATGTAGCCTCTCCCCGATCCTCAGTTAACAGCCTTTTCCACGTCCTCACTAACTTTGGGAAATACTCAGGATATTCGATTAACTGGTCCAAATCCACACTCTATATGTTGCATGGTCCCCCACCCAGGCTCCCTCAAGGATTTACAATTACGGTAGCTCCAGACGGTTTCAGATACCTCGGTATCTACATCACGCCCGACCCGGCAGTGTTCCTAGACCAAAATCTAATGGGCCCCCTGCGAAGGCTACACAGCGATGTAAAGCATTGGCGCTCTCTTCCACTATCCCTGCCTGGTAGAGCTGCATTGTTTAAGATGCTGGCGCTCCCGCGTTTTCTATATGCCTTACAGAACTGTCCATTCCCAGTTCCAGACTCATATTTTAATGCCATAGACAGTGACCTCCGTCAACTTTTATGGGACGGAGGTACAGCCCATATTGCTCTTCATAAGCTCACTCAGAGCTGGTACGACGGCGGTATAGCCTTACCTAATCTGCGTCTCTATTACTGGTCGACGCAGCTGGTGGCAATTAACCACTGGATTCACGGCTCCCCCTCAAATCCGGCTTACCTCCTTGATAAGATCCAGACCGGACGAGAGGGATATCTAGGAGCCCTCTATAGTAAACAGACCAGAGGTCGATATATGGGACCCATGGCGCACACGATAAAGGTATGGCACAAAACTAACAAATGTCTGGGGTTGTCACATAAAATCACTGGAACTACCCCTCTATGGTCGACGCAACAATTAGGTTCTCTTTGCTTCTCTAAAGGTTTTGATAAATGGGACATGATTGGGATATCCACAGTGGGCGACTTAGTACACAGGGGCAAGATATTGACTTTTACAGACCTACAATCCAAATATTCCCTAGCACCGACGGAACACTTTTGATATCTCCAAATCAAACATGCCCTCCTCCATGCCATTCCCGACCTTACTTCCTTACCTGAGTGTTCCCCCATGGAAGACAGGCTGCTATCGGAACCTCTCCCCGAAAAGGCCGTGTCCCTCACTTATTGCAAACTATGTAACAATCTGCCTGATACTTTCCGGCCCCTACGCAATAAGTGGGAAGAAGACCTGGGGCTTTAATGTCTCCAAGAGAGTCGGCCATGAACCACAAATTCAGGCTGATCCAATTGAAGATCTTGCATCGAGTATACATGTCCGCTCTTACATTTGGCAGGCGCACTGACTCGGATTGCCTTAGAGGATGTAGATGACCGGGCACCTTTTACCACATCCTGTGGGATTGCCCGGTAGTGCAACACTTTTGGGAAAGAGTCCTAGGAAAAATGAGGGGCTCTGTGGGTAAACCAATTCCACTGTCCCCGAAAGAATGTGTCCTTAACGTATGGGGAGCAACAGACCTGACTGAGCTGGAACTGCAGTGGGCAGCGCTTGCCCTACTACTAGCCAAACGCTCCATTGCCATGACGTGGGGTTCACCAGAAACGCCGATGGTGGTGGGCTGGGTGGCTGAGATGGATCGATGCATGTTGGCTGAAAAAAACTGTATACAAGACAAGGGGCTGCCCCACGAAATGGGATGCAAAATGGGGGCACTGGAATAAGTTCCGGGGCAAATTGTGCGACTCTCCTTAGCTTGAACTGGCAATGTCTCGAACCAGATCCAATTCTTGAATAATTGCTTTGCTACCAATGTGATTGTGATACAACTTAATACTGATATTTGCTCTTACGTGTAGTGAATGTATGACTTTGCTGTTTGTTTTTTGAATAAAACTATTATGTTAAAAAAAAAAATTGGTTCTTCTTTTGCAACATATCTTCCTTCAATTGCCATTTTCTTTAAGAACAATCTATCTTCTCCTTAAATCAAATCACACTTAGTAATTTTTTTCACTTTCTTTTGAATTGAAGTACAACAGTTTCGAACTTAATACTGTGTAGAACGCTTCACGTACATTGAGCTTGCTATATAATTCCAATCTTATCTTTATTCAGGACTTCATGTAACACAATGTGATCAAAGCTATTCCATAACCCACGAAACGTAACCTATTTAAGTCTTTATTTAACAGTGGATTATGAGATCAAAGAAATATGCATACCTAGTGAAAATGTGAGTTACAAACTATCGATAACAAAAGAATCAGGAGTAAGATTGAGTCTTCTTTCCGAAAAACTGTCTTTTTGTGGAACTCTCTTCAGTGGGGTATCAATCACTCGGCACCTGAATACTGCTGTAACATTGATGGTGGCCTGGAAATCTGAGGTGACATGAAGAATTTCCCTCATCTCTTTTCCTCCTTTATATACAAGTCATGCTTTACCTTCCTTAACCCTCGTATGCATTACTTCTGTTACTAGGTTACTAGTTCAAGAGAGACTTTTTTTAATGGAAATAAGTTTGAGAATACATGAGTCAAACATGGGTTTTCGTTAAATTATTGAGTGATGGTTATTTCCCAAAATCTGATTATTACAAATATCTATTACTGACGCTAGTCTGTTATCTCTTTCTCTCTCCCAAGGTGACCCTATCCTTTCCTCGAAAGTCTCTCTTTCGCTCCTCTGCCATCATAAATAACATTCTTTTTATTCCTTAAACTGAAGTACCCACATGAATATTACAATGTCTTTCGTAAGCTATTCATGGACCACTCTAAATACCTTAACCTTTTGTGAGAGTTGTGGAACGATCCTTCTCCCCATCATGGAAAGAACTATTTTGTTTCTTTCCTTTCAGACCCTTATTTTAGGATATTCGATCTTTAGATAAACAAAACATGTTTCACGTTAGGTCACCCACGTTCAAGTTATTCTACAAACCACTTAATTTTAGAAAAATATCGTATTGCTTCAGTTTGCAATCATACCTTTTGTTAAGTCCTTTCACGGTGTTTATCACTTAAAAGTATGTGATTTTAACATTTTCGATGACTATCAACTGAGCCAACACACTTTGGCTAAATTGACCCTAGAGTCCCAGTGAGGTCGCCTTCACTCTACATCCTCCTGAAGGTCAGTAAAGTGAGTACCATGAGTAGGTGAGTGAGTGAGTTATTTACAGGCTTTGAACATGTAAGGACCACTATATAGAAGTTATTGCTATTATTATGGTGACCACTTGAGCCTTTTGTACTTAATCTCACTCTTCCTTTTGACAATCTCTCTCCTTGTTAAGTAACATTTTGTTGCTTGGTTCCCTCAGCTGTTTCCTTGTTAAACTAGTTGTATTCTTCATCAAACATTCTTCTCTTTCATTGACAAATTGTCTATCATTTTAACTAGTCTCTGTTATCAACCACTCCTTTATCCAACTACATATCCTATTTGCTCACACATTCTTCTATTTCTCCTGTCTTCTCTTTTTCAACCAAACCGTTTCTTTGTTCAACCATTATACATTTTATTACACAGTTCTTAATTTGATCAATATACCCAACCTAGTTTTGCTAAACTAATATTCTCTTTGTGAAACTGTCTTCTGTTCCATGGAGCAGGTCTCTATTTGACCAAATTAACCATCTATTTCATTGGGTATTTGTATCTCTGACTATATTAAAGGGAGCAAGCATTTTAAAAATGTATTATTGATTGATTTATTTGTCCAATCAGTTCTTCATATTAAGCAATTTTCTCTTTGCTCAATACATCATCTCTTTGATCATCCCGCCTTCCCTTTGGTAAATGGGTATAATCTCTGCTTGCCAGTGACCCCTTTGTTCACCCAGTCTCATCTTTGTTCAGCCAGCCTCATGTTTGTTCAACCAGTCTTATCTTTTTTCAGGCAGCCTTAACCTTGTTCAGCCAGCCTTATCCTTGTTCTGTTGTCCTGTTAGCCTTTTTTGTGGTTCAGTCAGAGAATTTTTTTTGTAATAGTTCTTCTTTTTGTTCAAACAATCTTCCCTTGTCCAACCACTCTCCTCTTTGTCCCCCCACCCTTCCATTCTGCTTGTTCAGCAACATTTTTTCTTGTTCCAACAATCTTCTCTTTGTTAAACACACATTCTTTTGAATCAGTCACTGTCTGCTTCGTTCAACCAATCTTCTCTCTGTAAACTTTTTTCAACCCACCTTTGCTTTGTTCAACCCATCTCTGCTTTTCTCAACATGTTTATGCCTTGTTCAAACATTCTACCCTTTGTTAATCAGACTCATCTTTATTCACTCTGCCTTCTATTTGATCAACCAGTCTGATTCCTGTCTTTGTTCTACCCTTTTCTCTTTGTTAACCAACTTCTCCTTGTTAGATAATTTTTTTTCTTTTTTGTGAAGGTCTTCTCTGCAGCATGCAGAAGGCTTTTGTGTTGACCAGCTTCATGTATTTTTAAACAATGTTTTCCTATATGACAAACCTATTGTTCATTGTCCTTAAAGGAAAGCACTGAGAGTACATGTTGAATGAGAGGGGTGGGATCTTAATCTAAATGTCCAAGTAGAAATTACCATAATTACTTTGTTCTTGGAAGTTTCTTAAACCTCTTTAAATGGATTAAATCAGGGGTCTCCAACCTCTTCTATAATATTTAGAGAGCTACCTCTGATCAATGAAAATAGTCCTGATCTGCTAATGACTATGATCATTGTTGCAGAAGTGGTCATATCAAATATGACCACAGTTGTGACCACACCTTTCTGGATTATAATAGTGACTACCCAGATGTCCCAATTGACCCAAAATCATCAACCAAAATGTTTATCAAGAATGCTGATTACATAAGATTAGCTCCATCCTTGAATACATATATATATATATCTATCAGCATCACAATCCTCATAGATATGCTGGGACTCGTCAGCATCGGTGCACATTAGGATATGAGGAACGCGGTAAACATACAGTCTATAAAGAAAGCGTAACAACGCTTAATAATATGCACTCTCCTTCCGAGAAACTCATTTAGCCAGAAAGTCAGTGAAAAATATATTTAGCCATAGCCGAAAAACCCAACGCGTTTCGACGCTGATCACGGGGTGCAGGCGCTGAAACGCATTTTCAGAAATGTCTGGTTTTTTTTTATGTCCCCCAACATGGTTTTTCAAGGGGGTCACCTGCGGTTTTGGTCCTGGGCTAAGTGGCCATCTAGGGAAACCTGTGTGAGAAGACATAGTGACAGCAACAGAAAATGGCCCAAAATGTACTGTGGAGACCTCAAAATTATCCATCATGAAACGACCTGGGTTTGCAGGGGGGGGGGCACCTGGGTTTTTGGCCCCGGGCTCGCGGCCAGCTAAGGAAACCTACCAAACTCACACATTTCTGAAAACTAGATGCCATGAGGTGTGGCTTGCGTGGATCCCCCAAAGTTTTCCTACTCAGGGTCTGTTGTCACTGAAAAAAAATATGGTCTGTCCACATTGCGTTTTGGGCCATTTCCTGTTGTGGGGACTAGGCCTACCCACACAAGTGATGTACCATTTTTATCGGGAGACTTAGGGAAACAGCAAATTGTAGAGCAACTGTTATTACCTATTGACTTTCTATGCATTTCTGCCTTGCAAAAGTAAGACAATGTGTGAAAAAGAAGTCACTTTGAAAAATGTCCTATAATTCACATGCTAGTATGGTACCAACAATTTCGGAAATGTGCAAATAGCTACTGCCTCTAAACTCTATATTTTGTTCCCATTTTGGCAATTCATAGGTGTCCTTGATACCTATTTTTCACCATTTATATTTTACCGATTGAATTGCTATATACCCGGTACACAATGAAAGGCCAATGCAAGATGCAGCACAGTTATTGGCTCTGGGTTCCTCGGGTTCTTGGTGAGCCTACAATTCCTATATATCCCCTTTGCCAAAAGGGTCCAGCAAATGTAACAGTATATTGCTTTAAAAAATCTGTCACAATTAGCAGTTACAGGTGAAAACGTTGGCACAAATGGCTGTTTTTTCAACTCATTTTCAATTTTTATTATTTGCAACTGTTAGTTTCTATAAAAAAAACCTTACAGGATTTACACAAATGACCCCTTGTGGAATTCAGAATGTTATCACATTTTTTGAAATGTATAGCTTTCCAGGAACCATTATTGCTTTCATACCAATTTCTACCACTAACTGGAAGGAGGTTGAAAGCACAAAAAATAGCAAAACTCGGCTATGTCCCAGTAAAATGCCAAAACTGTGGAAAACGTTTTGGTTTTCTGACAAAAGTCTGTCTGTCCCTGAAAGCTGGGAAGATGGTGATTTCAGCACCACAAACATTTTGTTGATACCATTTGCAGGGAAAAAACAGACACTTTCTTCTGCAGCACTTTGTTCCCATTTTTCCTCAAAAAACAAAATGTAGTTGTATTTTGGCAAATATCTGGGGCCCCTCCAGGGGAATCAACAAATTCTGGGTACTTCTAAAATCCCCATGATGCTGGAAGAAAAGGACACAAATTTGGCGTGGATACCTTATGTGGACAAAAAGTTCCAGGGGCCTAAGCACGAATCACCCCAAATAGCCAAAAAAAGGCTTGGCACGGGGGGAGTGCGGGGGGGGGGGAAGGCCTAGCAGCGCAGGAGTTAAGGCAGTGCGTGGTCTAGCTGTTAGCCCGAAGAAGCAGCCAAGCAGCAGGAAGGATCGGGAGAGGATGCGGCGTGGTGAGGTAAGTTAGGCTGAGGACGGGTTTTGGGTGGAAAGTTTGTATAGTTGGGGGGCTAGGGGTAGTCTTCAGGGATGGGGGGTTTTGTGTAGTTTTCAGTGGTGTGGGTTCAGCGTAGTTTAGAGGGTGGGAGGTTTGGGTGGTTTTCAGGCCTGGGGGGATCAGGGTAGTTTTCAAGGCTGGAGGGGTTTGGGGTAGTTATCAGGGCTGGGGGGCTCAGGGTAGTTTTCTGAGCTGGTGGTGTTCAGAGTACTTTTCAGGGCTGGGGGCGTTTGGCAGTTTTCAGGGCTGGGGGATTTTGGTAGTTTTCAGGATTGGGAGGTTCAGGGTAGTTTTCAGGGCTGGGGGTTTGGGGTAGTTTTCAGGGCTGGGTGTTCGGGGTAGTTTTCAAGGCTTCGGATTTCAGGGTAGTTTTCAGGGCTGGGTGTCGGGGTAGTTTTTTAGGGCTGGGATAGTTTTCATGGCTGGGGAGGGGGATGTAATTTAGGAGGGAGGGGGTAGGTTTAGGTGTCAGGGCAGGGACTTGGGGGATCAGGGCAATGTGCTGGGATTTGTATACCTTTTAGGGCTTGGGGAGCAGGCTATGGGGGGTCAGCAGGCTATGAGGGGGTCAGGGTAGATTTTAGGTATTAGGGGAGGGCAGGGTTGTTTTTAGGAGCTCAGGGGAAGTCAGGGTCGTTTTTTGGGGCTTATGGGAGGGTGGGTAGTTTTTAGGATTGGAGGCAGGGAAGTTTCTGGGGCTCGGGGGAGGAGGTTTGTTTTCAGGAGGGAGGGGGCTAGTTTTAGGACTCAAGCTGGGAGCAGGGGTCGGGGGGTTTAAGACTTACCTGTTAAGTCTTAACCATGGGTATGTGTTTAACATACACGCCTTAACAACACATAATTCATTGTAAAGGCATGCGTGGTGAAATCCGTTGCTCACCGTGTCATTTAAAGCCGTATAATTTGTGAGTCTCTCTCACACAAGCCACAAACTGCCTATTGCTGGATGTTACTGTATAACCTGCTCACCGCTGGCTCACCATTACTTCCTTCATTATCATTGCAACTCCGGCACCGTCAATTGTAGTCCAAGATCACCACGATACCACAATGCATCTGTGATATATCAATGAAGACTGTCCAGGCACATCTGCTCCGCTTGTCTTCCAATGTCAGCCGACATCCACCACCGTACCGCCTCACCCTGTCCTCCTCACGCTGCGAATGTGTCCGAGCCATTGCTCCGCACCTCCGTTCACAAACACGGTCTGCTCACACAGCTCGTTCCTCGGGTCTCTGTCGGCTGCGAGTTTCAATATCCGCGTCTAACTCCATCTGTCCGTCCGACTCAATGACTGCATCTCTGCAGCTCCATTCCACAAACACGGTCTGCTCATGCAGCTCTCTTCTCGATTCTCTGCCGGCCACAGGCATCAACGACCCCGTCCAGCTCCGTCGCACTGACCACCTCGCATAAAAGCAGGACCAGGAAGACACGGTAGGAGATTAACTTCTTTCTTCAGGGGATTTCTCCGTTTACAAAAAATTTCGATTTTGCCAAATTTTGCTAAGCAGAGAGGAGACTCGGCGGAGCTAGCTTCTCACACGTCCATCCCGGACGCCATCTTTTTTTCCTCTCTTGTCTTAGGCCTTGTTTGTGCTGTGTTTACAGGAGACACACATTGCATGGGCTAATAAAACGTGTCGAGATTAGAGGCTATAATTTAGCAATGTGCTCCTCGCAGACTACTACAACGAGAGGTGTGGCTATATATATTAAATATCGGAGTGGCACAGCCCTTATAACAAAATCAGATAAATGGGGTCGTTGGGCCATAATGGAGCCATCCTTGGGCTTTACTGTGGTCAATATATATGGGTCAAATTTGGACGATTCCCATATTTGGGAAGAGTTAGAGAGTGAGTTAGCACTTTGGCCCGGCTCACTGATTATATGCGGTGATTTCAATATACATTTGGAGGGTGGCAGATCCCAAAATATATATATGGGAAGGAAGCCTAAAGTATTTAAAGCATTTTGCTCATTCAAAAGTACTCACGGGCAAGGGGATGTTTGGGTAGAGAAACAGCAAAATAATCCTGGTTTTACTTACTACTCACACCCCCATAAAAAAATGTGTTCACTTAGATTACTTCCTGGCCTCTACACAATGGCTAGATAATCTAGATATAATAAAACGTTTGCAGCTATACTCAGATCACAAACCGCTAATGTTGGAAATTAAGGAGATCCAGGGTTTGAATAGGCAAACTACCTTGATAGGAAACTATTATTAGATAATGAGTTCTGTACTTACATTAAACACTGGACACAAGCATTCTTTGATACTAATAGATATGGTGCATCTCGGGCGGTGTTGTGGGACACCTACAAAGCAGCCTTGAGGGGGGAAGTAATAGGGTTTGTAGCATACTCTCGGAAGAAACACAAGATAAAGATGGATCAAATGATTAATACACTTGGTAAACTTGAGTCAGAGCATATTCAAATAGTCAGTAATGGAGCTGAGGAAAATATACTAATGCAACATCTGTGTAAAATAACACTGGCAAAAGCTGAAATTAACCAATATATTCAATTGAAGGTGGCCCAAAAATTTCAGATTCATCAGCAGGAATTATATGAGTATGGAGAGATAACAGAAAGGTTATTGGCTCTAAGAACGCGGCAAAAAAGTGTCAGAAGTAATACTTTAAAAATGTGAGATTCGGGTTGGTGTATTGGTGACAGATCCGGAAAAGTTTATTAAAATCTTCGAGGAATTTTATAATAAACTTTATCAAGCAGAGCATTTGATAGGAGACCAAGGGGATCAATTGCCTTTTAAAAATACAGATTGCACTGATATATCACTGCCTAGGATAAGTGATGAAACCTCTCAAGAGCTAGAGCAGGAAATCACGATAGAAGAGGTGCAGGTGGCATTGGCGTCTTTATCATCCGGTAAAGTGTCCGGGCCCGATAAAATCCCTATTGAGCTATATAAAATGCTTGCAACACAAATAGTGCCTTTTATACAGGACTTATTTCTGTATATTCAATATCATGGAATACCCCCACTGTCATGGCAGGATACAGATGTTGTTGTATTTTTAAAGAAAGGCAAACCCCCAGAGCTCCCTTCATCATACCGTCCGATTTCTCTGATGAATTTGGACGCAAACATGTATTCCAAAATCATGGCTACCCGACTACAAAAGAATGTAGCTGAAATTATTTCACCATGGCAACACGGCTTTATTCCCGCCCGGGGGACCACAGACCACTCCTGGCGAGTAATTTCAATAATGGACATCGCCGAGGTAGAAAAAAGAGCAGGGGCTGTGGTCCTCCTGGACGCAGAGAAAGCTTTTGATCGGGTCGCCTCGGGTTATCTGTGGGATAAATTGACTGTGAGAGGCGTTGGTCCAGGACTTATCCGGGCGATACAGGCTATGTAATATAACCCTCATGCCAAGATTTAAATAGTGGGATATACATCTAGGAGGCTCAAGATAGAAAGGGGTACGCTTCAAGGCTGCCCTTGTTCTCCAACTTTGTTTGCTTTTTAACTGGACCCCTTTATTTCCCGGATTTTGAACAATCCAAAAATCTAATTGGTAGTCTCTCATAGATACGAAACAAAAATATTGGCATACGCTGATGATATTGCTCTATTAACCTCAGCTCCACAAGAGGCAATATCAGAAGGTGAGAGGCTGGCAGAAAAATTTGGAAGGAGATCGGGTTATCTATTAAATAGCTGAAAGACGCAAATTATCTGCTCCTCTCAGTGCACATTACAAGACTCGAGTGGTGCAGTCAGCAACATATTTAGTAGTCATATTAACATTTAAAATTATTGATTTATGGGCATTAAATATAGATCCAGTGATGGCTTCAATCAATAGGGAGCTGAAACGGCTAGATCATTTACAACTCACAATAATTGGTAGGATAAATGTTATTAAAATGAAAATCTTTGCAAAAATCTTATATCTAATCCGGGCTATCCCATTGGAGCTCACGGCAAAAAAAATCCGTAAAATAGAAGGGATGTTCTGTAACTCTATTTGGAATTATCATAAAACTTGACGGGCTTATAAATATCTCACTCTGCCAATTGATCGGGGGGATGGAATGCTCCTAACATCCAGATGTATTATTTGGCCACGGCCCTCCAGCATCTAAGTGCTCTTTATCATTATGAAAATATGCAAAGCGATAAGATTGAAGTACCGAATATTTATCAATTGACGATTGGGAAAGTTGCTGTTGGAATATTTCAACGGCAAAATGACATGAAAAAATATCAAAAGAAAGGTTATAAATGTATCGATTATGCTGTGAAATTGTGGAAAAAAGTAGAGAGAATATGTAGGATAAGCAGGTTTACTAGGTATTCATCACTTTGGCACTCTGATCTTCTACGACCAAATATATATGATGATATGGCTAAAAAGTGGGAAAAAAAGGGGATTGGTATTTTGGCTGATGTCTACACCAATCAAGAAATGGTGGGATTTATGGAAATTGTACAAAGATTTGGTTTACAGAGGGACTCATGCTTTAAATATCTACAGATTCGTAATTGCAAAAAAGGAATTGCTAAGAGAGTATTGGTTTTGGGCCGATACCAATCATACAGCTCATGAGCAACACTGGTAATAGAATTAAAGATTTTTATCAAGAGCTGGTAAAATTTCAGTCTAATGATCTGGAAAAAACAGAACTAAACTGGGCAACTAAATTAAATGATGAAGAAATGTATATAGATAAGGTGTTGGAGCTGGGAAAATCTGTTTTTATGTCATCCAACGTAAAGGCTTAGCAATACAAAACAGTGTATAGCTTGTACTATACACCATCGAAACTCTTTAAATGGGGGAAAAGAGAATCAGACGAGTGTCGTAGATGCCAAATGGGACCTGCTGACATGCTACATATGTTCTATTCATGTGTAAAATTAGGTAAATTAAGAGAGAGAATGGAATCCTTCATGCTACAGACATTAGGGAAAATATAAAGATCTCATCTACGTTGATGGTATTGGGTTATGATTCAAGGTTGCAAGTTAATGTGTCACAGCGCGATTTTGCATTGTTAATTATAGCAATAGCACATCACCTGATCGCAACAGTATGGAAAGATCAGGAACCACCTACAGTGTATCAGTGGATGAATAGGTTATTATTCATTGGGAAGCAAGAAATCACTTTGTATAAATGTAAAGGGATAAAAACCCGGAGAAAAGATATGAAAATTTGGAAGCCACTTATTGTCTGGATGGAGGAGCAAAATAGACAAGGAGTGGGTTAAATAAAAAGGAAATATAATTAGATCGTACTATGATTGCAATTATTGATATACAAAATGTAAAGGTGGAAACTGTTAGAAAGATATATGGAAAAGGAAGAGGCTTATACTAATTTTCTCGGTGTATCGTATCTTTATCTTCTTTGTGTTGATGTATCAAATATCCTATTGTATCATCTGATTTCAATAAAAAAAAGTAAAGGCATGCGTGGTAAAGGCATATTTGTGGTTAGGACTTGCATTGTAGAGTCCGCATGGAACCGGCATGCATGGTAAAAGCATGCGTGGTTCCATCCCACAACCATTTGTGTGTAAGCATGTGGCTCTGCTATTGGTTTGGCTAGCTGCCACTCTAATGGTCCAGAGCTGTATGCCTTCTTCAAGTAAATAGCTAAACCCTCTAAATTACATACTGCAGTGGTCTGCACTTTAGCATGCTACATTCAGGGTACTATTCAGAAAAGGGGGTGGTGATGGACAGAGCATCTGAATTAAACAGAACACTCATACCCAGTCAAAAGGTTAGGGCTTGATCCATCACCGTTTTTTAGCTCACTGCACCATCCCAGTTCAGAACCTGGCTACATGCAAATTAGTCTGTCCCTGGCCCAGTGCATCATGGGAACAGGGCAGACCAAACTACCAAGCCAATTCTTTACTGGAAAGGAAACAAGCTTCCGGGGACCGGCTTCTGGCATTACAGCCGTCTTCGGCCCGGCTTGCTTGAATCCTGATGGTGCAATGAACGAGAAATGTTCTGTCACAATTTGTAATTATAAAATCTTAATAAAAATATTTAAAATAAGAGATATGTCCGGAAACTATTACTCACTGATATCCTAGGGTACTCTGTAACCCTGCAGACTGGGGGCTAATCTATGGGGATAACAAATAATTTTGTAGGTTGTTTCTTCCCCATCCAACTGTGGTTCATGATCCAACCTCTTTTACAACCATAGTGTAGTGTCTGAAGGTTTGCTGTAGAGGGATCCCTCTAATTTATTAAAATGAAAGCTTCACCTTGGACAGGTTAGGTGGCTTGTTAGTGTAACATTTGAGGCAAATGGAAATTGGGGCTCATTTCTAATCTTTTCTGCCCTTCAGTCAGTGCAGCATTCCAGTGAGGCAAATCAGTCACATAGGGCAGTTTCTTTGGGGAATTTCTTTTAATTTTAGGTGACCTTTACTGTAATGAGTGTGCCCTTCTCCTTATTTTTGGCGACCTTTTCTCATATTAGATGTATGGTTACTTTTACAGTCTCTCCTAGTACATTTATTACTTCATCACTCCTACTTTCTCTTCTTGGGAGATTTCAGGAAGAGTTGACAATATGTAGGTTTCTAGCCTCTAATCCCTAGCATCATGCATTAATGGTGCATCATATGCATTTGTTAAAGCCACACTGGTTGTTCTAGAGTCATTTTTACCTCCCATATCATCTATAACATAGCAATGTTGCTTCTTTTTCTTTGTTTTCATGGTAGTTCCTCTCATTTCTATTTCCACAATATCATGCTAGTCTTTCTTCTTTCTGCATTATATCACCGTAGCCTTGTTTCTATTTTAAATGATAACATGGTGATTCTATTTTTCTTTGTCCATTATATCATGTTGTTACTACTTCTATGTTCTTTATATGAATACAGTTGTTCTTCAATTTCCATTCTTCTGTTTCTAATCTAAATGGGTACATGGAGACTGTATTACATGTTTGTGGCTTAAAGTAAAAAGTGTTCTCCTATTTTTAATAAATGCTTTTCTTTACAGGATTTAGGGCAATTATTCATACTGAGAATGTTCAAAATACATTTTTGCAACAAACAACCTTGCTAAATTGAAGTGATAAAAACATATCTAAGAAGATCTGTGTATTTTTGTCAGTTGTATTTGACACTGTATTTCAGTTGTGATACACTTGTGATCATTGCTTCTATCAAGAGAGTGATGAAAGGATTATAGTTCAGATGATCATATCATCATCAGTTGTGCACACTGCTATGGAGTTTCATGTACTGTTTGGGCTAGAAATTGGAGTATTAGTTGATGGTGGTGAAAACCGACCTCAAATAATACTCACAATACTTGTCAGGGGTGCAGAATATCGAGTACAAAATATTGAGTTGAACTAATATCGAGTCATTAATATTGTGGGTCAGAAATATCGACAGGAAGAATATCGTGGTCAAGAATATCGACTTAAGGTATGTAATCTCGATTTTACAAATATCGAAGTGTTTAATATTGTTTGCAAAAATATAGGGGGTCATTATGATGGCGGGGGGATTTCCACTGCCCGCCGACGGTGGCGATTCGCTCGCCATGGCAACATGTTTTACCCCCACCACATTAGCATGGCGGGGGGGTACCCTGGCGAGCCAAAAATCCGTCCGCCGCTTCTCCGTCGGTCTGCAATCGTTGCGATTGCTGGCCGGGCAGACCTGGGGCATAACACGGTGGCGGTGCCTTCCAAGCACCACCAACCATATTATGTTGACGGGAGGACAGGGTCTTTTAATGGCGGCGATGCCCGCATGGAAAGGCAGGAGGGAACTGCTTTGGGGGCCCTTTACGGGTCCCGGGGGTGGGGTGCTGAACTAGGTACCCCCCTTCATTGCCATGCACAAGTTGGCAGTGACCGCGTGGTGCCTGTCACGTTCTGCATGGCAATGCATAGTATGCCTCATTGGTATTGGGGCGGGTGCTCTCCACTATCCTGCACTTTCCCTACTGTTGCACTCACTGGAGTAGGAATAGTAATTTTTACCCCTCCACTATTCAACACTTTCCCTACTGTTGCACTCACTGGAGTGGGAATACATTTTTTTACCCCTCCGCTATCCAACACTTATCCTACTGTTGCATTCAGTGGAGTGGGAATACACATTTTTACCCCTCCGCTATCCAACAGTTTCCCTACTGTTGCACTCTTTGGAGTGGGAATAGTAATTTTTGCCCCTCCGCTTTCCAACACTCTCCCTACTGTTGCTCTCACTGGAGTGGGAATAGTACATTTTTACCCCTCCGCTATTCAGCACTTTTCCTACTGTTGCACTCACTGGAGTGGAAATAGTATTTTTTCCCTCTGCGCTATCCAACACTTATACTACTGTTGCACTCAGTGGAGTGGGAATAGTAATGTTTACCCCTCTGCTCCAACACTTTCCCTACTGTTGCATTGACTGGAGTGGGAATAGTAATATTTTCCCACAGCTATCCAACACTTTCCCTACTGTTGCCCTCTTTGGAGTGGTAAAAGTATTGGAATAATAATTTTTACCCCTCCGCTATTCAGCACTTTCCCTACTGTTGCACTCACTGGAGTGGAAATAGTAATTTTTGCCTCTGCGCTATCCAACACGTATACTACTGTTACACTCAGTGGAGTGGGAATAGTAATGTGTACCCCTCTGCTCCAACACTTTCCCTACTGCTGCATTGACTGGAGTGGGAATAGTATTTTTATCCCCACAGCTATCCACACTTTCCCTACTGTTGCACTCTTTGGAGTGGGAAAAGTATTTTTTAAGTCTCCGCTATCCAGCACTTTCACTACTGTTGCACTCACTGGAGTTGGAATAGTTAATTTAATTATTTTGCTATTCAACACGTTCCCTATTGTTGCACTTATTGTATTGGGCAATTTAAGTTTAAATATTTTTTCATTCTTTAATGTTTTAATGTATTCTACAATTTGTTTTATATTTTAAATTATATATTATTTTTATATAATTTTAAAGTTACACTAAAGATAATAGTTTATTAATTATTTTAAAGTAAATATATACGTATAAATTATTATGTTTGTGTGTTTTTTTAAATTAAGTTTATTTGTTATATTTTGTTAAAATGTATATTAAATGTAATTATTTTGTTAAAATTAATATTTATATTTAATATAGTAAATATATATTTATTTTATATATATATATTTTTATTTTATAATATATATATTTAAATCGATATTCCTTACATCTATATTTTTACATCAATATTTTTGATTCAATATTTTTGTACTTACCTGTGTAGGTATGGATGTCAATATGTTTCTATTCTATATAATTTTTGGATATTTTGAACATCGATATTTTTTACATCGATATTCTATCTGTGAACCCTTGTCAGGTTGAACCACAAAAGTCACTAAATAAACCTGTGCTTAATCCTCTGGTAGCTTGGCACAAAGCATTCCGGCTTAACTTAGAGACGATATGTAAAGAATTTTATGCAGTATTCAAACAATAATACAGTGAAAGCACTACCGACAAAACATCCCAAATAAATAAAAAAATGAGTACATTATATTTAATAAAATGACCCCAAAATGATGAAAATCTAATAGGTAGACCTGGAGATATGAATTTTTAAAGTTTGAAATAAAATAAGTGCCAAAAGCACAAAGCAGCAAATGCTGTTCTCTGCTAGCACTAGACTGGGGCAAAGTCAAAAGTTAAGGCTGACAGCGATGAAGTCGAATCTATGGCTAGTGTCTGATTTAAATTTCTAAAAGCAGAGTGACAGCTTATCACTGGTCCTGATGAATGCAGTGAACTTCAGACAGTCATTAGGGAACTGAAACATGCTCACCCACTGAGATAGGGTAAACTTTATTCCTGTCCTCACAGGTCTTTAACTTTATCTGATGGGTCTTTAACTTTATCTGATGGGGACACCAGAATAAAAAAAAATTTCGCCCACCTGGAGATAGTTTTATTGATACTGTAGGTTTCTTTCTTGCACTCCTCCCCTTACTAATCACTATTACTATCTTGCTCATTGAAACACCTTTGCTCCTTCCGGTGATACTCAGGAGTTGTAGCCCGCACAAGTTACTTTGCGGTCCTTGTGTGAGGAAGGAACCCTTTGATGAAGCATGTCACCTTCAGGTGAGTGAGGGTTCTCGTCCTAATAGCAAAGTGCTCTTCTCGCCATTACAAAACATACAAATGTAGGGTAAGAATATTCTAAAACTGCCATTTCCAAAATAGTAATATGAAATCAGACTTGATCGTTAAGTTGGATTTTAAATTACTATTGAAATTAGTCCTTCAACCATGTTTCTAGATGCTCCCAAACTGAAGTGAAGCTTTAGAAGTTGTTATAATGTAACACTGTGTTTTCCTCTTGGTGAACCAGCCTTGCCACAGAGAAAAATTACTTTGTAGGATTTTTATCTTCAGGACATGTACAACATTAAATATGCATGCCTTACTTTTTAAATACCATGCATCCTACCGTATGGGTATTTAAGGCCTACCTTATGGGTGACTTCCAGTTGGCACAATCAGTGCTGCAGGCCCACTAGTAACATTTAATGTATAGGTTCTGGGCACATGTAGTGAACTCTACTAATAGATACATTAAATATGCCAGTTGTGGATAAGTCAATCAAACCATGTTTTAGAGGAGAAAACACATGATCTTTAGCACTGGTTAACAGTGGTAAAGTGCTCCGAGTCCTAAAGCCAACACAAACTAGGTCAGGAAAGTAGTAGGAGGAAGGCAAAAAGTTTGGTGTGACCCTTTAGAGAGGGACAATTTCCAACACCATATTTAACAGGGAGCCATGAAACCGACATTATTTCCTGGTTCTCTATGAAATAAGGATTTCATCATCACAAGGACAGACTCAAAACCACTCTGCAGAGCCCTATCATTGTCAGAGCTACAAGGATTATGCAGCATGGAAGGCCACATTATACAACAAGGTGTTCTATATTATGCTGTAAAAAATAATTATTCCGCACCTTCTCTAGCAGCACTATTTGCATCCAGTTGTGCAAGAAACAACATCTTTTGTGAATTTTGCAAATTATGAATATTATGTCTCACATTATGAGGCAAATATGCTAAATCTGTAACTATGCAACAAATACTAGAGCCACAGAATTGCATAAATCCACTGGCCCTCGCCACAGTTGATTGTTTTATCTGCAGTATTTGGTGAAAGGTAAAGAAAAACGTAGAATTCTAATTTCAATCATTGTCAATTGTTATCTTAAATTGGAAGTGAATTGCTTTTCTGAGCTACCTACAACAAACTGCCATGTAATATAAAAAATGCCTAATGGGTAATGTCTAATATGGTCCTGTGTTGACACCTTGGGATTCTGGTAACATGTACAAACCACTTGTCCTATGTCCTCTTGGTTTATGATGTCACTCAATAGTAATTTGGACCATCGTTTACAGTACTTGTTACCTTTTTCTTTCACTTGCAACACCCAAAACTTGTAATGCAAATTGTGTTGCAAGCTTATTCTGTTGCTTTTATTGGGAGTGTTGCAGTACACTCTACTTTTCTTTCATAGATGGAGAAGGCTGGCTTCACACTATAGGGCTCACCTAAAGGCACTATACCCATATCACCACTGTTATCCAGCAAACGCATAAGGCAGAGAGAGGGATTGGCAGTAGAAGCAGATAATAAAATGAAAAATATGAACGCAGAGGCTTGCTTGTTCAGCTGGGTATAGGATTAATAGGGCATGTTCAACACGCTGTTGGAACTGGTTAACTAGGTAGCAGTTCGAGCCAAGTCAGAATAAAACAAAAGCAATATAATCTTTATTCAGTTTAAAAAGAAACCATAAAGATACACATGTACATTTTATAAATTTAAAACATATTGAATAAATAATTAGTATAATAATTTAAGATTTTGAATTTTAAATACATATGCGTAAGTAAAAAGTTGGCATTTTACAACTAATCATTCATTAAAACAGTTTAATAGATGTCATGCCAGTGCAAATCATGATATTCACAGAGGAAATGACAAATACAGCTAGTACAGTAGTCGGCTTATAGTTTGGCGAATAAAGTGCATATTAAATTTATGGAAAAAGATTGGATATTTTTGTATTTATCAAACAGTTGTGCAACCTGGGGTAATCCTATGTTGCTAATTAGGGGGCCTATTATGATTGCGGTTTTCCCGCATCCTCCGGGCCGGCGGAAGCCACCGCCGGCCCGGAGGATGCGGGAAAACCGCTGCGGAGCCTTCCAAGACCCCCCGCCAGATTAGGATGGCTGGGGGGTCAGGAAGACCGTCCGCCGCTTTTCCGCCGCGGTCGCTTTACGACCGCGGCGGAAAAGCTCTATTGTGGTTGGCGGTGTCTAACAGACACCGCCAGACATATTAGGATGTTAAAGAACACATGCCTTTCCGCGGCGGCTTCTCTGCCTTGGAAAGGCATATGGTGTTTTCTTTGGGGTCCCGTTGCGGGCCCCCAGGGGTGAAGGGGGGTGGGGGGTGCACATGGGGGGTACCTATGGTACCCCCCTGCATTTGCATGCACGAAGCGGCATGCACCGCGCGGTACCTGCCGCTTTGTGCAGTCAAATGCAAAGCATGCATATTTAACCTTGCGGCGGGTGCTGTTTCAAGTAGCACCCGCCGCAATGTTAAATATTGAGGACGTGACCGCCAGGGCGGCAGTCACATCCTAATTGCACTGGAGGGAACGCCGCAGCCCCTGCGGACGTTCCCTCCACCTCCGGGGTTGCGGACGGACGCAGGTCCGTCCGCGATCCTAATCGGACCCTAGGTGTTAAAGAAATGAGTAAAGCACAGATGTTAACAACTGGAAATATTAGGGTGGAGATACAGCAACATATTTCCAGGAGGACAATACATCCCCAAAAAATATGCTGTAGTATCAATCAACTATAGCTAGAGCAGAAAGAAAACGAACCCATCAAAAGTCCAAACCCTTTCTCTTGTAAGTAAGGTTTTACTTCGAATAAATATCTGCTTTGACTAAAAACTATTTTTTGGGATGTATCTGCTTTTAAAATTCTCAGTGCTTTTGGATGTGTCCTGAATCCCATGTTCCAACATATTGGTTTAATCAACTTTTTCCTAGAGGTAGCATAAGTTGGGCAAAAGAATAGTATGTGAGAGTCATTTTCAATGGCATTTTGGGAACAAAGGGAACAGAAGCAGTCCCTGTCATCTGTTTTACTACCCATCCACATTGATGTATTATGTTTTATCCTCAAAACATCAAACACGGAACTTCATATATAGGGAATAGGCCATTAGAGGTTGTATTTCGTCTAAAAATTCCTTAAAGGCAGGCGATGGTTTGATGGATATAAACTGCAAGGGCAACCTTCCTAACTTTGGGGATTGATGTATATTGTTTGCTACATGCATCCAGTATGTACTTTTTAAAACTGGTTTTGATAGCCGTGAAAGAGATTGGGAAGCATCCCAATGGCTATTCAAGCCTAGTTTATAAAACCAGGTTCGAATATATCGGACGCAGGGAAGCACAATGCTTTGGTCGAGTTGCAGTATCTCGATTAACCCATCTTTGTAGTTTTTAAGTTCCGGTATAGTACATAAACGGACCCAGAACAATATTGATCTTAGCGCGGCTATTGTGTTCAATGCGCCTAATGTTTGTATCAAATATGATGGGAATCAGTGGTGTGCGTGTCAGTAATATTAACAACATTCTCAGAAATGTATTCTCCTCATAGCCAACACATTCTGACCATCGACCCCCAAAGCTCTGTGCTATAAAGGGTCACAGATTGTGCCCTATACTTATAGATTTCTAGTGCTGGTGACACTGCCTTTGATAAGCTACCTTGCTCTTTTTGTATTATTGCCATAGCAGATTGTATCAGGACTAGCTTAGATTTCTGACTGTGAGTGTTCCATTATAGCTTTGTATTGAGTGTAATCCCCAAATAGTATAAATTTACCACATAATCCAATTTTTGTTTCTGTAAAATAATGTTTCTGTTGAAGGATTTATGTGGACTGACTGCCATATTTTTGGTTTTTGCTTGAGTTTATTTCGAGGCCCTTTGACAAAGAAAAATCATTAAAAGTGTCTAGGAGGGCTTGTAAACCCTTGGGTGTTTGCGATATTAGGATTGTATCATCAGCAAAGAGTAATGGTGGAACTGGCACCCCTCCTATTGTTAGTGAATCATGGTTACAACCCTAAAGATATTGCACAACATTATTAACATATAAAGAAAACAGGGTTGGTGCCAACACACATCCCTGCCTTACCCCATCTATTAATCGGTATTGCATCTGTCAGTTCCCCCCATGTCCCCCTCTGACTTTTGCACAGTTATCCTTGTAAAGCCTCGCAATCTGTGTCAAAAGGTCGTCTGCCTGTTGATTCAAAATCCTGTGAGACACACAAAGTGTTTTGAACTGGATTCGCTTCTCAACAGGCAACCAATGTAGTTTAGGAAGAACATGGGAAACAGAGCACGATTTTAGAAGTGCCACCAAAATGCGTGCCGCTGCATTCTGAATTCTTTGCAGGCACCTAATGCTGGACTTACTAGCACCGAGATAGAGAGAATTACCATAATCCAGTCTGGATAAAATTGTAGCCTGGACGATGGTTTGGCGCACTTTAGGAGGAAAATAACCCAAAAGAGGTTTCAAACTTAGTAGAAGCCCAAAGCAGACCCCTGCCACCGATTTCGATTGAATCTCGAAAGTAAGGCCCCTGTCGACCCAAACACCAATGTTCTTTACAGCCTCCTTAGGCGGAGGAGCCGGTTTGAGATGATCCGGCTAGCACTGCTCGGACCACAGATCTTGGTCCTTCCTGAACAGCATGACCTCAGACTTACTGGCATTCAACTGCAAACAGTTTGCAGCCATCCAGTCCGCAACCTCTAGCAGGTCCTCCTTAAACTTTTCCAGGTTAACACTACATTTCTAAGATGCAATTCTCCCCAGCACTTTTCCTTATTTTTGTCATTTTCCCCTTATCTAATCCCTCCGTTGCCTTTCGTTTTCCCATATTGATAGATGGAGCTGTAACAGATTCTTAGAACACTAAACACGATCCCCTTGTTTTAAAGACACTTTGTCTATCTAACCCAGTTGAAACAGTTATAAGCAAAAAGGGAAGTGTTACAGGTTTTCAATATAGGCTATTCACAGAGAACAAACAAGACACAGTCGATTTTTCTCATTAATTAAAAATTTAGTCAATAAGTAACTGTGCAAGTTCCTTAGGAAAGAAACACAGTGGCCGCCTTCATTCAACATTAAAGTCAACGAGGGGAGTGGAGGGGTAAAGAAGGGCTTACTGACTCACAGGCAGTACAGCAAGGATATCAAACGGCAAAGTCAAGGGGGTGGCCCTGTCCTGCCTCATCATGGCGCTGACGGGCGCAGGATGGGCTCGCCCTTGACCCGGGCACCACTCACATGCGTCCCACGCTGCGTGACTGTGATGCGTCTGAGGAGGCGTGGGAGAGCAGTTCCACCTGTGTTGGCTGCAGGGGGTTGTGGCACATGCGGCCCCGGCGGTGGTGGTCTTGACTGCAACGGCTCTCCCCGTGATGGCAAGGTCCATAGGGTACTTCCCTACGCCTTGGGGCAAGCTACAAGGATGCTTTACCCGTGACAGCTCCAGTGTCCCCTAAAAGCGGTGAGTTGTTTATCCCGTGCTGTGGGAGTGTGATGCGCCTTAAGAGGCGTGGGAGAGCAAGCTTCACCTATGTTGGCTGCAGGGGGTTGTGGAACATTCAGTCCCCAGCGGTGGAGGTCCAAAGGGTACTTCCTACGCGTTGGGGAAAGCTACAAGGATGCTTTGCCCTTGACAGCTGCAGGCTCCCCTAAAATTGGTGAGTTGCTTATCCCCAAGTCAGAGTTGCTGAATGAGGGAGGGGGGAGGGGCATGTGGGGCCTGAAGTCCTTTCACCATAAGCACACCTGATTCTCATTAGTAATATCTTATACTAGACCACTTTCCTATCCTATGCCTTGGTTAACTGGTCTCTTTTGCTTTCTTTTCTAGCACTGGTCCTGGTACAAATTGAAGACAAATTATCTGGACCAATTATTTTACTGATGAAACTCATAGGCAGTGCTTTATTTATTTATGTTTTTAATATGCTTTTCTTTTTAGTAATGCTGATTTAGGAATTGTAAAAATGCGTCGATTTTTCTAACAGGGGGAATTCCCCAAAAGGTTTTTCTTTATTTTTCTCTTCATCTTAATTTGTGTTGCAAAGACATCCTACTTTTGTGTTATTTGACTAACATAGACCACCGTTGTGCTGTAACATTAACATATTTTACAAATGAACTAATGAAACATCATATACAGTGAAATTCAGTCACAGTGGCATATGTTTTTGCTAACAACATTTCCTATTTTTATTGCAAAACTAGAACCCACCTCTCGGGAATAGTTAAATAGTTAAAATGTTCTATTAACATGCCATTTTAGTAACCAACGTCACAGACAGACAGTCCAAACTGAAAAATAAATGGTTAATAATCATTTCATTTATCAATAACCACAATAAATATAAAGACCCATCTGTGGCTAGGCCAAGATGCTGAATATTTTTAACTGTAATGTAAACCTTAAAGCATACAACCCCTTCGACCAGGTACTTTATTTAACCCATGTGATATATGTAAAGAGAAGAAAATACAGTCACGGTTTAGTAAATTATGGGTTTTAGCTTAAGTTCTCACAACTTTTCTTCCCAAATAGGTGGTCGCACTTCATAATATTTGTTCAGCTTGTGAATAAGACAGCACCAGCTGTGGCCACCAATTGCAAGGTGCCTTTGAGTTCACATCTTCTGCTCTGTACATATAGCTGCTGCATATAGCAATCCATATTGTATGAATGCTGAGTTGCCTGCTCCTGCTTCATGGGTACCCAAGACAGCATTACACTGTTGCTGTCAAGTCGGTCCTTTCTGAAGACACCCTACACTGATCCTCAGGTCTATGTTGTGGGAACGTACTCGAAAACATAAGAGAATTGTAACCCTCATTTTCTACTTTAGTAATAGGTCTGTAAGACCAGTGTCTAGTTCTTCGGGGCGCTCTTCCGAAATTGTGTCATTGTGACTCAGTGGCACCATGGTTTCTCTGCAAACATTGTGCATCTCTGAGCATGTGGGTGCACACCACTGTTTCGGTAATTCCATCCATTGCTTGAATTTCCCATCCTGGATCTTGGTTCAGTTCATTATACATTTGCCACATCACGAGAAAGTCCCATTTAAACCAGATTTACATTTCCCACACATTATTCACATCATCACACTGTTATGGTTCAATCTATTTGTGGTTGTAGTGTGGTGACAAAACAGTAGCCTCTGGTTTGTCATTTGATACAACCACACACAAAACATAGCATCTATTCTACAAGCATCTAAGAGGGTGTGAGGCTTGACTAGGGCAGCTATCACGGTGACTGGAGGAATTTGTAGCAGACTGTGGTGTCTGGTTAGTTAGGTTGTCTGGCTCCAACAAGTGCTTTTTGTGGATGTATGACGTTACAACGCATACTTTTACAACGCCTACCTTTACATCGTAAGTTTTACAACGCATACCATTACAACGCATAATGCTTTTAGGCGCTGGATAGTGAATAGTTTAATTTACTATTCCAACTCCAGTCCCCGTGGATAGTAGGGAAGGTTATTGGATAGTAAATTAACCTATTCCCTATCCTAGAGCGCCCCCAGAGCAATGCGTTGTAATAGTTTGCGTTGTAAAAGTTGCGTTGTAATGGTAGTTCGTTGTAAAAGTTTTGTTGTAAAGGTTGTTCCCCGCTTTTTGTTCGAGGCAGGTAGGTATGTCCATCTTTTGCATGGTGTACCCCTAGATTTTTGACTTGACTGTTTTACTGGCTGTAGAACTCTCGGAACATTAGACCTGCTTACCAGCGGTGGAGTGCCTGTGTACTGAAGACTTGATTATATTCCAATGAGTCAGTTCCATGTCCCCCTTAGTGTTCCTCCTCACAGCACTAGAACACCTGTATAAGTTGCAACCCTCTCAAAAAAAATTGGTAAAACCACAAAACTAAAGATAATTTGTCATTTTTGACTAGAACACCATAATCCATTCATGAATGTGGTTGCTATCTATCTATCTATCTATGTATCTATCTATCTATCTATCTACCTATCTATCTATCTATCTATCTCGGTCTGTCTAGCATTTTTTATTTTTGTAAAGCACTACAAATAAGAAACAAAACATTCAGCAGTTACCTTATGTTGACCGAGATTTAATTTTTGAAACGTGTATTTTAACTGAGTTAGATTTCCATCTACATTTACTGAAAGTTTACCGGAAATTCTTTTCCTACTAAAATAGTAAGACATGCACAACCAATTAAGATGTTCCAAGCAGTATGAGTAATTAAGTGGATTTGAAACTATGAGAGCCAGCCTGTCTGAATTAGATTAGAGTGGTATTGGATAATTATCTAGTTTCTGGAGGCAAACTCTAATTTAAATTCATAGGTTGAACCCCAGTGGCTTATCTAAGTCAGTAAGATTCCGTTTGAGTATGTCTTAGGTTTCCCCGAGTCGTTTATGACCTGGTTTGTGTCACTCTTGCACCACACAACATGATGCAAGAGTGGCACAAACCTTAATTCATATTTTGGACGCCACACTTTGTGTCGCTCTGAGTGGCTCAAAAAATATTGAATAACAAAGCGCAAATCGCTGCATTGAATTACTCTGCCTATGGTAGGCATCCATGTGCGTAGCGTGGGTGTTCCAACTCAACTCCCATGGCTTTGGATGCATTTCCAGAATAACAATACCTTGGACACCTGAAGTTACGTCCCTGGTGAATCCACCAGATAAATGCTCTCCACCACCCTACCTCTATAGTGCTCTGCAGGAGGAGGTGGTTGGTACCCAAAACAGTCCCGCAAGTCTTTTCTGTGAAATATGTGAATGTCCATTGATGAAATGCGCTCATTATCGTAAAGGGTGTGCTGTGTATTTGGATCGGAAGGACGATTTTGAGAAAAATGTCCTGATGTGAAAATATCATTACCGCATACAAGTACTCCACAGCAGTGCTTCATGGTATTCAACAGTGTACACATTTCGCACTGCCCCAGGGGTAAACCGCAATCACACCTAATAATGATAATGACTGTAATTCATGGCCTTCGATTTGGTTTCTTAGAGAGTGGGTATAGTGTACTGCCTGCTTTTGGGTGATGGTATTTTTATTATTTTATGGGCTATTTTCCAGAAAAGTATCTGTTGCTGATTTGCTTTATGTCTTGTGTATTAACCTTGTGTATTATCTCATGTTTGAAAATACCACTTAAATTGCTGCATATTTGGGTGCTTTATAATTCTTTACATAGATGCAGTAAGTTCTGGGGTCAGTTGCTTTGTTGTATTTTGGAGCACATAATCAAAAAGCTCCATAACTTTCATGACCATTTCTCTTGGATGTGCAAATAGAAATAATGTTCTGGCTACAGAAAACACAAAAAACATTTATGCAATTAGTAGTGAAATAAAAGGAACTATTTTCTCATTCTCTGGCGTGAGGGACTTGCTGATGGGGGATGTGTACCTGCACACATTGTTTAAGGCAGGGGTTTTTAACCGTATGACTTCCGTGGACCCCACTGAATTACTACTGGAAACCAGGAACCCCGGCATAGGCAATTTCTACTTTAGAACCTCAAAGCAGTACAAATATACATCCAACAAACACAAAAAATATTAAATATTGTATTTCATTCACAAACAAAATTAATCTTAAAATCGTTTTTTTAGTTTAGTAGGATGTTGGATCTTTTTGAATTTTTTTTCTTTTAAAAGAGGAAGAGAAATGGTGGCCTCTAGCATGTCCCTTCATCTTTATATGTCCTTACCCATGCTCTCTTTTTGTTTTAGCATGTCGATGCTTCAATTGAGGCTACTAGTCGTTTAGACTAGATTCTGTTTGCAGTACGTGCTCTATTCCCACAAATCAAGATGTCATTTTCATTTTTAGCATCCAATTTCATATTCGTTCACATTTACAGAAAGCTTTAAAACGTTCAGTGTTACATTTTGCATATATTGTATTAATATGCTAATATTATTTAATTTTCCAAACAGTCACGGACCCTCTCAGTAAGTTTCGCTGACCCCCAGGGATCTGCAGACCGCATGTTAAAAACCGCTGGTTTAAGACATGTGTTGTGTCTGCAGACTGCTCAATGCCAAAGGAAAAGGATAAAAAAGGCAAACCTCGAAGCACGTGATGTGCATGAGAACTAAAAGCATAAAGACAGAGAGAGGCATTGTGCAAGGAGATACTGAGGGCAAAGCCCTTGGTGGAAGGCAAATTGCCTTCCACTCTTGTCTTGCTCAAGATAATTTACTGCTAGGCTGTCTGCTTTCCAGCTTCCATGCACTAGGTAATTTACTACAGGGCTGCCTGCTTGGACCATGCTAGATTCATTGTCTTCCTCACTATAAATTCTCGGTGTGGCATTATTGGTTAATGCCCCGTCAGTCTTCATTTGGTGTGTGAAGGGGAGTCGTTATTTTCCCGCGCACTCATGCAGCACACACAGACTACGTCTTCAAGCACGAGCGCAGCCAGAATCATAAACTTATTGCAGGGTGGGGGCTTCGTCGTTGCTTGTGGCACCTTCTGTCATCATTCCACGCCCCCACAAGCGTCTTTCTCTCCCTCTCTCTCTCCCCTCCTCTTTTTTCTTATCTAATTGCCTACTTATCTCTCTGTATCTTCACCATTTATGTCTCTTTAACGTTCATTCACACTCCCTTTCCCAATCTCACAGTCTCAGTTCACCTTTCTGCATCTACCCCGTCACTCTCTCTCTCTCTCTGTCTCTCTATACTCTATTTACAATCCCATATTATCTCTTGCTCCTCTTCTTCTCCACTTCTCTCCCACACTCTCTGGATCTTCTTGTTCTATATTGATCTCCTTTCCTGATTTGCACTCTCTCTGTCCCCCTTCTCCACCTCTTCTCCCCCATTTTGCAGCTCCCCCCCTTCTCTGGTGTATTCCTGCTCTTTCTCACTTGCCTTCTCTCCTGCTGTTTCTCCTTCTCCACTTCCCTCACTCCTTCTCTGTGTCTCCTTCTCTCTCAGTCGCATTCTCAGCTTTTTTCTCACCTGCTGCTATGCTTTCTTTCATGCACTCTCTCTCCCTATTCTCTGCCTGTCTCTCCCTCTGTGCCCTCCACACTCTCATTTGCCCCCTTTTTGTTTCCCTCCTTCTCTCCCTTTACCTCACCCGGTCCGGTTCTCCCCCCTCCCTCTCTCTTGCAATCCTTCCCAACTCTCTCACTGCCTTACGTCCTCCTTCTTTGCCTCTCTCGCCCCGTATATCTTTATCACTTAATCTCCCGGTGCCTAATAAAATGAATGTGTCCGTCTGTAAAGCAACTTGGTGCTCATGTAAACCGCTCTGATACCTGCGGACCGAGTTCGCCCTATTTAAAACTGCAACAATAAATGTTCATATTTCAATCTCCACCTCACTTTCGCTCTGCTTCTCCTTTCATTTGTATTGCTGTCTCTCGCTAATTCTTTCTCATTCACCCCCCCACCCCCTCCGCTTCCCACTCATTTTCCTTCTCTCTCATGCTTTCAGTTTAAGCTTCTAGAGCCAGTGGGGGGACCCAGGGAGAGCCAGGCGCGAGCCGGTCTCTTCCTGGGCGGGTTCGCGCGAGGATCATTCCAGGTGGGGGCTGATTAGCAGAGGGCTTAAAAGGGGAAGTTAGGCGGGCGGTTAGGACTGCGTGGCGGGAGGCGTGAAGGGAGGTTGTTTTGCGCTCGGGTACCTGGGTCATGGAGGAAGCGGCGGAGGTCAGGCGGGCTGTTCAACTCCTCTGTGCAGCAGGGCGGGAGGATTTGTTGATGCCCGGCGTCCCGGAGGAGGCGTGGGTCGGCTTGTCCCGCCCCCCTCGCAAGGCTGCGGAGGGCGTCGCCAGGGCGGTGGAGGCGTGTCTGTCGCCGGGCCCCGAGGACGATGACGACGGCGAGGCGGCCATGCCGGCTGATGGGCCTGGGCTTGTTTTGAATGCCGAGGAGGCAGGACCCCCGCCGTGTGACCCGGGCGCCCTCCAGCAGGTATGTGAATTCCCGTTTTTCCCTGCTGGTTCCCGAGGGGCGCCCGGGGGGAGGCGGGGGCGTTCTGCGGGCCGTTTGACACCGCGTCCAGGCGGTCTCTCTTCTGGGACGTCGGGGAAGCAGCAGGCGGGGCCCAGGCCCAAGCGAGGGCGCAGCGCGGAGCAGCATGGGCGCGCGCACGCCCCCCCCACTGCTGCGGTGCCTCTTGCCCCTCTGTCCTCTGTGCCGCCTTTGCCGGATGGGGCCCCCCCATGCTTATGGCTCAATGGGCAGTGTTATCTGCTCTCCTGCCATGTCGGGGCCTGTCCCTGCCCCCCCCCACGTTGTTGGCCCCCCTCACTCGGTTGTCATTGATGCTGGGCACCCCCGGGTTGCGCTGCCGACGCGCCCCCCCCCTGAGGCCCCGCCCCCGGCTCCTGCTGTGGTCCAGGTGGGTGCTGCACATGCCACGCCGCCTCCCACGGCCCCCGAGGCTGTTGTATCTGGTGCTCCTTGCCCCCGGCCCCCCCCACCCTCAAGTCCATGTCCCTGGGTGGTAAGGGTTTGCTGCGCAAGGGGGCGCCCCCGGCCACTGGTCAGTCTCTGTTCCCGGTCCCCAGGGGCTGTCCGGGTGGGCTTCTGGGTGGTCCTGAGGCTGGGTCGGTGGGTGGATTTGGTCTGGCGTCGGGGGGTGAGTGCGGTTCCTATGTTGGGGGTGATGTTTTAGGGGCTGTTTCCTCGTCTGGCTCGAGCGGCCGCAGCTTTCACTCTGCGCCTTCGGCTGGGCGGCTGTTGGCTGTTTCCACGGGCCCGGGAACTGTCCACACGGCTGTTTCCAGTGGTGGGCTTGCTACGGGGCTGCCTGGAGCGGGCGGCTCTTCTACAGCTTTCAGTGCACATAGCTTTCACGACATCGACTGGCAGTTTTATGATGGGGGTATCGGTGATGGGGCTATGCCCAGTGGGAGTGAACAAGTTGCATTTTCTGATGAAGCTTTCTGTGGGAGTTTTCGTGATGATGATTTGGAAGAAGGGGAATTGAGAGAGAAGGATGTTGGGCTTTTGGCAGCACGGGCCCAGGGGGGTGGGTTAGGGCAACCCGCTGTTTCTCGTGTTTTGCAGGAGTCTCGAGCGGACCTTGCGGGTGTACGAGGGGCAGTGTGGTCTGGACCTTCTCAGCGGGATCGTGGGGCCGTCGCACAGCAGTCGGAGCAGTTACCGAGAGGTAAGGATGGGTGGTGGTCAGTGTGGCAACCTAGGGAGAGTCTCCCGGTTAAGAGTACAAGATCTGTTGGTACGGGTGATGGGGTTGTGGTTGAGCGAGTCGCTCTGGCACCGAGGCTTGAGCGGCCCGTAATTTCAAATGTTCAACCTAGGGAGAGTCTCCCGGTTAAGAGTACAGGATCTTTTGGTACGGGTGATGGGGTTGTGGTTGAGCGAGTCGCTCTGGCACCGAGGCTTGAGCGGCCCGTAATTTCAAATGTTTCTACTGTGCAAGTTGCAAAAGAAGTTTCTATATCGGGGGATGGCGGGGTGGCTGCCACTCGGGTAGCGGAGGATAGTATCCTACCGAAAAAGTTGCCTTATTCTGGGGTGGGGATGCCCTTGGGGTCCCATTTGTCCGAAAAAACAAAGAATCTGATCTGGTCTGGGGCTTTTGTGGATGTTTTTCGACTTCTCCACAGGGATGTCCAGGCAAAAGAAGGGTCGAAAGAGGAGGAATTAGAATTGGCTCGGAGGCCTCGTGTTCCGAAGTCCATAGAGAACTGGACTTCGGCCTTTCTCATTTATGCCAGCGTTTATTGTCAACGTCATCCTGAGAAAGCAATAGACATGTTTAAATATGCAGATGTCATCCGCAAGGCTCACAGTTATTTTGGCGGCTTTGCTTGGTTGTCCTACGATGACGAATTTAGGGCGCGCATGGCCGCTTTCCCTGAGCGTTCGTGGGGTACGGTTGACTCTGAGTTATGGTTGCAATGGATGGCATCGGCAAACCCTCCTGCTACGACCCACACAGCTAGCGGGCAGCCTGTGTTTTATCGGCCCTTTTCAGCTCGCCCCGCTCAGTCTGGGGCGGGGGTTTGGGGCAGAGGTCAATCAGCCGCTTCTGGCACTTGCTGGCATTTTAACAGGGGTTCCTGTAACAGACCCGCTTGCAGGTATAAACATGAGTGTTCACAGTGTGGAGGGAAGCATACCCTCACCCAGTGTTTTCCCGGCCAGAGATGGGGTGATCAGGGACGGGGTTCTGGGGGCAGGGGGCAGCAACATCAGTCTGTTTACAAGGGCCCCTACTCCTATTAGGCAGGAGGTTCTCGATCTCTGGCTGGTGGATTATCCGGATTTTGAGGCCGCTAAGATTTTGTCTTGGGGTTTCAAAATTGGGTTTCGGATTGGGTATCAGGGACCCAGGGTGGGCAGGTGGTCGGATAATTTGAAGTCTGCGAAGGAGAGTCCACATGTGGTGCGGAAGAAACTGGATGCAGAGCTTGCGGCTGGTAGGATTGCTGGTCCTTTTGTGAATTGTCCCCTGCCTGACTTGATTGTATCACCCCTGGGTGTGGTGCCCAAGAAGGCGGAAGGGGAGTTTCGTCTTATCCATCACCTGTCCTGGCCCGAGGGTTCATCAATCAATGACTTTATTGATCCAGCTGACTCAACTGTCAATTATGCTTCGGTGGACGATGCCTTACGGCTCGTGCGCACGGCTGGTGTTGGGGCTTTGCTGGCGAAGAGCGACATTCAGTCGGCTTTCCGGCTATTGCCCATTCATCCTTGGGATTTCAGTCTGTTAGGAATGCATTTTGATGGTAGTTTCTACGTGGATCGGGTGTTGCCCATGGGCTGTTCAGTGTCATGCTCCCTGTTTGAAACTTTCAGTACCTTCCTACAGTGGCGATTCACTTTTGTTAGTGGCCACGCGTTGGTCTGTCATTACCTTGATGATTTTCTTTTCATTGGGGAGGGTCACTCTGGGCAGTGTCAGTCGGCTTTGAACATCTTTCAGGCTCTAGCGGAGGAATTGGGTGTCCCCTTGGCGCCGGACAAGACAGAGGGTCCCTGTACGTCCCTGACTTTTTTGGGGATCGAAATTGATACTCTGTCTATGGTGGCGAGACTGCCTGTGGCTAAAGTGAAGGAAATGTCTGCTTTCATACATCTGGTGTTGGGGGAGCGGAAAGTGGTTTTGAAAACTGTTCAGAAGTTGTTGGGTTATCTCAATTTTGCTTGCCGGGTTGTTCGGGCGGGCAGGACGTTCTGCAGACGTCTGGGTCTGTCCATGTCCGGAGCAAGCCTTCCCCATCATAGGGTGCGCATTACCACCGATGTGCGTGCCGATTTGACTGTCTGGCTTCGTTTTCTGCAAGAGTTTAATGGCGTGTCCTTGTTTTTTGCGGATGAGGACATGGTGTGGCAAGTACAGTTGTTCACTGATGCGTCAGGGGCTCACGGATTCGGAATATTTTGGGAAGGTCGATGGTGCGCGGCCGGCTGGCCGGCGCACTGGAAGGATCAGGGTCGCAGCATTGCGTTTCTGGAGCTCTTCCCGCTGCTGGTTGCTTTGCACCTATGGGGGGATGAGTTTCAGAATCGTTCCGTCTTGTTTCACGTGGACAATTTGGCTGTAGTACACCTTGTCAATCACCAAAAGGCTCGCGATTTGCGGGTTTTGCGGCTCCTGCGCGCATTCATGCTGCGGTGTCTGCAACTGAATATTGTCTTTAAAGCGCGGCATGTTCCTGGTACTTCTAATTGCATCGCTGACTCTTTGTCTCGCTTTCAGTGGTCCGAGTTCCGCAAGTTAGCTCCTGGGGCGGACCTGGCACCAACAGCGATCCCACAGTACGTATGGGACCTGGGGGATTGAGGGTTCACCACTTGGTGGAAAATTCTGTGGCTGAATCCACCAGGCGGGGTTATGTGAAAGCCTGGTCTGAGTTTCTGCAGTTTGGTAAGGTTTCGATGGGGCCGTTCAGGGCTGGTTGGTCTGATGAACAATGCATCTTGCAGTTTGTTTTACATTTGGCGGACAAAGGCCTGTCGCCCACTACCATTTCGGGCAAATTGGCTGGGGTTTCTTTTTATGGACAGCTTTGGTGGGGGAGGGATCCGGTTGGGGGGGTGTTGGTTCGTAAATTGTTGAAAGGTTTGGCCAGGCTCCGGGCTGGGGGTCAGCAGCTCCGGCAGCCTGTGACGTTTGAATTGCTCCAGTTGATGTTGCCGGAACTGGAGGTGTGTTGTCATGATGCTTTTGAGTGTGCCAAATTTCGTTTGTGTTTTGTGTGGTTGTTCTTTGGGGCATTTCGGGCATCAGAGTTGCTGGGGTTGCGGGGCAGGGTAGGTATGACCAGCTGTGAGGTGGTGTTGGAAAGTGACAGAGTGCGACTTTGGCTGCGGGCATCCAAAACCGACCAGATGGGGAGGGGTAAGTGGGTGTTCCTTGGTAGGAGTGGTGTCTCTGCATGTTGCCCGGTTGGGGAATGGGAAGTGTTTGTGTCCTCTCCGCATTTTCTCCAGGGGTCCATATTTTGTCATGCGGATGGTAGTCCCATAGTTGCATCTCAATTGTTGGCTGTATTACGCAAGGTCTTGTTGCGTTTGGGGAAGGACCCTGTTCAGTTTGGTACCCATTCCTTCAGAATTGGTGCGGCGACGGAGGCCGCCCGCTTGGGGTGGGACTGGTCCCAGATCCGACGCATTGGTCGTTGGCGTTCCAAGTGCTGTGAAAAGTATGTGAGGAAATAGTGCATTTTTGGATGGTCTAACATTTCTTTCTCTCCTAGGTCCCTGGCTATCAGTCGCCGGATGCAAACGAAGGGTGTGGATACTGGGGCACTCTTTTATTAAACGAGCAGCTTTAGCCGCTGCCAGCCAGCTCTGTGGGAGATCACTTGGTCTGAACAGTATGACACATGAAGTCTCATGGCATGGAACAGGGGGAATGCGCTGGGGTGGGCTTTTTCCCGCCTTGGCTGCTTTGGTTTCGCAGTGTTTGGGGGGCCCTCCGGATCTCCTGGTGCTACATTTGGGAGAGAATGACTTGGTTTCTCTCTCTGGGCTGACCTTGTTAAAATTAATGAAGCAGGACCTGGAAATCATCCGAACCACATGGGAGAGCACCATGCTCATATGGACTGAGTTTGTGCCTCGTTTGCACTGGCGTGGGGCACGGACCCATTCTGCCCTGGAAAAGGCTAGAAGGAAAGTGAACAGGACAATGCGCCTTTTTTGTCAACATTGGGGGATATACAGTTTGAACCATTATCATTTACAAGTATCTGAACATCATTTATTTTGTGAGGACGGTGTGCATCTCTCAGCTTTGGGCCTCTCTTTTTACCTCCTTGAACTCAGGGACTTGATTAGCAAGGTTCTTCAGGTACAGTTGTGGTGTGCTCCTTCCTTTCCTTTAGGTGGGGCAGGAAAACGCTAAAGGTTTTCCTGGGTGGCGGGTTTTTGTTAGTGGGGGTGGGCAGCCTGGAGCGGGTTGGCCATCCTGAAGGGTAGCGTAGGGTAGGCTAGGGGTAGTAGGCAGGAGTTTGTTCGGGGTTTTGGGATTTAGGTTTCGTAGGCTCACTGTAGAGTTGTAGTATGTAAATAATAAATAAATAATGAATGTGTTTATGAAATTTATGATGCACCTGTCCTAAAATAAAAGTGGCCTTTCTTGCTCCTAAAAGAAGGTGTGGACAATGATTTCTTGCGCGAGGGGGGACCCAGGGAGAGCCAGGCGCGAGCCGGTCTCTTCCTGGGCGGGTTCGCGCGAGGATCATTCCAGGTGGGGGCTGATTAGCAGAGGGCTTAAAAGGGGAAGTTAGGCGGGCGGTTAGGACTGCGTGGCGGGAGGCGTGAAGGGAGGTTGTTTTGCCCAACCCACCCTCCCTCTTTTTTCTTTTTTTTTTCTTTTTCTTTATTTATTTATGGGTTTTATTTTGCGGTGCTCTAGGCACTGTTTAGTTTAGGTAGGTTTGCCACTGTTAGGATGGGTGCCTTTGTTCTTTTGCAGGCGGGTTTTTGTTAGTGGGGGTGGGCAGCCTGGAGCGGGTTGGCCATCCTGAAGGGTAGCGTAGGGTAGGCTAGGGGTAGTAGGCAGGAGTTTGTTCGGGGTTTTGGGATTTAGGTTTCGTAGGCTCACTGTAGAGTTGTAGTATGTAAATAATAAATAAATAATGAATGTGTTTATGAAATTTATGATGCACCTGTCCTAAAATAAAAGTGGCCTTTCTTGCTCCTAAAAGAAGGTGTGGACAATGATTTCTTGCGCGATCTGCCCTCAGTTGCAGATCTGTGCCCAGAGCTAGGCGCTGCTAGCACCGAGCTTGCGTTTATTTATGAACATTTGCTTCAGTTCAGGAGCGCTCGCAGCAGAATCTAACCAGAGAAAGAAATGTGTGATGCTTCAATGGAGCCCCACGACCCGAGGCGAATGCTAACTCTGTGAAAGGTCATGCTCATTCCAGATCATCGTCTGCTCTTCTCTATGGTGAAGGCGGCCACAGAGAGAACATGGCCGCCAAGGACCCAGAATATTCACTGCAGCTCCTTCCAACACACTCACCTTACTATTTCTCTTAAATACATTTGTTTATTCCTCGCATCATATGTTTATATATCTGGGAAAAATATTGGACCGAATTGACAATACGAACGTTATATTTATTACACAGACATAGCAATATACAGCGTAAGATTCCGAAGATTCTTTTGTTGCAGAAAATAAGCCTGATGTAGCAGACATTTTCATTTGTAGAGGTGCATTAAAACCACACATATAGAACGTACCCGCGCACAGCACCCCCATCCTCATGACGAGGTCAGCTCGTCATAAGGCACAGTGCTCGTGATGAATTGAGCTTGTCATGACCACATGTGTGGAACGTTCGCACAGCTGGGGAATTAGCCCAGTATGAGAGCGTTCCAACGGTCTTGATGAGCTCAGCTCGTCATGAGCACACGAGCACCGTGGCTCATGACGAGCTGACCTCGTCATGAGCATACAAGGTGTTAATCGTGTCATTTAGCATGTAGGTAGGAATATTAGCTGAACGTGCCTTATTTTATGCAATTTCGTAACGCTCATATGCCATTTCTCTTATGTAAGCTGAGTCTCGTGGGCCTGAAATGCATTTCCCTGGAAACTCTCAATTTAGAACTAACAGTTTGAATTTCATGTGTGCTGTGAATTTTGTTCTTTCTCACGTTTGTGTTGCAGGTGGAAGACGCGCCCTTGTTAATTAAAATAATGTCCTTATTTTAGTAGTCAGCCATGGAGAGAAGAGGATACAATGTTAGCTAAGGCTGATTAATAGAACGGTTGTATTTCCACCCCGGCGAAGGCCTGAGAATCAAGGTCAACATGTTGCTGTTCAGGAACATCGCTCTCCTGAGGAAAAGTACCTATGAGACTGTGGCCGAAGCAGATGGTGTGACCCGGAAGGACTCTTGGAAAGATATCTGTAATTCAGGAAGAAATTAAAAACCTGGCTTTTCCCACATTAAAATCTGCCATAGCCATCGTTCTGCTCAGTGAGCGCCGAGACACCCCCGGGTAGTTGTGCGCTATAAAAATTGCCAAAACATAAACATAAACATTGGGATGCCGCAAGTAGGGAAATGCCCCCCATTTCTTCTCTGCCTTTAGAGAGAGAGCATCTCAAAACAAGCTCTTTCTCAATAGCTTTATGCTATTCGACCCATTGATGGGGGTGAGACTTCTTAGGAAGACTCCACCTGCTGACACCTTTTATCTTGTTCGCTGAAGGATGTTTAAGTAGGGATATAACGTTAGTGCTAGTGTAGGGATAGATTGATGCTTTACATTCATCAACCCTTGATGCAGGGAAATTTGGAATCATGATTTTTAATCTTCTACATTCTATTTATTGAGTTAATTGTCTTGTGCATGCTGCACTGACTCTACTTTGTTTGCAGATTTGGCTTCATGATGATTCCAATGTAATTCTACAATCTAATTTTGAGGTGTCTCTATGTCCAGTGATTTTTGGCTTTGTAATAAATTAACTAACCTCACGTATTGGGTTGTGGTTATTATGTGTTCAGAGAAATTCATATTTTATTGATTGGCTATTGTTAACAATGTTCTCCCCTCTACACTTACATGCTGCTAAAAAGAACCATCGGATTGAAGCTCTAGACCAGATCTAGAACCTTTGGGCCCATCCCTTTCAAGCGCATAGGATTACATGCATACGCAAATCAGGAGAAACCGTGCGCCTTGCTTTACGAACGGTAAATTACTACTTGTGCAAGTGCAATGTTACTTGCAATGGCGTAGACGGCAAGCTTACACTCAGCAGTGTTCCGAATAGGGACCATAGGAAAATATCTCACCTGACAAAAAACATGCACAGCAGAAATCAGTTATACTTAATACACCTATATAGCAGCTTCCTGCAAAGCTGTGTCGTAATGAAACTTAAGGGTGCCCCCTTCAAAGTACATGGAGGTCCCCCCCTTGGACTCACTCAGGAGCTCTCAGGCCAGTGTACTGTGCTGAGAGGGCCCCCTGCCACTTTGTGGCCAACCTGCACTGCGGGGGCTGCGGAGGCCTCTGTTACGCCACTGCTGCAAAACATTTCTGCACATCAACACAGAGCCTCACTGATGATGTTGAGCAAGTACCCCTCAAGAGTAAGAGGACCTTTACAGAGAAGCAAGCAGACACAGTGCAGACATTTGATGTTGATGACTATGGTCAACTCTTCTGTCGGCCTCCAGACACAATTAGTGTTGCAAAAAAATAAAAGGCCTTGTGGCAGAACCGGAGTCAAAAAATATCTTCCTTAAGTCATTCTCAAGTCATCCCATGTCTTCATCTGGGCTATTCCTGTAATTATCTGGGGATGTCATCCAAAACCATCCTGAAATATGTGTGCGGGGCAAAACATTTAAATGAAACCACTAGAACTACCTCAGGATGAGGTTTTGGTGACTTCATTTGAAAGCTGTGATGACCTCTTACTACTCCAGGAATACTTAGGGCCACATGTGTCAAACTATTTTTCCTTCGCAACAGCGCAAATCGGAAATTTTTCCCGTTTGCGAATGCAAAATAGCCTTATAAGATGTATGAAAGACTTTTGTAGTCACAATTTTAGGTAATCACAAAAATTGCGCTTACCTAAAATTGTGACCACAAATAGGGAATCACAATTTGTGATTCCCTTAGCACATGTACCAAGCATTTTCTAAATTCAAACTGTGCATGTAGGAAATGCTATCACCATTGATTCCAAGTCCTTGGTAACCATGTGCAAATTTTGAAAAAATGCACAAAAATGCATTTTTCAAAGTGCCATGTAGCGCACACATGCCACAAGGGAATGTGTGCCCTTCTCATGAGCACATTTTTTGGGGGGATGCTTCAGGGGTGCCTTAGGCCCCCGAGCAACCTTGGTAACTCTTGGCTCCTGCATTACCTAATTTGTGAATAGCAATTAGGTAATCGCATATTAGCCAATGCAAAACCATGCAAACTATGCTCTGCGGAGCACAATTGCATTTAAACACAGTGAGCTGCATGTTTAGCAGCTCCCTATGCCAAAAACAATGCCGGCTCCCACAGGAGGCAGGGAGCAGGCTGGAACCCAGGGGGCTTTCAGGTTCCCCCGCAGTCCCCATGAGTGATGAGTGGGTGCCCTGGGTGGGACCAGGGCACCCACAAAAGAGGCTGTGCACGGGAAATGGGGCCCCCTTGTTTTAGAAAATAAATAAATAAGAAGGCCAAACCCTGGGGTATGGGCTCCCCTGGGCTGAAATCAGCCCTGGAGGGGAGCAGCGCAGGCCCCCTCCCCTAATAATATTAGTTTTTAGGTCTTGCCTGAGCCAGCGTGCATGCGCTGCCCTGCAAGACTTTTTGTAAGGGGCCTAAAAAATCTGACCAGGTGCTTGTGCGTGAGGGCAGATTTTTGTCACTGGCTATTGGCCTTTGCGTGCATCTTTCTAGGAAAGACAGCACGCAATTGGGCAAAGGCAGGTGCATGTCCCGCCTTTGCTCCGCCCACGGCCTAATGCTTGCGGTTACCCGCTCCGGAAGAAATCTGTTTTGAATTATCGTGCCCAGACACGGGCGCGATAATTGAAAACAGATTGCTCGCTGTGGACACACACGCACACCACTCGCATGCTTTTAGAACTTCTGTGGCCCTATTTGTTGTGCAGCGTCTACAAAAAGGCACGTCCTATTTGCATTGCCGATGCGCTCGCACTACTCGTTTACCATATTCTAGCTGTGTGAATTGGAATTTAATGTATTTTTACATGAGGATACATATATGAAATGAGAATATGGAATGTATGAATCAGTATATTATTTTGAGAACAGTTAGGTATTACATTTATTGTTGACCAACAAGTAACGTCTCTCAAAGATCGCCTAATGTGTTTTTTTAATGAAAAGCATATTTTCATCCAGCAGCATCAATTCATTCACTCTCTATCTTCTTTATTAAGATATAGTGTACTATATTGAAATGTACGATTGCTGCTCAAATCAACAACACTAAATACGTTTTAGTTTCTCAGCATTTTACAGTATTTCATGTCACTGCGTGGCTCTCTCAGTCTGAGGTTTTCTTCAAAGGCTGCTGAGAGTTCCTTCATCTCTACCCAGAATTGTTTGCCAGGAGACGCGGCCTCAGTAGAAATGACCCGCTAAATTAAAATCTGACCTTATGGAGTCCAGCTTCAGTTGTTTATAGAATAACAATGAAAGTAGATTTAATTAGCCTGTACAAATAACGCTTGTTATGCAAGATATGTCAAGGCCGCTTCCTGCAGCTGATTGCTTTATTACAGGCCCGGCTTGGAAGGTTAACTGTTTTGGGTTACAGACTGTACATTATAGGGGGGAACTTCCTATAAATCAACAAGGCAGGTACCCCAAACACATCTCCACAGTTGGTCTCTTACTCATCCTGTGCAGAACTTTACCCAGGGGAATATTTTTAGTTGTACTGTCAACAGTTTCCAAAAAGAGAGGCGACTACAAGCGGCAAACGAGTGGCCCAGCTGGCCCTGTCTTTGGTTTGCACTTCGTATTCTGCCGCGCGGACACCTGTGAGTGGTTTTATCTGCTTTCGTTATTGAGCACGAAGGATGTGGGCTCGAGGGCGGTGTATTGATTGCAAGTGTCTGGGAGAACATTGTTGGATGAGACAGGTTTTTAAAGTTAATGCCCTCTAAGCGGAAGATGGGGTCTTAGAATGCTTTGTCACGCACGTCAGAGCACGACAGTTTACAGACCTCCCTGGCTCATAGAAGGAGGCAGACCACAATAGTTACAGATCTCCCTCGGCTCATAAAAGGAGGCAGAGCATGACAGTTTACATATCCCACTCGGCTCATAGAAGGAGGCAGAGCACAACAGTTACAGACCTCTCTCGCCTGATAGGTGGTGGTAGAGTGCGTCAGTTTACAGACCGTTCACGTTGTAATCTTCTTGTCTTTTCTCTGGGCTCTCATTTTGAATTGTCCCTAAAGTGTTAAAAATTATATGAAATTACCTATACGGAGACTACACGTTTAACATGATCTACCGATTTAAACTGAAGATTGAATTAGTGCCATAATGATCAGATGAGGTAATGCAATTAGCATTTAGTGGTGTGACAAAAATAAGGAAATGAGCCCATGAATAGATTTTTTAGGTCTAGCCTATAGCAGTGCGCATGAGCTGCAATAGGAAAACGACCTCTTGCAGCTGACCAGGACTTTTCACAAGCTCGTGTTTGTGACATTTGTTCGCCCAATATTTCTATTGGTGTTTGTGTGCAAATTCCTTAAAAGACAGCATGCAAGTGGGTAAAGGCTGGCACATGTCCCGCCTTTCCCAGCCAATGTAATCGCCCACGGCCTAAGGCTTGTGATTACGTGCACGGGCCACATCTGTTTTCAATTATCGTTCCCAGACACGGGCGCGATAATTGAAAACAGACGGGCTGCTCGCTCTCCCAAGCGCGCGCGCACCACTCACGGGCTTTCTTCATCCGTTGCCGCCCTCTCCACCCTGACCCCTTTGCTTGTTATTTGTAGCAATTAGTCACAGTCATTGCGTTTGAGTTTTTTTTACATCATTCCATCTAGCTGTAGAGAAAGCCCTGAAGCATGATAGCAAAAGTGATTTGCATTTTTACTTTGGCAGGGCCAAGCCTCATAAGAACACACAGCGCTTGGTGTTCTGCCCGTGGCAGTAAAGGCAATGAGAGAGATTTTAGCGCAGTCAGGATGCAGATGCTTTGTTTCTTGTATTAGTAATTGGTTAATTTAAATAGGGTAGTAGGCCGCACAGATCATTCTCCAAAACCGTGAGGTGTAACTACAAGTTACATGTGCTATGAGCAGATGGTAAATTGATGCAGGGGGTGGATGAGGGGTGAAGAGGAGGCATGGGGGAGCAAGGGAGGGAAGGGTACATTTTCTTAGCAGGGTGATGCATGCGTTCATTTAGTTCCGCCAGGCTTGTAATCAGGCCCTATGTAGTATTTCTGCAATAATGACTGACAAGAAGCCATTTGGCCCCCAGGTACCCATGAGTGGATGCTAAAACCAGAACTGATGCCCACTTCCTGTTAAAGATTTCTTATGAATGCGCGTGCTTTATCTGAGTACAACCACAGCTTTGGACACTGCTCTGGTATTTGATATAAAAGCAGTGCAGACAAACAATTGTCATTTATTTTGCTCATCTATATCGAGGAGTATCCAGAAATGAATGCATTGCTCATTTCGGGTCCTAGGTGTGAGCATTAGCTCTGAATCTATTGCCCGTCATGGTGAAAAAGGTCAGTGGTTTGCATGGGAATGTCACTATATGAACTCCCAGGACACTTGAGGGGCAGGAGATAAGGCTGAAATTGCAGGGCCATTGAAGAGGGTTCATTAAAAAGTAGATCAATCTTTCTTTTCAGCGTGCCCTCTGACCTGGCAGTTGAGGACATTTCCAAAGGTGCGAGCCTGTGTCTGTCTCCTTCCCAGATTCGTTATCCGTTGCTGAGAAAACTGTCATCGCTCTGACAAACGACATTCCTCTACAGCTGCCACCCAAACAAGCACTGAAAATGCAATAGGTCTCGCCTTTGATTAATTTAAAGCCATATGCTTTGGTAATGGTATTGTATAGAAAAGCAAATAGCTTTAACTTAATAAAAGGTGAGACCTATTGCATTTTCAATGCTTGTTTTAAAAAGGGATCGGTAAGTCACTGGAGGCCTCACCCCCTTTTACCACCACTCTGCAAACTCGTCTACTGGTGCACTACTATCTAGGGGATGAAGTCCCTATGATTCCAGAGGGTCCTTGGGGGTGAACTACCCTTGTTATTATCGCCAGAAAGTCCCACCCAGTGGGATTGCTGAGAGGTTGTTGGAGGCAACACCCTCTTTCTCCACCACTCTGCAAACGCACCTCCTGGTGCACTATTATTTGGGGGATGAAGTGCCCTTGGCACTTGAGGGACTTGTAGGCCAACTACCCCTCCTGTTACCTCCAATAATTTCCACATAGTGGGATTGTTGAGAGATTTTCAGAGGCCATGGCCCCATTTCCATCACACTGCAAACACTCCTCCTGGCGCACTACAAGTTGGGGGATGAAGTCCCCTTGGCTCTTGAGGGTACATGAGGGCCAACTACCCCTCCTGCTATCTCTATTAAGTCCCACACAGCTGGATTGTTGAGAGGCTATCAGAGGCCACACCCCCCTTCTCCACCACTCTGCAAACGTGTCTCCTGGTCTTTATAGTTAGGAAATAGAATTTGAAAAACATTAAAAATTCACTGAAAAAAAACAAAGGTTACAGGGACGTTATAGTTAGGCTCAGATTTCACTTGTACAAAACCAGTAAAATTCTGCAGTTATAGTTACCTGAGTTAACTATAACTTACAGCCCGCAAAGCAGTGCTTATGAGCTCACATATTACATCACTCATGACATGGTCAATGACATCACTGACATCTCAAATGACATCACTGATGACACCACCCACAGAACCACTCCCACATCCACTCACACCCCCATACAACCTCTTGTACGTCCATTCCCACACAACCACTCATACCCATTTACAGACCCATTCCAGTACTCACACACCCACTCACTCCTCCATAGAGGCACTCACACACCCACTCACTCACTAATACAGCCACTCATACAACCATTCATTCATACATACAACCACTCATACACCCAGTCACTCATCCGTACAGCCACTGAGCCACATACTCACCCATACAGCTACTCACGCACCCACTTATTTAACTAAAAAGTCACTCACACACTACTTGTTCACCCACACAGCCACTCAATACAACACAATCACTCTCTCACCCATACAAGCACTCACATGCTCACTCACACATCCACACAACCACTTACATACCCATTAACATATCCATATAAGCACATATCCACTCACTCACCCATACAGCCATTCACACAGACACTTTATCTCAAATACAGCCACTCACACACCAACTCACTACCCACTTACACACAGAGTCAATCCATCATACAGTTAATCAGATATCCACTCACTCACCCATACAGTCACTACTTTTCAATAAAAAAACAAAAGTTAGACCTTTGTCATAGTTAGGAAAACTTATTTATTCGTTCTATATAAACCAGACTTAAAATACACAAACATTAGAAATTCTTTAGTTATAGTTTTGCGCTAAATTTATAATTTTCAGACCATCTTGAAATTGATATTACTTCATTCATTCTTTAGCTGCAAAAACTTAAAGTGCACAAAAATGTGCATTTCTAAAATTATACCTATACCTTTAATTTATAACTATGCAACACCTTCAAATTATTATAACATACACAGTGTATTGAATTCAGTAGCCATACTACATTAACTATAACTTGCGCCTACTCCATGTGCTGCTTTTCCACTTTATATTATATCAGTGATACCATCTAAAATAATATTATTTACAATAATAAGTGTCACATTGTAAATCTTATATTTTGTAAGATCACAGTGCATGATAGATTGTAGAGTTATAACTAATGTAGTTTGGCTACCGAGTTGAATACACCGTGTATAGAGGTGTGCGAGTTATAATAATTTGAAGTTGTTCAGTAAATTTTAATATTTTAGCAAAGCCAGTAGGTCTGGCTTTGGCTGCTGATCTTGTGCCTTTGCTAGTACTAATTTGGTTGTGAATGTTGTTTGTAAGAAGGCGCGCATTGTATCAAAAGGAACACTGCTTAACAGCAAAGATCTATATATTTATGTCAGAGCAAACTTTGCACTAGCTAGACCTTGGCTCTAAAGGGGACTGTTTGTTGTGCAGGTGTACAAGAGCAGAATGCTATCACTCAGTCATGTAATATTATGGCCCTGACCCTGACCCTGCGCACCATGCTGTGTGCAGCAGAAAATGGGCAGAGAGAAATAGAGACCAGCATTTGGAAAGCCAATAGGTCTCAGCTGTGCAAGAACATTTGGCTTTGACAATGTGTTTTAGCCATGTTGTACACCAGTATTGCTGTTATTCAGCATGGCTAAATGTAAGTGGCCTAGAGGAGAATGAAATGAAGTGTTGAAGAGTGGAGTGCCATAAAGTGGAGTGGAATACAGTCGTGGAATGGTGTAGAACGGAGTGGATTAGAGTGGAGTGTTGTACAGTGTCAGAGTCATGGGAGGCAGCCATGGATGCACTTGTTTTTACAGGATCCATTGCTTGGGTCTTAAGATGTACACTGAAAGCATAGTGGTTAGTAGGAGGCATAGTGGTACCTGGTATGTAAGGAAAGGACATTAGGCATGGAATGCAAAAAAGGGTAGAGGCATGGGCAGGGAGAAATGGAGACAAGGATTGGCAAAGACCAATATGTCTCGCCTACGTAAGAGCCATTGCTTTGCCAATGTGTTTTAGCCATGTTTTACACCTGCATGGCTGCTGTTCAGCATGGCTAAAAGTTAGCAAAATAGATGAGAGTGGGGTGGTGTGTCGTAGAGTGGAATGTCAAATAGTGGAGTACTGTGGCAAATAGTGGAGAGGCGTAAAGTGGAGTAGAGACATCGAGGGGAGTATAGTGGCCATAGAATGGAGTGGCGTCAAAAAAGAGTGGCATAGAATAAACCTGAGGTCTTATTAGAATCAAATCGCAGGAGCCGGTGCTTTGTTTTAAAAAAAAGTTTCAAATAAAAGAAAAAAATGTTTTCTTGACCCTGTTGGGACCCCCATAGGAGGCCAAGGGGTCAGGATATTTCTACCCTGACCCCTTTTCTTTTCCTTTATTACATTTTTACTGGGATTTAGTACAAGCCGAGCCACAAGGTGGCTGGCAACATTTCCTGGTTTGAAGTGTTGGCAGCCGAAGGGGTCAGGGGTCCTCGGTGATCCTAAATATACTACTGGAGATTTCTTTAAATTACTCAGCAGCTCCTGAATGGATTTACACCAATTAACAAAATTGTTTGAATTCAGGACAAACCGCTACCTTTCTGCTAAATTTGGTTTAGTTCCCTCCTTTTCTCTGTCCGTGCTTGACAGATCACCCTAACATTTTCAAGACAGCAGCTGAAGTGAGTGGCATACTAGTTTTGTAAATTTCGTGAGGATTTGTCAAACTATGCCGAAGTAATTGGCAAAGGAAAACACACTCCTTCTATGGAACCTAAATCCTAACTATAAGTACCTATTGGCAACCACCAGTAGAATATGTATATATATCTATATGTATATATATATATATTCACTGAAAAAAACCATAGGTTAGAGACCATATATAGTTAGCTGGACATTTTATTGACATAAAACCAATGAAATTCCATGTCATTTGAGATGTCATCAGTGATGTCATCAGTGATGTCACTGACCATGTCATGAATGATGTAATATGTGACATCATCAGCAGTGGATTGCAGGTGCGCGATATATAGTTAGTGCAACTAACTATATATGGAATTTCATTGGTTTTATGTCAATAAAATGTCCAGCTAACTATATATGGTCTCTAACCTATGGGTTTTTTCAGTGAATTTTCAAGGTTTTGTAAATGCAAATTCCTAACTATATTTGGTCTATAACCTATGGTTTTTTCAGTGAATTTCATTGGTTTTTTAAAAGCTAATATCTATAGCTGTAAAATATATTCTTTATTACGTGACGTATCACGTAGCCACGTGAGACGCCTCATGACGCATCGCATAACCGTGACGTATCGGCTCTGCAGCGCAAACAAAACCCATAACGTAAGCGTGCCGGAGCACGCTTACAGATATATATATTTTTTTTAACCTTAATTAGACAAAATCCACATGTGCACATATCTTGAGGCCTTGCAAAGGCACATCAAACAAACAGTCCCTACAATTTTGCCAAGTTTGCTGGAAATCTATTCCCTTCATTTTTTTTTTTACTGTTTCTCTTGGTTTTCCCCTTGTTACACTTACCGGGACGCTACCCGGTACGCGAACCGGACGCTCCAAAAACACAAGATGGCGGACTCCCGTTACGCTGCCGGTTAGCTGCCCGGTTCGCGTACCGGGAAGCGCCTCTACCGCGAAAAATCGCGGGGGACTTTAATATCCCCCTCATCAATCCTAGGGGGTCAGGAGGGGTCTACCTTGCCCCCTTTCCTTCATTTCCCCCTTCGTTTTTCACCACATCTTGTCTCTCGATCCTACCGAGAGACAAGATGGCGGCCGCTCCGGACTGTTTAGAATGTTGACAGACACCGGAGAGCCAATCAGCTTCGCTTCGTGAAGTTCCGTTACGCGTCAGGTACGCGAACCGGGGCGCTAACCGGAGCGCTGTCACAGATATATATATTTTTTTAAACGTTAATTTCTCAAAATCCACTGGAGCACATATATTGAGACATAGCAAAGGCACGTCGGGCAAACCATATCTACAATTTTGCCAAGTTTCATGTAAATCTATTCAGCCGTTCGAGCTAAAAGTGAGTCCAACCGCCCTATGGAAAAATGAATGTGAAAAACGTGTTTTGGGACCCCCCTTTTTTCTCGGCCCCCCCTTGACGAAACCCCCCCAAATTTTCAGGGGCTGCTCAGAAACAAAATGTGCCATTTTCCTGAAGATTTCAGCCAATTTCGTCCACAAACGCCAAAGTTATTAGACATAGAATTTTCAGAAATCCCATAGAGAAAAAATCCTAACTATATATACCCACTGGCTATCGCCAGTAGGTAATATACATATATAAACATATATAATCTGCATATCTATATAAATATAAATGCATGCATACATATACATATATGCATACATATGCATGTTATTTACATGAAAGTTTTAAAAACACTAATAAAAGCAAAGCTAAAAAGCCACCTCATTACAAACAGAATGGCTTTAACTTAAACGAGGGCGAGATCTATTGCATTTTCAATGCTTGTTTACTTTGGTTCTATCAAGAAGGCATTCAGATGTGTCACACATTTGCCATAAATTCTGAATGTTAGCACTCTAGTTGCTCATTAGATCACTGTAGTAAAGCTAGTGCTCACCAGGGAAGTCTGCTGCTAATCATGGTTTGCAGCCATTTTCCCGCATTTTTTATCCCGCAGACTTTCAGTCCGCATACCATTATCCCGCAAGGTCATTGACCTCGCATACCATTATCCCGCATTTTTTCAAAACGCATGTGCATTTATCGCGCATGCCTTTACAAAGAATTACGTTTTAAAGGCATGTATGGTAAATGCATTTGCGTTGTGAAAACCACGATGACGAGAGAGGTAAGTGGGTTTGTGTTAATTTTTTCGTGGGTTAGTGATTGTGTAGTGTAGTGTTGTGTAGTGTAGTGTTGTGTTAGTGTAGTGTAGAGTTGTGGTGGTTGTTTAGTGTAGGGTCATGCTGGGGGTAGTGTTTTAGGGTTTAGGGTTGTGTTGTAGTGTTTGCGTAGTGTAGGGTCATGCTGGGGCTAGTGTTTTAGGGTTTAGGGTAGTGTTGTAGTGTTTGCGTAGTGTAGGGTCATGCTGGGGGTAGTGTTTTAGGGTGTAGGGTAGTGTTGTAGTGTTTGCGTAGTGTAGGGTCATGCTGGGGGTAGTGTTTTAGGGTTTTGGGTAGTGTTGTAGTGTTTGCGTAGTGTAGGGTCATGCTGGGGGTAGTGTTTTAGGGTTTAGGGTAGTGTTGTAGTGTTTGCGTAGTGTAGGGTCATGCTGGGGGGTAGTGTTTTAGGGTTTAGAGTAGTGTTGTAGTGTTTGCGTAGTGTAGGGTCATGCTGGGTGTAGTGTTTTAGGGTTTAGGGTAGTGTTGTAGTGTTTGCGTAGTGTAGGGTCATGCTGGGGGTAGTGTTTTAGGGTTTAGGGTAGTGTTGTAGTGTTTGCGTAGTGTAGGGTCATGCTGGGGTGTAGTGTTTTAGGGTTTAGGGTAGTGTTGTAGTGTTTGCGTAGTGTAGGGTCATGCTGGGGGTAGTGTTTTAGGGTTTAGGGTAGTGTTGTAGTGTTTGCGTAGTGTAGGGTCATGCTGGGGGTAGTGTTTTAGGGTTTAGGGTAGTGTTGTAGTGTTTGCGTAGTGTAGGGTCATGCTGGGGGTAGTGTTTTCGGGTTTAGGGTAGTGTTGTAGTGTTTGCGTAGTGTAGGGTCATGCTGGGGGTAGTGTTTTAGGGTTTAGGGTAGTGTTGTAGTGTTTGCGTAGTGTAGGGTCATGCTGGGGTGTAGTGTTTTAGGGTTTTGGGTAGTGTTGTAGTGTTTGCGTAGTGTAGGGTCATGCTGGGGGTAGTGTTTTAGGGTTTAGGGTAGTGTTGTAGTGTTTGCGTAGTGTAGGGTCATGCTGGGGGTAGTGTTTTAGGGTTTAGGGTAGTGTTGTAGTGTTTGCGTAGTGTAGGGTCATGCTGGGGGTAGTGTTTTAGGGTTTAGGGTAGTGTTGTAGTGTTTGCGTAGTGTAGGGTCATGCTGGGGTGTAGTGTTTTAGGGTTTTGGGTAGTGTTGTAGTGTTTGCGTAGTGTAGGGTCATGTTGGGGGTAGTGTTTTAGGGTTTAGGGTAGTGTTGTAATTTTTGCGTAGTGTAGGGTCATGCTGGGGGTAGTGTTTTAGGGTTTAGGGTAGTGTTGTAGTGTTTGCGTAGTGTAGGGTCATGCTGGGGTGTAGTGTTTTAGGGTTTTGGGTAGTGTTGTAGTGTTTGCGTAGTGTAGGGTCATGCTGGGGGTAGTGTTTTAGGCTTTAGGGTAGTGTTGTAGTGTTTGTGTAGTGTAGGGTCATGCTGGGGGTAGTGTTTTAGGGTTTAGGGTAGTGTTGTAGTGTTTGCGTAGTGTAGGGTCATGCTGGGGTGTAGTGTTTTAGGGTTTTGCGTAGTGTTGTAGTGTTTGCGTAGTGTAGGGTCATGCTGGGGGTAGTGTTTTAGGGTTTAGGGTAGTGTTGTAGTGTTTGCGTAGTGTAGGGTCATGCTGGGGTGTAGTGTTTTAGGGTTTAGGGTTGTGTTGTAGTGTTTGTGTAGTGTAGGGTCATGCTGGGGGTAGTGTTTTAGGGTTTAGGGTAGTGTTGTAGTGTTTGTGTAGTGTAGGGTCATGCTGGGGTAGTGTTTTAGGGTTTAGGGTTGTGTTGTAGTGTTTGTGTAGTGTAGGGTCATGCTGGGGGTAGTGTTTTAGGGTTTAGGGTAGTGTTGTAGTGTTTGCGTAGTGTAGGGTCATGCTGGGGTGTAGGGTTTTAGGGTTTTGGGTAGTGTTGTAGTGTTTGCGTAGTGTAGGGTCATGCTGGGGGTAGTGTTTTAGGGTTTAGGGTAGTGTTGTAGTGTTTGTGTAGTGTAGGGTCATGCTGGGGGTAGTGTTTTAGGGTTTAGGGTAGTGTTGTACTGTTTGTGTAGTGTAGGGTCATGCTGGGGGTAGTGTTTTAGGGTTTAGGGTAGTTTAGTTGTTTAGTGTATGCTAAAGGCATATTCGTTCTAAAAGTTTTCGTTATTTTAATTTGCGGCCTAATAGTACATGCAGGATTTTTTTGGGGACTGATGGTATGCGGGATTTCGTCATATATTCGCTAATCATACTTTCTATGGCAAAATGAACCCCCTCATTTTGTTCCTTTTTAAATTAAATGTTTTAAGAGTTACCACTTTATTCCAATCAAGATGGCTTCAGGTGTGCCATACCTTTGTAATAAGTAGGACTGTTAGCACTCTAGTTATTCTTTAGAACACTCTGGGACATTCTGTCATTGGGCTATAGTTGGGCTACATCTGGCTGATATTTGGGCTACATTTGTTTTTTTTGTCTCTGGTGGCCATCTTTGGGCTACATTGGGCTACATTGGGATACATTGGGCTACATTTGGGCTCCAACATATATATAGCCCAATGTAGCCCAATATATATTTTTCAAAGTTAATTTTCGTAAAAACCACTGGAGCCTATATCTTGAGACATAGCAAAGGCACATTGGGCTACCAGTCCCTACAATTTTGCCAAGTTTGGTGTAAATCCATTCAGCCGTTCGGGCTAAAAGTGAGGCCAACCGCCCTATGGAAAATTGCATGGGAAAAACACGTTTTGGGACCCCCCTTTTTTCTCGGCCCCCCCTTGACAAAACCCCCCCAAATTTTCAGGGGCTGCTCAGAAACAAAATGTTCCATTTTCCTGAAAATTTCAGCCAATTCTGTCCTCAAACGCCAAAGTTATTCGACATAGAATTTTCAAAAATCCCATAGGAAAAAAATCCTAACTATATATACCTACTGGCTATCGCCAGTAGGTAATATATATATATATGGGTGTGGTCAAAGAAATGCCCGGTAAATATGACGCATGAACAAACATTTCTTGAAGGCAGCCCCTGATGACGGGAAAAGGTTCCCAGAAACGCGTCGGGCCAATTCTATGTGATGTGGAACGGAGAAGTGCGCAGAAAGAAAAGCCCGCAGGGCGGAGGAATGTCGAGTGCCTCCCCAAAAGCTTAGGCACTTTGGATAACAAAATATATATATATATATATATATATATATATATATATCACTCCAAAGAACGGCGTTCCGAACCAGCACTTGGGAACAAGAACCACAAATCACAGGGTTAGTCCGAAAATAGTATCAGGTTTATTAACTCCATAAACCCAACGTGACGCGTTTCGCGCTCCACAGAGCGCTTGTTCACACACATTTTTTATAAAGTTTCGTGTATTTAAACATGTTTCCAAACAAAGTTGTCTTGGAGAGAGGACTGAGTACAGGCATACATTAGCGCCATCTTGGAAAGGTCTATAACAAGGTAATATGTAGGGACGATATATAAGTTAAGTGTCCAACAGATGATTAATACATAAATAAATGCATTGAATTATCATCTAATCAACAAAAGTATAACAAGCATTATTTCATACACAGTGGCTTTGTTCACCTTAGTTAGGATAATTATCCACCTGTTTCCGATATCTGAAGGTGTGTGCAAATTAATAGGAAACGTTGGGTGAACTGAAAATCACAATAATTTCTAGTACTGTAGTACAAAACAATTATAATTGTAAATAGCAGTAGTAGCACGCGCCCTCTGGATTTCAAGGAGTGCTTAAGAGTTATTTAAACATCCAGCTGAGTATTTCCTGGTTAGTGGAATGGATAGCTGAAGAGCAACAACATAGTGATATTATATAAATTAATAACACACGACCTACGACTTTCAAGGAATTACTTCGTATATCTCTCACTAAATAGAGTAATAGTGCTTTAAATATATATATTCTAACATCCAACTGGGTATTTCCTGGTTAGTTGAATGGATGGATCAAAAGCACCATCAACAGATTGTATATCATATATTCCATATTTGTCAACAAAGTGTTGTAAACAGAAGGGCAGACAGAAAGTACTATTAAAGACCTCCCAAAAGTTATCCAATCAAATACATGTTATCACAAAACTAGGGTTAAAGCCACATGGAAAGTCCATTAATTAGTGTACACAAGAAAAATACCTACAGTGCTCAAACAAATTGTGATAATAATAAAACATGCATATATATAAAAATATATATAAAATATTCCAAATACTTTCATTGAAGATTTTGAGGATAGAAGATAATCACAGTGAAAGGATTAGGGTACAGGCGCTGAGGGTCTGTGGCCTCTTCCCTCCCTTTCATCCTGTGTAGATAGAGAAGAAAAGAAGAAAAAACATGATTATTCATACAATAGAAGAAAGCAGCTGACTGCTCAAACATCAAAGATATAATCTTACAGTATAACTACACAGTTCATACTTAATGTAAATGTACATCCAATTCTTCATCTATATTATGTCCATTCGGATGACGTGTACAAAGTCCTATTATGTATCTTGATTCCTTTTGCCTCAATTTCAAGATACGATTACCTCCTCTCTGATTCAGATTTACCTGTTCAATTATAAAGTATGATAATTTACTGGGGTCAGAGAAATGTTTGGTTTCAAAATGACGGGCTATGGGGTACTGTTTATCCTGTTTGTTTATCGCACAAGTATGTTCTAGTATGCGTTTTTTAGCCATGTGTGTAGTACTGCCCACATATTTAAGATCACATGGACAGACTAGAATATAAATTACAAACATGGTAGTGCAGGTTAGAAAATGTTTGATTTGTTGCATCTTATTTATACTCAGGTTCCATTATTCCTTCACCATATGTCTGTTGGCACAAGCTTTACAATGTCCACAGGGGTAAAAACCATGAAAGTCAATACCCCTGGAAACAGTGTTGACACTGATGTCGTTATGTACCAACATATCTCTAAGGGTCTTACCTCTCCTGTAAGTAATACTTGGTCGTTCAGGCAGAGTATTCCCTATCACGGAATCACTTTTAAGGATGTGCCAGTTCTTCACTATGCTTTTTCTGACCTGATTTGAATACTCATTGTAATTCAGAATAAGTTTGACCACATTATTTTCTAGATCTACTTGATCTGTGCCATTTTTAGTAGTAAGTAGTTCATCACGCTTAGTCTGTCTCCCTTTTGTTATCGCTTTTTTGATAACCCATAAAGGGTACCCCCTAGCAAGAAACCTCTCCTTCATGGTTGCTTCCTCTTTTGAGTAGCTTTGATCATCACTACAATTTCTCTTTGCCCTTAGTAGTTCTCCAAATGGAATACTCCATTTCAGATTGTCAGGATGGCTACTAAGGGCATGGAGAAAGGAATTACCTGCTGTGCTTTTTCTGAATAGTACAGTTTTTAATTCGTTGTTCTTGATCTGTATCTTAGTGCCTAAGTATTCCACTTCTTGATTGCTTATGTTACAGGTAAGGGTGATGTTTCTGTCATTCTGGTTAAGTTTTTTGACAAAGTCTATGGCCAATTCCTTGTCACCCTTCCAAATGACAAAAATATCGTCAATATACCTTAGCCACACTTTCACTCTTTTTAGGTCATCTTGTAAATCGGTCTCATTTCTAATGTCAGCCTCCCATGCCCCCATGAATAGATTTGCGAAACTAGGCGCAAAACATGTACCCATCGCGGTACCATGGGACTGTACATAGATGTCATGATTAAATAGGAAAAAATTGTTCTCTAAGCAAAATTTAATCATGTCCAAGATCATGGTGGTGTGTCCAAGATATTTGATGTCTCTTCCTTTCAAGAATCTAGCACATGCCTCAATCCCCTGTCGATGTTCTATCACTGTGTATAGTGAGGTCACATCCATAGTTATAAGGAAACAATCATCTTCCCATGTCATATTGCTGATTTTCTCTAAGAAATCTTTAGTGTCTTTTACGTATGTGGGAAGACTCATTACAAAGTCTCTCAAGAAATGATCCACATAACGGGACACGTTTTCTAGGGCTGATCCCCTGGAAGAGATAATGGGTCTTCCAGGTGGATTGTCTCTATTTTTGTGTACCTTCGGAAGAAGGTATAGAATAGGGAGTATGGGATGATCGCATTTCAGAAAACAATATTCCTCCCATTCAAGCCAACCCTTGTCTTTCCATTCTTTCAGTTTGTCCCATATGTTGGTGATGCTATTGTTATAATCAGCTTTGTTAGATTTCTTACAAGTTTTATCATCATGCAATTGTCGTTCAGCCTCTCTTATGTACATCTCCCTGGGCATAATCACAATATTCCCGCCTTTGTCGGCGGGTCTCACCAACACACTTGTATCCTCAGCTAGTTCTTTCATAGCCTGTTTCTGTGAGGCTGCTAAATTGTGTTTAAACTTTTTCATCTGTTTGGGCCAGTTGTGAGTACGTAAATGCAGAAGTTCCTGACCTATAATCGTTTGAAAAGTGTCAATATTATCATGATTCATCTTAGGCAGGAACCTGGATTTCGGTTTAAAATGAGTCGTGGCAGCAGCATCATGTTGGATTTCCAAAGCATCTAAAATACGTATGGCCTCCAGGCTTAAATCAGAGTCAACTTGCTCATCATTGAGTTCATCAAAGGCCACCAAATTGTCAATCTCACCAATCACCATGTTATCATTGTGTCCTAATACATCAGTTCTTTGCCCCTTCTTACTTTTAGCTGGTTTCAGTTTATGCCATTTTTTAAGTTTTAATTTTCTACAAAACTTAAAGATGTCTATTTTGTCGTCCACATAGTTCATAGGTACTGCCGGGCAAAATGACAAACCTAAACATAGAGTTCTTTTAACTTTTTGACTAAGGCTTTTCTCTGATAAGTTAATTATTGTCTGATTTACCTGTGCATCATCCATTATTGCGTTTTCTTGAATTGAGCCTTATTGTTTCCCACTTGCTCTTGCTTGTTGGATTTGTTTGCACCTCTGTTTGAGTTTTTTCCTCCTCTTGTTCCGGTATTTTTTGGCCTTCCTCTGCCGCTTGCATATTGAGATTTGTTTTTCTCCTGTAATCTTGTCGATGATCTGGTAGCTTGTTGGCTTTGTTTCATCAGCCGATATTCGTCTAAAAAAGTACGCTTTTTTTTAATCGTTTCTCCATCAGAGTCTAAGCTAATCGAACTCATAGTTAACTCTGAATTCTCAGTCAGTGAGTCACTCGTCGCATCTTCTTCTTGTTCTTCTCCCAGTGGTGTTCTAGCTGTACTTGTTCCTTGTTGTTGTGAGTCATAAAGATGGTCCTATTTGCGACTGTGAGTTAGTATTCTTCCTGACTCATAATCACCACAATCTCTGTGTAATTTATACTGTTTCCTGTTTTTAATTTCGTCTTCCAAATTTTGTAATCTTTTTTTCATTTCTTCAATAAATTTTACAATGAGATCTTGGTCTGGGTGTTTATTTAACTCTTCTGTTAAATCTTCAATATCTTTCTTTATTTTTGCTCTATCTGACCAAGCGTACTTCACCAGAACTGCATCATTACTTTCGAACTGTTGGCTGAGTTTTGGGACCAGTCCTCCAACATTTGTGGGTTAGGTGAATTGTAAGAGGGAGTAATATAGATGCGCAATCCCCTAGGTATCATGTTTTTCTCCAGATAATCCTGTAGAGAGGTGGCTTCCCACCATTTGGATACTTCGAGTTTGTGTAATTTTTCGTATTTTCTCAAAGTGTCCATGATGGTTTTATCAGCTTTTAAAGGAATCGATAAGGCTTTTCCCATGCCTGGCGCTCTAGCAGAGAGTGCCATTGCAGCTTCCTTTCTATCCTTATCTTCGTCCATTGCAGCCAGCGTTAGTTGTTAATACCCTTACGGACCTTCCCGTGTGGCTTGTTGTGGTTCTAAAACCCCTCCGTAAAATCCGGAGTTCCCCAATGTCACTAGTGTTATCAGAAAGTACGTGTAGGTTTATGAACTGTAGTGCAAGTCCCCACGTCTCAAGATATGTTGTTAGTGTCCTCACAGTAACGGAAATCGCTTACCTCTGCATCAATCGCGAGGCAGTTTTTCACTCCGTTATCTGTCTTCCGAAGTTCTTGGTATTCCGACAGGAAACTGCAACACTAGAATTACCGCGTAGATCACCTTCCGTAATATGCGTTTGCGAAGAAGCTCCTACCGGTGATCCCTCGCTATCAAAGGGTGGCTGGTGTCCGGCGGAGCAAGCCGGAAATAATATCACTCCAAAGAACGGTGTTCCGAACTAGCACTCGGGAACAAGAACCACAAATCACAGAGTTAGTCCGTAAATAGTATCAGGTTTATTAACTCCATAAACCCAACGTGACGCGTTTCGCGCTCCACAGAGCGCTTGTTCACACACATTTTTTATAAAGTTTCGTGTATTTAAACATCTTTCCAAACAAAGTTGTCATGAAGAGAGGACTGAGTACAGGCATACATTAGCGCCATCTTGGAAAGGTCTATAACAAGGTAGTATGTAGGGACGATATATAAGTTAAGTGTCCAACAGATGATTAATACATAAATAAATGCAAGGAATTATCATCTAATCACCAAAAGTATAACAAGCATTATTTCATACACAGTGGCATTGTTCACCTTAGTTAGGATAATTATCCACCTATTTCCGATATCTGAAGGTGTGTGCAAATTAATAGGAAAAGTTGGGTAAACTGAAAATCACAATAATTTCTAATACTGTAGTACAAAACAATTATAGTAGTAAATAGCAGTAGTAGCACGCGCCCTCCGGATTTCAAGGAGTGCTTAAGAGTTATTTAAACATCCAGCTGGGTATTTCCTGGTTAGTGGAATGTATAGCTGAAGAGCAACAACATAGTGATATTATATAAATTAATAACACACGACCTACGAGTTTCAAGGAATTACCTCGTATATCTCTCACTAAATAGAGTAATAGTGCTTTAAAGATATATATTCTAACATCCAACTGGGTATTTCTATTTGGAATAACTTTGGCGCTGGTGGACGAATCTTCGTGAATTTCTCCAAGAAAATGGCCTGCTCAGTTCCGCTCCTTCCCTGAAAGTTTGGGGGTGTTTCGTCAAGTGGGGGCTGAGAAAAAAAGGGGTCCCAAAACGTGTTTTCCCCATGCAATTTTCCATAGGGACCTTTAGCCAGGGCTACAGCCCGAACGGCTGTACGGAATTACACCAAATTTGGTAGAGAGGTAGAGTTCGGTTCGCAGATTGTTAAATAGTGTAAATCAGTTCAGTAGTTTCTGAGAAAATTACAAGTAAAATCATAGCGATATCTAGAGAGGGAGTACGGCACGCTGATTGGTTGTCAACTGTCAACATGGAAGTGTTGGCAGCCATCTTGTTCATCGCTAGAACCGAGTCACAAGAAAACAGTAAAACAAAGTTGAGAAATAAGGAAAGGGGGCAAGGTAGAAACATCTTGACCCTCAAGGCTTGCTCAGGGGGTCGTTCATGAATTTGTAGGCTATTTATTCCAATTTCTTTTTCAAATTATAAATCGCGGCGTACGCGTACGGAAATCCGTACAATTGCGAGCACGAGCTGCATGCTGATTGGCTGTTAACGCTCCAAACTAGGAAGTGTTGGCTGCCATCTTTTAATGAAGTATGCGGGGGGCATTGCCCTCATACATGCCCCGGGGACCGCCACCTTCCTGGGGCAGTAATATTTAAAAAAAAGGGGGGGTCCGTGACGGCATGGACCTCCCAGCCCCGGGGCTTACCACTTTTCGGGGCTTTTTAATGTTGGGAGGGGGTTGCGTGGTCGCTGTCCTGGAGCTCTTGATGGCTCTGGGGACCACCATCTCTCAGGGCCGGCTCCTGCAGTGTCCTGGGTTGTCTACCCCTGGGAAACTGCTTTTTGGTATGGTAGGGCGGGAGCGTCACGGCTCCCACTTTAGCACAGGAAACCGGTTTCCTATTTGAAAGAGAGAGCAAGATAAGCTGCTGTGCCTTTCAAGTAGGAAAGCAGATTGCTTTTCGTTAGAGAGAGCAGTATATAAACTGCTCTCTCTGACAAAGCAATGCCGGCTCTCGAAGGACGCGGGGAGCCGGCTGGGACCGTGGGGGTATTGGTGTTCCCCACACGGTCCCTAATGATATTTTTTTAGTCCCGGGAATGGGTTCCTTTGCAGCTCCTTAAACATTCGTGCATTTATTTTCTGTAAAATCCTTTTTTTATGTTGGGGAACAGAGTATTCCTCTAGTGACTTTGTCATCCATGTATGTTTTTTACTTTTTCTATATTTGAATTCCGTTTTAATTACAGTATGTTTCTACCTCTCTTTATTTATTTATTTATTTATTATGCATCTTGTAACACGCAAACTAAAACCCGAAGGTGTCAAGGCGCCTAACAAAAAAGATCAAAAAGCGGGCACTCATGCGCTTAATTCATACGCTTGAACAAAGAGGCGTGTTTTGAGGGCAGCTCTAAAGGTTTGAAGGGAGGGGAGGGACCTGAGCTCTAATGGAAGGTCGTTCCACCATTTGGGAGCCAAGAGGGAAAAAGCCCTACCCCCCCATCTGGCTTTCCGAATGCGAGGGATGTGGAGAAGAAAATGATTAGAGGAGCGGAGGTTCCTGCCTGGGTTGTAATAGGTCAAGATGGATCGAATGCCTGTAGGGCTGCTTTTGGCCAAGGCCTTATAGACCATACACATGGACTTAAAAACAATCCGCTCCTTTATCGGAAGCCAGTGAAGCTGCTTCCTGGCCAACGTGGCCGAAGAGCGTCGGGGAAGATCAAGGACAAATCTGGCTGCCGCATTCTGGACTACCTGCAAGCGCTGCAGCTGACTTTTATTCAGTCCAGCATACAGCGCGTTGCAATAGTCCAGACGAGACCCCAAAAGGGCGACAGCAAGTTGCCTTCTTGCCTGCAGGGAGAGGTAATTCCTGATTTTCCTGAGAACGTGGATTATACCCCAACAGGTAGATACCGTCCTGTTGACCTGTTGGCGCATGTCAAGAGTAGGGTCAATCATCACCCCGAGATTTCTAGCTGAGGAGGTAGGCTTAGGGCAGGGGCCGAACGAGTCAGGCCACCACTCCATGGACCAAATATCTTCCCTTCCGCCAAACACCATCACCTCGGTCTTCTCCCCATTCAATTTCAGTGAGTTGTAAATCATCCACTGGCCGACGGCCTCCATGCAAGATCTAAATCTGGAGGCCGTCAGCTCAGTTGACTGGGAGAGAGACACGAGGATCTGGGTGTCATCCGCGTAGGAGACTACCTCCATCCCAAAAGATCTAATAAGTCTGGCAAGGGGGGTCACATAGATGTTAAAAAGGGTGGGACTAAGCGCCGACCCTTGAGGGACCCCACAATGCACAGACAGGGATGGAGATAAAAATTTTCCCAGCATTACCCTCTGCTCCCTTAGATCGAGAAAGGAAGAGAGCAAACCCAGGGCTGCCCCCCCGGACCCCAATCTCACCCAGTCGAGATGTTAAGACGCGGGGAGACAGGGTATCGAAGGCAGCTGTGAGGTCCAGAAGAATCAGGAGGGATGTCCGACCCTCGTCCACACTCATACGGATAGAGTCAAGGACCAGGGTGAGGGCGGACTCGGTACTATGTTCCCTCCTGAAACCATGCTGGGAAGGGTCCAAGCAGCCCGACTTCTCCACAAAGGCAGCTGGATGCCCATTTAAATGGGACTCAAGCATCTTTGCAGGGGCCGGAAGCAGTGAGATGGGGCAGAAGTTTTTTAATACCCCGGGATCTAGGGAGGGTTTCTTAAGAAGAGGTTTTACCACAGCATTTTTCCACTGCTGTGGAAAGACACCCTCCCTCATTACCCCATTCAAGATCTCAAGTAAGGGGGGTAAAAGAGATCCTCTACACTGCTTCATGATCTTAAGAGGGCAGGCATCTAGCGGAGACCCTGACTTGGTTTTCTCCAGCAGCAGGTCAAGATCTTGTAGGGAGAGCGGAGGAAAAGATTCCAAATAGCCAGCCAAGGGAGGCTCCGGCGAGGAAACATCCGGGGCCACAATAGCCGGAGGCTCAACCATTGAGAGCCTCTGTGACTCTAGAGAAGTGTAAATGTCCGATATTTTGGACTGGAAGAACAGAGCTATGTCATTACAGAGCTCCTGGGATGGAATAACAGGATCGGGGACCTGGAGAGATGTAAGAGAGTCCACGATCCTGAAGAGCTCTTTGAGAGATGAAAGGGAGGAAGTCAGGGTCACAAAGTAGTCTTGTTTGGTCCCAATGACTTCCGACTTATATCTCTTGAGCAGGGTTTTATGAGCTTCCCTGTCTTTGAGATCCCAACTTGCATGCCATCGACGCTCCTGTCTCCTTACTTCCTGCCTCAGGAGTCTAAGTTGTTCAGAGAACCAGGGGGCTGATGGTCTTTTCCTGGCTGAATAACAGGACCGAGCCGGCGCCAGTTCGTCCAAGGCCTCTGTAAGAATGTTATCATAATGCGGCACCGCCGAAGAGGGATCCATCTCCCGAATAGAAGACAAACTAGGAATCCACGGGTCAAAAGAGTGTTCCCCGATGTTTTTAAGATTCCTACGTACTTCAAAGGTACTCAGAACTTTCCTGGAACTTTCCTGGCTAGGGAAGGACACGTTAAAAGGAACGGCCAGGTGGTCTGACCAGGAGAGGGAGAAAGGATCCCTAACTAAGAGTCTCTGATCGTTAGAGAAAATCCCATCGAGCGTGTGACCCGCTCGGTGGGTGGGTCCTTTCACCAGTTGGGTGAGTCCACATGCTGTCAGTGCTTCCAGCAACGCGGCAGTGTCATGAGATTCCAATAACTCTAGGTGAAAATTAAAATCACCCAGAATCGTTAGATTCTCCCGACCAAAGTAGGGCTCCAGGAACTGAAGCAGTTTTAAGCTAAAGTCTACTCTTGGACCTGGTGGACGATAGACCAGGATCCCATTAAATGGAGAGATATGGGCATTGTGTAATGAAAAATACAACACCTGGATGGCATCCTTGGGGTCAGATAGAGGCATAGTATGACATTGAAAGCTGTCCCTATGCAGGATGGCTAATCCACCACCGACCCGGCCTACTCTGTCCTGCCGAGTCAAGCAGTACCCATCAGGGACTGCTTCAATGAGGTCTGGACCCGAGGAGTCCTTGGCCCACGTTTCCGTAATGAAAACCCATGTCGGATTCTTCTCCAAAACAAGCTCCTTAAAAACAATATTATTTTTAATGAGTGAACGTGCATTAAGGAGCAAGCACTTTGCACTCAGTTCACTAGGAGATACTGGCGAGCAAGGCTCCCGGGGGGGGACGGGAGAGGCGGAGTTCACGCCGGCCGGGTCTATCTTGTAGCACCCACATCCCTTGAACACGGGGAGGTCCTCGGGAAGGATTCTATGGAAGCATGGTGCAGTAATAGGACGAAGGCGTAAAATATCCTGTAAAGAGTATTTCAATACACCGTGCTCCACTATGTCCGACCCGAGGGTCCCGCCGTCCAGCCCGTCCTCAGCGCGGACGGGCGCAGACGGGCTGAACTCTGGCGTGACTCCGGCGTAGCGACGGCGTACACGCTGCGCGCACACGCTGCGCGTCATTTCCGCTGATTAATATAGGGCTCTAGCTAGTCCACCTGACTGCTAGAGTGCGGCGAATGTTAGCTCTCCCTACCACCCACCCAAGATGGCGCCCGCCAAAATACTAGCGCGAGGGTCCGGCCCGCTCCAATAGAGGTGAAGGGCACAATTAATATGCAGCAATGCGGCGGTGACGTTTTAAAATCAGGGGACTAACTGTGTTTAACAGAATGAGTTCCACAGTGTAGCATCCGTTGCAGTGTTTTTAGCTTTTTCGTTCTTTTGCTTACTTATCAGTTCGTGTTCAAGATTCGGTGTCCTATTTGTGTAGCTTTCCTTTGTGTATCTTTTGTGCAGCCTTCTTTTGTGTATGTTTTTTTGAATCTGAGTTTTTTATTTCAGTGCTTCATCCAGTGTTTTGAATATAGTAGTACATCTGTAGACATGTACTTTACTCCTTTACTTTGCTTCCCTCCACCCTAATTGACAACTTAATGGGGTGAGTCAAAGCATGGCACTGGTGTTGTCACTGTTTTAAGTTTGCAACACAGTAGGTAGGATAAATAAATAAAGCACTTGACGCAATGCAGAGTGACACTATTTATTGTATTTAATCTTCAAATGTTTTCAAAATAAAATGCACTCATGTACAAAATATTGTTGCTTTATTTGCAAGATAAATATTTAATATAATTCATATCAATCACCACATATGCTGATATTACAGTACAGATAAAATGAAGTGGTTATGTTTTTGTACAAGGACCTACAACATAAGAAATTCAGTGTGGAAAATCAACAAAACAATTTGGAAGACAGTTTCGAAATTAGTAACGGTGTCATAGAAGAGCTGAACATACTTTTTTATAAGTAGCGAGAATGAAGAGGAAGATATAAATGCTGCAGATATTAGCTGTGATTTCCTAGACTAAACCTTAGATGTTGATTTTCTGGAAGCATTAGATGACATCGAGTATGATCATATGAGTTTTCAAATTGATAATCAGGAATATGAAATACATGATGAAATTATTTCAGAAGCTCTATTAAGTTATGAGATTTTATAAGAATACATTTATTAAAGTGGTTTGAGACATTCTTGTTGCAGAATTGTAATCATTCAGCTAGTACTGAAGTACTCATGTTGCAAAGTGGGCCTTAGGGCATGGACTGCTTGAAACCCCTATAGACTATGTATGCAGTTTTTCATGGACTATACTGTTTTTTTTAAAAATATTGGTAGACTTTTATTAAGTTTTTTATTACACATGAATGGCAGGAAGTGTGCGAATTACCCACTGCCATTCACGAGTAATAGTTACCAAGAAGGCTCAATAAAGGGCCTGTACTTTGAATTTGTATTACAAGAAGAATAATTGATAACCCCAGCCAAGAAAGGCAGCAAGTGTGCAAATTTCTCAGTGCCTTCGGCCGAGGTAGTAGCTACAACAAAGAGGCTTGATAAAGAGTCTGCACTTTGAATAGGCATATGAAATTGAACAATA